>NC_060139.1:114262065-115598851 GCF_021461385.2 Schistocerca piceifrons | reverse complement strand
CAGTGAGGAGGATCCTCTCAATACAGAAGGAACTCATAGATGAGTCGCATGTGGCTGATGTGCAGTCAGCACAACACAATGGCATCTTTCCGAGAGGCCTGGAAAGTTGTATGCCACACCTTAGTGGACACTTTAATCACTCTCAGCTTATTTTGGGTTATAGCAGCCTGCCATCCCAATTCCCAGAGCCTCAAAATACTGTGTTGGGGTTGGCACTTAGTATTCCGATGTCAAGTTGATCTTCTGTAGTTGCATCTTTAGCTAGAGGGTCAGAGAGTTCATTTCCCGGAATGCCTATGTTGCTCAGTCACTGTCTTTCCAGAGCTGTAGAGGTCAACCAGTGGATCCTGGATGTTGGCAACCATAGATTTTTGGGATAGCACAGGGATATGCCTTTTATGCAACTCATGGAATTGCTAGAGATTAGGAAGTTCACCATGGTGAGGGATTGGACACACCACAAAGCCTGACATATGGCAACCAACTATGCTATGTATACACTACAGGCACTCAGCAGAGGTACTTCTCATGCCCCTTTGCATGTGCAAAAGTGAAACCAACCCAGTCATTGACTTTTGATCAGTCCATATACATGCATACTGAATTAGAATAATTGTGAAGGATCAGACAAAACAGGTGTTGGAAGGATAAGATCAGCATCCTTCTTGGGGGCACAAAAGAGCTCCATCCATGTCAAAGGGCAGGGTATAGATGTCAAGTCAGATCTTAACTGGTCTATCCAGTTTTTCACAATGCGCAAAGTATCTGACTCTTGCTGTGGAAGAGAGTTGAGTGACATGGGTGAGTAGCCACCTGACAGATTGTGACTGCTTAATTGGCCAGAAGCCGCTGTCATCTAACCCACAGTGGTGGGACACCAGTTTCTGCCAAGAGGTTGTCAATAGGACTCGCACAGAAGGCGACTGCTGCCAACTGCACGCCAGTGTGGTGAACAGGGTCCAGCAGGCTCAGTGGGAATGGTCTGCCAAGCCACTGGCAACACATCCATCGTCCAAGCAGCATAAAACTACCACTTTGTAGAATCTTAGAACTATGTGGTCTGGCCCAACAAGGAGTTGCTAAGAAAACAAAGAGCATTTAGCTTCTTCTGCAAGTTGCCTTGAGCTGGCAGGCATGGGGCGGCCAAGGTAGCTTGCTGACAAAATACCTAAGAATTGTAAAGTTCCAGTGACTTCAAGTAACTGGTCACCATGATAAATTTCTGCGTGCAGGTGCCAGTGCAGAGTTGGCAAAAATGCACAACTTATGATTTTCTGGGAAAAACTGATAGCCGTGATACAGGACCTGATCATGTACTATCCAAACATCCCCTTGCAGTAGGCACTCAGTGGTGCCTACTGATGCAGAAGCACAGTACAGGCAAAGATCACCCACATACAGTGACAGACACTGTGGGGCCTAATGCATTTACAATACCATTGATGGTGGTCGAGAACTGCGTTATGCTCATAACCCATCTCTGAGTGACTCTAGTTTCCTTTATAAACTGGTTGCTGAGAGTCAAACATATCCAGACCCCAAAAAATCGGAGAGAGAGAAAATTCTGGATAAAAATGCGTAAATTGTCCCAGAAACCCCACTCATGTAGAGTGGAAAGGATGTGATGTTGCCAGGTGGTATCGTATGCCTTCTGTACATCAAAGAACACAGCTATCAGATGTTGGGGATGTGCAAAATCATTGTGTTCTGCAGATTCCACATGAACCAGATGATCTGTGGTGGACCAGAAAGTGCGAAAGCTAATTTGGAATCGTCAAAATGTGCCCTCCAGCTTCAAGCTACTATTAAAGACAGTGGCTGAATATTTGTTCCAATAGTTTACACAGCTCATTCATCAGAGATTGGCCAGTAGTTAGTTAAAGTATGTGGGTCCTTTCCCAGTTCCAGGACAGGAATAATAATATCTTCTTACCACTGAGAGGGAAATTTCCCTTCCCGCAGCAATGGATCAGCGGGTGTGCGCGAGTTACAGTTAGGAGTGCTTGTGGGAGTGAGAGGCAAGCTGCATGCTAAAAAAAAGTGTGAATGTGTTTGCACATCAAAATTTTTGGAAATATTTTTAAGATGCCAAGCAAGGTAGAATGAGAGCACTGGTATCCCACTTCTCAGTCAGTCATTTAAACAGGAGCACATTCCCCTTTTTGTGCTCTGATCAGAGCTTTTTTCTGCTGGTTAAAAAATATTTCTTCTCTGCAAAATATGCATCCTTCTTACTAATTTCTGAATATCTCTGATAAAATTTAAAGTTAGAGAAAGGATTGTTTGAAGGGATAATTACTTTTTAAATGAAAGGATTTAGTACTGCACCAAACTGATTTTTCTGAAGATTCAAACATTGTGAGTAGCTCTCAGCAATCCATTTGTTGAATGGCGTTTGTTGCGAGTGAACTGCAAACATGAGCAGTAGCTCCAGTGATGACCAACTGTTACTTTTATTTACAATCTCTTTGAGGAAGATTAATATAATGTCCTATTAATAGTAAACTCTAAGGCTATGGTGAATTTCAGAACCTTCTGTAAAAACTGAGGTTTGGTGAAGACCATTTCTTCTGTTGCTTTTGTGTGTCTTGTCAACAAACTGAAATGTTAACCTTGGCCTCTGATAATTTTTTCAAACAATCCTCCAGAATGATATTATATTATTATTAGGAACATGTCTTTTATCTGCTTTGGGCTAGATATACAACTGTTCACTCTAAGTTAATCCAAAGATGATACTACAGTGGAATCTTGCTTAACAAGCACCTCCCATAAAGTGCAATTCACAAACAAACTGTAAAAAAATTGACTCATTTAACTAGCAATGTATTGCATAATGAGTGACGACGATATAATCTGACGTCACCAGCTGTTTGCTTGCAGCAGGGGAAACTTTCCATAATATGAACACCTTTCATTGTTGGCAGTGGTATCTGAACAATGTCTTTAGTATGTACTGCAGGCTGGGTTTAATATTCTTTCTGCTACCACAGTTTATGATCGCACATTTTTCTTAACTTGAATTCACACAGTGTTTTTTTGTGTGGAAATTTTAATAACCTTCGTAGAAATGTCCCCAAAGGTAAAACCACATGCAGACAACCATAAGTGAGGGCAAGTGACCTTAGAAATGAAACGTAAAATCACTGAAAATCATGAATGTGGTGTGAGCACTGCTGATTTAGAATGCACATGCAATTGGTCTACATCAACTATTTGCACTATCCTCAAGAATAAAGACAGGATTATGGAGACAGATGCTTCAAACAGAGTGACAAGAGTATCTAAACAACAGTATCATATTCTGGATGATGTCAAAAGGTTGCTTCTTATATGGATAAATGAAAATAAATTGCAAGGTGACACTTAACGAGAACATCATTTGCGAGAAGGCAAGAACGATTTTTGCCAACCTCATTAAGACGACGCCAAGATCCTCATTGGCCGAAGAAGTGTTTAAGGGAAGCCTTGGGTGGTTCAAGAAGTTTAAGAGAAGAACTGGCATCCATAGTGTTGTGAGGCATGGCGAAGCAGCCAGCTCCAACACAGAGGCAGCAGAGATCATCATCAGAAACTTCAAAATGCTCGTACTGACGAGACAGGTCTATTCTGGAAAAAGATGCTGAAGCGTACGTTTATAACAGCAGAGGAGAAAGCATTGCCCAGTCTCAAGCCAATGAAAGACTGTCTCACACTGCTATTCTGTACCAATACAAGTGGTGACTTGAAAACTAAACCGCTGCTTGTTTACCATTCAGAAACTCCATGAGCCTTTAAGAAGTGTAAAGATCAGAAGAGCATGTTAAATGTGATGTGGAGATCCAACAACAAGGCTTGGGTGACGTGTGATCTTCTTTGTGACTGGATCAATGAAGTGTTTGGTCCTTTGGTGAAAAAATACAAGCTCAAGATGGATCTGCCACTCCACGTCTCGCTTGTTGTGGACAAAGCTGCTGCCCATTCTCCAGGCCTTCAACAACATATCTTTGAAGAATTTCAGTTCATCAAGATCCAATTTCTGCCTCGCAACACCACTCAGTTACTCCAGCTTATGGGCCAGCAGATTACTTCTAACTTTAAGAAGCTATGCACCGAAGCCCTCTTCGAGCATTGTTTGAGTTGACTGAAGCTACCATCTCACTCTCATATAGTTTTGGAAATATCACTTCAACATTGTTGCCTGTGTCAAGATGATCGAAAAGGCATGGGAAGGGGCTATCAAGAGAACTCTCTCTTCTGCTAGGAAGATGCTCTAGCCAGAGTGCATTGTCAAATGTGATTTTGAGGCATTTGAATCAGTACCTGTGGAGCCTATAGTCAACGAGATTGTGTCTTTTGACAAGAGTATTGGACTAGAAATGGATAACAATTATATTGATCTTGTGGAAGGTGACAGCCAAGAAATTACCACCGAAGAGCTTATGGGGTTGCAGTGTGTTTCACAGCAGAAGTTGTGGAGAGGAGTTCTTCATTCTTCACAGGAGGGCGGGGGAGAGGTAATAGCAAAGCAAAAATTTTCTGGCACAGTAAGAGAAATGCCGAAAGCATGGGAATTGGTTGCATCATACATTGAAAATCATCACCCCAATAAAGCAGCGGCTAGCCGCGCTGCAAATTCATTTGACAATAATGCTGTGTCGCACTTTTGCCAAGTGTTGAAGCATCAACAGAAATAAATGACTATAGATAGCTTCCTAGTAAAAAAGAATTAGTTATGTATTGTGAATAATAAAGTACATAAAACTGTATGCATAATTTTCTTTGAATAAATGGCATGAGTACGATAAATCTTTTAGTACCTTTTCTGGATGAAACACATTATCGTATTTTACAATAATTTATATGGGATGAATTGTTTTGCTTAACGAGTGTGTCACACAATGAGTACGATTCCGAAACAAATTATGCTCGCTATGCAAGATTCCACTGTACATCAATTACACTGTATTTTACACAAAAATATTTAAGTGGTAGTATATATTATATAAACATGCGTTTACTTCAAACGATTCAGACTGGTGCCAATTTCCTTCTACAGTGCCAACATTTCAACACTTTTAATGCCATATGGTGCATATTGTACGAAAATACACATGCACACACCAAATCAATTAATCTTTTGATCTCTTCCAACATTTTTCACATCTGTCTGCTGCAGTGTCTGTAGAGAACCACAATATGACACATCCCCACTGCAGGAACGACTAATTTAATAGAGGTACCAGTCTTCTGTTGAACCAGGGCAATGCCAAAATATGCAGCAGACACCAGAAGGTGGAGGCCGCTGCCTGTGCAGGCTGTCTAGTCCCCACTTGAACAAGCCTTTAGTAGTTAATACGGCAAGGAATGATCATTAACAACAGAATTGTTCAAGTAGCTCTTATTCTATTCTTAGAAGGCAATTTCTCAGTTGTGTTCTCATATATGTGGCATGTCCGAAAAGTAAGTGCCGTTTCGGATAAAAACTCAAGAACGTGTTCCAAACCAAAATTTATTTTTACAAGAAACAGCATTTCTTAAACTTTTTTTTTTTACATTTCTGCGAAGAGACATTTCCACCAGTGAAGACAACCACTGCTGGACACTGTTTTTCATGTCACCATTGCTGTCCTCCAAAATCAAGCTTCAAGTTCAAGAACAAATGGCAGTCAGAAGGTGAGAAATTGGGGCTGTTACAGTGCGTAATTGAACTGTTCCCAACCGAATTGTTGAATAAGGTTTTGAGTGGCACCACCAGAATGGGGATGTGCACTGTCATGAAGCAACAATGCCACGACTGAATATGCCTTGCCATACTGCCCTGGTCTCGCAGCATTAAGTCACCACGGACTGGTTTTGAAAGTAATTGTTACAGCTTCTGTTGTTAGTTCATGGCTGGTGTACAGTTTTCTGTTTATACAAAATAATTCACAAGAACCAAAATTCTTATAACCTACATTTTCACTGAAAATTACGTACTGGTGCTTGCAGGTGAAGTTAAGTCCTACCACTAGCCACACCACATTCTTTTGTTGTGTATTAAAATGAAGAACTCTGGCTTCCCACATCTGAATTATGGCTTAATTTCTAATGACTCAGAATGCATTGTCATCTCATGATGCAGTTACACACTAATAAAACTCTCACTGAAGTTCAGGTAACATGGTTTAAGCAATTGCGTTTTGCAGTTTTTTTTATCCTCTGAGCCAGGAAAGAAATAGTTTAAAACTTTTCTAATGAAAATGCAGTTTATGTTCATTAAAATCACTTTCATGCAGTTGTTTCCATTTCAGGTAACTTATTATTTTAATAATATATCTGGTATATAGTACAGAAATCAGAAACTCACCATTCAATTCTGCCATGAACTGAGGCACACCTAGCTAGCTCTCCCAACTTACACAATATCCAGGACCATTCCTGTGCCACTCACATTCCCAACTCCTTGCCACATGGATCACATCCTTGTGAAAGACTAGAGGTGGAAGGAAGACCCGAGGCACAAGATCCCTCTTATCTGCCCACTTAGCACAACCTACCTACAGGCTTATTCTGCCCTATCAGAAGGAGAGCCACCAGTGAAAGCAACCATTCCACATACCAGCTCTGCTGCAATTAATACCGAGTATTTTATGTGGGCATGACCACCAACCAACTACCCAAGTGAAAGAATGGCCACAGCTAAACTGTGGCTAAGAGCAGAGTTGACTACCCAGTGGCAGAGCACATTGCTGAGTAAAATAGGTCCAATTTCAATGGCTATATCCCACCCACAGCTTTTCTGAACCATGCAGATTTGAGTTATCCTTGTGACATATCCTTTGTTCACATATAATCCTACTGGTCTCTAACTCTGTTGATGCCCTACAGCTACACCTTCTTCACCAAGTCTCTGCTTCCCCCCCCCCCCCCCCCCCCCATTGTTCTGTCCCCTTGCAACCTAATCACTGACAAACACCAGTTCTGGTGCACGTCACTCCTGTCCCGTGCACCATTTTTTCCTCGCATGCCTACATTGTGTACCTGCTGCCTTCCGTCGAGGTGTCGTCCACTCTTCCCCATCCCTCCATTCTGCTCCTCACCCTTTTTCCCACTCTGCCCATTCCACCTAACAACCTGTCTCTCGCCCATATACCTGTCGAAATGCATTCATCCGGTGCAATGTAGATGTACAGCAAACAGAGAGGAAGAGAGAGGAAGAGAGAGAGAGAGAGAGAGAGAGAGAGAGAGAGAGAGAGAGAGAGAGAGAGAGAGAGAGAGATGTGGGGCGGGGGGGGGGGGGGGCAACTTCTTTTTATAGCTGCCGAAAGAAAGATCTCATGTTTGATACTGGTTTTGTTGAAAAGAGGAAAAGAAACCACCTTATTATATACTTCCATGTGAAACCACGATGACTGTGCAGACTCAGAAGGAAATTCAGCTATAGTTATCTGTGCTAGAGCGAAGAACAGGAGGGGGCTTTTTATGACAAGCTAGATGAAGTATACAATGAATATTCAAGAAGAGACAGTAAGGTAAATTTTGGCGATGTAAACGCTAAAAACAGGAAAAGATGGCATTATCAGTCTTGCACTGGAAAATAGAGTCTACGTGATAACTCAAATGACAATGGGATCAGACTTATACATTTTGCTTTCCCCAAGAAATGGGTTAGCATTGTTAGCTGCAACAGGAAGAAGACTTGCTCTGGTGGTGCTGCACATTTTTGATATTTTTCGACACTGCAAGTGCAAAATTCGTGTGCCAAGTTGAAAGTGTAGATTCACATATTTTACTGTTTGCATCGCTTCTGCATAATCCTTTACCGACTGCATCAATACCCGTTTGTATTGTGATACAATGTGAAATTTCGAACATTTGAGAGTGCTGTGATAAATTCTTACTGTTATCATGAATTGTAGGCTTAAACATGTTTGTGCTCTTTTACGATTTTTGAGAACCGTAGGCCTATTCTGGTTCAAAATAATCACTCTCTAATTTCATTATATAATTACATGAGAAACAGGTTATTTCTGAGAATTTCTAGCTGCTTACAAAACTATATTTTCGTAAGTTACCATTATGAGTGTTTTGGATATGTAACTTATTTCATAGTAAATCGACATTTGAGAGTCATAGCTACCACCAAAGAATAGATCCATCCCTGAATTACATTGTACATCAGTGGAAATAAGTGTGCACTTTTGAGAATTTTCGGAAATTACCATTGCCCTGTGCATAATCTAATTTGTCGCAAATCAACCTTTGTGATTTAGTAACTGTTGTGTATATTATAACCAACATGTTGTGTTACATTTAGCTTTCCCCTAAAGAGTAGTGGCCACATATATTATCAACATCCATCTAAATCAACTTTGTTTCCAAGTTTGCTAAGATCTAGAATTAACCTCAAAAAGTTTTAGGAAACCGTTTTTCTGTTGGCTTAATAGAAATCTCACTTTGTGTATATGAAAATTCTTATACGAAATTAGTAACTTTTAAGCTCAACACATTAAGAGATAATCAGCAAGCTTACTTAAAGTTATTTGTCCACTGTCCTGTAATACATTGTACCACCCAAAATGCTGTTATCTAATATGGGATGAGTTGATTAATGTTCGTAAGCAGCTGGAAATTGCCCTGACTAGTGTCAAATGATTGGCAGCTGCTGCAATTCGTTTTGTTGGAAGAGTTCCTGAGAATCATGTACCTGCGGCACCAGCACCAGAGGTATCTAAAGTACTATCCTCTCCTGTGGATCCTGTCTCTCTGTAGAAAGTACGGGATACATCATTACTTGTCCAACAGAATGCAAGTGGTGTTTAAATGGTAGGACTAGGCGTCTTGTACAGGATGGAAGGGAACCAGAGAGCACTCAGGGAGTTACACTGAGCCCCCTAATAAACAAGTTTGAGGTGCTGTCTTTCACTGAAATGAGCCCGTCGGACTCACTTCACATATTTTGGGGAATCTGCTTCATCCGGTATCAAGAGGTGGCAAACTTAGAAGAATAGAGGTCTATTAATCATTGGCAGTTCAAATGTGCGGCACATAATTGCGTCCCACAGGTATATAGCAGCAAGGGACAGGAAAGGACACCAGATGTATTCAGCGTATATGCCTGTGGGCCTCAGTCAACATGTTGAAGAGGTTATTTTGGCAGCCTTTGGGAACAGGGTGCAACCAACTGCCTATCGTGATGCACGTTGGAACAAATGGTGCCTATCATCTGGGCTCCGAGGTCATACTTGAATCACTCCAGCAACCGGCAGAGAAGATTGAGAAGACCAGCCTTGCACAAGGAGTTTCAACGAAATTCACAATTTCCAGCACTGTTCCCATAATAGATCTCAGCCCCTTGGTTCCTAGTCAAATGGAAAGACTTCAAAGGTTCTGTGACAAACTAGGCAGCAACTTTGACGATTTGCTCCATAGGGTTTGAGAACCATAGGATCCAACCAATTGGGTCAGGTTCGCACTACACATTAAAGGCTGCTACTCAGGTAGCTGAATGTATGTGAGGGATTTTAGATAACGTGACTCTCCATCCAATCCAGATAATGATAGCTGTAGGAAACCCAGAAGTACCAGTGAGACATTGACAGAAATGCATCTCACAGGTGAGAGTACTAAAATCCTAATGGTTAAATATCCAAGCATTTGCAATGTAGTGCCAGAATTTGAAGTGCTCCTGAAAAGCAGTGAAGCGCACCTAAGACTAGAAACAGAAAGCTTGTTCAAACAATGAAATTGATAGCAGAGAGATTTTTTGGGAAAATTTAAGTGTATATCGAAAGGATGGACTAATAGGAAATGGAGGCGGCATGTTTTTGCAGTAGACAACAAACTCAAATCCACTGACAGAAACTGAAGCTGTATGTGACACTGGGCAAGACTCATATCATGTGTGGGCATAACATGGTTCAAATGGCTCTGAGCACTATGGGACTTAACATCTGAGGTCATCAGTCCCCTAGAACTTAGAACTAATTAAACCTAACTAACCTAAGGACATCACACACATCCATGCCCAAGGCAGGATTCAAACCTGTGACCGTAGCGGTCGCGCAGTTCCAGATTTTAGTGCCTAGAACCGCTCAGACACTCCGGCCGGCCATAAAATGGTAATAGAATTCTATCACCCATGTTTTTCTCCTGATGTAACCGAAAACTTCAGAGAAAACCTCATTTCACTTATACATAAATTCCCCAGTCATACTGTAATCATTGGTGGAGACTTTAATAACTTAAGTTTTGTTAGTGGTGGGCATGATAAGTCACCAATGCCTTGTCTGAAAGCTACCCAGAACAGATAGTTCGAAGCCCCACTTATGATGGAAATATCTTGGATCTAATGGCAACAAACAGACCTGACCTCTTTGAGGATGCCCACACAAACTGGTACCAGTGATCATGATGCAGTTGCGGCAACAATGATTACCAAAGTGCAAAGGACAACAAAAACAACCAGAAAGATACATATGTCCAGTAAAAATCAGTAGTGTCATCTTATCTCAATGAGGAACATTAAACTTTCAGCACCAGGCAGGAGCATGTGGAGGAACTACCACTCAAGTTTAACAGAATAGTTGACTGGATAGATAAGTATCCAAAACAATCCACAATAGGAGGTTTACAGTTGCTGTAAAGAAACTTCTAAAGAAACAGACTACTGCATAATGCAAATAAAAATCAACCATGTGGTTATAGATACGGAGATGCTAAATGAAACACATTTGGCTGTCAAGAGAGCAACACATGAAGGCTTCAGTGACTATCATAGCAGAATATTGTCAAATGATCTTCCAGAAAACCCAAAGAAATTTGTGTCATACACAAACGCTATTAGTGGCACCAAAGTTAGTGTCCAGTCCCTAGCAAACGAAATTGAGGGTAGCAAAGCAAAAGCTGAAATACTTAACTCCATTTTCAAATGCTCCTTTGCAAAGGGAAACCCAAGAGAATTGCCACAATTTAAACCTCATAGCACTGAAAAGGTGAATGAGATAAGTATTAGTGTCAGTGGTGTAGAGAAACAGCTGAAATCCTTAAAATTTAACGAAGTTCCAGGGCCCGATGGAATTCCTATCACATTCTATACTAAAATTATGGCTGAATTAGCCTCTCTTCTACCAATAGCCTGATGCAAATCCCTTGAACAAAAAACCATGCCTAATTCTTGGAAGAAAGCACAGGTCACACCCGTCTGCAAGATGGTTAGTAAAGTGATCCCCAAAACTGCTGTCCAGTATACTTGACGTAGATTTGTTGTAGAATCATAGAACATATTCAGAGCTCCAACATAATACATATTCAGAGCTCCAACTTAATAAAGTATCTTGAAAGAATGACCATCTCAATGCCAACCAGCATGGATTTCGAAAACATCGATCATGTGAAACCCACTTCCACTTTTGTCACATGACATACTGAAAGCTTTGATCAAGGCAGCCAGGGAGATGCAATATTTCTTGATTTCTGAAAAGCATTTGACTCAGCACTGCACCTACGCTTATTGTCAAAAGGACAATCATACGGGGTTCGAGTGAAATTCGTGGCGAGATTGAGGATTTTTTGGTACGGAGGACACAGCATGTGATCTTGGATGGAGAGTCATCGTCAGATGTAGAAGTAACTTTGTGTGTGCTCCAGGGAAGTGGTTTAGGACCCCTGCCAGTCATAATGTATATTAATGATCTTGCAGATGACATTAACAGTAAAATCAGGCTTTTTCCAGATGACGCAGTTATTACAATCAAGTACTTTCTGAAAGAAGCTGCATAAATATTCAGTCAGTTCTTGATAAGATTTCAGAGTGGCGCAGAGATTGGCAACTTGCTTTAAATGTTCATAAGAGTAAGATTGTGCACTTCACAAAATGAAAAAAATGTAGTAACCTATGACTATAATACCAATGACTCACTGTTGGAATTGGCCAACTCATACGAATACCTGGGTGTAACACTTTGTAGGGATGTGAAATAAAATGATCACGGTAGAATACTGGGGCAGTGCAATCAGTCAACAAAGGAGATTGCTTCCAAATCACTCTTGTGAGCCATTCTAGAATAATGCTTAAATGTGTGGGATCCATACCAAATAAGACTAACAGAGGATACTGAATATATACAGAGAAGGCCAGAACAAATCGTCACAAGTTTGTTTGACTTGTGGGAAAGTGTTACAGAGACACTGAAGAAACTGAACTGAAACACTTTTGAAGATAGATCGAAGCTATCCTAAGAATGTCTATTAACACAGTTTTAAGAATCTGCTTTAAATAATGACTCCAGGAATAGAGTAACCCCCTAAGTTTCACTCACCATGGGATCATGAGGACAAGATTAGAATAATTACAGCACACACAGAGGCATTTAAAATCATTCCTCCAACACTCCATATGTGAATGGAATGGAAAGAAATCCCAACAATTGGTACAATGGAACATACCCTCTGCCATGCACTTCATGGTGGTTTGCAGGGTACAGACACAAATGTAGATGTAGAAATATGGTAGGGGGTAGTGTAACTTTTAACCACAGACATATGAAAAAATGATGTGGAAATCTCCAGTTGGAAATACTTTTCATCAAATTGATGATCTCCTAATAGATGCACGACGTGTGTCCAACCTAGTAAACGTTAGAAGCTATAGAGGTGTCAATGTTGACTTTGACCATTGCCTTGTAATAGCAATGATCAGAAGTTGAATGTTTGATGCAAGGAAGGTTCACAGATTTCACACAAGAAAATGCCAGACTGAAAAGGTCAAGGAGCTGAAACAGCTCAAAGATTTTGTGACCTATTCAAGAAAGGCCTGGCACATTTTCCTGACAATGAGAGTATTGAGAAAATATGGAGAAACCTGAAAGAAATCCTTACAGAAGCCACTACCAAAGGTTTAGGAAGAGTAAATCAGACTATACACAATGGCTGGTTTAGTGTAGTATACATTTAACAGCAATCAAAAATTAAGCCTGAAATAGAGAATGCAACTAGGTAAATCATACCCGAAGATCTGTAGACAATTACAGAACAGCAAGAAGAGAAAGAAGGAGGCACACAAAAACAAAGGCGGCAGGGAGTGGAGGGGGGTAGCATGAAATGAAAGAACTGGAGAAATGGAACAGCTGAAAGGATGAATAAGATGAGAGCTTTTTATCAACACTTAAAAGAACAGGCAAATGGATTTCCAGTCTACGACAAATTTATTTAGATATTGTTGTTGTGGTCTTCAGTCCTGAGACTGGTTTGATGCAGCTCTCCATGCTACTCTATCCTGTGCAAGCTTCTTCATCTCCCAGTACCTACTGCAACCTACATCCTTCTGAATCTGCTTAGTGTATTGATCTCTTGGTCTCCCTCTACGATTTTTACCCTCCACGCTGCCCTCCAATGCTAAATTTGTGATCCCTTGATGCCTCAAAACATGTCCTACCAACCAATCCCTTCTTCTAGTCAAGTTGTGCCACAAACTTCTCTTCTCCCCAATCCTATTCAATACCTCCTCATTAGTTACGTGATCTACCCACCTTATCTTCAGCATTCTTCTGTAGCACCACATTTCGAAAGCTTCTATTCTCTTCTTGTCCAAACTGGTTATCGTCCACGTTTCACTTCCATACATGGCTACACTCCATAAAAATACTTTCAGAAACGACTTCCTGACACTTAAATCTATACTCGATGTTAACAAATTTCTCTTCTTCAGAAATGCTTTCCTTGCCATTGCCAGTCTACATTTTATATCCTCTCTACTTCAACCGTAATCAGTTATTTTGCTCCCCAAATAGCAAAACTCCTTTACTACTTTAAGTGTCTCATTTCCTAATCTAATCCTCTCAGCATCACCCGATTTAATTTGACTACATTCCATTATCCTCGTTTTGCTTTTGTTGATGTTCATCTTATATCCTCCTTTCAAGACACTGTCCATTCCGTTCAACTGCTCTTCCAAGTCCTTTGCTGTGTCTGACAGAATTACAATGTCATCGGTGAACCTCAAAGTTTTTATTTCTTCTCCCTGGATTTTAATACCTACTCCAAACTTTTCTTTTGTTTCCTTTACTGCTTGCTCAATATACAGATTGAATAACATCGGGGAGAGGTTACAACCCTGTCTCACTCCCTTCCCAACCACTGCTTCCCTTTCACGCCCCTCGACTCTTATTACAGCCATCTGGTTTCTGTACAAATTGTAAATAGCCTTTCGCTCCCTGTATTTTACCCCTCCCACCTTCAGAATTTGAAAGAGAGTATTCCAGTTAACGTTGTCAAAAGCTTTCTCTAAGTCTACAAATGCTAGAAACGTAGGTTTGCCTTTTCTTAATCTCTCTTCTAAGATAAGTCGTAAGGTTAGTATTGCCTCACGTTTCCAACATATTTAGATATACAGATGGCTAAATTTTGAGTAGAGGTGAAGCAACATGTTAAGGTGGACTCAACACTTTGACGAATTGCTAAATGATGATTTTGCTCAGAACCAAAGATGCCTTCTGTAAATACAGGGAACTCAGAAACAGAGGAACCAAAGCTAACTGCTGAGGAAATGGAGGTAGCCATCAAGAAGCTGAAGAATAATAAGGCTCCAGGAATGGATCTAGTTCAAGAGAACTCAATAAAAATACAGAAAAGGAACTTAGCAAGCAGTTCCAAAAGCTTGTAATTACAACTTGGACAGATGGAGGTATCCTTGATGACTGGAGCACAGGTATCTTATGTCCAGTACACAAATAAGGTGACATCATGGTGTGCTTTAACTATGAGAACTTGCCTATTACCTACAGCATATAAAGTATTCTCCAATATCCTCTTTAATAGGCTTGCACACTGTACTGAAAATTCTGTCAGTGACTATCAATGTGGATTTCGTCAAGGAAGATCTACTGATGATCAGATCTTCACGATGGAGCAAATAGTAGAAAAATGTAAGAAATTAGGATTGATACACCACCTCTTCATAGACTTCAGATCAACCTGCATCAGTACTGACAGAAGTGAACTGTATATAGCAATGGAAGAGTTACAGATATCTATTAAATTGAGAGCCTTACGCTAGTACGAAAAACACCTGCACTCAAGTTAAAACACAAGACTATGCTATCGAGTGCTGTTACAACAAAAACTGAAGTAATGCAGGGAGATATTGTCTGTCCTATTTAACACAGACTTGGAAAAGATTATAAAAAATGTGGGCATCAATATAATGGGGACTATTTCATACAAATCATTTCAAGTACCGGCACATGCAGATGATACTGATGCTACTGCAAGAGGAAGGTTTGTCTTGAAAGGGCCACTAGAAAGATTAAGCTATATGTTAATGAATGGAAATCTAAGTATATGCCTGTAATTAAAAAAGATTATCTTAATGAGCCTCCATCCACAGAAATTGGTTTACACAAGTTTGGCTTCATGTGTAGTTTCACTTGCCTTGAATCAGAAGTAGACTGTAAGAACAAAGCCAGGTCTTAAAGCCAGTAAAAAATATTGTCTGCGAACAAGTGCTAATATGGGCCCAAGAAACATCTGAAATCTAACTGCTGCTCAGTAAAACTAAAGTTATGATGTATAAATTTCACTCAAATGCTTTGAAATGTCTTTACCACAATTTTATTGCTCCAATACACTTCACACATTTCGACATTAGGTCATTCTCAAAGGCAAATTCTTAATATCATTATTAGGAGTAAGTAAAAACTCGTTGAACTTAATACATCTTATCTGGTCAATATTTATCTATGATAGCAGGCGTAAACTGCTTATTGGAATCATAAAATTGTGGTCAAGATATTTCAGAGTGTTTTAAGTGCATCCAATGGCAACTTTGTCTCACGGTGCTTTTATGGAAATCATAACTATAAAGTTTTAGAGGGGCCAGTGCTAACAGAAGGTTTCAAGATATGGATATAAACAAAATTTGATTAAAAGCAACATGACATACTTGAAAGAAAGAGCCTCAGAGAAATTCTTGGTCTAGTGAAAGAAAATGGTATCTGGAGGAGGAGATTCAACTACAAATTATACAGGCTACATAATGGAATCAGACATTGTAAGCTACATTAATATTAACAGGCTGGACTGGACAGAACATATACTGAGAGCAAACAACAGAATGATTAAGAAAATATTCAGTGAGTGCCACAAGGAATGAGGAGGGAGGTGGGGGGAAGGTGTCAGAGAGGACATAAGGAAACTTGGCATTCAGAATCTGAGGACTTCAGCGCTAAACATAGACGAATGAAATCATCTTCCACGTAAGGCCAAGGCTCACAAGGGGCTGTTGAGTCAATGATGATGATTAATATGAGAAGAGTAGATTGCTAATCATCACAGAGGAGTCACAGAGCTGTACACAGGTACAATGAATAGGCTGCTAACCATTTGAGCTTTCCAAAATGTAACAACCAGAGAGAGTGGCCATGTGTGTGCAAGCTGTGGCAGTGTGAATGAGTGTGCTTGTGTGTGTGTGTGTGTGTGTGTGTGTGTGTGTGTGTGTGTGTGTGTGTGTGTTCCGGCAAGGTGAAGTGTGCTTCATCAGAAAAAAATCACAATATCGTTGGGACGAATGTTTCGAAGAAGGTCTTGGCACAAACTTACACGGACACCACAGTCTCGTTCACTCAGTTCCTGCGTAGTTACAAGTTTGTAAGGATGCATTTTAAGATCTCGATGCAAGATTCTTCTCACACTTCGATCAGATATCCGTAATGCTGCCGCATGCTTTTTAGCGGATCGTCGAGGAGATTGTTGAACTGAAGCTCTAACTGCATCAACATTTCCGGGGCCTGTTGCAGTCCGTGCTCGTCCAGGTGGTTTCCTTTTTAATGCGGAACCTGTCTCACGAAAGTTAGCAACCCAAGAATAAACTGTTTTCTTATCGGGAACAGGGTCCCGTCGTCCGAGCGCAAAGCGAACGCGAAAAGCACGTTGAGTATTAATAGGCGATTCGCCATTTTGAATAAAATCTTCCACTACGAAGGCACGATGTTCACCAGACCACGCCATGGCGTACACTGAAAACGGCACGTAGGCAGCTACTTAACGACGCGCCCCCCACCACTCTGCTCCTTCTACTGTCCGCTGCACGTTACTTTGTAATCGGGGAGTTTTTTATGCCGGACCCTGTACATTGCACATTAACTACAACAAATGCAAGGGGCGGGGACACGATCTAACTCTTTCAAAAATTACATACACAAATACTAACAATGTAGGAAAAGACAGATTGCTACTTACTGTAAAGAAGACACATCAAGTTGCTGACAGGAACAATTAAAAGACACTTGCATAAAGCTTTCGGCCACAGACTTCATCAGTAAAACACACACACACACACACACACACACACACACACACACACACACACACACACAAAAAACCACAAACTCCAGCATCTTGTGCCAGAATACAACTATCACATGGGATGAAAGCAGCAATATGGAGGGGTGGGGAAGAGGAAGGGATAGTATAGTACAAGTGGGGAGAGAGAAGAATGCTGCCTGATGGAGTGTGCAGGCAGTAGACCACCAACAGGCACAGCGTCAAGAAGTTGTGGGGCAGGGAAGTGGGGAAAAAAAAGGAGAGGAGTAGGGAAAGATGGGCAAATGCGTTGGCAGAGGGCTGCAAATAAACAGGGTGGAGATGAGAATGGGGAGGAGATGATAGGACAGAGGGGGGGGGGGGGGGGGGGGGGGGGACTGTTGGGTGGAGGGTGTGCAGACAGTATGTTACTGTAGGTTGAGGCCACTATAATTACAGGAGCGGAGAATGTGTTGTAAGGCTGACTCTCATAATCACAGTTCAAAAAAGCTGGTGGTGGAGATCCAGATAGCTTGGGTAGTGAAGGAGCCACTGAAATCAAGTCTGTTATGCTCATCTGCACGTTGTACCACAGGGTGGTCTACTTTGCTCTTGGGTACAGTTGGCGGAGGCCATTCATCCTAATGGACAGCTGGTTGGTAGTCACACCAATATAAAAAGCTGTGCAATGATTGCAGCAGACCTGGTAAATGACATGGCTGCTTTCACAAGTGGCCCTGCTCCTGATAGAGTAAAATAAACCTGTAACTGGAATGGGAAGTGCTGGTTGTGTGGATTGGGCAGGTCTCTAATCTGGGTCTTCCACTGATATATGATCTTTGTGTCGAGGGGTTGGGATTGGCATAGGGATGGACTAGGATGATGTGGAGGTTGGGTGGCTGACAGAACGCCATTTTAGGAGGGGTGGGAGGTATCTTGGGTAGGATGTTCCTCATTGCAGGGCATGATGATAGGTAATCAAAGCCCTAGTGAAGGATGTGGTTCAGTTGTTCCAGTCTGAGGTGGTACTGGGTGAAGATGGGGACACTCCTTTGTGGTTGGTTCTAGGGGATGGTGGGAGAATTGGGGGTGTGAGAGGAAATGGCACGGGAATCTGTTTGCGGACTAGGTTCAGGGGATAGTGCCTGTCTGTGAAGGTGTTGGTGAGACCCTCAGCATACTAAGCAAGGGAATTCTTGTCACTGCAGATACACTGTCCTTGGGTGGCCAGGCTGTATGGGAGGGATTTTTTGGTGTGAAAGGGGTGATAGCTGTCAAAATGCAGCTACTGTTGGTGGGTTTAATGTGGGCAGAGGTGCAGATAGAGCCATCAGAGGAGGCTGGTCAACATCTGGGAGGCTGGTCAACATCTGGGAGGCTGGTCAACATCTGGGAGGCTGGTCATCATCTGGGAGGCTGGTCATCATCTGGGAGGCTGGTCATCATCTGGGAGGCTGGTCAACATCTGGGAGGGTGGCACGCTGGGTTGAGGAGGACCATGTGAAGGAGATAGAAGAGAAGATGTTGAGGTTATGAAGGAATGAAGACAGGGTACCTTGGCTGTGAGTCCAGGTCATGATGATATCATCAATGAACCTGAACCAGACTAGGGTTTTGGTGTTACGGGAGGCTAGGAAGGTCTCTTCTAGATGGCCTATAAAAAGCTTGGCATAGCAGGATGCCATGCGAGTGCCCATGGCTGTGCCGCAAATTTGTTTATATACCTTCCCTTCAAATGAGAAGCAGTTGTGTGTTAGGATAAAGAGAGTAAGATGAATGAGGAACAAGGTATTGGGTTTGGAGTCTGACGGATGTTGAGAAAAGAAGTGTTCAACAGCAGTAAGACCATGGGCATGAGGGATGCTGGTGTATAGGGAGGTGGTATCAACTATGAAAAGTAGGGAACCAGGAGGTAAAAGAGGGGGGATGGTGAAGAGTTGGTGAAGGAAGTGACTGATGTCTTTGCTGTGGGAAGCTAAATTATGGGCAATTTATTGGAGAGGTTGGTCAATGAAGGCCGAAATTCTTTCAGTGGGGGCACAATAACCAGCTGCAATGGGGCATCCAGGATTGTCGGGTTTGTGCATTTTGGGGATCATGTAGGTGGGTATTTCCAGGGTTTGATGCACGAATACTATGTATTATATAAAGATATCTACATCCACATCCGAGGGAATTTTCAGTTCTATACAACTGGCTGGCTCTGGCAATGAGTGACTAGAGTTAAATGTTTGAGAGGGATCCAAAACTGGATGCATGGACTTATCCACATGATCTCAGGAAAAACTGCTTTAAAATTTTATCTTCAGTAAACAAAACTTTTCAACCAGACCCTTGCAATATAATTCCAAACAGATTTTTTTCTTTTTTTTTCTTTTCTTTTTTTTTAATACCTGACACTGTGGATCCTTGACCAACCTTTCTACTCTTGGTTTCTTTGTCCCATTTAAAAAGCTACAAATTTGAGAACTTTTCATCAATACTCATGGTATTTTGATTATGTTATAGAAAATAGTTTCTAGACTAACTCTAAAGACTTAGATTTCAGGTGGAGTAAATAAGATTAGGTGCTGTGTAGAAACCAGATTTTTAAAATATGCATTTTTTATATGCGAACAAAACCAACAAAACAACAACTTTACATTAATTTTCCATACAGTAAAGGCAACTATGTATATTTAAACATAATCATATCACAGGAAGAAGAACAGATTTTAAAATAAACTTCTCTTTACAACATCACACTTTAACTTCAAAAGAAAAATGTTCATTTTACGCTGCTCCTTAATAGAGAGCTGTTTCAAAGGGGAGGGATTGGGGGGGGGGGGGGGCGGGAGGAGGGTAGAAAGAAAAGATAAAAACTGGAAATAAGTTTCGCTACTTACAGCGTGACTTCCTTGAAGTTTTAGTGGGAAGGCCAGGAGTAATAATCCTGGCTGTGCTTTTCCGTTTTGTTGCAGTTTTTCTGACAGGCATGTTGGTCCCCTCCGTTTTAATGTAAGAGTGAAAAATAAAACCACCTGTAAAATTAAGAACAAAAGCAAATCAATCAATTTGTTTCAGTGATTAACAAACTTTTAATATTGTTTTGAATTTCAAGATTCAACTCTACTATAAACAAGCAGAAGTGTCATTTCTCAAACACAGTGGATCATTTTTAATATTTGATGACTTCTACTCAAGGATCTGCAATACCACAAACATGTCAAACTATACGGAGCTAGACAGTATCGAAAACATGAATGACAATGGACAGTGTCTTGAATAATTGTGCTTTACATGCACTCTGTGCTGCTAATACCTATTTCAAAACTGATCTGCATACAAAATGTATAAAAACTAACTTACTAGGGCATTAGCAACAGTTTATGCTACACTTTCCATCAGATGTGTTTTATGCACACATCATAGTGCAAAACTGTGACAGAAACCACTCCCTGGTCATGGCTAAAACTCATCGCTCAACAAACTAAGAATGCTGCAAGATTAGAAACACCACCTAAGTCATCATTGAAGGTATCTCTTAGTGATAATTCTCTACAGAAGAGAAACAATGAAGAAACAGTGTAAACAAATCTCAGTCATTTTTGAAGAAATCTCTTAGTAATAATTCTCCATAGAACTAGAAGATGGAAGGAACAGTATTTCGGAATTTCATTCTATTTTGTGTGAATATAGTATATCCATTCCACACTGGGGACTTTGGACACAAGTATAAAGGCATGAGTTGTGTGACTGTATCATACATCAGAAGATGAGAAACAATTAAAGACCTGCGAATGAGGCCACCATTGATGGAAGAGGAACTCAACACAACCCATGAAGCACAGAGTGGCATACTAATCCCTCTACCGGTATCTGAACTAGACAATCCTCTTCTGATTAACTTTGTCTTGTTCTTAAAGCTGTCCTGAAGCTGGGACAATACACATGATGTGATAACCTACATACACAGACAATAGAAGTTTTGTGTGTCACTTTTTCTGTAAGAGATTTTAATGAATGCTTGGAGGGAGTCACAAAATATGAGAAATGCAGAAATGGTAATGGTGTACAAAGAAAAAGCAGACTAGTCAACTGATACTTTTGTAAAGAAGTATCACTGGAACTTTGTAAACAGGTATTTCATAAAACCAAAATGAATTATGGTTGTTTGTGAATGCTGTTCATGGCCTGTCACTCACAGATGAGGCAGGAACTGAAACGGAAGGCAGCGAATCAGATGTAGAGAGGCTTAACTTAACCTTCAAATGTCTTTCTACAAAGGAAAACAGAACTATTCCCCAATTTCATACCTGTACCACTGGGTCAATCCAAATGAAGTGGTACAATAAAAAATTAAGTTGGTTGCTTGACCATTTTTAAATATTTTAATTTTTTAATATGTGATTACCCTATGTTAGAGAAGTTGAAAACAGTTTTTAAAAATTTTTTTTACCTTTCACCTTTAGTGAATGGCAGCCATTTTCCTTTGTAATCGCGCGACCATGTTTCAGTTTAGAGACGTTACCAAAAATCTGAATATCTCTGCACTGGGTTAAGTTACAACATTGCAATTGACAAGATTGTTTTTAGAAAAGTGTCCTCTACAACACTGTCTATTACACAAAACACCCTAAAATCAAAAATAACCAGTCAAAATGACCTCCAAAATTTGGTATCCAAATTTTCAAAATCCACTTTTTAGGCCCAAAAATAACAAACAAGGAGTGATTTATAACAATCTATTTTTTTTCCCTGTGGTTAGATATCGTACATTACTGGCCTCATATAAATCAAGAACACTTACAAATGTTTCCTTAATTTTTTATGAATTTTTGAAATTTGAAAATTTTCATTTTTTTGTAAAGTTTGGGTTAGTTACCTCAGGTGAGACTGAATATAAGAATGTGATTTTTGCATAGTTTGTACACCTATATGATAACAATTTGCTGTAAAAATTTCAACACTGATATCTTACTGTGAACAAAGATATGAATTTTTGAAAATGAGAAGATAATTCACATTACTCTACAACTAATCTTATGGCTGTGTGTGTGTTTATGTGTGATATTGGAGTGATATAATCAATTATTATTGAAGTAAGGTACTGAATTATATACAAAAATTGGAAACATCACTGAAATTAACATTTATATTATTTTGACATACTTAAAATAAATATTTTCAATTAACATTCTTCGAGATGTGACTGTTCCTAAACCTGGTGATGAATGTTAAGAATGCTTATTTCTTCAGAAAGCTTCTGTGATATAGAATAAGACCTCCCAGTTGCTGTGGTAAGTTCAAGCACTGAAGTATCCTTAAAACATTTTTCAATGGTATCCAAAATTTGTTAAGTTTTCTGCAATGCCAAGGAATTTGTGGAAATGCCTTGTTCCAGTTCTCATATCTGGTTTGAAGTGTTGTTTTCATATGCAGAGCCACATCTTTCTTGATCAGAAAATAGGTAATGCCTTCAATATTATCCTTGCAAAAGACACACATCCTGTGCTGTGAGAATTTGGTCTGTGGTTGGTCTTTGTAGGCTGGCTTTACTTACTTCACATTTTGTTGTACCTCCTGCTCCATCGCATGCATTTTTACCATGGCAAAGATGCAAAAAAAGTGCCATTCAGCCTCCAACCCAAAGTCTACTTCGTGGCTGCACAGATTTGATAAATTCTTTTTGTTCTTATACTGACCACCACTTCCATTTGAAAAATATCTCAGCTTCTCAACCTTGGGAAAACTTTCTTTTATGTAATTTATTATATACTTTTGAAACACACGTACAGCCAAAGTGTTGTGCTCCAAGTAGTCACTTAGAATGCAAATTTAAGAACTGCAAACTTCATCTTTATCATTTTTAAAGTACAGAGTAAATGGATGCACTGTTGCCTGGTCACTGACCCAGTGGTACCCTCGTATTGCATCCTGAATCACAAATGTAAAATTTTCTGCAAAATCAGCTCGCACTAGGCATTCAGTTTCATAAAGTTGTGCTTTTTTGTCCTTCAAAAACTTACTTTGGATTTTAGAAACATAGTGGTGACTTTTTAAGTTTTTGTAAGTTAACAATTAAAGATTCCAAGTACTCTTCCTGAGATTTAACCACTGTTATCATTTCTGCCCTGTCAGTTGTGACACACTGTTTGAAGGTAATACTGTCTGGCATTTCCTCCTCGCATTCATGAAACAATTTAATAACTGTTTCCTTACCACGGCATTTACTACACAAACTCATCATGCAGCCATAACTGTTAGCGTCACAGACCATTAAATCTAGTAACTCTTTGTAGTTAATGTCACCAAGTTTTGCACCCACAATCATCAGTTTGACATTTTGATGATACAAACAAACACACATGGAGGGTCCCCCTGAGGATCCAGCCAAAATATACCACTTAGGGGCAGAGGCCACAAAATTTTGACCTTCCAATTTTGCATTCAGGATGAGAATTTTTGAAAGCTACATAAAGTTGATTTAAATTTGGCAGCACTAGTCATTTCTGCTTTGTTACTTTAACTCCATTTATAACAACGTTTTTTTGCTATCTTTGCAACCTGGGCACATTCTACTGTTTTCATCATCCTCAAAAACCGCTGGATGTTTTTAACTGCTTCTTCATTTATACCTACTCCTTCCTTCTTTCCTAAAACTGGAAGAATGCCTTGCTCTTTCACTAATTTTCGGGTTAGTTTAACCAAACAATGAGAAACATTGAATTCGTGAACTATTTATTCTCCTGACCGCGATTCCGGAAGCAAACTTAAAATTTTAACTTTTTCCTCTTTAGATGTCACTGAACTTTTAATTTTTAATTTCTCAATTAAGCTCAAATATTCAGTGTCAGATGATGCTGGTGGTGGGTTTCGTTCTTCTTTAGAAATAATGCTGGTATCTGTATTATTAGAGCATGATTCCAAGTCTTTTCTAATTTTGTCTGAAATTTGTTGTACCTTATTTTTAATAGTTGCTTTTCTTTTTCTGCTACTTAATTTTATTATTTTTGAAGCAAGAGATAGGTTAACTTAGAACAAGCAAAATCCAATATGCTAACAGCTTCCTCATTAGCAATATAGATGTCATTATCAAGGTTACACTATTATGGTTCTGGATTCACAACAAATAGTTTTGAGTAACCATTTGGGCACAGGGAATTTCCAGGAATCACATTACGTTTCACTTGAGAAGCTGTTTCACTCACACACGACAAGGACAAATGTTCAAGTGTTATTTCACTCACACCTTTAGTAATAGGCTTCTTATGAACTTTAAGTGGATCACAGCACTTTCTTCCAAAAATTTGGTTGTACTTCAGAACATATTTCTTCTCATGATACTCACACACTGATGTTACAGAAAAACTTACTTGAAATTTAAACAAAGTTTGCCTAACTGCATCAAAGTCATTGACATTTTCCAAGTTTTTTGAAACTGAACTGTAAACTGTTTTGTGACACACTTCACTTGCTATCTGTCCAACAGAGCACTGTTCATCCATGTTATTGCATTCCGGTTAATCTCTCAAAATTAATTACAAATTACACACAGAACAAAGCATATAACACATTCTACACTCTCAATTAAGCATGTACACACACTCTAACAGAGGTTTCAGAACAGACTGACTACAATAATGCCACACCCAGCAATAATGTACTTCTACAATACCACACCCAGCAATAATGTACTTCTTTATTGACCATAAACCTAAACGTAAACGGACATTTTTATTACCATACAACAAAGGCGTAAGCTCCTATTGTTTAATATTGCATTATTAAAAATAAATAAACTAAATTAATATTGGGTGATAGTGTTAAATAAATATGTCACAATTAAATTTTATTACAATGAAACAATAAAGCATTTAAATAGGCAACAGCCATAAGATCAGTTGTAGAGTAATGTGAATTATTTTCTCATTTTCAAAAATTAATATCTCTGTTCACAGTCAGATACTAATGTTAGAATTTTTACAGTACATTGCTATCATGTAGGCGTACAAACTGCGCAAAAATCATACTTACAAAATCATATTTACAAAAAATGAAAATTTTCAAATTTCAAAAATTCATAAAAAATTAAGGAAACATTTGTAAGTGTTCTTGCTCTATGTAAGGCTAGCAGCGTATGATGTCTAACTATACGAAAAAAATACATTGTCATAAATCACTCCTTGTTTGTTATTTTTGGGCCTAAAACTTGGATTTTTGAAAATTTTGATACCAAACTTTGGAGGTCATTTTGACTGGTTATTTTTGAATTTAGGGTATTTTGTGTAATAGACAATGTTGTAGAGGACAATTTTCTAAAAACAATCATGTCAATTGCAATGTTGTAACTTAAACCAGTGCAGAGATATTCAAAATTTCGCTAATGTCTCCAGACTGAAAATTCATGGCGCACCTACAAACAAAAATGGCTACCATCCAATAAAGGTGCAAGATAAATTATTAAAAAAAAATGTTTTGAACTTCTCTAATATAAGGCAATCACTTGTAAAAATAATTAAACTATTTAAAAATGGTCATGCAACCATCACTGGACCACTTTATATGGACTGACCCCACTGAAAAGGAGAGTGAAATAGCTGTCAGTGTTAGTGGTATTGAGAAACAGCTGAGGTAGTCAAACTTCAAAGAAGCCTCAGAGCCCAATGGAACACCTATCAGATTCTATACTGAATTCACAGCTGAGTTAGCCTACAATTGACCCCTCTCCAAACACCATGCCCTGAAAATAGAAGAAAGCAGAGGTCACACCTGTCTACAAGAAGGGTAGCAGAAATGATCCACAAAACTGACTCCAGTTCTGGCACAAAGTCTGCACTTGTTGTACCACGCACTATGAACCACATGACCACAGCAATATGCTGCACACATCTTATTTTTGACACTTGCAAAGAATGTAACAGTTACAACCTCCTGAAGAAGGGCAACTGGTTGCTGATTATTCCAATATATACAACTACAGTTGCTGAAGATGGATAAAACACTAAAGCAACACAGGAGTAGTTCAGGTGTATCCCAGGAAAGTGTTTTTGTGATTTCCTGTTCATGTTGTATATTAATGACCTTTCAGACAACATTAATAGTAACTTCAAGTTTTTCTAATATGATGCAGTTGTCTATAATTAAGTGCTATCACAAAGAAGCTGTGCAAATGTTCAGTCAGATCTTGATAAGATTTCAAAGTAGTGCAACAACTGGCAACATGCTTCAAATGTTCAGAAATGTAAAACAGAGTGCTTCACGAAACAAACGTAGTGTTAAGTAACTGTAATATTAATACATAGTATTGGGAAAAGGATAGATTGCTGCCCAACACAAAGACGAGATTCAGACAGGCACAGCAAAAAGACACACACTACAGCTCTTGGCCCTTCTTCAGCAAACAAACACACACACACACACACACACACACACACACACACACAAGCCAAAACTTTTAACAGTCTTTTCATTGTGCCTGTCTGCAACTCAATGGACCATCTTAACGGTGTGTAGCAAACTATCTTTTTCCTAATACTGTTGCTATTCCAATCTTGAGTTTCCACTGCATAATATTGAGTCACAGCTGAAATGGATCAACTCATACAAATCCCAATGTGTAACAATTTGTAAAGATATGGAATGAAACAATAACATAGTCTCAGCCATAGGTAAATCAGGTGGTAGACTGTAGTTCATTGGTAGAATACCAGGGATACACCATCAGTTTGCTAATGAGACTGCATACAAAACATGCATGTGACCTATCCTAAATAAAGTGAGATCACATGTGGGAGCCAAAGCAAATAAGTCTAACAGGGTAAATTGAATGTATACAAAGGAAGACAGCATAAATGGTCAGAGGTTTGTTGATCAATGGAAGTTTCATGAGGATACTGAAAGAACTGAACTGGCAGACACTTAAAGATAGAAGGAAACTATCCCTGAAAACCTACATGGAAAATTTTTAGATCAATTTCAGGTCATGAATCCAAGAATATATTAGAACCAGCTCTGTATCACTCCCAAAGGGATTGCCAAGACAAGATTACGCTAATTACAGCATGCACAGAGGCATTTAAGCAATTGTTCTTCCTGTGATCCATACATGAGTAGAATGGGAGAAATCCCTGATAAATGGTACAATGGGACATACCCTGTGCCATGTTCTTCAGTGTTTTCTGAGTATAGATGTCAGTATTTCCTGCAAAACTTTTGTCATGATAAACCAAGAAAGGTCGGAGATTTCATCCACATAAATTTACTCTGAGGCAGTCACAGTTTTGTCCTGGCCATCTCAAGAACCCTATTGTTCCTTATTTTGTCACTTCATGATAATATGCAAAACACTGTTAAATTTGATCAGGGAATGTAAAAGGACTGAGTAAATCTGAGTCAAGACATGGTTGCAAGTAAGTGATCACACTCTGCAGGAACTTCTATTCAACATTGATTTTTAATGTCCTGTAGGACTGGAATGCTTGAGTTTATTTGATCAGCAGGAAAAATAGAGTTTTCTTTCAAATGATAACCTTACTGTCTATGACTAAATGCGCAGACATTCACTTGCAAACTAATGTGTGCAGTTGATGCAACAATCACATATTCAGATTTTGGCATGTCTGTCAACTCTTCCAGATAAGCATCAACAAGAAAAGATTGTTACAGTTACATGTACACATCAACATACCAATATTACTGATAGCAGTGCTGCCTTCCAGTAGCTCATCCCTACAGTTACATAGGTTTCATTATCCTCTAACTTACACAACAACAAAGACAGGCAAGAAACGGCAAGGTTGCAACAATCTTCAAAGCTTCTTGTCACAGCATAGAGATAAAACAGCCAAGAGCAACAACATATTCCATGTTTAACACTGCAATCTATCATAGGAATTTCAAGGAAAAATATGATTAGCACTGAAAAAGTTGTGAAGATTTGATACAGTACTATTACAACAGTTCTAAAATAGAGACGACTTTGGTAGTGGGACTCTTTTGTGGACTGTACCCAAATAGGTTATCAAAGGCAGTCAATCTCAGCCACATCACATACCTTTAGGACACCCGACACTTCCATTCTGAAATGCCTAGAAGCATGGCCTGGTGTATTTCAATATAAATCCATAAAAAAAAAAAAAAAAAAAAAAACACACACACACGCGCACACACACACACACACACACACACACACACACACACACACACACACACACACACCTAGAATGGGATGAGAATAATCCCATAACTTAATTGCTTGTATGCAAGAACAGGAAAGTACAGGTACACAACACGATGTAGAAACAATGTAGAACCATCAAAAACTTATTTCGTTTGAAAAATATATGGCAAGAAATGCAATGCTACCACCGGACTGTTCTGTCGTAAACACACATGTGGCAATCTGTGGTGATAAACAGTGCTCTTGTGTGTATTGGTAGCTTAGACAAAACAATTCTCCCTCTTAATCACAAGATAGTTAATGTAAACTGCAATGACTACTGATGGGAATACAATATCAATAATCAAAAGTTGTTATTAAATGTGGACAAATACTAAATTCCGATAATATTAAAACATCAGTTCTCAATACAAAAGTGTTTCCAGCTTAAAATGAATCTAATGACAAGTAGTTTAACACAAGAGCCACAAATGTAATAACCGCTGCCTCCCCCTCCCCCCCCCCCCCCCTTTTCCATCGGCATCTCCTTCTTCGTAAATGTGGGCAAAATGGGAATAGAATTCAGATCGTGTTGTAGCTATTGTATCAATCCCACAGCCCTGCAGGAAGAAACTGCAAATTTGAACGTCTTAGCTTATCTAATACCGTGAAACTTCGAGCTGCCCGCTGACGCAAGCACGTTTCTCGATTTTGTTCAGACATGTATACTATCAAACAGATGTAAGCCGCCTTAATAAATTCAACCGTGTCATCTGCAAGACACCGCATGAACTGTTACTTTCGAAACGCTATACTACTTAGAAACTTCCTGTCATTGCCACCTTTATTAAATGAACGCTTCCGAAGGATTTGCAGTCAGCTTAAAATCATTATCCAGAATATGTTCTCTTTATTTCTATGGGGTATTTAAGTCAACTGAAGTACTCCGAATGCGAATATCAAACTCAAAACGTTAGTACATACAGTAACGACACAGCTGATATCTCCAATGTTATTTGTTTACTCAGTCCACACAACATGCAAGCTACGGCAGACTGTATCGAAGTAATATACAGTTTTAAGTCCTGAAGCTTATTGTAAGTACTAATACCGAAGAAACAATCTAACTGAGCTAAAAAGTTATGTAAACTGCGGCATGTGCTGGCACTAAAACGCCGAACAAAATGCTCATAATGGATGTAACCATAGTGGATTAAAACAGTTTGAATGCAAAACTGCCGCTCAATTTAACAAAGATTTTATATAAACTATATACTCTTAAATATCACAATACACGTACAACATACATACACTAACCTCCAGCCTTCTGTTCTCAATTTCGAATGTAGAGGCAACAAGCAGGTTTGGAAACACGCTGGTCGTCAAATTTCCCACTTTCGTAATACGTATTTCCCTTCATGGAAATGCAAGAAAAAATGTTACGTGAAGTCTGAATATCGCATAAATTCCATAACCCGAAGTTTCGACTACAGCTGTAACAGAATAAGAGATTACAACACGTTTTCCTATTTTACAAATCATTGTTAAAACTGTTGCTCAACTTGTGACATGGGTACGGAGAGTATAAACCTCTTCGTGTTCCGGTTGCAGATACTAAGTTCCGACGAGGGACAGGTGGTGTTGTTGCAGGGTTTTGGGGGGGGTTGACGTTTTGCATTGAGAATTATGGCTGTGCGCGTGCAGTTTGAAAATAATAATGAAGTTGGTGTGTTTTCCAAGTTAACTAACTCATACTGTTTAGTTGCCATTGGCGGTTCAGAGAATTTTTACAGGTAATTATTACGCAGATAACTTAGATTAAGTGCTGTTGGTCACGTTCAATAGTTCGGTATAAAGTTCACTGATAAATTTTAATCTAAAGCTAAACTATTTGTAACACGGATGCATGAAAATGTGTGCTTTCTACATTTAAAAGCGGAACTGTTGCAATTAGTGTTATGTTGTAACATTGCATAATTATAAAGATATCGGAGCTACCATTCGCTTGTTCGCAACTTCGGTTGGAAAATTATGTGATAACATGTACATTTTACAGTAATGTCTTCATAACGTATAAATAAAATAGGCTCGAGTTTTGCATCGAACACAATGATCGTCTTGTATCTATCAAGTAACCCATATATACAGTCATAGACGGCAAAATGCTAACTGAAGAGATAAATAAGGCCATCAAATCAGTTCTTAATATCCTCTCTTTACATATGAAAGAATACAGGTCGGTCTCAGCAGTACAGGCAAAAACAGAAAAAAAACTATGATCAGAATGAATTGCATTTAAATTCTTAATGTACAATTAACTGAGACGTGGCATAAGTAAATCTGAAGTTGCACTGTCCTGGAAGTAAAATGGATCCATTGCTGTCTTAATTTTTTGCAGATGACATTGTAGGTCATATAAAAAGCTCTCTTAAAATGTATTGTGTAACTTCTGATGCTCTTTAGGTGGTGATATTGAAGGGAAATGTTTGTAAAAGTTAGAAAAATCAGCATTTTGGAGTGACTAAATCTGACCCTAAGTACATGAATAGTTACTTGTAAGGAAAAGCAATAAGCAACTGTTGGGACAGGCACTTACAGCAAGTGTGTTGTTAGTGATGAAGCAAGTAGGCCTACCTTGTTTCCTGGGCTCGATTCCTGGCTGTGTTGGGTATTTCCTCTGCCCGGGGCTGAGTGTTTGTGTTGTCCTCAACATTTGTGAAAGTTGCTACTTTGGACTGTGTAAAAATTGGGACTTAGCATGGGCACTGATGACTGCACAGTTGAGCAGTGTCATCATCGTTTCTGCCTTCAGGAAGCAAACTGATTTCCTCCCTCACTTCCACCCAGAGGGCTCACAGCTCTTCTGTGAATATGTGCTTGACCAACCTGGGACCCCATCCCTTGCAGCACTACCTCCTTTTATGAGCTACAAGCCCATGCTACTATTCTTATTACTCACTGCCTTTCCATTGGATAGTCTTCTTGGTGCTGACCATGCTTGGATTTGGTTTGTGACTTTGCACACTCATGTTTTTGTCTTTTCTTCCTGCACTTAATAGACTTTTCACCCTTCCCTACGTGGACCCATTCTTAGGTTGGACCTACCATTCTTTTTCCAGAGTTTAATAGAAGTGCGGATTGTGCAGGGAAGGTCACGCAACGTGATGTGTATTCCACTTTTGCACATTTCTATCTTTGCAGCCTTACTATCTGGCAGTGGTAAAAGGTCCAGAACCCAACACTGTAGCCATTCCGTTGCCGTGTTTGGGGGGGGGGGGGGAGTACCTGCTGAGTGATAGCCTCTCCCCCTCCCCCGCCCCCCCCCCCCCTCCCCCGACCATGCAAGAATCGCCCATTTGGTGAAAGAGCTGGAAACTCTATGCATGCCAAAGAGTATATGGCATTCGTGGCTGGGGCACTCCGGGGCAACAGATTACTGATCTGTTAGCTGTTGTTAAAGCTGGCTGGCACCCTTTGGGAGAGCCTCCATTCACTCTGGGTGGCAGCATGGTGGACTGTTTGCATTTGAAGCGTTTTACACTTTCTCCCACAGGTAGCCTCATGGCACCAACAGTCTCTTCTGAAAGACAAGATTCTTACAGTGTGAAGAGAGATTACCCCAGAATGTTTCCTTCTCTGGCTACACAGTGGGAGGAATGTATGGCTAAGAGACAAGGGGAGAAACACTCCCCCAGAACTTAGTTTGCTCTAGGACTGACAGGGACTACTGTTTGGCCACAACCCCTTATTCTTTGTTAAACACCTTGAAGGCAGTGTTGGAGAAGTAGCAGTGATCTTGGAAATGAAGAGTGGTTCAGTTCTCCTGCCCAGCCATAAGCGCTGCTCAACTTTGACAAGCTATCATTCATCTGCATCATACTTCACAAGTCACCTACTGGTTTGTGGCGGAGCATACTTTCGGTACCACTATCTGATCCCTCCAACCCTGTTCCACTTGCGAATAGGGCATGGGAAGAACGATTGTTGGTAAGCCTCTGTACTGGCTCTAAATTTCTCGAATTTTCATTTCGTGGTCAATACGTGAGATGTATGTGAGGGGGAAGTAATATGTTGTCTGACTCCTCATGAAAAGTGCTCTCCTGGAATTTCAGTAGTAAATCTCTCCGTTATGCACAATGCCTCTCTGGTAATGTCTGCCAGTAGAGTTTGTTTAGCATATCTGTTAAGCTCTCTCGCCAGCTAAACGATCCCGTGACAAAAAGTGCCGCTCTTCATTGGTTCCTCTCTGCCTCTTCTATCAGTCCTACCTGGTAGGGATCCCTGATAGATGAACAATACTCAAGAAGTGGGCAAAAAAGTGCCTTATGAGCTACTTCTTTTGTGGTTGAGATACATTTCCTTAAGATTCTTCTGATGAATCTGAGTCTGGTGTCTGCTTTTCCCATTATCTGTTTTATATGGTCATTCCACTTAAGGTCGCTCTGGATAGTATGCCTAGATATTTATGGCAGACACTGTCTACAGCTGTTCGTCATCAACAGTGTAGCTGTACAGTAGGGGATTCTTTTCCTATGTACGTGCAGTATGTTAAATTTATTTACTTTCAGGGTCTGTACCATTCAACAATTCTCTGCATGTCGTACTATCTTGTGGTGTTGGTACTTTGGTATAGACAACTACATCATCTGCAAATAGCCTTAAAGAGCTTCTGATGTTTTTTACTACATCATTTATACATATTCTACACAACAACGGTCCTATCACACTTCCCTGTGGTATTCCGGATATTACCTTTACATCTGTCGATTTAGTTCAATTAAGAGCGACTTGTTGTGTTCTATCCGTAAGAAAGTCTTGAATCCAGTCACAGGTCTGGTCCAATACTCCGCAAGCCCATATTTTTTTCATTAAATGGCATTGCGGGGCGGTGTCAAATACCTTACTGAAATCAAGGAATATGGTATCTGAATCTCATGGAGGAGAAGAGCGAGCTGAGTTTTGCAGGATCTCTGTTTGTGGTTTTTTTAAAAAACAGGATGGGGCTCCTCCACGCCCACACCAACGTGGTGACTAAACCAGAAGTTATACTGTCACATCCGTATAACATGTTAGTTTTTGAATCAGGAGTCACAGGATGCGGGCTGTGATGTTATCCATGCGTATGGGTAAGATTACTCATTTACATGGTCCATCAGGAGATAGAAAGTGGACGAAAGCAATCGAAGGGTAACGGTTGTAAGGGCAGAGGAAAAAAAGCGCCAAGGCAGGTGCCAAGGGGAAAAAACCTCTGTGACAGTAGGACGGGTAGTAAGGGCAGTAGGGGCTTGCTAGCTGTGACAGTGGATCCAAGGTGAGGTAATGTTAGTGTGAGGTATCGTGCATTGTTACTTGTGTTGCTGTGTGCTCATTATAGCTGGGTCAGTCTGGGTGCTTCAGCTGGGCCTGCTGCAGTGGCTTCATCCCTGTTACAGAGGAATTCAGTGCACCAACGAATGTGTCGCCATTATGCCCTCTACTGTGCCGTGTCGTCAGTGACTTAGCACAGCTTCATCAGGCTGGTGCTGATGGTGCTGAACAGTGGCAGCCGGCCACCGTTTGGTGTCCTCCGTTACTGCATGGCGCAGTTCTGCCGCATCTGGGCCTCGAGCACCTCTGCTTGCTCGGTGAGCTGCGCCGCATCAGCATCGGAGAAATGCACACCGTTCGCTCGCGCTTGTGCAATGATGGCTGCCCATGGCGTTGCCGCGGATACCGCTGGGGTGGCAGTTGTCATCTTTGCACCTTTCACCTGCAGTGCTGCTGGGGCGGCCGCTGGGGCAGGGACGTGAACGTCCTTCTGTGGAGTCGCAGGGGTTCGAACCCCTTCTGCTGCATCGAGGCCTCGGGCAAAGACTGCACGCAGTTGCCTCAAGGCCTCTTCCTTCTCTGCAGCTGTGGCAGCTGCGAAGGCAGCCCTCTCTGCCACCATGACGGCTTTGAGGATTTCAGTGGCCCCCTTCACGGCGGTGCCGAGTTCAAGGCCACATTTCTTCTCGGGGGCGTGAGCTGCATCTCGACCACCCGCCTCCAGGCGGTCGACCCCACTCCCAGCAGGTGGAGCTGCTTCTGTGCTGTCCCTCAGCTCGGCTGGGCTGGTTTGCATCCTATGTCATTGCCGTCGTTGTCTTCTCTTCTTCCTCTGCATTGGTGCGGCCTCGCCGCCTTCGGCACGCTTGCGGCTTGAGAAAGCCGGGCAGCCGTGCCAGGTGGCGATGTGCGGGCCACCACACTGGACGTAAGTCGGCAGAACATTACTGCCGTGGTTGCAGGTGCGGCTGTCGTGCTTGCCGGCAATACTTCGTGACAGGGCCCTCGCCATGGAACCTGAAGCACTGGGGCTGGGGTTCCATGGCGGTCAGGAGAACTTCTGTCATAACCAGGAAGCCCAGCAACTTCCGCAAGCCGAAGATGTCGTGCTCGCCATCGGCCGTTTGCACGGTCACGGCATAGAACAGTGCCCTTTTCTTGTTGGTCAGGTTGTGCAACCTTGCGGTTGCATTACCAAACCTGGCTTGCAGCAGCCCTTCCTGGACCACTGCCTCGTCACAGCACCAAGGTAACCCCCTTAGGAGTGTCTTGGTCATCTTCTTTCTTCCAGTGGAAGGTGCCTTCTCACGCGCTGACGGCGTGTCAACAATGTGGTCGGCCACTGCGACCTTGATGACCCTGTGGTCAGCCACGTTTGCAGCCTGAAAGCAGATTAGTGAGTCTGTCGAGACAGACTCATAGACCACCTCATTCTTGGTGCAATTCATCATTATGTTGAACAGCACTGTCCACCTGCCTTTGGACTTGACGTACAAAGGGGGGACAGGCTGCGGCTCGTCTTCTCGGGGCTTCCTTGCTTGGTCGGCAGGTTCCCTCTGCGTGTACTTCCTTCCCATGCTGTGGGGTGCAGAACACGACAATCTGCTGGCGTTGTGAAAACAACACATGACTAATTGCTTCCCGTGGTGCTCACAATGCAGAACTGCTTCACGAGCTCACAACAGCCAAGTAAGCATAGCGCGCAGTGGCAGCGATGTGCACATCTCGCTAGCTCGCCTCTGTTTGTGGAATCCATGTTGGTTTTTATAGAGGAGATGTTCATTTTCCAAAAAGTCATAATTTTTTAGCATAAAACAACAAGATTGACGTCAACGATACAGGTCTATAATTGTGTGGAATTGTCTTACAGCCTTTCTTAAAAATGGGAATGACCTGCGCTTTTTCCAGTCTTTAGGTACCTTTTGTTGTTCAAGCGATCTATGATAAATTACTGCTAGAAGGGGAGTAAGTTCTTTTCCATAATCTTTATAAAATCTTAGATATCTCGGCTGATCCTGAAGCCTTTCCACTACTAAGCGATTGTAGCTGCTTTTCAGTTTCGTGATCGGTTATCTCGATACCTGCCATTTCGATGTTTGTACGATGATTGAAAGGAGGGACAATGCTACAACCTTCTGTGGGGAAACAATTGCAGAAGACTGAATTCAGTATTTGGGCCTTCTCTCTGTTATCTTCCATCTTGGTGCCGGTGGGGTTGCTGAGAGAATGAATAGACGATTTTAACCCACTTACTGATTTTATGTATGACCAAAATCTCTTAGGGTTTTAACTCAGGTTGGTTGACGCCGTCTTACTTTCAAAATCATCGAACGTTTCTCTCATTGCTCTCCTTATGCTCATTTTCACTTCATTCAGCTTTTGTTTGTCAACTATGTTTTTACTTCTCTTGAATCTGAGATGAAGTGCTCTTTGTTTACATAGCGCTTTTCTAACATGCCTATTAAACCATTGTGGGTCTTTCCCATCCCTTAAAACCTTACTCAGAACATACTTGTTTAGGGCATATTGAACGATGCCCTTGAAATTTTTCCATTTGTTCTCCACATCTTCGTCCTCATCACCGGATATTTGATGCTGAGTGCTGAGATATTCTGAAATTTATCCTGTCACCCTTGCTGAGCAAATATATCTTCCTACCTTTCTTAACATTCCATGTAGGACCCGTCGTCATAGATGCTGTCACAGCCTTATGATTACTGATACCTTCCTTTCTCTACATGAACTGATTTGGTAAGTTCTGGTCTGTTTGTTGCCAGGAGGTCTAAGACATTACCTTCTCAAGTTGGTTCTCTATCTGCTGAAGGTAATTTTTGGACAAGACATCCAGAACAGAGCCACACGATTCCCTGTCTCTGGCACCAGTTTTGATGGCAGATCACTCCCAACCTGTACCTGGCTAGTTGAAGTCACCCCGTTACAACGGCATGATCAGGAAAATTACTAATGATATTCCGCAAGTTCTGTTTGAAATGCTCTAAAACTACAGATCCTGACCCAGGTGATCTATAAAAGCACCTGATCACCATTTTTGACCATTCTTTGATACTCAACTTCACCCAGGTTAATTCACATGCAGAATCCGTGATAACCTCGCTAGATTTAATCAAATTTTTTACTGCAATAAACACGCCACCACCATTGGCGGCTAACCTATCCTTACAATAAACATTCCAATCTGAACTTAGGATTTTGTTGTCATTTACATCTGGTTTCAACCAGCTTTCTGTTCCCAATACTATCTGTTCATTATAACCTTCAGTAAACGATACTAATTCTGGGAACTTTCCTTGGATACGCCTGCAGTTTACTAAATCATATTAATCTTTTCTATCTCTGATCTGTGAGGATCAAGATTCTCTGAGGTCACTGTGGCTGATTTAACAGGCAAATTGTCTTGGCTCCCAAGGGAGGTGTTCTCTAACCTAAAAAAGCCCCATGTGCATGCCACACATACTCCGCTACCCTAGTAGCGTAACTATCACCTCTATCAACCCTCGTAACAGTCTCATTATGGTATAGGGTATTATCTTACACAATGATCTTCTTTTACATCCGATGATGAGTTAGGTGCCAATTGAAGCAGTGGGGAGTGAATTTTGTTTGTAGTGTCCAGTGGAAACCAAAGGACAGTGGGATTGCTGTTGGGGTCTTCGTATTAGCCTTTAAGGCAACTCGTAGCCTGGAAAGGTCAAGATGATGGCGTATCAGTGTCTTGTGCCAGTGCATGTACCACTCTTCCATGCAGTGCTTCAAATACGTGAGATTCGGGCATGTCTTCATGATATAACAGTAGCCTCATCTGTAGGGATTGTGTACATCAGTTGCACACAAATGTTCCTTGTTCCTCCTCCCCTCCCCCCATCCTACCTATGTCAGATGAAGAGAACACCATTCTCCCTGCTCACTAGTTTGCACTGTCTTCCAGAGAGAAAAGAAAATCCAAGGATACAAGACCCTTGACCAACTGGTGGATCAAGAGACGAAGAAGAAATATGATCGTTTGCATCGTGCACGTTCAGCGATGATGTATGCTGTGACTATGACAATGCCGTCTTCTGTAGCAAGAACAAGAACATCCCCCCCCCCCCCCCCTCCCTCTTTGTGCCTTGTGCATTGGGCCCTGGGGACTGCTTGACTACGTGTGCTACCCTGGTTGCGGTCCCTCCTCCTCCTCCATGCTCGACACCCACTTTGGAAGTATTGACTCTCCACCATTTGAGAACGTCGATTTCCAACCCCCCGTCGGGGGAGGACCACCTTACTTTGGGATCTCTCACCGGGAAGGGGTCCCTCAGGATGCTCCTCCACCCAGGTTTCTGCTGATCTACAACCGGGTACAAGTCAGTGGCTGAAGGAGCCACGGACACTGCTCACATGACTTCACATTCCACCTCTGTCCCTGAAACTAAGGCAGACAAGTACTCACAGATATCAAAATCATCTGAGGAGGAGGACAAGAAGTAGCTCTCTGAGGAGGAGGAGACCCCCAGTTGCCCCATGCCACAGACCCCTCATGTTCTGCCTTTGTATCTGTGCTAGAGTTCCTGGCGGCACCTATGGAACCAGATCCACCCACACAACCTGATTCAGAACCAATGTATTTGATGCTATTTCCTTAATCCCTTCATAACTCCACAGAATAGTGGTAGCATGATTCTCTAGTGGAGCTCTTGTGGTTTTTTCCACCACCTGACTGAGCTTTGACTTCTCCTGCACCTTTGCTCTGCTTTCTGCTTTGCCCTCCAGGATATTGGGCTCCCAGCATGCAGATCCCTACCTTCCGTGGCTGTCGGGGCTATTTTAAAAATTGTGCTGACTATGAAAGAGTGTCTGGTGTAATTTGCACATATGTTTTGAACTCTGTCAACAATGAACATGATCCTCTTGAAACATCTTTGGAGACTATGGCTGTTTGAGTGATGACGCCTCAGGATTTTACTATCTGTAATGTGTATCTCCCCCCCCCCCCCCCCTTCTACGGTAAAGTATCTCAGAACGCAATGTCTGCACTGATTTCAGAGCTTTCTCTGACCTTCCTAATTCAGGGTGAGTTAAATGCTCATAACCCTTTGTGAGGTGGAACCACCACCACTGGCATGGCAAAGCTTTTGAAAAATCGCTCACAGAGCTTGATCTTTGTCTCTGCAGTGTAGCACTCCTGTGTGGCATATGACTCTCATTCAGCCATTGATCTTTCTGTATCCAGGCCTTGTCCTCTCCCCTCCATCCATTGGAGAGCCCCTGATGACCTGTGTGACTGCGATCACTTCCTGATCGTCACTTAGGCGACCACCCGTGTGGGCTCTCAACAGTGCTGACTGGGATATCTTTACCATTGCCATTGCTCTTGAAACCTTTCCACATGAAAATGTTGATGTGACTGTCCAAAGCACAACTATAGCCATTCTACACCAGCTGACTTTGCAGTGCCATATTCCTCGGGATTCCCCTCTTGGAAGGCAGTACCTTGGTGGCCACTAGAGATCACAGATAGGCTCTCCAGTGCCATAATTGATATTCATCTACACCTACATCTGCATCTATACTCTGAAAACCACCTTGAGGTGCACGACAGAGGGCACGTCCCAGTGTACCTGTTATTAGGGTTTCTTCCTGTTCCATTCACATGTGGAGAATGATTGTTTGAATGCCTCTGTACATTCACTAATTATTCTAGTCGTGTCCTCAAGATCTCTGTGTGAATGATACATAGAGGGTTGTGGTACTTCTTTATAGATAACTACATCATCTGCAAAAAGCCTGATTTTACTATTGATATTGTCTTCAAGGTCAATAATACACTCCTGGAAATTGAAATAAGAACACCGTGAATTCATTGTCCCAGGAAGGGGACCCTTTATTGACACATTCCTGGGGTCAGATACATCACATGATCACACTGACAGAACCACAGGCACATAGACACAGGCAACAGAGCATGCACAATGTCGGCACTAGTACAGTGTATATCCACCTTTCGCAGCAATGCAGGCTGCTATTCTCCCATGGAGACGATCGTAGAGATGCTGGATGTAGTCCTGTGGAACGGCTTGCCATGCCATTTCCACCTGGCGCCTCAGTTGGACCAGCGTTCGTGCTGGACGTGCAGACCGCGTGAGACGACGCTTCATCCAGTCCCAAACATGCTCAATGGGGGACAGATCCGGAGATCTTGCTGGCCAGGGTAGTTGACTTACACCTTCTAGAGAACGTTGGGTGGCACGGGATACATGCGGACGTGCATTGTCCTGTTGGAACAGCAAGTTCCCTTGCCGGTCTAGGAATGGTAGAACGATGGGTTCGATGACGGTTTGGATGTACCGTGCACTATTCAGTGTCCCCTCGACGATCACCAGTGGTGTACGGCCAGTGTAGGAGATCGCTCCCCACACCATGATGCCGGGTGTTGGCCCTGTGTGCCTCGGTCGTATGCAGTCCTGATTGTGGCGCTCACCTGCACGGCGCCAAACACGCATACGACCATCATTGGCACCAAGGCAGAAGCGACTCTCATCGCTGAAGACGACACGTCTCCATTCGTCCCTCCATTCACGCCTGTCGCGACACCACTGGAGGCGGGCTGCACGATGTTGGGGCGTGAGCGGAAGACGGCCTAACGGTGTGCGGGACCGTAGCCCAGCTTCATGGAGACGGTTGCGAATGGTCCTCGCCGATACCCCAGGAGCAACAGTGTCCCTAATTTGCTGGGAAGTGGCGGTGCGGTCCCCTACGGCACTGCGTAGGATCCTACGGTCTTGGCGTGCATCCGTGCGTCGCTGCGGTCCGGTCCCAGGTCGACGGGCACGTGCACCTTCCGCCGACCACTGGCGACAACATCGATGTACTGTGGAGACCTCACGCCCCACGTGTTGAGCAATTCGGCGGTACGTCCACCCGGCCTCCCGCATGCCCACTATACGCCCTCGCTCAAAGTCCGTCAACTGCACATACGGTTCACGTCCACGCTGTCGCGGCATGCTACCAGTGTTAAAGACTGCGATGGAGCTCCGTATGCCACGGCAAACTGGCTGACACTGACGGCGGCGGTGCACAAATGCTGCGCAGCTAGCGCCATTCGACGGCCAACACCGCGGTTCCTGGTGTGTCCGCTGTGCCGTGCGTGTGATCATTGCTTGTACAGCCCTCTCGCAGTGTCCGGAGCAAGTATGGTGGGTCTGACACACCGGTGTCAATGTGTTCTTTTTTCCATTTCCAGGAGTGTATACAACATGAACAGCAAGGGCCCCAACATACTTGTCTGGGGCACACCCAAAGTTACTACTACATCTGACAATGACTCTCAGAGATAACATGCTGTGTCCTCCCTGCCAAAAAGTCCTCAATCCAGTCACAAATTTCACTTGATACCCCATATGATAATACTTTTGATAATAAGGAAAGGTGTGGTACTGAGTCAAATGCTTTTTGAGAAACAAGAAACACTGCATCTACTATGTTGCCTTGATGCAAAGCTTTCAGTACGTCATCTGAGCAAGGTGCGAGTTGCGTTTCTTATGATCGTTGTTTTCAAAATCCATGCTGGTTCGCATTGAGGTGGTCATTCTTTCAAGATACCTTATTATATTTGAGCTCAGAATATGTTCTGAGAATCTACAACAAATCGATGTCAGGGACATTGGACGGAAGTTTTGTGCATAACCTCTGTTACCTTTCTTGCACATGGATACTGACCTGTGCCTTTTTCCAAGAACGGGACATGGTATTTTGTTCGGGGGATTTCCGATAGATTATAGTGAGAAGAGGGTCTAACAGAGCAGCAGATTCAGTATAGAATCTGAGAGGGATTCCATCAGGGTCTGGAGCTTTGTTCAATTTTAACGATTTCAGCTATTTATCAACACCACTGACACTAATACTTATTTAAGGTTTTCCTTTGCTATCCGCAGTTTCAGTTCATGTCCCATTCACTAGGGGCTGGACACTAACCTTGATGCCACATACATATGACCCGAATTTCTTTGGAGTTTGTAAAATGTCATTCCACAATATTGCACTTCGGTAGCCATTGAACAGTATAACAACGAAGTTTTTAGAGCTCACACTGGACAGAAAACTTTGTTGGTCTCTGCGTGTCTCTTATTTGGCTGCCCGTTGTACACATTCCCTTAATGTCCTTCATGTTCTTAGTGGTTCATCTTGGGAAGCGGATCGCACTGTCCTGCTTCGCTTATATCGGTCCATAGTCCGATCAAAGCTGGATTATGGGAGCCTCGTCTGCTCGGCCATCTTTCTTACGCCATCTCAACTCCATCCATCATCGGGGGTTACGTCTTGCGACCGGAGCATTCTATACTAGTCCCGTTGAGAGTCTTCATGCTGAAGCTGCCGAATTACCATTGACCACCTTCAGAAAGGGTGAGAGCCCGACATCACCTTGGCTCCAGGCTCCGGTTCACATTCATCTTGACCTCAGCTTGCTCTCAAAGGAGGGTACTCCGGATGCAGTGAATTGCTCACGGTTTGTCGACCTTCGTGCGCGACTCGCCAGTAACACCTTTATTTACACTGATGGCCCCAAAACTGACGATGGTGTCGGCTGTGTCTTTGTCGTCGGGGACGTCACCTTTAAAAACCGGCTACTCGACCAGTGTTCCAGCTTTACGGCCGAGCTTTTTGCTCTCAATCAGGCTGTTCAGTATGTCCGCTGCCACCGCCATTCTCCGTATGTACTCTGCTCTGATTCACTCAGTGCTCTTCAGAGCCTTGGAGCTCCATATCCAGTCCATCCTTTGGTGCAACGGATCCAGCAATCCCTCCATTCTTTTGCTGATGATGGCTCTCCTGTTAGCTTTATGTGGGTTCTAGGCCATGTGGGAGTGCCTGGGAATGAGGCTGCTGATGCTGCAGCCAAGGCTGCAGTCCTCCTGCCTCGACCAGCCTCCCTTTGTGTCCCAATGTCTGACATTAGTGGGGTTGTTTGTAAGAGGCTTGTCATTGTGGTGGGATACTTGGTTGTCACTTCAAGTAAATAAGCTCCGGGCCATAAAACCGTTCCCAACAGCTTGGACAACCTCCTCCCGACCATCTCGGCGAGAGGAGATCATTTTGGCCAGGTTGAGGATTGGGCATTGCCGGTTTAGCCACCGCTACCTGCTATCCGGTGACCCCGCCCCGCAGTGCCCTTGGGGTCATGCATTGACAGTGCGCCATGTTTTATTGTTGTGTCCCCGTTTTAATCAATCTCGTGTTGTCCTGTCTCTGCCATCTACCTTACAGGAAATTTTAGCTGATGACGCACAAGCAGCTGCTCGTGTTCTTCGTTTTATTACTTTGACGGACTTGTCCAAAGACATCTAACTCTATTACTTGTATTATCTGCGTCTTTGTAAGAACTTTCTGGTGCCCCCGCCAGCGTTTCTCCCGAAGAAACGTGCAGTGGAAGTGCGACCTCTTGCTTTCTCCTCTCAAAATCACGAAAGCTACAATACTGTTTTCTCCTTGTGGGAACTCCAACATGCACTCTCTTCTTCTCGCTCCTCCGCCCCAGGACCAGATGGTATCCACGTCCAAATGTTGCTGGATTTATCAACCCATAGTCTGCATTACCTCCTTCTCCTTTCTAATCGAATTTGGACCGACAGTACTTTTCCCAGATGATGGCGGGAAGCTATCGTCGTTCCTGTTCCGAAACCTGGAAAGGACAAACATCTCCCCTCTAGCTATCGCCCCATTTCTCTCACGAGTAGTGTCTGTAAGGTTTTGGAGCGTATGGTGAATTACCGTTTAGCTTGGTGGCTGGAATCCTGCAGTCTTTTAACACCTGCCCAATGCGGATTCCGAAAGCATCGTTCTGCAGTTGACCATCTTGTAGCTCTCTCCACTTATATCATGAACAATTTTCTCCGGAAACGCCAAACAGTAGCAATATTTTTTGATCTGGAGAGAGCATACAATACCTGTTGGAGGACAGGCATCCTCCGCACACTGTTCTCTTGGGGCTTTCGAGGTCGGCTGCCCCTTTTTCTTCGCGAATTTATGGCAGAGCGCACGTTTAGAGTGTGGGTGAACACTACTCTCTCTCCCATACTTTCTCCCAAGAAAACGGGGTACCCCAGGGCTCCGTGCTGAGTGTTGTACTGTTTGCCATTGCCATCAATCCAATTATGGATTGTCCCCTTCCTGATGTCTCGGGCTCCCTCTTTGTGGACGAGTTTGCGATCTTCTACAGCTCTCAACGGACCAGCCTTCTTGAACGACGTCTTCAAGGATGTCTTGATCGCCTCCACTCTTGGAGCATCGAATCCGGCTTCCGTTTTTCTCCCAGTAAGACCGTTTGTGTTAATTTTTGGCGACGTAAGGAGTTTCTTCCGCCCTCCTTACATCTAGGTCCTGTCAACCTTCCGTTTTCGGACGTCGCTAAATTCTTGGGTCTTATGTTTGACAGAAAACTGTGCTGGTCCTCCCACGTTTCCTATCTTTCGGCTCGCTGTCTGCGATCCCTCAACACCCTCCGTGTCCTGAATGGAACCTCCTGGGGAGCGGACAGAGTGGTCCTTCTCCGTCTCTATCGCTCCTTAGTGCGCTCGAAATTGGACTATGGAAGCATAGTCTACTCCTCTGCTCGGCCGTCTATTCTTCGGCGTCTCGACTATCCACCACCGTGGATTACGTTTAGTGTCTGGAGCTTTTTACACCAGCCCTGTGGAAAGCCTTTATGCTGAGACTGCTGAACCTCCGCTGTCCAATCGGCAAGCAGTCCTGAGTCGTTATGCTAGCCATCTGTCTTCCATGCCTGCTAATCCAGCCCATGACATTTTTTTCGACGCCTCCTTTGATGTAGGGTACGCAGGCCGCCCCTCCTCCCTACTACCACCGGGAGTCCGCTTCTGTCAACTGCTCCATTCTCTTTCCTTCCACTTTCCTAAAACCTTCTTGACAACTTGGGGTACAGCACCGCCTTGGCTCCGTCCCCGGATCTGCCTGCTCCGTGACCTTTGTCGATTTCCCAAGGATGGTACCCCTTCACTTGTTTATCGTCGGGCATCTGCTGGTCTATGTGCACAAATAATGGATGCCACATTTATTTACACCGACGGCTCGAAAACATCGCTAGGTGTAGGGAGTGCGTATATTGTTGGCGACACCCCAAATCACTTTCGGCTTCCCGACCAGTGTTCGGTTTATACTGCGGAGCTTTACGGTATTCTCCAGGCTGTCCACTACATCCGCCGCCATCAGCGGATACAATACGTTATCTGCTCAGATTCTCTCAGCTCTCTCCTCAGTCTCCAAGCTATTTATCCTGTGCACCCTCTGGTCCACCGGATTCAGGACTGTCTGCGCTGGCTCCACCTGGGGGGCGTCTCGGTGGCGTTCCTCTGGGTCCCGGGACAGGTTGGTATCTGTGGAAATGAGGCGGCCGATATTGCAGCCAAGGCTGCAGTCTCTCTTCCTCGGCCAGCTATTCAGTCGCTTCCCTTCGCCGATCTACGGAGCTTTCTATGTCGACTTGTTGTTCATTTATGGCACACGCATCGGTCGACACTTAGCCAAAATAAATTGCGGGACATAAAAGCTCTTCCTTGTGCTTGGACCTCTTCCTCCCGAACGCGTCGTCGGGAGGAGGTAATTTTAACTAGACTCCGGATAGGACACTGTCTTTTTAGCCATCGACATCTTTTAAGCGGCGATCCTCCCACACTCTGTCCCCACTGCTCTCAGCTGTGGACGGTAAGACACGTTTTAATTGAGTGCCCCTATTTTAATCCGTTACGCTCCCGTCTACAGCTATCGCCTGATATATCGTCGATTTTAGCAGATGACACGCGCTCAGCCGACCGCGTTCTCAAGTTTATTAGTGCCAGTGAAATGACGTCAGTCATTTGAAGCTTTTTTTGGGGACAACCAACCCCTTTCTGTAGTGGATTTTTAAGCCTTCTTTCTGCTTTTAGTTTCTCCAGTTTTATGACTTTCGTTCCCATTGCTGCTGGTTTTCAATTTCGGTTTTTTACTGGTTCCTAAGTCACGGACTGGGCGCTAATGACCATAGAAGTTTTGCGCCCTAAAAAAAAAAAAAAAAAAACCTTACAGCTCTTGGATGACCGTGATGTTAGGTATGCCTTTGTCATTGGTACTGACGATTTTCAGTATCGGCTTCTGGAACACTGCTCGGTATTTACAGCGGAGCTGTTCGCCCTGTATCAAACCATACAGTACATCTGGCGACACAGGGTGTTTATTTGTGTCATCTGCTCTGACTCTCTCAGTACCCTTCAGAGTTTCTGTGTGCTGTACATCATCCATCCCTTAGTGCAATGGGTCCAGGAAAGCTTTCACTTGCTCACTCTTGATGGAGCCACTGCAATGATTATGTGGGTTCCTGGTCACATCAGGCTGACAGGAAGCGAGGCCGCTGCAGTGCTCGTATCTCGGTCCGCTAGTTCTTATAGTCCTTCTGATGATCTCTTTGTTGCCATCTGTCAGAAGGTGGTGTCACATTGGCATTACCGCTGGTCCTCCCTTCGTGGGAACAAGTTCTGGGTCGTTAAGCCTCTCCCAGTGGCTTGGACGACCACCTCTTGACCGTCTCGCTGTGAGGAGATCACTTTAACTAGGTTGCGTATCAGGCACTGTCTTTTTAGCCATCACCATTTATTATGCGGTGCTGTTTTTTAACGACTTATGTTCTTATTTATGTTTTCTGTCTGAGTTATCTGCCATTTTAGCGAATGATGCATGGGCTGTCAACCGCATTTTACATTTTATCCGCCATATCAATATGACGAAGGACATCCATTGTCTCTGTGGCATATTTTATAGACTTTTCTCCAAGTCCCTGTGATTAGCTGTCTTTCCTTCCATCTGTTGGGCTTAACATGTAGTCGTTTTTAACCTATTTCTCGTCTTTGTGTTCTGCATTTCTGACATGAGAGGTTATGACCCTAGTTGTTTTTGCGCCCTAAAACAAAAGAAAACAAACTCTGCCCATCTTACTCTGTCTTGCCCCTCTTTTCTGCTTGTTACTTCCTTTTATCAATTGGTTTTATCGATCCTTGGTTGCAGTTGGGTTCATTGGGATTTGTCTTGTGTGTCTTTCCTCCCTCAGGACTATTCTCAGCTTAATGCATATAGGGTGAGGGGACTGGTGACCTCACAATGTGGTTCCTTTAACGCCATTAATCCAATCCAGTCCAGGCCTTCCTCACTTCAGAGGTTAATTACAGTTTTTCCGCCAACTGTAATTATGTTTATGTTGCCAGAGAGAATAAGTGTGCCACAACGTGTCACAACCCCAATCAAATCCAAACCTGAAAACAAACATGTCAGCAAAGCAGAACTCTTAGCACTAAAAGCTGTTTATTACAGACAAAACAAAACTGCCTCTTGGATGGACAATGGTGCTATTTATACGAACATCAAAAATCCCAAAATGTGCAAACATTAGAAACATGAGAAATTTCAAGAATTTTCTAGAAAAGGTAGATACTAAATAACAAATATTTGTTGGTGAATGGACTTCAATGGCAATCCACAGCATGTCCGCCACCATTGGCTACCTGCTGTGCACATGGCATGCAGTGCAGCTCACCATGTTGCTGCCTCTCCTGGAGGACCAGCGACATGCTGTTTCAGAAGTTCTTATTGGAGCCAACTACAGATGTGTAGATCTAGATCTTGTCAGCAGTCCCTCGTATGGCAGTGCTGGAGGATCCTCGCATTCAGGCTGTGTTGTCACACCCTCTTCACTATGATGAATGTCAAAGGTGGCTCCTCCCATCAAAGAACTGCTATCATTGAGTGGACCATCACTCCTTAAACAAAAATCCCCATCATCAATCTGCACCTCAAGATTGTAATAGGGCTTCATACAGAGGACATGAATGATGGCGCCCTCAGGGACTCAACATTGATTTGCTGGGTACGGGCTTGGAGACCCCAAAGTTCAACCTGAGCTGGCGACTGGTAAGCGCCGCCAGTCCCCTGTCAGTGTAAGCTCTGGGCATGCTTCAGCGACCACCACACGGCATGGCGGTGGAATGTTGTGTGCCTCAGGGAACGGGGATCTTGGCTTGACCACTCAGATCACGAGGACGGGATAAACCTCTATATAAAAAAAACCTCAATCTCAAGGTGTTCTGCGTGTTCATGTGATGCATGGCTGTTGAAGTGGAACAGTCGTTAGAAGGCAACCTCTGGGGAACCTGCTGCACCTCAGGTGTATAAGGCTTACTCGGGCAAGCAGGGCTCTGTCTGAATTGACCCTTTTTTCCCTAGCTGCTTGTGGGACCAATATGGAACCCTCGATTTTGTGGCGGCGTTCGTAGCGACAAACAATTCGCTGTAGAAACGGCTTACGAGGTCACCGCCACACTTTTAATAGCGGGCCGACCAGTCCGCTGGAACAGTGAACAGAAAGATGAAAACCCAAACACTCTGATTAAATAAAAGTCGGTACTTATCTTTATTAACGAAGATACAGAAACACAGTAGTGAACTCCGTGTCTACAGAAATCTGTCTAGTTAGAGTCGGAGCGGCTAGGTCAGCGTCGGCTAACGACAAACAACAACTCTGCTGCGATGAACACACAACTGACTAGCAAGTACACAATTCGGTGGCGAGTATACAACTGAGCGGCGAATACAGAACTGTCCTAGCGCTCGCGACTCCAGCGCTTAAGAAGCCAGAAGCAAGCGGTGGCGCGCGCAGACTTGCGGCGATTTGCTGTCTCGCTGGCGCTGCTTATGCGGACGGCGTCCGGACTTTGATGCTGCCAACCTTTTGGCAGCGGGCTCGGGTGGCATTACTGGCTAGGATATAACACTCGAAATCATCTTCTCCTCCTCCCAGTGTGAAGTATGTATCACCTGGGAGTATTCACACCCAATCATCTGAAAGAATGAGAGAGACTAGTCCTGATAATAAGAATACTTTGGACTGCAGTAATAGGGCACATGGAGTCATTAATAACAATGTGTTTCCGGTGATAAAGAGGAAGGAGGGGACATTTGAAAAAAATGTTCCCCATAAGGGTCTGGAAAGCCTTGCTGGAACATTAAAATCTATAAAACGATTGCATAATGGCTCCATTGTTGGTCGAAACTAAGAGGCCAAAGCAGGTAGACCTTCATAAGAAATCGCAGAAACTGGGTGACTATGATATCATTATTGAGATGCACACCTTTCTCAAATCCAGTAAGGGCATTGTCACGTGCTGAAATATCGTGGACATGGACATAGCAGAACTGAAGCAAGAATGGCATCCCAGGAAAAAGTAAATGTGGAGCAACGAACACACAGGAATAATGGAGCAACTGAAAAGACTGCCACTTTCATTGTCACATTCAATTCTCTGACACTGCTTGAACATCTTTTGGCGGGGTTCCTTCAACTTAATGTTCAGACTTACATTCCAAACCCTCTGTGGTGCTATAAATGCCAGTGTTTCGCCCATATAACCATGAGTTGTGGAGGTGAAGCGATATGCAGGAACTGTGGAAAAGCCGCTCATGATGCTGGGGCTGACTGACCATCTCAGTTGATCTGCATCAACTGCTCTGGGAACCACCCAGTCTGGAGCCAATGACTGCCCTGTTTTTGCTGAAGAACGCAAAATACAGGAGATGAAAGTGACCAGGCAGATCCCCTATGCCGAAGCCAAAAAAAGAATATAAGGTGATGAAACCCCATCTTTGCCACCTCATATTCTTCCACGATACAGAAACCTATTCCCAAGGCAGATGCTTCGACACAGACATAACTAGTGTGCCTGCATCCACCACAAGCACCTGTACTTGCACATGTACATGTCAAAGGAAAAAAGAGTACAGACAAAGTAATCCAGGCAGCTGCACCAGGAAAGCCCAGCAACAGTTCCGCGGCGAGCACCCAGAAGGTACAAGAAAAGCAGAGTGCCTCTCAACGTCCCCTTTCCCCCTCATCCTCGAAGGGACAGGGTTTAGGAAAAGGCTCACAACGTTTAGGTCTAAAGCTGCCCCGAGTGCTGTCAGACGTCATTCTTTCCCGTCTGACTGATGAGGAGGATATCAAGGAGTTAGATGCCTTGGATCCAGGCAGCCTCTTCACTCCCCCTCGCTCTTCAAGTGGTTCACCGTCCCGGTGCAAAGATAGGGGTAAATTAAAACCATATTGATGACATGGCTTCCATACTACAGTGGAACATGAGTGGGTTCAGGACTCATGTGGAGAATGGAAACACCCAGCACAGGCATGTCCCTTGTGCTTTCGTTTACAAGAAACACTTTTTAAAGTTACAGATGTCCCTGTGCTACAGGGATACATGCTATACCACAAGGAGACCTTAGTGCTGGAAAGGGCCAAGGGAGATGTTGCCGTGTTCGTCAATAATGCACACCACTCCTCTCCTCTCCCCTTGGCTACTGACCTGCAAGCAGTTGCAGTTCAAATTCTTGTGTGCCAAACAATTGCTGTTTGCTCATTATATTTACCTCTGCAAGATGCACTAGACTCTGAGGCTCTCACAGATCTTATCGCACAACTCCCGCGACCATTCCTCCCCCTGGGAGACTTCAGTGCCCATCATGTCATGTGAGGCTCGACCAATACTTACCCTTGGGGTCGGGTTTTGAAGGACCGCATGACGTCTCATAAGCTGTGCATCTTCAGCATTGGTACTCACACACATTTCTATACTGCTACTGGGTCATTCTCGGCCATTGACCTCTCTTTCTGTTCTCCCATCCTCGCTGACTCTGTTCATTGGGAGGTCATTGATGACCTTTATTCCAGTGACCACTTCCCAATCCGCCTTCACCTACTAAATGGCTCACCACCTGAAGTTCAGCCGCAAAATGGATGGTCAGCTAACTGGATGCGTTTCAGCCAGCTGGCTGTGTTCAAATACAGCGACAGTGTCAGAGGATGGGTTGACCACATCACACGAGTGATCCATCGTGCTGCAGATTGCTCCATCCCACAGTCCTCAGGTCATCTTAGGAGGCGACCAGTACCTTGGTGGACAGATGAGTGCCATTCCGTGATCCAGGAAAGGCGTGCGGCTCTTCAACATTTTAAATGCTGACCGACAGCAGACAACCTTAGGGCCTTTCGAGTCACAAGGGCCAAGGCTCAACTCGTCATTAGGGAGAGTAAGAAAAGCTCATGGCAAGCATTCCAGGACTCCATTGATCATTCCACTTCTTCTATAAAAGTATGGGAAGCCCTCTGGAGGATTTCTGTTAAACACAGCCATTTACCGATAGCAGCAGTGCTGAAATAGGGGTGCCTCCAGACAACATCCAGAGACATTGCTCAGACGCAGGCCGAATATTTTGCACGAACTGTTGCCAAAGCAAGCGAGGATCCGGCGTTCTGTTGCTATCGTGTGACTGTAGAGAGGGAAAAGTTGGACTTCGGATCCAACAGTTATGAGACCTACAACCCCCTTTCTCCAAGTGGGAGCTCAAATCAGCACTGACTGAGATCCGGGACACTGCACCTGGTCACGACCAAATTCAGTACTGCATGCTTAGACATTTGCTAGCGGCATCAAAGGAAATTCCCCTCAAATGTTTTAATCTAATACAGCAGACAGGCCACTTCCCCAACTCGTGGAGGGAGGCAATTTTGATCCCTTTCCTCAAACCAGGAAAGGACTGCTTATGTCCCAGTAGTTATCAGAGTATCGCCGTAATGAATTGTGTAGGAAAGACCCTTGGGCGAATTGTTAACCATCACCTGGTCTGGTTGTTTGAGACAAGGCAGCTCCTTGGCCACTCTCTGTGTGGATTCTGAAGATTTCGGTCCTCTGTCGACAATCTGACCTTCCTAGAGGTAGCTATTCAGCAGGCCTCCCTCCGTAAGCATTATTGTATCTGCATATTATTCAACATAAGTAAGGCATACGATACTACTTGGAGACACTGTGTTCTCGCACAACTGCATCAGTGGGGCTTCCTTGGCCACCTCCCCATCTTCAGTATGGTCTTTCCTGTGTCACCGGTTTTTTAGGATGTGAGTTGGTGACACACTGTCTGATCAATTTGAGCAGGAGAATGGTATTCCTCAGGGCAGTGTCTTAAGTGTTACCCTCTTTGCTGCAGCGATAAACAATATCACATCTATGGTAAGGAGTCCTGTACTGTGCTCCTTATTTGTAGACGATTTTGCTGTTTTCTGTTCCTCCTCCAATGTTGCAATGGCAAGCCATCATTTGCAACTTACAGTGCGAAGGTTAGAGGAATGGGCTCCAAAGATGGGTTTCCACTTTGCTACAGATAAATGTGTGTGTATTCATTTTAATTATTCTCATTGCCTTTTTAAATTGCCTGCCTTAGAATATGGGCATCACCATCCTACATTTTAGACACACAGTGCGGTTTCTGCGCTTCATTTCTTACTCCCGATTGTTGTCGTTACCACAACTGTAAGACTGAAAGCCAGAACCCTGGAGGCACTGAACATCATCAAGTGCCTTAGCCACAGGTCTTGGGAAGTGCACAGGGTACATCTCCTTCAGTTTTATCGAACTTCTGTGAATTCACTGCTGGACTACGGTTGCACAGTGTCTGGGTCAGCAAGGCCCTCTTGCTAGGGGATCATTGACGCTGCCCATCATGCGGGGATTTGGCTGACCATAGGTGCTTATTGGACCAGTCTATACCTTGCACCTGTGCTGAGGTGGGGAAACTGCCACTTTCCATCCGGTGCCAGCTCCTCATGGTACAACAGGCATGTAAGTTCCTGCAGTTCCAACTTCACCTGCACACCATACTGTTGCTCGTCCACATCTGGAATGCCTTTTTTCCAACTGTCCATGAGCCGTAATGCCATTTGGGATCCGTATGCAGTGTCTGCTGGAATCACTCGGCGTGGAGTCGGCACAACCCACAATTCCAAGGTGTTAACTGTCTGCCAACCTGGTTACTGGAGAGACCCAGAATGATTTTTAGATTTGGTGAGGTACAGGAGAGATAGCACTTCCGCTTCTGTCTTTAATGCGATATTATCTGATATTTTATCTGATTACCACGCCCGTGTAGTTGTTTTTACGGATGGATCTAAGCAGGGGGGCTCTGTTGGTTGCTCTGTCATTTTTCCCGGATCATATCCTCAACGTCAGACTTCTTCCAGAATTTACCGTCTTCGACGCAGAATTATATGCGATCTTGCGAGCACTGGAGCAGATGAGACATTCTCCCAGTGTTAGATTTATTGTCTGCCCAGAGTCTCTGAGTGCCCTTTGCTCTCTCCAACGTTTGTACCCAGCAGATACAATAGCCCAGAATATCCAGAATGCCCTCCAACAACAGAGACGACTGGGGGAGGAGGTGTTTTTCTGCTGGTTACCTGGGTGCGTTTGTATCATTACGTGAGTATGTCCAATATAGTCGGATCTACTTTGCGTCACGTGAGTGGAGGCGAGTCGAAACAAGTAGTGACCATGACGTCATATCAACTTGAGATCTTTTTATACATGTAATTCATTTCCAAATTTTATTGATCATTTGCAGAGCAAAGAATTCAGTTATGTACAACTTTTAATAGGTAATGAGTTTTAATGAGATAGATATAAATATGATTTGATGTAGCAAATCACCTTGTTGCATTATGCATGATATGTTTTCTCTTTGTAAGAACAAAAACTTCCTTGTTGCTTGAGTGCACAATCAAATAGTGGTTGAGTGTGGATCTTCTGTAACTTTCATGAATGGGCATAGAATTGTTAATTTACAACCCGGAGTTGATTTAAAAATTATTCTAGGGAACCATGGCCCGACTTTGGTGCAAACAAACTGCGCACGAACTCTCAAATATCGGCGCGGAGTTTAAGATACGCGGCTGGATATCGGGCGTTATCATCGCGTGTAGGATTCAGTAACATTAACTGCAATTCACAGACATTAGCTTGATAAGAACTATCAAAGACTTATATGAGCAGCATAGTAACCGTATTGATGCTCAAAGCAAGCGAGAAGCGATTTACTGTCGGGATACAGAAGTGATTTACTGTCGGGATACGACAAAATTTAATCATTGCGTAGTCATCTTGTTGATACGTTGCTTATCAGCTCATAAATGGACAGTCATAGAATTACTGAAATGATCTTTTAAGTATCAATGACCACTACACACATATCAGAAACTAATTACTCTGTGAGTGACTTCTGGATTGGATGAGGTTTTTTTTTTTTTTTTTTTTTTTTTTTTTTTTTTTTTTTTTTTTTTGTTTCAGCTAATTGATATTAATAAACTTCTTTCTAGGTTGAAACTTCATGAATGGTGTCGCATTCATTCAGTTTAGTAGAACGATAGATAGTACTAGCTATGCTTCTATTTATAGATTTAAAAGAAAAGAGAGCACATACTTATTTTTCTTTTGAGAAATGTTCGTACTTCAGTCATCAGTCTTCTCAAACCGGAGGCAAGAGTGTTGCTCTCTCACAACACTAAGATATCGTGGACCACCACACACATGTGCCCCCTTCTTACTACATTTCTGCATTGAAAACCCTGAGATATAGTCGCGGTATGAAGACGGAAGAAAGAAGAGGAAAGATCAGCGAAAGAAACGGAGCAAAGAGACAGGGGGAGGTCACACATTGGAATTGCAGGGAATGAAAGGGCAGATTGAGCAGCCAAGGAGTCGTGTTGTGATCCTCTGGTATTTTGGTTCGCTATTCCTCTGCATGCTATCACCTCGCTGTTGAGATACAAAGTCATGTGTCGATGGGAAGACTAGTGGCTGGCAGTGACTGATAACAAGCTCCATGTCATCAAGCCCACAACTCGGCCGTGGAGTACTTCCTTCCAGCCGTGTTGACGGGGTGAGGTCCTTCTTACTTGTCTTTGCATAGGCTGCAGCCCTATTCTTACACATCACGGTGTGCCACATTTTATTGGACTGCATTTTATTTGCCAACCAGCAGCAGATTAGTGTGAGCCAACTGGGGAAGATCACCTTACTTTGCATCTTTGGTGTGTTGCCTTACTGCCTTTTCCTTGATGCCACTGTCCTTTAATGCTATGTAGCCAGCATGGCAGCCAATCCAGTTCCACACCATTTTCCCTCATGAGGACAACCTCCAATGGCTGTCTGAGACCAAGATCCATTCCCCAGTTTCTGGCCCGACGGTAGCTGATGATGTCGTAGTGGACCCTACTGCTATCCCCAACCCTTGGGCCACTATTTTGGGAGATTTTGAGCTCCACCCACTATCTCCCTCCCTCCCTCCATCGGAAACGATTGGAGGAGGCTCAGGTGATACCCTTCTCGTCCCAGAATTGTGTTACAATGCCACCATTTCTATGAGAGAACTAGATCATGCTCTCACTTCAGTCTGATCCTCCACCCCAGGGCTGGATGATGTTAACATGTTGCATGACCTTTTCTTTGCAGGCAAGTGCTTTCTCCTTTGTACATACAACCACGTCTTTGAAGAGGGCACGTTTCCCAAACGCTGATGTGAAGCCACTGTCATACCCATTCCTAAGCCTGGGAAAGACTAACACCTTCCATCCAGCTATCACCCCACTTCCCTCACCAGCTGTGTTTGCAAGGTGATGAGATGTATGAATCATGCCTGGCTGGTATGGTGGCACAATCTTTGCAATTCACTAACCACTGCACAGTGTGGATTTAGAGTGCGCCATTCTGCAGTTGACCATCTCATCATTTTGTCAACCCATGTCATGAACAGTGTTTGCTGCAGAAACATCAGACTGTGGCCATGTTTTTCAATTTGGGGAAAGCCTAAGACACTTGGTGAAGGACAGGTATCCTCTGTACACTCTACACGTGGGGCTTCCATGGCCGCATGCCCAGTTTCCTTCAGGAATTCTTAAAAGACTGTGCAGGTTCTGTCCTGTCGGACACCTTTATCCAGGAAAAAGGTGTGGCATAGGGTTCCACCCTGAGTGTCATCCTCTTTGCAATCGCCATTAACCCTATTATGGCCTGTCTCGTGCTGGGCATCTATGGCTCTCTTTTTGTTGACGATATTGCCAACTATTGCAGTTCTCCACGGACTTGTCTCCTTGAGCGGCATCTTCAGCGATGTCTGGGTCACTCATAGAGTATCGACAATTGGTTTTGCTTTTCCACTGACAAAACCATTTGTATGAACTACTGGCGGCATAATTTTTTTGTTTCACTGTCATTATATCTTGGGCCTGTGGCTCTTCTGTTCATTGTAACTCCGAATATCCTGGGGCTCATGCTTGATAGCAAACTGTTTTGGTCCTCCCACGTGTCTTACTTGGCCGCCCACTGTACATGATCCCTCAATGTCATATGTGCCCTTAGCGGTACGTCCTGGAGAGTGGATCAAACCATGCTCCTCTGTTTGTATCAGTCCCTTGTCCATTCGAAATTAGACTGAAGGTGTTTCGTTTATGCATCTGCACATCTGTCCCTCTTAACACCATCTCAATACTCTCCATCATCGTGGCACCCATTCGGCCACTGGCACCCTTTACACTAGCCTGATTGAGAGTCTGTAAGCCGAAGCAGCCGTACTACAGCTGTCATACGGTCCTGACTTCCTCCTCAGCAGATACGCATGCCGTTTGTCTGCCATGCCTGGCCGTCCATCCTACACTTCCTTCTTTGATGACTCCTTTGATCAGCTAAGGTGTGTCCCTCTTTCCTGTTACCTACCGGAGTTCACTTTTCACTGTTGCTCCAGCAGCCTAACTTCACACTACCTGCCACTTTTACAGTGGGTGTAAACTTTTCACCACCTTGGCTTCGTGAAGTGGCCTGTGTTTACTTTGGCCTTCATTCGCTTCCTAAAGACACTACTCTAGTATCACTCTATTGCTATAATTTTTCCGACATTTGCACAGAACTTCATGATAGCACCTTTGTGTAAACTGATGGCTCTCGGACTGACCGTGGTGTCGAGTGTACCTTTGTCATTGACACTGATGATTTTCTGTTTCGGCCTCAGGAACACCGCTCAGTATTTACAGCAGAGCTCTTTGCCCTGTATCAGACCACGCAGTACATCTGGCATCACGGGCTTTCCAATTATGTCTGTTCAGAGCCTCAGTGTGCTGTACACTGTTCATCCCATAGTGCAATGGGTACAGGAAGGCTGTCACTTGCTCACTCTTGATGGAGCCACTGTGATGTTTATGTGTATTCCTGGTCACGTTGGTCTGATGGGAAATAAGGCCACTGAGGCTGCTGCCAAGGCTGCAGTCCTTGTTTGTCAGCCCAGTAGTTCTTCCAATCCCTCCAATGATCTCTGTGTTGCCGTCTGTCAGCAGGTGGTGTCACTTTGGCATCTCCACTGGTCCTACCTTCATGGGAACAAGATCCGGGGAATTTAGTCTCTCCCATCGGCTTGGACGAACTCCTTTCAGCTCTCTCGCCATGGGGAGATTATTTTAGCTAGTTGCTTATCAGGCAGTCTTTTTTAGCCATCACCATTTGTTAAGTGATGCTCCCCCACCACAATGTGCTCATTGTCCTCAGCCTCTGATGGTTTGCCATATCCTGACAGAATACCCTTTTTTTAACCACTTACATTCTTATTTTTGTTTGCTGTCTGAGTTATTGGCCGATTTAGAGAACGATGCACTTGCTGACAACCACATTTTGCATTTTATCCATTGCAGCAATATGGCGAAGGACATTTAATCTTTAGTTCAGGACCTCCATGTGACTATCGCGTATTTTATGGACCTTTCTCCAAGTCCCTGTTTTTAGTTACCTTTCCTTCTGTCACTTGGGCTTAAAGTGTAGTCGTTTTTAACTCTTCTTGTACTTAATGTTCTATGGTTCTGACATGGGTGCGTACGACCTTAGTGGTTTTTGCACCCTAAAACAAAAAAAAAGAAGAAATACAGTGGTGACTAGTCCACGTGTTGTGGGGGGGTCATTATCTACCCTTTTGGTTGAACCCCCTGGCAGTACAGGGATCAGACTTCTGATAACTGAGCTGCTACCTCCCCATGTATGCCTAGAAAAGGTTGTTTGTAGTTCTTGAGCCTCAGAACTCCTGGCAACGGCCACCTTGCCAGATGGCTCTTGCTGCGGCTTGGCAGCACTCGTGGGGAGAGCCCCTAAGTATCTGAAATGCATTGAACTCCAAAAACTGGCCATCCTGCTATGGCTGTCTCATTATTAGGGAATGGGTCTTTTAATGCTGCTTCTTATGACCCTGTGGCCTTTCCTTCCTTGGCTACCCCTAAGAGGAGGGCCTAGCATGCCAGCTTCGGGTGAAACACCTTCCCCTCTACCTGGTCTGCATCAGGGTTGAAGGGGTCACTTTCATCACACCAAGGTGTTGTTTTTCATAAAAATTATTGAAGACAAGTTTGGCAAAGTGGATTCTCTGAGTAAGATGCGGTTGGGTTCACTATTGATAGAAACTACTTCTGCCGTACTGTTTGTGGCACTTCGTGCCTGTGACCATCTTGGCGACATCCCGATGTCCATTACTCCTCACCAGTCTTTGAATATGATCCAGTGAGTCATTTTTCACAGAGACCTCATTCTTCAAACTGATGAATTCTGGGCCAGTGTGGAATGATAGGGCATTTATTTTGTTTGGCATGTAATGACAAAGTTGTTTGTGCACTGTTATACAGTTATTAAATTTAACAGTTTTCAATGGTGTTTCGTGCTGTTTTTGTCAAAACATTTTCTCACTGTGTTTTTTTAGAGTTTTCTGTGCATTGAAGTCGTTTAATAAATTTTGTGCGGTAGTTTCCAGCTGACATTTCTTATTGTTTCTAATGATATATTTCAGTAAAATTTTCACTCACTGTTTTAACTTCGTTTAATGTTCTAGTGGCCGCTTGAATTTTTGGTTTTTAACTGAGAAATTTTGTGAATTTTTGTTGGTATTGGTATTAGTTGTGGTGTAGTAGTATTAATAAAAGTTGTTGCTTTCTTGGTAGAGAGAGAATTTCAAGACTGCTGTTGTTAGTTCTATAAATATTTCTACCGGGGTAGCTGAACTTATGTAACATAGACGTTGAGGTGTCGTCCCCCCCCCCCCCCACCCCCACCCCCACCCCCATCCCCCTCCCCATCCCCCGTAACTGTAAAATTTTACCATGAGTGAGAAGAGCGGGCTCTGTCATAGGTTTGTGAGTAGTGGGTTACAGTGTGGGTTTGCTCAAAGTATTTTCGTTGGGAGAGAGGGGGGGGGGGGATGCAGTGTTGGGAGCTAGTGGGCATTCTAGTGAGATCCTCTCCTGGGAATGCAAAATCTGTAGTAGAAATAAGTTGATAGAGGAGCAGGAGCATAAGATCTGTGCCCTTAAAGTGCATTTACAATATGCAAAGGAGGAAGTAGATAGGTTGTGGGGGTTGAAGAAAACACACACTGACCTGTACCTGCATGCAGACAGCTGCCACCACCCTTCTCAGAGGAATGGAGTACTAAAAACACTAGTACACAGGGCACGCAGCATCTCAGAGGCAGAGAATCTGCCTCAGGAATTGGAACACTTCAAAACCGTGTTCCAAAAAAATGGGTTCTCGGAATGTCAGATTAGATGCGCTCTCCGTCCCACCACCACAGCACAACCTGTGGAGACAGATGAAGTCACAGAAGAAGAGGTAACCACTGCCTTTATTCCATACAATGCTGCACTATCGGGAAAATCGGCCGTATATTAAAGAAACACCGATTTAAAACCGTTTTTTGCCCGCCCAATAAAACACGGGCATTACTGGGAAGTGTGAAAGATGACCTCGGTTTGAGGAAGGCCAGCATGTACCAAATTCCTTGTGAGTGTGGGAAGACTTATATCAGACAAACAGTACACACCATCGAAAATCATTGCCGAGAACATCAAAGGCACACTCGACTGAAATATCCAAATAAGTCGGCGGTAGCAGAGCACTGTTGGTCCAAGAAACACGAGATGGATTATGAGCATACCAAGATCCTGGCTCAGACCTCTAAATATTGGGACAGTGTTATAAGGGAAGCTGTCGAAATTTGCACCAGGGAAGATCTTATCAACCAAGATTGCGGCTACAATCTCAGCAAGGCTTGGGACCCGGCATTGAATGTAATTAAGAACACTCTCAGCAAGAAGTACAAACTGGCAACCAGGGCAGATGTAGCAAGCACATCGACGCTACGACAGATTCCGACGCCCACGTCTTCGCGACGGCTGGCGCACGGGTGCGGACGGCGAAGAGAGCGGCCCGCGGGGGAGGGGATTTAAATCTAAATCAGCCGCCCACCCTCAGGAGCTCAGTTAGTCAGCGCACCTGACGATGGCGACATGTCTGATCGCCGAAATATTGTGCCCGTTGGACACTATGAACCAGCAGTATACCTGTGGACTGTTCAAGCAGAAAGGAGGAGGTTCTACTGTTAGGTAGTTCACACAGAGGTGTGGGCCAGCAGTTGCAGGTAGTGTTGGGGGGGGGATCACTTGTGGAAAAATTCCTGTAGTAGTTGGTGTTAGAGTTGGACCTTTTTAAGATTGAAGTCAGCTGATCGGTATACCTGCTTAAAGCAAGTTCCTCTAAGGAATCACCTTCAGAGGACATCATGCTTCCAAGTAGATAAAGAATTAGCATATTTCATCAAAATATAAGAGGTATTAGAGATAAAGTTAGTGAACTGGTTATAGATGTTGACTCTGAAATTATTGGTATATTGGAGCGCCACTCAAATAGTTCGACAATTCAGAGGCTTCCTTTACCAGGATACAGATTAGCTGGCTGTTTTCAAGAAGTTCCTTGCAGAGTGGGGGAGTGGCCATGCATGTAAAAAAAACAGTATTCCATTTACAATTGTGCAAGTAAAACTTTTTTTCCCCCAACTACAGCGCAGGGGAGCAGTAGCACAGCCATAGACAATATTTTTATTCAGTTTTAATTACTATATGGATATTCTGTTAGTAAAAGGGTAAATGGCCTTCAGACCATGATTCACAATTTTTTACACTAAAAGGTTTTCGTACTCAAACAAATGTTACATATAATTACAAACTATGTAGGAAACCTAACCCAATGGCAATAGAGAGTTTTTTTAAACATCATTAAGGAGCAAGAGTGGCAGAATGTTTTTAGTGCCGATAACATAGATGACAAATATAATGCTTTCCTTAATATATTTCTCATGGTCTTTGAGAGTTGCTTTCCATTAGAACGTTCTAAAAGAGTTAGTAGCAGTAAAAGGTAGCCTGGGTGGCTGACTAGATAAAAGAACACCATGTAGAACAAAGAGGGAATTATATCAAAATGTTAGAAGTAGTTACAATCAAGCTACAGTAGCCCATTACAAACAGTATTGTAAGGTGTTTAAAAACATTATTAGGAAGGCAAAGAGTATGTGGGATGCAAGCAGAATAGCTAATTCGCAGGATAAAATTAAAACCATATGGTTAGTTGTGAAGGAAGTGTCTGGTCAGCAGCAGAAAGTCGACAATATCCAGCCAGTTCATTGTAAAAATATTTCTGTTACTGATAAATCAGATACATGTACAGTATTTAACAGTCATTTTCTGAACATTGCTGGGGAATTAAATAAAAATTTAGTTTCTACTCTGACGCTCATGTCTGAAATACTCCTCTGATATTGACAAGGGGGAGATTGAGTCAATAATTAAATGACTGAAGACTAAGGGCTCTCGTGGATATAATGGAGTACCTAGCAGAATATGGAAGTACTATGCTGCACGTGTTAGCCCTGCATTTAGCCATATTTGTAATTTTTCCTTTAGGGATGGGCAGTTTCCTGAACAATTAATGTACTCAGTAGTGAAGCCACTTTATAAAAAGGGTGAAACGTACAATATAGATAATTTTCAACCTATTTCTATGCTATCAGTGTTTGCTAAAGCTATTAAAAAGGCTGTGTAAATAAGGATAATTTATCGTTTTATATCACATAATTTTCTATCACATGTGAGGTTCAGCCTTAGAAGTCACTTAACAACTGAAAATGCTATATTCTCTTTTCTCTGTGAGGTACTTGATGGGTTAAATGAAAGGTTTCAAACACTAGACATATTTTTTGATTTAACTGTGTTGATCACAAAATATTGCTCCAGAAGTTGAACCATTACGGAATACAGGGAGTAGCTCACAATTGGTTCACCTCTTACTTTAAGAATAGACAGCAAAAAGTCATTATTCACAGTGTTGAGAATGGCTGTGATGTGTGGGATCTGAGAGGGTTATGCTCAAATGGGGGGGGGGGGGGGAGGGGGAGGGGGTGCCCCAGGGATCAGTTTTGGGGCCACTCCTGTTCCTTATTTATATAAATGATATGCCCTCTAGTGTTAAAAGTAATTCTAAAATATTTCTGTTTCCTGATGACACTAGCGTGGTAGTAAGGGATGTTGGTGCAACATAGGCTTGGTTTCAAGTAGTGCAGTTAATGACGTGTTCATGGGTTGCATCAACATCGAGTCATACCAGTGTTGGGTTTGTGTCGGTTCTGGAAAGCCACGGCCGACCTCATTTGAGCTCTTCTGTCAGGAGAGTTAATTTGGAGTTGGAACGGCTACTTCTATCTGGTGCGGGGTCACACATTGGTGTGGTTCCTGTTGATTCACTCTGTAGGTGGGACTATACTAGACATGGCCTACACCTCAACAAGAAAGGGAAGGGTAAACTGGCTGGGCTGATAGCAGGAAATTTAAAGGGGGGAGGAACTACATCTCATGGTGGAAACTCTTTTTTAGTGTAAGATCAGTGTCCAGTGGGAAACTCAGCCAGGCAAGTACTAAAGACGTTAAAAAAGTTCAAATTTAAGGACATAAATGCTTATCCTGTTGAGAATGGACTTTCAGATCATGGTGCACAGCTAGTTACAGTACATGACATAGCTCCATGCAGTATATCAAATCAGACTTTCAAGGCAGTGTGTTCAATTAACGATATAAATATTGCAAACTTTAGGGAAAGCCTACAGCAGCTAGACTGGGATGAAGTGTATAAGGAACCCAATGCAAACTTGAAATATAACTTATTTCACGATACATTTTTAAGGGTATTTGAAAATTGTTTTCCCAAGAAAATAGTTAAACATAATTCCAAGAAACTAACTAAAGGAATAAGAATATCTTGCAACCGTAAAAGAGAACTGTATCTAACAGCAAGAGGGAGTACTGACCCCGAAATTGTTCAATATTATAAAAACTATTGTGCGGTACTAAGAAAAGTTATTAAAAAGTCCAGAAGCATGTGTATCATGTCTGAGATCAGTAACTCTGATAATAAAATTAAAGCAATTTGGAATATTATTGAAAGGGAAACAGGGCAACCAAGAGCACAGGAAGACTTTAGTGCCATAAAACTGAATGACAAGCGTACTAACAAACAATCAGAAATTGAAAATATTTTCAATAATCATTTTCTAAATGTTGTGGAGAAAATAGGATCTAGATCTTCACTAGAAGAGGCAAGGCTACTAATAGAAGAGGCCATACCTGTGCAGTTTGAAACAACTGTAATTCCACCAACCTCTCCCTCTGAAATCAGTGAAATAATAAACTCGCTGAAAAGTAAAAGCTCTTACGGAATTGTAACTCTTTGGAGCAGGGTGTTTTCCCCGATAGACTGAAATATGCCATTGTAAAACCATTGCATAAAAAGGAGGGGATACGTCGGATGTCAACAACTACTGCCCAATCTTTCTTCTGACAGCTCTATCAATAATTTTTGAGAAAGTAATGTGTTCAAGAGTAGCCTCCCATATTTGTAAAAATAAAGTACTAACAAAATGTCAGTTCGGTTTTCAGAAAGGCTTTTCAACAGAAAATGCTATACGCTTTCACTAATCAAATATTAAATGCTCTGAATAACTGGAATCACCCATTGGTATTATTTGTGATCTCTCAAAGGCCTTTGATTGTGTAAATCATGGAATTCTTTTAGATAAGCTAAATCATTATGGTTTGAGGGGGGGCAGTGCACAAATGGTTTAATTCATACTTAACTGGAAGAATGCAGAAAGTTGAAATAAGTGGTTCATGTACTGTTAAAACAACAGCTGATTCCTCAAACTGGGGGGCTATCGGGTACGGGGTCCCACAGGGTTCGGTCTTAGGTTCTTTACTGTTCTTGATATACATTAATGACTTAGCATTCCACATTGATGAAGATGCAAAGTTAGTTCTTTTTGCTGATGATACAAGTATAGTAATAACATCCAAAAACCAAGAACTAAGTGATGTAATTGTAAATTATGTATATCTCACAATTATAAGTGGTTCTCAGCAAACGGACTCTCTTTAAATTTTGATAAAACACAGTATATACAGTTCCGTACAGTAAATGGCACAACTCCAGTAATAAATATAGACTTTGAACAGAAGTCTGTTGCTAAGGTAGAATTTTCAAAATTTTTAGGTGTGTCCATTGATGAGAGGCTAAACTGGAAACAACACATTGATGGTCTGCTGAAACGTCTGAGTTCAGCTACGTATGCTATTAGGGTTATTGCTGATTTTGGTGATAAGAATCTCAGTAAATTAGCTTACTATGCCTACTTTCATTCACTGCTTTCGTATGGCATCATATTTTGGGGTAATTCATCATTGAGTAGAAAAGTATTCATTGCTCAAAAATGTGTAATCAGAATAATTGCTGGAGCCCACCCACCCATGGTCATCCTGCAGACATCTATTTAAGGTTCTAGGGATCCTCACAGTAACCTCACAGTATATATATTCACTTATGAAATTTGTTGTTAATAATCCAACCCAGTTCAAAAGTAATAGCAGTGTGCATAGCTATAACACCAGGAGAAAGGATGATCTTCACTATGCAGGGTTAAATCTAACTTTGGCACAGAAAGGGGTAAATTATGCTGCCACAAAAGTCTTTGGTCACCTACCAAACAGCATCAAAAGCCTGACAGATAGCCAACTAACATTTAAAAATAAATTAAAAGAATTTCTAGATGACAACTCCTTCTACTCATTGGCTGAATTTTTAGATATAAATTAAGGGAAAAAAACTTAAACATTAGTGTCATGCAATGTTTGTGTAATGTAATATCTTGTACAGACATCTTTTATTAACCTGACACGTTCCACATCATTACGAAGTGTCGTATTCGTGATCTATGGAACAAGTATTAATCTAATCTAATCTAATGCTAAATAACAGTAAGACTTAGTTTTAACAGTTTCTAACCCACAGCTCAACAAAACCTGGCATTTTAATTGCACAGAATGGGCATATGAGTAGTGAAACTGAGCAGTTTAAATTTCTAGGTGTTCAGATAGGTAGTAAACTGTCGTGGAAAGCCCACGTTCAGGATATTGTTCAAAGACTTAATGCTGCCATTTTTACTATTCAAACAGTATCTGGAGTAAGTGATCATTTGACATGAAAATTAGTCTACTTTGCTTATTTTCATTCGCTTATGTCGTATGGTATTAATTTTGGGGTAACTCTTCCCATTCTAAAAGGATATTTTTGGGTCAGAACAGGCGGTTCAGGCAATAAGTGGTGAAAGTTCACAAACCCCTTGTCGACCACTGTTCACTAGTCTGGGTATTTTGACATTGGCCCCTCTATTGTTAACAATATCAGCTTATTCCCAAGAATAAGCAGCTTTGACCCGGTTAATACTCGGCAGAAATCCAACCTGTATTTGGATCGGACTTCCTTAACTCTTACGCAAAAAGGTGTGCAGTATACTGCTGCATCAGTTTTCAATAAGCTACCACAAGAATTCAAAAATCTTAGCAGTAATCCAGGCACTTTCAAATTGAAATTGAAGAGTTTCATGAAGGGTCACTTCTATTCTGTTGAAACGTCCCATGAAAAATTAAGCTGATTCTTGTGTTGTGTTGTTGACTGCGTTTACTTAAAATTATGGCTTGACTTTTTGTGGGTTCATAGACATTTTATTTTTATCTGTTACTACTTTTATGTTGTAATTTCATGTAATGACACATTCCATGACCTTGGAGATTTGCTCCTCAGTTTGTTCCTACGGAACTCGACGTGTAAATAAAATAAAAATAAAATGTTGAGAACATCCGTAATGACAATTGCATCAATACCATCACCTTTATTCTTGCATTGCATTTGGGGGAGATACCCTCCTGGAGAAGGTTAAGGTTATGGTTTACCAGTGGGACAAGAAACCACACACACACACACACCAACGAGGTGTTTTCGGACTTTGTGCCTCACCCACATATCTTCCTGCTGCACAGTGTACCTTTACTTGCACTGAATGTGGATACCCACTCCATGAGAGGAGCCCCTGTGTTCTGTTGTCTGCCACCCTTGTGAGTTAATTGAGAGAGTGTCACTCTCCACACTTGTGAGACTGTGTGGTTTATAAGAAAGAAAAAAAGGTACAGGTCTAGAAGTCCCTTGGCCATTTATCCTACACTGAATCTCATCACAAATGTAGTCATAAATATTTTCAGCACAGAAATGAACGTAATCCAATGTGGGAAGTTGCTCGACTGTAAGCAGAAAACCCACGGACAGGTTCTCAATGCATTGAAATGAATTGTGACTGAAATCGGCTTGTATATGTAACTAAACTAAAAATATCTCTCTCTCTCTCTCTCTCTCTCTCTCTCTCTCTCTCTCTCTCTCTCTCTGTCTCTCTCTCTCTCTCTCTCTCTCTCTCTCTCTCTCTCTCTCTCTCTGTCTCTCTCTCTCTCTCTCTCTCTCTGTCTCTCTCTCTGTGTGCGTGCGTGCGTGCGTGCGCGTGCGCGCACGTAAAAATAAATAAATCTCAATAAGATATTTGCATTTGTGGCTTTCAGTGTGTTTGAAGCTGAGTTGGCTGACACAATTCCTGTGATACATGCTTCCCTCGCTGGATGCCGAATTATTGGTCGCATGTGTGTGGGTGAGTGACAGTAAACTAAATTTTGGACATAGTTAAATGTTTATATATGATTTCTGCAGCAATCATTTGCCCTTTTTCTGATGTTTATTAATTTTTACAGGAAATCGGAATGGTTTGCTAGTTCCAAATTCAACAACTGACACTGAACTTCAGCATCTAAGGAATTCTCTACCTGACACAGTTCGTGTACAGCGTGTTGAAGAAAGGTTGTCGGCCTTAGGAAATGTCATTGCTTGTAATGATTACGTAGCTCTTGTCCATCCAGATCTTGACAGGGTAACTGTTCTTTCATTTTAAATTCAATGGATCTGTAGCTGGTTACAATAGACTCCACGATTTTTTTTATTTTTTTCCCCCTCCCCAATTTATAAAATTAGATTCTAGCTGCCTACCTACTCTCAATAAAACATATCTTGTATGTAATAAACTTTGAAATGGCTTACATAGAACATATATGTCTCAGAATGTGTTTCTGTTTCATTGGAAGTACGTATGTAATATTGGCTTTATAAAGTCTTAACAATAGCACATTATTTACCTGTAGAAATTGTTATTTGTTTCAGCTTCTGGGTACTATATCCATTTTTAACTAAATGTTTGTCATAGTGAAATAATATTCATTAGAGATTTATCATAAGTAAACTGTGGATGATGTTACCCATCTCTGCCTTGCCCTCTCCGCCACACTCATACTCGCAGGGGTCTACATTCATGGCATCTTTTGGAGACTGCTTTTGATTCTCAAGCACAACTACTGCTTGCTGCCTCACTTCTCCATGGCTACCCTGTTCGTGTCATGGCCCATAGGACTTTGAATTCTTCCTGTGGTGTAATTTACACCAGGCCGCTCGACAGTCTAACCGAGGCTGAAATCCAGTCTTACCTCTCTGAACAGGGTGTCATTGCCGTCCATCGTGTAATGAAAAAGTAGATTCCTCCTCAGTGCCTACCCGCACTATTTTCCTCACCTTTGATAGAGTGGTGCTGCCATCCAGTATCAAAGCAGGCTATGAAATTATTACAGTCCAGCTGTACATTCCGAACCTGATGTGCTGCTACCAGTGTCATGGTGTCAATTGTACTAGAATGTCTTGTCGACACCCAGCCAAATGTGTAACCTGTGGTAGGGATGCACACAAGGGCAATTGTCCACCTCCTTCTCCCCACTATATCAACTGCAGTGGTGGCCATGCCACCTCCTCTCGGGATTGTCCCATGTATCTTGATGAGCGGCTGTCCAAGATATCCGGATAAAGGAAAAAGTGCCTTCCCAATAGCTCGTAAGCTACTGGCTACTCGCAGATCCTGTGTTCTCCCGTCTGGCACCTGTAGTGCTGTTATTGTTACCCCTCGCTCCATGAAGGACATGGCCTCGCAGATGTCTGATCTCTGATTCAGCTGTGAGGTTGTGAAATCACCCAGTGTCAAGGTAGCATCGCCATCCCCCCATGCAACAAACTGTCAAACTCTCGCCTCAAGGAGCGAAGCCACAATCTACACAACTGGTGGGCCGGATAAGACAGGAGTAGTACTCCTGTGTTGACTTCCTCCGTTCCTCCATCTAAACAACACCCGAGTCTTCCTCTAACCCGAAAAGCATGAAGAAGTCCACCAAAGGCAAACGGTCTTCTCCTTTTCCAACTCAAAGATCCTCTTCAACAATGTCTTTCCATGATACCTTAGCCCGGCTGACCTCCGTATCGCCAGTGTGCACAACCAATCATTTTTCAGCATTGGACTCCATGGACCAACCGCATGAGCAAGCCGATGCTTCTGTGGACACCTTGGAGCAGGATCCTCCTGCTTTTGTGCCCTGTAATAGTGACTTTTCTCCGGCTGTCACCCAGCAGCCGCCAAGTTGACACCCCGACATCTCTTCCTCATTATGACTGTCCTCCAGTGGAACGTTCGTGGCCTTCGTTCTCACAAAGAGGATTTACGGCTGCTTTTAGCATCGCAGCATACCCTTGTACTCTGCCTTCAGGAAACGAAATTGCACTCTCACGACTGCTTTGAGCTTTCACATTACTTACTGATTCGTTTTTGACCATCCCCCTGAGGTCAGCATTCCTTCTCATGGGGGTGTAATGCTGCTCATACGGGATGACATTCATAGTCAGCCCATCTCCCTGACTACCCATCTTCAAGCTGTTGCAGTTCGCCTTTTCCTTCCCCACCTTACTTTTTCCTCTGTACCATTTATGTCCCTCTGTCATTCATTGTCACCAGGGCAGACTTCCTTCAGCTTATTGGGCAGCTATCTCCCCCATTTTTGCTACTCGGTGACTTTAATGCACACCATCCCCTTTGGGGTTCTCCCAGGACCTGTTGGAGAGGTGCCCTCTTGGCTGACCTTCTTAACCAACTTAACCTCTTCTGCCTTAACACTGGAGCACCCACATCCTTTCCAACTCCTCGCACACCTATCCTTTTGCACTGCCCAGCTTGCCCATAGTCTTGAGTGGTCCGTTCTTTCTGACACCTACTCGAGCAACCATTTCCCGTGTGCTATCCGTTTGCTGACTCCTACCCTACCCAATCTACATGCATGCCCAAATGGCAGTTCACTAAGGCTGACTGGCAGCTTTATTCCTCCATGGTGACCTTTGCAAAACAAGATTTCCCCAGTTGTGATGCCCAGGTGGAATATCACACAAATGTTACCCATACTGCTGCAGGACGTTCCATTCCTCACATTTCCTCTTTAGCACATCATGCCCCAGTCCCTTGGTGGGCTGAGGCGTGCCACTATGCAATTCATACACGGAAATGCGCACTCCGCATTTTTAACTGTCATCCTACGATAGCAAACTGCATTCATTATAAACAGATGCTTGCAAAGTGTCATTGCATTCTTCGGGATAGCAAAAGAGCTAGCTGGATTTCATTCACTACTTCTTTTAACAGTTTCACCCCTTCCTCTGTTGTGTGGGACAACCTCCAACAGTTCTCTGGGACCAAGATCCATTCTCAAATTTCCAGTCTGACAGTATCAGACAATGTTATTGTGGATCCTATTGCTACCTCCAACACCTTGGGAAACCATTTTACAGAAGTTTTGAGCTCTCCCAACTATCATCCTGCCTTCCTCCACCGGAAGTGAGCGGAGGAGTGTTACAGTGCTACCTATACTATGAGGGAGCTAGATGATGCTCTCCGTTCATCCCTATCCTCCGCCCCAGGGCCAGACGCCACGCACATTCAGATGTTACAGCACCTTTCTCTTGCAGACAAGCATTTTCTGCTTAACACTTACAACCAGAGGTTGTACAGATATTCAGGGAGAGCATAAGGGAGCAATTGACAGGAATGGGGGAAATAAATACAGTAGAAGAAGAATGGGTAGCTTTGAGGGATGAAGTAGTGAAGGCAGCAGAGGATCAAGTAGGTAAAAAGACGAGGGCTAGTAGAAATCCTTGGGTAACAGAAGAAATATTGAATTTAATTGATGAAAGGAGAAAATATAAAAATGCAGTAAGTGAAACAGGAAAAAAGGAATACAAACGTCTCAAAAATGATATCGACAGGAAGTGCAAAATGGCTAAGCAGGGATGGCTAGAGGACAAATGTAAGGATGTAGAGGCTTGTCTCACTAGGGGTAAGATAGATACCGCCTACAGGAAAATTAAAGAGACCTTTGGAGATAAGAGAACGACTTGTATGAATATCAAGAGCTTAGATGGAAACCCAGTTCTAAGCAAAGAAGGGAAAGCAGAAAGGTGGAAGGAGTATATAGAGGGTCTATACAAGGGCAATGTACTTGAGGACAATATTATGGAAATGGAAGAGGATGTAGATGAAGATGAAATGGGAGATTTGATACTGCGTGAAGAGTTTGACAGAGCACTGAAAGACCTGAGTCGAAACAAGGCCCCCGGAGTAGACAATGTTCCACTGGAACTACTGACGGCCGTGGGAGAGCCAGTCCTGACAAAACTCTACCATCTGGTGAGCAAGATGTATGAAACAGGCGAAATACCCTCAGACTTCAAGAAGAATATAATAATTCCAATCCCAAAGAAAGCAGGTGTTGACAGATGTGAAAATTACCGAACTATCAGCTTAATAAGTCACAGCTGCAAAATACTAACACGAATTCTTTACAGACGAATGGAAAAACTAGTAGAAGCCAACCTCGGGGAAGATCAGTTTGGATTCCGTAGAAACACTGGAACACGTGAGGCAATACTGACCTTACGACTTATCTTAGAAGAAAGATTAAGGAAAGGCAAACCTACGTTTCTAGCATTTGTAGACTTAGAGAAAGCTTTTGACAATGTTGACTGGAATACTCTCTTTCAAATTCTAAAGGTGGCAGGGGTAAAATACAGGGAGCGAAAGGCTATTTACAATTTGTACAGAAACCAGATGGCAGTTATAAGAGTCGAGGGACATGAAAGGGAAGCAGTGGTTGGGAAGGGAGTAAGACAGGGTTGTAGCCTGTCCCCGATGTTGTTCAATCTGTATATTGAGCAAGCAGTAAAGGAAACAAAAGAAAAATTCGGAGTAGGTATTAAAATTCATGGAGAAGAAATAAAAACTTTGAGGTTCGCCGATGACATTGTAATTCTGTCAGAGACAGCAAAGGACTTGGAAGAGCAGTTGAATGGAATGGACAGGGTCTTGAAAGGAGGATATAAGATGAACATCAACAAAAGCAAAACAAGGATAATGGAATGTAGTCTCATTAAGTCGGGTGATGCTGAGGGAATTAGATTAGGAAATGAGGCACTTAAAGTAGTAAAGGAGTTTTGCTATTTGGGGAGCAAAATAACTGATGATGGTCGAAGTAGAGAGGATATAAAATGTAGGCTGGCAATGGCAAGGAAAGCGTTTCTGAAGAAGAGAAATTTGTTAACATCCAGTATTGATTTAAGTGTCAGGAAGTCATTTCTGAAAGTATTCGTATGGAGTGTAGCCATGTATGGAAGTGAAACATGGACGATAAATAGTTTGGACAAGAAGAGAATAGAAGCTTTCGAAATGTGGTGCTACAGAAGAATGCTGAAGATCAGATGGGTAGATCACATAACTAATGAGGAAGTATTGAATAGGATTGGGGAGAAGAGAAGTTTGTGGCACAACTTGACCAGAAGAAGGGATCGGTTGGTAGGACATGTTCTGAGGCATCAAGGGATCACCAATTTAGTATTGGAGGGCAGCGTGGAGGGTAAAAATCGTAGAGGGAGACCAAGAGATGAATACACTAAGCAGATTCAGAAGGATGTAGGTTGCAGTAGGTACTGGGAGATGAAAAAGCTTGCACAGGATAGAGTAGCATGGAGAGCTGCATCAAACCAGTCTCAGGACTGAAGACCACAACAACAACAACAACTTACAACTGCATCTGGGCAGAGGGCACATTTGCCGGGTGCTGGTGTGATGCCACCGTCATACCATACCTAAGCCCGGTAAGGACATAAACCATCTTTCTAGCTACTGCCCCATCTCTCTTACCAGCTGCATTTGCACGGTGATGAAACGTGTGATTCATGCCTGACTGGTATGGTGGCTCAAGTCTCGCAATTTACTGACAAATGCACAGTGTGGATTTAGAGTGCGGCGTTCAGCAGTTGACCATCTCATTACTTTGTCCGCCCATGTCATGAATGGTTTTCTGCGGGAATCCCAAACTGTGGCCGTGTTTTTCGACTTGGAGAAGGCCTACGACACCTGCTGGAGAACTGGTATCCTCCGTACTCTTTACACATGGGGCTTCTGTGGCCGCCTGCCCTGTTTCCTTCAGGCATTTTTAAAAGATCAAGTTTTCAAGGTGCGTGTGGTCTCTGCCCTGCCGGACACCTTTATCCAGGAAAACGCTGTGCTTCAGGGTTCCATCCTGAGTGTTGTCCTCTTTGCTATCGCCATTAACCTTATAATGGCCTGTCTCCCGCTTGGCATCTCCAGCTCCCTTTTTGTTGACGATTTTGCAATCCATACAGTTTTTGACAGACCCGTCTCACTGAGCGGCATCTTCAGCTATGCCCTGGTCGTCTTTACACCTGGAGCATTGATAATGGCTTTCACTTTTCCACTGACAAAACCTTCTGTATGAATTTCTGGCGATGCAAGTGGTTTCTCCCACCAACTTTACATCTTGGGCCTGTTGCCTTTTCCATTCGTTGAAACTACAGTGAAACCCTGCTTTTACACTTTTCAAGGGACTTCAAAAAATTGTGTAAAATGTGAGAAAATGTAAAATTGGGAAATAATGTTTTAAGCTGTAAAAGTTATGTATAGGATACCCCCTTGCACTTTATGTATGATATATGTACGTAACAGGCATCAAAAGATTTGGCAGGGACTTCTTTTACTATCTAATGGAGGTTTATTATCTAATAAAAACTGCTGATGTAACTGGAAATAACTGTTTGGGAAGTATGAACGTTTGACTCAATTTCATGTCATTAACAATGTTTTTGAAAGCCTGCAGCTGTCATTGATTATTTAGATAATAAAATACTGAAAGAGTTACATATTTTTTCATGCTTAGTATCACTCTTTTTCAAGAATTTTTTTCTCGTTGTCAAGTGCAAATATGTAAATAAGTATTTTGTATGGTGTTTGAATATGTATTATTCTGCTTCTCTTGCACTGTAGTCGTCTTTTTGAGGTTGTGAGGTACTGTGCTTCATCAGTTGTGTGGAAAACCCCACACACTCAAACCATCACCCACTTTGTTCGTGTAACATCACAAAAAATACATACGTAAATACTGCACTTGACAACGAGAATAAATTCTCGAAACGTGTTTTGCTCAGCATGAATACAATACAATACAATACATAACCAATGCTGTGTTTACACCAAAAAATATGAGCAACAAAAGGTGAATGACGTTGTCGACTAATGCTCCACATGGCCATACACCGAAGCATGCTAAATAGGGTTCGACAAAGGTGTCACGATGATAAGCACGAAACTGTATTTGCACAGTAGAGACAGTTTGGAAATGGTTGTGATTGGCCACAGTATCTTCATTCTAGTTACTCCCATCAGCCACTACGCCAAGCAGCTGCAGGAGATATGGCACGAATTGCTACAACTTTTACTAGTTTACCGATTCAAATCCGCTGAATAGAGTGCCCTGGTGTCAAGAAACTTAACCACTTAATATTTGTAAACACTACTGGACGACCAACATCATGCCAGCATCATATTTTCTCCACAAACATTTTTTCGTAACGTGTAAATCGCGGGAAAATTATAAATATGTTGACACAAAATCAGGTGCAAATTAACATTTTGGGCATAGGAAATTTGATGGGACCAATAAAAAAAAATGTCGTAAATGGTGGGAAAAAGTTAATTCCAGGAATGTAAAAGTGGGGTTATACTGTACGAAATTCCTGGGGCTCATGCTCGATAGGAAATACTCTTAGTCCCTCCCTGTGTCTTGCATGTCAGCCCGCTGTACACGGTTCCTTGAAGTCCTACGTGTCGTCAATGGTACTTCCTGTGGTGGCAATCGAACCACCCACCTCCATTTGTACAAGACTCTTACCCATTCGAAACTCGACTACGGGCGCTTTGTTTATGCATCTGCATGCCCATCCCTCTTATGCCGTCTCAACACTATCCACCATCGTGCCATCCGTTTGACCACGGGCGCCTTTTACACTAGCCCAGTTGAGAGCCTGTACGCTGAAGCTGCTGAACTACCACTGTCCTACCACCATGACTTTCTCCTCAGTAGGTATTTATACCGTTTGTCTGCCATGTGTGGCCACCCATCCTATGCCTCCTTCTTTGACGAATCCTTTGATCATCAGTATGGGGCATGTCCCTCTCCTCTGTTACCTCCTGGAGTCCGCTTTCGGCACTTAATACGGTGGCTTAACTTCACGCTACCTGCAACTTTCCCGGTGGGTGTGAACCCTCCACCACCTTGACTTCATGAAGCGGCTAATGTTAACCTTGGTCTTCATTCGCTTCCTAAGGACAAGACCTTCGAATGGAACTTCGTGATAATGCCTTTGTATACACTGATGGCTCTCGGACTGACCGTGGGTTGAGGTGTGCCTTCGTCATTGTCACCCATGTCTTTCAATATCGGCTTCCAGCACACTGCTCAGTCATTACAATCGAGCTCTTTGCCTTGAATCAGGCCACAGAGTACATCTGGCAACACGGATTTTCAATTGTGTCCTCCACTCACTCACTCAGTGCTCTTCAAAGTCTGTGTGCGCTGTACACTGCCCATTCCTTAGTGCAGCAGGTCCAGTAAAACTGTCATTTGCTCACTCTTGGTGGAGCCAGTGTGATGTTTCTGTGGGTTCCTGGTCATGTTGATCTGCTAGGAAACGAGGCTGTTGACACTGCTGCCAAGTCTGCAGTCCTTGTACCTGAGCCTGCTAGTACCTATATTCCCTCCAATGATCTCTGTGTCGCTGTCTGCCAGGAGATGGTGTCCCTTTGGCATTGCTAATGGTCCTCCCTTCAAGGGAATAAGCTCCGGCTTATTAAGCCTCTCCCAGTGGCTTGGATGACCTCACGGCCCTCCCGTTGGGAGGTTGTCATTTTAACTAGGCTGTGTATTGGGCACTGCCTTTTTAGCCATCGTCATTTGCTAAGTGGCGTTACCTCACGACTTTGTACACATTGTGCCCATGTTTTAACTGTCCGCCACTTCCTGGTGGAATGTCCAGTTTTTAACTGTTTACGTTCCCGCTTGGGTTTGCCATCTGATTTATCGACCATTTTAGCAAATGTCACGCGGGCTGTCAACCGCGTTTCACTTTTTATGGTGAAGGCCACTTAATTTTTAATTTTGTACCTCCGTTTCTGTATGGTGTCTTTTTTAGCCCTTTTTCCATGTGCCTGTTCTTAACTGTCTTCTATTATGTCAATTGGGACTGAAATATAGTCGTTTTTTTTTTAACTACCCTTTGTCTTTGTGTTCTCTAGTTTTGACTTGGGTGTGTATGATCCCAGTTGTTTTTTGTGCTCTGAAGCAAAACAAAACCAAACACATGTACTGGGGCCATCTGGATGATCAGTGATTTTTGTGTTTTACCCAGTGGTGATTCACCACCTTAATGTCTGCTGAAATTGCTGTTGTATGCAGGGAGATATGCTCTGCCATTTCAGCCAACCACATATATGCTTGCATATCCACATCCATACCATCTTCTTGCTGCCATGCTACCCATGTGACATAAAACTCACTAGTTTCCTAGATATTCTTCATTCTTTTTAAGCAGTTCATCCCTAGACACCCTGTATTCCAGTGGCTAATTTGTGGCACAGTTTGGCATAGCTTTATTTTGGTCTTTGAGACGTCAATAGCATTTCCATGAAATCTAACATTAAATTATTAAATCTGCTCCATGAAATGAGGCTCTCAGTAAGCACCATTTCAACAGTATCAATCATGCATTTGCACAGTTTTCTTGTTTAACGTATTTTTGAACTGCATCTTGTTCAGTGGACTGAACTGACTACCAAAGACTTCTGGAGAAATGGGTTTCAGATTCCTATATCATCTGTTCCCCTAAATGCTTTCAAATAGCTGTCTTCTCCATAAATGGGCCAACAGTGTAAGTACTCAGTCACATATAACATTAATGGACATTTAACGTAACATTTATTCTTGTTGAAGGGAGTTTGGAAGACATAGTAGAGATCTACTGTAATTCTTTATTAATTTATTGCACTGATTTGTTTTCAGGAAACAGAAGAAATTTTAGCAGATGTTTTGAAAGTAGAGGTTTTCAGGCAAACAGTTGCCTCTAATGTGTTGGTTGGATCATACTGTATCCTTTCTAATCAAGGTGGTTTAGTTCATCCACATACATCAGTGCAAGATCAGGATGAATTATCTTCATTGCTGCAGGTTCCGTTAGTGGTGAGTGTAATTCTATTCTTTACATCCAGTATTTTGTTTCTGTGGACCCTACATTGTATATCACTCAGAAGAAAATACATAAAACTGTAGTCAACTGTATCCCCAGAAATATCTGTGCTGTATGTTCCAGTAATTAAGCATATTGAGAAGCTATTGTTAAAATATATTGCAAGTCCTTTTGCAAATGTATGGCGAAGGTTAATTTGTAATGACAATCCCCTGTTCCTCTTATAAACTGACCTGCCAGAATGTTATAACCACCTACCTAACAGCCAGGATGTCCACCTTTGGCATGGATAACAGTGGTAACACTTCATGGCGTGGAAGCAATGGTGCCTTGGTAGGTTGCTGGATGGAATTGGCTCCACATATGCACAGACAGAAGGCACCTAATTCCCATAAATTCCAGGGATTGGGCAGTGAGCTCTGACATGTTCAGTCACATCCCAGATGCATTCGATCAATATTCAGAGTTCAGATCTGGCAAGTTGGGGGGCCAGCACGTCTATTGGAACTTGCCACTATGTCCACCGTGTTCCTCGAACCACTCCATTGCACTACTGGCCTTGTGACACAGTACAGGGTTATTACAAATGATTGAAGCGATTTCGCAGCTCTACAATAACTTTATTATTTGAGATATTTTCACAATGCTTTGCACACACATACAAAAACTCAAAAAGTTCTTTTAGGCATTCAGAAATGTTCGATATGTGCTCCTTTAGTGATTCGGCACACATCAAGCCGATAATCAAGTTCCTCCCACACTCGGCACAGCATGTCCTCATCAATGAGTTCAAAAGCATCGTTGATGCAAGCTCGCAGTTCTGGCACGTTTCTTGGTAGAAGAGGTTTAAACACTGAATCTTTCACATAACCCCACAGAAAGAAATCGCATGGAGTTAAGTCGGGAGAGCGTGGAGGCCACGACATGAATTGCTGATCATGATCTCCATCACGACTGACCCATCGGTTTTCCAATCTCCTGTTTAAGAAATGCCGAACATCACGATGGAAGTGCGGTGGAGCACCATCCTGTTGAAAGATGAAGTCGGCGCTGTCGGTCTCCAGTTGTGGCATGAGCCAATTTTCCAGCATGTCCAGATACACGTGTCCTGTAACGTTTTTTTCGCAGAAGAAAAAGGGGCCGTAAACTTTAAACCGTGAGATTGCACAAAACACGTAAACTTTTGGTGAATTGCGAATTTGCTGCACGAATGCGTGAGGATTCTCTATTGCCCAGATTCGCACATTGTGTCTGTTCACTTCACCATTAAGAAAAAATGTTGCTTCATCACTGAAAACAAGTTTCGCACTGAACGCATCCTCTTCCATGAGCTGTTGCAACCGCGCCAAAAATTCAAAGCATTTGACTTTGTCATCGGGTGTCAGGGCTTGTAGCAATTGTAAACGATAAGGCTTCTGCTTTAGCCTTTTCCGTAAGATTTTCCAAACCGTCGGCTGTGGTACGTTTAGCTCCCTGCTTGCTTTATTCGTCGACTTCCTCGGGCTACGCGTGAAACTTGCCCGCACGCGTTCAACCGTTTCTTCGCTCACTGCAGGCCGACCCGTTGATTTCTCCTTACAGAGGCACCCAGAAGCTTTAAACTGCGCATACCATCGCCGAATGGAGTTAGCAGTTGGTGGATCTTTGTTGAACTTTGTCCTGAAGTGTCGTTGCACTGTATGACTGACTGATGTGAGTGCATTTCAAGCACGACATACGCTTTCTCGGCTCCTGTCGCCATTTTGTCTCACTGCGCTCTCAAGCGCTCTGGCGGCAGAAACCTGAAATGCGGCTTCAGTATCTGTAGTGTGTTGTGACCATATGTCAATGAATGGAGCTACAGTGAATTTATGAAATTGCTTCAATCATTTGTAATAGCCCTGTATATTATCTTGTTGAAAAATGCCACTGCTGCCAGGAAACAAGATTGTCGTGAAGGGATATATGTGGTCTGCAACCAGTGTATGATATTTTTTGGCCATCATGGTGTCTTGCATGAGCTTCACAGGACCGATGGATGCACACATAAAAGTTCTCCAGAGCATAATGGAGCTGCCACCAGCTTGTCTCTATCTCACAGTACAGGTGTCAAGCTCTTCCCCTGGAAGATGACGGATTTGCACCTTCCCATCGGCATGACAAACGACGTATCAGGATTCATGAAGCCATACAACACTGCCACTGCGGCAACATCCAGTGCCAGTGGTCATGTGCCCATTTCATTTGCAGTTGCCAATGTCGTGGTCTTAGCATTGGCTCATGCATGGGGCATCGGCTGCAGAGGCTCATTGTTAGGAGTGTATGGTGCACTGTGTGTTGTTCAGACACACTTGCACTCTGCCCAACATTAAAGTAAAGTTCTGCCACAGTTTGTTGCCTGTGATATTTTACCAATCTGCCCAGCCTAAGACGTCAGACATAAGGGATGGCTGCCCAACCCCATGATGTCTGTACAAGTTTCACCTTGATTTTGTCGTGTGTTGAAAACACTCACCACAGCACTCCTTAAACATCCGACAAGTTGTGCAGTTTCTGAAATGCTCATGCTGAGCCTCTTGGCCACACAAGTTGCCCTCTGTCAGACTCTGATAGATCATGAGCCATTCCCCTTGTACACGTGGACAGCACTCACTGATACTACATGCACCTTGCATGTGTATGACTAGCAGTCATTTCTCGCCATTTGACACTGCTATCGCCTGGTCAGCTTTATATCGATGGGAGGTCGGTGGTCATAATGTTCTGGGTGATGAGTGTATATTTCATACATCTATGAAATTTGCAAAGTGGGATGAAGCAGAATATCACAGTGAAGTGAAAGTAGCAGAGATATTTTAATTTATTTATTTGATAGGTTTGGTTGTACACTGTTGACTAATCATTGTTTATAAGTAAGAGCCAGTTGCCTATCATTCAAATACACTGAGTATAATTTGTTACAGGCTGGAACAGTCAACAGAGGATCGGAAGTTATAGCTGCAGGAATGGTTGTTAACGATTGGTGTGCTTTTTGTGGAATGGACACCACTTCCACAGAGTTATCAGTAATTGAAAGCATCTTTAAATTAAATGATGCACAGCCATCATCAATAGCAACATCAATGCGAGCATCCTTAATTGAAAGGTATTTTCTATGAGTTGATTAGCTGTTTGTTATTTGATAATTACTACAACTTGCAGGCTGCCACTGATGTGAAGTAAAACAGTGGCTTTTTGAATCACTTGTTTGGTGTGTAGATTAGTGTGAATATATCATTTATCTTATTTCTGAGTGTTGTGTTCATCAGTTATTTGGTTCCAGCAAGTATTTTAGTTGCTGTATTTAATATAATTTTTATATTAATTTTATCGTAGCTTGCATTTTTCCTGTTACTTTAAATGAAGTCGTCACAGTTCTGTTGATCCATTGGGGTTTTTTATCAGTGAGCAATGGCTTTCCTTTTATATGTGGATTAGCACCTTTCAACACTTCCAAGTAACATTTTATGAAAGGTGTTAATTTACCAGAATATTGGCCAGCATAGAAGTGGAACATCATGCTAACCTTGCTCAACATAAAAAAATAGAGCAGTATGAGGAAGAATGTGTTGTCGTCCAACCTTGTTGTTCACTTCTGCCATGCAATTATGTTACAACATAGGCATAAATAAGTGTATAAAAAGGTTGCAGCATGCTTCTTTTGTATAGTGTTATAATAAATAGTTCAGTTTGTGAATAATGGGCACCATGGGAGAGCCACACAAGAAAGGCAGTGATAACAAGGGTTGGGGTGAGGTGAATACGTAGGAGAAAAGAGTTTATTACTGTATCTCCAATCCCTCTTGGACTGCGATATCTGCACATTGTTTGGAATTACACTATAAAGGAGCTGCATTTACTGAGATAATCAAACTGTTTTAATTAGATATCAGCCAACAGTAATCATCCAGGCAGATTTGATCAATATCTGGCTGACATTTGATAATCTGATGTGCTCAATTAATATCATGCATTTCATTAAAGTTCTTCAAATGGGCAATTATCTATTATGCTGCTGACATATAGCACTGATACTGTTGCATGCCAGTATTCTGCTACAAAATTTTGGTATCCTTCCTACTTTTCACTCTTTCCTGCCCTGAGCCCTGCTCAAAATAAAGCAAATATTTCATTCAATGAAAGTAATTTTCTTTGCAATTCATATTTAATATGCTATATTTGTCTTCCAGTATGTCGTGACAAGAGACTTGCCATCAATAAAGAGAAATCTTCATGGAAAAAAATTGCAGTATCGCTTCAGAAATATGCTGCATGGTGTCATCTGGTAAACAACTCTTCAGAAGTGTAATATTGAGGACAGTTCGTGTAATTATTGAGCTCAGTTATTGTTGAAGTATATTTTTTACATAATACATGAAATAATGCACACTTTTATTATTTTGTTTACTTCAGAAATTAATAAAAGTATCCCTTATGTTTTATCCTCAACCTTTTTAATGCCAAATATGATGTAATTGTGATAGAAAATTACTGTTGAAAATTGACCAGCTTATGTTGTGATGCAGTGAAAGAAATCTTGGTGGTAATAAAAGTTCCCAGTTCACATTTTTATTCATTGTGAACAGTGCAGCTCCAAGTATGTGGCTTCATTAACTGGAGGTTGGTGGAATTACTTAAGTTTTATGCCAACGAAACCAATTTGTAAGCCCATATATTACAGGAGGTTAGGGACATAACATGATCAGATTAATTAATTATCCCTGCGAATACACATTTGTTTGTTTCTTTCTTTAAATGCTTCTATTAACAGTCACTTGAGGTTTGCTTACTGAAGTACGTGAATTTTACAGTTCAATCAACTGAATCGTCCTTTTGATTGCAGTAAGACACACGGCCACCCTTGAGTTCAGTACACACTATTCCTTGTTGAAATTTGCAAAATATTTAAAGAACTTTATGTATACAAACAAATCTATGAAGAAATACTATTTATTGTTTACAAACATAGGAAAGTTCAGGTTGGAATATTAACAATAATATGGAAAGGATAGATTGATACTCACCATAAAGATGACACATTGAGTTGCAGACAGGCGCAACGAAAAGACTGTTACACAGACCTTTTGACCAAAGCCTTCCTCAGAAAGGAAAACACGTGCACACACATTCACACAAGCAAGCACATCTCATACACAAATGACTGCTTTTAACTGTAGATAGCAGTCATGTGTGCGAGGTGTGAGTGCATGTGTATTTTCATTTCTGAAGAAGGCTCTGACCAAAAGCCCAGTGCCTAACAGTCTTTTAATTATTCCTATCTGCAACTCAGCATGGTGAGTAGCAATCCATCCTTTTCTTAATACTACTCGTATTTGTATCTGACAGTATGTAAACTTGCTGTAAAGAAATTTTGCAGTAAAGAAGTTTTTCTGGTACGTTGTGGAAGCTTATTTTTCAACCATTGTTGTGAGGTGAAAAATGGTAAGCGAGAGAGAGATTTTACCATTTGTGTATTCTGTGAAATTTGAAATACATATTGTTGATGTCTTGCCATTTTATTCTCAGTGACACTTGAAAATCAATAAGTGAAGGTGGTGTAAGAAATGTTATTTAAAGTAGTAATATATTTGGTGAATTGGGCATCATTTACGTACTTCAAAATGTTTAATGTTGAGAAAAACTTGGAGTATTTCAGCAAATTAATTCCATTGACAGTTTCCAAAATACAACAGATATTAGTTGTGTAATTACTGATCTGCAGTTTTTAAATGTATTAACATCATATGTCCAATATATACTGAAGACCGCTTTTATTTGGAAACTCTGCTTTCATTTTTTTTATGAAAGCCTGCATAAATTTATCCAAAAAAAGGGGAGGGAGAAAGCAATATTCCTAAATTGACAGAGATGAGTGTGAAGTTGTCATGCCCAAAGAAGTAAGACACACAATCCCTTGATAGATAACAGTATTTTTTTTTGTAAGTAGATTACTTTGATAACTAAAAAGTAGGCATTAGTTTAATTATTGTGTGCAATAAGTACTTAGTTTCATATTATTTACCAGTAATCAATTTGTGCATGACAGGTTTTTAAACTTAATAAACCAAAATTGTATTATTCAACCAATTACACATTTAGCGAAATAATCACATTACAAAATAAGTGTAGAAAATATTTTCAAAATATGTTACCAGGTGTACCGGTATGAAATGAGCATTAAGAGACAAATGTGTCGATAGGGAACATTTGTTTTGAACGGGCCTTAATTTTTTTTGTTTGTTTGGTTGGTATGACATCTGTCAAAGATTTTTAGTACACATCAAGTAATGGAACAATCATCATCATATGTTTTCATCGTGTTAGCAATGTCGAATTTTATACCAGAAAGTGATGATTTGCGGAAAACATGGATTTTTTTTTTTGTTTTCATTTGAAAAAAAGGGCTGCAGAGTCGCATCAAATGCTTGTTGAGGCATGTGGTGATCATGCTCTATTGGAAGCAACATGCAAAAGATGGTTTCAACGGTTCAGAATTAATGATTTTGATGTAAGAAATGAAGAACGTGGAAGACCACCAAAAAAATTTGAAGACGCCGAATTGCAAGCAATATTGGATGAAGATGATACTTTGTGTCAGAAGCAAGTGGCAGCAACGTTAAATGTTGCTCAACAAACAATTTGTGACTGTTTGAAAGCTATAGGAAAGATGCAAAAGTGTGGAAAATGGGTGCCACATGAATTGAATGAAAGATGGAAAACCGAAAAACTATTTGTCAAATTTTGCTTCAAAGACATGAAAGAAAATCAATTTCGCATCGAATTGTTACTGGTGATGAAAAATGGATTTATTTTAAGAATCCTAAACGGGAAAAATCGTGGGTTAATCTGGGATAACCATAAACATCGACTGCAAAACCAGATTGATTCGGCAAGAAGACAATGATCTGTGTTTGGTGGGATCAGGAAGGTGTGGTGTATCACGAGCTTCTAAAACCCGGTGAAACTATGAATACTAATCGCTACAGACAACAAATGAACAATTTGAACTATGCATTGATCGAAAAAAGACCAGAATGGGCCAGAAGACATGGCAAAGTAACTTTTTTACACGACAGTGCACCTGCACACAAAGCAAAACTGGGTCAGGATACAATCAGAACACTTGGCTGGGAGCTGCTACCCCACCCACCATATTCACCAGACTTGGCCCCTTTCAACTACCATTTGTTTTCATGAATGGGACACACATTGACTGAGGAACACTTCGATTCCTATGAAGAAGTCGAAAATTGGGTGTCTGATTAGTTTGCTTCAAAAGACGAACATTTCTATTGGCGTGGTGTCCACAAATTGCCAGAAATGTGGTCAAAATGTATAGAAAGCAATGGTCAGTACTTTGAATAAAATGTTTTTAATTTTCAATTCAAAATTAGTGTTCCATTTTCACAAAAAAAAAAAAAAAAAAAAACGCTTATTTCATACCTATACACTTGGTATTGTTCATATATCATTAATGTTTGGTTGACAGTGAAGATTCAAAACACAAACCGAGGAAATACTGTTTATTACAGACAGAAAGAACCAGCTAAAGTAGCGTTGACTAATACTGCTTGGCAGTTAATGAACAAGAAAACAACTTTAAGAAATTATTATTAAATTTTGATGCTATCTGTAGCACATGTGTAACAATAAATAATAGGAAAAAGGTGGTGTTGAGTTGTCGACAAGATTCAGAGTGTTAGTAAGCTTTCAGACGAATCCTTTATACCGTATGTACGCGAATCTAATGCGCACCCCAATTTTAAAAATTAAATTCATAAAAAAAAAGGAATTTTGGCAACACTAGTAGGGTATTTTTGTACTGCTGAAAATTATTTCACAATGCTAACTTTATTTCAAACAATAGTTAATGTATATATGAACTATAAAAAAAATAATAATTTATTTTTAAGTTACTCATTATGGTAATAAGTGACATTTTCATTATTAAAAAGAATGCCTAACTTGATTACATACATAACGTACGAAGAAATATACTGTAAATTACAGGCATTACTAGTCATTATTCACTGATGTCATCATTACTGGAATCCTTGGAAGAGTCTACGTAAGAAATAAATTCATTTCTTCCTTCCCTGCCATCCTTGGCGTTGTTCCTGAGCACATCATCTTCACTGCCATCCAGAGCATTTGAAATTACAGCATTTCTTGAATGATTTTACAATCATTGGTGCTTCGATGTGTTTCCAGGTAGCCAAAACCCAGTGCACAATAATGTAGGGTGCAGCACGTGTAATTTTTCCTGTCTGATTCAGTTCACGGTTTGGTTCACAAAAGCATTTTTGGTACCGTTTCTGAACGTAACCTCTGAAAGTTTTATTTATACTAACATCCAGGGGTTTTAATACAGAAGTCATTCCTCCAGGAATATAATGAGGTCACTGGGCAGGCTGTGGACCTTCTTTTCTACATTGTCAGTGAGATGACCACGAAATGCCTCAAGACAAATCATTGATGGTTGTTTGAAAAGCCCACCAGGACCAGAGTTCTCACATGTTTTGGAGCCAGTCATCCAGCCCTTCTCTCGATTCCAAACACAGACGTCATCAGGGAATATCTTTTCATTTTTTTTTTTTATTTTTTTTTTTTTTTTTTTTTTTTTTTTAAAAAAAAAATCTTGGGGCTTGTTTTTTTGCTTGAAGATTAAAAAAGGAGAAGGTTGTTCCCATCTGCTGTGATTGCCAGCATTACTGTTATGTGCTGTTTTTCACACCTGACGTTTTGATGGTAACTTCTTTGGTGCCTTTCTCGTCAATCATGTAATTACGTGTTGTATCAAACCAAACTGGAGTCTCATCAGCATTGCCTATGTGGCCCATCGAAAAATTCTTCTCTTTCCAAAGTGTGATATCATACCACTGAAATTCTTGAAGTTTCTTCTCAAAATCCTGTGGAAGCTTTTGGCATATTGTTGTATGGCGTTGCAAAGATAAGCCTGCTCGTTTCATAAAGCAATCAACCCATTCCCGGCTAGCCTTAAACTCTTGTTTCGGTATATTAAGAACTGTGGCCACCTCTTTTGCTTTTTTTATGATGATGTCACTGGTCACTGGTTGTCCATTCTTCCTCCTTTCCTGGACGAATTCCAAAACATTTACTTCAACATCAGGATGTCTTCTTTTGCAAGGTCCGGCGAATGTCTTTCTAGTAGTGGTAGTTGCAGATGATGTCAATTTCTGTATCTTCCATAAGTGAACGTTACTCTCAGTTACATTGAACTTTCTTCCTTCCCTTCTGTTACTATATTTTTCAGCATGAAGAATTACTTTATGCTTGAAAGTAGCTTCATACAATATTCTCTGCTTGCCTACCTAATGCAAACACAATGTGAAGGCCAGCAATAAAGAAGTGAGGTTGAGAAGTACAACAATGTGTTGTGGTGTAAGGGACAGTACCTAAATTTCAATGAGCAAATAAAAAAACAAACAAAAAAAGCCACATTTTATTAACCGATGACTAAAGAAAATTTCCCCTCATGGTAGTAATGGATTTTGTTCTGACACCTGTGAACAGAATTCAGAACTGGAAATATATACCAACTCTTTTAAACTCGATAACCTCTTACCAGATTTATGTCTTTCTTTCTTTAATTCACAGATACTGTACCTATATTTTCTTGCCAGAGTTTAATAAATGTTTTGCTATTTCAGATCACATAGGGTAAGAAATACCAGTGAACAATTCAAGTTTGTACTCGAATCTGATGTGTCATTAAATCATATGCACACCCCAGTTTTGCGTACTTCGTACGATAAAAAAAAAAGTTCGTGAATTTTCAAGGGTTCAGAAACCTCTTGAACTTGAAGGTGAACCTCGTCCCAGTCGGCCAGCATTGACGATGACCCAAGAAAACATTGATACTGTGATGAAAATGTTTGAAGATGTTCCTCAGTTCACTTCCTGACATTGAAGGGACCCTAAATATTGGATTGACTGTAGTGTAGACCATCATTCAGGTAGGCCCCATTCCCTGACAGAAACCCAAATCACACAATAATAGATTAATGTTGCTTTATGCTCACAAAATTTGACAAAGGATGGTCCAAAGTCACAATATCATCACAGGTGATGAAACTCATGTAACATATAACCCTGAAACAGAGGCAGTCTTTAGTACAGCTGGTGAGGGACCATCTGCAGAAGTTCGGAGAAATGGCTCAGAAAAGACAATAGTGGTTACTTTCTCCACTAAGAGAGTTCATCTCCTGTGTGACCTAGGTCACATGTCGCACAGTCAGTGCTGAGGGGTATGTGACTGAATGTCTGCCGAAAGTCATTGCCACATGGAGGTCACAGAAGTCAAAGAGTGATCACTTTCTTCTGCATCATGACAATGAATCACCATACATTGCTTCCAGAACTGTGGATTTCTTGGAGAGTGAGAGAGCGTGAGTGTTACCACATCCACCCTGTTTATCTGACCTGGCTCTGTGTAACTTCTCCCCATTCTCAAAGATTAAGGAAACATTTATGGGCAGTGGTTCTCATCTAATGGAAATGCTGTCGCAGCATACAACAGTGGTGTGTGCTGGATGTCAATGGGACAGGACTTGCCAGATGGGTGTTCAGGTAGATTTTAAATGAAAACAGGAAATTTGTCAAAAAAAAAAAGAGCCTACATTTCAGTATGCGGGGTACATAGTGCTCCCCTAGGGAAGGGCAGTCAGACAGCAGCTTGAAAGAACTATTATGACAACACTATGGAGGACCGAGGAGAGGATATTTGTTACCATGTTGGAGGTGGTGAGCAGAGAGAGAGCTGTTATTTCCACTGTCTGCCTGCAACCAACTGCAACTCACATGTCGTCGTCCCATGCTGCTTCTTGGTGACTATTATGTAGGTGAGTTTTGCAGGCTTACTTCACCAGCTGTGCCGACCCCAGCACTCTAGGAACAGCCTTACATTTAAAGGAAATTGCAATAAACTTTTCCGGCGTTGTCCAGAGGAGTGGCCGCCTGAACATCCCCCCCCCCCCCCCCATAGAAGCGGCTCACATTGTTTACAGAAGGGTGTCATCCCCTCCCCTGAAAGACAGTTTGCCCTGGTAGGTGTGCGGTGACACTGTGTGACTGGCAAAGTTCTGCTCACCTGGTGGTGAATTTCTTTTTACACATGCATGCCTCCTCCAAGATACTGGCATGCATTTCTCAGCTGTAAAAAGCTACAGAAAAAACAGCTGTACACACAGTAATCTCAAGTCGTACTGAAATTGTTTTGGCGGTGGAAGGAAATAAAGTATTCGTGTGCGTACTAGTTCATTCTGGCGTGATAAGCTTGAATACACCAGTCACTACCAAGTTTTACTCTAAACTGTACATAATCTGAAAAATTCACATGTGCACCTCATTTATAACTGTAGCCAATTTATGGTAATCCTTCACTGAAAGTTTACAAACAGATTGTTTCTTTTAGAATTGCTCACTCAAATGTTGCTAGTATCAGTCTCACGGAACAAGCAACACGCCACATGGTAGTTAATTATTTAAAGACACTGAAAGTTCTGAATTTCATGCTGTGCGTTAACTCTAACTCTCTTCTACACTTTACAGCACTCCTCAAACATTCTGGTACCGAAATATCACAATACTGATAATTTTCAGTGGAGCCCATATCAATAAATCTGATAACTATGCTTTCTCTACACAAAAGAAGTTTCTAGTTCCCCAAAATACAGGCGAATATGCTAATTTCTGATTGGCAGAGAACCGTCACAGCCAATTGGAAAGCAGCACAAGCCTGCTCAGTCGCACTCTCATATACAGAACCAATCAAAACTTGTCACTGAATCAGAACAGTAAGTTGTCCTAAATAAATTTTGAAGACCCACAAATATAAAATTAATTCCCTATCAACAAAACTGTTTTAGTGAAATCATAATCTCGTTTCCCCAGTTCCATAAAGTGACGGAATAGTTTATAAAAAATTCCCCAGTACAAATGATTAACTCATACATCATTCTTGAATACTCCTCACATGACCTGTTACTAAAATATATAGTCTAAAAACTTTACATGATACGGTATTTCACATTCACACCTTCTTTCAGTCTCGCAACGAAACAGAACAGTAGTAATACATGAGCAATCACAAAAGTAAACAAACAAATCCGGAAATAAAATTAGGAGTATTTTGATTGCATTTCCAACAGTGTTCGTCAGCTAGTGGCCTCTATCATATCACATAGAAACTACATACAGTCTAGCCCTCTGACACGTGTGACTCAAACTGCATGCCTGTTCACAGGCGGCGCAGTGGTTAGCACACTGGACTCGCATTCGAGAGGACAAAGGCTCAAATCCATCTCCGGCCATCCTGATTTAGGTTTTCCGAGATTTCCGTAAATTGTTTCAGGCAAATGCCGGGATGGTTTCTTTGAAAGGGCACGTCCGATTTCCTTCCCAATCCTTCCCTAATCTGAGCTTGTGCTCTGTCTCTAAAGACCTCATTGTCGACGGGACGTTAAACACGATAATTTCCTTCTCAATAGGGATGATGTAGAGGCACTATGCCTCAGGTGCCGTGTATACTAAGGGAAGGAGCATCATATAGGGCACTCTGAAACTGTTCATTCAGATTGATACAAGAGTTAGAGAACTTCGAAACAAATATATTTTGAAAAGGGACATGAGGTCTCTGATGTCAACTTGTAATGTTAGGAAACATTTTGTAGTGATGCTAACGTAAGCTGTCGCGCTGGCGTCTCCAACTGTGAATGTACCTCAGGTGCTGACTCTGTGGTGCTCTAGCTCCCCCAAAAATTCGTTTGGGGGGGGGGGGGGGGGGGCGCGGGGCCGAGGAGCCCCGCCCCCCCCCCCCCCCCCCCCCCAATAATTTAACAAAATTGTTAGCTATATTATGCTTTGTAAAATCACAAAATTATGTTGGAATTTTTTATTTTCCTTATTTGACGACAGTTACCTTTTAAAATACATTCAGTAATGAGTTAAAACAAATAATTATTATGGTAGTAAGCAGGTTAACTGAAAATGAGTGGTGTGAATCACGATAGTGTTATGGTGCTGCGGGCACACTTAGAATTTGTCCTGGTGCACGAACCTTCGGGTTAAGGCTGGCACTGGCGGGCCAGCACTGCGACCGCAGCGACATAAAAATGGCTGGAGCAGAAGCACCTGGAACCCTCTACTTCGCGTCGCCTTGATGCTTTGAGACATTACGACGCCGCGGCTATATAAAGCCCACCCTGTCATTCAGTGTGGATAATTTTGTTCAGCGCATGCTGCAGACGTGTTTAGTGTTCCGACTTTAGTGGCTAGTGGACTATTTTATATGGCTATATTTTATTCATTTACTTTAGTCTCTTAGCGTATTGTGAATTAAGTTTGCAATGGATAAATTTGTTACCAGAAAAGGCGAGCTTGGAAGTTGTTGATACTGCAGATCAGCCTTCAACAATTATTGTCTTAAGTATTTTAAAAGACGTTTTTGCTCATCCTGATTTGTCAATGGATAACTTAAGAGGGCAGTGCTATGATGGTGCTTCGAATATGAGAGACAAGTTAAAAGGACTAAAAAAGTTAGTTTTGGATATACAACCAAAAGCACATTATGTGCACTGCACTGCTAACAGTTTAAACTTGGCAGTTGTAGACAGTCTCAACTGTCTTACGTCTGTGAGAGATATTATGGCTTTAGCCAAGGACTTAATAAACACCGTAAGGGCATCCAACAAAAAATGGGACTTTTCAGAAGCATACGCTGTGAGAGCGCCAATGACCAAGCTGGTCTACGACCCTTTTGCCTTTCTTGATGGATTACGCGAGCTTCCAGTATCTTGAGAATATTGAAAAACTTTGAAGAACTTCTATAGTTTTTTGAAACATTTTCTGCAGAGGACAAAACAGAGGCAGGTTACGAATGTGCAGGCTACCTTGAGTCAATGTTATAATTCAAGACTTATTTCTTTTTATGTCTTTATTGCCATGCAATGAACCCAGTAGAGGATGCAATGAAAAAACTCGATGCTCTCATCCAAGTGTTACTGATCTGAAATAAATATATGAGAGCTTGATTTATATATTGAATGGAAGACATGATAGTTTTGAACACTTATGGTAATTGTGTTTAAAAGATAAACCGTCACAAGTTGATGATCCTTTGCTTCCTCAGAATCCAAGTATACCAAAGAAGTATGAAAACGACGAAGCCAGCTCACTGCACACTTTCTAAACCCCAAAGGACTACTACAAAGCTATTTACATAAAAGTGTGTGAAACATTGCAATCTTGCATTACTGAACGGTTTGCTTCAACTGGACTCACACAGGACATTGCAGTTGAACAAAAGTGCTTGCTTTTAGTAAACTCAATGACTGCATATTCAGTAGCCCAGTCAGACGGTCGACATTTGCACCTTTCTAAAGACACTCTAGCCCTAATAATGAAGAACTTCTAGAGTTTTTTGAAACATTTTCTGCAGAGGACAAAACAGAGGCAGGTTACAAATGTACAGGCTACCTTGAGTAAAACAGATATCAAAAATCTTTATAAAATAGGGGATTAAATACATATGTATGTTAAATTTTCAGTTTCGAAATATTAGTACTAGTTTAGTACTGTATTACTACAGTACTGTATTAGTTATTTTCTAATACTTAAATATTTTTAGGGTGTAAGACCCAATTAAAACCCACTATTTACATACTTTGACTGAAAGTATTATGCATACTGTATTAACTTTGTTAATTGTATTAAAGCATTGACTTTGAGATATTGTTTTTATTTAATGAACCCAGAGCCTAATTCAAAGTAAGCTTAAATTGGCTATTTCACTTATTAATCAAAGTGCTATTACTGTGTGACAGCAATATTTTATGTTTTATTCTGTTAATGATAGTTTAGGATTTATTTAAATATAATTTCAGTCTTTTCGGAGCTATATATTCACTGCTTTGTAAAGTCTATAAGCATGACTATTACTGTAAATTAAATTAGCTTTTTATGAAAATACCTGCTTGTTTATGTTCTGTATCTTTTTTCAAAGCCAAAAAATGTGTCAGGCTTGTCAAGTTTTGCGGAATGTTGAGTTATGAAGAGTCCTATTTTCAGGGTTCTAATGATGATCATAGACTCTAAAATGCTTAAAAGAAACTTAAAAGCTCACTATTTTTCATCTAAAATTTAGAAAATTTCCCGGGGCATGTGGGCCTCCCCAATATTTTTTTTAAGTCGGTGCCCCTGATATGTATTCACATTCAAAACTGCTCTGTATACAGATGGTTGGCTCTGAGGTCTGCTTGGAAATGCATGGATTCATTGACAAGCATCACCACCTTGTGATAACAATGGTGATAGGTTGATTAGACCATACATTCATCCATTCTGCCTCAGCAGATGGAGATTCATATTTTGGTGGAACATGTATTGCCAGAACTGCTGGAGAATTTACTTCTAGCACCCTGGAATACCAGCCTATGTCAGCATTGCAATGAGGAACCAATGAAGAGCCACCTTCGGGAATCGCTGGATTCTCCGAGGTGGCCCTGTAGCCTGGTCGGCCAGGTCACTTGACCTCATGTGTCTGGGTTTCTTCCGCTAAGGAATATGAAGCAATTGGTTTATGAAACTGTTATGGAAACAGAAGAAGACATCATCACCAGAATTGCTGGCACCATTGTGGACATGCCTGGAATCCTCGAACAGACCCGGCAGTCAATGGTCTGGCAATGTACTGCATGCATACAGGCCAGTGGTCGTGCATTCAAGCAGTTCCTGTGAATGCCACTGCTCTAATTAGCATGCTAAGCTAACTTCTGTGTGAATTGTCCCTAGCATCAGAAATTGCTGTCGGTGATCATGTGTACCATAAAGAAATATATTTGTTTTGATGTTCTCTACATCCTGTATTTTAACTAATAGTTTTGGAACACAAGGTATATTGAAATTCTGTTGCAAAAGAAATATTTTGTGACTTTTGTCATGAAGATCAGACAGCCATCTGTGTGTTTTAGAGTTTCATAGAGTAAAGCTGCACTTGTCAAAGAATTTTACATAAATTGTATGCAAATCATGGAACTTAAAAAGATTTTATTCACCTTAATTGTATGTAAACATGACTTTGAGGGAATGTTTGGCTGTATTTGACTATATTATTTCGCTTTGATGGATACTGGTAATTGATATTATTGTGCCCACTGACATCTTATTCTTCTATATAATGTAGCTTTCAGGTCTGATTACAGTAATAAGTATTTGATTTAAGTGTGTATTGAGCCACATAAAATAAATCTTCTTTTGTGAGATATTCATTTTCCTTGGTAGCTTTCATTATGTCCAGTACTAGTGGATTAGTTTTCTTGAGAATGGCAGATGACTCATATCGTGGAGTAAGTTTCTGAATTCTGTTGAAATCAAAATATTTCTGATTGGAAGCTTCTGCCGAAAAACTTAGAAGTTTCACAGGGAAGCGAAATCAGTTCTTTGTACTCTTTTGCCCTGACATGTCCTTTCATTAGGAAGCAGAAGGCATCACCTACTGAAATTATTCTGTTGTACTGTTAGTCTGAATCACGACACGTTGGTGTTCTTCAGAGGGTAGCTAAAATTACCTTTAAATCTATGAAGCTTGTATTTAATTCTGTTTTTTGGCCGATATTTATTCTATCTAAGTCATATCATCTTGATACAGTCTGTCGAGTTTATCAGTGGGTGCTCAATTGCAGAAAGTCTTTGTAGCAGGAAGATACCCATCATCAATTTCCATCGTAAGGCATTGGGTTTTCTGCGCTTCTGCTAACAATACATTTGTTTGCATGGAATGCTTAGCTCCTAGGCAAGTCCTGATGCAGCTATACTGGAGTTTCTGTAGTCTCTCTAAAACAACATGCTTCCATAGTTGCTTTTAGATCATAGTAAATCCCGGTACATTAATAGCAGAATATTATGATCTGCATCTCTTCATTCTCTTGTAACCTAGTGCAGCATGTTGAGATAAGGCTGAATCTTCTTTTCAGTTCTTGCTTAGCTCCTTACGATCCACTTTGCGGCAGCAGCAGTGTCCCCTTCTAATCTGCCTACCCATCTACTGCAGAAACGACAAGTTGAGACTTGAAGAATGTCCACCAATGTTTACCATCACCCTCACCACCCAGGGCCGAATCATATAATGAACCTTTAACTGACTGGTATCTGCTTCAGGCCCTTGCCTCGTCTCATGATATGGTCCCAGGTCCTGATTCAATTCATAATGAAATGATCCAACATCTAAATGTTGCTCAGAGACTACATCTACCCAGGTTCTTTAACCATATTTGGATCAAATGTGTCTTCCCTTCACAATGGCAAGATAGTATCATTGTCCCAATCCTTAAGTGAGCAAAAACCTGACATATCCCTTAAGCTACCAACCGATTAGCCTCAACAGACTGCTCAAAAGTACGGTTGCCCACAAATTGTGCTGGGATCTTGAGTCTCGGGGCATCCTTCCCCCACTACCACTGTTGTTTTCAGGAGGGATGATCCACAACAAACCATCTTGTCTAGTTGGAAACAGCAATCTGACAGGAATTTTCTGAATGCCAACATAACATTGCAGTCTTCTTTGACCTACATAAGGCATACAGCACCTCTTGACACCATCACATTTCTCACTTCCATGACTGAGGCTTTCTTGGATTCCTATCAGTTTTTTGTCAGTTTTTATCCCACCAGTTTATCTGGGTTTGGGTTGGTCCTTCACTCAGCTCTCCAAGAGATTGATGTCCCCCAGGGCTCTGTCCTGAGTGTCGCACACTTCCTTATCGCCACCAGTGGGCTAGCCACCTCTGTCAGGCCACTGATCACTTCTGCACTATAAGTCGACAATTTTTGCATTTGGTACAGCTCTCACTCAGCAGACATACAGTATATGTGTGGATGGATATGTGTGTGTGTGCGCGAGTGTATACCCGTCCTTTTTTCCCCCTAAGGTAAGTCTTTCCGCTCCCAGGATTGGAATGACTCCTTACCCTCTCCCTTAAAACCCACATCCTTTCGTCTTTCCCTCTCCTTCCCTCTTTCCTGATGAGGCAACAGTTTGTTGCGAAAGCTTGAATTTTGTGTGTATGTTTGTGTTTGTTTGTGTGTCTGTCGACCTGCCAGCACTTTCATTTGGTGAGTCACATCATCTTATTATATAAACCTTATTACAAAATCTTTGATTTGTATATTATGAGACAAATAAACTACATTCTAAAATATGTAATGCATCACTAACTCAAGGCATTTTACCAGAGAGATTGAAAATACCATTGCTAAACCCCTCTTTAAGAAAAGTGATGACAGATGTCAGTAACAACTAACCTGTTTCACTACTGACATTTTCCAAATTTTTTTGAAAAAGGTTATGTATTCTAGAACAGTATTTCATCCAAGCAACAATAATATCCTCAGCAAATCATCATATGGATTTTCGAACAGTTGCTGTACTGAGAATGCCATGTATGTGTTCATTCACCAAATTTTATAAGCATTAAATAACAGTACTGCTGGTTGGTATTTTCTGTTACATATCTAAGGCGTTTGACTGTGTGAATCACAATATTCTCCTACATAAACGGAAGTTCTATATGAATTGATGGTGTAGCCAACCAATGGAGAATGCCATATATAAACAAAAAAAAAGCAGGAAGTTACACATAGTAATTCAACCAATGTAGTCGGAGGACATTATTCTGACTGATGAAAAAAATCATATGCGGGGTTCCCCAACGCTTGATTTTAGGTCTGCTATTATTCCTAATATACGTGAGAAATCTTCCATCTAATATGCAACAAGCACAATTTGATTTATTTATTTATTTTTTTTTTATTTTTTTTTCATATGACACCAGTATTGTAATCAATCCAAGTATACATACAGCAACAGAATAAATTGTGACCCAGGTTCTTAAAAGTACCATGAACTGGTTTTCTGTGAATAGTCTCACAATCAGTTTCAAGAATACACTACATACAGTATTCAGTTCAGCAAATCTAGTGGTACTATACCAATGATAAGTGAACACATGGTGAGGAAATAATTAGTAGGGTGGAAACTTCACAATTCTTAGATGTCCATATTGATCAGAATTTAAACTGGAAGAACACAGTTTGGAACTCCTAAAACAACTTAGTTCAGCCACGTTTGCACCTAGAATTGTAGGAAACATTGGGCTGGAGAGACTTACCAAACAATATAAGAAGTAAAGACTGATTGTTAGGCACTGCACTGGGCAAAATTTAGGAAACAGAGAGCTTATAGCTGGAAATAGAATACCCAAGGAAGAGATTACTGAAAAAACATTGTGCAGAAGTTAATAAGAGTGGAAAGCTAAGTTCCTCATATGTATAGAGGTGGGGGAGGGGGAACAAGACATGTCAGAAAATGAAAGAGAGAGAAAAATACAGTTGGAGTCATGAACGATGGTGGTTGAGTTTAGGCTTGTTTCGCGCATCTACGTCACACACACGCAGACAACCAACGAGTGTTCAGTAGAGTTCTGATTGCTCTGCTCTGAATCTAGTAGCTAATGGGAGCATTAAACGTTATCATAGTGAGTTGTTTAGTGAATTTACATTTCATTTGTTGTGAGTTTTCATTGCTGATGGTAGCGGTAAGTGATAAATTCTGCATAAGCAAGCGAGAGGTATAATTTGCAGAATATATGCTTCCTTCAAGCAGAAAGTATGCGCACGCTTGTACTGCAACTGTCACTTGAAATAATCAACAATGCTATGCTCGTCTGTGCCTCAACATGCGCGAACTGCTGTCATTCGTAGATCAGACTATAAAAGGGAATGAAAAAAAAAAAAGTTACTTGGAAGAATGGTCTCGGCATTTGTTTCTCTCTGAATTCTAGTCACTCATTATTGGACTGCTGGTGGTTCCATCTGCCTTCAAGTTGAACCTGTTAGTCACCTGTATTGTTGGATTTGTAGCGAAGAGGTGTTGACAATAGTTGCAGCTTATTTTTGTCTGCACTCTGTTTGGTGTACAGAGTCAACTAGGCAACCAATGAAGTAAGTTAATTCTTTTTTATTAACTATTTATACCATTGTTTTACCTTTAGAAGGAAATATTGAAGAAGAGAAAATACAATGTCATGAAAAAGAAGATGGTTTTTGGTGATGAAATTTTTGCTTTTATTTGTGGGTATTCTGATGGTAAAAATACTAAAACTAAATGGTCCAAGGAAAGTATAATAGCCAAAAATATAATAATAATAATAATAATAATAATAATAATAATCCTTCCTGGTCCAGAGTGGTCCAATACGGCTATTACAGAAGAAATGACATTGTTCAACAAGATTATTAGTGAGGCCAGATGCTCGTCTGTTCAGTATATATCAAATAAACCAGCCAAGTATGGCTAGAAATTCTTTGCTATTTGCGATAGCAAAATGTTATACACAGCATCAGTTTAGTTACATTGTGGAACACAACAAATGGCCTATACAAAGTGTCAAATAAACTATATGATATTGTGCATCAACTGACAGAAACTCTGAATGGATCCAGTTGGAATCCCACTTTTGGTAGCAGGTATACCAGCTATCCACTGCCAATCTCACTTTTACAGAAACACTTCTCTTGACTGGAACTTTGAGAAAAAATGGAACTGAAATCCCTCTGGAATTCCTGCCACGAAATCCAAGAATATTGGGTCTTCACTGTATGGATACCAGAAAGACATCATGGATCCAATTGGAATCCCACTTTTGGTAGCAGGTATACCAGCTATCCACTGCCAATCTCACTTTTACAGAAACACTTCTTTTGACTGGAACTTTGAGGAAAAATGAAACTGAAATCCCTCTGGAATTCCTGCCACGAAATCCAAGAATATTGGGTCTTCACTGTATGGATACCAGAAAGACATCACAATGGTGTCATATGCACCCAAAACAAATAAATGTGTTGTTCTGCTTAGCACTTCGCACAGTGAAGGCACTATTGATGAAGGAACTAATAAACAACACATTATCATGGATTACAATATGACAAAGTGAGGAGCTGTCAAAGTTGACCAGACATGCAATGGCTCATGTAACAAGAAGATGAACAGTGGCTGTATGGTTTGCTTTACTAATATTGCTGGCATCAATGCCCAAATAGTTTCAGCCCAGTGCAGAAATCTAAGGAGAATAGTTTCAAAGCACTTATATCAACAACTTTTGAAAGCTCATTTACTTACATGATCCCAGATCTGATGCTTCCAAATGGTCTCAAAATATTTTTGGTTCCTTATAAATTGGGAGAACTTTGAGGGCTGGAAGAGCCTCCAAACAAAAAGAAGAATCACTGGCATTGTGTGTGGCTGTGAAAAGCATGTTGTTACCACAATCCATTGTGGTCAGTGTAAGATGTTTGCATGCAAAATGCATTGTTCCATTGTTTGTAAAAAGCATGCATATAACACTGTAGATGAGTTACATGCAGAAACTACATCTGTTTGTACATAATATTATCACGTATAATAAATAACACATTAAGAGCTGTGCAAGCAACATGTAATAAGAAATAAATGCAGGCCAAGTGTGATGTAATATTGTTGTGTGTGTTAGGAATTAAGTGTTAAATAAAAGAGTAGGATACTTTATTAGATTTTGTAACTATCTATTTAGAAGAAATGAAGTTGAAGCATTAAAACATATGGAAATGTATATAAAAAGCAAAATGAAGTTAATTTTTTTCAATAGTAAGCACATGAAGGCAATACCTCTAAAGAATATGGTATCTGCTTGATAGGCAACAACCTGACCACTGATGTTACAAAAATTGGTGCAATTGCTTGAGGATTAATCTGATCCAGGCACATTCTTCTGGGCCGTCCTATTCATCTTTTCCCCTGCGCACTTCTATCCAAATATTGTTCTGACAGGCAGTTATCCTTTGTCCTCGTCATTTCTCTTCCAAATCATCTGAGCCATGCAGTACTCAGTCTCAGTCCTATGTTCCCTCAGAATTCGTTGCGCCAGTCTAACCCATAGTTTTATTTCATATAACGAGCCACCCCCACATTGTAGTTGTGGAGCATTACAGACCATTGCTCATATCCTGATGGAATGTCCCCTTCTTCTCACCATCCATGCTAAGCATGCCCTTCTGAATTCTTTGCCTCTGTTGAATAGGGGAACTCTTTAACCTTTTGATTACATTGGAGCAGAGGTGGGGTGGTGGTAGGTGGAATGACTTGCATGCAGAATCCCAGCAGAACCCACCTGTTTCCTTACCTGCCTCTCCTGTTGTTTTTATTATTGATGGTTCAACTGATTTTCATCATGTTTTTAGCCATCACACTTTTATTGTTCTGAATCTGCCAACTAGAAGGCATTCTTTGTCAGTTGGAAGTGATGGGGATTTTCTCACCATTGGGAGGCACCTCATCTGCTCTGATTTACATACTGACCTGATCCACACACTTCTCTGTAAATTCTTTCTCAGCTCGCATCAATTACATCATCAGTACCTTGGTCTTACTGCACCTACATACTCCCCATCATCAGAACATGTATTCCATGGACATTATCAATTCTCTCTCTCTCTCTCTCTCTCTCTCTCTCTCTCTCTCTCTCTCACACACACACACACACACACACACACACACACACACACACACACAAGCACACAAGCACACGCGCGCGCAAGGGTGATTCAAATGGAAACCTTAAAAGTGCTATAATACTTTTCATTGTAACATGCACAAAAAACCTTAACTGTCATTTCTAACATAGTCTCTCTGACATTGGATGCACATATTTCACCACTTCAGAAGTGCATAGTTACCACAGAGAAAGAATTGTTTTGGTCGTATGTGTAGCCACTGTGGTTTTCACCTCTTCGTCACTTCAAAATTCTTGCCTCCCATTGCTTCTTTGAGTGCACTGAACAGGTGAAAATCACTAGGAGTAAGTTCTGGTGAATAAGTAGGATATACCAGACACTCAGATTTAATTTCCTGAATAGTCTCAACTATCTTACGGGCTGTATGCGGTCGGGAGTTGTCATGCTGCAGCAGTACTCCTGAAGTCAGAAGTCCTCGTTTTTTACTCCTGACTTCAGGGCAAAGTTGATTTTTCAGCATGTCTGAATAAGAGGTACTGGTTACTGTCGCTCCTCTATCCATGTAATGCTCCAAAATTGCACCATTTGCAACCCAGAAGAGAATGAGCATGACTTTTCCAGCACATCTTGAGTGTGAAATTTTTTTGGTTTCAGCGATGAGTTGTGGTGCCATTCCATGCTTGGCCTTTTCGTTTTTGGTTGGTGACAGTGGACCCAAGTCTCACCCCTGCTTCATCTTTGACTTGCAAATGATGCAAAAGTTCTCCACAGGCACTGATGTGACACTTTCAGTTCGGCAGTCAACTGACATGGCATTTATTCTGCAGATACCTTAGTGAAATGCAGTACATTGTGAACAGTGTTCTGTGCTGAACCGATACTAATCTTCAAACTTCTAGCTGTTTTGTTCAGAGGTATGCGTCTGTTCTCCTTTACAAGCTCTTCCAGTAATGTAATGTTCTCATCTGTCACTACGCAATGAGCCTGCCCTGGTCTTGGGACATTCTCCACAGAAGTTACAGCACTTTTAAACTTCTTACACCACTCATACATTTGACGCAAAGGCAAACACACATCACCATCTCACTGTCGTTTTGCAAAGAATTTTGACTGATTTGACACCTTTGCTACATAAAAAAAAAAAGAATCACTGAAGAAGTTGTGGTGCATCTGACATCGGGGCACCCATTTTGTGGACATTGCTGTCTTCTCTACACCTACATCTATACTATGCATGGCAGAGGGTATGTTCTGTTGCACCAATTATTAGGGTTTCTTCCTGCTCCATTCACATTTGGAGCACGGGAAGAATGATTGTTTGAATGCCTCTGTGCACGGAGTAATTATTCTAATCTTATCCTCACAATCACTATATGAGCAATATGCAGGGAATTGTAGTATACTCCTAGAATCGTCATTTAAAGCCATTAATAGGCTTTCTCAATTTAGTTTACATCTGTCTTCAAGAGTCTTCCAGGTCAGTTGCTTCAGTATCTCTGCGATTCTCTCTCATAGATCAAACAAACCTGTGACCATTCATGCTGCTCTTCTCTGTATATGCTCAATATCCCCCATCAGTCCTTTTTGGTACGAGTCCCACACACTTAAGCAGTATTCTAGACCTGGTCAAACAAGAGTTTAGTAGGCAATCTCTTTTGTAGACTGACTGCACTTCTCCAATATTCTACCAATAAACTGAAGTCTACCATCTGCTTTACCCACAACTGAGCCTATATGATCATTCCATTTTATATCCCTACAAAGTGTTACACCCAAGTATTTGTGTGAGTTGACCAATTACAACAGTGACTCATTGGTAATGTAATCATAGGCTAATACATTTTTGTTTTGTTTTTTTAAGTACACAATTTTACATTTCTGAACATTTAAAGCAAGTTGCCAATCTCTGCACCACTTTGAAATCTTATCGGGATCTAACTGAATATTTATGTAGCTTCTTTCAGATAATACTTTATTACAAATAATTTTGTCACCTGCAAAAAGTCTATGGTTACTATTAATGTTGTCTGCAAGGCCATTAATATACAACACGAACACCAAGGCTCCCAATACACTCCCTGGGGAACAACTGAAGTTACTTCTACATCTGATGATGACTCTCCATCCAAAATAACAAGCTGCTTCACGCCTACAAAAAGGTCCCCAATCCAATCACAAATTTCACTTGATACCTATATGATTGTACTTTTGACAATAAGACAGTGTGGTACTGATTCAAATGATTTTTGGAAATCAGAAAATACTGATTACCTGACTGCTTTGATCCAAAGATTTCAGTGTGTCATGTCACAAAAGTGAGAGTTGGGTTTCACATGATTGATGTTTTCAGAATCCATGCTGGTTGGCATGGAGGAAATTATTCTGTTCAAGATACCTCATTATGTTTGAGCTCAATCTATGCTCTAAGATTCTACAACAAATCGATGTCAAGGATAGTGTACAGCAGTTTTGTGGATCACTTCTACTAACCTCCTTGTAGACGGGTGTGATCTGTGCTTTCTTCCTAGGACTAGGCACTTTTTTTTGTGTTCAAGGGGTTTGCAACATACTATTGGTAGAAGAGGTTGTAGGGAAGCAGCCTACTCACGCCATAGTAAATTCACATCAGTCTTTCCATTGTGTGCCAGCCAGTCTGATGTAACTAGCTCTGACGTCATAAATGTTGCGCAATACTTTAAAAATCAAGCAAATAACCTAAAACATTTCTAGCATGTCAGGAGTAATACTAAAACAACATGTGTTTAATATCAGTTCGATAACTTTAGCCATTTTCGAAATTTTGACGTTTTTCTGTAAAAATCATTGGCGCAACAGAAAAGAGCTAGAAAGTTAAAATTTTATATTTAGATTCATCTTTCATAATAATTTAATAAAAACAGTACTCTGGATCTCACAAATTAAGATTTTAGTGGAAATTCATGATTTTCTGGTTTTCGTCTTAAAACTTAAGGAAGCAAGATAGATTAAGTAGGCTAATAAATAAGGCTAGGATGTTTATATTTGAGTAGGTTGGAGATCCGCTATAACTATGAAGATGTGAGAAGTTTCATTTGAATACCTATAAAACTATAGCGATAGCGTATCTCCAAAGGGCCAGTTCAGAGCTCGTCTACTGCAGTGTAATTAAATTATTTCTCTCACCCAAAATATTTAACTTAGCCACGTCAAAATTTTATTATCAATACTTACCTGCATGTTGAATGCACATTTAAATTAAGAGCTTCATCGGCCATCAGCAAGAGAAGCTATGATTTATTAGGTAACTTAAAGTGGTGCATTACTAGCCCAGCGGCTAGTCGGGAGAGCCGATTTGATCAGGCGTTCCCTTAGCCGTCCGCACCGCGGCTTTATATATAAGAACGCTGCGCGAGCAAGCAAGGCCCCAGTTCTCTCCAGACGCTGAATAGCATGTCATCTGTGTCGGGAATCGCGTCGCGTCGGTATCATTGCTACAAACAGCCTCGGATGCCGTATTAAGTTATTCGAGATACGCGTAACCATGAAATCATTTTCAAGTGAAGTGTTAATTCTGGGATGATTTTCTTTATCTAGCTTCAGTTTGCGTAGTGTCGTATTTTCACGTGCCGCCGCGGGACAAACATTCTACCATTATTTAGCGTGGTGTTTGATGAACCTAATCATCAAATTTTGGCGAGCATTCATTTAAACATTTAATTTGGACATTATAGTTGCATCAGCGCATTAGACTCTGAACTGCTCTGTTAGTTAGGTTGTGTGGATTCTTTTGTTTTTCATCTGTGACTTTCAGAATATACTCAACTATTTTAGAAAATCGTTTTTGATTATAAATCCCGGACAATCTCCTAATTCCTCAGAGCTATGAGCTGTAACTATAAGTGTATTCTCAGATGAAGTGGGCACTAGGAATTCTAATTACAGGCTTCACGTTTTGCTAATCACTTTCTGGTTGCCAATATTGTAGTTAGAGAGCCAGTGTTGAGAACGGCAAACAACAGCAAAAATAATAGGAACATTTTTAAGAACAATAATTCCACCCGTCGCCGCCGCACATATGGTTAATCGGCCGGGAAATGAAGTGTTTCAACATTCAAACGTTTATACAACAGTAAATTTCCTCACCAGCTGCCCCACAAGGTGCTAACTCAGCCATAAATTTAGTATATAATCTTATGGGCATTCCATTGGGCCCTGGAGCTAAATTCAATTTTAACAATTTCAGCTGTTTCTCAACAACACTGACACTTATTTCATTCATCATTTCAGCGGTACGATTGTTAAATTGTTGCAATACTCCTGGGTTTTCCTTTGTAAAGGAACGTTTGAAAATAGAGTTTAGTGTTTCAGCTTTTGCTTTGCTACCTTCAATTTCAGTTCTTGTGTCATTAACTAGAGTCTAAACACTGACTTTCTCTTGACAGTCCAACACATTTCAGTCAGCATCTCTCAATATCTAGCACTACGCTTTGTTTTACACATATTATGTAGTAATATCTGTTTCTTTAAAAGTTTCTTTACAATGACTGTTTGCCATGGAGGTTCTCTCCCATTATAAATGATTCTACTTGGTATACTTCTATTGAGTGCGTGGTCACCTATTCTTTTAAACATGAGCCGTAGTACCTCCACATACTCCTGTCTGTGCTGAAAGTGAGTTCCTCACTGAGATACAACACTACTGATTTTTTTCTAGTTTACTGAACATATACAGCTTTCTGCTTGTTTTAGTTGTCCTTTGTACTCTGGTAATCATTGTTGCCACAACTGCATCGTTGTCACTAATACCATTTTCAGTGTGGACATCCTCAAAGAGGTCAGGTCTGTTTGTTGCCATTAGATCCAATATATTCCTGTAATGAGAGGGGTTTCGAACTATCTGTTCTAGGTAGTTTTCAGAGAAGGCACTGATGGCTTATCATGCCCACCACTTAGAAAACTGCAATTTTCCCAATTAATTGTTGGTTGATTGAAGTCTCCACCAACAATTACAGTATGACTGGGGAATTTACGTAGAAGTGAACTGAGTTTTTCTCTAAAGTTTTTCACTACATCAGGAAATGAGTGCATTGTAGCATCACCTTGCCACCTGTCAGTCAGTTTCTGAATCTCAAAGATCACTACTCCCAACTCTATCACACAACTTTTAGATTTTCATTTATATCACCCTTAATTTCAAACACACACAGTTTGAAACTTCTAACAGACACACACTGTATATAGTTGCATATAACTTCAGACACACACATCGACTACCCAAGCAAATATGGTTTGCCTTTTATCACATGTGAAGAGTAAGTGTACCCTCCTTCAGGGCAGGGGAAACAAAGAAGCTAAGTTTGCATTCTCAAAAGCAATAACTTATGATGACAAAAAGATACTGAAACATATTTGGGCATTAACAATATAAATAAAGTTAAATTCACAGAGGAAATATAAGTGTATAATGGGAATTGTTTATGGAAATGAATAAACTCATTTATTTGTCATCTGTGAATAAAAAAGATAACCAAAGAAGATACATTTCAAATACAAACACATTTATCATGCCAGTTCTTTTCATTTATAAAATAAATGTAGGTTTATTGCTTTTAGATTTGTAGGCACAATATCCCCTCCTCCTCCGCCGATGTGCCATCTGAGTGTTTATTTGATTTAGGAAGATTTTCTAGAGTTTCTCATGACAAATGTTTAACAGATGCTTAAGAGGGTATTATTGTATTTTATTTCCTGACAGTCGCCTATATTTCAGAATAATATAATGTAACCTTCAATTCATGATACGCTTCAGCGAAAAACTGAGACTTCACCAATTCTGTTCTGGTTTCCAGTGTCACTTTGCTGCAGTACCATACCAGATTCACTTCCCAAATCAGTTTCAAAGTCAAAAAAAACTGTTTTCTTTTTGTGTTACTATTTAAGTTTCAGAGTTGACGTGAAATGGCTTTGACTTTCCTTTAGCCACTGTATGTCTGGAGCTTATTGTAAGCCTGCCTTGACTATGGAGAGAGAAATACAAGTGAACCATTTATTTTTAAATCATGGTAAGCCATTGTTGCAATAGCTGCTCTCAATAGGAAGCTGGCAGTGTGGTGTGATATTTAAGAGCACTGTTATCCATTGTTTACAACCTTATCCACAAAGCCATCAAACAATGAATTAAAAATTGATATTGTTACCTTCTAGCCATTGGGCCAAAACATTGTCTAGATTCTATTGTATATTCAACTCACTGTCCCTTATGACAGTCAGTTTTTTTCTTTTTCTATTTTTTTTCTAACCTTTTTGAAATTGCCTGCACATATCTCCAGTTGAATAAATTTGTTTCACTGATTCATACAAACTATTCCAACATTTAACACTAGGCTTACACTGAGTGTTCTCTAAAAATAACTTTTTTTTTCAGATGACTTTGAACTTTATTGGCTAAAGCAAGTAAGCCTTGGTGGTTGAGAAATGTGTGCAGACAAGTTAGCACAAATCATAAATTGTAAAAGGTGATGAGTGTTCTTTATATTCCATGTCAGGAAGTTTATACATTGACCATTTTTTAATGATTGACTGTGAACTTGTAATTACTTTTGTGGCGTAGAGCGCCATAAAAATCGATATTTGTTCTGTGCGTAAGTGTGCTATCTTTGAGGAGAGGGCTTTGGAGAGCATGTTGGACGCTAACGGCAGTTAGCCTCCGGATTTGTATCTATGTAGACGCTAAGTGTGAATAAATCTGTATATGAGAGAATTCTAGTTGTTTACCTACAACTATACCATATTCCCTCACTTTCATGAACTGTGTTAATCTTCAATAATGCTTATGGTTACAGTAGGATCAGACTGTGAGCTGTTATTTCCAAATGATATTTACCGTGCACATCATTTTCATTTTGATATGATTATTTCCTTGGAAGGTTAGTGTGTAACTATTTGCTACTCATTAACTTATGAGTCACTTCATTGGGGAGTCCGGCCCAGTAGCGGAGTGGTCAGCATGACGGAATGTCAATCCTAAGGTCCCGGGTTCGATTCCCGGCTGGGTCGGAGATTTTCTCCGCTCAGGGACTGGGTGTTGTGTTGTCCTAATCATCATCATCATTTCATCCCCATCAACGCGCAGGTCGCCAAAGTGGCGTCAACTCGAAAGACCTGCACCAGGCGAACGGTCTACCCGACGGGAGGCCCTAGCCACACGACATTTCATTTCATTTCGTTAAATTACTGCAAAAATTAATTGACTCCATTGTGGCAGGGTGCTTGTCAGCAACCAGTTTCGAATTATTCCAGAATAAAAACAGGTTCGGTTGCAAAATTATTTGATAATCAGTGACATGTTTCACCTATTTGGGGCATCATTATATTGTGTAAAAGTAGCTAGAATGTAACCCATCCATCATGAAATCATATAAAATGGACACAACAGTTACTGAATATGTAATCCATCTACCATAAAACACACAGACTGCAAGGTGAACCTTGAGCACACCAGATGACACTGCCACAGCAGTATAAAATAGGGCCTTGTGTACTAAATACACGTGGTATGAACCACGGATGGCACACTGTCCTTTTACCACGCACACGAATATTTCTGTGGCCAGACAGACACTGTGGGCTGTGTTCAAGCACCCTGCTACAATGGAGTGGAATAATTTCACAAGCAAGACTGTTTTTATGTTAATTAAATAATCACATGTTCCACAGATCATTTTGCATGGTAGATCGCAATGATGTGGAACGAGTCATTTTACATTCACATTGCAAATTAATTTGTACATACAGTTACATTCTGAACGTTTCTCAAAGAAAAAGGATGAGCAGATGTGAGTTAGTAATTCCTGTCCACCACCTTTTATACATTACAGTAATAGAAGAAGAAGAGATGAAGAAGCTTGCACAGGATAGAGTAGCATGGAGAGCTGCATCAAACCAGTCCCAGGACTGAAGACAACAACAACAGTAATAGAAATTCTTCACGGGAGTAGAAGTTGTCAAGAAGAAACTTTCTCAGTTTGTTGTCAAGTTTTACTTTGCTGTCTGTCGGAAATTTTATATCACTGGGTAAGTGATCAAAAATTTTTGTTGCAGCATTGTACACCCCTTTTTATGCTAAAGACAACCTTAATGCAGAGTAAGGAATGTTATTTCTCCTTCTGGCATTGTAATTAAGGGCCTCAACGTTCCTTTTGAACTGTAGTGGATTATTTACAACAAACTTCATGACCAAATAAATATACTGTGAAGTAGTAGTTAGAATGCCCAACATCTTAAACAGATGTCTCCAAGATGATCATGGGTGAACATGAAGTATTATTCTTACAGCATGTTTTTGAGCACTGAATATTTTCTTTCCTAAAGATGAGTTCCCCCACAACATATTCCATATGACATACTGGATGAAAATATGCAAAATATATCAAGTTACTGATTTGTCTCTCCCCAAGATCTGCAGTGATTCTAAGTGCAAAGGAGGCTGAACAAACTCGTTTTAGAAGTTCCAAAATGTGTTTTCCAACTTAAATTCTCATCAATATGGACACCTAAGAATTTTGAAGTTTCCACCCTATTTATTATTTCCTCACCATGTGTTGCACTTATCATTGGTGTAGTACCTCCAGAAGTGCAGAAATGAATACGGTATGTTGCGTGTCTTTAAAATTGAGGATGAGACCATTCGCAGAAAACCAGTCAAGGATACTTTTAAGAACTTTACTGTTTCTGTAAACATGCTTGGACTGATTACAGTATTAGTGTCATCTCCTAAAAGAACTAATTCTGCTTTTTGTATATTGGATGGAAGATCGCTTGTGTATATGAGGAACAATAGCGGACCTAAGACGAGCCTTGGGTAACCCCACACGTAATTTCTCCCCAGTCCGAATTAAGTCACTGGGCTATATTGCTTGAATTACTAAGTACAATTTTCTGCATTCTTTTGGTTAAATATGACATTGTCCATTGATTTTCTATACCATCAATCCCTTGCAATGTCAACTTATCTATGAGAATATATCTAAAAACAAAGATGACGAGACTTACCAAACAAAAGCGCTGGCAGGTCGATAGACACACAAACAAACACAAACATACACACAAAATTCTAGCTTTTGCAACCAATGGTTGCTTCGTCAGGAAAGAGGGAAGGAGAGGGAAAGACGAAAGGATGTGGGTTTTAAGGGAGAGGGTAAGGAGTCATTCCAATCCCGGGAGCGGAAAGATTTACCTTAGGGGGAATGGATGTGTATGTGTGTGTGTGTGTGTGTGTGTGTGTGTGTGTGTGTGTGGGCGCGCGCGAGTGTATACCTGTCCTTTTTTTCCCCCTAAGGTAAGTCTTTCCATTCCCGGGATTGGAATGACTCCTTACCCTCTCCCTTAAAACCCACATCCTTTCGTCTTTCCCTCTCCTTCCCTCTTTCCTGACGAAGCAACCATAGGTTGCGAAAGCTAGAATTTTGTGTGTATGTTTGTTTGTGTGTCTATCGACCTGCCAGCGCTTTTGTTTGGTAAGTCTCATCATCTTTGTTTTTAGATATATTTTTCCCACGTGGAATGTTTCCCTCTATTATATTTATATATATGAGAATACTGTGATTTACACAGTCAAATGCCTTACAGTGTTTGCAGAAAATACCAACCAGCACTATTTTATTATTTAATGCTTGTAAAATCTGGTGAGTGAATGTAAAAATGGCATTCTCAGTAGAACAACCCTTTGAAAGCATAACTGTGAGTTGCTAATGATACTATTGTAACTAAGGTGAGATACTATTCTAGAATACATCACCTTCTCAAAAACTTTGGAAAGTGATGTCAGCAGTGAAGCAGGTCAGTAGTTATTAACATCTGTCTTATAACCTTTCTTAAAGAGGTGTTTAACAATGACACATTTCGTCTCTCTGGAAAATGGTTGGTTGGTTGGTTGGTTTAAAGGCGAGAGAAGGGACCAAACTATGAGGTTATCTGTCCCTTATTCCTAATAAAACAATGCCACAAGTGTGAGAATAAAATGGATGAAACATATAACACAATGCGGAAAGAAAGGAAAAGCCACAAGAACGAAGGAAAGGCAGCGAACACTAAAAGGAACAAAAGAGGACAAGAAAACAACAGAGTTGCTAGAAAAAGAAGAGAGTAAAACTTGAAAGCAGATTACAAAGTATGAAACCCACTCCCAAGGATAAAACGTAAAACGAAAGCTGCTGTGGAGCGTTGTCACCCAACACCAAGGGCAGGGTGCTGGGAAAGTTGAAAGTCTGCCACAGAGCGGCTTAAAGGGGGCAGTCCAACAAGAGGTGGACGACTGTCATTTAGGAGCCACAGCAACACTAAGGTGGGTCCTCGTGACGGAGTAGGTAACCATGCATTAGCCGTGTATGGCCAATTAGGAGCCAGCAGAGGACAACTCTACCCCCATGAACCATGGACCTTACCGTTGGTGGGAAGGCTTGCGTGCCTCAGCGATACAGATGGCAGTACCGTAGGTGCAACCACAATGGAGGGGTATCTGTTGAGAGGCCAGACAAACGTGTGGTTCCTGAAGAGGGGCAGCAGCCTTTTCAGTAGTTGCAGGGGCAACAGTCTGGATGATTGACTGATCTGGCCTTGTAACACTAACCAAAACGGCCTTGCTGTGCTGGTACTGCGAACGGCTGAAAGCAAGGGGAAACTACAGCTGTAATTTTTCCCGAGCACATGCAGCTTTACTGTATGGTTAAATGATGATGGTGTCCTCTTGGGTAAAATATTCTGGAGGTAAAATAGTCCCACATTCGGATCTCCGGGTGGGGACTACTCAAGAGGACGTCGTTATCAGGAGAAAGAAAACTGGTGTTGTGCGGATCGGGGCATGGAATGTCAGATCCCTTAATCGGGCAGATAGGTTAGAAAATTTAAAAAGGGAAATGCATAGGTTGAAGTTAGATATAGTGGGAATTAGTGAAGTTCGCTGGCAGGAGGAACAAGACTTTTGATCAGGTGAATACAGGGTTATAAACACAAAATCAAATAGGGGTAATGCAGGAGTAGGTTTAATAATGAGTAAAAAAATAGGAGTGCGGGTAAGCTACTACAAACAGCATAGTGAACGCATTATTGTTGCCAAGATAGACACAAAGCCCATGCCTACTACAGTAGAAAAAGTTTATATGCCAACTAGCTCTGCAGATGATGAAGAAATTGATGAAATGTATGATGAGATAAAAGAAATTATTCAGGTAGTGAAGGGAGACGAAAATTTAATAGTCATGGGTGACTGGAATTCGAGAGTAGGAAAAGGGAGAGAAAGAAACATAGTGGGTGAATATGGATTGGGGGAAAGAAATGAAGGAGGAAGCCATATGGTAGAATTTTGCATAGAGCATAACTTAATCATAGTTAACACTTGGTTCAAGAATCATAAAAGAAGGTTGTATACATGGAAGAATCCTGGAGATACTAGAAGGTATCAGCTAGATTATATAATGTTAAGACAGAGATTTAGGAACCAGGTATTAAATTGTAAGACATTTCCAGGGGAAGATGTGGACTCTGACCACAATCTATTGGTTATGAACTGAGGATTAAAACTGAAGAAACTGCAAAAAAGTGGCTATTTAAGGAGATGGGACCTGGATAAACTGATTAAACCAGAGGTTGTACAGAGTTTCAGGGAGAGCATAAGGGAACAGTTGTCACAAATGGGGGAAAGAAATACAGTAGAAGAAGAATGGGTAGCTCTGAGGGATGAAGTAGTGAAGGCAGCAGAGGATCAAGTAGGTAAAAACACGAGGGCTAATAGAAATGCTTGAGTAACAGAAGAAATATTGAATTTAATTGATGAAAGGAGAAAATATAAAAACACAGTAAATGAAGCAGGCAAAAAGGAATACAAACATCTCAAAAATGAGATCGACAGGAAGTGCAAAATGGCTAAGCAGGGATGACTAGAGGACAAATGTAATGATGTAGAGGGTTATCTCACTAGGGGTAATATAGATACTGCCTACAGGAAAATTAAAGAGACCTTTGGAGAAAAGAGAGCCACTTGTATGAATATCAAGAGCTCAGATGGAAACCCAGTTCTAAGCAAAGAAGGGAAAGCAGAAAGGTGGAAGGAGTACATACAGGGTCTATACAAGGGCAACGTACTTAAGGACAATTTTATGGAAATGGAAGAGGATGTAGATGAAGATGGAATGGGAGATATGATACTGTGTGAAGAGTTTAACAGAACACTGAAAGACCTGAGTCAAAACAAGGCCCCGGGAGTAGACAACATTCCATTAGAACTGCTGACGGCCTTGGGAGAGCCAGTCCTGACAAAACTCTACCATTTAGTGAGCAAGATGTACAAGACAGGCAAAATACCCTCAGACTTCAAGAAGAATATAATAATTCCAATCCCAAAGAAAGCAGGTGTTGACAGATGTGAAAATTACCGAACTATCAGTTTAACAAGCCACAGCTGCAAATACTAACGCGAATTCTTTACAGGCGAATGGAAAAACTGGTAGAAGCCGACCTCGGCGAAGATCAGTTTGGATTCTGCAGAAATGTTGGAACACGTGAGGCAATACTGACCTTACGACTTATCTTAGAAAATAGATTAAGGAAAGGCAAACCTACATTTCTAGCATTTGTAGACTTAGAGAAAGCTTTTGACAATGTTGACTGGAATACTCTCTTTCAAATTCTGAAGGTGGCAGGGGTAAAATACAGGGAGCGAAAGGTTATTTACAATTTGTACAGAAACCAGATGGCAGTTATAAGAGTCGAGGGGCATGAATGGGAAGCAGTGGTTGGGAAGGGAGTGAGACAGGGTTGTAGCCTGTCCCCGATGTTATTCAATCTGAATATTGAGCAAGCAGTAAAGGAAACAAAAGAAAAATTCGGAGTAGGTATTAAAGTCCATGGAGAAGAAATAAAAACATTGAGGCTCGCTGATGACATTGTAATTCTGTCAGAGACAGCAAAGGACTTGGAAGAGCAGTTGAACGGAATGGACAGTGTCTTGAAAGGAGGATAGAAGATGAACATCAACAAAAGCAAAACAAGGATAATGGAATGTAGTCAAATTAAGTCGGGTGATGCTGAGGGAATTAGATTAGGAAATGAGGCACTTAAAGTAGTAAAGGAGTTTTGCTATTTGGGGAGCAAAATAACTGATGATGGTCAAAGTAGAGAGGATATAAAATGTAGACTGGCAATGGCAAGGAAAGCGTTTCTGAAGAAGAGAAATTTGTTAACATCGAGTATAGATTTAAGTGTCAGGAAGTCGTTTCTGAAAGTATTTGTATGGAGTGTAGCCATGCATGGAAGTGAAACATGGACGATAAATAGTTTAGACAAGAAGAGAATAGAAGCTTTCAAATGTGGTGCTACAGAAGAATGCTGAAGACTAGATGGGTAGATCACATAACTAATAAGGAGGTATTGAATACAATTGGGGAGAAGAGGAGTTTGTGGCACAACTTGACAAGAAGAATGGACCGGTTGGTAGGACATGTTCTGAGGCATCAAGGGATCACAAATTTAGCATTGGAGGGCAGCGTGGAGGGTAAAAATCGTAGAGGGAGACCAAGAGATGAATACACTAAGCAGATTCAGAAGGATGTAGGCTGCAGTAAGTACTGGGAGATGAAGAAGCTTGCACAGGATAGAGTAGCATGGAGAGCTGCATCAAACAAATCTCAGGACTGAAGACAACAACAACAACAACAACAACAACAGAATACAACTGATTACCTGTGAGAGGCCTGCATGGAAGACTTCCACACATCCATAGTCTCCTTAATGGCAGGCAGTTTGTTTTGCGTGCTGTTATGCCATTCCGTCTCCCAAAGCCGGAAAACCCTGTGGTGTAAGACAGAATGCAGGTCAGCTTCGGAGATGCCTATCTCCAGAAGCGGTTCCGCATCACCTGTTAGGCCAGCCTGTCATTCCAACGTGTCCTGGGGTCCACACAAACACCACAGAATGGCGGGACTGTTCCAGGACGTAGATGGACTCCTGAAAGGACGCTATGAGAGGGTGGCGAGGGTAGCACCGATCGATAGTTTGTAGGCTGCTCAATGAGTCAGTACATAGGAGAAATGACTCGCCAGGGTATGAGCGGATGTACTCAAGAGCACGAGATATGGCCACCAGCTCTGCAGTGAAAACACTGCAGCCAACTGGCAAGGAGTGCTGCTCAGTATGTCCTCCATGAACATATGCGAAGCGTACATGACCATCAGCCATTGAGCAGTCGTCGTAAACTGTTTCAGAGCCCCAGAACATGTCAAGAATCGAGAGGAAGAGACAGCGGAGAGTGGTGGGGTTAACGGAGTCCTTAGGGCCATGCAAAAGGTCCATATGAAGCTGCGGCCGAGGCATAAACCATGGAGGCGTATGTGAATGGACCGCAAGTAGAGGTGGTAAAGGGAAGGACTCCAGTTCAGAGAGAAGGGATCACACGCGAACCGCAATCATTAGCCCCGATCTGTGCTGCCGATGTGGGAGATAGACTGCCATGAGCGGGAAAAGGAGATGGTAATTCGAATGCTCAAGGGAACTATGAATGTGTGTCGCATAACTGGCGAGCAGTTGCGTATGTCTGATCTGCAGTGGAGGGACACCAGCCTCCACCAGGACGCTGGTCACCGGACTTGTCCTAAAAGTTCCTGTCGCAAATCGAACCCCACGGTGGTGTACAGGGTCGAGTAAAAGCAATGCTGAAGGTGCTACCAAACCATAAACCACAGTCCCATAGTCAATTCGGGGCTGGACAAGGGCTCTGTAGAGGTGCAGCAGAATAGAGCGATCTGCACCCCAATTGGTGTTGCTCAGGCAATGGAGGGCATTGAGGTGCTGTCAGCACTTCTGCTTAAGCTGACGAAGAGGAGGGAGCCAAGTCAATCAAGTGTCGAAAACCAGTCCTAGGAATTGATACGTCTCCACTACAGTGAGTGGATCATCATCAAGGTAAAGTGCGGGTTCCGGATGAACGGTACGACGCCGACAGAAGTGCATGACACACGACTTTGCAGCTGAAAACTGAAAGCCGTGGGCTAGAGCCCATGACTACGCCTTCTGGAAAATGCCTTGAGTTGGTGATGCATTACATATTTCAGATAAGACTGAACTTATTACACAGGAACAAATTTTTAGCGCTCTATTGGAAACCCTGTCAAAAACAGACGAGCTGTATTTTATGAGAGTATGTATAATTTTCTTAATTTCAGAAGGAGAATTAAATTACTAAACTCACACACAAATACAATATAATAGAGCACCAACAAAATGAAGTATGTGACTTACCCTTAATCAGTGCTTAAATTATAGTAAATGAGACCCAATCTGGTCATAAACAGTACATTATTTAATATCAAAGTGCAATTACAGAGTTTTGGACTGTAAACCTAGTGTGGACATCATCACTTGAAATAGCCAACTTTTACCAGTTACTTTTCAGTCAGGTTCAGTGAAGGCACAGCTACCGGAGGGATAGTAGTGCAGTAATCCAGGTAAGCTGTCAGCAATGAGGACTTAAAATCATAGAGTTGCATGTAAGACACCAGCATCTTCAAAACCCAGACCGATATAGTGAAGTTTGTGTCATACGGGAGAAGATCTGAGACCAGAGCGAAGAATTAACTTACAATGTCAGGTCTGACAATTTGCGAAGATCTCAACTGCGAAAGACTGAAAATTTTGAACAATGTGATCTTGAGATTTGGCTACAAAATGTGTGGACAACTGTGAAAAGGATAATGGTAACGACCGAGAATGGGAAAAGATCAGCCTGCAATGCAGATGAACTCCAAAGCCTGTGCTTTAGAAGTTAAAAACATGTCAACTCTTGCTGTCTCTAGTTTGGGTGTTTATTTTTCTATCTTTATTTCTGTAAAGTAACAGTTTGTCTTGTAACACCTTCCTTAAAACTGCTTCCTGTTATTATCATCTGTTTGTTTAGGTTTATTTTTAGTATTAGTTATAAGTTTTCTGTGCAGTTTTCATACTTCCGATACTAACAGAGTTCATTATTTCACAATTACTTCACTACACTCACAAGGCTTTGATTCAGGTGATTCATTTACTGTTGAATTATCATTTTAGCCTCAGATATATGGCTTCCCTGTTGCTCTTACTGTTTCCTTTTACATCATTATTTAATTTCTGTTTCAGTATAATTCATTGTTCTTACTGTTTCCTGCCCTGCAGCTCACTGACACAAATGAGCAGTCCTTACCAGCCCATCTGACTGAGTTCCACTATACATTTCAGGATCTCAGTTTTCATGTCATACTCCTCCATCTGAGTCATGGCTGAAGCTGAGTATCTGTTCTAGATTTGTAAGCCTTGACAGTTACATTTTTCTGAGCCATGACAGGTGTTACAGAAGAGAGGGCAGTGTCGAAGCATATATGCTCACAAATTTGTTCCCCATAGGCAGGCTCCAGTTTAAAAACAAAGAGAAACAGCCCAAATATATTGTCATTGTAATTAAACCTCTCAACAGAAAGTATCACATCTGAATAATATACAATCCAACTAAAATCCGACAGCTCTCTAGCTTTGAATCTACACTCTTAAATCTTGAATCTACATATGAAAACACAGTTGCAGCTGGAGATACGAACATAATTTTTTTTTTAACAATAGTCCTTCTGTAGCAATATTCATTTGCGTACTTTCCTGTTCAAACCTTAACACTGGTTCCACTTGGGCCTATTCACCATACAACTGAGTCTCATTCGTTTATTGATTTTTTGCAACCAAATCTCCAAATACAGTAATTTGCAAAGATCAGATGTCTGCATCTGCATTGTCCACTCATGATGTAATATTTGTGACCTCCTCACTGCAATGTCCAAAGAACAAACCACAAGTGGCAACTTTTAGAGATTTTAAGTGCATGAATGTGTCTAACTTACAGCTGGTGCCTTGATGGAAAATGGCAATAACTTCCATCTAAATAATGAAGTATTTAATTTCACCAAGAGCCTTAATAATTTATATGATAAACACACTCCTCTAGAAGCAGTAAGAATAAGGATAAAACCTGCATCATGGCTTACAGAACATCTTGAACATCTTATGAGTGTCGTAGACACAACACTCAGGCACCCGATCTCTGGTAATCATCTCACCTACAAGCAACTACACAATCTAATTAGACAGCCTGTGAGAAATGCAAAACTCAGGTATGACCACTTGCCAGATGAGTACTATAACAGACCTGCCATCCTGTGAAAAAATCTACGAGGTCTACAAATAGGCAAACCTAAATCTGCAGCCGAACTACTAGTTCATATTGAGTATCTAAATTGCTATTTTGCATGTTGAAATCTTTACTTGACAAATGGATAAGAGAGCAAACCATTCACTCCCTTAAAGCACCAGTGGTTGGTATAAACGAAAAAAAATTTTCATGCAATAAGTGAGCCTTAAAATTGTCAGGAAGTCCATTGTTCCCATTCATTCAGCAGCCACAAAATATGGAAATATAACAGTGCAAATGATCAATTTTCTCATCAGTCTTCTACTGCCAATAATAATGGACATTTTCAACCATTCTAACCTCCAGCATATTCCCAACACCCTGGAAGCAGGGTCTCATAAAAGGCATTACCCAAGGAGGAATCTGCCAAACAACTTCCGACTAGGGGTTCATTTGCGTTCTATCAGCATCATTCAAAGCTTTACAATGCATAGTCCACATCACCTTACTGATTATTTAACATCAAATGACCTCTTAGGTGAATATCAGTCGAATTTCTGGCAAAATCGCAGCATGTCACTGAACTGAAACAAGCTATGGACAAACAGCAGGTGACTATTAAATGCTTTTTGGATTTCAGCAAAGCTTCCAATTCTGATGACTTCGACATTTTACTTGCTAAACTCACAAGTCAAAATCTTCCTTAATGTGCTTTACAGTGGTTCCATTCATACCTTCCATCTTGCCAACAGTGAGTAATGATTTAAACTAAAAGGTTGCAGTAAAGGGACATATTACCAAGAGTCCTACAAGGATACATTGGAACCGTTACTTTTCTCATGGAGGTTAATGATGCTTCAACTATCCTCTCTCACTGCAGGTATCATGTATACACTGACAACCTTTAATTATATCTGAGTGCAAGTCCAACAAACTTGTGCACAGCCATCCAACATGTAAATACTGATTGAACTGTTTTATCTGAGTGGGTGCAGAGCATAGGTTTGAAACATAACCTATCTAAAATACAAGTAATCTTAGTCACTCATAAAAGACTCATTACTGTGCAGTTCAGAGAATCTCTTCCACATTCAATCCTAAACAGCGCAGAAATCATTTCCTCTTCTACAAAGATCTTGGGGGTTAATTCTGTATCATCACTTAAGAGAGCACTGAAACACACCTGCAATCTGTAAGGAGGCATCATTGTCACTTCATTCACTGCAAAAATATAAAGAAGTATTTCCTTTCAAGCTTAAAAAGAAGCTCATAGTCACTAATACTCCCCATATTTGATTGAAGTGATGCTATTCTCCAATGACATTCGTACAAAAACTCATGCAGGCTAGAACTGGCAATGAATGCTTGTGTGCGATACATTTGAGACATGTTATTTCAACTGTATCATGGTTACGTGCTCGGAAACACAGAGACTACCATACTCTACGTCTGTTCTATCATGTTCTCCATAATTGCACTTCCTTTCATTTCTCTACAACTCTAACGCTACTCTGAACAGCACAGCAGAAGTACTTGTTCTCACTAAAGTAAAATCCTCTCTGTGCCATCATATAACACTACCGTGTTCTGGCAGTCATCTGTATAAGTACGCAACTTTCCAGTACTCCTCAAAAACCAGGGAAATTAAATTCCTTCCAAACTTCTATCACAAAAGCCATCTATCCCATACACTAACATGCAGATCACTCTTTGTCAATCCCCTCAACAATTTTTGAGTCTTCTCTTTGTCCCTTCTGCTTCTATAGTACCAAACATATATTCAAATGTGCTACATGAATCTTTATCATTCTACATGCAATTTATTATTATTATTATTATTATTCCTGTGAATATTTTTGTATTTTAGATAGGTTATGTTTCAAACCTATGCTCTGCACCCACTCAGATAAAACAGTTCAATCAGTATGTGTTGTTCCTGGCCAGACATAAGAGAGGGCCTAATGGCCCTAATCTCATCAGGATAAATAAGCCATAAATAAATAAATAAATATCAGTGCTACTTGATCCTCGATTCAAGAACATACACACTGTCAAGATATGTATCATGTTCGAAGGCCATCAGATCCCTCAAGGATTTACTTGCAGCTGTTTATACATCTGTCAATGAATATGGACAATACATTGACACCACATACAGGATAACAGAGAAACCAAATTAGATTTATGGAGTGAACATTATAAAACAGCAAAACTATAAAAAGCTGCACTCAATTACCTGAGCTGTATACCCAAAATGCCAGCTTATCAAAATCAAGATATGCTCTTTGTCAACATGCAAAAATGTTATTGTTGCAGTCTGTAGTAGATGTCATGTTAATTATTGCTGTATTTATTGGTTAGTAAAAGTCATATTTTTATATCAGTATGTGCACTATTCTATAAATTATTTAAAATCAAAACACTTAGGTTTGGAGGTCTAATATTATCAGCTGTCGTTGTTCAGACATTGATAATGAAACTGAAATCAGTACTGATGATTTGCCAACATCACAATCTCTACCTCTGTGCACTTAGATTACAGACTGTGCTTCAGGTCGGCTCGCTTCCAAGTGATACTAAAATGCTTTTTAGTGAGCTTATCGTGTAGGTGATAATAGTGGACTTTGTATTATAGGGATTTACCTTGAAGTGATTTTCTACCAAATATACACTGAAGTGTTCTACGGTGTCTATTAATCACAATTCATCCTCTCAGAGAGGTTCTATTTTGGGCAGTTAATCCTGCATTGTCAGCATAGATGAACCAACATATTCCTAGATCTGAGGTGTCACCTGCATAGATATTGTAAAACATGGGCAACAGAACACTTCCTATTCGTTTAGTTTCTGCAGCGACTCCTCTTTCCCTGTAATGTAAAATAGAACCTTCTGTTCAGCTGGGTCACCTTCACAAAGCTGGCGACAGAGAAATCCTTGGCCAGGCTATAGATTTTCCTCAGTGGTGTCTGTTGTTTCACAATGAGCAGGCTGATAACAACCCCAGTGACTTTTGTCCCCCCCTCGAACCCACCTTAGATGTGACTGCTCAAGTTTATTATTTGGCTACCAACCCTGAAACTTGCTTTCATCAATATTAGCTGAATCATACTGTAAACATCCTCTGTGCAGTTTTACACAGGTGACCTAGAAGACTGCAGGGGGAAAATATGCTGAAGAAAAGACAGACTTAAAACCATCTGTCCACCACTGATATCTGACATTTAAGTGCTCAAAATATAACATTGCACCTGCACCATTCACAAAACCAGGGGTAGGTGTAGCAGAGGTAGGTGTGTGTGTGTGTGTGTGTGTGTGTGTGTGTGTGTGCGCGCGCTTGATTTTTACAGCAATGAAAGAAAGCTGATGTTTACAAAATGAACATTGGTTCTCTTAGTAGCAAGCAATATTGTTTAATCACACTAGTTAGACTCTACAGAATCTGGAAATGTCTTCTCTATACATACAAAAATTGCCTTCTTTTTAAATTTTAAGTAGTTGGTCTGATATAGGAAGTAATACAACTTGCATGGATTCCCTTTGGGCTCACCACCTCTCCTCCAAAAACCTTGTGGTACCCCTTAATCAGTCTCTCCTCGCCCTTTCCTCTAACCCCTGATCACTTTTGCCACAATCACTTCTTTCCTTATTCTTTAAACAGTGGAAACAGCAGAGACTTTTCTGCCTAGCAGAGTGTGTAGGGCCTAGATGGGAATCAGACAAGGTTGCCAGATGCAGTGTAAGGTGGTTGTGGAGGACGAATTGGGGGGTGGAGGTGTGATGGAGATCAGAAAAGGAGAGAGGCAGAGAAGGGGCAAAAGACCAGTGGACACATTGGAAAAGAGCAGTGCACAACGAGGATGAGGGGATGTGAATTGGGAGGAGGTGTAGGACAGAGGGGATGGAAACTGTTGTGTGGAGGATGTGGAGACAATAGATTACTGCAGGTTGAGGCCAGGATAATTTTGGGAGTGGAGATTCTGTTGTTAAGATAACGCCCATCTGCTCAGTTCAGGAAAGGTGGTGGTGGAGGGGAGGATTGAGATAGTCCAGTTTGTGAAGTAGCCATTGAAATCAAGCATGTTATGTTCAGTCGCATGTTGTTCCACAGCACAGGCATCCATACTCGAGAGCAAGAGGGGGCCGTGGCTGCCACCTAGCTCTCGGGGAAAGGAAAAAATATGGAGTTATCAGATGTTTTCGTTCAAGAAAAGACTTAAAAGTTGGTATTATGCAGGTTTTTAACATGGTTGGAACAGGAATTTTTTATGGCTACTTACAAGTTGCCACTCATCTTCCAAAGTACTAAAAGTACTCCACACCACTGGGTCTAACCCCTCTCACCCCCCTCCCCCACACGTACACACAAACTATCATATGGGCACCCCTGTGCCACAGTGTTTTCCACTTTGCTCTTGGCCACAGTTTGATGGGGGCCAGCCATTCATCTTGATGGACAGCTTGTTGGTAGTTATACCAATATATATATATATATATATATATATATATATATATATATATATATATATATATATATATATATATATATAAAAAAAGAAAGATGATGAAACTTACCAAACAAAAGCGCTGGCAGGTCGATAGACACACTAACAAACACAAACATACACACAAAATTCTAGCTTTCGCAACCAATGGTTGCCTCATCAGGAAAGAGGGAAGGAGAAGGAAAGACAAAAGGATATGGGTTTTAAGGGAGAGGGTAAGGAGTCATTCCAATCCCGGGAGCGGAAAGACTTACCTTAGGGGGGAAAAAGGACAGGTATACACTCGCACACACACACATATCCATCCACACATACACAGACACATGCAGACATTTTCTAGCAGAGAGTACGGGTGTAGGACAGTAAATCTTTGACGAGGGCTGTTTGGTTAAATCTGGGAGTGGGGCTGAAGGTGAGGCCTTTGGATAGGACAGAGGTTTCGGATTGGGAGAGAGGTTTGGAGGAAAGGTTAACTACTGAATTGGGGTGTTGTGGTTCCAGATTGCGTTGATTGGAATTTTGAGGTTTTGGAGGGAGTGGAGCTGGAAGTGGGAGATTGAGTAGATGGGAGAGACTGGGTTTGTGTGCAATGAGAGGAGGTTGAGGTTTGCTGGAAAGGTTGTGAAGGGTTTCCGGAGGTGGGAAACCAGGAGATTGGATAGTTTTTTAAGGTGGAGGGTGGCATGCTGTTCTAATTTGCGGTTGGCCTGTAGGAGGATGCTCTGAACAACAGGTGTGGATGTGGGAGAGGAAAGATTGAGGATTTTTATAAAGGATAGGAGTTGATGGGCGTGTTGATTGGCTGAGTGGATGTGTAGGTGAAGGATTAGGTGGGTGAGGGCAATGGATTGTTTGGTTTGGAACTGGTATAGGGACTGATGGAAAGAAGGGTTGCAGCCAGAGATGGGAACTTTAAGTGTGAGGCCTTTGGGGGTGATGCCAAATGTCAGACAAGCCTGAGAAAATAAAATATGGGAGTGTAATCTGGCTAGGGCGAAGGCATGTTTGCGGAGGGAATGTAAATAAAACTTAATGGGGTCGTTGTGAAGGTGTTGTGAGGGTGACATGGTACTAGAAGGTGGAAAGTGGAACACAAGGCTGAAATGAAAATGAAAATAAATATGAAAAAATATATGGGGAGAGATAAAGGTAAAATTAGAAAGCAAATGGAGATCTGGTGTGAAAAAAGGCGAAAAAGGGTTGGTTAGGGCTGGGCTATGTTGATCCTGTGGTGAACTTGTGTAGGTAGATAATGATGTGCATAAAGGTTAGGTGGTTGTGTTGCCGCCAAAACACGTTAAAGGGTGGAGAAATTCGGGAAAATTTCGAAAAAACTACGCGAGGATGTATTAAAAGGAGTGGTTTGGTGGTGACAGATTATGGAAATGAAGCTAACAATTGTTTGATGAAGAAATAATGACGTTAAAACCTGTGGGAAGCGGCTAAAAATGATCGGTGATGTGAGAAAAACGGAAATGGAAATAAAGCAAAAGTTATTAAAACTGCCGAAAGGGTTGTTTAATAGCTAAAAGGAACTGTTTGTGGACTGGAAACGGTGGATTTTACAGCAGCAAAGCGGAAAAAAAAAATTTTTTTTTTTTTTTTTGTTATGGTTTCGAAGTGATTTACGTATTATTACGTATTATTGAGTGTATATCGACGGGATAAAATTATATACTGGATTACGGTAAAAAAGGAGAAGGTGAATAGAAAGTGAAACTGCTGGCAAAAACAGAAGGAGGAAATAAGACGACAGAAAAGACTTCGAAATGTAACAGTGACAATAACAATAACGATAACAATAACAAACGTGATTGTTGGCTTCAAATTAATGATATGAATATAATAGAGGGAAACATTCCACGTGGGAAAAATATATCTAAAAAGAAAGATGATGAAACTTACCAAACAAAAGCGCTGGCAGGTCGATAGACACACTAACAAACACAAACATACACACAAAATTCTAGCTTTCGCAACCAATGGTTGACCCATATCCTTTTGTCTTTCCTTCTCCTTCCCTCTTTCCTGACGAGGCAACCATTGGTTGCGAAAGCTAGAATTTTGTGTGTATGTTTGTGTTTGTTAGTGTGTCTATCGACCTGCCAGCGCTTTTGTTTGGTAAGTTTCATCATCTTTCTTTTTAGATATATTTTTCCCACGTGGAATGTTTCCCTCTATTATATATATATATGATGGACAGCTTGTTGGTAGTTATACCAATATATATATATATATATATATATATATATATATATATATATATATATATATATATATATATATATATATATATATAATGCAATGATTGTAGGAGAACTGGTGTATGACATGGCTTTTGGGTTGCTCTGGAGGCGGGCAACGGAATACAATTTTAGAAGTGTTTGGAGGGGTCTTGGGTAAAATGTCCCTCACTTCAGGGCATGACGATAGATAATCCTGGTGAAGGATATGGTTCAGTTGTTCCAGTTCGGGGTGGCATTGGTAACGAAAAAGGGAGCACCTTTGTATCAGGTTCTTTGGGCTGGTGGGAGGATTGGGGGAGGGGGGGGGGGGATATGGCATGGGAAATCTGTTTGTGGACTAGGTCTCGGGGATAGTGCTTGTCTGTGGGCAAGGGAGTTGTTCTCACCGCAGATATACCAGGCCCCAGGTGACTAGGCTGTACAGGAGTAATTTTTTGGTGTGGAAGGGATGACAGTTGTCAAAATGCAGGTACTGTTGGCAGTTGGTGGGTTTAATATGGACAGAGATGTGGATGCAGCCATTGGAGAGGAAGTGGTCAATGTCCAGAAAGGTTGCACGCTGGATTGGTTGGTTGTTGGATTAACAGGGAGAGGAGACCAAACAGCAAGGTCATTGGTCCCATCGGATTAAGGTAGGATGGGGACGGATATCAGCTGTGGCCTTTCAAGGGGACCATCCCAGCATTTGCCTGAAGCAATTTAAGGAAATCACAGAGAACCTAAATCAGGTTGGTCGGATGCGAGTTTGAACTGTTGTCCTCCCAAATGCGAGTCCAGCGTGCTATGCACACTGGATTGAGGAGGGCGAGGTGAAGTGGATGGGAGAGAAGGTGTTGAGGTTGTGAAGGAATGAGAGTAGGGTGTCTTTGCCCTGAGTCCAGATCATAAAAATATCATTAATGAGTGTGAAACAGACCATGGGTTTGAGCTTTTGAGAGGCTAGGAAGGTTTGCTCTAGATGGCCCATTAACAGTTCGGCATACAAGGGTGTCATTTGGGTGTCCATGGCTGTGTCAGGGATTTGTTTGTATACCCTCCCTTCAAAAAAGTAGTTGTGATTTATGCTGACATTAGTAAGGTGTAGGAAGAAGGAGGTAGTGGTTTTGGAGTCTTCAGGATGGTAGGAGAGCCAGTGTTCCATAGTGACAAGACAATGGGCATGAGGGATGTTGGTGTTAGGGAAGTGGCATCAAAAGTGACAAGCAAGTGTCCAGGAAGTGAAGGAAGTAGTTGGTATGTTCAATATGGGAGGCTAAATTTTGGGCAGTAGATTGGAGGAGTTAGCCAATGAGGGCTGAAATGCTTTCAGTGAGGGCACAATAACCAGCTGCATTGGGGTGTCCACAATTGTTGAGTTTGTAGATTTTTGGGAGCATGTAGAAGGTGGGTGTATGTGGTGCCATAGGGGTGAGGAGGGAAATGTATTCAGTGCACAGGTTCTACGAAGGGTTTGAGGCATTAAGCAGGGACTAGAGGTTATGTTGGTCTACTAGGGTAAGATCATTGGCACAATTTATAGGTGTAGGAGTCAGACACTTGGCAGAGGCCTTCTGCCAGATGGTCGTGGAACCTGTGTCTGCAGGTAGGATGCTTAGTTCAGGATTGTTTTGAGGCTGTGTGTGGCTGTCCTTTCTCCTGCTGAAAGGATGGTGTGCTTAGGAATGGGTGTGCGGAAGGATGATAAGGCCACGCTGGAGGTAAGGAATTCCTGGAAGGTGATCAGGGGTGCTTAGGTGGGATGGGGAGAGGATCATGGTTGGATGATGGTATGAACTGAGAGAGGCAATGTTCCATGTTGGGATTAGGTCGGTTTTGGTTGGAGAGACTGGTGGTAAAATAAGTGTTTCCATTGCAAGGATCAGGAGAAACAGAGTAGGTATTTGACAAGTCCAACATGGCTAAGAGCCGCCTGAGATTGTGGTCATGTGTGCGTGAGGTGGGCTTGCATGTGTGAAGGTGTGCACGTTTTCTTTTCTAAAGAAAGCACTGGCTGAGAGCTAAAAGTATAGCAGTAACTTCATTGTGCATGTCTGCCACTAAACATCTCATCTTTACCTATGTAGCAATCCATTCTTTCCTTACTCTTTGTCAGATAGGACCTGTGGTTTTAAAATTCAGGCCTTGCTTCAGGAGTTATTTAGTATTTACTTTGTTACTATTTAATTAATAAAGTGCCTTCAGTGCTGCATTGTCTATGCCTTCTAATAAGTATTTTCCATTCATATTTCTTAATATGAATATATCACTTGTCTGTCTGACTTCTCTTTATTAATAAAATACCATAAAACACTTACACAGCATGAATTTATGAAGAAAAAAGAACTTTTTTAAATTTATTTTTCAAGAAGCCTAGTACAGTCTTTTCTCTCAAGTTCTGTTAAAAATGTTCTTACTTTTTATTGGAACATTAGTAGCTATTAACAATAATAATCATTATGTCATAATAGATTTTGCTTGAGGAACTATTCAGTTGGTCAGTACTGAATAGTTACAAATAAATGTTATAACATAAGAAAAACAAAACACTGACATTTACAGTTGCAGTGTGTAACCCTCTTCAAATAAATCTAGCAGCCATTCTTAGGAACACCACACACTTTTCTCTTTGCAACCTATAATAAATTGGACTCCACATTGATACATAATTACAAAATAAATATTTTACAATTGCAAATGCTATTTACAGTTCAGACACATTATTTGAAAAAAAAAATGCTTCAAATAATTCTACAGTTAAATGGCAAATATCAGTCATCAATCATACTGCTATGCCTTGATCGTACCAAATTGAAACTTCCAGAGCGACTAGCTAATGCTTCTGTCCGAACAGTAACATTTTCAAACATGTTGTCAACAAGTGAAGTTTCTCCAACCACAGGACAAGCTTCACTCAATGAAATGCCATTTTCTGACCTTTCAGAATCTAGTCTTTCATTAATAACAGAAACAGCTTTAATGTCAGCAAGGGGACACACTGTTGTGGACAAGATACTTACATCATCTGACAGAGATGCACTGTGTGAATACATACTATTCTCGCACATCCCTGGACCAGGGACTCCAGGTGTTCTGTTCTGTTCCAAAGTTAATACAGTATTTGGACAAGAGACATCATATTTTTCAGTCATATCCACTTCAACATGGTTGCTGCCTTCATTGGCTGTTAAACTGTTACACAAACTGTCTACACAGATAGATTTCAACACTGGTGATACAAGGATACTACTAACAACATCACCATTCACAGTTTCTTCTTTTAAATCTTCATTGTGTTGTGTGCTGTGCCTTTCTCTCATTACTTCACCTGCTAAGTTTCCAGTACTCAGCTCTGATGGTAACTGAATTGCTTGTAGAACATCAGCATCATCATCAGAACAGATAGGAGCAGGACCACGAGCTTGCCAATTCTGTAAGAATTTCTTCTGGCCTTCATCAGCTGAACTGGTTGCTTCAGGCTCTTGCACCATAGCATTATGATATTTATTCTTATTAGAAAGGATGGGTTCAGAGCCAACATGGCCTAAGTTTCCACAGACTCTTTCCTCACGGAAATCTGAAACTGTTTTCCTGCCATCCTCTGACTTCTTCATCTCATGGTATTCATCTAAGCCTTTATCTAAGGAATAACTGAGAGTACTGGGTGTAGTTGACGATCCACCAACATGAGTATCACTTCTGGCAGTAGTGCCATTCTGGTGGACGGAACAAATTACTTTTGACTGCGCAGGAACCTGAAAATGAAGTTCTGTGCTGCCCATTGATTTTGATACCCTATGCCCTTTTCGAAAAACTGTTTGGACACTTCCAGGTGAACTTATATTTTGGGAGGAGCTACGAAGATCCAATGAGGAACTTGACACTGCATGATGGGTTATGTCAAAGCTGAAAAGAAACGAAACATATTTTAAGAAACCTGAAATGCCGACATCTCATTTATTATATTTATTTAAATATAAAATGAAAACCAGTTAGCACATTTTACACAAACAAAAAGGTATCAGCACACTAAAATACAGTTACTCTGTTTCAAAATCCAATTAACAACAAGCATTAGCTTACTGACCTATTTGTTCTAATATAACATCCTAAAAATTTTAGCAGGTTCATATAGTTTAATCTAATGGTACTCAAAAATTAAATTTAAATCTAACCTATTTCAGGATCTAGTGGTCAATATTTGAATCTATCAAATATCGGAGTCTTTGTAACAACTTGTAATGTAAGGGCATATACATTTTAAAGTTTTCAAAAGAGCAATATTAGCAACTGTTTTCTGGAAAAGTACCTAGGCTACAGATTTGAATCACTTCTCCCACAATATAACTAACAAAGTGTCCACCATAAAAAAAGATATTTTTGTGTCCTCAGTCCATGGCTGAAGGCATCACTACCAAGACATCAAAAAGCCTGAGCACTTTCATCAGCTCAAACTTCAGACTACTCATGAAAAATCAATAAAGACAACCAACCACCAACATCCAGGTCCTAGAAAGGGATAATACCAGTGCATGGTCAACAGTTGAGATGGTCAGGACAAGTTTCCTACTTGAGGCTGCTTCCCCCAGTGCATTACAGAAAATGGTTCACAGTACAAAACACCTGTCGGGCACCTATGTGGTACTACAAGATGCAGATTAAATATATTCGAAATGACTAATGTATAGAGGACAAAGTGAACAGGAAGGTTCCATCAAGTAATAGGTTTGTTTATAAATAACTCATCTGCTACCAGTCACGATTTTCTTTATTTTTATTTTTCGCACGACGCGTTTCGGGAAATGATTCCCATTCTCAAGTGCATTTTTTGTGTTTGTTATGCCATGTTGTCAATGTGTGAGAGTCTGCTTTATTTAGTTGATTTTAAGTTTCAGAACCATTTATAATAAATTAAATCAGGTTCCACCAAGATTACCATGACTGTCTTCTACAACCAAGTACTCTGTCATCTCTCATTCATTACCAAATTGGAATTTATCTCCACCTACATCTACATGGATACGCTGCAAATCACACTTAAGTGGCTAGCAGAGGGTTCATAGAACCACCTTTACAATCATTCTCTATTATTCCAATTGCGAACTGCACACAGAAAAAACGAACACCTATATCTTTCTGTGCAATCTGTGGTTTCCCGTATTTTATTATTATGATTGTTGCCCCATATGCAGGTTAGCATCAACAAAGTATTTTCACATTCGGAGGAGAAAGTTGGCGATTGAGATTTCATGAGAATATTCTGCTGCAACAAAAAACGCCTTTGTTTTATTGATGTCCACCCCAAATCCTGTATCATGTCAGTGACACTCTCTCCTCTATTTTGCGATAATACAAAATGTACTGCCCTTCTTTGAACTTTTTCAATGTACTCTGTCAGTCCTATCTGGTAAGGATCCCACACCATGCAACAGTATTCTAAAAGAGGACGGACAAGCATAGTGTAGGAAGTCTCTTCAGCAGTTCTGTTACATTTTCTAAATGTTCTGCCAATAAAACACAGTCTTTGGTTAGCCTTTCTTCCCCACAACATTTCCTGTGTGTTCCTTCCAATTTAAGTTGTTTGTAACTGTAATTCCTAACTGTAATTTACAGCCTTTAGATTTGACTGATTTATCGTGTAACTGAAGTTTAACAGATTCCTTTTAGCATTCATGTGGATGACCTCACACTTTTCATTATTTAGGATCAATTGCCAATTTTTGCACCACACAGATATCTTTTCAAAATTGTTTTGAAATTTGTTTTAATATTCTGATGACTTGACTGGACAATAAATGGCTGCATCATCTACAAACAACCTAAGATGGCTGCTCAGATTATTTCCTAAACCATTTATATAGATTAGGAAAAACAGAGTGTTCTCACAATACCTTGGGGAATGCCAGAAATCACTTGTTTCACTTGATGACTTTCTGTCAGTTACTATAAACTGTGACCTCTCAGACAGGAAATCATGAATCCAGTCACATAACTGAGATGATATTCCATAAGCTTGCAGTTTCACTACAAGCCACTTGTGTGGTACAGTGTCGAAAGCCCTCAGGAAATCTAAAAATATGGAATCAATCTGAAATCCCTTGTCAATAGCACTCAACACTTTGTGTGACTAAAGAGCTAGTTGTGTTTCACAAGAACTGTGTTTTATAAACCCGTATCGACTTCCAAATATGCATCTTCATGTTCTCTTCGAGGTAATTCATAATGTTTGAACACAATATATGTTCCAAAAGACCGCTGCATATCGACATTAATGATATGGGTCTGTGATTTAATGGATTACTCCTACTACTTTTCTTGACTGTTGGTGTGGCCTGTGCAACTTTCCACTCTGTGTGTACAGATCTTTCACCAAGTGAGTGGTTGTATATGATAACTAAGTATGGGGGTATTCCATTAGCATAGTCTGAAAGGAATTTAACTGGTATGCAGTCTGGACTGAAAGACTTGCTTTATTTAAGTTGCTTCACTACTCCAAGGATATCTACTTTTAAGTTACTCATGTTGGCAGTATAGTAAGTTAAACAAAAAAGACAAGATGTTAAAAACTTGGAAGGTATGTATATTTTGATATAAGGCACAGGCCATGACAAACTGCTCCATTCCCATTAAATGTCCCACTATTACTGCCTTTACTTTCAATGTCCTGTTTCCAAGACAACCATATTGCTTAAGTCCTTTAAAATTAGTGTGTTCTGGAGATAGGTTTACAAGGTTTCCATCAACTTCCAAATATGCATCTTCATGTTTTCGTGCTACTACACTGCAGCTAATGATGATTACATCCTTATCCAAGCAACGATTGACTGCACAGTCACAGATACAATATATGCGTACTATTTGCCGCTGATTGTCATCTGTGGCATTCATGTATCAGTGGTTTCAATTGATGGAACATATACTGTAGCTTCAGTCTGTCAGCTCACTTTGAAGATAGCTGAAAGGCATGCAGCTAAAGTATTATAAAAAGAAGAAGAAGAAGAAGAAGAAGAAATGGAGCTGCACTCCTGAAATTTGAAGGATCAACTTTCAAATGTTCCTTTTTTTTAATATTTGCAACTAGACCCTAACTTGAATATTCCTTCAATAGTTTATTCATTATTCTGTTTATACCTGTTTCATTTGAGGTGACTGAATTCATATGTCTGCAAATGAGAGAATATATGGATAATTTTGCTTATTTACATAGCCCCTTTTTCAGTTTTCTTTCAAGAGTTTCTTGAACATAAATTTGAATCAAGAGGGATGACTAATGAAATTTTTATTTTGTATAGCTTGTATAGTTCTTTCACATATAATTTTTAACTTCAGATTCATCCAAAACTTTTGGCAATTATACGGTGGTACAATGTTGTTAGCTACTTTCCCTTTAAATGGGAATCCACATTCATTTCTAATTGTTTCTCAACTTGCCGCCTCAAGACAAACATATTATGTAGGCATGACCTGCTGGCTCATAAATCACTTTATTCTTCAGTATCTTATTTTTCTTTCCAATCCTCTTTTTTATTACCCTGTGATCCAACTTCACTATAGAGTTACTGGCACAACTAACAAGTTCTACTACGTACAGTTATCACAACCTTCCTCGTAGTAAACAATTTATTCCAATTTTCTGGAATGTCACTGTTTACTGTCAAAGACTTATTAGAAATTCATAAGAGTACATCTGCTTCAGTCTCTACTAACTCGATAAGCATATCAACAAACAACTTTCCTGCTTTTATTTTCTTTTACAGTTTTTGTTATATCTTCATGCCAACCATATGGAAGTAATGCATGTCATAAACAATCCTTTTCATGTTGTTATCTTTAAACTGAGCAAACTGGCCACTTTCATAAACAGTTACTTCACTATCATTTCAACAGAACTTTCCAGAATCTTACACATTGCATTCCAGAAGCTATTCATTGAACTCATTGGTAGTGTTACCTGCTACAGAGCAGGAAGTAAGAAATGTAGTGCACAAGTTAAAAAAATAAAAAATCTCCAGGCTTAGGTGAAGTTCCATTGTGTGCACTCAAGCATGCATAGACAGCATAAAAAGAGCCTTAACATACATTACAAATGAATCATTCAGCTGAGTACTTTACGCAAGCCAGGGTTCTGTCATTACACAAGAAAGGTCATATCAAAACAGGAAACTATGACCACTTTCATTATCACATTTTCAAATGTAACAGAGAAAGTAACGATAGACTTATGGCCCAACATAATAAATACAATGAAGAGCCAAAGAAACTGGTATGCCTGTCTAATATCGTGTAGGACTCTGCAAGCATGCAGAAGTGCTGCAGCATGGCATGGCATGGACTCAACTAACGTCTGAAGTAGTGCTGGAAGGAACTGACACCAGAAAACTTGCAGGGCTGTCCATAAATCCGTAAGAGTACAAGGGGCTGGAGATCGCTTCTAAGCAGCATGTTGCAAGGCATCCCAGATATTGTCAGTAATGTTCATATCTGGCAAATCTGGTGGCCAGCAGAAGTGTTTAAACTCAGAAGGGCATTTGTGGAGCCACTCTGTAGCAATTCTGGACATGTAGGGTGTCACATTGTCCTGCTGGAATTTCCCAAATCCGTTGTAATGCACAATGCACATGAGCGAATGCAGGTGATCAGACAGGATGCTTACGTATGTGTCACCTACGAGAGTCATATCTAGACTCATCAGGGGTCTCACATCACTCCAACTGCACAACCCCACACCATTACAGGGCCTCCACCAGCTCGAACAGTCCCCTGCTGACATGCAGGCTCCATGGATGCATGAGGTTGTCTCCATACCTGTACATGTACATCCGCTCAATACAATTTGAAACGAGACTCGTCTGACCACGCAACGTGTTTCCAGTCATTAACAGTCCAATGCCAGTCTTGATGGGCCCCGGTGAGGCGTAAAGCTTTGTGTTGTGCAGTCATCAAGGGTACACAAGTGGGCTTCTGAAACCCCACATTGATGATGTTTCAATAAATGGTTCGCACAATGACACCTGCTGATGGCCCAGCATTGATACTGCAGCAATTTGTGGAAGGGTTGCACTTCTGTCATGTTGAACGATTCTCTTCAGTCATCGTTAGTCCCATTCTTGCAGGATCTTTATCCGGCCACAGCGATGTCTGAGATTGGATGTTTTACTGAATTGCTGATATTCATGGTACACTCTTGAAATGGACATATGGGAAATCCCCACTTCATCATTACCTTGGAGATGGTGTGTCCCATCACTTGTGTGCCAACTATAACACTCACTTAAATCTTGATAACCTGCCATTGTAGCAGCAGTAACTGATCTAACAACTGCGGCAGATGCTTGTCGTCTTATATAAGTGTTGCCAACTGCAGCACCATATTCTGACTGTTTACATATCTTCGTATTTGAATACGCATGCCTATAACGGTTTCTTTGGCATTTCAGTGTATAAATTAGTAACGAAATCACAACTTGGATTCAGACAAGGCAGTAAGTAGTACACAATCAGCAATAGCGGAAATTTCTAAAAACATAATAGAGACACTGGATAGAGGTGGCAGATTTGATCAAGGGGATCAACATGATAGACTACAAAATACTTATTCATGAATTAGAGGAACTAGGAATATGAGGGGTAGTAAACGAGCGATCCCAGTTCTTTCTCATGAAACACAGAGATATAGAAATATCACAGACTTATAGAAAACTTGAATGCGAAAAGAAACATTCTTCAGATGCTAAACATAGGAGTCCCAAGGGGAGTATTGGCCCAATTGTATTTTTTTATCCTATATTTATGAATTCCCAGAACATGTCATGCAGGTAGAAAATTGCAACATTGGGTGCATTCCCTATTTTGCTGCAAGTGAATAATCTGGCATTACCTAATACATCAGGAAATTTTAGATCCTACAATACTGTCGCTCTTCCAGATAAAAGTCATATTTCAGCACAACAATGTTCAGTCACAAAAGTGAGCAACATGCAACATCTTATTCTGAGAAGGTCAGGTGTACCACTGCTTCCTTAGTCTGCACATATCCTGACACATTCCCCATTCAAAGTCTGATATACTAATGAATCCATTAATGGTGGTTGTGGTTCATTGCTATGGATTATATTTCTTTAAGAAATATAGCAATCAGCCACTTTTTATATAACTTTATTTATGCAAAGAGGCATTTCGGGTTTTTGTCCAACTGCAGTTTGCATAATACTTTGTTGAAGATGTAAATGTATTATGCTACTGAATGAAGGTAGGTGAAAACCAAAAACACATGTTGGCATAAATAAAGTTATACAGGGTGTTACAAAAAGATACAGCCAAACTTTCAGGAAACATTCCTCACACACAAAGAAAGAAAAGATGTTATGTGGACATGTGTCCGGAAATGCTTACTTTCCATGTTAGAGCTCATATTATTACTTCTCTTCAAATCACATTAATCATGGAATGGAAACACACAGCAACAGAATGTACCACTGTGACTTCAAACACTTTGTTACAGGAAATGTTCAAAATGTCCTCCGTTTGTGAGGATACATGCATCCATGCTCCGTTGCATGGAATCCCTGATGCGCTGATGCAGCCCTGGAGAATGGCGTATTGTATCACAGCCGTCCACAATACAAGCACGAAGAGTCTCTACATTTGGTACCGGGGTTGCGTATACAAGAGCTTTCAAATGCCCCCATAAATGAAAGTCAAGAGGGTTGAGGTCAGGAGAGCGTGGAGGTCATGGAATTGGTCCGCCTCTACCAATCCATCAGTCACCGAATCTGTTGCTGAGAAGCACACGAACACTTCGACTGAAATGTGCAGGAGCTCCATCGTGCATGAACCACATGTTGTGTTGTACTTGTAAAGCCACATGTTCTAGCAGCACAGGTAGAGTATCCTGTACGAAACCATGATAATGTGCTCCACTGAGCATAGGTGGAAGAACATGGGGCCCAATCAAGACATCACCAACAATGCCTGCCCAAACGTTCACAGAAAATCTGTTGCATGTCAACACAAGCACCGAAGTCAACATTACCTTCCTTCAATTGGGCCAACTGGCGGTGAATCGAGGAAGTACAGTACATACTGACGAAACTAAAATGAGCTCTAACATGGAAATTAAGCATTTCCAGACACATTTCCACATAACTTCTTCTCTTTATTTGGGTGTGAGGAATGTTTCCTGAAAGTTTGGCCATACCTTTTTGTAACACCCTGTGTAAAAAGTGGCTGGTTATACAGGGTGTACCATGAAAGATGCCTGGGAGGGGTCTATGGGTCACGCTATGTGTTTACCGGCTGTTGCTGCTGCGTCTGCTGGTAGGCAGTATGCATAGTTATCAGACACCAGTACCTTGCGCATGGCCCCTGCACTGTGCGACTGAGTGTACTGGTGTTTTCTCTCTCTCTCTCTCTCTCTCTCTCTCTCTCTCTCTCTCTCTTTTGTGAAGTTTAATCCCTTCAAATATTCTTGCTGGACATCGCTGGGCCCAGCCTCACACAAAAACACTGTGCAAATGTCTTCTACACTGTGCGACGGAGTGTTCGGGTGTTTTGTTTTGAGTTTGTTATCATGTTTCCATTTGGTATCGCATACACAAAGGATCAATGAATATTTCTTGTGTTGAACTACACAAAAACTGAATTGTATGTGGTATGTTGGCATGAATTCATATGAAAATTTCCTGGTGTGAATGTTTCCAATGATCTGATGATACGCATATTAGTGAGTAGATGCTCCACTGAGCATAGGTGGAAGAACATGGGGCCCAATCAAGACATCACCAACAATGCCTGCCCAAACGTTCACAGAAAATCTGTTGCATGTCAACACAAGCACCGAAGTCAACATTACCTTCCTTCAATTGGGCCAACTGGCGGTGAATCGAGGAAGTACAGTACATACTGACGAAACTAAAATGAGCTCTAACATAGAAATTAAGCATTTCCGGACACATTTCCACATAACTTCTTCTCTTTATTTGTGTGTGAGGAATATTTCCTGAAAGTTTGGCCATACCTTTTTGTAACACCCTGTGTAAAAAGTGGCTGGTTATACAGGGTGTACCATGAAAGATGCCTGGGAGGGGTCTATGGGTCACACTATGTGTTTACCGGCTGTTGCTGCTGCGTCTGCTGGTAGGCAGTATGCATAGTTATCAGACACCAGTACCTTGCGCATGGCCCCTGCACTGTGCGACTGAGTGTACTGGTGTTTTCTTTCTTTCTCTCTCTCTCTTTTGTGAAGTTTAATCCCTTCAAATATTCTTGCTGGACATCGCTGGGCCCAGCCTCACACAAAAACACTGTGCAAATGTCTTCTACACTGTGCGACGGAGTGTTCGGGTGTTTTGTTTTGAGTTTGTTATCATGTTTCCATTTGGTATCGTATACACAAAGGATCAATGAATATTTCTTGTGTTGAACTACACAAAAACTGAATTGTATGTGGTATGTTGGCATGAATTCATATGAAAATTTCCTGGTGTGAATGTTTCCAATGATCTGATGATACGCATATTAGTGAAGAAATTTCAAGAGACTGGATCTGTGTTACACAAATGAAGGCATAGAAAATGTAGTGTTTTAACTGAAAATAAATTACACGAGACAGGGGAAGCCTTGGAAAGAGGCTAGTGAAAATCCCTACACCATTTGGCACTTCAGATTGGTGTGTCAAGAGCATCTACTCACATACCTGTGCACAAACTGAAACTGAAACCATACAAAATTACAGTAGTGCATCAACTGAGGAACTCAGACACTATTGCTTGACATTATTACAGCAGCTGGCTGTTACAGTCTATGCACGAGGAGAAAGCTGATCCTGAGATGCCTCTTTTTTATTCTTTATGGAGCACAGCTGCATTTGTCAGGGTACATAAATTCTTAGAACAATTGACAATGGAGCTCCGAAAATCCTCATGAATTACATCAACAACTTCTGCACGAGGTGAAAACAGGAGTGTGGTGAACAATTAGTGCAAGACAAATTATTGGAGCAATCTCTTTTCACAAAAAAATACATTCTGACAGGTATGTGAGCAATATACTGCAGCCTTTTTTCCAAGAACTAACACCTTACAAATAGATGTATGGTTGTTTCGTGCAGGACAATGTAAGACCACATGTTGCCAATGTTTTTATGCCAGCACTACAAAGTATTTTTGATGACAGGATAGTTGACTGGCCTCTTCATTCTCAACATCTAAATCTGTGCGATTTTTACCTTTGGGAATGTTAAAATGCAAGGTGTATGCAACCAACCCCCACACACTTGAAGAGTTGGAAGACAAGGTTCAGCTAGCCATTTCCATGATTTCGGCAGCTGAAATTTGAGAAGTGTTTGTTACTATGTTTAGGAGATGTCAGGATGTTCTTACCAAAGAGGATCATCATTTGAGCACCTACTGTAAATAAAGGTAACCTGAAGTTAATTAGACAGCAACATTGTTTAAGTTTAACTCAGGGGAAGCACACAGGCAGCCGCCTACTGGCAGATTAGTGTATGAGAGTCGGGCATGGCGGCAGCCAGAGGCCATGCCGCGTGACCTGTGGACCCCTTCCTGGCGTCTTTCGTGAGGCACCATGTGTATTTCTTCATGTGACATTTGTCCAAGATATGAAAAATGATGATGCTTTGCAGATGAGCATACAAAATTCAGTGAGGTGAGGGAGATTCACCAGGGACATATAACGATATTATTAACTTCCATGTTATGATGTTTATGGACTGATTGCAGCTCATAGAGTTCCACAGTTATAAATCATGTACAGTTCTGTGATTGTATTTTACAATCATGTTCCATGAGATAATTTATGGTGTATGTTCCATTTCAGCCACATAAATACATTTCAGTGTATGTCTGGACAGTCAATAATGGCCATAAGCATTTTGTACATTTATCTGACATTTACGTGTAATTTGCAGCAAAATTTACATTGGGCCTGCTTTTTAAAGAGTTTCAGGACAGTCTTTATACATTTCGGATCAGAATACATGATGCTGCAATGTTAATACTTCAAAATTATACACAATCGCAGCTCAATTAAAACTTCCAAGTATCTTAAAGTCACAAAATGTCACCATACCTTGGCAGCCATGTGTTGACAAGGTTTATTCAAAATAATATGCTCTTTTTCACTATAAACATATGCACTGTAAAGTCAGTGATGGTGAAAATGCAGACCATTGTGATAAATCAACTGTTTTACATATATAATTTTTTGACAAATATACAAAGTGAAGATAATAATAACTGGACACTTCAGTTTCATATCCGCTGTCTACTGAGAAATGTAAAAAGTCTGAATTTTGCATAAAAGACTTAAGCACATTAATTATTACTATTCTTGAAGCCTAAGCTAAGACTAACAGCAGGAATTTAAAACTATCAGCTGATGCACGGCACATTTCATAAATGTGACATATGATAGAAAACACACACACACACACACACACACACACACACACACACACACACACAGAGAGAGAGAGAGAGAGAGAGAGAGAGAGAGAGAGAGAGAGAGAGAGAGATATCTTACAGCAAGTTATTTCCCTGACTGTCATTTAATTTCTTGGATATCCAGAGTTGGCCTCTGTTCACAAAACAGTACAGATCTACGTTACACTATTTGGTAAGTGAAGCTAAGTTTCATACAAAAAGAAGAAAACCTAAATTAAATAGTAAAACAATTATAAACAATTACTTGTTAGCTCCTGGACCAAGCTGAAGAAGTGCTGCCATGTTTGGTAGTGTGGCTCTAAGATCCTGTGTTGGTAAGCCAAAATACCATCTAAGTTGAGCAATGTTCTTATTTAATAAATAAACACCATAATTGAACTGAAGTTTGTCCTTTCCTCTTGAAAATAATGGGAACCTATGACATGGAGAAATTTTACTGTTACTGCTTGAGGCAGGCTACAAATACTGCATAACTTACTATCTACATCTCTTAAAAACATCATAGCTGCAGTTCTTTTACAATTAAGGGTAAGATATTATAAAGTTCCTCAAAATTACTCAGATACGATGTCAACAACAAAATTATACTCCAGAAATTATCTATGAAGAGTAAAACGCGCGCGCGCACCTACACACACACACACACACACACACACACACACACACACACACACACACGTATGTTTGGGCAAGGCTGGTTCCAAGTATGAATGCTCTTAGGCCACTGTCAGATTTTGTACCACATTGTCAACATGATTAACCTGTACCGTTTCTGTTCTAGACTGCCAAAAACAAAACCAAAATATACCATGCAGGAAAAAAGGAGGAAATGGAACAAAATAAATATGACCAAGGCAATTCATGCCATCAGAAATAGAACTATATACATACACTGAAGTCTGCTAAAATATTTAACATGCCACAGTCGTGTTGCAAGCATTTAGGAAAAAATTTCACAGAAAATTGAGAGAAAACTTGTATCCAGTGCAGAACTGGGAAAGGAACAAGTGTCTTTCCAACTTCACATAGAAGAGAAATTTTATGTCTTCACATGTGATGCCCTACATTGATTGGCTTACCAGTTGGCGACAAGTAGTAGTCTACAAGGTCCATTAACAAAGAGAGGCAGGAAGGGCTTGGGTCGATCTGTTTTTGCAACATTATAAGAAATGGACAAGAATCAATTGCTTCTATGATATAATGTTTGGGCTATTATATGACTAGTAGAGAATCCTCCAGTGTAATCAGCCATTGTTGAGGGAAAAATTTGAATGTATTTGAAGTTTTCTGAACATGGATGATTAAAATCATATGAGGGTCCAATACTAAGCCTGCAATGAATGCTAGTAATTTGTTTTCCTCTCTTGCAGGGTTTGACATTACACTAAACTTATGTGAACTCAGTCAGTTTGTGATTGCTGCATTGGCGCAGCTTAATAACTCACGTCTACTTCTGAAAGATGATAAATCAGTGTCACTACCATTTCAAAAACTTCTTTGTACTTTTATCTATATTTCACTTGCCAGAATGTGTGGCCTGGAACATAGCAATTGGTAAGCTGCACGTTATCACACTTTTTCAACACAAATTTGTAAATCAGGTTTATATGCTACATAAATAGCATTATTTCACAAAGACTACAAAGGTAAATGGTTTGTTAAGAGGCTAAGATTTCACACTAGCATGTGCAAGAAATTTAACTATTTACATTCTTCAAAATAGATTGTGAAAAATTACCGTACTAAAAGGCACGTGAAATAAAATTTAGCAGTTTTCTATTTTCACAAAGCAATTAAAGCTTTTGATGAAGGAATAAGTTCATAAAATGAAGTGGCTTAGTTTTACATACCTTCAAGTGCTTTTACAGAGTGAATATCGGAGAATTTTTCCCCTCTTCCCCAGAGTTGACTGTCGAGTCATACAAGCATGAAGCAAGTCAAACACAGCTGCTCCCAGCATGCCAAGGGACTACACTAAACTATGTGCACCAAAAAATTTGAGCATGCACACACATGCTGCTGTATTAATCTGAAGCACTTTTCACTATGGTAAGTGATGTCCCTACTAACACTTTAACTCAGGGTAGTCAACCTGGTCCATACCACCCACTCGTGGGTTTTCAAGTTTTCATACAATTTTCACGTGAATTATTTGGTATGTAATTACTATTATATGCTTTAACTTGTTGCAACTCTGCTTTATAAATTTTATAATGTAAAAATACTTCTCTATTTTATAAATCGCCATTACTGCGGAACTAGTGAGTGGTTAGAAAATTTTACTAGAAACTGAGTGGACGGCAGGGGAAAAGGTTGACTACCCCTGCTGTAACTTGTTTCTAACAAGGGAACCTCCCCATCGCACCCCCCTCAGATTTAGTTATAAGTTGGCACGGGGATAGGCCTTGAAAAACTGAACACAGATCAATCGAGAAAACAGGAAGAAGTTGTGTGGAACTATGAAAAAAATAAGCAAAATATACAAACTGAGTAGGCCATGCACAAGGTATGCAACATCTAGGAGAGTATCAGCTTGCGAGCGCCATGGTCCCGTGGTTAGCGTGAGCAACTGCGGAACGAGAGATCTTTGGTTCAAATCTTCTCACGAGTGAAAAGTTTAATTTTTTATTTTCAGACAATTATTAAAGTTCAGGCACTCACACATAATCAACTTCGCTCTCCAAAATTCCAGGACATGTTTAGATTTGCTTGGACATATGCAGGATTTGACGGTCTACACATGGAAACATTTGAAAACGTAAAAAACATATGTTTTGACAGAGCACAGGGAAAACTGTGCGACTGTGAAACTATTGCATTCATTTGTTGCAGTTTATGTGACAAACTCTTATGTTTTCATCACTTTTTTGGGAGTGATTATCACATCCACAAGAAAACCTAAATCGGGCAAGGTAGAAGAAGCTTTTTACCCATTCGACAAGTGTGCAAGTTAGGTGGGTCGACAATATATTCCTGTCATGTGACGCACATGCCGTCACCAGTGTCGTAGAGAATATATCAGACATGTTTTCCTGTGGAGGAATCGGTTGACCTATGACCGTGCGATCAAATGTTTTCGGTTCCTATTGGAGAGGCACGTCCTTCCGTCTACTAATCGCACGGTTTTGCGGTGCGGTCGCAAAACACAGACACTTAACTTATTACAGTGAACAGAGACGTCAATGAATGAACGGACAGATCGTAACTTTGCGAAAATAAAGAAAGTAAAATTTTCACCCGAGGGTGGATTCAAACCAAGGACCTCTCGCTCCGCAGCTGCTTACTCTAACCACGAGACCACGGCGCTCCTGAGCTGAGATTGTCCTTGATGTTGCCTATCTTACACATGGACTACTCATTTTGTATATTTTGCTTATTTTTTCATAGTTTCACACAACTTCTTCCTGTTTTCTCAATTGATCTGTGTTCAGTTTTTCAAGGCCTATCCACTGCGTCAATTTATAACTAAATCTGAGGGGGGTGCGATGGGCAGGTTCCCTTGTAAGGAGGGGGGTGGGGTATAAGTTACTCACTCTCTGTCTTTATCTGGTATTTTATCTGATATATGATCCACAATTTTGCTTCTTGATCCAAAATGTATAATGGGGTATCGTAACGGAACTTGCAGAAATACCGAAATCATCTGCACAACATGGGCAACATATCCCAGAGCAACAGAAATGGTGTTTTCTTCATGCCCTGCGAAGTCCTCAGAATTAGGCAAATGGACACCAGCAATTGTGAACTTGTCTGTTGATTCCTGTTAGGATAAAATGGAATTAAGTTTTTCTTTAAAATGACCATGAAGTATTTAGAAGTACTAAATCAAAGTCACAAAAGAATAAACAATAACATTTTTTTGAGCTCTTTTGTGTTGATTTGCATAAAAGTAACATTTAATACTAGATTTCTGAGATCTTCATAGACACATTTCGGAAACACAGGCAAGTAGACCAAGTGAAGTTTACAAGTATATGCTAAAAACCTGATAATGACCCATCAATTTCACTATATAAAATTTAAATTCATGTGAAAATTTCTTATCGTGTAATACCTATAAAAGGAAGGACACAAATTTGCATTTTTCAGAGTGTTAATAGTACTTGATTTGAACTCATTTACTTTTAGAATTACAGCAATAACAATTGCCTTTTATAACGAATGGCATCTACATGAAGGAAGACAGGCAAGCCTATATCCACAAGCAATGAAAACTGCAACCAAGCCAATAGCAACATTCTCCCTTTGTTAAAAGTTTACATACTGCTTTGTCAATTGTTAATGCAATTTCATTTAACAAGATTTGGTGCTGAAAGATTTCGTTCTGTATCTTCCACAAAAGCCAGCAAAGAAAAAGAATGAAAGAACTGACACTATTACATGCTGGTAAAAAAAAGAAACAGACCTGCTTAACACAGTATGTAATTAAGGGCATACATTTCTCTGTGTGACAGGGCCATTTATCAGTATTTACTCAACAATGGCTGATGCAGATGAACAGTACAGTCTTAAAGTGTACTGGATCTGCCACAATGTGGTTGCTTCATAGAGCAAGATTTCATATTTTTGCTTGTTAGTAGATGAACACATCACAAAAACCAGAAGTTCATTGCCTAATCATCTGTGTACTTATTACACAACATTAATTATTCATCAGTGATTAAAAGCAGCGCACTAATTCTACACAGGCACTTATTTGTAGTAATTTTCTTGAGCCAAAATTCATATATACACTCCTGGAAATGGGAAAAAGAACACATTGACACCGGTGTGTCAGACCCACCATACTTGCTCCGGACACTGCGAGAGGGCTGTACAAGCAATGATCACACGCACGGCACAGTGGACACACCAGGAACCGCGGTGTTGGCCGTCGAATGGCGCTAGCTGCGCAGCATTTGTGCACCGCCGCCGTCAGTGTCAGCCAGTTTGCCGTGGCATACGGAGCTCCATCGCAGTCTTTAACACTGGTAGCATGCCGCGACAGCGTGGACGTGAACCGTATGTGCAGTTGACGGACTCTGAGCGAGGGCGTATAGTGGGCATGTGGGAGGCCGGGTGGACGTACCGCCGAATTGCTCAACACGTGGGGCGTGAGGTCTCCACAGTACATCGATGTTGTCGCCAGTGGTCGGCGGAAGGTGCACATGCCCGTCGACCTGGGACCGGACCGCAGCGACGCACGGATGCACGCCAAGACCGTAGGATCCTACGCAGTGCCGTAGGGGACCGCACCGCCACTTCCCAGCAAATCAGGGACACTGTAGCTCCTAGGGTTTCGGCGAGGACCATTCGCAACCGTCTCCATGAAGCTGAGCTACGGTCCCGCACACCGTTAGGCCGTCTTCCGCTCACGCCCCAACATCGTGCAGCCCGCCTCCAGTGGTGTCGCGACAGGCGTGAATGGAGGGACGAATGGAGACGTGTCGTCTTCAGCGATGAGAGTCGCTTCTGCCTTGGTGCCAATGATGGTCGTATGCGTGTTTGGCGCCGTGCAGGTGAGCGCCACAATCAGGACTGCATACGACCGAGGCACACAGGGCCAAAACCCGGCATCATGGTGTGGGGAGCGATGTCCTACACTGGCCGTACACTACTGGTGAATGTGTCAATAAAGTTTCTCCTTCCTGGGACAATGAATTCACGGTGTTCTTATTTCAATTTCCAGGAGTGTATAAATCAAACAAATGTCTCTCTGTTTAGAAAAATGGAAGCAACAATATTCTGTGATGTATGAGCAATTAAATACTCAATCACTATGTTATTACTCATTACCTCCATTCCATTAAAAGTGGAAAAAATGGGTCTTGAAGCAGTGTCCCATTGAGGTGATATGATGGTCATCTCATGCTCCATTAACAGAGAATTAGAAGAGAAACAATTTCCAATTGAGGTAGTCATGAACTTGTATTTACCCACATTTTAATTTCGAAAATGTATACATTTAAAAATGTTTAAAAATCAGTTTTACTGATATCCATTTATTAAAATAGTGTAGAATTGTGTTTATTAAATATCAGGTAAAGCCCTCAGCCAAAGAAGTGATTATTCCACAAAATCATCACGAAACAAAATGGCCTGAAAGAAAAATGAAGATTTACTTTATTGCTATGGATGTTTTGAAGCTTTGAGGTGAGTATTCTTTGTCAATACACGAAGAAATTTAACTGAAAAAAGTACTGTCACAAATAAAACAAAAATGTAATCCCAAAATGGAAACCTTCATTCTTTAAGAGTAACGTCTGTGAGGTAAGCATGACAATCACAAATTATAAGTCAGTCAACCAGCTACAGTGTCAACATACAAGTCTATTTTATACAGTTACCTTTATAGACAATAAGTTATTAAATGGAGTATCTCTAATTGACATTTCTCTATACAAAAATCCACGCAAATATGTAAAAATAAGTGTAACTGTGGAGTTAACAATGGGAGTAGCTACAAAGAGCTGTGCTGTCATCCCCCCCCAATTTTTTTCTTTTTTTCCTGTCAAAGGTACAAGAGACCAAGATGAGTCAAATGGGTGAAGAGCAGGCTTAAGTCTCTAAGTACATTAAGAAGACAAACAAAAATTTTATTAAACTGGACCAGCTAATTTGAAGACTAAATTTTGAACACTGATACTGAAAGCTGTTGCATACACATGATCAGTAATTAATGATATTGTAGGATTTCATTATGGTCCATGATTTTTTAAAATATATTATTAATGTTCCACATGCTAGCTGTCTATAAATTTCAACCTGTAATGGCTTTCAATAGAGGTTTGTTACCAACAAAAGTGATCTGTGTATTTAAAACTTGGTGTCTAACAACATTCATGAAATCTTAACGAAGGTACGCAATGAAAACCTCGTAACTCCATTTTGTTAAATTTTATAGGAGGATCAAAAGCAGTTTCTTCAAAAATATATAAAGTGACACAGAAAATGTTTCTATATGTCTAGCTACATAGTAGAAGTCTAGTTATTGCTGGATTAAAGAAATCCATGCTCTTTCAAATCTGTCTTTGATAATGGAGTTACTGCTTACTGGAATTACAAGTTTTTCAGACAGATGGAGTTACAAGGTTTTCATAGCTTACCATTGATAAGTAAGATTTGTAACTATGAAATAAAAACTTCAATAAGGTTTCAGTCTAGTGAGATTGGCATACAGTTCGTGAAACACATAATAACAAGTCCCACACGAACTGTGCAGTGGAGTAGCTCAAATGCTTCAACCATACAGATAGCCACATCAGATGGCTATCTACAGAGAGGCTAGCTTAATGTATGGTCCCTGACAAGAAGCAGCAGCTTTTTCAGAAGTTGCAGAGGCAACAGTCTAGACAATTTGACTGATTTGGCCTTGTAATATGGTCATGTCATTTTCATACTGCGAAGAGCTGAAAACAAGGGGAAACTTCAGCCACAATATTTTCTGAGGACATGCAGCTCTGCTCTACTCTACTGTTTAATGACAATGACATCTTGTTGGATAAAATGTACTAGAGGTAAAATAGTTCGCCCTTTTAGTCTCCACATCGAGACTACTCACGAGGATGCTGCCATTGGGAAAAAAATGTATCTGCTACATTACAGGTAAGCATATGGAATATTACATCTCTATAACACTGTATATGCTAGAAAATATGAAAATAAAAATGGATAGATAAAGTTAGACAGGTGAGGAAGACAGGTGAGCTACTATGAACAGCACAAGAATGCACTATCATAGCCAAGATAAATACAAAGCCAACACTCTTCATAATAGTACAAATTCATATTCGTACTATCTCCCACAGCTGAAAGACTGGATTGAAAGAATGTGTGATGAGATACAGGAAATTATTCAGTTCATAAGGGAGGTGATAATGTAATTGTATTGGGGGACTGGCATTTGATAGTGGGATAATAAGAAAAGGAGAAATGTAGTAGGGTAACATGGAGCAGAGAAAAGGAATGAAATGGAAGGTCACTAGGTAAAATTATGTGTTGAGTATAATTTAGTCGCTGGTAATAATCACAAATGATGGTTATGTACGTGCAAGAATCCTGGAAACACTTGAAAGTTTAAGATGGGTTGTGCTAGGGTCATTCTGAAAATAATGCCTTCTATTTATTTTCATAGACAATATAATAGATACAGAAAGGACAATAACAATGTTGAATACTTCAAGTTTTCAGCTACATTCTGTTCTTTCTACATGGAGTCACCAGCCTTATTTATGCACTTTTGGGCTAGTGTGGCACATAAAGCTGCATGTCTTCTGCAAGCCAAACAACACAGAAACTGGACTGTAGTCGACTCAAAGCATGTATTTTTGTCCGAAAAGTTGCAATTTTGCCTGTTTTAAAAAACTGCAAGATGTCAGTTTCACTAAATACCCAGTGAGGCCTTTAATCCACAGTTTGTATGGAGTGTGTGGTTCATGCCAGAGGAGTTACTGTTATGTTCTGGTTTATTTTTCACACTATGACTTGAGCCCACTCATTCAGGTTACCACAATCGTGGACCACATTGTTTATTTCAACATTCCTGGTGACAAAGTTTACACTTTCTTCAACATCTTGCTGATGAATATACTATGTAAAGTTCAACATTCGAAACTGAGAACTATCTCGAACACCGCATGAAACATACTGATCAGTATCACAAAAATTTGGTAGCTCCAGTCATCAATGAAGGGCTTCAGCTGAATATGGCATATGTGAGGAAACTTGTGTATTTTCTTCCTTGCTGAAATGAGGCCATTATAGAGGTTAGAGATCGTCTCACACAGTATTAGCATGATTTATTCTTGGGGGGGGGGGGGGGGGGGGGGGCAGGTGCGACCTCTTGTAAGACAAGAACTAAATGTTTATCCCTGCATCAAAGTACTACAAATTGGTCGTGGCATCTATATTCTACACTATATTTATTATGTTCAGCGTTGTTCACAATTTAACAGTAATGCACTATATGAAACAACACAGAACCATCCAATAATACTAAAAGTCTCTAGCAATAAGCAACATTAACACGATAACATACCTGTACGATTGGGTATATGAAACTTAACTCCGAAATCAGTTGCCTTCTGCGAAAATTAAGCTGGGCATTTATATGCACAAAAGATTCCCGAGCATCTAAATAGCTCTTTCTCCATTCTTTTAACTGCTCTGTTTCTTTGTACAGGTGTTCATATTTGGCCATTAAGTTAATTCCTTGAAAGTGCAACAGCAAACATCATTTATAAACACTTGAAAACAGAATAAAACTGATCAGGAATTTAAAAATAATTCATCAGTGGTGACACAAACAAGAAAATTTTGAAAATATTCTGAAAATTAATAAATAAGCTGTGAATCAGTTATTGATTGCCAACAACGTAGTTCCCTGGAACTCTGTGAACTGTATCTTTTGATACTGTAATACCACATAGTAATTCAGCTGATATCATTACTACAGGCACAAAATGGTAGACAATAAGAAAAACTATTTTTCTTACAGGTATCTTTCTATGGGCAAAAAAATGAACATTCTAGAATAACAACAGGAATATTTAAGAAGATAAGCCTTTTCTGTAAAATGGCATAGTGATATCACTGCTCATCTGTAGTTATTGGCTACCCTTTAATTCACTCAAATGAAAACTACATAGCACTGTAAATCCTATTTACTGCTGGTTGTATCACATCTGTACTGACCTCATCATTCTAGGCATTTTTCAGTTAACATCACTCTTTTAACAATAACGACAAAAAATGGCATTATATTGTAGTATAACTGTTATTTGTTCTGATGTGGACTGCAATAACTTCTTGCAAACATCTCCAGTCAGTTTTCCTCCTATGTTTATAATAGAATTAAGATGTTACAATAGTATACTATAATCTTTAGGCCATTCTGAAATACATTGTCATAAGTTCCTCTGTTTTCTTCACATTTATATATGACAATTCCTTAGAATGTATTACAGTTTTAAGCCTTTGATTATGTTTCTATGATAAAGCAAACATAAAACAGCTTTCTTAGATAAGAAGGAACAAAGGTGAAGACGGAGTAGAAGCTTGAAATGGAGAAGGATGGAAAGGAAATCAGCGATGTGTTTTTTAAAGGAGACATACCATCATTTGCCTTAAACAATATAGAGAAACCACTGACAGTTAGTCTGGATGGCCAGACAGGAATCTGAACACTACTTTCATGAATGTGAGTCTATTGATGACTTTTTAGTGTTACTGTATCAACTGAAATAATGCAATGTCATTATTTTTTGCATACTCTTCTATTATCAGAGATATTTTTGTCCATCACTCTGGCCTTGTCTCTGCTTAAGAATGAAGGGAAAAAATGTGTTATATTCAAAGCTAGTTGTACATAATTTCTAATGCTGAATACGCTTTGGTTCACTATGTTCCCAGTCAATCTTAGAAAAAATTAAGGGTAATAAATCTGAATTGAAAGGAGGGCATTCAAGTGGTGATTAATGAATATCACCCATTGTAACAGATTTAAAATCAATGGTAAAGTTATGGAAAAACAAGAATGGAATAAATTCATGAGGGCAGACCACTCCGCACCAAACAGAACAGGGAGTGAGCAACACACAGGTGTATAAAAATGGAAATGTTGTTAATCTTTTGGACAAAGTCTTATCACACACGCACATACTAAGCAGCTCAAAGGCATGCATAATTTCAGTTCTCTTTTTGTAACATTCTATACACTCTTTCATTTGTGATAATAACAATATCTTTATAATACAAGGAACACAACTACTTTAAACCATTATTTTAAGTTAAAAAAGGAAATAAAACAGTTTTTACCCCGATCTTGATTTTCTTCAGTTACGGCAATACTCGTTTTTTCAATTTGTACAACTTGTTCCTGCTTTCTCCTTTTCTCTTGGCTGAGTAATGAGACTTTAAACTTCAATTTTTCTATTTCCTGCTTAAGTTTTAAAATCTCCTGTCGACGGTTTTTGGACTGGCTAACATTCAGTAGCCTAAAGAGTGACTCGCCTTCATTTGATCTGAGAGGTACCAGACCACCAAGAGTAATTTTTTCTCTCAAACTTTGTGCTGAGAGCATTTGTTTCTTTATTGCTTGTTGAACAGTGTGTAGCCTGGAATAAAAACACTACGTTATTCCTTTTTATTATTAAGCTAGTACAAATAAATTATTGTAAGCAGTAAATACCAGGAAGGAAACAAGAAGACAATGATGTTCCCCATCCAATATTTGCAAAGAGGTCACAAAATTACATTTCTGAACAATTATCACTTCAACAAGCAAGCCATGTCCATACTTTCATATACCCTAGACCACACAGGAAATATGTACATGAGTGGACTTCAACTACAGAACCACAACTATGGGTGTTGTGTGTAGAAAGGCTCACTTTTCTGGAAATGGCAGCACAAGGAAATTTCACTGGCATTGGATCTTATTATAGATGCAATCGCTGCATTGTAGGCCAGATGATGATATGTATACTACAATAATGACCTACTAAATTATTAATATATACAGTCACAGCAATGCCTACACACACCTGTACTGCAGATTTCTGTGTTTATGTGCCTATCAATTGAAGAGAATATAGGAGCTACCATAAACATCTTCTGTTAATGTAACTGATGTCTGAAAATGACAGTTCATAGTCAGAACATATGTGACACACACAAAAATACATCTGAAATATTCATCATGTTACCTTCCATTACGAATGTGGGTGATCTGATATAAAGTGCAGCAATCAGTCATCCTTTTTTGCAGGTTTTATTTGGTAAATCCAGATTTCAGCTGGAGAAATGTTGCAGCGATTCAGCACTCCGCTCTCACACTTGACTAATCCTGTTTCCCGACAGATGGACAGTCGGCTTGTCACTGTCCTTGCAAAGTTGTCACCACCACCACCACCACCACCACCACCACCACCACCATCTTCCATAGCTTGCTGCATTCAGGTACAAAACTCCAATCGGAGTGCATAATCATCGGGGGTTAGGTATTGTAACAGCTGCAAATGGTAAGGTGTGAAATGCAAAAACATTCCACATTGTTTTCTGTGAAATGCCCAGTTCACTGCTTGAGCAAATTGTTGATTTTTGTGGGCTGCACACAAAGCTCTGTTTCACACACTCTGCAATTTCCTCTGAGACACCTGGTCGCCCCCTTTCTTTTCCCTCCACAAAGACAACCAGTGTTGTGAAACTGGCAAAACAAATGCAAAATGCACTGGTGATCAGGTGCAGCATTTCCATACTTGTGTATGAATACATGCTGAAAGCTCATAACGGATGCACACTTCACACATTCTGACAAACAAAAGCTCTACTCCTCCACTGCTGCCACCTTGTCAATTGTGGCCACAGGCATCTGATATAGCATGCACATGATCAACAAGGCAAGCTTTGTAAACTTGGTGAGTGTATCTATCTTTTCATGTACCACCCATCTTTGTATGTCATTTACTTCTCAATAAACAGTGATTTGAAGCCTGATTAATCATTTAGGCTAAAACTATACTGTTACGAAGAAGAAGAAGGAGAAGAAAAAAGAGACAGGATACAGCTACCTGTGAAGATTAAAGATCATTAACCATTCATCAACAGGGGATATGTATACATATACCCATTAAGAACATTTTCCTGGAAATTGAGGTAACATGTACATGTAGTGTCCTGAGGTTGGCAGGAGAGAACTAACAGTCAATTTCAACACACTTTATTATAATTAAAGAAAAACACCTTCTTGGCATACACTAGAACAAGAAAACCTCACACCTCTTATGGTGGTATACCAGATAAGCAAACAAGAAATGGCAGAAAATACCGACCAAAATCTACTCTACCAATTACAAAACACAACGTGCTACTACAATGCTGTGGCAAGTGTATACAATGCTTGGGCCGGCAAAGGTACTGGCCGGAGCTGTTCCTAACAATAGGTAAACACTGCCGGTCTGACTGTCCAGGCATGCTTATAAAGCCAAGTTGGCAGAGTGCTACATGAGTCATACGAGTTCCTATTCATGGAACACTGTCATATGTTGTCTGGTGAAGTAGTTCCGCGTTTATTTGGAAAGGCTGTTATTGTTTATATCCGCTGGCGATGTTTCTCTCCGGTTCCTGAAAGGAGGTCAGAAGCCCATCTTGCATGTCGGTCGTGCAGGCCCTCTAACTAATAAGGAGTCACTACGACACCCCCCTGGGAAAAAAATTCCCCAGCACCACAAGCGCCCATAGGAGTAGGGGCATCCTGGTTGACATCCATGGATTCATAGCCAGCAGGGGCAGGACGTAGTGACGCAGCATGGACAGCTGGTGGCGGAGACAGAGGCTGAGGTGGAGGTTCCGCCACAGGTTGGCCAGCGACAGGCACTGGCAGCTCCCCCAGGGCATCTTAGTCCACCAGATGGGGGCAGAGCTGGTTGAGGTGCTTGGGGGGGGGGGGGGGTGGAACCATCAGCCCACCAGAGAGACGCCACCGCCCGGCCGCAGAGCTTGGTGATGACCGCAGGCACCCAGTATGCCCGTGGATGAGAGAATATCCACGCCCAGACCACCTGCCTGACATGAAAGGAGTGCGCCGGCATGTGGGCAGGGGGAGGGGAGGGGTGGGGGGGAGAAGCCTCAAGAACCAGGACAGATAACCAAGAGGGAAATGGTCAACTGTGAAATATCTTCACTGGACTTTTACCAGCATGGGGGTTGGCATGGTATGTAGCCAAGAAAAGCAGCACGGCCTCCTCCAGTGGGTGATGGCTGAGCGGCTTATTGGGCTGAGTCTTGAACATCTACTCAAAATGTTCTGCCTGGTTGTTTGACGCAAGGTGAAAAGGAGCAGCACATAATTACTTAAACTCAGTTGACATAAACTGCGGACCATTATCCATAACAATAGTTTTGAGGAGTCCCTCAACAGCAAAGAGGCACCGGAGAATTTTGATAGTCTCAGCAGAAGTCATGTGGGAGACACAAGGGTATCCCGACCCTGAGGCTATCAGTATGAACCTCTGGGAACCATGAAATGGCCCTGCGAAATCCAAATGGAGACGTTCCCACAGAGCAGCTGCATCCAGCTGCGAAAAATACTGGCAAGGGGTGCTGCTGGACATGTTTGGCACGTGGTGCACGCTGACACGAGGGAGGCAATGTCTTTATCCAAACTGTGCCAATAAAGGTGTCAGTGGGTCAGCTGTTTAGTGAGGACAACGCCCAAATGGCCAGCATGGAGGATGTTCAGGACAGGGCAGCACAACGCATGTGGTATGACCACCCACGGAACATCGGAATCACTATGAAAAAGGATGACGCCACTGCGGAAAGAGAGACTGTGCAGAAGATCCCAAAACTGCTGGGCCTCTGCATCACAGATACTACGACAGCTTGTCGGCCAACCTGCAGTGATTTGGTGATGGAGAGCTTGCAGTGTCTGATCCTGAGCGGCGGCCTGCCAGACCACATCGGCATCCAACAGAAGTGCGAACAGATCTGCGTCCACGTCCAGTTCCACATTGAAACAAACCAAGGGGGAGGCGTCAAGGATTGTAAGTGGCCAGACACAGAGGGTGGTAGAGAGCTGACTTGGAGACGTGTGAAAGCCTGCTCATATGCTGTGGTGAAAGTCTCCTCATATGCCGTGTCTCAAACTCAATGCCCCCCTTGCACAATAACCTGGTCAGGGGCACCAAAATCTCGGTGGCGTGGGGTATAGAACACTGATAGCAGTTGATTTGACTGAGGACAGATTGCAGCTGCTTCACATTGGTGGGAGCAGGCAGGTTTGGAATTGCTCCGACGTACTCCTTAGAGGCATGTAGGCCGCGGGCATCAACCGTGAACCCGAGATAACTGACCTTTCGTGCAAAAAAAGTTACACTTTTCCTTCCGGCAATGCAGGTTAGCCTCAGAAAAAAACCTGAAACAGCTGATCCAGCTTGTCCGCGAGGTCCACCGGGGATGAGCAACCGACAATGCAATGACATCATCCAGATAATTGGCCTCACTGGGCGCCTGGCTTGTGATGCATTCCAAATAACATTGGAAAATGGGGGGGGGGGGGGGGGTGGCAATGCCAAACAGAAGACAGTTGTACTGGAAAAGGCCACACAGGGTATTTGATGACTAGGATCTGCAGTGATTCCTCATCCAACGGCAGCTGCAAATAAGCACTGCGCAAATCAATTTTGACGAAAATGGTTGAGCCCGCAAGACGTGTGAGTATGTCATCCATTGATGGGACAGGATATACATCGGAGATGGACTGAGAACTGACCGTAACCTTAAAATTGCCACAGATGGGTAAAGCACCATTTGGCTTCTCAACTATCATGAAAGGCATTGCCCAGCGACTGCGCTCGATCGGAGAAATTATGCCTTCGTCTTGTAAGCGGTGAAGTTCTACCAGGAGCCTGTCTCGGAGAGCAAAGGGGACCGAGCGGGCCTTAAAAAAAACGAGGAACAGCTCAGGGAAGTAGCTGAACATCCGCGGTAAAACCCTTCACCCCTGGTGTGGAGGATGAGAAAAACGTTTCATATTCGCTGAGCAACAGGGCGAGGAAGGTATCCAAAGAGGGAATTGACACTGCCTGTACTGTGTCCTGCACTGATAAACCCAGACAACCTAAAATGTCCACATCCAGAAGGTTAGTAGTGCTGGGGGATCCGACCACCAAAATCTGAGCAGTGAAGGAATGAACATTGTAAGAGATTTGTGTGGAAAAAACACCGTCAAATGATTTAGAGTGATTACTGAAACTGTGCAAGGTGCATGTGTATGGGGATAAAGCCGGCAAGCCCAAGCGTTGGTATGTGGCACCATCCACAATAGAAATGGATGATGCCATGTCAATTTGGAAGGCCACCGGAATAAGCATGACCTGCAAGGTAAGGACAAAACAGGCACCCGACTGGAGAATGATGAAGAATACTTGGGCCGTCAATGGAATGCGAGGCTTCCAGGTCCCGAGGTGACGATTTGTGATGAGAATATGCGTCCACAGGAAGCGTGGCATCTATGCTATGTCTCTGCAAAGCCTGACACACCACGGTGGTATGGCCCGCTTGGCTGTAAGCAGTGCATCTTGCTCGCCAGTGGAGGCACTCCAACCATTGGTGAGTCGGGAAACAGTCTGGACAGGATGGAAGCCGGGTGAAACACTTCCTGTCACGGGATGAACCAACAAATCAACAAGACTGCCCTTTGGCACTAGGCAACTAGCGAGCTGCGAAAACAGCTGTATCAAGATGTGGTGCCAGTAAATGTTGTTCAAACTGTTTGACATAATTTGACCATGGTTCGACAGACGTATCGAATGCCGGAAACGTCGGTGGAGCCACGTGCAAAGTGTTCAATTTACTTGCAATTGAATAACCTCTATGAGCTACTTCTTTCAACATTGGTGAATGGGGGCAAAGTTCTGAATGCGTGAGCACTGCCTGAATCCACCAAAGACTGAAGAAGTTCCTCAGAAGAGGCTATTTCGTTCGAAAATTAAAGTTTTATCCTCGTTGCTAATAACTGTAATGTTCTGCAGTCGACAGGAGAGAACTAACAGTCAATTTTAACACATTTTATTTTAATTAAAGAAAAACACTTTCTTGGCATACACTAAGTTTTAAATGCAAGAACAAAAAAAAAAAACCTAAACTCTTGTGGTGGCAGACCGTTAAGGAAATAAGACAATGGAAGAAAATACTGACCAAAATCTACTCTACCAATCACAAAACACAACAAACCACTACAATGTTATGGCAAGTGTATACAATGCTAGGGCCAGTGTAAGTACTGGCCAGAGCTTTTCCTAGCAGTAGGTATTCACAGCTGGTCTGACTGTCCGGGAATGCTTATGAAGCTGGGTAGGCTGAGTGTTACATGACTCATGTGAGTTCCAATTGGTGGAACACTGTCACATGTTGTCTGGTGAAGTAGTTCCGTGTTTATTTCGACAGCCTGTTATTGTTTATATCCTCTGGCAACATCTCTCTCCATGCTCCTGAAAGGAGGTCGGCAGCCCATCTAGCGTGTCAGTCGTGCAAGCCCTCTAACTAATAAGGGGCTGCTATGACAGTACATATCTTCAAGATGCTCATCTTATAATGAAGCATCACAGCACAAGCCTAGCTTTTTGGTATTTGTCTTATTCATATACTTCTGGCAAGGACTATCCTGGATTTATCTGAGAGTTGTAGTCCTCAAGATATTACACTACTGGCCATTAAAATTGTTACACCACAAAGATGACGTGCTACAGACGTGAAATTTAACTGACAGGAAGAAGACGCTGTGAAATGCAAATGATTAGCTTTTCAGAGCATTCACACAAGGTTGGCGCCGGTGGCAACATCTACAACATGCTGACATGAGGAAAGTTTCCAACTGATTTCTCATACACAAACAGCAGATGACCAGCGTTGCCTGGTGAAACATTGTTGTGATGCCCCGTGTAAGGAGGAGAAATGCGTACCATCACGTTTCCGACTTTGATAAAGGTCGGATTGTAGCCTATTCCGATTGCGGTTTATCGTATCGCGACATTGCTGCTCGTGTTGGTTGAGATCCAATGACTGTTAGCAGAATATGGAATCGGTGGGTTCAGGAGGGTAATATGGAACACCGTGCTGGATCCTACTGGCCTTGTATCACTAGCAGTCGAGATGACAGGCATCTTATCCGCATGACTGTAACAGATCGTGCAGCCATGTGTCGATACCTGAGTCAACAGATGGGAACGTTTGCAAGACAACAACCATCTGCACGAACAGTTTAACGACGTTTGCAGCAGCATGGACTACCAGCTCGGAGACCATGGCTGCGGTTACCCTTGATGCTGCATCACAGACAGGAGTGCCTGCGATGGTGTACTCAACGACGAACCTGGGTGCACGAATGGCAAAATGTCATTTTTTTGGATGAATCCAGGTTCTGTTTACAGCATCATGAAGGACGCATCTGTGTTTGGCGACATCGCAGTGAACACACATTGGAAGCGTGTATTCGTCATCGCCATACTGGCATATCACCCGGCATGATGGTATGGGATGCCATTGGTTACACGTCTCGGTCACCTCTTGTTCGCATTGATGGCACTTTGAACAGTGGATGTTACATTTCAGATGTGTTATGACCCGTGGCTCTACCCTTCATTCGATCCCTGCGAAACCCTACATTTCACATTTCAGCAGGATAATGCACAACCGCATGTTGCAGGTCCTGTACGGGCCTTTCTGGGTACAGAAAATGTTCGACTGCTGCCCTGGGCAGCACATTCTCCAGATCTCTCACCAATTAAAAACGTCTGGTCAATGGTGGTCGAGCAACTGGCTCGTCACAATACGCCAGTCACTACTCTTGATGAACTGTGGTATCGTGTTGAAGCTGCACGGGCAGCTGTACCTGTACACGCCATCCAAGCTCTGTTTGACTCAATGCCCAGGCGTATCAAGGCTGTTATTAAGGCCAGAGGTTGTTGTTCTGGGTACTGATTTCTCAGAATCTATGTACCCAAATTGTGTGATAATGTAATCACATGTCAGTTCTAGTATAATATATCTGTCCAATGAATACCCATTTATCATCTGCATTTCTTCTTGATGTAGCAATTTTAATGGCCAGTAGTGTAGATCTTCCAGACTACTGTACTTTCTGCCTAAGTGATTACAGTTGAGAAGCCTTGATAGCAATATAACATGTATTAAAGTCAACTAACATATATTCAAAAAGTTTTGTTTAAGAGTTACAGTAGCAAGTGTAATATATTCTTCATAAATTTTTATTTTTGTTTGAATTTGAGACCCTGAATGATGCAACATTCCTCGAGCAGTATCTTCACTGCAGAAACAACATATGCTGAGTTAGCCACCACCATCAATTATGCCACAGTGGGCAACTGCCACAAGATCCTGCCATTCAGTGTCATAGATATTTTACTCCACTGTGTTAATTATAAGTCAGCTAAAAAATAAATAAATAAATAAATAAATAAAATAACTTAATACCAATGTGAAGAAACTAATAAGAGCAGAAAGCATTCTATGGTAGACAGGTGGGAGGGAGGGAGGAAATAGAGGGGTCTGAAAAGAAAAGGAAAATGGAGTGAAGAAGGGGAATATTTATTGAAAAGAAATGCTGAGACCACTGAAATCAATGTAAATTTAAGTCCGGTGGGTGGCGAGAATGAAGCACATGTTGCAAGGCCAGTTCCCACAGTGGAGTTCTGAGAAACTGATGTCAGTCCAGAGAATCCAGATGTCATATGTGATGAAACAGGCACCAAAGTCATGACTGTCATGTATAGTGTGTTTTGCAACAGGATATTTTATGTTTTCAGTATACGCCCTTTGTCTATGCCTATTTATACTAACCAGTGACTTGGAGGTAGGCGTATTAATGTAGAAGATTGGATGATGTTTAATGGTGTGAAACAACATGTCACATACCAACTGTTAAGTAAACACTGTCTGCCATCTACCAAGTTATAAGTTCAAATGAATGGGAATAGACACAGGGTGTATACTGGCTACACACAGTATCCTGTTGCAAAGCACAAACTTCAACATGACAGTGATGAACTCAGTGTCTGTTTCACCCTACGTGTCATCTGGATTCTCCCTCCTGACACCAGTTTCCCCACAACTCCGCAGTCGGGAGCTGGCTTTCCAACATGTGCTCGGTTTATGCCAACCACATGACATAAATTTACCTTAATTTTATTGGACCCAGCATTACTTTTCAATAGCTATTCCTTTTCCTCATTTCCTTTTACTTTTTTTTATTTTCTGACCCGTCTATTTTCCTGGCTCTTCACCTGTCTACTATCGAACGCAATTAAGTTTCCACTCTCTCTCTCTCTCTCTCTCTCTCTCTCTCTCTCTCTCTCTCTCTCTCTCTCTCTCTCTTTTCCAGTTGTCTGTTTTGCTTAATACTCCTTCCACTTTTAAATTCTGTTTTTCAAATCTCATTCTTTTCTTACGATTCCATAAACATCTATATCTACAAACCAATGTGAAGTACATGGCACAGGATACATCCCACTGTACTGGTTATTAGCATTTTTCCCCATCACATTCGTGTATGGAACACAGGAAAAATGACTGTTTAAATGCCTCTGTGCATGCTGTAATTAATCTAACCTTATCCTTCAATCCGTATGGGAGCAATACGTAGGGGAGTAGTTATGTATTCATAGATTCATCATATACAGCTCGTTCTTCATGTCTATTTCCATGTTTAAATGTGTTAACGTCAATTGTTTATGCACACATATACAGCTGTTAAGTTTTTTGTTACTCTCTTGTAATTGATGCCTTTGAATGAATAAACTAAGCTGGTTCTTGAAACTTTGTTAGCACACTTCTCGGGATAGTAGTGCCTATTTTCAAGAATCTGTCAGTTCTGTTTCTTCAGCATCACTGTCACATTCTCCCACAACTCAAACAAACTTGTCACCCTTTGTGCTGCCCTTCTCTTTATACATTCAATATCCCCTGCTACCCATGGTCTAGCAGTAGTGTCTTTGATTAGATCAAAACATAATCGGTTCTGGGTTTGAAACCCACCACTGCTTAAATATTGATTAATAATCAGCATTGGTGGCCGAAGACTTCCGGCATAAGGAGTCACCCTCATTCTGCCAACAGCCTTGTCAAAGAGGATGGAGGAGCAGACAGAGGTTCACAGCACACTCTTGTCCTTGGGGTGGGAAACTGCCCCTAAAGGCAGAAGAATTGGCAATGATCAATGGCATGATGATGCAGAAGGCAATGGAGACCACTGCATTAAAGACATACAACATGTATCCACAGGACATGTGGCCTGTAATTGAAAAAGTGTCATGATGATTTCTTCATTGGCAAAAGATTCCGGAATAGTCCCACATTCAAATCTCTGGGAGGGAACAGCCAAGGGGGAAATGATCATGAGAAAAAGATTGAATAATCAACAAACGGATAACGTTCTATGAGCTGGGGCGTGGAATGTCAGAAGCTTGAACGTGGTGGGGAAGCTAGAAAATCTGAATAGGGTAATGCAAAGGCTCAGTCTAGATGTAGTAGGGATCAGTGAAGTGAAATGACAAATAATTCTGGTCAGATGAGTATAGGATACTTTCAACAGCAGAAGCAAATGACATAATGGTAATGGAAGTAGGATTCATTATGAATAGGAAGGTAGGGCAGAGATTAAGTTACTGTGAACAATTCAGTGATAGCATTGTTCTGATCAGGACCGATAGCAAGCCAATACTGACAATATTATAGGTATACACGCCAATGTTGCAGTCTGAAGATGAAGAGAAGAGAAGAGAAAGTATATGAGGATGCTGAAAAGGTAATGCACTACATAAAAGGACATGAAAATTTAATGACCATGAGGGATTGGAATGCAGTTGTAGGAGAAGGAGTAGAAGGAAAGCCTACAGGAGAATATGGGCTTGGGACAAGGAATGAGAGAGCAGAAAGATTAATTGAGTTCTGCAATAAATTTCAGCTAGTAATAGCGAATACTCTGTTCAAGAATCACAAGAGGAGGTGATATACTTGGAGAAGGCTGGGTGATACGGGAAGATTTCATCGTGGTCAGGCAGAGATTACGAATCAGATACTGGATTTCAAGGCTTACCCAGGAGCACATATAAACTCAGATCACAATTTAGTAGTGATTAAGAGTAGGTTGATGTTTAAGAAATTATTCAGGAAGAATCAATATGCAAAGAGGTGGGATACGGAAGCACTAAGGAATGACGAGATATGCTTGAAGTTCTCTAAGGCCGTAGATACAGCACGATTGAACAGGAATGGACGTCTCTAAAAAGAGCATCACAGAAGCTGGAAAGAAAAACATAGTTACGAAGAAGGTAACTGCGAAGTAACCATGGGTAACAGAAGAAATAATTCAGTTGATCAATGAAAGAAGGAAGTGCAAAAATGTTCAGGGAAATTTATGAATATAAAATACATGTCGCTGAGGAATGAATTAAATAAGAAGTGCAGGGAAGCTAAGATGAAATGGCAGCAGGAAAAATCAAAAAAGAAATGATTGTCAGAAGGACCGACTCAGTGTATAGGATGGTCAAAACAATCTTTGGTGAAATTAAAAGCAAGGGTGGTAACATTAAGAATGCAACGGGAATTCCACTGTCAAATTCAGAGGAGAGAGTGGATAGGTGGAAAGAGTACATTGAAGGCCTCTGTGAGGGGGAAGATTTGTCTGATGTGATAGAAGAAGAAATAGAGGTTGATTTAGAAGAGATAAGGGATCCACTATAAGAATCAGAATTAAAGAGAGCTTTGGAGGACTTAAGGTCAAATAAGGTAGAAGGGATCGATAACATTCCATCAGAATTTCTAAAATCATTGGGGGAAGTGGCGACAAAATGACTATTCACATTGGTGTGTAGAATGTATGAGTCTGGCGACATACCATCTGACTTTCGTAAAAATATCATCCACACAATTCCGAAGACTGCAAGAGCTGACAAGTGCGAGAATTATTGCACAATCAGTTTAACAGCTCACACATCCAAGTTGATGACATGAATGGTAAACAGAAGTATGGAAAAGTAAATAGAGGATGAGTTAGATGTTGATTAGTTTGGCTTCAGGAAAAGTAAAGGCACCAGAGAGTCAATTCTGACTTTGCAGTTGATAATGACCACAAGACTAAAGAAAAATCAAGACACATTTATAAGCTTTGTCGACCTGGAAAACATATTCAACAATGTAAAATGGTGCAATATGATCAAAATCCTGAGAAAAATAGGGGTAAGCTATAGGGAGAGACAGGTGATATATAATATGTACAAGAGCCAAGAGAGAATAATAAGAGTGGACGAACAAGAATGAAGTGCTCAGATTAAGAAAAATGTAAGACAGGTATGTAGTCTTTCACACCTACTGTTCAATCTATGTATTGAAGAAGCAATGATGGAAATAAAAGAAAGGTTCAAGAGTGGAACTAAAATTCAAGGTGAAAGGATATCAATGATACGATTCGCTGATGACATTGCTATTTTGAGTGAAAGTGAAGAAGAATTACATGATCTGTGAAATGGAATGAACAGCCTAATGTGTACAGAATGTAGATTGAGAGTAAATAGACGAAAGCTGAAAGTAATGAGAAGTAGCAGAAATGAGAATAGCACGAAACTTAAAATTAGGATTGATGGTCACCAAGTAGATGAAGTTAAGGAATTCTGCTACCTAGGCAGCAAAATAACCAATGATGGACAGAGCAAGGAGGACATCAAAAGCAGACAAGCACTTGCAAAAAGGGCATTCCTGGCCAAGAGACATTTACTAGTATCAAAAATTGGCCGTAACTTGAGGAAGAAATTTCTGAGAATGTACGTTTAGAGTACAGTATTGTATGGTAGTGAAACATGGACTGTGGGAAAACCGAACAGAAGGGAATCAAAGCATTTGAGATGTGGTGCAACAGACGAATGTTGAAAATGAGGTGGATTGATAAAGTAAGGAATGAGGAGGTCCTGCGCAGAATCAGAGAGGAAAGGAATATGTGGATAACACTGACAAGAAGAAGGGAAAGGATGATAGGACATCTCCTAAGGCAACAGGGAATGACTTCCATGCTACTAGAGTGCAGAAACTGTAGAGGAAGACAGAGATTGGAATACATCCAGCAAACATCTGACATTAAGAGCCTGGTACAGGAGAGGAATTTGTGGTGGGTCACATCAAATCAGTCAGAAGACAGATGACTCAAAAAAAGACCGTTCTGTCTGGTATGGGTTACACATACTTGAGCAATATTCAAGGATGGGTCACACAAATGATTTGTAAGCAACCTCCTTTGTAGACTGTCTGCATTTCTCTAGTATTCGACAATAAACTAAAGTCTGCTACCTGCTTTACCCACGATAGAGCCTATGTGATCACCCCACTTCATGTCCCTGCTAAGTTTCACATTAGAGTATATGTAAAAGTTTACACATCACAACTGTGACTCACTGATATTATATTCATATGATACTACATTTTCTTCTTTTTGTGAAGGACAAAATTCTACATATCTGAATAGTTAATGCAAGTTGCCAATCATCGCAAAACTTTGAAATCTTATCAAGGTCTCACTGAATATTTGTTCACCTTTGTGCAGACTGTACTTCATTGTAGATAATAGCATCTTTTGCAAAAAGTCTTGAGTTACTATTAATATTGTCTGCAAGATCATTAGTATACAATTTGAGCAGCAAGGGATCCAACACACTTCCCTGGAGTACATCCAAAGTTACTTCTACATCTGATGACGACTCTAAATCTAAGATAACATGCTTCATCCTCCCTACCAAGAAATCCTCAATGCCGTCACATATTTTGTCTGGTACGCCATATGATCATACTTTTGATAAGTATAGGTGTGGTACTGAGTCAAATGCTTTTTGTAAATCTGGAAATACTGCATCTACCTGACTCTTGAGCCATGCCTTTCAGGATGTCATGTAAGAAAAGTGCAAGTTGGGTTTCACGTAATCTATGTTTTCAAAATACATGCTAGTTGGCATGGAGGTAGTCATTCTGTTTAATATCCTTCTTTATATTTGAACTCAGAATATGTTCTATGATTCTAAAACAAATCTATGTCAAGGTTATTGGACAGTAGTTTTGTGGATCACTTCTGTTACCCTTCTTGTAGACAAGTGTGACCTGTGCTTTCTTCCACCTATTGGGCACAGTTTTTTGTTTGAGGGCTCTACAAGAGTTTATAGTTTACAGAGGGGATAATTCAGCTGCTAATTGGGTAAAGAAACTGATAATGATTCCATCAGGCACTGGGGCTTCATTTAATTTTAATGATTTCAGCTGTTTCTCAGTGGCACTGACACTAATATCTATTCCACTCACCTTTTCAGTGGTACAAGAAATAAGTTGGGGTAATTCTGCTGCATTTTCCTCTGTAAAGGAACATTTGAAAATGGAGTTCAGCATTTCAGCTTTTGCTTTGCTACCCTCAATTTCAAGTCCAGTCTCCTTCTTCTAGGGACAGGACACTAACTTTGGTGCCACTAACAGTCTTTACATATAACCAGCATTTCTTTGGGTTTTGTGGAAGTTCATTTGACAATATTATGCTACAGTAGTCACTGAAAGCTTCACACATCGCTCTCTTGACTGTGAAATGTGGTTCATTCAGCATCTCCCTATCTATAACTCTGTGCTTTGTTTTATTCCTGTTATGCAGTAGTCTGTTTATTTAAAAGTTTCTTTACAGTGACTGTGTACCAAGGAGGATTTCTACAATTACAAACTGTCCTACTAGGCTCACAGCATGATCAACTATTCTTTTGAACTTGAGTCACTTCCTCTATGTGCTCCTGCCCTGAGCTAAACATTTCAAGTTCCTCATTATGGTATGGCACTATTGGTTCTCTGTCTAGCTTACTGAACATACAAATCTTTCTGCTTGTTTTAATTGCCCTTTGTGTTTTGGTATTCATTGTTGCTGTAACTGGCTCATGGTCACTGATTTGATGTGGACTTCCTCAAAGAGGTCAGGTCTGTTTGTTGCCATTAGACCTAAAATGTTTATATCGTGTGGAGTTCTGAACTATCCATTCTAGGTAGTTTTCAGAGAAGACATGAAGCAATGTTTCATAGGATGTCTCATCATGACCACCACTACCAAAACTGTAATTATCCCAACTGATTTTTAGAAGATTAAAGTCTCCTCCAATGATTACAGTATCATTAGGGTACTTATTTACAAGTGAGCTGAGGGTTCCTCTAAAGTATTCAATTACATCATGAGGAGAATCAGGTGGTCAGTAAAAGGACAGTATTGTAATTTTTTGCCTACACTTGATACTGAGTCTTGCCCAAACAATTTTGCATGCAGTTTCAACTTCCATCTAACCACCTTGATGGATTTGAGTTTCTTGTCTACTGCAACAAATACATCACTTCCATTTCCCATGTCACTATACTTCCAGATTTCATGTAAATTTTCTCCAAAGATCTCACTACTAAAACTTCAGTTAATGGGTCTAAAATTATGTGAACTTCAGCATTTTCAGGAGCACCTTGAACTCTGGCACTATGTAGCAAAAGTTTCAGTATTTAACCACTAAATTCTGATACTCTCATCTGCAGGAGGGATTTCTTTGGATCTTACACTGCTTCATGTGAGAAAAGTGCAAGTTGGGTTTCACATAATCTGCTTTTGAAATCCGTTCTAGTTGGCATGGAGGTAGTCATTCTGTTTAATATACCTCCTTACACTCAGAATATGTTCTGAGCTGTGTCCCACAGTTATCATCATCTGCACTGGATGGACAGTTGCCTGATCTTAAAAATCATCCAGTAAGTTCTCCCTGATGCATGGTTTTGGACAACCTTTTTATAACTCTATACAATTCCTAAATCTCACCATTTCTTTTCCTTCCTCCTCTCTCATTGAGCCTTCTGCCGGGAGCTACTCTGTATGCTTGTATGTTACCACATCTTTTCGTGTGCTTTTCCTGCCGCTGCTTGGTAAGCAGATTTTTTATCTATACTGTTTCTTATATTTTCAAACGCTGATTATATTTGTTAATATAACAACAAAAATAATCAGCTATTGATAATGTAACATAAATGAATAGACAAAAAATCTACTCATAAAGTGGTGACAGCAGAACACACAAACAGAAGGCTTTAACTTTTACAAGCTTTCGGAGCCAGTGACTCCTTCTTCCGGTAGATGAGTCGATGAGGAAGGAGGAGGAGTGAAGGTAAAGGAATGGGGATGTTTAGCGAAAGGGTTACAGTTTAAGAAAGTCACCAGGAACCCCCAGCCAGGGGAGATTTACTGGATAGGATGAGAAGGAAAGATAGATTGTTGGGGACTTCCTTCTCATCCCATCCAGCAAGTCTCCCATGACCCAGGGGTTTTTGGTGACTTTTCTGAAATGTGCCCCTTTCCCCAAACCTCTCCAGCCCCTTTCCTTCACCCCTCTTTCTTCCCCTTCAACTCTTCTGCCACAAGAAAGAGCCACTGGCTCTGAAAGCTTGTAAAAGTTAACCCCTTTTGTGTGCGTTCCCCTGCCACTGCTTGGTGAGTAGATTTTTTATCTATCCATTTTGATTATATTTGTTGAATGACTAATATGTATCATGCTGAAATTGTTCACTTCATTTCCTGCCTTATTCAAGAACAGACTTCTGATTTGTTACATGCAAGCTGTATCTCTGTATGACAAAGTTATTAAATGATGTCATATTGACATTATTTAATTGTGAAAGATTTTAAAATATTTATTGAGAAATTAAATTTCTATTTGGGTAATTCATGTATGTAGTATTAAAGAGCGAAAGGCTAATATTAAAATTTACTGAAAGGCAAATTATCAGAATGGACATGTAAAAGGGTAGGAGAAAATCCCTGCACAACTGGGGGGGGGGGGAAAAAAAAAATTATCAAAGAGCAAAAGGGAATCTTAATTCTAGATTCATGACTGATAAATGAACCATCTTTATTCTTCTTATGACCACAACAAATTTCCTAAATACTTAACATACTACCAATTAATATGGTTAAATGATGATGGCATCTTCTTGGGTAAAATATTCCAGATATAAAACAGTCCCCCATTCGGATCTCCGGGTGAGGACTACTCAGGACAACATCATTATAAGGAGAAACGAAATTGGTGTTCTACAGATTGGAGCATGGAATGTCACAGATCCCTTAATCAGGCAGTTAGGTTAGAAAATTTAAAATGGGACAGGGATAGATTAAAAGGTAGATATAGTAGGAATTAGTGAAGTTTGGTGGCAGGAGGAACAGGACTTCTGCTCAGGTGAATATAGGATTCTAAATACAAAATCAAATAGGGGTAATGCAGGAATAGGTTTAATAATGAATTTAAAGAAACAGGATTGCGAATAAGCTACTACGAACAGCATAGTGGACGCATTATTACAGCCAAGATAGACACAAAGCCCACGCCTACCACAGTAGTACAAGTTTATATGCCAACTAGCTGACGAAGAAACTGAAGAAATGTAAGATGAAATAAAAGAAATTATTCAAATAGTTACGGGTTACAAAAATTTAATAGTGATGGGGGCCTGGAATTCGACAATAGGAGAAGGAAGAGAATGAAAAGTGGGAGGTAAATATGGACTGGGTGTAAGGAATGAAAGAGGAAGCTGCCTGGTAGAGTTTTGCACAGAGCATAACTTAATCATTGCTGACACTTGGTTTAAGAATCATGAAAGAAGGTTGTGTACATGGAAGAGACCTGCACACACCGAAAGGTTTCAGAATGATTATATAATAGTAGGACAGAGTTTTAGGAAGCAGGTTTTAAATTGTAAGACATTTCCAGGGCAGATGTGGACTCTGACCACAATTCATTGATTATCAACTGTAGGTTAAAACTGAAGAAACTGCAGAAAGATAGGAATTTAAGGTGATGGGATCTGGATAAACTGAAAGAACAGGAGGCTGTTGAGAGTTTCAGAGGGAGCATTAGGGAACAATTGACAACACAGGAAAGGAATACAGTAGAAGAAGAATGGATAGCTTTGAGAGATGAAATAGTGAAGGCAGTAGAGGATCCAGTAGGTAAAAAGACGATGGCTAGTAGAAACCCTTTGGTAACACGAGGTATTGGATCTAACTGATGTAAGGAGAAAATATAAAAACGCAGTAAATGAAGTTGGCGAAAACGAATACAAACGTCCCAAAAATGAGATCGGCAGGAAGTGCAAAACAGCTAAGTGGGAATGGCTAGAGAACAAATACAAGGATGTAGAAGCATGAATCACTAGGGATAAGACATCTGTTGCCTACAGAAAAAATAAAGAAACCTTTGGAGAAAAGAGAACCACATGTATGAATATCAAGAGCTCGGAATGGTAAACCAGTCCTAAGCAAAGAAGGGAAAGGCTAAAGCTAGAAGGAGTATGTAGCTCTTCCATCTGGCGGGCAAGATGTAAGAGACAGAAGAAATACCCTTAGACTTCAAGAAATAATATAGTAATTCCAAGCCCAAAGAAAGCAAGTGCTGACAGGTGTGAGATTTACCAAACTATCAGTTTAATAAGTCATGGCTGCAAAATACTAAAACGAATTCTTTGGAGACGAACGGAAAAAGTGGTAGAAGCCAACCTTGGAGGAAGATCAGTTTGGATTCCGTAGAAATGGAGGAACACGAGAGGCAATACTGACCCTATGACTTATTTTAGAAGCAAGGTTAAGGAAAGACAAACCTACATTTATAGAATTTGTAGACTTAGAGAAAGCTTTTGACAATGTTCACTGGAATACTCTCTTTCAAATTCTGAAAGGGACAGGGATAAAATACAGGGAGTGAAAGGCTATTTACAATTTGTATAGAAAATAGAAGGCAGTTATAACAGTCGAGAGGCACAAAAGGGGAGCAGTGGTTGAGAAGGGAGTGAGACAGGGTTGTAGCCCATCCCCGATGTTATTCAATCTGTACACTGAACAAGCAGTAAAGGAAACGGGAAAAAAAATTGGAGCAGAATTAAAATCCAGAGTGAAGAAATAAAAACCTTGAAGTTTGCTGATGACATTGTAATTCTGTCAGAAACAGCAAGGACTTGAAAGAACTGTTGAACAGAATGGACAGTTTCTTGAAAGGAAGATATAAGATGAAAATCAACAAAAGCAAAATGAGATAATGGAATGTAGTCAAATTAAGTCAGGTGAAACTGAGGGAATTAGATTAGGAAATGAGATACTTAAAGCAGTAGATGAATTTTGCTAAGGGCAGCAAAAAACTGAGGATGGTCAAAGTAGAGAGGATATAAAATGTAGACTGGTGATGGCAAGGAAAGCATTCCTGAAGAAGAGAAATTTGTTAACATTGAGTATAGATTTAAGTGTCAGGAAGACTTTTCTGAAAGTATTTGTGTGGAGTGTAGCCACGTATGAATGTGAAACTTGGGTGATAAACAGTTTATAGAAGAAGAGAATAGCAGCTTTTGAAATGTGGTGCTATAGAAGAATGCTGAAGATTAGATGGGTAGATCACGTAACTAGTGAGGAGGTACTGAATAGAATTGGGGAGAAGAGGAACTTGTGGCACAACTTGACTAGAAGAAGGGATCGTAGCATCAAGGGATCATCAATTTAGTACTAGAGGAAGCATGGAAGGTAAAAATCGTAGAGGGACACCAAGAGATGAATACACTAAGCAGACTCAGAAGGATGTAGGTTGCAGCAGTTAATTGGAGATGTAGAGGCTTGCACAGGATAGAGTAGCATGGACAGCTGCATCAAACCAGTCTTTGGACTGAAGACAACAACAACAACAACAACAACAACAACAACTATCAATTTATTCAAACAAAGAAAAATTTTCTGACCTACATTCTGGAGGAAACCATTATTCCAAGCAGCAATTAGAAAATAAAATCTTCAAAAATTCACTGATACAGCTTCACAAAGTGTATATAGAAGAACATATGTTAACATGGGTGCCTGTTACTTCAAGTATGAGCTGCTTATTTGAACTGCCTTACTGTTTGCAGTGTGACACACACACACACACACACACACACACACACACACACACACAGCAGCCAACCATAGAACCTGTTTGCTACTATAACCAGTTGTAAATGATGATTGTGGTTGGTAACCTAACAGTTGTGACCCATTCTGTTGAGTGCTTTTAATCCTCTCCGTGTAGCTTGTTTATTTTGTGCTATAGAATGTCTGAAGCCTGGAGCAGAAGTGTGCAGAGAAACGTGGTTGATAATGGAAAGTTCAGTGATCTGGTCATATTTTGCACGATTAGATATGTGAGACTGTGTGCCCAGCATGGCAACAGTTTGAGGAGGAGGTCAAACGTTACTGCCCCTAATGAAGGTAGCCGAAAGAACTGCAGAAACTCTGAAGATATATACAAACACTGTTGCCAAAGTTTGAAAAGAAAAACACTATGCAGAACATCAGAATATGAAGGGGCTGGTTCATCTCAGCTATGAACACCTGATAAAAAGAGGCAGCCAGAACAAAGAGTAAGAAACAATATTAAGAGTGAATAATGCAACTATAAAAAAAAACTGTGTTACTCTTTGTGAGGCAGAATTAATCAGAGGCAGCAAGACTTCTCTGTTAACAGTTGTTAGACCCAAAATTATAATGGAGAGTGGCAACATTGTTTCATGGCATTGTCAACTTTTTAGAAACATTATTAACATGATGTTTGAAAACATTGTGTGACTCAATGAAATGTAGATAAATGCCAGTCATTCCATCAAGAATACTGGACAGATGATAGTATATGTGGAAGTTCAGCTGTTCCCAAGGGAAAGGGGCAAGAGTTATTGTCTTGCAGGATGGAACTTCATATGGTTGCGTACCGAACTGTCTCCCTGTTTACAAATCAAGGAAAATAAGCGATTACCATCAGGAGATCAATCATAATAGACTTTTGAAGTGCTTCAAAGGGCAACTATCAAAAAACATAAATCAGCTATATGTCATTATAATCGATAAGGCCCATACCATTCAGTTTTTAAAGATAAAGCTCCAACGATGGCAACGAAAAACAGCCAACGTTGTTGAATGGTTCAACCAGCCAACGTTGTTGAATGGTTCAAATGCCACAATGTGCAGTTCAGGTTGATTTAAGTAGGAAGAGCACCTGTAACTAGTAAAAAATCCACAGTTTCAACAGTATGTTGACGAAGTGGCTGAAGAACATGGTCACAAAGTTCTCAAGTGTCCCCTGTACCACTGCCACATCAATTCCATCAAAATGATATGACTGCAGATCAAACACTATTTGACAACAAATAACAAAAGCTTTACTGTGACAGAGATTCATGAACTGTTTGAAGAAGGAATGGTACAGATAATGCCAGAGAAGTTGAGTAATGTTCTACCACGCACAGAAACGGTTGACAAAGAAGCATGGAAAAAATAAGTGTGTGTAGGAACTACTACACAAAATATAATTATATCCTTGGGCAAATACAGTGACTTTTCCAAAGATGCAGAACAGTCCAGAGAAAGAAAGTGACTGAACTAAATGGCATCTACCCTTTCCCATACCTTGTGTCTTTTTGTGTTTGTGTTTCATATTTTTGAGTGAACGGTGTCTACTGCATTGCCACAATAAATCTCATCCCGTTAGTAAGGAATATGCCTCTCCATAAGTATGGCGTACTACAGGAATTGATAAGTACTTAAGCAGTTTATATTATTTTAATGTAGTTAGTTATTGTGTTCACGTGAATGATTTAGCTCCATTTCAGTGCCCTTTTGTACTGAATAGGGCAACTAAATGTCAATCATTCAGTTTACTGCGCTTTTGTTGAGATATACAAATAATAGGAACAAGGCATCATTTTATTCATAGGAGTGCATCCACATTAAGCAACAAGGAAGTTACAATTCTGTGAAGTGAGCTGAATACTGCACTTTAAAATGCAACATGAGAAGGTATTCAGTACACAACTGTGCAGCATTATTGTTGTTATTTCCCCAACATTTCTAAATATAAGCATGGGATTTCTTTTTCTTGTATAAGCAAATGACACTGCACAGCCTTATAATTCCCATATAATTACTTACACTGATGACATCTCTCTGCTGTTTCATAGTGACAATGAAGAAGAAATAACATTTTTCAACACGAGACATCAGAGGTGACTAAATATTTTAGTAATCAGAGCCTAAAAGTCAGTACCACAAGATCACAGGTACTGGAGTTCAAAGTAGGCAATGCATACCACAGATGTTTAAGAAATATTTGTGGAATTTTATGCATATACAATGAAAACTAAATTCCTCGGTCTGCACTTGGATAGCAGTCTTCAATGGGGAAACCACGTTAACCTTGTATACAGGAAAATCAGAAGTGCAATGGTCTTGCTCAGCCAACACCCTAAATTGTTTGTAGCTTAATGCAGAAAACAGTAAACTATGGGATGTTTGTCCATTTGTAAGTTATGGGATAGAGCTATGGGGACATGCAATTTATATTCACTTTAACCGAATACTGATGCGACAAAAGATTGATGGATGGATGGATGGATGGATGGATGGATGGATGGATGGATGGATGGACAGACGGATGGACGGATGGACTGATTAATTGATTGCTGGGCTCAAAGGGACCCAATTATGAGATCATTAGTCCCTTGATCCCTTCCAGGAATAGTCCTCAGAGAGGAAGTACACCAAAGACAAATCCTAATGGATTCAGTTGTATCCGTGACTCAAGAAAACCAAGAGGTAGAAGTGAGGGAGGCATAAAAGGGTGAAAATAGGAGTGTTGCCCTGCTCAGAAAGCAGCTGAAGGCACCAGGGCCTGTTACGTGTCTGGAGAGACACACACTGCATCCAACCAGTGCTTCCACATGCTCCATAACCACAAGCAAACTAGCTACATGAACAAGAAATAAAATCTCAGGAAAGAGGACAATGATGATGAGTCTGTCAAACAATTAAAGATGTAAAGGAATAAAAATAATTTAATAGATGGGAAGGTCAGGAGCCAGGCCAGACCACCAAGCAAGGGCAGCCATGGGCCCCTCAGGTCGGAGCAGGTGACAGGGCACCCTTCCAATCTCTCAATCAGCTGAGGAGGCTGATGTGTCCTACATCACAGAGAAGAGTAAAAACCTCTTTCACGGGTAAAACATAAAACCAAATTTTCTGCTTTTGCATTATCTGCAAGCACCAGAAGTAGCATGTCAGCAAATAAGTTTCAGCATAAGGTGGCCAAAATAGGACAGTCCAGCAGCTTGTGGGCCATTGTGAGATGGGCACCACATTGACAGTCGGGTGGATCCTCAAGTTGGAGGATGTGATCATATGTCAGCCAAGTGTGGCCAATGTAAAGCTGTGAGAAGCATGAAAGGGAGACTGCCACATGGCCATGGTCTCCTCTATGTTTCACAGTTTATTCATAGAAATCACTGCACACCAATCTGCATTCCAAGCCTCCAACAATTGTTCACATAGAGTCAACAGAATGTCCAGTTCCAGTACCCCTGTCTCCAAAGTCGGCAACCTGGTAGCCAAACTGCCCAACTGGTTAGCACGTTCATTCTCTGGGATCCCAATGTTATCAGGGATCCATACTAAGACAGCCAACTGTTCATCATGTTGGAGTTCATACAGTAGATCCTGGATAGTTACAACCTATGGGTGTCAAGGACAGCACTGGTCAACAGCCTGCAGATTACACTCAAGGAATCACTGCCGATTAAGAACTACTTGACAGCGCAAGAACGAAGGTGGCTGAGGGCTCGAGCAATGGTCACCAGTTCTTCAGAGAATACACTGCATCGATTCAGCAGGAAACATAGCTCAGCATCTTGCAAGAGTGTAGGCAAAACTGATTTATATGTTGACTGTAGAGCGTCAGTGTGACTTTGTCTGAGCCTGGAAATGCTTCAAGGATGAACAGAAACAGGGGGTGAAAAATCATAGGGTCTATTGAGTCATTCGATTCAAAGGAGAGGTTGAGGGAGATCCGAGGACAGGGTACCCTCGTGGGGGCACATGCAATTTCTCACTGACAAGAGGCAACATTGGGGAAGGATGGAGTTTAGAGTAGACACACTGTATGTGAACTGCAATCCTGACTCCAGACCTTGGTCTCTTTTGTGGGCGGTAGATCTCCCTACTAGGAAAAAGGACATAGTAGTTCAGATGCCCAGGGGAGCAGTGAATGTGTACTGCACAGCTGAGTAGCAATTGTTGGTGCCTGATCTGTAGGGGAGGGACACTAGCCTTGATGAATAGGCTGTTCACAGAGCTGGTCTGAAATGCACTGTCACAAGTCTGACCCCACAATCAAGTATCGGATCCAGCATCCACAAAGGTGAAGGTGCTGCTGACCCACATAATCAAGACATGACAGGATCAGAGCTTTGTATAGCCGCAAAAATGCAGAGCGGTCTGCACCCCATCTGGTGTAACTACGACAATGAAGAGTATTAAGATGTGACCAGCTGATCTGCTTAGGCTGGTGAAGATGGTACAGTCACATCAACTGGGCATCAAAGACCAATTTAAAAAAAAAATGATAAGACTCCACTACATTGTGCATTTGGTCCTCGAGTTAGAGTTCTGGTTGGGGATGGACAGTACAATGGTGGCAGAATTGCATGACAAATGTCTTGGTGGTGGCAAACCAGAAACCATGAGTGAGAGTACAGGACTGTCCCTTTTACATGGCACCCTGCAGTTGGAATTCAGCAACACCCATAGTTGAGGAGCAGTAAAAGACACAAAACTCATCAGCATACAGGAAGGCTGATACTGTAGATCCCACAGCTGCAGCTAGGCCATTGACAGCCACTAGAAAAAGGGGCACACTCAATACAGAGCCCTGTGGGACCCCATCCTCTTGTATATGAGATGTAACGTAGAAAACAGCAACTTGAACCTGGAAAGTATGGAGAGAAAAGAAGCTCAGGATAAAAACTGGGCATTGACCCTGAAGACTCCACTCATGGAAGGTAGCTAGGATGTGGTGATACCATTGGGGATATATGCCCTCTCTAAGTCAAAGAGTTTTTTTGACTGTGACAGGATGTTGACGCAGGGAAACAGCTGGCCAAATAGTGGACTGCAGGCAGGTCAAATTGTCAGCAGTAGAGCTGCCTTGCCCAAAACCTCCTAGAGATGGAGCCAAAAGACCCAGCTGTCCATCTCAAGGGGGTGTTTACCCAGTTTCAATACTGGGACAATCATGATTTCTAATCGCTGAGACGGGAACTCACCCTAACTCCAGATGTGATTGAAAATGGCAAGGATGTGATGTTAGCAATCCACTGATAAGTGGATGAGCATTTGGCTGTAGATGTAGTCTGGTTCTGGCATTGTGTCAGGACAAAGGGCTAGGGCACTGAGGAATTCCCCTGTACTGAACGGAACATTATGAGGTTCCAGGTGATGTGTAGTAAATGGTAAAGGAAGTCACTCTAACCACTGTTTGAGGGCATGAAATGCAAGCTGATAATTCTCAGACACAGAGGCTTGATCATAATGAAAAGTAGAAGACTCGCAATAGTGTCTGTAACAGTGCAAACGTCACCATTCACAGAGAAAACACATACATCTGTGGGGTACTGATGTCCGTAGAGGTGTCTAAACTTCACGCAAACCTGCAAAGGAGGGGCATGTGATCCAATAGTAGCAATGTACCTCACTCAGCTTTCTTCTTTCTGTCAATTTATGAGGTGGTAGATCTGGACATATAGCTGTTTAAAGGTAGCGAGATGCTGCATCAACGGAAGTTGTTTATGGCATTGGAGAGTGCGCCTGCAATCTCTAATGGCCATGGTAATTTCAAGGGTCCAACAAGGTACTGTTTTCCAATGAGGGGATCCCAAAAGAAGAGGGGATCACTGGGTCAGCTGCCAATAGAATGGCTGCAGTTGTGCTCTTCACAACTGCATCGATACCTCCATGTGGCAGGGTGTGAAGGGTGAGGCAATGGTGAAAGCATCCCAGTCAGCTTTGGAAACAACAGAGCCCATCTATGTGGACACTCAGGCAAGTGACACAGAGCATTAAGTTTCCCCTGACCCATGGTTCTGCGTGACTTTTCTGTAATTATTCCCATTTCCTAAACATCACCAACCATTTTCCATCACCACTTTTCCTTCCCCTTCAACCCTTCTGCCAGGAGAAGGAGCCACTGGCTCAGACAGCTTGCACATTTCATTAATTTTTATGCGATTTGTCCTGCCATCACTTGGTGAGTGGATTTTTTGTCTATCCAACTGTATAACATATACACTCCTGGAAATGGAAAAAAGAACACATTGACACCGGTGTGTCAGAGCCACCATACTTGCTCCGGACACTGCGAGAGGGCTGTACAAGCAATGGTCACACGCACGGCACAGCAGACACACCAGGAACCGCGGTGTTGGCCGTCGAATGGCGCTAGCTGCGCAGCATTTGTGCACCGCCGCCGTCAGTGTCAGCCAGTTTGCCGTGGCATACGGAGCTCCATCGCAGTCTTTAACACTGCTAGCATGCGTGGACGTGAACCGTATGTGCAGTTGACGGACTTTGAGCGAGGGCGTATAGTGGGCATGCGGGAGGCCGGGTGGACGTACCGCCGAATTGCTCAACACGTGGGGCGTGAGGTCTCCACAGTACATCGATGTTGTCGCCAGTGGTCGGCGGAAGGTGCACGTGCCCGTCGACCTGGGCCGGACCGCAGCGACGCACGGATGCACGCCAAGACCGTAGGATCCTACGCAGTGCCGTAGGGGACCGCACCGCCACTTCCCAGCAAATTAGGGACACTGTTGCTCCTGGGGTATCGGCGAGGACCATTCGCAACCGTCTCCATGAAGCTGGGCTACGGTCCCGCACACCGTTAGGCCGTCTTCCGCTCACGCCCCAACATCGTGCAGCCCGCCTCCAGTGGTGTCGCGACAGGCGTGAATGGAGGGACGAATGGAGACGTGTCGTCTTCAGCGATGAGAGTCGCTTCTGCCTTGGTGCCAATGATGGTCGTATGCGTGTTTGGCGCCGTGCAGTTGAGCGCCACAATCAGGACTGCATACCACCGAGGCACACAGGGCCAACACCCGGCATCATGGTGTGGGGAGCGATCTCCTACACTGGCCGTACACCACTGGTGATCGTCGAGGGGACACTGAATAGTGCACGGTACATCCAAACCGTCATCGAACCCATCGTTCTACCATTCCTAGACCGCCAAGGGAACTTGCTGTTCCAACAGGACAATGCACGTCCGCATGTATCCCGTGCCACCCAACGTGCTCTAGAAGGTGTAAGTCAACTACCCTGGCCAGCAAGATCTCCGGATCTGTCCCCCATTGAGCATGTTTGGGACTGGATGAAGCGTCGTCTCACGCGGTCTGCACGTCCAGCACGAACGCTGGTCCAACTGAGGCGCCAGGTGGAAATGGCATGGCAAGCCGTTCCACAGGACTACATCCAGCATCTCTACGATCGTCTCCATGGGAGAATAGCAGCCTGCATTGCTGCGAAAGGTGGATATACACTGTACTAGTGCCGACATTGTGCATGCTCTGTTGCCTGTGTCTATGTGCCTGTGGTTCTGTCAGTGTGATCATGTGATGTACCTGACCCCAGGAATGTGTCAATAAAGTTTCCCCTTCCTGGAACAATGAATTCACGGTGTTCTTATTTCAATTTCCAGGAGTGTATTTATGGTACTGTCACAGTACACGGTAGCTGTTTATCACTTCAACAATATTGCATTATAATCAAATTCATATTCCATTAATTATAACTCTGGTACACAGTTTTGACTAATGATACTAGCTCAATGCCTGGGTCTGAGCTATGATGAAGCTGTTATCATAGACTGCTGTCACAGACTGGGTTGTATGGTGCTGCACTCTGACATAAGTAGACTTCGGTGTTAGGAACCTCTTGAGGGCATGCCTTCTCCAACGACTCTCATTCATTCATGGCTTCATCTGACAGCGACTGCCCTTAGCTTGAGTTGCTGTCATGGGGCATACAGGGTGGTCCATTGATAGTGACTGGGCCAGATATCTCACGAAATAAGCATCAAACAAAAAAACTACAAAGAACAAAACTCGTCTAGCTTGAAGGGGGAAACCAGATGGTGCTATGGTTGGCCCGCTAGATGGCGCTGCTATAGGTCAAACGGATATCAACTGCATATTTTAAAATAGGAACCCCCATTTTTATTATATTTTGTGTAGTACATAAAGAAATATGAATGTTTTAGTTGGACCACTTTTTTTTGCTTTGTGATAAATGGTGCTGTAATAGTCACAAATGTATAAGTATGTGGTATCATGCAACATTCCGCCAGTGCGTACTGTATTTGCTTCGTGATACATTACCTGTGTTAAAATGGACCGTTTAACAATTGCGGAAAAGGTCGATATCATGTTGATGTATGGCTATTGTGATCAAAATGCCCAACGGGCGTGTGCTATGTATGCTGTTCAGTATCCTGAACGACATCATCCAAGTGTCCGGACTGTTCGCCGGATAGTTACGTTATTTAAGGAAACAGGAAGTGTCCAGCCACATGTGAAACATCAACCAAGACCTGCAACAAATGATGATGCCCAAGTAGGTGTTTTAGCTGCTGTCATGGCTAATCCACACATCAGTAGCCGACAAATTGCATGAGAATCGGGAATCTCAAAAATGTCGGTGTTGAGAATGCTACATGAACATCGATTGCACCCATACAGTTCTGCCACTGGGCACAAGAGAAATTATGAGACAATGACAGATATTTTGCACGCATTCTATTTAGCGATGAAGCATCATTCACCAACAGCGGTAATGTAAACCAGCATAATATGCACCATTGGGCAACGGAAAATCCACAATGGTTGTGAGAAGTGGAACATCAGCGACCTTGCCGGGTTAATGTATGATGCGGCATTATGGGGGGGAAGGATAATTGGCCCCCATTTTATCGATGACAATCTAAATGGTGCAATGTATGCTGATTTCCTACGTAATGGTCTACCGATGTTACTACAAAATATTTCACTGCATGACAGAATGGCGATGTACTTCCAACAAGATAGATGTCCGGCACATAGCTCGTGTGCGGTTGAAGCAGTATTGAATAGCATATTTCATGACAGGTGGATTGGTCGTCAAAGCACCATACCATGGCCCACAAGTACACCGCATCTGACATCCCCAGATTTCTTTCTGTGGGGAAAGTTGAAGGATATTTGCTTTCGTGATCCACCGACAATGCCTGACAACATGCGTCAGCGCATTGTCAATACATGTGCGAACATGACAGAGGGTGAACTACTCGCTGTTGAGAGGAATGTCGTTACATGTATTGCCAAATGCATTGAGGTTGACGGGCATCATTTTGAGCATTTATTGCATTAATGTAGTATTTACAGGTAATCACCCTGTAACAGCATGCGTTCTCTGAAATGATAAGTTCACAAAGGTACATGTATCACATTGGAACAACCGAAATAAAATGTTCAAATGTACCTATGTTCTATATTTTAATTTTAAAAAACCTACCTGTTACCTACTTTTCGTCTAAAATTGTGAGCCATATGTTTGTGACTATTACAGCACCATCTAACACAAAGCAAAAAAAGTGGTGCAACTAAAACATTCATATTTCTTTACGTACTACACGAATATGTAATAAAAAAATGGGGGTTCCTATTTAAAAAATGCAGTTGACATCCGTTTGACCTATGGCAGCTCCATCTACCGGGCCAACCATAGTGCCATCTGGTTCCCCCCTTCAAGCTAGACAAGTTTCGTTGTTTGTAGTTTTTTCGTTTGATGCTTATTTCGTGAGATATTTGGTCTGGTCACAATCAATGGACCACCCTGTATACTTTAACCTGGGACTTCACACTTTGGAAGACACCATAGTACATATTTCTCAACTGATATTTTGTAAAATACATGTTGTAATGTGTAATAGCTCTTGTAAATGTGTAAAACTCGGAATGTATAGAATAACACAGAAAATAAATAACAATGTACATTTTATGGATTCTATCTCTGAAACCATTGATAATGGGGCACATGTCTATATGAAGGTTTGTGCCTCAAAGGATGGCTCCTGTCATATCCCTGAATACTGACCACTCCACCTGGGACACCCTTTGTATAGACTTATCAGATTATTGTAAGCCATCAGAGTGACACACTCAAATGTTAAGGTGTACATAACCAAAACACAAGGAATAAGCACAATTATTACAGACAAAGAACAAAACTAATTAACAGATGACGATCCATATTTCAGCGGCTCAATCTGGTATTACAAACTGCCAGAAGAACAAACACTGGGGACCCATTTAAAATAATGTTAAAATCTTTTCTTATAAATATCTGTATTCATTAAAGAAATCTAAATTGTATCTATTATGTACTAACCTTTGTAGATTAAATATATTTAACCTTTGTAAGCAAATACGATAAGAGTATCTACTACACCTTTGTAAACAATACAACATTTGCAAAAGTCATTGTGTGATTACTACATGGAAAAATGAATGTAAAGAGACAAATAAATAAATAAAAGTATGGTGGAACCATGTTGCCATCAGGTGAGACTGCTGTTGGCCACTGTCAATCCACAGAAGCTCAGCTTGTCACTGTCACGGAGAAAAAAGTTAGGATAGAACACTCAGACTCGTTGCCGATCTTTATTGTATACAACTGAAATTGTGCAACATATACAAAGAGGTAATGTCAGGACAGGTTCTGCAACATCCTTCATGAACTAATTAAAATACATATGTAATATTGTAGGTCATAAATCAATGGTAGTCCTCCATGGAATTGTCATTTTTTATTTGGTAGCAGTCATTAAATGTCAGACTATAAATACAAATGTTTGGGTTTCAAACCTCATTCAGCCACAGCCTTTTTCCCAGCATTTTTTGCTTCTTTCCCTAAGGAAATGATTTGTTAAACTGAAAAATATTCACCATAGTTCAAAGACTGCATTAAACCATAGCTCCCAGTGTAACATGCTGGGTAAGTCTGTTTAAAGATTTGAGGATGGCAAGAGCATATCACTTGCATAACACATCCATGCCTAGTAAAGCACTATGATGTTGAAATCAAATTTCAGGTCGAAGACATCTTTGCTATCGCTAGCAACTTATAACAGATTCTATATGGAAGATCATTGGAAAGTCTTGCCTCAACACCTTGTGAAGACACAATTGAGTGTTACACTTATTAATTGGTGAGAGCTCCGTTGTACACATAAGAAAATAAGAGTAAATAAAATAGAAAAAGAAACAACAAAAAAAAAGAAAAAACAGTAAGAGGAAAGGTACATTTCTAGCAAAGCAGTGTCAATTAAGTTAAGAACCAACAACATCTTAACTTTATACTTACCTTAGCAAAAGACTGACAGTATAGCTGGGGCGTACATCACTTTGATTGAGTAAAATCCTAGAATTTCTAATCTTTTGGGGCTGCTCCTTAAAACATTCAGGAGCAGTAAAATAGCCACCGTGCATATGAAACACGATAGTGTTAATACAAAATGAAGATGGATCTGAGCAGAGCTTGGGTCCCAAGTAAATTAAACCATTGAAGTAAACACCCCAAACAGTCAAAACTACATCCTTCTCTTGTTTCCGGTGTAACCAGAGACGGATGACAATACCTGTAAATTGAAATCATCTGTTAGGTGAAGTACAAACTACAGTGATAAAAAAAAGAGTAGCTTGTATACCTTACATGTTTAATAGTTTGACCAGGATAGCTTCAGGTTCGTGGTTATTTTTTTTTTTTTTTTTTTAAGCAACTGTCACATGCAAATGAACAAAAAGCAGTCATGACCTAACAGTAGAGCATTGATTGGGTGGAGGGGGTGGGGGTTGAGTAACTGATTTTTTGATTAACCAATCATTTGATAATTTATAAAAACATATTGCACCAATGCTCATAGAAAAGTAAAACAAAGAAACAGTGAATTAAATGCAAAACTGTACATATGTATTACACATCTTACAATTAACATAGACAATTGACTAGCAAGTTCAAATGACTATTAAATCAGGCCCACATTTTAAGAAAAGAAGACCAAAATTTGTTTTTGTTTCAGAGCTAAGACTCATTTCTTGCCACCAAATGTTGCAAATGTTTTAAAGACAGCACTCGGAATGCATTATGTTCTTCTTCTGGTTGTAACCAGTTCATAGTCATCTCAAGACAGTGAAAAGCTTTCTCAGTGGATGGTCCTTTTTCAGCATGACTGTTGTCGCTAGGCTATTCCCCACCCCCGCAAGGCTCTTGGTCATTGATGACCAGGGTAAGACTTACATTGTCAAGCAATATGTGACAGCCAGAGTCATCAATGCCACATTCAAGTCAGTCTTTAATTTATACAGGATGAGGCAGCTAATTCATAACACCCCTTGTATCTCCCCAACCGTAATAGATACAAAGATGCCGCTTGGACAGTGAATTGCATGGAAAGGGGCTACTTGAATACATCACATTTTATGTTTGTGCTATTTTTTATTACAGAGATATGAGGCTATGTTTGTTTTTTGTTTTTTTAAATGGAACCCTATGTTAAATTTTAGCATAACATAATGGGCTTAAAAAGACGTCTTCAAATATGTGTATATCATAATATTTAGGCAAATAGTTTTTGAGACACAGATACGTCTTAATATCGTGTTCATCCTTTGAAGCAGCGCTGTCCAATGCAACCTTTCCTGTTGTGTAGAGTACATGGTAAACATGAAAAGTCTGTCCTTACACAAACACACCCATTTACCTGACAATAGTAATACATACTGCGATATTTTGCGCAAAAATTAACTGATGATGCTGTGCAAATATTATTCACTTATTTGAAAACGAAAAAAGGCTGTATCATCTTGTAGGTGCTGCAGAGCAAACCAGCAAAATTCCTGGCGCTGTTCGAAATCTACACCGGACAGTGCTTGGTGTAATAAAAGGTGAAATGGGTGAAATCTATGCCGGTGCAATGTGCGCAGAACACTTCTCTGACTTATACCACATTCCAAGGCGATATGTCACGATGAAACAGTAGGGTCGTTATGCGCCGACGCCAGAACACCCTCTTCATATACCTTGCCAGTTGCAGTTTTCTGCCTTGTCCTCTGTATGGCATTCCATGATCCCGATTCAAGTAGTTTCTTGCAAATATGTGCAAGAAGCTGGCGCGTAGTACGCTCACAATCAGGATACAGCTTTCCATATTGCTTTAACAGTATTTCTTCTGCTTTCGCCACACACTAGAAGCATATCTAACTTTTCTTCATTGGTGTACATGTCTGCTCCAAGAATCTGTGACAGAAATGCGGTGTCTCAATACCCCAGCAGCACATTTATACCCTTCTCTCCAGCTACCTCGTGTGTCACCTTGTGAGTTATCGAGAAGCAGGAAAACAATGCCTTCCCTGTTAAGTTCCTCAGTGGACAACAGGAAAGGTCGCATTGGACAATGCCACATCGAAAGATGAACATGATATGAGAACATATCTGTGTCTCAAAAACTATTTGCCTAAATATTATGATATACACATATTTGAAACAGCCTTTTTTAGCCCATCATGTTATGCTAAAGTTTAACATAGGGTTCCATTTAAAAAACCAAAGATGGCCTCATATCTCTGTAATAAAAAATAGCACAAACATGAAATGTGATGTACCTGTATTTACTCGAATCTTAGCCGCACTCGAATCTAAGCTGCACCTGAAAAATGAGACTTGAAATCAAGGAAAAAAAATTTCCCGAATCTAAGCCGCACCTGAAATTTGAGACTCAAAACTCAAGGGGAAAGAAAAGTTTTAGGCCGCACCTCCAAATTGAAACAAAGTTGGTCCATTGTAATATGAGACACAATTAGGTCGAATAAATGACGATACAGTTACAGTAGTTTGTTTCGAATCGTAAGCTTGGCAGGTAAGCTTTACCAGGTAGCCATTGCTATGCGTCAGGCGCTCCATCCGTATTTATACAGGTACCCTTCCTTTTTTACGTGCTTTCACGTGCTTGATTGCTTATTTTTCTTTGATCTGATAAGTGCCGTTCTCTTTGTTATAGGTGTTTACATCACTCTAAGCTGAAAATGCAGTGCTGTACTGTGTCATGCATTGTTTGTCACATTCTGATAATGAGTGTTTACGGTCTGTCGCCGCTAGAGGCATGGCTTGCTTTTGTGCACACTACTGCCGCTTACAATTAAAAAAAAAAAAAAAGAGAGAGAGAGAGAGAGAGAGAGAGAGAGAGAGAGAGAGAGAGAGAGAGAGAGAGAGGAGGGGGGGATCGTGTCACTAGCGAAACAATGGCAAGAGACTGCTATTTGTTGTTACTTACACTGCTGCTTTCCTTGATAATGATCAACAAGAACCAAATAATAGACTGCACATGATAGAAGATGTTCTGAACGAGAGTTTAGCGAAAATTTTTCTCCGTTTGAAAATCTTTGCAGACACCTCTTTAGTACATTACATTCTGCACTGAAATTAGAGTCATCATAGATTTGAAAATCTAGTCAATTGCCGTGCTTCACTTCTGACTGTATCACTATTAGGCATAAGAATAATACGAATTTAAACATGACATGATATGTATATTCTTCTGTGTTTGCTGTTGCCTCACTCTAGTTTCATAGTTTATTAGGCAGCCAAGACGAAAGAATACATGGTAAAATGTTTATATTCATATTATTCTTATGGTGAAGAGAATACTGCATGTGATTCACAATTCATAAAAGTTCCTATTAGCAACCATCTCTTCTCACAGGTAGGAAAGAATTCAGAACGTAGAGTTGGCCATACTGACAAGCATCCCAAACAGTCTTGCCAGTCGGATTTTCGTAGTACATTGAAATGCTGTTACATTCGAAGATGAACAATACGGAATTTGCATTTACTTCGTTGGATAATGTACGAAAATGCAGTGGTCGAAACTCGGAGGGGGGGGGGGGGGGGGGGGGAAGCTCTTCTTCCACCTTTTTTTTAAATTTATTTACTGACGCAGAGGTTTTGGCGCCAGTATTTATCATTGTGCCTGCAAAGCTTGCCTGTGTAGCGCTACATATATTCGATGGCAGAAGTTATTTGTGGCGGCACCTACCAACATTTTTCAGAACTTCCGCTTACTTTACACTCGATTCTACGCCGCAGGCGGTTTTTTGGATCACAAAAACCAGAAAAAAAGTGCGGCTTAGATTCAAGTAAATACGGTATTCAAGTAGCCCCTGTCCCTGCAATTCACTGTCCAAACGGCATCTTTGTATCCAAATGGTTGGGGAGATACAAGGGGTTATGACTTAGCTGCCTCATCCTGTATGTGAACACTGAACTGACATATGAAAACTTGTACCAAGGCTGGAATTCAAACCCACATCTCCTGGGTCACTAGGCAGATGCACAAACCATTACACGACCTTGACACAGTGGCTTTCCACAACTGCATCAACTACCCCAGCACGCCTCCCCCCTCAGTCCACATTCCCGGCCCACCTAGTATTCCCCCTAACTTTAGCAGCATTGCAGAAGCTCTACAATTGAATTGGGGTAGCACCTCAGCATCAAACCAAATGGGGGATTTCAACTGAAACCCAGGCATAGGGGGCTTGAATGTAATTGATTCAGTTGGTTGGACTACTAACTCATTCTTTTATGTGAAAATAGTCTGTACGAGCAACCAAATGAAAACATTCGAGATTGTTGCAGCTTCGCATAATGACTCAATTCTTCCTTCTTTCTTTTCAATTGAAAACTGTCAGCAGTTTTTCTGTTGGCTGAACCATCTAGTCACTCTTTCAACTAACACCACACTATAGTGTTTTAACTAAGCTATCCACTCATTCTTGTGCGTGATACCAGCCTACAGTGTTTTCATTAGTTGAATTAAAGCAGTGCTACCTTACACCACCAGAGGGTAGCCTTACCCTCACGGATAAGTGAAGACATACCTCAGAGGGTATATCAAAGTTAAAATAAGCATTATACATGTTCATTTAATTATGTACTGAATGGACTAATTTTTCTTTTCATTTATACATTGCTGTGGATTAAGTTGTTCCAGATGTTATTAATACTTAATTACTTAAGTTGATGTATCACTTAAATTGCTGATTCCAGAAAAAGAACTTTGAAAATCCTGGACATCTGGGTCAAATCAGATTAATTTCCCAGACACACATAGTTTGTAGATGGTAAGTTGGACAATGGCCATGATTTACAAGGGTGGTCCCATAAGTACCTGACCCAACAAAGAAAACACAAAAAATTTGAAAAAATGTATTTATTTTTCAACATAATCTCCTTTCAGCTCTATACACTTTTCCCACTTCGATACCTTTTTTATAATGAGAACTAACTCCTCAAAATAGCCATCAACTGCCAACATCACGTCTTCATTTGTTGAAAATCGTCAACCACCAAGCCATTTTTTCAAGCTGGGGAACAGAAAATAATCCGAGGGGGCTGAATCTGGTGAATAGTGTGCATGAGGTAGCAATTCAAACTTTAATTCATTAATTTTGGCCATTGCAATAATGGACTTGTGAGCTGCCCTGAAGACACAACACTTTATTGTCCAAATGCAGCTGTTTTTGCTTGATTTCTTCATTCAAACGTTGCAATAAGTTCGCATAATACTCGCCGTTGATAGTTTTTTCTTTTTCAAGATAGTCAGTGAAAATTATCCCACATGCATCCCAAAAAACCGCGCTATGACCTTGACTGCAGATGAAACGGTCTTCGTCTTCTTTGGAGTTGGTTCTCAAATTTGTGTCCATTGTTTTGATAGTTCTTTTGTCTCAGGAGTGAAGTGATGGACTCGTGTTTCACCCATGATTATGAAACAGCACAAAAAAATCAGCTTGGTTGCTGCAACTTCGCTAACCAGTCAATTGAAACATCTTCACGACACTGTTTTTGCTCGAGTGTGAGCAAACGTGACACAAATCTGGCACACAGTTTTCTCATGTCTTTTTGAAATGTCTACTGTGTCTTCTAACTCGTGCACTTTCAGTCGACAATCATACAGTACCGCTTTGTGGATTTTCTTCACCATTTCTGGAGTCGTCACCTGAATTGGTCGACACTGCGATGCTCGTCTTGGCAGCTCATACGGCCTCGTTTAAACTCAGCTAACCAATATTTTACTGTTTTCAATGAAGAAGCACACTCTTCCAATGTAGAATCTAGCTCAGCTTTAATATTGGTTGCACTGAGACATTTCAAAAATTGTATCACATGACGATGATCAATTTTCTCCATTTTCACAAGTTCACTCACAATGTTCACTATTGATAGCTGCCAAACAAATACTACGCAATGTGGCATCTTCAAACTTTAAACATATGCTTCATGGATCGTATACTTTCGAATCCAGAGATATTTTTCAACAACAACTGCCATCTCTTGGTTAGGCCAGGTACTTATGGGACCACCCCAATACCATGGGGAGTGGGGACATGAGAAAGAGAATGTTTTTTCCTTACTTGCGTGTCAGTGCTGACAACGCCAGTGGGCATGCACCTCCTATCAATCATCAGACGTAAATTACACATGTGAGTAACAAGGATTCATGAAAGCACATTACAGAGATGTTCATGTTCAAGCAAAGAACTCGTTTACAATAAGGAATATGAAAGTAAATGAAGTAAGTTTTAATGCAGTTCAATGAGTAGAAAGCAAATGACATTTAAAATATTGAGTAGAAAACAAATGACATTTAAAATATTGAGCTGTCTGGCAAGTTGGGTGGCATCACGGTGTGTGTGATCACCAATTGTTGGCAGTTTCCCGTTATCCCAATAAAGAAGTATGAAAATACAGGGCGTTCTAAAATTATCTTTACAACTTTAATCACATATTTTACAAATGGGGAGAGGTAGAAACATATGGTTTGCAGTGTAATGTTCATAGAAACCTAAGGTTCTAGTTTAGTGTGTTAAGGTAACCGTATTTTCTAGATCCTAATTCAGTACAAATAAAAAATTTTGATATTGCAAATAAAAGTCTTAATTAAATGTAATAAATGCAAACTCCTGTACCACTTTAATTCATTACAAAAAGTACATTAATTTATATTTTATTAGTACCTCCTAAGATGAAGGAATGCCAGAGGGCATACAGTATTTGTCAGTGATGTAAATTTTCACCAGCATACCTGTATTTTTCAACAGCATATGAAAACATCCAACTCAGGTTTCATCATAATTCACTCTAGTCACTAACATTGCTTTCATAGTTTCTACGACAAACCTTGTTTTGTTACTGCTCAATACCTTAATCATTTGGCAAAATACTTTTCAGTAGCAGCATACTAATACTGGTGAAATGAACACCTAATTTGAGATAAATGGTTGCATAACTGTTAAATCTGGGCAAATAGATGTCCCAAACTGGTTTAGAAAAAATTCTGGACAGAGCTAGATAAATTGTGACTGTCACGAAGCAAGGGGGGGTTGGGGGACAGATGATGATGATTTATGGCGGAGGGCACTAAACAACTAGGTCATTAGCACCCTTGCATTAATGTTATACCGAAGAACATTTTCATGATCTATGGAAGGAGATCAATAAACTGGAAAACTATGTTTGATCGCACCACAGGAAACATAAAGCAACCCCAAAAAGGTGAAGTTCAGAAAAGCCCGTAATAAAAGCCCAGTGAGACACAGTGGGATAACTAAATAAAATCATGGAGAAAATACCTAAAAAGATGCTGTTAAAAAAAAAGGGACAAATAACTGTGGCTGGATGAAGACTTAGAAATAATATGTGACCCTGCCATGTTAATAGGAGGATCAAACAACATCTACAGAATGAGACATACAAGGGTATTACAGAAATGAGGAAATGTTTAAACAATTTAACCCACACAAATGTACTCATTGTGAACATCCCACATTGTCATGATTTACTACCCTGATGGTGTGTGAACTGCGAAATTTATGTTGAAAACGAGGTTATTACTGAAATATGCACTAACTTTAAGAATGTTGAAATTGTAGATATAAACAAATTGGAGTGAAGGTTCCATACAGTCCATGGACTTCATTTAAATATGCCAGGAAAGAAATTACTAGCTGAAAAAATATGTACTCACATTTCGAAGAAGAGTGAAGAAAAAAGTATAAGTGACAAACAAATGGAGGTTAAGAAGTGCTTTAGACGAGTTACAAGCTGTGCCATCAGCCAAACACAAATTACCAAGGGGTTTAAACTGATTAGGTGAGAAATAAACAATCAAGTCATCAGCCAAACGAAAATTATGAAATGGTTTAAACCGAAGAAGACAGATGTGGATGAAGCAAAATTTATACAAGCTCCAGAAGTTAACTCACCTGCTGATTATGACCAGCAAACGGAAGCCACACACAAGAAAGATACCAAAAAATTTTTAGGGTAAGTACTGTATTAGAAATTCCATTAGATAAAGAATCAGAAACCAATTCAACTAAAGTTACTAAATTCCCAGATTTCGCTATACTACACCATAATGTTCAGTAACTCACAAATAAAATTTCCATGTTGGGAGCACTACTCCAGTATGCACTAAATGTAGACATAATTCGCATTACTGAACATTGAGTATGAAATGATGAAGTAAAATTAATCTCAATCTCAGGATATAGATTAGCAAGTCATTTTAGCCAAGAGTTTTCCAAACATGGTGGCTCTGCTATCTTTGTGAAAGAACAAATAAAGTTCTGTGATGTCAGTAAAAGTTATATTGACTCAATTGAAAAAGACTTTGAACTTTCCATTACTAAACTGCCAGAGCTTAATTTCATAGTTATTAACATATATAGAGCACCAAGTGGAAACCTGCCAGTCTTCATGAATAAACTAGAGGTTCTGCTGAACAGTATCAATACACTAAATATGAAGGTAGTGCTTTGTGGGGATTTCAATATTGATTTTTCAAAAGACAGCAGCACCAGAGATACTTTGATAAATATAACCAACTCATTCAATATGATCCCCACAATACACTGCCCAACAAGATTAACAGAATGCACTAATTCCATTATTGACCAAATATTCATCTCAGAAACAAATTACAGATTCACAAGCAGAGTACTGAGCATGGGTTATAGTGATCATGAGGCGCAGATGCTGTGTATAGAAATGCCAACAAGGAGTAGCAGTTCCGAAAAAGTAGTTGAAAAAAGAAACTTTTCTGAAGATAACATTAGAATTTTTAATCTCTTACTGGCGAAGAAAAACTTGGAAAGCATCGCCACTCAGAACAATGTTGATAGCATGTACGTGAGTTTTCAGAGCATCTTTCTTCACTATTTTAATGTAGCATTTCCAAAAGTAGTAAAAACAGTAAAACCTAACAATAATAAGCAATGGGAAACTAAAGGCATAAAAAATTCCAGTGAGAGAAACAGATTTCTGCAGTACTGTTGTAAGAAATATAGAGTAACCCAAGAATTCGCAGATTATTCAAAAGCCTACAACAGAATCTATGGCACAGTAGTCAAAGAGGCAAAAATTATGAAGGAATGACAATTTGATAAGAAACTCATCTAACAAAATGAGATCCACGTGGAAGTTATAAAGAAAGAAACTTTTAGTTCAGCGCCAAAGAAAAAGAATGTATCAATAACACTAGAAGGCTCAAAAGCCACAGACCCAAATTCATTTGTGGAAAAATGCAATGAACACTTCACCTCACTTCACTTCACTAGCTGAAGACCTCATTCAAGGACCAGTCCCAAGTTTCTCCAGCAAGTCAGTGATCTCGACTGCTTCTATGTATGTCTATGAAACAAACCCCAATGAAGTTAAAAGTAAAATTAAATCATTAAGCAATAAAATGTCAAGTGGTCTTGATGAAGTACCTGATTTTATATTAAAAACATGTGCTCACCACATAGCAAGCCCCTTGGCAAAAATTTTCAACCTCTCTTTAAAACTGGTGCATTTCCAGATTTTTTAAAATAGCAAAAGTTTCACCACTGCCAAAAAAAGGTTCTTCTGAAAAAATATCAAACTACCGACCCACGTCACAGTTAAGTTCCTTCTCAAAAATTCTAGAAAAACTCTTCTACGACAGGCTTTTAAGTTTCATAAATAAATATGCACCTCTTACAGTACAACAACATGGTTTTAGAAAGTCTAAATCTACACAGATAACAATTTTCGAATTCTTAGACTGCATTTTAAAAATCCCTTGATCAACATAAATTACATAAATTAGCTGCAGGTATTTTTCTAGATCTATCAAAAGCCTTTGACATCCTGGACCATAACATTCTGCTCAAAAAATTAGAAAGACAATGAGTAAGAGGTGTAGCACATAGCTGGTTGTGTTCATACCTAAAAAACCGCAGGCAGAAAGTGTCATTTCAATATGAATTCAACAAAATGAATAAAACAAGAAACAACTCCTTTCTTTCTAGTGAATTACCAATAAAATATGGTGAACCACAGGGCTCAATCTTAGTTCTATTACTCTTCTTGATTTATGTGGACGACTTAGTTGAATATATGAGCCCCACAAAAACTATCGTGTTTGCCGATGACACCAGCATACTGCTCACTGGAACCAGTCTCTGCAGTCCACAGCAGAAAATTCTATGAAAAGACTTTCTGAGTGGTTCACAAAAAACAGACTCATTATAAATATTGAAAAAACTGTGTGTGTTGATTTTCATTTAATTCCTCCAACTAATCAAATGTCTATTCAAGCACAATTAAAAAATGATCCCCTAGAAAATGTGTCACAAAATTTTTGGATCTCTGGGTTCAGCAAGACTTAAAGTGGGACACACATATAAATAACTTGTCTAGAAAACTATAATCTGTGTGCTATGGGCTAAGAAATTTCAAGGCTACAACAAGCAAAACAACAGTACTGCAGGCATACTATGCACATTTCCACTCAATAGTCCAATATGGGATCTTTTTCTGGGGATACTCAACTCACAGTGTAAAGGTTTTTAGAATGCAAAAAAGAGTTCTAAGAATAATTTGTGGCCTTCGAAAGATGGAGTCCTGTAAATCCCATTTTACTGAGCTTGGTGTTCTAAATGTTCCAAGTTTATTCATTTATGAAACTATCTTGTTCACTAGGCACTACCTCCTGAAAACAGGCAAACTGCTATGGAACAAAAATGTACACAACTATAGTACCAGAGGGAAATCAAATATACATAAAAAATATCACAGAACAATCACCTATCAGAGGAGCATAATTAACATTGGTGTAATACTACACAATAAGATACCAGAGGAAATAAAAAACGCTTGTCATCCAATATTTAAAGCTAAACTAAAGGCATTTCTAATAAAGCACTGTTTCTATCGTGTCAGAGAATTTATGAATATGTACCAAAATTAATTGTAATGGGTAACTTTCTTAATTTGCCTACTATTTTGCTAATACTATGTATTATTGTAACTTATCTTTGACCTGTCCAATAACAATTGTACAATTTGTGCTGTATGATAAAACTGGACCAATAAAAAAATCAAATCAAATCACTCTGTGACCCATTTTTAGTATCACACACCAAGTATTTTGGGAAGAATTCCAGACATCACACAAAATTTTAAGACACAAATAACACTCGCCTCATTATCAGTTAAAATAGAAGGAAGATCCTGTGGAAGACCCAGTTCAAGCCTCAGGTCGACATATAAAACACACTCAATTAAAAGATGTTGTACTGAAAGCTGTGTCCTGTATCTCTGACATACTGGGGGCTCCTCCCAACATAAGAGAAAGCCATGTATCAATGGACAATGTCCCACTCTAAGCCGAGTACGGGCTACTTCTTCACATCGTAGCGAGCGGAAGGAGGTGATCCATGGTCGCACTGAAGTCTTGATGGAACGTAGTTTATTGTTACTCACTTCCAGCCACTGGGACTCCCACCAACAAATGACCTTCCTAGTCACAAATGAAGTGGCAGCCCGCAGAGGGACTGAACAGTAGGCAGGAGGAGGAAGGGAGCAAGCCTCCTTAGCAGCATCATCAGCGAGTTAGTTTCCCTGGATGCCTATGTGCCCTGGAACCCAGCAAAAAATGACATCCTTCGCAGGAGAAGGAGAGTGTCCCGCACTTGTTGCACCATCCGATCTGCTGGGTACATCTGTCCAACAGCGAGAAGGGCACTTTGAGAATCAGAGCAGATGATAAATTTTTTGTCATGGCGTTGTCTCATCTGCTCCATTGCCCTCAGGATAGCAAACAGTTCCGCGTAATAAACTGAAAACTGCTCTGGGAGCCACATCCCGAGGACAATGTTGGGAAACATGAAAGTACAACCGAAAAACATCTCCCTGCTTAGAACCATCCATGAAGACGGTAATAAAATCTGGATGGTTATGTAAAATTTCATTAAATTTAATTTTAAAAACATGATCTGGGGTACAATGCTTCTTGTAAGCTGCCAGTTCTAAAACCAATCTGGGCCTTGGTAGTAGCCTGGGGGACGCCCTACTTCACTCCTGGCTTTGGACCTTAATGCCCCCGACCTGTAATAATTCAAGGCTCTCCCAAATGGCTGAGTTGCTTGTGGTCGATGATTGAACAGCAATTCCAGTGGCGGCTGAACAACGTAACTGGATGCTGACAATGTAGGAATGGGCAATGCTCTATATGCTTGGCATACCACGAGGAGAAGACGTCGAATAGACAACGGAGGCTCGTGTGACAGGCCCCTGTTGACAGCCTAATACCATTGTGGTGAACTGCATCCAGCATTTTAAGGTACGAAGGCCTTGCTGACCCATAAATCTGGCATCCGTATTCAATCCGGGGTCACAAAAAGGCCTTATAATGTTGGATGATGATGATGATGATGATGATGATTATTATTATTGGTTTGTGGGGCACTCAACTGCACAGTTATCAGTGCCCGTACAAATTCCCAATCTTTGCTCAGTCCAATCTCATCACTTTCTTGAATGATGAAATGATAAGGACAAAAAGAACACCCAGTCATCTCGAGGCAGGTGAAAATCCCTGACCCCGCTGGGAATTGAGCCCGGGACCCCGTGTTCGGGAAGCGAGAATGCGACTGCGAGATCACAAGCTGTGGACTATATAAAGTTGGAGCAGATGCGCTCTGTCGGCTACCCAAGACCTGTGACTGACACATTTAAGGATGTTTAAGGCCTTGAGACATCTCAGTTTCAGTTCTTCAAGGTGTGGCAACCATGTTAACTTCTCATCAAAGATACGACCCAGATACATCACCTTTTCCTTAAAAGTGAGAATGGTGTCCCCCCAGTTTTAAAACTGGCAAATTAAACAGACAGTGGGAACAATTAAAGTCAACACGAACTGTTTTCTCTAATCATAATTTAAAATCTGTGGTGCAAGATGATTCTTCCAACCACCTGGTCATCAGTTGCAATTGCCGAGTAGCCGTGGCAAGGCTGGAGGATGCACAGAAGATGGATAAGTCGTCCACAAACCAGGACCATAGTACTGGACATCACACTGCGGTTGTAATACTATTGATTGCGATGGCAAAAGCCGTGACAGTTAAAACACTCCCTTGAGGGACACCATTCTTCTGCTTAAAATGGTCAGATAAGACATTCCCAACCCTGTATCTAAAATATCTGTCTGAGAGAAAGGACCGTATGAAGGTCGGTAGACATCCATGGAATCCCCACTGATAGAGCTGTGACAAAATATTATGCCTCCCGGAAGTGTCATAGGGCTTTTCCAAATCGAAGAAAACATCGATAAGGTGTTTCTTACAATGGAAAGCTTGTTGAATTGCAGCTTCGACCAGGGTCAGGTTATCGAGAGTGGAGTGATACCTCCTGAACCCACACTGGGAGCGACTGAGTAGGGACCTGGTTTCCAGAACCCACACTAGGCACCAATTGACAATATGCTCCAGTGTCTTTCCTACGGAGCTTGTCAGGCTAATATTATGATAACTACCAGGATCTGTCCGATCCTTTCCTGGTTTTAAAATTGGGATTAAAATAGATTCCTTTCATGAATTGGGAAAGTTGCCAGTTACCTAAATTTTATTGGAGAGCTGGAGGAGGACTTCGTTCGACCATCGGTCCAACTGTTGCAATATACTGTAGGTCATCAGGTCATTTCCAGATGTCGTATCATAAGCAAATGACAACACAGAATCCAGCTCCCTCAGACAGAGAGGCTGGTTGTATTCTTCCACATTGGTGGAACGGAAATGAAGATCAGCCTTCTCCTGTGCCTCCCGATATTGATGGAAGGTGGGATCCTGTCTGGAATCAGCCATAATGGATTTGTATGATTCAGCCATTGTCTGAGCTATATTCCTTGTCGATGTTACAAGAGACCCCTGCATTCATACAGCTTGGTCGGTTGGTTTGTGGGATTGAAGGGACCAGACTACTAAGGCCATCAATCCCTTTTTCCATGAACTTGAAACACCCACAAAGAATAAAAACAAACAATGGAAATGACAAGAGACAACACAGGACAAGAAAGACACATACAGAGACCAGAAAAAAGGAATTAAGATCACATCGAGTGTGACAGTGGTTGGCTGATCACAGAAACAAAAAAGGAAAAGCCAACCACTAAGAAACGCACTAAAAACCCCACTCTAAAACCATAGGCCAAAGGCCAGACTCAACACAAAAAAAGGACAAAAACTTAGATCAAGCGATAAAAACCCCCTGCACAGAATAAAACTCAAAACTAAATCTGCCATCACAACGTCATCTGATAAAAGTGCAGGAAGCGTATCATGCAGCACAAACGTCTGCCTGAGCGGAGTTAAAAGCGGGCAGTCCAACATGATGTGGACCACTGTCAAAGCTGACCCGCAGCGACCTAGAGGTGGGTCCTCGCGGCGCAATAAATAGCTGTGTCTCATCAAGGTGTGGCCAATGCACAGCCGGCAGAGGACAACAGAGTCCTTGCGAGAGACCCGCAAGGAGAAGTGCCACGAAACAGTAGCCTCTTTGATGGCCCGAAGATTGTTGGGTGAAGGAAGGGTGCGCCATTCTTCACCCCAGGTGCGAAGTACCTTCTGCCACAAAACTGACCTGAGGTCACTCTCCGAAAGGAGAATCTCCAAGGCTGGTGCACCGATAGCCAGTGTGTGAACACGTTAATTTCTCAGGATGCCGACATGACCCGGGGTCCACACAAAGACCTCAGAGCGGCCGCAACAGGCAAGAGTATGGAGGGACTCCTGGATAGCCATCACCAAACAAGAGCAAGGGAAATACTGGTCGATTGCTCGTAAGCTGCTCAGGGAGTCACTACAGATAACGAAGGACTCACCTGAGCAGGAGTGGATATACTCAAGGGCGCGACAGATGGCAACCAGATCGGCAGTGAAAACACTGCAGCCAGCTGGCAATGAGTGTTGTTCATAATGATCCCCTAGAGTAAGAGCATAACCGACACGACCAGCAACCATCAAACCGTCAGTACAGACAACGTCACAGCCTTGAAACGCGGCAAGGATTGAAAGAAAGCAGCAGCGGAGAGCCTCAGGAGGGACTGAGTCCTTCGGGCCCTGTGCTAAATCGAGCCAAAGGCATGGGCGGGGCACACACCATGGGGGTATACACAGAGGGGCCCGGAAAATAGGTGGAAGAGGGAAAACCTCAAGCACAGAGAGAAGAGCTCTGATGCGAACCACGATTGTACACTCTTACCAGGGCCGCCATTCCGGAAGATGGACGACCGACAGAGGGAACAGGAGACGATAACATTGGGATGCCCAGGCAAGCTACAAATGTGTCAAGCATAAGCGGCCAGTAATCATTGGCGCTGGAACTGCAATGGAGGGACACCTGCCTCCACAAGTATGCTGTTGACAGGGCTTGTCCGGAAAGCTCCAGTGGAGAGTCGTATCCCACTGTGAAGGATGGGGTCCAGCAACCGCAAAGTGGAAGGGGATGCCGAACTGTAAGCCAGGCTCCCATAATCTAGACGGGACTGAATTAATGCCTGGTACAGCCATAGAAGGGTAGACCGATTGGCATCCCACCTGGTGTGACTCAAGCAACGAAGAGTGTTAAGATGACACCAGCACGTCTGTTTAAGCTGCTGAATATGAGGGAGCCAAGTCAACCGGGTATCAAAAACCAATCCCAAAAACCGATGCATCTCCACCACAGCAAGAGGTTCGCCATCAAGATGAAGCCATGGCTCAGGGTGAACAGTGCGTCGCCGGCAGAAATGCATAATGCAGGTCTTGGCAGCCCAAAACTGGAAGCCATGCACTACAGCCCAAGACTGCACCTTGTGGATAGTGCCCTGCAGCTGCCATTCAGCAGTTGCAATGCCAGTGGAGCTGAAGTATAGGCAGAAGTCAGCATACAAGGAAGCCGAGACAGACGTCCCCACCGCCGCAGTGATCCCATTAATTGCAATTAAAAAGAGGCAGACACTTAAGGCAGATCATTGCGGCACCCCATTCTCCTGAACTCGGGAGGAACTATGGCAGGCCACAACTTGCATGTGGAAGGAACGAAGCGACAGGAAACTTTGTATGAAAATCAGGAGCGGACCCTGAAGACCCCAACCATGAAGCGTAGAGAGGATGTGATGTTGCCTGTCGTATCACATGCCTTCCGCATGTCAAAACAGACGGCGACAAGATGCTATTGGCGGGCAAAGGCCATATGGATGGCAGACTCCAGGCACACCAGATTATCGGTGGCAGAGCAGCCCTTATGGATCCCACCCTGAGACGGAGCCAGAAGGCCCCGAGACTCAAGTAGCCAACTCAACCTCCGGCTCACCATGGGTTCGAGCAACTTGCAAAGAACGTTGGTGAGGCTAATGGGGCAGTAGCTGTCCACCTCCAGTGGGTTCTTGCCATGTTTCAACATGGGGATTACAATGCTTTCCCGCCATTGTGACAGGAACTCACCCTCAACCCAGATACGGTTGAAAAGGTCTACAAGGTGTCGCTGGCAGTCCACCGAGAGGTGTTTGAGCATCTGACAGTGCATGCGATCTGGCCTGGGAGCTGTATCAGGGCAAGCGGCTAGGGCACATTGGAATGCCCACTCACTAATGGAGCATTGTACAATTCAGGTTGGTGCATGTGAAATGAAAGGCTCCGACATTCCAACCGCTCTTTCAGGGACTGGAAGGCCAGTGGGTAATTCGCAGAAGTGGAACTCTGAACAAAATGCTGAATTAAGCGGTTTGCAATTGTGTCAGAGTCAGTACAGACTACTCCGTTCAGTGAAAGCGCAGGTACGGTGACGCGGGTCCGATAACCATAGAGTCATCTAATCTTGGCCCAAACCTGCGATGGAGAGGTATGGAAGTCAATGGTGGAGACATACCTTTCCCAGCACTCCTGCTTGCATTGGCGAATGAGGCGGCGGGCTCGCACACAGAGCCGTTTAAAGGCCGCAGAGGGCGGGGGTTCGCATCACCGGAAACCAAGTTTCCTGAAGAGCAATCCAAAGGAAAGGGTGACGGCTTAGAAGTTTTCGGAGCTCAGCAAGATGGTGGAAAAAACCACTGCAATTCCACTGGAGGATGGCATTGTCCATGGCCGAGAAAGGCGTGAAGAGACTGAGGAGGCAGATTATGCCGCTGGGTCACTTGCTGCCACTGATTGAGTACTGATGGGAGCAACAACCATCATGTCTGAGGGACTGGTGAGATCTAGGTCCTCAGTGTATGCCAGAATCTCCACCGCATCCTCAGACGCAGAGCTTGTAGGTAGTGGTGGAGTGGGTGCCACTGCAATTTCCTTGGTCTTGGGGGTCTTCGATTTCATTTTCTCATGCTGTTCCTTTGGTTGCCCTTGCTGGGAAGGCTTCTTTGATTCAGTCTCCGGGACTGAAGAGGACTACGAAGCCCTATGAACAGCTACCTGGGGCTTCTTCAGCCCCTGTCGGGTGTCTGGTTTGCCACTGGTAGGAACCTGGGAAAGGAGTGACCCAAGGCATCCCTTCCTAGCAAGAGAAGACGAAGAAGACTTATGCTTGTCCGGCTTAGAAGTGGCGACTGGTGTCCCTGATGGTTGGGGGGGGGGGGGGGGGGGGGGTGCTGCTGCTCCTGAGGTAGGGGGTGCGGGAGCAACAGGGAGGGAAGTGCCTCCCACCATCAAGGGGGCAGGTGTGGTCCTTTGGCTCCGAGAGCTGACTGTATGTGACGCAATGGAAGGAGCAGAAACAGGAGTGACAGTGGCGGCATAAGATGACGTCACGCACATGAGATGAAGCTGTTCAAATTTCCGTTTAGCCTCAGTGTAGGTCAGTCAGTCCAGGGTCTTGTATTCCATTATTTTACGTTCCTTCTGTAGAATCTTACAGTCTGGCGAGCAAGGGGGATGGTGCTCTCTGCAGTTGACATAGACAGGAGGTGGGCCACATGGAGTATCAGGAAGGGATGGATGACCACAATCGCGACATATGAGGCTGGAAGCACAGCGGGAAGACGTATGGCCGAACTTCCAACACTTGAAGCACCACATAGGGGGAGGGATATATGGCTTGACATCACAGCGGTAGACCATCACCTTCTCGGGTAATGTGTCACCCTCGAAGGCCAAGATGAAGGCACCAGTGGCAACCTGATTATCCCTCGCACCCCAGTGGATGCGCCGGATGAAATGGACACCTCGTCACTCTAAGTTGGCGTACAGCTCGTCATCGGGCTGAAAAAGAAGGTCCCTGTGGAAGATAATGCCCTGGATCATATTTAAGCTTTTATGGGGCATGATAGTAACAGAAACATCCCCCAGTTTCTTACAAGTGAGTAATGCCCGTGACTGGGCAGAGGATACTGTTTTTATCAAGACTGACCCGGACTGCATTTTTGACAAGCCCCCATCTCCCTGAACTTGTCCTCTAAATGCTCTACAAATAACTGAGGCTTCATGGACACAAAGGATTCCCCATCAGCTCTCTTACAGACTAGATACCGCGGCGAATACATCTCGCTGTCATTCATAGCCTTTCGTTCCTCTCATGGTGTGGCCAGGGAGTGGAACAATTTGGAGTCATACGTGTTTGCATTAAAGTGAGCCCTTGAATGCTTAGATACTGCTGGTGGTTGGCCACCAGCAAGAGAACATGTGCCACACTTCATTGCGTGTCATCCATCCTGATGCCATCTACTGCGACCAAGGGCCCTCCCCATGGGCGCCACCCAGCCACAGCAAGGGCCACCTGGCAGGATGGCCATTGCCGGGAGTCCCGATGCTCCAGGGAGATAGGCATCTACTCCGTGGCATACATGGGGAGTTAACGGCGCAGGCATCAGTAGAGTGATCCCTGTGTTGTCAGGGAGCTACAACCAACTGGGTACATGGCAGCCCCATCACAACGGACTGGCTACCGTGCTGGATATTAGGTGGCAAGTGGTCCATGGTCATCGTCAACACAGAAAGCAACACTGCAGAGTGCATGGCAGAAATCGCACCCAGGAATGTATCCTCGCCCAAGAGATGGAGAGCAAGTGGGACTCCAATGCAACGATGAATAAGCTTTGCTGAAGGTCTCATTGCACGATGGACACAATGCACCAAGTAAGGCGCCCTTCCCCAATTGGCTCACGCTTCAGAATAATTTTGAAATATGGTGGCCAAACCCAAGAGGGGACCACCACATATGGGCCGAAACGTTTGAGACTCCTTTTAGTCGCCTCTTATGACAGGCAGGAATACCATGGCCCTATTCATACCCCCGAACCTGCAGGGGGGATTCATACAGCTGCTATTGGTGGTCGAGAATTGTGCCTTGAGATCCTCCTAATGGCTTCCCATACTTTATATGTGGGTGTGGACCTATTGATGAGAGTTTAGGGACTGCTGCTTATTCTCCCAAATTATTCTCCTCACCTTTGCACGTGCCATTCGAAAGTTGGTAAGATTCTCATCTGTAGGGCATCGACTGAATCTATGCATTGATGCCCTCGTGTGCCTGACTGCAAAACAACACTCATCGTTCCACCAAGGAACAGGTCACTTCCTACGTGTTTCCACAGACTTTGGGATGGATGCATCAGCGGCGTGGTGAATCACAGCTATAATGTGATCCATCCAGTCCTGTATGCCGTCACATTGCTCGAAAGCAGGTAACTGCCTGTAAAGCATCCAGTTAGCCTTTTTGAACAACCATCTTGGCGGCTTTGTTTCAGGATCTGCTCCATTAGGTAGATGGATCCTGATACAGAAATGGTCACTGCCATGAAGGTCATTGTCCACTGCCCACTGAGCAGTGTCCCCAAGAGCAGGACAGCAGAAGGAGAGGTCTATGGGGGTAGACGAACCTGCAGTGGTGCTAAAATGTATGGCTTGACCCATGTTCAAAAGTATAACTAACAAGGAAAAATAAGAAAAAAAAAGTTTCAGGTGTACATGAACAATATGCCGCAAATCGCACCTTCCTTTTCACCTATTCACACTTCTGAAATATATGTGATCAAAGTTGTAAAGATCTTTTGGAACATTCTGTATGTGTACAGTAAAGTATCTGAGTGTGCTTGCCACTGGGTTTTTAATAGACTAAAACAAGGAAACTATCTATGGCCCGGTCCTCATGAATTTTAACTAAACGTTATTACAGTCCCTTATTTTCCAATCAACCAAATTTCTGCAGATATGAAAAAAGGTTCAGTTTTAGCCCAGACAGTTGCATAAAAATCCCTCCAGTAACCTCTGGATGCCCTCAAAACTAGGACCAATGTGGGAAAACCTAGACATACGGAAGCCTGAGTTGGGGGTGCAAAGGTGAGTGTAACGGTTCTCTTAAAGATATATGAAGAAGAAAGGCCTTGTTTTAGCAGCTGTTTGCATTTGGTTTTATAAAAAGTTTGATGATGTCCAAAAATTAAAAATAATTTGAATCTAGTCCATAAACACTTATTCAGCCATTTGTTTGTGTGGAAGGTAAATATTTTGAACTGAAAATATATCATATGTACAAATTACACCCATGCATACAATGCTGTTTATATTTCACAGTCTGTGAAAAGTAACATGTACAGTGTTTCACAGGTATGACGAAGTACTGCTCACCTTCAGACAATAGTACTTCAATTTTCGAGTTAGGGCTATCTCAAGGCATCATTGTAAATAATCTGCAAATGTGTAACCAAGTTTGCACCCCTCTAGCATCCTGGGAGTGACAACTGGACTTCCTGGCTACCAGTGCATTCAATTCTTAGCAGAAACAATAGATCGTTTTGTTGCTGTTAATTATTGTTGACTGCACTCTGTGATATCCTGTTGTTAGTAATACTTTCATTTTGACTTTTGCAGGAGCTTTTAGTTCAGTCTTTAATCCATGTTGGTTAATAGTGTATTCATATTACAATGAATTAGCTTTGTGTTTACCATCTGGATCAAAATTTCGAACTGCTCAGTTATGTGGGAATTTTAGACACAAAATGAAAGACATTGTGGTCTGTATGATCTGTAAAAAGAAAATACATTTTCACAGTTCATCCAGTAGTGTTACGGACACCTTCAAAAGGAAACACCATCAGTTTTCAAACATTGTGTCTCGTGATAATTTGTTAGAAGATTCAACAGGCAGTCAGCTCGCCCCATCCACTGATGATACCATGCAAACCTCTTCTGTCTCTGGCTCCACAACACGCACTGCCTCGTCCTCATTTAGTACTGCTACGGTCACGGATGTAGCAGATACATCAAGTATGCAACCCGATTTCACAAAAAGTATTAAGACTGAAACAAACATAATAAACCAACCATCTAATTGACCAAGTACTGCAGTATCACAAGCGTCGAGAAAAATACCAATGTAGGGGACAATTTTTGGTACCATGAGGGGTAAAAGAACTATCTAGTAGTAAAATTAAAGAGATTGACAATCTCCTCATTGATATTGTGGCTGAGTGTTACCTTCCATTTTGTTTGGTGGATAATGCCAAATTTATGAAACTAATTAAGACAATAGTACCATAATATTCATGGTCTTCCAGGAAGAGCCTGACAAACAAACTGTTAAATGATCGTTGTCTCAAAATTAGGGAAGTTATTGGCAATATAATGACTGAAATAAAGTATGTCACACTAACTATGGACATGCAGACCAACATAAATACACAAGAATTTTTGACATCAACAGTGCACTTTATTGAGCAGAACACAATGCAGTGTGATGTTCTGGTCTCTTTGCACATCGCTAATTGGCAAATTTCTGAAAACATTGCCAAAAGCATTAAAACAATTGTATCTGACTGGGGAATAGGTGCCAAAGTGTTATCTATTGTCACTGACAGCACAAGTGTTATGATGGATGTAGCAAGGATAATGAATGTTGTTCATTTGGCAAGCACTGCTCACACACTTAGTTTAGCAGTGTCAGATGTTTCCAACCATACTAAATCAACAGCACTAAGCTTCTTGAAACAGAAAGGTTACAAAATCACTGGGTTTTTCTGATAGCGGTATGATAGCCACTACAAAACTAGTAGACTGCCAAGTTTGGCTGAACAAAAAACAGTTAAAGCTGAAACAGGAGACACCCAACAGGTGGAACTCTTGTTTCATATGATGTTGCACCTAGTGCCGGTCAAAGATGCCCTCATAAAGACATTTTCACATGTTAATTGAAGTTTTGATGGCAGACAAGCAAGGCTGCCTTCCTCTACCGGAACCTTTGAGTTAACAGAATGTCTACGGAACAGTTCACAACAGCCTCCTCTGTAGTGCCATTAGCTCAAGGATGCCTAAGAGCAGTGACAGAGGTAACTCCAAAGACTAAGGTAGGCACCGCTTTGAGAAAACCTCTTCTATCCCTCTTGAAAAGGATGATGCCTTACAAAGAAGACAGCATTAGCAAGTGTTTCAAAGTGACAGCTAAAAAAGTGTGGTTTTGGAGTTGCTGAAAGAGCTGAAAACATCATAAATGAGCTCACACCAGAGATTAGGCAAACTCCACACAATGGCAGAGTTGTTGTTGACAGTATGGTGACTCAAGTAGAAGATGGTGAAATGCAAGAAGAGGAAGAAAAAGAAGAAGAAGATGATGAAAAAACTATATTAATTACAAAAATTTAAAGGAAATTAATGGACGATGCATTTTTTCATGAAAAAATACTTTCCACAAGTGGGAATATATTTTTAAAATGCAACTGATCAACTCACCAGTAATAAAAATTGTTTCATATGTGGTTCATTTTAATGTTACCTCAGCATTTAGCAAAAAAGAATTATCAGTGAAGGGTGCTAACTGACAGGAAGAAAGAGACAGAGCTTCAGTAAATGTGAGATGCATGGAGTAGATAATAGATGCATAAATGCTACGTCACAAACAATTTTGTTGCACTTCAAACAATATGAATTATTGTGTGACTTTTCTCCATGATAGCTACTCTCTACACTGCTTACTATTATCTGTGCCTTGCGCTCGTGTTTTCTGTTTTCAGTTTTACAGGTATTGTCATAACTATTAAAAATCCATAAGCGCTAATTTTCAGGATTATCTATACGGCATTAGGAATCTGTATGGGGCTAGGAGAGAGAATTAAATACTTTTTTGTTCATTTTAAAATGTGTTATATTAAAAAGATTTTAATTAAATGGTTATTTTCTGCTTTCTTGTATTGTGTGTGTGTGTGTGTGTGTGTGTGTGTGTGTGTGTGTGTGTGTGAAATTTTTCAATTGATTTCACACATTTTGATGAAATTACAAAAAAGTTATGTGGTAAATTCAGGTTTATTTCGGCTTCTTTTCAACTGAATCAACCAATATATTGTTTCTTCCTAAATATATCTCACAAAAAGGCTGCAAATGTAAAAATTAGGGAGAACAGAGTTCACACAGAAGCTTAACAGCAGTCATTCTTAACAGTGAAACATTTGTGAGGGAACAGGGAAACAGAGAATAGAAGTGATACACCAAGCAATCTCTCTACCATGAACCGCAATATTGCATTCCCATCCATTTCTGAGCTAAGCTGAAAGTTCAAAGCGTTTAGCTTATCAGAAAGTTAGTTTAAAATCAACTGCATAATCTGCACTGAACAACTTACAAGAAACTGACCTAATAAAAATGTTCTAAAAGGTTATTGTTCAATTACACAGACATATAAATTTACTGTGCAGCACCAGATATTAAACTTTTAAAGCAAACCAAGAACTGATATTTAATACCATTCATATTTAAATAAGTACATACATTTTGAAAATATTTTACTTTTTAGGAAGATTCTTTTTATTCCCACTTCCTTGAAATAAGATATTTCATTTGTCTCTAAAAAAGATGTCAACTCTAGTCATGGTTCATTTATAAACAAAAAGGCTGAAAAAGTAAGTAAATAAAATCACTCAAACCCAGAGACTGAAAACATTCATATAATTGCCACAACCACTGGAGACGTGTTTCAGTCAGTTGTCTTGCATTGAGTGAAACCATTTAAACAAGGTGAGTGAGTGAAAACATTCATACAGATGACAAGGCCGCAGAGACTAACCAATAGGTTGTTAAAAACAGTTGGTTGTCCCATCACTACATTAATGCGAATGCAATTGTGCAAAGTCACTGTGACAGGGTAGCATAGTGGTTAGAGCATCTGCCTAGTGAGCAGGAGGCCTGGGTCTGGATACAAATTTTCATTCATAGCTTCAGTCCATATATATATCAATGATGTCCGAGACCTGAAAGCGTCTCTGGGCTCATATACTTTCATTTGATCTGACTTTGATATTTTTTCCTGGTAGCGTTCTTCAAATCCTGAAGATTTTTCATTCAGTCAGCCCAACCAATCTGGACACAAATCAGCTGTTTGATGGCTCTTCAAATGTACTGATGGACATATCTGAAGGAAGGAGTTGATCCCAGCTCTTGCTAGTACAGTGTCTTTAACAGCAACATAAGCTTTTGCTGCTGCATACATAGCATCATTCAAGTCAGTTTACTCGTACACTTACAGAGTAATTTTTTTCCTACTTTTTCCTGATCCAATACCTTATGCTGTAATGCCTTTCTGTAATAAGACTTGAAGCTCATAATGATACCCCGCTCCATAGATTGGAGGACTAAAGTAATGAGTAATGCTGGAAGACAAAACAACAACTTTAAACTTTCCATTTTCCCTTACAAGTAAAAGGTTTGAAGGGTGAATCAGCAACAAAAGATTTCTAGAATTTCCAGTTGCAAGCTGATGCTTTTTGACTTGAGGGATAAGTAGAGTTTTATAACATTCTACAAAAATGTTTACATCCATCTGTGAATTCTGTTGGACTTTTAGATTTCTAGCTGCATTTGTATTCCCTTAATGTACCACAGATTTTAGGACTTTCCAACAATTAGCAAGAATTGCATGTGTGTGCTCCAGCTACGTTTTCACATACCCCAGCTGTTGTGTGTGATTTAGTTGCCTTAAAACCAGGCACTGATATTTTCTTCTTGAAAACCATGGGACTTACTTGGCATTTTCTTCCAATATAAGCAACTTTTCTCACTGTAGACTTTTTTGTAGCCTTACTTATTAATAATGTTTTTAAAAGACAGCGTGAAAAGTTTAGCAGCTTCGGTATTGGCTAACAGTTTTCCACTCTGACTGTCTAATTCCCTATTTTGCATGTCTCAATTTGAAACATACAAGCCAGCCAATAGTTACTTTAAAATCAGTGTAATACCCATGTTTCTTGTCCATTTAGAGGGCAGTTTCACAATTCAAAAGACCATTTATCACTTACCTTTGGCTATGTACTTCATGAACAATGTGTAAAATGCAGTGTCTAAATCCTGGTTTTCTGCCATTTTCATCATTTTCTGGTACAAGCTTCCATCATCATCGTCAAACACACTCACATATTTTGTAATGGCATCACTGATCTTTTACATGGCTGATACTGTGTTGCATTTGTAACTTCATACCCAGACTAAGCTTAATCAACTAGAGATTTCTTTTCAACTGTACTATTATTTTAAGTTTATCAAAACTACTAAGAACAATGGACATATTTAGTTGCAATTACGAATGGCATAACAACAGTGTGATCTGTCTCAAGAAAACATTCAGTGGTCACACTGAACAGTGACAATGGACTGACAGGGAGCGAGAAACTGCTGAATTGGCCAGCCCAGTACCAGCAGAACTACTACATGGTGTGCACATGAGTTTTAATTTGCCAACTGGGAAGCAGTAGCATTAATTAGATAATCAGTGTTCATTCTACTGCACATACTGAAGAGAACACATATGAGAAAATGTGGAAACAATTTTTGTACAAAAACGTGCTGCCTTTTGCTTATAAATTTGCTGGAGGAGGAGGAGGAGATTAGTGTTTAACGTCCCATCGACAACGAGGTCATTAGAGACGGAGCGCAAGCTCGGGGTACGGAGGGAAGTGGAAGGAAATTGGCCGTGCCCTTTCAGAGGAACCATCCCGGCATTTGCCTGAAACGATTTAGGGAAATCACGGAAAACCTAAATCAGGATGGCCGGAGATGGGATTGAACCGTCGTCCTCCCGAATGCGAGTCCAGTGTGCTAACCACTGTGCCACCTCGCTCGGTATAAATTTGCTGAACTAGTGGTATTACCTGACAAGTTCCATGACATGGAGAATGGCAAATAATTCGAGCAGACAAATACTACACTATCAACAAGTAGTTGTGGACAACAATGGAGCAACAAGCCTTGAAGCAGTCTTATAGAAACATCACAGTTGATTGGCAGTGACTTGAAAGTTTCTGTTCTGCATTTTCTGGTGCAACGAGATCCCACAGATCCACACAGATAGCAACAGAATTCTCCTGATTCACAGTAATCCCATTATTTTTAGTATGGATAGTTGTGCATAAACTTTTGCTTCAAAATAATCATAAATTTTGCACTTAAAGTAGTACACAGGACTGATATATATTGGGTTTTGCTAATACACGGGGTGCAGAAAAACAACTGACAAAAATTGTAAAGTAGAAAGACAGCATCAAAAAGAGAAATTTGAGTACAGGAACTAGGTGCCACAGTTGCAGGTATTCAAGGCTACAGGAATGTAATTGGAATCTGACCTATGGAAGTCTTTACTCAAAATTATATGTAATCCACTGAAAATGTATACATAAACAAAACATTTGGACTAATCAATCATCACAATGAGAACAAGAAAAACTTAAAGCTTCACACACATATGTATTGTACTTAGCTGATGTGCCATACAGCACTTCTTTAGAAAAGAAAACAATCACATATCCTGGTTTCATGTTTCAACATGTCCTAAAAAGGTAAAAGTACATGAAAAATTAGTATGCTCTTGTACACAGACTTGCCAATACTAGTTAACATAAGCATATCATAACAAATATCCCAACTGACCATCATTTTCACACTGCCATAATGCTGTAAATATAGAACTATGACCCCTTGTTCCTGTACTCAAATTTCTTCATTTGATGCGGTCTTCCTGCCCTACTCTTTCGGTCAGCTTGTACTTTGCAGCTTGTCATGTTAAATTGTTTGCAAATTTACTAAATACGTTCATAAGATGCTGTTGTGAAATAAAGAGATTCATAAGAGATCTCAAATGTGGGAGATTTTGTTAGATATTCTGAATCACAGTGGAATCTGGTTTATATGGACTAGGTGCTCCTAAATCATGCAAATTATTGAAAATCCAGATAAGCCAGAAATTCATAAAAAATTAGAATGACATGGGTTAAATGCCATAAACATACACATTACTTTTATTCACAAAGTGGCTGCAGAACACACACACATAAAAGACTGTTGTAATTTGCAAGCTTTCGGGCCCAATGGCTCCTTCTTCAGGCGGAAGGGTTGAAGACAAAGGAAGAAGGATGAAGGAAAAGGACTGGAGAGGTCTAGGAAAAGGGGTAGATTTCAGGAAAGTCACCCAGAAGTGTGGTCAGGGGAGGCTTACCACACTTACTGCACATACTGAAGCCTGATATATATGAGAAAATGTGGAAGCAATTTATGTACAAAAAAGTGTTGTTTTTTGCTTATAAATTTGGTGAATTGTTGGTATTACCTGACAGGTTCTATGATATGGAGAATGGCAAATGATTTGAGCAGACAAATAGTTCACTATCAACAAGTAGTTGTGGACAACAATGGAGCAACAAGTCTTGAAGCAGTCTTATAGGAACATAACAGCTAATTATCAATAACTTGAAAGTTTCTGTGCTGCACTTTTTGGTGCAATGAGATCGCACAGATCCGCACAGACAGCAACAGAATTCTCCTGATTCATGGTAATCCCATTCTTTTTAGTATAGATAGTTGTGTATAAACTGTTGCTTCAAAAAATCATAAATTTTGCACTTAAAGTAATACATAGGACTGTCATAATGGGTCATATACTGTCTGGCCCCCTCATCCCGTATGGCAAGTCTCCCTTGACCACGGTTCCGGGTGACTTTTCCAAAATGTACCCCTTTTCCAAGACCTCTCCAGCCCTTTTCCTTCACCCTTCTTCCTTCACCTTCAACCCTTCTGCCTGAAGAAGGAGCCACTGGCTCTGAAAGTTTGCCAATTGCAACAGCCCTCTATGTGTATGTTCTGGCGCCACTTGTTGAGTAGATTTTTTTATCTATCTAATTAAATAATTTTGTCAATAATTGATTGTTTTTGTTGTTACATTACATTTGTTATCAAACACAAATTATACATTGTTTTTGTTGTTACATTACATTTGTTATCAAACACAAATTATACATGATTTCTACATAAATGTTGACCAGATATTGAAACCAAAATGTAGTGAGTTTTATATACTTATAACAGGAGCATCAAAGAGCATTACTGTCAGCCCAAAACATTTGTTCCATTACCTGCAATTGCTGGTAAAGTTGATTCTCATAATTATTTTTTATATGAAGGAATAGTACTTATCCTCAGTGAGATCAATTCTGCAAATTTCTCCAATAAATTATCATGGCCTTCGTCCCTTAGATACATGCAAGTCATATCCATACATACTATAAAAGACATACGAACATATATTGCTCTATTTCTTACCGTTTACTGCAGTATTTACATTGCCCACAAAATCATTCACTTCAATTTCTTCCCACTTTGGATTTTCACTCTCCAGCTTTTCACTGGTATAAAATGGTGATGACATTGTTGTCAAGTGTAAAGTGTAGTAGAAAGAAAATTTTTTGTTGTCAGATTTCTGCTTCTGGAGAATGTAATCTGGAGAACAGCACGTCCTGGCTGGTTTCTGTTGGTGTGCCCAATCTATTTTCACATCATGACTATCTTCTCCATTAATACCAACATTGTAGGCAATAACTTGGATTAAATTTCGCAAACGTAACTAAAAAAAAAAAAAAAAGGTAATTTGGAACATAAGTTCACAATCTTTGTATAAAGCACATTAACTACAAAAATACATCTGATGGGCTCAGAAAGAAACGTTAGAATATCAATCAAAACTGAAAACCAAGTAACTTCAAAACATCACATATACCAGGTGTGTATAATTAAACTTTCTCTATTTTAACATGTCATAACACAGAAACTAATCACCATACGAGAACCAAACTTGGTAGCATTTATCTCAAGGACATGGGGAAGAGAAATAATACAGAATTAATTCAACTGAAACACTTTTAATGTGCTGCTACAATACATCATACCCTTACATACTGGTATCATTACTGCTACAAAAGAGGCTCATTATGGTGCCCATCAGTGTCCAGAAGAGCCTGGACATACAGGATTGCATTCTTCACAGCAGAACAAAGCATGTCCGTAGGTATGCTGACTACATCTCTTGATATGCTGCACTTCAGATCAGCATATGTGTGAATGTTCCCCTGGAAAACACTGTCCTTCAGGCAGCCGCACAACCAGAAATACCACGTAGATCAGGTGATCATGCTGACCAAGCATTTGGAAATGATCGGCTGATAATTCGATCGTTTCCAAATGTGTCTCTGAGAAGCAGGTGAACTTCACAAGTAATAGGTGCACGAAATCTGTTGAGTTCAATGTGTCTCTCTCCTGTAGGGCGGGTATGACATGGTGGCAAAGCATATCACAGTAATGCTGGACAGCCAGACTGCACATCCTTGGTCCTTGAGCACCAACCTCTTTTACAAAAAAATGCCAATGATGAATGTAGCTGTGAATGCACACCATATGGTGACACATTCACCTCACAGGGGAACTTTATGCACAGTGACTGGAGGTGAAGATCCCCACACTCGGAAAATCTGTGTGTTCATTTCACCAGTCAGAGAAAAATGAGCTTTGTCTGTCCATAGGATGGTCGTGGGCCAGCCCTCATCAACTTAAATTCTAGTGGGAAAGTGGAGACCAAAGTCAACATAGCATCATATGTCCTGTGGTGCAAGCTGCTGTGCAATCTGGATCTTGCACGGATACCATTTGAGAATGGTTTGAAGCACCTTACGTACAGTGGACCATGGGATGTTCAACTGTCATGACACAGCATGCCACTGCCTGATGATCGGGAATTGTGTGCAGTGTTGTCTGCCAAAGCAATAGCAATTTTATCAACCACCTCAGATGCAACCAGTCATCGGCCTCTTCCCAAAGCGATGCCCAGTTCTCCGATTGATTCAAATTTCTTCATCGTGCTCCCCACAGCAGGTGGAGAAAACAGACCCTTCCTCAATCCTTTCAGCCAGTGATATTTCTGAAGTGCAGATGCAGCACTACTGTTGTTTTGATAATAGAGCTTCACCAATAATTCCCTGCTCCTTTTTTCCAAGCTCATGTTGACACATCAACAAGTGCGCTGCGACTGGTCAAGTGTGTGAGACTATGAATCACGATGTCTGATCACAGCACCTGGTGGTCATAGTTGGAACTGGATGGTGGCACTGTGACACATGGAAATCATGCACCCAATACTCTGGACATTAATGCTACCAAGTTTGATAATTGTACGGTAATTAGTTTCCATGTTATAACATGTTAAACAGGGAAAATTTAATTATAACTATCCCGCATACTGGATAAATGTCACTAATGAATATAATAAAATAAACTGTTCTTAAAAACTGTATAAATGATCTTTTGTCAATAATTTTAATTATCTTTTCTAAATGATATTAATTCTACTTCATAAGTAAAATTATCTTTGATGAACAATTCTCATTTCCTCTCACAAGTAAATTTCATTATGTAAAATACTTACACTTATAAAGTACATTTAAATACAATGCAGTTTATACTTAATAATTCTCATTTATAAATTATTTTAATAAAAAAATGATTTTAGGAGTAAGGATAACTACTCAAATACCTGAGCTTTTTTATAGGTACATAAACAAAATTGATAATGTTGTGGGAAAAACCATTCTCAGAGCTATAAAGTGAAGTGAAGTGAAGTGAACACACACACACACACACACACACACACACACACACAGTATTTGTCCAAAAGCTAATAATGTTCTATTTATGTGCCTGTCGATGGCTCAGTGCCTTAACTATGCAACGAATTGCTACCTTTGCTCGCTAAACAGTACAGTCTATCAACAACCTCCCATTTCCATATTTTATCGAAAATTAAATTTATAAATCCCTTAAGTGTTGCATTTCATTGCATAAAGCTTTTTAACTGATTACCTTACGCAAAAATCGACTGTCAAAATGGAGAAGTTTGCAAAATTCTGCAGAACTGTCAAGAATGGCAATCAGTGAGAGTAACGTCAGTGTTGTTTCTTTGTGAGATCTTGTAATACAGCCTATGTGAGGAAAGACGCTGGTCCTTTCTGGAGATCCAGTGATTGTCACTGTCACTACACAATAAAGCAGAAAGAGCAGCTAATCTTGAAACACTGAGGGTATTCAGACGTAGTGCAAGAACAGTTAGCAGGTTTGTGAACTGCAGTCTGCAGTATTACTACTGTTATGGCTAGATTAGACAAGCCTTTCAAATTGGTGAAAACATCCAGGTGATGCTGGGAGTTTGATAGCTCCAGTTACCTGTCTCTAACAGGTTAAATGTTATATAACTGGGCAAACACATTCAGAATACCCAGGGAGTTCAGAAGCAGTATGGCAGAACAAGGCCTAAGGTGCAAGCTAAGCCGAGAAAGAAACATTTTAAGATGAACAAGAAAGTCTTATTGCTGGTAGTAGTCACAGGAGGGGAATATAGAACCGATATATAAACCTTTACGAAGTAATTACCAGGTAACTAATATTTTTAAACATAGTACACACTTCAGAAATGTCACCTACGATTTACATCCTGCGGAGGAGAATTTTGGAAAAGATGTGTCATAGCAGTAGGAGGTGCAGGGAACAGTTTGCACCACAACTTTAATTACACAACTGAGAACATCAAACAATGTGAGGACTGTGTCACTCTTTGAACAGTATGATAAACAATGTATGATCATGTCACTGCACAGTTTGGAAAAATTGCTCAGGAAAGGGGGATGACGTTTACATATGGGCGTGATAGTTTCATTGTTCCTTAATATGCGCTTTCTGTATGGTGTGGTTAGCACTTGAATGCTTTTTGTGAGAACCTAATTGTATGGCAAATTGTCAGAAGCACTCAGTTTGACGAAAGCAGTATCTATCATATCCTAATAATTTCCTATATGTTTCCTAAGCCTTTTAGGGTAAATTAATCCAAAAGATAGAGCTTCAGAATATAGTAGATAACAGCTCAAACAGTTACAAGCAAAACAACATACAGCAGTAGGACAAATTCATCAAAGTCAAAGAAAATGCATTTAATATCTCCCATCAGATCAGAAGTCTACTAAGTAGAGTGAACTTCTCATATCCATACAACAAAATGAAAGGATAGATGGAATGTCAGCAAATTTGTTCTGCAGGATGTATCTTAAGATTCATACTGCAACTACAGACAGTTATTAAAAGTTCTGCAGATTTAACTGGAGAATCATTGTTTAACAGACACTGGCAGTTTCTTTTTAGACAAAGCAACCTGTAGCAATGTAGATGCAAAAACAACTGCCAATGGTTTTTCTGAGCATTATGGCCAAATGTTAATAACAAAATATACTGACCAGTTAAATACAGATCGTGGAATAAAGGTACTATCTTGCAGAATCATAAAAAAATGACTATCACAGTGTTTAGAGAGAAATTATGTGAAGAACACTGGGGAGAAATTTTTAAAGCAGACACCACTGGTGGACAATTGAACACTTTTTCAAATACATGTCTACAACACTATGAGTCTTGTTTTCCCCTAAAACAAACAACATTAACTTCAAACAAAACCAAAGATAAGGATATAGGTACAGAAAAGGACAAGTGTCTTATGCTGTGAAGAGAGAGCTTTGCCTAATTCAGAGTGCAAGCTGTAGTAAAGAGTTTATATTCCATTACCACCAATATTGCAAATTCTTCAGTCTGTCATTAAGTAATGGAAACATGCACTATGCTCAAAAATAAAACACTGCTAGAATAAAGTATAGCCCATTTGGAACATTAACAAACAAGAAACACACAATAATGGTGACCAAAAGGAAATTGCATTCCTAGTGTCAAAAATACTACCCCTATGGAGATTAAAAGAAATCCATCAGATCATTAAAAAGTATATAGCAGAATATTAAAATTTTGTACAAACTTGATAAGATTACCCTTAAGATGCCTTTGTAATCAATCAATGACTTAGGTCACATTTCTTGACAGATTTAAATATGCTGTAGTAACACCGATCTATAAACTGGAGGTATGGCGACCACCTAACTACACACATATTTCTCTCCGCTCTTTCCATAAACGTTTGAGAAAGTGGCCAATTATAGATTATCAATTCATTTAACTGAGCTGAACTAGATAAGGGCCCCTAAGTTTCGGTTTAGATTCTTCGCAAAGGTGCAACACAGTACCTCACAAATTAAGTCCTAGCAAAGCTTAACAATAAAAATTATCCAGATGGTATATTTATGAACCTGTCAGAGCCTTCTGAATGTGTGGATAACAAAATTCTCCATGCTAAACTAGTGTGTTGTGGCATTAATGGCATTTACATTTCATTCACAACAGAGTGCTTCATTGACAAATGGTGTCACAGACTTAAAACTAATCTCAGAATAGGGGAGCATAAGTTATGGGGTACCCCAAGTATTAATACTGAGCCCACTTGTTCTTAATCTACATAAATGATCTTCCAATGATTTTAAAGGTAATTAAAAATGGTTCTGTTTGATAATGACAGGCACAGTAAGCACGAGTCCAAACTCTATGATTGCTGAACAAACTTATAGGTGGTTCACAGCTGACAGCTTAATTCTTGATCTCACTACTCACAATACACAAGCCAAAGTGACATGTTAGCACCAGAAGTACACATTAATGGTTAGACATTAAATGGAACATCCTGTGTAAAATTCCTTGGTGTAAAGCTCGACAAGTTAAAATTGAGGTAAAACATACCAAAACTAATCAAGCAGTACAGATCAGTATCTATTGCCCATATAAGCATATCTCATTGTGCTGACCTGACAGCAGGAGTGTTTACTTATTCTGGTTGGTTGGTTGGTTTAAAGACTGAAGGAAAGGGGTAAAGGAAGAAAGAGGGGTGAGTTGGCCCATCCTGGGTGCAGCTGGAGGCCCTCACAGGTAGAAAGTGCGACTGGGGGGACATACCCACAGCCACTTAACACAGGCATCCCACCCAATAATACACAAAAAAGACTAGCAACATGGACAGAGCGGGAGAAAAACAGGAAAAGCACCACATCAAACAGAACACACGATAAGTGGGAAGAAGAGAAAAAGAACGGGAAGGACAAATGCTGCTGCAGGCCACCAAGCCCACACAGCCATTGTCCTGTTGCAGCAGAGAAGCCAACAGGGCGTCCTGACAATTCCTCAATGGAACAACAAGGCTGAGGCGCTGTAAGAGTGATAAAAGCTCTTTCATAAATAAACTGTAAAACCACGTCAGCCACTGAGGCATCATCCACTAACACCACGGGTAGAGACTGAGGAATATTAAAGAGTGCAGCACAGGGTAGATTTCGGACAGTCCAGCAAAATGTGGACCATCACCAAACGTACACCACAACAACTGTGGTGTGGATCCTCGTGATGGAGGAGATAACCACGAGTCAGCAAAGTATGGCTGATGCAGAGCCGGAAAAGGACAATGGAGACCTTGCGAGAGGCCCGCACAGAGGACCTCCACATATCCGTAGTCTCATTTATCACCCATAGTTAGTTTGGTGAAGTCAGAGTGTCATTCCATATTCCAGATCCTTAGAACTTAACAGCATAATAACGATAAAAGAACCAGTTTAGGAATAACAATATCAAGAGGCGGCTTGCTGATAGCCTATTTGACTATCAGGAAGTTCATTCCCCAGGATCCCAATCTGACCCAGAGTCCGGTGTCCACATTGTTTGAGGGCAAAAAAGGGAATCCTGGATAGTCAGGACCAAGGGATGATGAGGGTAAAACTGGTTAAGAGCTTGTAAACCAGTCAAAGAACTGCTACAAATAAGAAGGACTCACCAGTGTAGGAAAGGATATGCTCAAGAGCATGAGAATGGCTACCAGGTCCACAGTGAAAACACTGTAGCCATTTGGCAAGGAATGGAATTCATTACATCCTGTTGAATGTAAGCAAAGCCAGTGCGACTGGCAACCATCAAGCCATCAGTATAGACTACTTCTGAACCTCGAAACATGATGAGAATGGAGAAGAATTGGCAGCAGAGAGCCTCAGGTGGAGTCAAGTCTTTTGGACCTTGTGATAGGTCATGGCAGAGTTGTGGATAGGGAATGCACCACTGAGGAATACATGAAAAGGCCCGGAGAAGAGGTAGTAAAGGGGAAAGCTGTAATTCTGAAAAAATGGGCCAGATGTGGATGGTGATTGAAACCCCGGACCTGGGCTGCTGTTGTAGGAGGGGGATCTCTGTATCTGGAAAGAGGAGATTGTAGGTCAGGTGCTCTGAGGAGCTGCAGATGCATAACACTTAAGCAATAAACTGCAGTTGATGCAGAACCCAAAACAGTGGAACCCCTGCCTTGGCTGGGAGGCTGATCAAGGAATAGTCCCCTAGGCACCACCTGCCAGCCACACCCCACAATGATGCATCGGGTCAAGCATGCCATGCCATATGCGAGACTCCTGTGATCCAGATGGAACTGGACCAATGCTTTGTGGAGTTGTAGTTGACCAGAGGGGCCCACATCTCAGTTGGTACTGCTGAAGCATCAAAGAGCGTTGAGGTGCGACCAACATATGCCACAGTTGACAAAGATGGGGAGGTCATGTCAATGGGGCATCAAAGACCAGTCCCAAAAAATTATGGGAGCCCACCAAATTGAGGGAATGGCCATTAAGGTATAGATCCAAATGGGGGTGGACTGTACAGAAATGACAGAAATGCATAGTGCAGGTCTTGGCAGCCAGATTTGGAAGGCATGAGTGAGAACCCAGCACTGCAGTCAGTGTATTGCTCCCTCTGGTCCGCATTCAGCAACGCTCATCATGGACGATCAAAAATCACAGCCGCCACCAGACCATTGATAGCCATTACAAGGAGAGGGACAAGCAAAACAAAATCCTGTGTAGCCTTTTTCTCCTACAGATGGAAGGTGCTATGGGAGGTGCCAACCTGTACCTGAAAAGCGTTACATGAAAGTTCTGGATAAAAACTGGAAACGGGCTACAGAGGCCCCACTCATATAAGGTACCAAGGATGTGGTGGCACAATGTGGTACCATAAACTTTATACAGATTGAAGAAGATTGCAACAAGGTGTTGATGCGGGCAAAAGCCATTCAAACAGCAGAATACATGTGGACTAAATTATCTGCAGCAGAACGGCCTTGTCGAAAACCACCCTGCATCAAAGCCAAAAGATCCCAAGATTCAAAGATCCAATACAGCCTCTGACTCACCATAAGTTCAAATAACTTGCAGAGGTTATGGGTTAAACTGATCGGATACTAGCTGTCCATCTGAAGGGGTGGTTTTCCCAATTTGAAAACTGGAATAATGACACTTTCCTGCCACTGGGAAGGGAATTCCCCCTCACTTCAGAAATAGTTACAAAGGGCATGTACATAACATTGGCTGGCCACCAGTAAGTGTTGAAGCATTGGTTGTGCATCTGATCCTGATCCTGTCCACAAGCCATGTCAGGGCAGAGAGCAAGGTTGCTGTGAATTCCCATTCACTAAACAGGGCACAAGGAGGCTACAGGCAAAGGGGAATGAAAGATAAAGGGAGTGGTTCCACACAGTGTTTGATAAGCTGGAACTCTGAGGCCTGGATGAAATGCCGAGCAAAATGCTCAGTGATAGAGTCCAAGCTGGTAAGGACAACACCATCCAGGGAAATTCCTGGGACACCCTCAGGAGTGCGGCGACCAAAAATATGCCTGATCTATGCTGACACATGTGAAGATGGAGTGGGCAGCCCTATAGCGGCAACATATCGTCCCCAACAAATCCGTTTCTACTGTTTAAGAAGATAAAGGGCCGTGGCACAAAGCTGTTCAAAGGCCAGGAGGTGGTTGGGAGATGGATGCTGTTTGTAGCATCGGAGGACACAGCTGTGGTCTTTAATATCTGCAGAAATTTCAAGGCCCCACCAAGGGGCAGTCTTCCGCCAAGGAGACCCCGACAAAGACTGAATCACTGAAACAGCTAGTGGAAGGATGGCATTGGTCAAACTCTGCACAGACTCATCAGTGCTGTCATGTGATGAAGCGGTTGGGATGGCAGCCAAGGAAAGGGCATCCTAATCCACATTACTACAAGCCTACATGGAAGCGTGCCCAGGTGAGTGACGCTGAAGATAAGACAACCACAAAATGATAGCTGTTGCACAAATAGTTGTGAATGCCCCATAGAATGGAGGGGAGGAATCCAGGGCTGTAGATCAATGGCTGAGAAAGAGCCATGTACCGCATGAAAGTGTATGGGAGCCCCAGTGTTGAGGAGGCAGAAATCAAGCCCTGCCAGCAGGTCTTCAACAATCCTGCTGTGGTGAGTGGTCACAGTACCACCTCACAGAGGGTTATGGGCCTCAAAATCCCCAAGGGGAAGGAACGAAGGAAGGAGCTGTGTAAGGAGGTCAAAAAGAGCAGGAAGCATAGGAGGCCAGTCAGGTGAAGATAAAGATTGCAAATCATTACCACAGAGTCTAAATGGTTCCGATGGCCACTGCTTCTAGTGTGGTTTGAAGAGGCAGCCAGGGACTAAATGTCCAAGCAGACCAAGTTATAGACACTACCAGAGGCTCTCAAAAGGTTGGCCTCGTTCCGACAGATGGTTTGGAAACCATGAAGAGTCGGTAAATGACTATCCACGAAACGAGATTCTTGCAATGCAACACGAGCTACTGAGTAGAGACAAAGAAGAGACTGCAATTCTGGAAGGTGACAGTAGTAACCATTACAGTTCCATTGGAGGAGAGTAGTACAAGAATCAATCATTGTGTCGAGTCAGTGTCCATCATCATTAATGACGGAGGGCAAGAGGAGGTGTGGTCAGGAAGAGGGCAAGTCGAGGGAAGGAAATGGTAACTGCCACAGAGGAGGAAAGAGAAGGGGACAGAATGGAGGTATGAAGGAAGGAAGAGAAGGAAGGGACACAACAGAAGAAAAGTTAAATTTTAAAGATACCAGGCGGAGACAGTCAAATTTCTGTCAGGCCTCAGAGTAACAGACGTTCAAGAGTTTGGTTCCTGAATCTTCCTTCCCCTTTTGTAGATCAGGCAGTCTGGTGAGCAATAAGAATGTGGTCTGGAACAGTTCATACACTTGGACAGTGGAGTGCAAGGACTCCCAACATGGAGAGGGCAGTTGCAGTCACCACAAATAGGACTTGCCTCACATTGTGAAGATGTGTGACCAAATGGAGACACCAGAAACAGTGCTTGGGAGATGGGGCACAGGGCTTCACATTGCAATGGCAAACCGTAACTTTCACTTTTCCAGAAGGGTACCCCCTCAAAATCCAGGATGAAAGTGCTGGTATCAATGCGATTATTCTTGTGACCTCTCCAGACTCACTCAATGAAATGTACACTGGCATCGTGCCAGATAAGTCCCAAGTTCCTCATCAGATTGAAGGAGCAGGTCTCAATGGGAAATAATGCTCTGGGTCATATTTAAGGATTAGTGAGGAATAACACTCACTGGGACGTCTCCTAAGTGCTCACATACACAAAGGGATGCCAACTGACTGGCAGAAGAGGTTTTAATCATTACAGAATCTGATCACACCTCACTAAGGGAGTCAACTTCACCAAATTTATCTTTGATGTGTTCTACAAAAAATAATGATCTGGTAGCAGCGAACGTTTCCCTGCATGTCCTGGAACAAACCAAGTAACAGGGAAAGGGTTTCGCCCCAAGCCATCAGGCCAGGCTCTATTCCTGGGGAGTGCTCAGGCAGGGGAAGGCCGGAAGAGCAAAAGCAGGAGTACAAAGAGTAGTGTTCCTATCGGAAGAGACGGCCGTAGAAGAGCCACTAGGAACGCAGAACTTAGCACATTTCATGTGCAGAGTGTCCACCCATTCCAATAAGGTGCTCACTCCATGGGTACGATGCAGCTGTTGCAATGGCTGCCTGGTGTGGCGGGAGTTCCAATGCCACAAAAATATGAGCAAACTACTACTAGGTACACACAAGGCGGTGACAGCTCAGGTACTAGAAAAGAGCAAGGAGCCAGGACAGGAGGCAGAGGAGTTAGTATGGGAAGGAGTGGATATGGCAAAGGGAGTGCAGCCTGGGAGAAACGAGAGGTTGCAATACCTCAGGGCCCCATGTGTACCACACACATACCCACAAAAGAGCTGTGGACTCCTTGGGGGCTTGTGGAAAAGGAGATAACTAAAAAGACTAAGGATGTGTTGGTGGAATAGAGGGCTGTGTAGTGCTGGAATGGGAACAGGGAAGGAGCTAGATGAGTAAGGACAATGGCTAACGATGGTTGAGGTCAGGAGGATTATGGAAATGTGGGATATATTGCAGGGAGAGTTCCCACCTGCGCAATTCTGAAAAGCTGGTGTTGGTCGGAATGATACAGGTGGCACAGGCTCTGAAATTGTGACTGAAATGAAGAACTTAGTGTTGGGAGATGTGCTCAGCAATGGGGTTGTCCAGCTGTTTCTTGGCCACAGTTTACCAGTGGCCACTCAAGCACACAGACAGCTTGTTGGTTGTCATGCCCACGTACAATGAAGTAGTCCAGTCACTAAAATCACCTATCCCGTCAAAGGCGGGGCACCTGCAAAACTAGTCATATGATCTACAAGCTAAGCTGCAAGCACTGTGCTTCCTTCTACATGGGCATGACAATCAACAAGCTGTCTGTCGGCATGAATGGCCACCAACGAACTGTGGCCAAGAAATGATGGATCACCCCATTGCTGAGCACCCCTCACCCAGCACGACGTTCTTCATTTTAATGACTGCTTCACAGCTTGTGCCAACTGGATCCTTCCCACCAACACCAGCTTTTCTAAACTGCACCTGTGAGAACTCTCCCTGCAATATATCCTATGTTCCAGTAACCCTCATGGCCTCAAACTTTTTTAGTCATCACCCTTACCCATTCGTACCTTTCCTTTTCCCATTCCAGCTCTACACAGCCCTCTATTCCACCAATGCACTCACAGTCTTTTTAATGTTCTCCTTTTCCACTACCCCCCTCTTCCCCCTACCTTCTGTCTAACCTCCTGACTGCACCTAGCTGCCCTACTCTGTCTCCAACTCGTCCCTGTACACTCCCACAAGCAGCACCTTACTGCTCCTACCCCTTACCCCTACTCTGCTATCCCTCCCCCTCCCCACCCTAGCCTCCACCTTACTCCCACCACCCAGTTGTCTCTCCAATCCTGCACTGCTGCTCACAGTCAGGCTTCAGCTGCCAGAGACTGTGGTTGTCTGTGTGTGTGTGTGTGTGTGTGTGTGTGTGTGTGTGTGTTATCCAATTTTAACAAAGGCCTTTTTGGTCAAAAGGTCACTTTCCGACAGCCTTTTTGTTGTGCCTATCTGTGACTCAGCATCTCAGCTATTTGGTGAGTAGCAACTATTCTTTTCATAACTCAAAATATTATGAATACAAATATCATTCATGCAGATGGCGACACAGATTAGGAATGTACTACCGTTTATGATAACATCACCAGCCATGTACTGTGAGCCACTGGCTGCCATAGGAAACCACCACCAACATCATTCACACAGCAACATTATTCAACTGTTCAGCAGTTACAATCTCCACAAAATGCATTTAGGCAAGTGTACATCCACATCCCTGTCTATATCTTTACTCCACAAGCCACTGTACAGCTAGTAGAAGATTGTACATGTTGTACCAGCATCATTCCCCTCCCCAAAAAAAAGGATGGGGAGCATGAAGTAATATGTTGGCACCATGAGTGTACTTAATTTATGGAACTTTTCTATAATGGTCACATCAGAAACAAGTTAGAAGAAGTAATTAGTTTTTTTCATTTATACAAGGCGCAAGAAGTCCAAAATACTGCTCTTTTGCTTGTACATTCAATAGTTACATTTACGCCCTTCATTAAAACCACTATTTCCTCACTGTGGTCTATATTTTAAACTTTTTTAAAATGTTTCACAGAAAAACAAGAACATGCTTGCCCAAAATCCCCATTTCTGCAGTGGTCCCTATACTTTGTTAGTTAAAATACATGTGCTTGCATGACACTACAGTCACCATACTGGCCAATAACATAAAGGTTCAAAGCACATTGGTTGTATTATATTCTTCAATACATCCCCAGGTAGATTTACACAAATTCTGGTATGGTTGGTGGCACTGCTCCAGTATCTTAACTACTGTGCCAGTTGATCAGCTGCTGATAGGAAGTTGGAGGTCTGTTTCCAATGGTGGTGTTTGAAAACATGAAAGTACTTTCCGAAGATTATTTTAATAACTGTCTGAACCTGAGTTGAGATGGCAAGAACAGAGCATGGCACAGTGTTAATTTGGAAGGGAGTGATGTGGTTGAGGCACTGGATTTGTATTCCATGGGTGCATTTTCTTAACTCCATCTAGTCATTTGATTTACATTGACCACATTATGACCACCTACCTAATAGGTGGTAGGTATAGCCACCTTTGGCATGGACACAGCAGCAACACATAGTGCCATGGAAGCAACGAGGCCTTGTTAGGTCACTGGGAGAAGTTTGCTCCACATCAGCGTACACAAGTCACCTAATTCCTGTAAATTCCAGTGGGGGACGATGAGCTCTGACACCAAGTTCAATCACATCATAGATGTGTTCAGCCAGTTTCAGATCTGGTGAGTTGAGGGGCCAGGAAATCTATTGGAACTCGCCGCTGTGTTCCTTGAACCCCTCCATCACACTCCTGGTCTTGTGACATAGCGCATTATCTTGTTGAAAAATGCAACTGCCATCGAGAAACATGATCATCATGAAGGGATGTACGTGTTCTGCAATCAGTGTATGATACTCCTTGGCCATCATGGTGCCTTGCACAAGCTCCACTGAACCCACAGATGCCCACATGAATGTTCCCCATAGCATAATGGAGCCACTGCCAGCTTGTCTCTGTCCAGCAGTATTTGTATCAAGGAGCTCTTACCCTGGAAGAAGACAGATTTTCGCATTCCCATAAGCATGACAAAGAAGCTATCAGGATTCATCAGACCATGCAATGCTCTGCCACCGCGCCAACGTGCAGTGCCAACGGCCATATGCCCATTTCAGTTGTATTTGTCAATGTTGTGATGTTTACATCATACATGGGTCATTGGCTGTGGAGGCCAATCTTTAAAAGTGTTTGCTCCACTGTGTGTTCAGACACACTTGCTCTCTGCTTAACATTAAGGTCTGATGTTAGTTCACCACAGTTTGCCAATGGTCCTGTTTTACCAGTCTGCCCAGCCAATGACATCTGACATCTGTAAATGGGGGTGGCTGCCCAGCCCCACGCCATCTGAACGTGGATCACCTGGACAGGTTTATATCAACAGTGGGTTGGTGGTCATAATGTTCTGACTGATTTCCTATAGTTGACTTGCATCACTTCAACTGAAAGTCGGGTTGACTATTTCAACATGCTATGGCTGATTTGTGCTACATTTCCTGTACCTAAGTTAGCACTCAGTTTCAAATGAACTCAATGTCACCAAGATATTAAGCCTCTATCATAAGGATCACTCTACTTCTGCACATTCTCGCTAAGATACATTTCTCACTCCTTATTTGAAACTTTGACAGATTCAAACTGTATGCTGGACCACAATAATCACAACCAGCACTCACAATGTCAGTTCTTTCAGTACCTTTCTCATACTTTCCAAATCTTCCAGTACCTTTCTCATACTTTCCAAATCTTCCAGTACCTCTCTCATACTTTGCGAACTTCACGTAAGTTCTCTGGATTGAAACATTGTATATTTAAGGAATTCGTGGATGATTTTGAAGCCAAATATGTCAATGTTCAATACCACTCCAAAGTTCAATAGTTAAGCTGTGGATAATCTCTGAAGAGGTTCCTTACTTTGTGAGAAGAGATTGCAACATTCCTACAGATGAGCAGAAAAGAGAATATGTACCTCTGTGATCCTCGTTGGACTGGTTAATTTGACCAGAAGCAGCAGTGTTCTTAGGGTGTACAGTTGTGACAAAGAATTGTTTATGACTAATTCTCTGAGAGGTGATTGCACTAGAATTTTAATGCATCTTTAGCTGCCATTTCTTAAACAATGTTCTGAAGGTATAATTTACTCTTTCAATTCAACTCTAAATGCCATATTTACATGTAAAAAATTTTAGTGCAGCTGAACTATCTTTCACACTCAAAAAAATAGTAAAAAAAACTCTATCATGTGATGTTTCATAATGAATGACACGTACTAACAAATGTAAATTGCTGGCTGTTCAGTTTAACCGAGGATAATGATTTAATCCTGATTATACGGAAAAATGTAATTACTACCAACAAGTTAAAATTTCTTCCAAGCAGCAACTAAATTAAGTCTTCCATGTCTTCCAGTACTGTTAAATACGGATTAACTGTCAACAACTATGAAAAGGATAGAGTGCTTTTCATCATAAAGATGACACGTTGAGTTTGTGACAAAGCAAGCTGGGATCTTTTTACTTCCTCTCTTGTTTTGCCATCTGCCTCCGTAAATTCATTTTATTTTCAGTTTTTGACTAATTACCATTAACACTTATGAGTATAATCTGCATTTTCATAAAATAGAAAGGCTGGCCCTCAATCTTAAGGACTATACCACCAGATCTAATTTTGTGTGTGTCATCAATTTCCTAATTTATTTTGATTATTCCTAGTTAATATATTTTGTTACAGGGTGAAATCAGTAATTGTTCCACGACTTAGATTCTATTGTTGACTTATAAACAAATATAAATTCTATACTGATTATACATATTTGGAAGACAAACCACTAGCAGTCTTTAAGTATTTATTTGGCTCTATTCCAAAACATGTTAGCAAAGCCAGCCCTTAATTAATTCCAAAGTAATTACCAGATTTGTCAAAAGTATTGTTTGTATAGCACTATCTTTTAATTTCATCATTTAAACAAATAATTCAGCCTAACCCTTGTAGTAGAAGAAACTATTAAAAAAGAAGGAATTTCTCTATATATTCAGTTAATGGAATGAGTTATGTTTAATTGTAATTTCTGTAAATTAAACATCGAACAACGTATAGTTTCAGTACCTACTATTGTGAGGATATATAAAGGCCTGATTTTGGTCTCGAGACAGTCAGTCCATGGCCGATTTTCAGACGAGAAACCTGTATTGGTTAGATCAACAACAATGCATCAACTTAACCGTGAAATAAGTGTAACACAAATAGGCTGTGTTAAAATAATGACAGGCTGTTCAATAGTGTCACATGTACCATATTATTCTGCAATAACTGTGTGGCTAGGTTTTTACTGCTCATAAATGTTCAATGGTAAGCTATTGTAGCAGTATGCTGATGTTTGCCTGCAAACTATTAGTGAGGCTTATCAAAAGTTAACCAATAGTGAACTGGCCATATTAACTGTTTAATTTTGGGGAAGGCGGGGGACGGGGGGACGGGGGGGGGGGGGGGGGAGGAGTCTTGTGAACAGCGAAAATAAAGAACTGTGGAATGCAACTGTCATCACAAGTTGTAGACAGGCACAACGAAAAGACTGTTACACACTAAGCTTTCAGCCAAAGCCTTCTTCAGAAAAGAAAGGAAAACACATTTACACAAGCAGACATTTCATGCACACATGACCGCTATCTCCAGCTGCTTTAGCCGGACCTCCAGCTATGTGTGTGTATTCCTTTCCTTTATGAAGAAGGCTTAGGCCAAAAGCTTTGTGTGTAACTGTCTTTTTGTTGTGCCTGTCTCCAACTTATGTGTCATCTTTATAGTGAGTAGCCATCTATCCTTTTCATAACTGTTGATATTCCAACCTGGATTTTCCATTGCTCAGTTTCATATTTAATTGTCAGTTTTGTGTTCTTATTCCATTTATTAATTTGTCTTGCATATACAGCATAAGTCACATACCAAGTTGTTATTTTAAAAACCTGCTCATCGGTACGAACTGTTACTGTGTCTGCAAATGAAATAAATGTTGCAATGCCGTAACTGATGAAGCAAATTTACAACGCTAAGGTGGTCGCTGTGAGCACCCCCCCCCTTCGCCCCCATATACCCTCAAGTATATACTCATATTTAAATGTAAGATGAAGGCGTGGAAGAAATTCAAACAGATGGATGACCTACTTGATATTTTACATAGCAATGTGTTACTGGAAAGATAAATAGTGGCCATTACTTCCAGATCACGCAGATGTAATGTGTGTTTCCAACAAGTACTAGTACAGATACTCTGGTTCACAAGATACCCAACATATGATTTATAATGAGAAGTTCATAAGATCCTGAATATTGATTTCTCAAGAAATTGTCACATTAAACTTGAATCTGACACACCTGCTGAGTGACAAGAGGTATCCATTCTTTCCATCGCGGAGCTGAGCGCTGATGTGCCATCGCCTCATTCTGCTTCTGCATCTTTCAGCCCATCCCTTAACTGCGCAACTGTGCATCACACCTATAAAATTTGGAATAGGCCTACATTGTATTAAAATAAGTAAAATGACAAATATAAAAGTAAAACATTAAAAACTTACTTTTCATCACAAAAGGAAGGAAGGTCTCTATTTGGTAAGGAGACACATATGAACTGGATTATTATTTTTTCCTAGATGAGTGGAGGAATAAATAAGAAGAGAATTTGATAGTTAAAAAAGATGTCAGTCCAAATGTTGGCATATAACACTGAACCGTTAACATATGCATGGTCTTACATGAAGATTTTGCCTCCTCTTCTCCAAATGGCTCATTCATCTAGTTTTATACTATCTAGAGTTTAACAGGGAATTACAACTACAACAAATTTTGGAACTTTTAAAACTCACATAAAGCTTTGACAAAAACTAAACACATCAGAAGTGCTAAAACAATTTTAATAGTATCGTTAGCTGAAATAGATGGGTAAACATGCAGTTATGTTGTCTTCTGCTTTTCCGTTGTGTGCTGCTGTGGGTGACAGTTCGTGTGAAGAATTCTGAGAAATTGGCTCACTGAATCGTGGGTGAGATGTACGTAGTCAATGAGATCCTCATTCATAATTTGCCTATGGTTTGTAAATAAAATTTGCTGGTATTTTGTTATATAAGGCTAGAATTTAGCCGAATGATTGATATTTTTGGCAAAATTGGTAATAGCACATACAAGTCTGTTATTCCAATGACAAAATTAAGTTTAATGCTACATTACACATTGGTCTACTACAGCAGTCTAATTTTTGGGGTGAGACTGCTTTCACCAATTCACAAGCAGATTATCACATTCCAACCTAACTTAGACTTCAGGCTATGCTACAGATCACACACACACACACACACACACACACACACACACACACACACACACACACACATTCATTGGCTTTCCCAACTCACAACCAAACTGTCACACTCCAACCTAACTAAGCTCAGGTTTTGCTAGTGGTCAGTCTGTCAGCACATCTTTGTTTTACCAACAACCAAACAAATAAGAAAAATCAGCCAGCAACCTTAAAATTCATAATAATCAGATCTATAAAAATTATTCTGGCATTCTACATATAAAAAACAAATGTAATCAATTCCTACTTGCCGAAAGAAATCATTAGATACAGCAGTTCTCATTAGCTATTGTATACTGTCGCCAGGTTGCCTATGAGCAAACATCAACTAATAGCTAACGTTTGCACACAATGCGAAAGCAGTCATCACCATAAGTAAACTTTGGCCGATAGATGGCAATGAGCCTTTTGATCACCAGTTGACAGTCATCATATAAGTAGACACTTTGATGTTACAGGTTTGTATCTTTTTTTTCTGTTTCCCAATGCTCTACTACAACTGTGGCTTTCAAGAGACAGTCTCGGGTCAAATACAGTAGCTGTGGGATCAAATAAGAGTCATCTACCACAATACCCAATGAATCTTGACTTTCAGTACCTAGGGTACTTAATTTGAGAAATACTGAGATAAGAAGAAGTGAAGTAATGTGGAAGTAAACGGTAATATTCACATATTACAAACCATTTGCGTGCAAACACATGGAGAAGAATCAAAACTTGGTTCATTTACTGCTGAAAGTTTATACCCTCTTACGCACAATATAGCCTACCATAGATCAAACAAAAACACTGTGCCCACAAGTTGGTAAAAAGCACAGAACACAACTATCTAAAACAATGGTAGAAGTGAGTCACAAAACAACTGCTCAATATCACCACACTGTAGAATCTGAGAAAGTATTCTGAGCCCAAACACAGTGAGGTGCCTCTAACAATATGAACTCTTATGTGACAAATGGCACAGCTTCCAAACACATCAGTCATGCCAAACTCACACTTGCTTTCCTCAAATGACATCCTGAAAACCATGGAAGAAGCAAACCAGTTCCTACTGTATTTCTTGACTCCTGAAAAGTATCTGATGGCATCAACTTTTATTAACAAAATGCGATCATTTAGTGTATCAAAATTTGTGACTGGACTGGTGGTTCTGGGTCTGCAACATATTGTCTTGGATGGAGAGTCACCAACTGAAGCTGAGGTGCAAAGACTGGAGGCTTGCTTTAAACATTCATACATGTAAAACTGTGGACTTCATAAAAACAGAGTACCTGATTAATGCAGTATCAATGAGTCATAAGTGGAATCAGCTGATTCAGGCAAATATTGGGATGTAACAATTTGTGCGGATACAAACTGGAATAATCCCAGAGACACTGTAATAGGTGAAGCCAGTGGCAGACATTAGTTAATTTGCAGAATACTGGGAAAACACAGTCAATCTACAAAGGAGGTTCCTCGAACACTTGTGCAACCCGTCCTAGGATATTGGTCAAATTGCAGGAGCCATACCAAATAGAGCTAAAGGGGGTTCTGTCTGTATATAATGATGGGCAGCATTAATGGTCACAAGTTTTTTAAGTCAAAGAAATGCTGAAAAGCCTGAACTGGCAGTTGCTTGAAGGTAGAGCCCCACTGTCCTGGTAAAATCTGCTTGCAAAGTTTCAAGAACTCATATTAAAGTAAGAAATTTAGCAATATACAACAGCTTCCTATGCAGTGTCCCCCACACACATGGCAAAGACAAAATTAGACTAATTACAGTGCAAGCAGAAGTATTTAAGCAGTCATTCTCCCCATGCTCCTTACGTATGTGGAACACGAAGAAAATCCAATACAATGAGAAGTCCATTCTGCACTAAATTTGCAGTGGTTTGCCGAGTGTGGATGTAGCTTCTCAGAAACATTGCATTGTTGTTAATAGTTCATGAATCAAAATACACACAAGCATCACTAATAAATCCACAAAATAGGAAATTACTTTCTGCCAAACCATATCTTGTTATGTATTTGTTTAGATCATCCTATAAACAACTGGGTGGCGCGAACAGTATACTATCTCAAACTGAGTTACAGTTACAGTCATTAAAGTTCTGTTATGGTTAAGGTCAGCATCTGGATTTATGGCAGGTTTATTTTGGGTACCTATTTGGTTGCAAATATCAGATATCAATTTAATCAGTGGTTGGTGTTATGAGGCTAACTGATGGTGACATGAAGTGGACGAAAACTTTTTGACTATTATAACTTCCTGTTACCTCATAAACTAAACTGCATTTTCAGAAATCTAAACTGCAATAGACAAATGAAATAAACTACCAACGGTGGGTAAATAATTATGAAAAATGGTATTTTTTTCATGCAAATACAGTAAGCAGTCGTTAGTAAAATTTCAGCTGTTCTGGGCAGCAATTACGAAAGTTGGAATTGGGGAGTTAGTAGTTTGGACGTACAGCACAAAATATCGTAATAACGACTTCCTTTCCTCCCCTGCCCTCCCCCCATCCGCCCCAGCACCGTCCCCCTCAAATGGCTGATATTTTATAGAATAAAGCCCGACGGGCACTACAAATTATGGAGTCCTTCCTTTTCAATGCTGGGCAACGACTATATCATCATAATCGTTTACTTTCACTGTAGTTACTTTCTGATATTCCCGTATCTCATGCAACCACTGCGGTATTCACATTGGGTGCAGTAAACAGCGAACTTAAGTATTTTCAGCAGATCAAAAAATAAATACAGTGGTAGCGTTAGTTGCCCTTCGATCACCTTTTACCAAAATTAACGTATTGTCAGTGTCGGTACTGACTGATATGTGAGAAAATGAAAACGCTAAATACTAAGTAGCAGGAAACTACATAATATTGTTCTTACCAAATAGTAAATATACAAATTTCAGTTGTCATTACAGGGTAGTTATGTATCTCTGCACACTGCAGCGCCATCGAGACCTTCACACATCAAACTACTTGGCTGTCACAAATGCAGACATATCAGACACCCTATCGCTAGCCACAGCAAGTGTTTGTCACGTGAGGACGAGCGTTAATGTATATAAGGCCATAAGTCTTCAAATCAGTTACTATTTCAAGTTGTTGATACGTCATAAAACTCTCGCAATGGAAAAATCACCATTCACATATGGCAATCACACATTTTCTTGTTTTGACAACTACAGGTTAGCAGAAAACTTAAAAACACAACATTCACAGATGTTACACAGCTACCAACCAACTACCAAAGATAAACGTAATCATTCATAAGTTTCAACGATAACAATTTTTACGTATAATTAGTATATTTTCCAGTTATTTGATCCGTTCTTTCATGCATCGTAATATCATAATGAGTGAAATCATTAGGAAAATCTGTCAGATAGTTTATACATTACTAATGTGTTATACTTAAAGAAATACCAACCAATGGTGCTTCTACCTAGCAGAAATGTTCTACAAAGGCGTTGTCTGCCGACGCTCACTAAGAAATTTTTAGAAAGATTTGAAACAATGATGTGTAAATGCTTCAGGAATAAAGGACACCACTCACCAAAAATCAGAAGCATTGAGTTGTCAACAGGCACACACAAAAGAAATAAAACTTGGTAGCTTTCAGAGTTATACTTTGACGAGCTGGAGAAAATTGAATACACACATACACACGCCTTTGTCCCTGCATGTTGCCAGTTCGACCGACACCACCGAAGTTATTTTTCGGCAGGTGGACTGGGAGCTGTGGGGGTAGTGTCGGGCGGGGCAGGTAGAGGGAAATGGGAGCGGGAGGCAGGGATAGGGATTGGAGGTGGGTGGCTAGCAGCTCGGAGGGAGGCGGCCAGTTTGCCAGTTATGAATGCAGGAGGAAGGGGTGGCAGGTATATAGGCTGGCACAAACGTAGCAGCCAATGGGAAGCAGCACTTGCTGAAGTAGATATGAGGACATGAATTGGGATGTGTTGACAGGAAACGGGACGGGTAAACTGATGGGTGGAGGATCCGATGACAGTAGGTTACCTGAGATTGTGAGCACGACAATTACAGGAGTGGAAGATTTGTTGCAAGGACGACTCCCATCAGTATAGTTCAGAGGAGCTGGTGGTGCAGGGAAGGATCCAGATGGCTCAGCCTTTGAAGCAACCACTGAAACTGAGAGTGTTGTGCTCAGCTGCACGTTGTGCAATCAGGTGGACAATTTTACTCTTGACAACAGTTTTCTGGTAGCCATTCATCTTGGTGGACAGCTGGTTGGTAGTCATACCAATATAAAAAAAACTGTGCAATGATTTAACAGAACTGCTATATGACTTGGCTACTTTCACAGGTAGCCTGACCTCATGAGGTAGGATAAGCCTGTGACAGGACTGGAGTAGGAAGTGCTAGGTGGGTGGATTGAGGAGGTCTTGCAACTCGGTTTTCACAGGGATATGATCCCTGTGGCAACTGGTTGGGAATGGGGATGGGCTAGGAGTTCTGTAGGTCGGGTGGGCGATGTAATACCCTCATTTGAGAGCAGAATGAGAGATAATTAAAGCCCTGGCGAAGGATACGATTCAGTTTTTCTAGTCCAGGGTGATATTACGTGACGACTGGGTGCCACTTTGTAGCTGGTTTTTTTTTTTGGGTGGTGGTAGGACTGGAATGAGTGCTTGTCAAGGGCTCTGCAAGACCTTCAGTATGCTAAGCAATGAGGGTTCTTGTCACTCCAGATACGTTGTCTAAGGTGGCTAGGCTCCTGTAAGTGCCCTGGACTCAATCTCAGGTAACCCACTGTATCTGCACCCTCCACCCACAAAGCATAGAAGTAAATAGAGGAGCCTTTTCCATGGCGAAGCACCATATGGCGTATGCCCATGCTCTCCACCTCTTGAGTGTATACTGCTTTTACTACAGCTGCAATCTCGCTGCTGTTAGTTTTCAAGTTAACGATAACCTATTATTGTAGAGTATCCGACATCAGAAAACGGAACTAAACTCAATTAACATACAGATAGGTCCAAAGGCATCAGACAATATTCAACAGTGCATGATTGACACTCATGGCTTGACAATTAACTGTCACATTGTAGTCATAGTGTGCTACTACTTCTGTGTATTCTTAGCGTCTGCCGAAATGGATAATCATTGTGCAAATATACGTTATCGAAGAGTATGCTTGGATGGAAAAGAGTTGATAAATAACTCAGTTCAGTTCTTTCGAGAAGAAAAACAGAAAGGTAAGCTTCATGTTAAAAATGTAAAAGTAGGTCTTTTCTGTTTGAGAGAGAGGGAATTGTAGCGAGGCGTGCACACTTTCTTAGAACAATCAGAGAAAACGAGAAAGGTGCAAAGAAACCAACAACTGTGATCAGAAGCCCAGTGCCAGTTATTAGATCGTAAAACAATAGTTTCTTTTAATTTCATACACTTCTCTCATGAAGAACGTATCAATAGTAAATGTATTACAATGTCCTTCAGTTATCACAAATGTAACAAACCGTTTTTTTTTTTTCATTCCTATGCTTTCCTGTAGAAGAACATATTAAAAGCGAACGTATCGTTATCTCCTATACACACAATCGCATTGTTCGAACGCAAAAAAGCTTTATTTTCCTGTTGTCTATTTCAGATGGTTTTTCTGTAGACATGTGTTAACAGAATGTACGTTTGTTTTACTTGCTTCGCGTATATCAAGTACAGTTCTGGAACCATGTTATGGTTATACTGCTCTTGCATAATTTGAAACAACCAGTAATGGAGCACGTCAACAGTTGCAGCGAGCTCAGCTAAAATGGCAATTGTAAGGTGCACAATTCAGACATTAATGACCCAAAATATAAAATAATATACATTTTGAGCAAAATAATACCGGTAATATAGGTAACATTGTTTATGAAAACCAGGTAGCATAGACTGAAAAAACATACAGACAGCTTCATGAGTTGGGTTTTTCTTTCATTTCCAGCTTCGGTTTGTACCGGCAGTATATGAAGACAAGGAAGATAAAGCAGCTCTGCACTTGACATAGCAGGCAGCAATAGCCAAGCGAATGGCATGCAGCTGCCAAAGTCATCATGGAGAATGTGCAGTGCATCTCCCATATTTTCTCGAGTATGGAAAGAGATAGGACTCTCCTTCTACTGTTAAAAATAATTTCGATATGTTAGGTATATTTCGTATGCAGTAACAGTTGGCATAAAGTGAACCAAATATAAACTGGCCAGCAAGTACATTTTTCACTGAAATCTTTCCAAAATTAGCACAATGTTCTACTTTACCACAAAGTATCACAATAACTATGGACCATAATGAAAAGTACAAAAGCTCATCGTTAAGCTGCAATACATAGCTATAAGGTCCAGAAAAGTAGTAGTTTCCTCGAAATCGAATGAGAAAGATTGCATAGTGGAGAACACATATGAATTTCAAAACAGTGGTATTCATTTTTTTATGCAAAAAGTAAAATTTTACTAAGAAGCTAACTACACTGATGGCTGTAGCTTTGCTTCATCTACACAAAACAATTTTTCGAAGCAAATCAGATGACTTGAAATTTCACTTGTTGGTACCCAGAATGAGGGGGAAGCCTGACACACCTCATGTGGCTCAAACACCATTCTATTTAATTCTATGCACTTTGCCTCCACCCACCAGTTTCCCCTTCTTCAATTCTGTTACCCCCTCCCAATTCATATTCCCATATTGTCTTCTGTGTGTGTCGTTTCTCATCAGCCACTACAATCATGTCAGCCCATATACCTGCCACCCCTTCCTCCCACATTCATAACCTGCACACAAGCTGCCACCCTCGGAGCTGGGCCGGCCGGTGTGGCCGTGCGGTTCTAAGCGCGTCAGTTTGGAACTGCGTGACCGCTACGGTCGCAGGTTCGAATCCTGCCTCGGGCATGGATGTGTGTGATGTCCTTAGGTTAGCTAGGTTTAAGTAGTTCTAAGTTCTAGGGGACTGATGACATTAGTAGTTAAGTCCCATGGTGCTCAGAGCCATTTTGAACCTCGGAGCTGTTAGCTACCCACTGCCAGAACCTCTCGCTGCCTTCTGCCTCCCTCTCTCTCTCTCTACTCACCTCATCTGACACTGTTCCCACCACAACAAGCCCACCTGCTGAAAAATAACAGAGGCACTGTCATATCTTCTGGTAAACCTTCCGGGATGTAAGGTCGTGGTCCATGAAACTCTTCAGCTCCTAATGTTTCGTCCAGAGCTGCACTGGACATCTTCAGAGGGGTGTTTCTCCCCATACTATGATCAGAGGCACTGTCAGCTGTACTGTGCCATCTTGCATAGTCTATTGTGTGAAATTTATTAGTTCGACTTCCAGTTGTATGTTTTAATGCTGTACCGTACTTTGCTGTTAATAACAATATTATCAAACAGTAATTACACTCCAAGAAGACACTGCAATAAGATGCAGCAAGTGCACCAGAAAAAATTAATATTTTAATAAATAATGAGCTCAAGGGCACCTGCTATACTTCACAGATTCCTGCACATAGCACAATAATTTGTAGTTTCTGATGTGGAATTAGCTGAGGATTCTTAATCTATTGTTTCTCAATATTATTTTTGTTAGAATTGCACTTACAGAATTTGTTACAGTTATTAATACTCAATAGACCTGTCACTACACAATCAAACACACCACTGCTACATGAATGGTTTTAAATTCTCAGGAATGATGTCTACTCGATGAATGAGTAATCCAGATAAAAATCACTGTAACATCTACCAGTTATTAGTAATTCATCGAAAAATCTACAACAGTTTTTATCACTTCAAAATTCGTGTGAAAACTACTAAGATAAATCTACTTCATATCAGAGTAGCTGAATGAGTTTGGTTTACCACTTCGTAAGTTCAAAAAATGGCTCTGAGCACTATGGGACTCAACTGCTGAGGTCATTAGTCCCCTAGAACTTAGAACTAGCTAAACCTAACTAACCTAAGGACATCACAAACATCCATGCCCGAGGCAGGATTCGAACCTGCGACCGTAGCGGTCTTGCAGTTCCAGACTGCAGCGCCTTTAACCGTACGGCCACTTCGGCCGGCTGTAAGTCATTAATCTCTGTTATTAATATACAAAGAACTTGAAGTTTCTCTTCTATTTACTGTATACCTTGTTAAAACCAATGTCACCTTGTAGTAAATTTATTATTTTTCGTAATGTAATATTAAGTAGCATGAATATTTCATATAGATGCCCAGGTTCTTGGAATGAAAATTATCCCTTTGCCTTTTGTGTATTCCAGCAATGTTAATAGTGTATTTCGCTACTTCAATTTATTTATATAAACAATATCTCTGAACTCTGAGTATGTATTATAAAAAAGGAGATAATTCAATTTATTTCCTTATTCCGAATTATTAAGATATGTACATTGATATCGATAGTTTTATTTACTCCTGTGTTGTAGTTACTCGGTGGATATTATATATCCTGAGGTGTGTAGTTGTTATTAAGGTGCGTTTACACTGCCGTTTGTATCGGCACATGTATGAGATACATGTATATGCGACTTTGCGACATGTATCGCGACTTGTATGAATTGGCAAGTATCAACCTCATACATGTATGAGCGTGCGTTTACACTGGTTGATATGTATCACTGTGCGATAGCTTTCGACGACGATTTGGAAGATTTCACATTTTTATGTGCTGGTACACTTGCTCTTTTGGAAGATGATAGGAAGAAAAGGCGGAGGAAGCGTAGATGGTGGCAGAGAGAGTTTCTCGCGAATTAACGCTAAAGGATGGCGCATATTTTAGAAATTATGTTAGGATGAGTATGGAGGATTTCCGCGGTTTGTTATCACTTGTGGCTCCTCTTGTGTCCAAAACCAACACAAACTTTCGGGAAGCGATTCCACCAGAGGATCAGTTGGCAGTAACACTCCCTTTTTTGGCCACTGGGGATTCCTCTTGAAACGAAGATTTCATTACAAAACATTTGCATTGTCGCGCGATTGCTAATGCCAACGTCTCACACACGATTGTCGGCATCCGTTGTCAACATTACCACGCGAGGCCGCCGGAATAATAGCAAAAAATTGATATACGTGCCAGATGCATGAAAAAATTATAGAATGTATTACATACTCTGATATATATAAAACTTTTACCTTCACTTCTTGGCATAAAACTTGCACAATAGCTTCACAAACACGAAGAATAATGTTGCATATGGCACTTTTTGATGTTCTATGCAGATACATTAACGTCGAAACGATAGTCGGCACCTCCAAAACTCAAACAGCCGCCAAAGAGCGTGGTACTACGCATGCGCTAATCGTCAAAATAAGCGGCAGGCGACAAGACGACAGGAAATGATAGTACTGCGCATGCGCCAGTTCTTCAAATGTCGCTCATACATGTCGCGTATATGGCCAAAAAGCGATATACAAAATGTATGCGTGACATGTATGAGCTCGAGGGTCCGCATACAAGTTCCGTGAATTTTTGTATGAGGTGATGTATCGCGACATGTCAAATTGACATGTCGCTCATACATGTCGCGATACATGTATCCCAGTGTAAACGTACCTTTATGCACATACTGATTAAGTAATAAAACTTTGTTTCAAAAAGCTTTCACGTTTATATTAAAAATGCCCAACAAAAGGTTATGGGCCGAAGCACAGGTGTAAAAGTAAGGTTTTATAAATGTTAAAATCGAAGTCGTGCTCGGAAATCCAGAGCCAGTTTGACCTGTGCCGATCATTCATATTTTGCCGACTGGTCATTCTTGCGTGCATATTGCCAATATTTTCCCTCTCACTCAATGTTAAAAATGAGTGGTACAGCCTCAACTGGACTTCTAGCACTTGAAAAGTTGATTGAGCATGTAAATTACTTGATGTGGAAATTGGCCATTATAATGGACCTTTTATGTTGGGATAAATTTATATTATTTTTTGTTAGATATTTTCGTTAAATAGCTGAATAAATTGTAATTAGGAATAATTTAATCAAGCAACATAGAAAAGATAAAGTCAAAGATATTGTCATTGGGCGGACATTTTCGTAATGTAACGTCATTGCGTTGTTCGGTTGTTAAAACAAGTAGTTTGTGTTCCGTTCTGCTGTTCGGTTGTGCGCATATCTGAAAGGAATTAATTCAGGGACTAGAATAAACTTTCACATAACAGTTACGATTCGATATTCCGACAAAGGAGTTAACGTCAGTGTTAATTTGAATTGTGGGCGAGAGGATTAGTTTTGACAGATACGTGAAAACGGACGTAACGAAATTTGTTCGCAAAACATCCTTGAACGTGACTTTTTATTTAATTAACGATTGCGGGCTCATTAAAAGCTATTATCTCATGTTTAGGAACAATCCCTCTTTCCTCCTAGATAGTGATCATTCATTAACATTTACATCATAAGGAAAAGGATTATTAATAAAAGTGATGTTAAATGACAATTACGTGTTATTCCGTTAGTGTGGAACCGACGTAATATCTCTGAAATGACATTGATATATAATTTGTGTTAAATACTGAACTGAGATACGAAGTAAATTGAAATTAGTGAACATTTCATATTGAGACTATAGAAGCAGAAGCGCTTAGGGTTCTCTTCTCTAAATCGCAAAATAGGTACGAACTTTAACTCAACAGTCGGCATTATGTATTGCAACGACATAAGGATTTCATACTTATTTTGACGACGCGCTGTTAAACAAAGGAACATTGAGTCTCTGTACGAGTAATAAAATTAAATCTAAAAACATAATTAATAACGGCGAAGTCCGTTTTAACAAACTGCATTGCATGTCGTCATCGGGCAATAACTGCTCAACCCTGGAGACTTGTGTGGCGAAATTAGAAGTCGGGCATATAGAACAAACTTAAAAATCCATTCAAGCTACAGTGGTGTCGGCACAACACGACGTGGGCAGTTATACCATGTAGGCGTATTTGGTCCATGATGAACTGTGGGGTTTTATTGAAAACCCTCCTTCGGATCCGACGAAACAGGACGATTCTTGGAAGATGAGAAACAAAACAGCACATTCCCAGATTATACTTTTCGTGGACAAGATTAATTACTCCCTTATAAGGGACACAAATACGGCAGCAGAAGTATGGATGGCCTTGGAAAAAGCATTTGTAGACTTAGGACTCACACGTAGAGTGGGTTTGCTCAGATCATTAATCACAACCAAATTAGATAAATGCAAGACGGTAGACGACTGCAGCGATCGAATAATAAGGACTATGTTAAAGTCAAATGAAACGAAGTTTTTGGTGAGTGAAGAGTGGGTAAGAACTTTGCTCCTGGCTGGATTACCTGATCATTATCAGTGTGCGATCATGGCACTTGAAAACAGTGGCACACATATAATGGGAAATTCTATTAATGTGAAACTGTTGCAAGACGTCAAACCTGAAGATGCAAATGGAAATGAACAATCTGTCTATATACAAACAAGAAGATTCCATCAAAACGTATTATTAAGTGCTACAGGTGCAATAAACCGAATCATATTGCTAAATATTGTTGTAGCAAGAACGAAAAAGAAGGAAGCTCGTCAAAAAATAACCATGATGGATATGTATTTAGGAAACAGACACAACAAAAGAAAGCTTTTCTTGCTGCTGATGTTAAACAATATCACAGAAAGGATATGTGGTATTTAGATTCCTGTGCCTTGTCTCATATTACTAATAATGGAAAGAAGCTTCATAATGTCAAGCCATGTAATAGTTTAGTGACCAGCAGGAAGGATGATAGCTTAGTAGCAGAGACTACTGGAAGTGTAGATCTGACCTGTTATACTGGCGATAAAACAAGAGACGTAGAAGCATCTGACGTCATTCATACCCCAAACTGAGCAGTAAATTTTCTCTCAGTTAATAAAATTGCAAGCAAAGTTTATGAAGTGACTTCTCTCAAAAAGATGCCTTGGAAGGGACAAATAATGAAGAATGGTAAAAACAATGAAGAAAGAATTCTCATCTCTAGTTCGTAATAATTCATTTGAAGAAGTAGAGCTAGCCAGGGACATAAACTACTCAAGACTAAATAGGTATTTAAATAAAGCTGTGGACTAGTAGTACACCAGAATAATTTAAGGCACGCTTTGTGGTAAAAGGATATGCTCAAGGTCAATGTGTTGAATGTCAGGAAACCTTCTCACAAGTAGTCCAGCATGCATTCATTAGATATCTATTGTCGATGGCAGCTTGAGAGAACCTGGAGATCGACTATGTTGACATCACTAATGCTTATTTGTATGAAGACTTAAACGAAGAAATTCATGTAATTCCACCAGAAAATTTTGCAACTCCTGGAAAAGTATGTAGTCTGAAGAAAGCTGTTTATGGATTCAAATGGACTGGTAGGGACTGGGATCAAAAAGCTGATGAGGTGTTTAGAAAACTGAAACTGAATAGCTCAAACACTGATCCATGTAACTATTTTCACAGAGGCAGCACCAAACTATCATCATAGCTTTATATGTCGATGATGTGCTATTATTATCAAATGATAAAAGTGTTTTGATCAATTCAAAAGTTCTTTGAAGACATATTTTGATAAAAGACTTAGGGCAGATATGAGGCATTGAAATTGCATGGCTTTGTTATAAAGGAAAAATTGAATCTCCCAGAAATCCTAAGCAAAAACAGGTCTGGAGAAATTTGGAATGAGTGAAGCTAACAGTGTCAATACCACTTGAACTTGGTTTGGACTTTGAAGTTGTAGAATCCGGTGATATCAAGGTACCATATCAAGAAGCAATCAGATGTCTTCTATCTAGATCAAATCTCCAGACCCGATATGTGTTTCGCTGTAAATGTCCATAGCAGATACAATCATCAATTTAAAAAGATTCATTAGTTGTCAGTAAAAATATTGTTTAGATATTTGAAGAGAACCATGTACTACAAGCCAGAATTCTCTAAAGATGGAAACAGAGAAATAATGACCTTCAGTGATTGGGGAAGTAAAATCAATGTCAGACACTCTGTAACTGGCTCATGTATAAAATTACAAAACCCCTTAATTTCATGGTCTACTAGAAAATAAAAAACTATTATACTTTCTCCTCGTGAAGCCGATTATATGGCTTTGGTATCAACTGTTAAAGAGTTACTGTGGTTAAGACAACTTTTTGTTTGAGGTAGATCCAAGCAGAGTCATAACCTCATTTACAGTATATTGTGGTAGTAAAGGTGCCAGTCAGAGACCCAAAAATCTAGTGACAAGTTCAAGATCAAAGCATATAAAGTACCATTTTCTAAGTAGGCATGTTGAGTCAGGTGTTATTAATGTTGAACATCTGCCTTCTGAAGAAATGTTAGGCAATGCTTTCACAAAACCACTTAGCAACGCCAGACGTGAAACGTATGTAAGAAACTATGGCCTTGTGAAATAAGTGAAGGAGTGATTGTACATTTAGACTTCATACTGTGTGTCGATGCTAATTTAAGGGAACATGTTAAGATATGTAAATTGATATCGACAGTTTTTTGTTTACTCTGTCATGTTGCAATTACTTGGTGGTTATTACATGTTCTGAAGTGTGTAGTTGTTGCTATGCACATACTGATTAATTAATAAAATGTTGTTACATTAAAAATACTCAATGCGAATTATTTATTGTAGAAAATATTTTTCTGATATTTCTCAAGATGCTCTATTTACTACATGCAAGTCCGTTTTAGTCATAATTAAAGAAATCATGCAAATTTAACTGTAGGAGTCATTGTATGATGAACATAACCGAAAGATATTTCTGCAACTTTCTTATAACTTACAGACAGAAATAAAAAATTCTGATTTGGGGTTTTTGAATTCTATAAGATGTTATTTTTTGTTTGTTCTTCATATGTGCCAATTAAGTTTAGTATTTTACACCTTTTATAAAGAGTAGTGACCGAGTGCCAACAAATCAATTTAATTCCTTCTAACAGAATAGATAAAGCAACAGAAATAAAATAAAAGCTCTAAGTGTGACCACCAGTTTACACTGTTTACACTAACCTTAAGACAATAGACAAAGCTAAGGCACCTCAACTGTTGACTAATTAACTCAAAGTGAAAAACAATCACTTGTCGCTCCATCAATCAACGAATTACAGCATAGATATATGCAATCTCCTTATATGGTTCCAAATTTCAAGGAACTTACCACTATTCATCGCTTTCTGCACTCTTCCATCAAAAGTTTCCTGATTTACTCACTGCTAGGGACTGTTAGATCAAATATAATGACCACTTACATACCTTGAGACATCACCTCACTCGAGTAATCCCAGACAACCAACAACCATTAAATGAATAGAAAACTTGCACTCAATGTGCTTTGAGTGGGCCAACTGATCCACTAGCTTTACTTTAAAGGAAACAAATCAGATCCTCTGTCCGATAAAATCCAATATCAATCAAAATTCGAGAAAGAAACGGAAATTAATGACAACCATAGGAGCTAAACTTTTTGTATTAATCTGCTAATTCGCATCAGTACCTAAAAAGATCTTTCTAGCTTTAGTATGAACTATCACACAACAACATTCCCTATTATAAATACAAGGAACCTGTTCTCTTGGAATCAGAGAAAATTTCCAATAGGCAGATTCGTGAATAGCGTGCTAACCACAGCCTTCATACATGTAGTTAAGCTTACCACTCCTGAACTTAAAGTTCTTGACCAAACTCACCTCCTCAGGATGATCTGCAGTGTGTAATGGTCAAGAAAGCACTAACTATCTCTTAATGTTGATTACATCAGGAACCATACTTTTAGAGAACCTTGTGTCGATACTGCAATTTTACAATAATCACTTCATTGTATTGGACAGCTGTTGGTCAGTCTTCTAGCAGTCAGATCGCAGTGCCAGTAGATGATCTCAAGAGGCTGCAGTTGCTGTCTCACAGGCTCTCTGCTTTGGTGCGCTGGTTTTTTAGAAGCATCCATCCATGTACTGGATTTCTATGGCAGATTTTATTACAAATATATAAACAACTATCCGCATACAGTTTTGAATTAGTTTCCTTGATGTGTCTCTTCAAGCTTTACTGGTGGATGTGTTGTAAATAGTCTTCACGGGTTTGCCGCCGGATCACATTGTGCAGATTCCCCAATATTTCCTCGAAGCAATTGCCCGACGTCTTCAGGTGGTTCAGCCTAGTTTCCTTGGTATTTTACGATCATTTATGTAACTTTGCAAACACATAGAGGCAACAAGTAGACCAAAAACGCGTCACACAATTTGGCGCAGTACAGGGCTGCCTCCTCGCCTTCACATATTTTCAAAGCTTTGGAGTACCTCAGATTTAATTATTTAAAGAACACTTAGTCCTCCTCAGCTTCAATTTCACCATAAATCAAATCTTACTATTTGAATAATTAGGAATTAGAGTGGACTCCGGGTGTTTACAACATCTGATTGGTTTTTAATACTTCCATAAAAAACTCTGTAGACTGAATGTAACTTAGTGCCTCCTCCATCTCCCAAGCAGGATATTTCCATTTCCATAGTAACTACTAGCTTTGATATCCAAGATAACAAATATTCATTCCAAAAGAACTCCTACCAGTAAATATGTAATTTTATTACCAGATCTACTAAATTCAAGATGCAATCATCTTTCATGACAGTTCTTATCCTACTCATTTTACCTGTCATGCAGTGGCCATGTTTAGCACTAAATGCTAATTCTGCGCCCAGTTCATATTTATATATACTCTAAAAGTAAAACTTCATTCAGACATTCTGGACAGACAGAAATATTAAAGAAAATTTCCTGCAACTAATAACTTGACAATTCTTTAAATAAATGCAATGTCTAGCTTCGACACTTTCATAATCATGGCTAGGTCACTGTCTAATAAATGAACAATTTGTATAGAACACAAATGCCTATATGATAAAACAAACAAAGAAATGAATATTCGACTCAAACAGTAAACAAATCAAAACTTATATACTAAATTTGTGCAAAACTTTATTCCTATGTGTCATGTGCCATCAGTAAGTACACACAGTGCTCAACGACCCACAGCTATGATTTTATCTGTTTGGTGGGCTTTTGGCCATCTTCCTTCCACTTCAGATCTGTTCTTTTAGGTCTTTTGTCCTTGTTATGGGTAAATATACCTTATCTGCCTAGACAACTAGTTATCTCCTCACTTCATACCTTTCAGACATCACATCACCTTACCAATGTTCTCGTCTTCTTTGGTAATTATTTAAATCGACTGTTTACCTTCTGGTATCCTACTCCATTCAACCTTTCTAAAGACTGTTATGTAATATACTACGCTCTTCTTACATGTTACCATCACAGCCTCTGTGTAACATCTTTTACTTTCTATATCATTATTAACTTCTATGAATGTTTTCTTTTCCTCATTAGTAATAAGAAATTTGTACATTGCCACAGAAGACAGCAAAGATAGGCTTTTAAAATTATCTTTGTAACAAAAGAGAAATGTCAGGAGAATATTCAATTTTTTAAACAAATTTTGTTTCAGTCCCGTTTGAGAGTACTTATATTTTAGATCTCACACAAAAAGGACGTATCATTTTCACTTGTGTATCAACAATGTATGTAGTAAACGCTGTGTGTGATAAAAAATCCAAGCCACAGTAATATTTTTATTTACTACGCCAATATTCGTTCATAGCATGATTTATGCCCGCAATCAGAAGAAGAGGCAGTAATTTCTTCTATCCTGTAAGACATCTAAAATATATATCTGCTAATCATCAAGATTCATTGGATGGACTGTACGATCAGCAACCACAGAAAATTAGAGATAAATTAATTATGTTACATAACTTAATAGTGACTTCTATTGAATGTATATATGTATAATTATGGAACAACTGACTTTTTGTTAAGCACCAAGTTTGCTGCAAAATACGGTTTGTGTGACTTCAGTATTGGTACATTGCATTTTGTTTTTCCTACATTGCTAGGAAGACTGCTCATGGCACTAGATTCAGTTTCAACAAGAATCCATGCTTTAATTCCAGTACTGCAAGTAGTAATTATCTCCCATCACGTAAATTTCATGCCTATACACACTCTCTGTGTTACCTGCTGGGCTTCCTCCCAACATGGTTATTCCAAAATCGACCATAGATCTATCACAAATGGCTACCGAATTTCCTAGGCAAGTCATAGCTAAACACAAACAGACTTTTTCTAGCGAATGTTAAATGAACATATGCAAGATTTTGTCACTATTTTGTGAAAAATAAAAACTAATTTTTGTCTATTTTCTTATTGCATGAATACGAGTGGAACAAAAACCATATTATATGAAAATGAGGAGCATAACATAAAAAACGAGAGGCAGAGAATTCAAAAGAGCAATTTATACATCAATGGGAGACCTAAGTCAGCTGCTTGACTACACAAAGAAGGTAGGAAATTTGCGCAATACCTTGCATGAGTATGCTTAGTTGCGCCACTCTTATCGTATTTAGATTTCTTTCCTTTTTCCTCACCGTTTCCATAGTAGAAAATTTATTAATCGAAAGGACTTAAAAAGTATACCAAACTTTGACTCATCAGTTTGGTTCAAATTATTACGAAAATTTTTTTCGACAGGAATTTCTCGAAACGTGATTTCACAGGAAATTGCAGGTTTCAGGAGCAGGTTGACTTGCATAAAATATTTTCTACTCATTTTTATTAATTATTTGGTAACTGTTACCACGATCAAAATAGCTTACAAAAATTACCCGTCATTGATCGTAATACAGAAGGTGCAATCGGCCAAGATGGCGATGGTTTGCATGAACAGATAAATGAAAATGAAGCGCCAGCTGCGCAGCTAGCAGAAAGCCGACATAAATCAGAGTTAGGTATCACAGATGTAAGAAGTGACACCACAGATACACGGACGAACTATGACGAGACCGTATCTCCCGAAGTGATGACAACAAAGGACGGACACCGATTATCGGTAATCCCCATATTAACATGCAAAGTACAGCTGATAGCAAGGATAATAGTACCACCAATGCGCTGTTACAGCAATTACTGACAACTACGAACACGAAATTCTGCACCCAGTTACACAACAACTTAGTAACTTGAACACAAAATGCAAGGAGTTATCACAAGATTTTTCAGATTTCAAAAGAGAATAAAAACAGGTGTTGGAAAAATTCCTAAACAATGTCCTACAAAAATTAAATGACCTGACAGAAAATCCACACATAGATATATCTGAAAATTAAAAAAAAATGTAAAACATTTGAAAGAGAAGGTTTTACTGACTTTAAAGAAAATATTGATGTTTTGAACGAAAAGGTAGGTTAAATCAGTGACAATCAAGAACATGCAGAAAATGAATTAAAGAAAATCACAGACATGAATAACAGTATAAGAGCAAATCAAAACCAAATTTGTAATACTATAAAGAAGTTGACCACGACTGTCAACAACCTACACAAGGACTGTGAAGGTTTACCATTGGCTTTACCATTGGCAGTAGAGGAGCTAACATTAAGAGTAGAGCTTGGAATTAGAATCTGAATGTGCCAAAAGTGAAAGAACTCAGATAAGCAAAAATTTAGACAATATGACCAAAAGAGGAGAAGCAGGTACCTTAGATCAAAGTAGTATATTAGCACAAAAGGTAGTATAAGAAAGCAAAGTATATGTAGACGTGGCAGAAGAGGCCATGAAGGAAAGGGAAACGAATCATCAAATGAAATAGGTCAGGTTGATAATATTCAACTACCTGTATCCAAGATAGATTTGTGTAATCGTTATCTACATCTTGTCACAAGTCCCATAGCAAGTGCAAGTGAAAATTTAAAATTAGTAATTTACCTACAGCACACACAATTGCCACACAGTACTCTGCACACTTGTAGCAACTCACAGATGTCTGATAATGCTGCATGTTTAACACACATCTTCGCTGATGAATGGCTGTTTAGACATAGGCAGTTTCCCACGTGTTCGACAGATAGAAAGCGGATGAACCCGGTAGTTTTTATCAGTGTGTTCTGCAACATACTTCTGTGACGTTCTTTTGTGGGCCACTGAAATGGCAGAATGTCGTCACAGTTAAGAGCAATTTGAATGTTGGTTCTTAGACAAGTACTGGTCGGAAGCCATTCAAGAGAGATTAAGATGTGACGTCTTTATCCCGGCTCCATTTAATAGTAAGCATGGAAGCTTGTGGGGTCATTTCGAAAAGTATTTAAATGAAACCAGATATTGGATCAATCCCATATCACAAGTGGATGTATTGAAGACATTAAAGAGCCGAATTCCGCCACACATAAGGAAAAAATTAGTAGCCACACCAGAACATGACACTGAGTGCTTTTTGTCAGTTTTGGATTCCAATGACCTGATTTATGAAGAGGCACTATGGCAACATAAAGCAGCAGATAAACAAACACCTCAACACATCTTTGGTGACCAACATGTAATTAGTAGTAATAGTAGCAATAGTAGCTTTATTCGTCTGTAGATGTCTTTTTACAAGGATATAGCACAATATAATATAATAAAAATATATATAACAATAAAAAATTAAGTGTGAGGCTTTTTATAGACATTGAATTAATGAGATTATTTTTTCACCACTTGGACAAGAACAATAAGCTGGGCTGTGTCTGTAAATGGGTAAGGAATTCTTTTATATTAGTTTCACATAAATGAAATAGTCTTTCTCTTGTGGTATATTTATGCCTACCAATTAATAATATTATGTCCGATCGCAGTATCCACCTATAAAATCTTCACTGTGTCCATGTTGCGTTAATCGGATCTTCATAAATTTTCCGAAGTACTCAGGTGGGCTTCAGTTCTTCTTATTGCTGTACTACTTGAAATAATAACTCATACAATCTTTCCGTTGATAAAAAAACACTATATTCTTCTATTCGATGCACACTGAAAATACATACTTCTCATTTATTCACATCACCCAAAATGGCAGTCTGCAACTACGCGCTAAGATAACGTGTGTCTACTCTCATTCATTAACAGGGAGCAAGTCCATACTCCTACTGAGGAACAGGAAATACATCTTACGTTTTTTGAAATGTTCAAATGTGTGTGAATTCCTAAGGTCATCGTCAATCCCTAGACTTATACACTACTTTAACTAATTTATGCTAAAAACAACACACACACCCATGCCCGAGGGAGGACTCGAACCTCTGGCGCGAGGGGCCGCGCTGTCTGTGACAGGACGCCTCAAACGACACGGCCGTTTTTTGTAACATTTTAAAATCAAAAATACATGACACTAGGCACAGACTCTATGCTGGGCTACCGCTTCACCTTTTCTCTTTGCCTTTAAAGATAACGAAAACATAAAAGCAAGAAATGCAAAAGGTTCATCATAAATGCCTCCCTACTGTATACTGTCGGAAATAAGTCTCTTTATTTGGGAAGCCAGTATACATTAGGCTTATTTACGTTAGAGCTCATAGTTTGGTCACTTGGTGCAAGTCAATGGAGTTTTAATACCCTTCGCTACTACAAGTATATCTACAACGCTTCATTTCTTTGTCCATTACAAATTCATACACCTAAATACATTCATATATATACACTCCTGGAAATGGAAAAAAGAACTCATTGACACCGGTGTGTCAGACCCACCATACTTGCTCCGGACACTGCGAGAGGGCTGTACAAGCAATGATCACACGCACGGCACAGCGGACACACCAGGAACCGCGGTGTTGGCCGTCGAATGGCGCTAGCTGCGCAGCATTTGTGCACCGCCGCCGTCAGTGTCAGCCAGTTTGCCGTGGCATACGGAGCTCCATCGCAGTCTTTAACACTGGTAGCATGCCGCGACAGCGTGGACGTGAACCGTATGTGCAGTTGACGGACTTTGAGCGAGGGTGTATAGTGGGCATGCGGGAGGCCGGGTGGACGTACCGCCGAATTGCTCAACACGTGGGGCGTGAGGTCTCCACAGTACATCGATGTTGTCGCCAGTGGTCGGCGGAAGGTGCACGTGCCCGTCGACCTGGGACCGGACCGCAGCGACGCACGGATGCACGCCAAGACCGTAGGATCCTACGCAGTGCCGTAGGGGACCGCACCGCCACTTCCCAGCAAATTAGGGACACTGTTGCTCCTGGGGTATCGGCGAGGACCATTCGCAACCGTCTCCATGACGCTGGGCTACGGTCCCGCACACCGTTAGGCCGTCTTCCGCTCACGCCCCAACATCGTGCAGCCCGCCTCCAGTGGTGTCGCGACAGGCGTGAATGGAGGGACGAATGGAGACGTGTCGTCTTCAGCGATGAGAGTCGCTTCTGCCTTGGTGCCAATGATGGTCGTATGCGTGTTTGGCGCCGTGCAGGTGAGCGCCACAATCAGGACTGCATACGACCGAGGCACACAGGGCCAACACCCGGCATCATGGTGTGGGGAGCGATCTCCTACACTGGCCGTACACCACTGGTGATCGTCGAGGGGACACTGAATAGTGCACGGTACATCCAAACCGTCATCGAACCCATCGTTCTACCATTCCTAGACCGGCAAGGGAACTTGCTGTTCCAACAGGACAATGCACGTCCGCATGTATCCCGTGCCAACCAACGTGCTCTAGAAGGTGTAAGTCAACTACCCTGGCCAGCAAGATCTCCGGATCTGTCCCCCATTGAGCATGTTTGGGACTGGATGAAGCGTCGTCTCACGCAGTCTGCACGTCCAGCACGAACGCTGGTCCAACTGAGGCGCCAGGTGGAAATGGCATGGCAAGCCGTTCCACAGGACTACATCCAGCATCTCTACGATCGTCTCCATGGGAGAATAGCAGCCTGCATTGCTGCGAAAGGTGGATGTACACTGTACTAGTGCCGACATTGTGCATGCTCTGTTGCCTGGTTCTATGTGCCTGTGGTTCTGTCAGTGTGATCATATGATGTATCTGACCCCAGGAATGTGTCAATAAAGTTTCCCCTTCCTGGGACAATGAATTCACGGTGTTCTTATTTCAATTTCCAGGAGTGTATTTATATTACGTAATTGCATGTCCACGTTGTGCTAACGTCTCGTTTATTTCTCCTTACAATTGTTAAGTCATATAGTATGAACAGGAGAAAAATTTTACATTTCTTAAATTGTCCTTCCACCCCATTTTAAAAATTGTTTTTTGCACTTGCTTTTGGTTCATTGGCAGTTCTGAGAAGGAGCCCTTTTGCCACACACTATCTCATTGTTCGCTGCACTTATGGCCAGCAGCAGCTCATTGTTTAACACACCCATCGTATTGACGCAAGCGCCACATGGGCAGCAGCACTGCCTCTCGCATCCATCGTAATGTCGCTCCTGGCTTATGAAGTCGGTGTTGTATATGCCTTCCAGTCCAGAGAATGGATACGACGGATTCAGCTCCAACGCTCAACCCGAAGAACGCCAATACATAATCTCACACCTGGACGAGGTTTTCAGCCAGTGGAATTGTAGGTAAGGGGCGCACTGCAGGATTCAGCATTATCCTCTGTTATGCATTGTAGTTCGGCGGTCCTCACACATCACTTAGTGGTTATAAGGATTTCCTCTTATTTCTCCATCGCACATGCATCACATTCGCTGTATTCACTTTGCTGGATACTGTAGCGTTTAGTCTTATAAAGGCTCAGCCACTATTTTCACTATTGTCAGGCCTTAATATTTTTGTACCACTTCACGTGCGAATGTTTAACTCGTCCATCGCTTTGCATTTCACATACATACACACATGGTTCTTCTTCAAGAATAAAATTTCACATAAAATTGACAGTAGTACATACATTTTACATAGGCATAGACATTGACAATAATAAAGTTGGCATATAAATTTAAAATTCACATTCACATTTCATACATGCACTCCATTAAACGCACCATCTTACACACTAATATGTAAATCAGAAGGAATCTTTCATTTATTCTGAATATTTGGATTCTCTGTTCTTGTCTTGCAGGACCGACCTCCTGTGCATTTTTTACCTTCACAGCTACGGACAGAAAATAGTACATACATTTTTCATAGATAGACATTGACAATAATAAAGCTGACAAATAAATTTACAATTCACATCCACAATTCACATATGGCCTCCATATTAGGTACCATCTTATACACTAATAAGTAAATTAGAAGAAAGCTTTCATTTACTCTGAATATTTGGATTTTCTGTTCTTGTCTTGTAGGACCGACTTTCTGCGCATTTTTTCCTTCCTGACTACATATAGATAATAGTCCATACATTTTTTGTAGACACAGACATTGACAATAATATAGTTGACAATTAAAAGGACAATTCACATTCATATTTCGTATATGGTTTCCATGTTAGGCACCTTCTTTACACACTAATAAGTAAATTAGAAGGAATTTTGCATTCATTCTGAATCTTTGCATTCTCTTCTCTTGTCTTACAGGACCAATCTCCTGTGTGTTTTTACCTTCACAAATACACATAGAAAATATGTTCCAGCACTACTCACTACATCGAGCGTGTTGGCGGAGTGGTTGGCACACTGGACTCGCGTTTGGAGGACGATGGTTCAATCTCGTGTCCGGTCTTCCTGATTTAGGTTTTCCGTGATTTCCCTAAATCGCTCCAGGCAAATTCCAGGATGGTTCCTTTGAAAGTGCATGGCCGACTTCCTTCCTCGTTCTTCCCTAATCCGATGAGACCGATGACCTCGCTGTTTGGTCTCTTCCCCCAAACAACCCAACTACTCACTACATGGAGACTAGAGGATTTGCTAGGGTCTACTTCAGAGATCAAGCTACTGCTAGGATTGCTACTTGTAGTGCGTCGTTTGTGTGTTTATTCTATCCTTGGCATTTGATAAACTTCATACTATGTACAAATTTACAAGTGTTCGTCTGTGAGAGAGTGTGGGGAATGTTTTCTCTCTTGACAATCCTGACTTCAACACTGCTTGTTAATCGTCATACTATTGTAACTAACCTGTTATTACGGGTTATTCCTTATTATTGGGAATGGAAATACTTATTGCTTATGAAATTAACGTGAGAAGAGTAGGGTCGCCACCGACTCTAACCATACAACTAATCAAAGACTTGGTCGAGTCGGAAAATGAATTAATTTGATCACAGACCAAAAACTCACAAAAATGCATACGTTGTGATGTCGCTCATAGGGGATACGATGTAATTAATAGTGTTCCCTGAGCACTGTTCACGACAATCAAACATTTAAAATAAAATAGCACATGCAAGAACACTGTGCAGAAGATCAGCTCCCAGCAACACACCTGAAAATAAGACTTAATCTAAAGCATTTGTTATAAAATACAAGAGGAGACTAATAACTGGACCTGTGCATAAGGAAACGCATTGGATGTGCTAACGGGAAAGCTACGAGGTGAGTGGCTTAGGTGCAAAAACGTAATCTCGGAACACAAGAGAAAATTATAGATAAAATCATTTATTCCTAAGATAAGGATGTGAGGCATGTACATGATTCCTGATAACACGTGGTTTGTGGAGACACAATTTCTAGGTATAGTGCCAAATTCTAACAATATCACATCACACAATCATGTTAACATTATCTAAAACAAACATGTAATCGGACAGTTAGTGAAGCCAGTAGCCCAACAACTATAATGTTCTACCACGTGGTTGGCTCCCTATGGACGAAAGACACATAAAGCAAGGAAAATTTACGAGAAGGCAAAGCTCTAAATATTTAGAAAGATGAAAGCTTATGCAGGCACAGCTGAAGGCAAACCGACATTCATACAGAAGCGAGTGCTCACTTCTTATCGACACCTTTGTGTGGCGCTCTTCCAGCGGATCCAAGTCTGCTACAGAACTCTGCTAAAAGAAAAATCTGCCAAAGTTTTGCATTCCTTGCTGCGACAAGGCAAAGCAATCTTCCAGATTTGAAAAGTGAGACCAAAAGCTAACAGCTCTCCCCTCGCCAAGTAACAGTGCGCCACGCGGTTAGTCTAACTTACCCTTTTTCGACTGGAGCACAGCTGTGGACGCTTCCCATACTGGCGGCAGACTGCCACTCTTTTTCCTATCCAGCCTCCTCCACGCTCCATGTGGGCCGGAAAACCCAAAGATGTCATTTCCGCCACCAACCTAACGCAGGTGGATTTCTCACAAGTAGCGCAAACCTCTTTGCCTACTTGACCACTACGAGAGTTGGCTATTCTGTACAACTGCTGCTGAATCTGTATGACTATCGCAGACTTTCTGCAGCAGACTACGCCACCGTCTAGCAACGTGACACACAACGTCATTCATTCACTCACACCACTATGAGTTATGAGAAAAGATAAACAAGGAAAGAAAGAGAAATACTAGTGAAAATGGGCTACCGGACTAATGAAAGGTGGCTACAGGACCCTTTCATCACCCCAAACGTCCCAGAGAAGACTGTGCCGCGAATTTTCTCGCCATGCTAGGAGATTCGCCAACAGTCTTCGAAACAAACATATCCTAACGAGAATCAATTGCAACAGGCAAACAGCAGTACAAAAGAATTGATTAATCTCTTACATCCAAATGAGTTTTATCTGACATTAGTCAATAATTGTGACCTCATGCGGTCCGCAAGGCAAACAGAAAAAATTAAATTAAGTGTGATACTGTACGCTAACATCATGTCATCTGACCTACTACGACCACAAACATGAGATATTATTTTAAAAGTGCTTTAACCAATTATCAAAAATTAACACAGAGACATAGATGAACAGGTACACGAAGTATATACATGTATAAACAAATACAATGATGCAAAATCATTACCAAGAACCAAAGGAGTGTCAGCTGGTGCAGACATATATAAAAACATCTAAGTGAAAGTGCAAAACTCAACGTGCATAACAAATACAGTGACACAAAATCATTAATGAACCCAATGGAATGACAGCTGGTAAATAACCACCTATGTAAAATAAGAAATGAGTACAACAACACATCCAGAAACCAGCTCGTTGACACACTGTCATATTTCAGTTTCATCACATGGTAGTTTCACTGGGTATTCTGTTTAGGTGCTGGGGTGGGCGTCTCTTCTAAAGGCGACTTGGAGGATAAGCTACTAGGGGACCACAACACTGAACTGGGGAGTTCGCTGCGACGTTGATTGTAATGTCCGTTGTAACAAAGTTTGTTCATCCTAGACAGCACCCCGCGACATTGCCTCATGCCCGTTTCCACCCTCTGCATCCATACTGTGGGATGGTTCGACGTTGCAGATTTGCAGGACATCGTCGCCTGTGGGTCCTGCCTCATCATCGAGAAGGTGGCTTGGCGGTCGTCATCCGTGTGTAGCGGAGGAATGAGTTTTACGACACACGCCCCTGTCTCCTGTCATGTCAATGGAGAGACACGTGCTACTCTCTGTCACATCGAGGTCGATGTAAACTCATGCGGGTGTCGCGCTTGAGACCCGCTTATCACCTCTTTGCACTGTCTCAGCTGATGCGTCAGTGGTGGGACCCATGTCCCTCCAGGCAGTGGGCTTCACCTCACCATAGCGACCGTCTGGACTAGCGGCGCTCAGGGATCGGCGGCCTCGCCTGGTGCGCGTCATACTTTCCCTTTCGCTTGTCAGATGATTAGCGCATGGAGTGGAACGCCGGCCATCAGCTGGCGCTGCCGTGGTGACACGCCTGCGGGCCCCGGTGTGAGCCTGGCCTTGGGGGAAGACCAGCATCCCCTCCCCTCTGATGGGGAAACAGCTGTGACCGCTCGCCGCACCACTGCTTCGCCGTTGATAGCAGGATTCTGCAACGCCTGCCGGTGGACAAAGCCCTGTGCTTTCTGATGCGGAGGCTCACTAGGCGGCCTTGCACCCACTTGAGAACTGCGCTCACAGAGATCGTTACAAAATATCATGTGTACAGATTACCACAAAATCATCGGAGTTTCTTACTCCTGATCAATACATGGAATAGTGCCCAACATTAACTTGACAAAAAGGGCCTTCTTAACATTACTAATAAAAACCAATAAGGAAAATTGCATAGCCAATATTCAAACAAACAAAAAATCCTTTTTATAAAATATAGTTCCAGCATTACATCTGCTGTCTATCACTTAGGATAGATCTTGTACAAGATTTGGTCAGGGTTTGGATAGGATTTGGCGCCGCTGCTAACTACAGACACAAAACTATACCTACTAACTACGCCCTCACACACAATCTATAGAGCTCGTACTAGTCACCATCACCATATAGCCCGACTACAATTCCCACATATAAACAAAATATTCCTTTCAACACCAATACCCATATTGTTGTTCATTGACTGCTGCTCCAAGGTTTGCAGCACACGTTTGCTTATCTGTGAATCATTTCCGAGACTTCTTTTCTATGGACATTGCATAATATAAGTTACGATTAATGAGACATAGAAGGTTCATTCAAGTCACATCTGGAATGGTAAATGTATCAACATCTATTCATCAGACTAATCCAAAAGATCAGTGGGCATAACAATGGAGATAAAAATCATTCTATCCTATTAGCAAACACATAAACACTTCGTCCTATAAGTACATACAAAAGACTGTCAAAAAACTCCATTGTCCAGAGCCACGAGTACCCAACTTACTGCTGTCATAAGATACTCATAATGATTACACCATTACTCACTGCATGTCTCCAGGGGGTCCTCACCTACCGTCATGTTATTTCAGCTTGGAGGCAGTCGCATTGATTCTCTAATAAATACAAGCTGCTTGAGTTTATAGGCTGTTTCCATATACGTCTTCTGGGGTTTCACATCCTGGTGCCCTCAAGCGTACCTAGTAGTATGTGGGGGAAAGTGTTTTCCAAATATCTTATAAGATGGCTACTCTGAAAACCAAACACTATTAATCTCCCTTCATACACAAATCCTTCACCTACAAGTCACCAAGTCGCTTCATCAACATCGCAGTAAATTTGAAAAATCTCACTGAATCATGCTCACCTAAGGGGAATAAGAACACTACAACTGTAATTTATCATCAAGAATTACCTTACGACCATTGACTCGCCACGCCAACACACCCGATATCTTTTTAGTCATCAAAAAACGAAAGCCATCTTACCGTAATAGGAAATACTTCATATGAGCCTCATAATCATTCACATTCAGACGTTTTGAAGCTGCACAACTCTACTCCTTTCTGCTGAGAAGAAGAAATAACTACACATATATTGGGGGACCCTTTACAACTCATAGAAAATATACACTTTAATTTTAATCACACCAGAGTGAATCAAAACATTGGAAAATATGCATTGTAATTTTACTCACGAAACAATGAATGCAAGAAAAACATATGGGCAATACGTCATTCCGACCTCCGAGGGGCAAGATTTTCTGCTTCTTATTCAATGTAAGGTTTTACGTTGGAGATGTGGTGCAGGCCCTTCGAATTTCGAGAGCGGAGTGTTTCTACTTCAAGCGCATTCGGATGTGGAATCCGCTTGATTCTGTATGGCCCGTTGAATAAGAAGAAGAACTTCTTTGACAACCCAGCCCGTTTATTAGAGAGCTTGTGCGAGCGTACAAGTACTTTCTGGTCTACGTGAAAAGTTATGTTCTGCACCTTCTTTTTGTAGGCTCTTATCCGAGCCTCGGCGGTACTCTTTATATTTTTCAGGGCAAGCTCCACAATTGCAGATCTTCGTAACCTGGGTTCTGCTGGCCAGAGAACCACCTCTTTTATTTTACTCGGAGGCTTCCTGTTTTTCAGGACCAGAATCGGTGGCAACATCGTCGAGGCATTTGGCAACTCATTTAATATGTTCTGGAAACCGGCTAGTTTCGTGTCCCACGTCCGGTGGTCACGGTGGCAGTATAACCTACACAATTTTCCAATCTCCTTCATCCACCTTTCACAAGGATTTGCTGAAGGGCAGAAAAGGGAGACAAAGATCGGTTTCACTTGCTTTCTCCGAAGCATATGCTCCCAGTGACGTGACCTGAATTGTGACCTGTTGTCCGAAATCACACGCTTCACAGTGCCAACCTCCCATAAGAAGTGATTTGCGAACGCGGCAGCTACTGCCTTCCCGGGGGCCCTACGCAGCGGGGTGAGGCAGACGAATTTTGACGTCAGCTCTACTGCCACAAATATGTACGCAAATCCGTTCCTAGAACGCACTAGCGGACCGAATAGATCTACTGCTGCGAGATCCCTGAGTTTATTGGGAACGATCGGGTGTATTGGTGCGGCAAACGACACAGTGGGCGGCTTGGCTTGCTGACAGGGCTTGCATACCCTAATTACTTTACGTATACGCCGAAGCATATTATTAAAGTAACAGGTTTCCCGCAGCTTCTCTAAGCATTTCCTTGCACCAAAGTGACCGTAGCTCAAATGCACGTACCACACGAGCTTGTTCACCAGTTCCTCCGGAATCGCTAACAGCCACCTGGAGTCATCCAGAGATCGCCTCTTAAATAGGATGCCATTCCGGATAATATAATACTGCCTGATGGCCGCGTGGGATTTATCATGCCATTTCTCTTTGATGTCACGCAAGACTTCGTCCTTGTCTTGTTCCGCCCCGATATTGCCTAGTGACATAGTGACATAATTCTCGAATGCCACATTTTGAAGGTATAACACACTGAAATTGTTTTCCTCAATAGCGTTATCCTCAGCATGGGTGAGCCCGATAGGCATCCGAGATAGAGCATCAGCAATGATGTTCTTGTGCCCCGGAATGTACTCTATCGTGAAGTGGTATTCCTGGAGGAGCACCATCCACCGTCCGAGTCTACCGTGATTGATTTTGGCACTCATTAGGAATTGTAGTGCTCGGTGGTCGCTGTACACCCTGGTCGTGCGCCCCAACAAATAGTAACGGAATTTCTTGAACGCCCAGACAATCGCCAGGGCTTCAAGCTCCGTGACACAGTAGTTCCGTTCACTCCGCGAGAGCACACGGCTGGCGAACGAGATAGTTTTCCAGGTGGACGGATCCTTTCCACCATCCGTCTGGAACAACACCGCTCCCATTCCCGTCAGTGAACTATCTGTCATCAGGCAAAGCTCCTGATTCAAATCCGGATGGGCGAGCAATGGAGCGTTAACCAATGCATTTTTTAATTCGTCAAATTCGCTCTGTGCTTGTTCGTTCCACATCCAAACGGTGTTCTTACCAGTCAGTGCACATAAACGAGGGGTGGACAAAACATTGAGATTTATAAATCTCTTGTAGAAATTGCAAAGCTCCAAATAACCCCTGAGCTGACGCTTTGACGTGGGAGTCGCGCACTCCGCAATCCCTGAAATTTTTTCGGGATCCGGATGAATTCCATCCGCCGACACAGTATGACCCAGAAACTTTATGCTTTCGCGCCCGAACTGGGATTTGTCCAGATTCACTGCCACCCCCGCTTTCTCGAATACTTCGAGCAATCGATTTAGAACCCGGTTGTGTTCCTCCCATGACTTCTCTGCAATGAGAATGTCGTCCACATACACAGTTACGCGCGTTTAGGCCTCTTCTGAAGGCGGCTGAAGAAACATTCAACCCGAAAGGGAGGCGTTTAAACTGGTAGCAGCTCCCATAGCAGAGGAAGGCAGTGTATTGCCTGCAAGACGAATCGAGCATAATTTGCCAATAGCTGTTTCGGAGGTCAACGGATGACAAAACTTTCACGCCATGAAACCTTTGCAGCAGTTCCTCCAATCCTTCTAGTCTAAATGTCTCGGACATGATGACCGTATTTATTTGCCGCGAGTTCAACACCAAACGCACGGACTTGTCCCGCTTTGGCACAACGAGTAATGGCGAGTTATATGAACTTCTAGCTCGCTCTATTATACCCTGCTCCAGCATCCTACTTATTTCGGCTTCCACACTGCTCTTGTGCACCAGTGGGATGGGGGTAGGGCTTAACAAAGAAAGGATGATGCTCGCGCACCATAAAGCGGTACAGAAATCCATCAATTGCCCGCGGTGAATCCGAAAATACTCGGGAATGGCTTCTCAGAACGTGACACAGTTCCATATGATTCGCTTCCGTGCTCCCGCACCAGCAGTACACCTTTCCACAGTGCTCGTGAAAATATCGTTCCTACCATACTCATTAGGTTCTGAATCTACGTCACTAATCAGATTGACCAAAACCTCCTGCCCAGGTCGCGACTCAGTCCTAACGTGAAATTTCAGACAGCTCACCTCAGACTCCTTGCGCAAAACACATTCCTCGAAAATTAGACTGACAGAGTTGCTCCCGGCAACGATAGTCATAACACCGCCAGCCACGTCGATTACGGCACGGTGGGCATTCATGAAGTCAGTCCCCAATATCATCGCCACGCTCATTAGCGGCATCACAAAAAAATTGAATTCAAACTCATGTCCTTGACAGACGAAGTTTACTCGAGTCTGAACTTTAATCTTAACACTTTTTCCATATATCGCGCCCCTGACTGTGGTTCCTCTCACCTGGAAAGTTGGCCAACTCCCTGTTTCCTCAGACTTCCGAAACGCCGCCTCACTAATCAGCGAAAAGGGGCTGCCTGTATTGAGTACACAACTAAGACTGACTCCCCGAATGTAAACAGACACGACTGTGTTTACCGCGGGCACACCAATACTGTGGTCCTCCCTCAACAAATCTTCCCTAATATCGTCTTCCTCTATCAAATGCACATCAATAGCACTGGTCCTCATTAAGTTGACGCCAACCGCGTCAGCCGCTAGTCATTGATCCCTTTGATTAGGGTCATGTGGCGGATTGTGACGCGGGTTTGCGGGACGAATTTCAACACCCACTGGCGGAACACCCGTACTGTTTACGGCACCCCTGTTGTTGCTTGTTCGATAATTATTCTGTGGTCGATCACGACTACAGTTCCTAGGTCCGCTATAATTGCACCCAAATCTCTGCTCCTTATCATATCTTCTAAACTCCCCGGGGTGTCTCTGATTTACTCTCGGCGAATGATGACCATTGGCATCGTTTGTTCTGCCCGCGTTCCGTGAGGAGTCGCGACGCTGCCAACGCTCGCGCGCCCTGTAACTCTCAGGCGACCCGTTACGTCTGGAGTGCCACCTCTGTCTACGGCTGCGGCTTTGCTCGCGCGGCCGCTGCTCGTAGGCGCTCTGACCGTAATTCTGCGTGGTGCCATTCGCATCGCACTCAAGCTCTAAACGTAGATTGCGAAACCCCTCTACGTCATCCTTACATCGCCCTGCAAGGATAACGTGCCGCAACTGCACTGGAAACTTCCCCAGGCAAATGCGAATAATTTCCGCAGGTCCATAAGGATCGTCAAGATGTTCATTCGCCTGCAGCATGTGCTCGAACATCTGCACAGGGCTGGAGAATTTTGACCTGTTTAACTCTGGTAGCATAATGAGTCCGTGTTTTACACGACTTTGCGCTGCCACTGACCAATAGATCGACAGGAAGTGTCGCCGAAACTCCCCGACAGTGTAGCAATTGCGTGCAATTGACCTCATCCGCGCCGCTGGCTCATCTTCGAAGTAGCCGCACATATACTCTATTTTGTGCTCACTGGGCCACGTAGGAGGAAGGGAGAACTCGAACTGCTGTAACCAGGCCCGCGGGTGAATTCCCGTAGCCGAGTTACAGAAGACTTCAAACTTCCTCACCGTTAGAAAATGTTTAAAGTCAAATTCGTGAGTTTCCCTTGGTGAACGTTCCTGGGGGTATCCGCGCCGTTCCCACCTGGTACGAGATCTGTTATCGTGACGATGATCAAATTCGCCATCGTTCCCGGAATCATCGTCGGAATAATGGCCCTTTCGTTCATTTCTTTCAACTTCATGGGCCGTTAACCCTTTCAGGTGAAGTTCTAAACGGGCCATGCGCTCACATAGTCCCTCGGTAACCCCTCTTTGTTATATATTTATTTCACACTGTCCGCGCGGACATTTCGTTATCGAACGTATTTCGTCCGCATCCGCTGATGACGAGGTAATCGTTTCCCTATTGTTGTCAGACTTACGCACTACTGCGTCTGAGATCCTGGATATTTCTTCTCGCATCTCTAGGTGGGCCGTGTCTTGTTGCGTTTGTATAAGCCCTTGCTCTCGCTGGAGTGCTCTTATCGCCTGGCTGAGGGTTTCTACCTGTGCGCTAAGGTGGACCGGGCACTTAGCAGCAGTGTCCTCTATTCGGGACACAAGAGCCGCGTGGTCACTCTGGCATTGTTCTGCTAACGCGCGGAGATCCCTGGCGGAATTTTGTCCTACTCGGGACTCAAGAGCCGCTTGTTCACTCTGGCATTGTTCTGCTAGCATACGTATATTCCCAGCGAACCTTTCTTTTTGCTCCATCACCTGCTTGCTAATGACTTGCTGCCCCTCTTCTAAGGCGGAGATGCGTTGGTCAATGATCGCCAGTTTCTCCCCAACACCCTGTACTATTTCACTACTCAATCTTTTATTTACTTCCTCGATATCCCTTTTATTACTGTCTAGTAATTGTCGTAGCATAGTCTGTAATGAATTTGCATCTATCGACTGACTCGAAAACACTACAGCGGGCTCAGGATGGACACTTGTGCTTGCGTTTTCTGCGTTTCGTTCCTGGTCGGACTCGACGTTCTGATCTCGTCCTTGTTCAGAGTTGTTGTCTGACTGGTTTTTCCGATCGCGGCTCCCTGAACAGCTACGTGTCTCCATCATAAGGATAGTTACTCCGTGCTCCAAAATACAAGAATACTACCGAAGTCTCCTAATGGACTCACGAGTCCCCACAAGACACCCAAGATATACTATATTACACCGATACACGACACAGGACAAGAATCAACCCACACTTGTAGCACAATGGAATACTAAATCACAATGTCTATACAGTAATACATAAACAAAATAAAACATGGAAGAAAATGCACACATATATCCTAAATTCAAATAAATTTTGTGTTCCAGAAAGACAACATACCAATTAGCACATCCAACCGAAAATAACTAATCCTCATTGCGCATCAGAAGATCTCTGGTTTACCGAAATCCGTGAGCATGGTAAGCCATGTGTAACTAACCTGTTACTACGGGTTATTACGTTATTATTGGGAATGTAAATACTTATTGCTTGTGAAGTTAACTTGAGAAGATTAGGGTCGCCACCGACTCCAACCATACAACTAATCAAAGATTTGGTCGAGTCGGAAAATAAATTAATTTGATTACAGACCAAAAACTCACAAAAATGCATACATTGTGATGTCGCTCATAGGGGATACGATGTAATTAATAGTGTTCCCCGAGCACTGTTCACGACAATCAAACATTTAAAATAAAATAGCACATGCAAGAACACTGTGCAGAAGATCAGCTCCCAGCAACACACCTGAAAATAAGACTTAATCTAAAGCATTTGTTATAAAATACAAGGGGAGACTAATCACTGGACCTGTGCGTAAGGAAACGCATTGGATGTGCTAACGGGAAAGCTATGAGGTGAGTGGCTTAGGTGCAAAAACGTAATCTCGGAACACAAGAGAAAATTGTAGATAAAATCATTTATTCCTAAGATAAGGATGTGAGGCATGTACACGATTCCTGATACCACGTGGTTTGTGGAGACACAATTTCTAGGTATAGTGCCAAATTCCAACAATATCACATCACACAATCATGTTAACATTATCTAAAACATACATGTGATTGGACAGTTAGTGATGCCGGAAGCCCAACAACTATAATGTTCTACCACGTGGTTGGCTCCCTATGGACGAAAGACACATAAAGCAAGGAAAATTTGCGAGAAGGCAAAGCTCTAAATATTTATAAAGGTGAAAGCTTATGCAGGCACAGCTGAAGGCAAACAGACATTCATACAGAAGCGAGTGCTCACTTCTTATCGATACCTTTGTGTGGCGCTCTTCCAGCGGATCCAAGTCTGCTACAGAAATTTGCTAAAAGAAAAATCTGCCAAAGTTTTGCATTCCTTGCTGCGACAAGGGAAAGCAATCTTCCAGATTTGAAAAGCGAGACCAATAGCTAACAGCTCTCCCCTCGCCAAGTAACAGCGCGCCACGCAGTCAGTCTAACTCACCCTTCTTCGACTGGAGCACAGATGTGGACGCTTCCCGCACCGGCGGTAGACTGCCACCCTTTTTCCTATCCAGCCTCCTCCACGCTCCGCGTGGACCGGAAAACCCAAAGATGTCATTTCCACCACCAACCTAACGCAGGTGGATTTCTCGCAAGTAGCGCAAACCTCTTTGCCTACTTGACCACTACGAGAGTTGGCTATTCTGTACAACTGCTGCTGAATCTGTATGACTGTCACAGACTTTCTGCAGCAGACTACGCCACCGTCTAGCAACGTGACACACAACGACATTCATTCACTCACACCACTATGAGTTATGAGAAAAGACAAACAAGGAAAGAAAGAGAAATACTAGTGAAAATGGGCTACCGGACTAATGAAAGGTGGCTACAGGACCCTTTCAATATTTCACATTCATGAATACATATTCCAAGCCATATTTCTGCCTTATTGGTGCGACGACATATACATGTTTACCTTCGTAATGTGTGACCGGTAATTTTACTGTATTTTTGTCATGTGTCATTCCACTCATAATTCAATCCCACTATAGAAGAACGTACTTATGTTAAAGTACTGTTTTCGCTTCTGCGTAGTCAAGAACGAAGTGTAGAAAATATTGTTTCACTGCATTTTGTGTTCATTCCTCATATGAATTGTATATCATATTTTCATTTATATTCACCTTGTAGTTGCTCAAGCCGTAGCAGTTGGTCGCTAAGAAAATATTTTTCATACTAAGTTGTCTTACATTGTGATGTATATGTAGCAAATAACTGTATTGTGGTGTATGTTAAATGTACTGTGTACCTTTGTTACTATTGACTTCACTGTTTATTCTTTACTCTTCGCTGCTTCTTCGAGATGTTCGTTTTCATAATTACTTACCATACATGCATCATCATACTTCGCTTTCCACACTCATACAACCATTCATTTAAGACTTAAAACTATATGGTCTATTATTTCTTATGTCACCTTCGTGTCCCTTTACTAGGTACCCCTGTAATATTAATCTTCATATTCATCGCCGTATACCCATATAATTATTCATTAAAAGTCTTCCACATAAATCTCCATTTATACCCATGTATTACGTGTGAGGTTCTCACACTGGAATCACCGCTCTATTTATTTCTTCCCGCAAATATAAATAAACTCATAGTACTCTAATACACTTTCGTTCTTTTCCTAGTTTCACTCCATGTATGATATGTCACCACAAACGTAGATTAGCTAATTAATACCGCGAATTGAACCCAAAATCTTTCACACTGTCTCTATTTCCAAATATTATCCAGCAGTGAAAATCATTTATTTCTCCATATCGCTTTTTTAAACATACAGTACTTACTTCAGTTATTTTGTTTAAGTTCAAGTAATTACAATGTGTGCTTATTGGTTGGATTTCGTATTTACTTAGCTTATCTCCTGCGTGTCGTACGATTCATGGTCACAGTTTCATTTTGCTACTTATGCTTTTCCTATAAGGTAATTAATGTAATTAATTAATAGCAACTAATATAAGTGAGTTCTGTAATAGGAAATTTGAGGGTATGTATTCTCCCTGTACATCAAGCTGGTTACTTCTAAAGTCGTCTCTAAAGAAGTATAGTTCTATAAGTGCACAATGGCTCCTCTTGCTACATCTTGTACGATATGCTATTTTATAGTTTACGTCTCAGTCACACGCATTTTTCTGTGTTTATATTTCATTCTACCTTTCACATCATCGCTTACTCACGTGCTGTATGTAAGTCGCTTAGTTCTTAAGTACTGTGCTAATCGCTTTCTTTTAATGACTAACTGCACCAACGCCGATTAAAAAGCAAGGTAACCGAGGGTCCCGTGATCACGGTTAAAACTTAATCACGATTAAATTGTCTCTGTGCTGCACCATCGTTAAACGCCAATTACCAAAACGTGGTTAGCTAATTGGGAGTTTGACCGTGCTTGACTCTGTGTGTTACAAAGGCAAGCGCCCATATACACGCAAAGATAATTATATTCGCTGTCTGCCTGTGGCAAGGGTGTTGTAGCTGCCTTGGTCTGTGGTGCTTACGCGCGCTTTTGATATTGTTGGCATAACATGAGCATTGTTACTGCACTATGGAGCACAAGAAAGGAGCCGAATTTTTCCAAATTCGAATTATACATACTTTTGGAGTTGGTTGTCTCCAATTCAAGTACACTCCTGGAAATTGAAATAAGAACACCGTGAATTCATTGTCCCAGGAAGGGGAAACTTTATTGACACATTCCTGGGGTCAGATACATCACATGATCACACTGACAGAACAACAGGCACATAGACACAGGCAACAGAGCATGCACAATGTCGGCACTAGTACAGTGTACATCCACCTTTCGCAGCAGTGCAGGCTGCTATTCTCCCATGGAGACGTTCGTAGAGATGCTGGATGTAGTCCTGTGGAACGGCTTGCCATGCCATTTCCACCTGGCGCCTCAGTTGGACCAGCGTTCGTGCTGGACGTGCAGACCGCGTGAGACGACGCTTCATCCAGTCCCAAACATGCTCAATGGGGGACAGATCCGGAGATCTTGCTGGCCAGGGTAGTTGACTTACACCTTCTAGAGCACGTTGGTTGGCACGGGATACATGCGGACGTGCATTGTCCTGTTGGAACAGCAAGTTCCCTTGCCGGTCTAGGAATGGTAGAACGATGGGTTCGATGACGGTTTGGATGTACCGTGCACTATTCAGTGTCCCCTCGACGATCACCAGTGGTGTACGGCCAGTGTAGGAGATCGCTCCCCACACCATGATGCCGGGTGTTGGCCCTGTGTGCCTCGGTCGTATGCAGTTCTGATTGTGGCGCTCACCTGCACGGCGCCAAACACGCATACGACCATCATTGGCACCAAGGCAGAAGCGACTCTCATCGCTGAAGACGACACGTCTCCATTCGTCCCTCCATTCACGCCTGTCGCGACACCACTGGAGGCGGGCTGCACGATGTTGGGGCGTGAGCGGAAGACGGCCTAACGGTGTGCGGGACCGTAGCCCAGCTTCATGGAGACGGTTGCGAATGGTCCTCGGCGATACCCCAGGAGCAACAGTGTCCCTAATTTGCTGGGAAGTGGCGGTGCGGTCCCCTACGGCACTGCGTAGGATCCTACGGTCTTGGCGTGCAACCGTGCGTCGCTGCGGTCTGGTCCCAGGTCGACGGGCACGTGCACCTTCCGCCGACCACTGGCGACAACATCGATGTACTGTGGAGACCTCACGCCCCACGTGTTGAGCAATTCGGCGGTACGTCCACCCGGCCTCCCGCATGCCCACTATACGCCCTCGCTCAAAGTCCGTCAACTGCACATACGGTTCACGTCCACGCTGTCGCGGCATGCTACCAGTGTTAAAGACTGCGATGGAGCTCCGTATGCCATGGCAAACTGGCTGACACTGACGGCGGCGGTGCACAAATGCTGCGCAGCTAGCGCCATTCGACGGCCAACACCGCGTTTCCTGGTGTGTCCGCTGTGCCGTGCGTGTGATCATTGCTTGTACAGCCCTCTCGCAGTGTCCGGAGCAAGTATGGTGGGTCTGACACACCGGTGTCAATGTGTTCTTTTTTCCATTTCCAGGAGTGTATATTAGAGTGAAAAAACGGACGGTTGCACAGTTAGGGAAAAACTGGATGCATGGAAAATATAGCAACACAATTTAATTCAACTCCAAGTAAGATTAAATTTTATTTGAATCATAAATCAATAAATATCTGTTGCTAGTGTAAATTAAAACAGGATTTTTCATGGTGCTTAGATTAATATTGAATAACAGTTCAGGGTACACACAACAAAAAAGATATCAGGTACTACAAAATATACCCATTTCAGGTGTAACAAAAAGAAGGCCTGAAAGACTTGAAACATGCTATGAGAATTTGATGAGGAGGTTGCAGAAGGATTTGGCTGAAGAGAAGGTTCAAGTCTATAAAACAGGAGGAGGGAAGGCAGTACCAGTACCTAAAAAGAGTCCACACAAGGCAAAAGTACCTGAAATAGTTGGCTCATCATTGAAGCCACTGGAAAATATTTTTGATTCAGATGCACAGTACAGTGTAATAATGGATCTAAATGTAGATGTGGTTGATGATGCAGCAGTTGGCAATGCCAGCAGTAGCATAAACAGTAATGGAACTGTAATTGCTGCTGAAGCTGGCGAATGCCTGATCCCAGCACAGGTTGTTATGGAGAATGTTCAACAACCCTTCTCCAAACCTTCAAGTGCAGGAACACAAGAAACATGTAATCAGAGAAGGATGCCACTGAGACCTAAACCTTCTTCCTCCTCTGCACTGGACAGTGTGATGCAGAAGAGGGTGGAAGTACTCCAGCAGCAGCTGGGAATGATGAAGAGAGAACATATGAAAGAAGTGAGAATAAAAAATCTCAAACTATTGGCACTAAAAGAAAAATTAAAATATTCGAAGCAGAAGAATTCTACCGAATGTAATGAAAATGTTAAAAAAAATTTGTTATTTGTGCACTATAATGATTTCAAATAAAAAATAATTACGTATTTTACATGTATCAAGTAACAGTTTACCTCAGTGAAAATGTTCCTCAATTATAGTGCGACGAACTGCTCGTCCTGGTAATGTGTCATCATGATACATTTGTTGACTGGGAGGTATTGGCTCATTATCGTCGATATCGGGGCTCCTCTCGCTATGTAATAGCCTCAGCAGCCACATAATTTCCATAGCTTCTGGTGGCTCTTCCTTGCTTGTGCTCCTTGCAGTATAATGCAAGACAGCCGTACTCACTATAATTGCCATTTCCTTTTGTGGATTACACCTCATTCCCATAGATAAAATGGGGAATCTCCTTTTCCACAAACCATATTGTCTCTCAACAGTGTTTCTTGTTGAAATGTGAGACCTATTATGTCAGTGCTCTGCCACACTCTGTGGATTTGAAAGTGGTGTCAGTAAGTAAGACCTGCATGCGTAGTCACTATCTCCTTGTAAGTGACCGACTGGTATTTCGCCATTTTCAGACTGTGCCCTTCGAGTGCAATTACGAAATATTGTGCTATCGTGCACAGAGCCAGGCCACCGAGCCACAATGTCCCGTATTATTAAATTGTGGTCGCTGATTGTTTGACAATGAAAGGAGAAATACGATTTCCTATTGCAGAAAAGGTCTGCATTCTGTCCACCAGGTGACTGAATCCTTATGTGAGTGCAATCCATTGTACCAATGACTCCAGGAAATCCAGCCAGTGCGATGAAACCATCCATCACAGAGCGTACTTCCGCTCGAGAAGGAAGCTTTATGTATCGACGAGACATTGTTGCTATGATTCCCGACACTTCTCTTATAATTCTTTGTGCCATTGTAGAATGTACATTAGCACTGTCACCAATCACTCTATTAAATGCTCCAGTTGTGTATGTCATCAGAAGTCTGTTCATGGGCGAGACCGGATTATTTTGGTAAGTTGGAAATTCTAACCTATCATGGATTTGATCCAATAACCACTACATTGTTTCTTTTGAAAGACGAAACCTCTCTTCAAATTTCCAGTCACCGTAATCTTCGAAAGGATTTCCCATTTCCACAAGTACACCAACACGGTTGCAACGACATATATGTTGAAGATATAGCATTTCTTCGTCTTCTGTGCCACCTAAAACCTCAAAACGCGCTGCCATGTTACATGTTTACAATAAGTTAACCGCGATCAATTCAAGATAATCGACCCTTCGAGCTCAGTTAACTTTAATCGCGATCAAATCTCTCGATTAACTTTGATTGAGGTTGGTGCAGCCGAATATCGAGTTAATCAGGCTTAAATGCTGACTTGACCGGGCTTAACTTTTAATTGGCGTTGGTGCAGTCGGCCCTAAGTGTACATGTTGTTACTTCTCTTTCAGACTTCTCTTAATCCTGTTGTGTGTAGTCGGATAGGTATATACCTGTGTATATTCTCTTCTACTTTGAATACTTATACTTATTTCTAACTATATACATTCAATAGCCTGTGTTAAGTTCAAAAATTTAGCATACTCTATGCTCCTTATAGTTTACTTGCGTCAATGCGCTCGTTTTCTTAAAACTACATATGCTTAACGTAATGATATACTCTTAAAATTGGTGCTCTTTGCAGTATAGTCTCCAACTTGGAAGTAAATTCATTTTGTTGGTATAACTGTTTACGTCATAGTGAACAGCTGATAGGTACAACCTTTTCATACTGCTTGTTTTGTCCAGTTGGCTGCGCGCCATGGGTGCCGATTTGCTTAAATTTTCAAATGGTTTCTGTCGCGTTGCGCAGTGTATCTTTGGGCATCTTTAAGGGGACACTGAACTCAACCTTGCTTTTTGCATATCTGACCCTACGATCAGCTGTTAGCAGCTTCGCATATAATTGTTAGTGTACGCTCCGCTTTAAGCACGACTGCGCGTCTCAGTACATTTCACCGCTCAGGACTCACTTAAGCTAGAGCACTGTGAATTCCTTTCTTTTCCGTCACTCTTATTTAATTTTTTTCGCCTGATGTAGTATAACTACTTCATCTAATGGTTTTCACTCGTTCAGTATTATGTATAATTACTGTAGTTCTTGTTGTATATTCAGTGTTTCCTTAAGGAATATCACACAAGGTTTCCTTTGCTTCTATAGACATTTAAGTCTTAAGAAAGTACAATACCAAAATTACGAGGAAAATTCCTATTCAGTAGGATGCATGTTAGATAGTAGAACAGAATTGAACATCCCTTATTGGCTTAACAGGATAGTAGAAGAGGGAGAGGGTACCAGAAATATAAATATTGTATCCGCTAGCTGGAGATGAATCGAGCGTCAGTCGGTTTATACGTCAAAGAGCGACAAACCTCCTACCTTCTCATACGCTCTATCTCTTGTCTTACTACCTCTTTCTTTGCCCAAGGAACGCCATATGACGTTCTACAATAGGTTTCATGTGGACACATTTCCATTTTATATTCATATCCATTGATAACACTGGGCTGTTTACGAAAAATGCTAGGGTACTTAAAGAGTAATTTTGTCAGTTCACTTCGCTGTTCATTGTTAAGACAAGTGGATTTACTTATTTTACCGCCTACCGTTTGCTAATCGAGGATCTGCCCACCCGCATCATCAAGTTCCTTTTTATTTGCCATTACGATTTGAGGGTAGATAAATTTAGCATTAATATCGGGTATATGCCTAGTCTGATTTGTCATTATAGTTCTTATTAAGTCCACTGTCAGTGTGCGCTCTCCTACGTGAAACTAACATTCCCCGCCGCCGATGTCTATTTTTACCCCGTATCTTCTGAACACCTCCATACCAAGTATACAGTTCACTATACGTTTGTCTACCAACAAGAGGGTACACTGCAAAATTACACTACTTATGCTAATGGGTATGCTGGCCTGTAATTTTATAACTTTATTTTACTTCCCATCGCCATTACGATCTTACAGTTCTCTAGGGGTAGTGTGGGTACATTTACTTCCCACGCTATTCCTTTAAAGAAGCTGGTTGATACCAGGCTTGTTGATGCGCCAGGATCCAAAACAACTGGTAGATCTATGTTCCCCACCTTTACATTTATTGTTGTTTGAATAATTTCCCTTACCTTGCGTGTTGTTTCTTTCTCTTCAGTAAACAAATCTTTCATTTCTGCTTCCTTATCATACCTTAAAAATAGATTCCGGATATGCCGTATGTGTAGGTTTGTTTCAGTGACTAATTCCTCTTTTCTATTTTTGTTCGTGCTAGTGTTTATGTCGCTCATATTAGTACTGTGGCACACTGACAGTTCATTACCTTCTTCCTCTAGTTATGCTCGATTACTATTACCCAGGGGCGGTAAAGGTATAGTTTCATTTTCTACCGTCACTTATACTATGTTCACTGTATGTTCGCGTGTTCACCAGTTCGTGTCCCGGTTGTTTCGGTTTGACTGTATAGGCTGCCGGTTCTCTTTCAGCTCCCTGTGTTGCATATTCCGATCCTGGTAATTAGCATTTCGTTATCGCCTAGTGTCCAAGTTTTCTCTCGAATTTCTCCTGTCTCGTCCATTGCCGTACCTATGGGGCTGATATTTATTTTCGTACCTTCAGTCACCCTGTGGTTCATGGGTAAACCGATTGTGCGGATTACCATTGTGGCGCGGCGGTGCATAAGGATTCCATTCGTTCATATGCACCTGACCATTAGAATTTCCAAAGCCATTGACGTTACCATAGTCGTTCCACTCATTTGGGTTGTGTTCATTACCGTAACGATAACTAGGCATGGCCTGCCCATCCTCATGAATTAGATCTATTGAGTCGAGCACTGAAAGGAAATACCCGGGTCATATTTAGGAATGGTTACTAATTTTTCCCTAACATTTGCAGGTAATTTGTTCTTTAAGATTTTCAATACATCGACATGAGATATCGGATTATTCCAGTAGTGGGTCTTGTTTAAATATGTTTCAAAATAGTTGCTCCCCCCCCCCCCCCCGGAATTTTGGATGGTATGAGACTGGGTTAATTACCTATCGTCTTTATCTCTCCACGATAGCTGTTGACCAGTATTTACCTAAAAATGCTTTCTCCAGTTGATCATATGTCTCGAAAAGGCATGCATATCTTCCCTGTTCACTTCTGGCCTATGCCTGTCAGCATCTGTGTCTGTACTACGCATACTACTTTCATTTAAAATATTCTCTTGCCTTGACGTGTCATTAATTTTGTCTACTACAATCAACGTATTGCTTGTAATGAAATTTTCATATTCACGGGCTTTGAATGCAACAATGGCATGTCATGTACAGCATCCAAATAATCACCGCTTAACGGTTCCAAACCGCTCATTGTTGCATTTTGCAAATGCAAGTCTACTACATTGGCATTTTGATTTTGGAATGACATTTGCTTATTATTTTGACCAACAATTATAGAAATCTTTTCGCCTCTGCAGTTACCAAAATTAATAATTTCTCTATATAGATTTTACTTCCATGCTACTTCTCGCATGACAAAGTGCATATACAGCTATTTGTGATTGTAATCTCAATTGTTGTTCACTCAATATACTTTTCAACTGATAAAGAAATGTCATTCTCTCTACTTAATTGCAATTGCGTTAACCTCTGAAGCTTTAGGTTCTGGATTTTATGAAACAGGTGCTTGGATTTTCTAATATGTCTACTGGGAACACAATATCTACATGCATTGTGCGGTCCTACCTGATTGTTGACTTGTAACTGGTAATTCCTCTATTGTGTTTTGCTGTCCACTCTTGACATTGTTTTCTTCATCCTTCTAATTTATTTATTATTTCTTTTCCTTTCAGTTATTATTTTTTCCAGTATTACATCATCATCTCCATCATGTCGGTCTGCATACATGGAACATAAAGAAATTATTAACATACATGTATATTCATTGTCTTAAAAATACCAATACTCATAGTTTTGCCCACTACATGTCGTGCCTGTCCCTTGTCGCCACTTTATAATACAATAAAAAAATTATATAATAATAAAAACTGAAGTGTGTGGCTTTTTAGATATATTGAATTAATGAGATTATTTTTTTCTGCACTCGGACAAGCACAATAAACTGGGCTATGCCTGTAAATGGGTAAAGAATCCCTTTATATTAATTTCACATAAATGAAATAGTCTTTCTCTTGTGGTATATTTATGCTTACCAATTAATAATATTATGTTTGATTGCCATATCCACCTACAAAATTTTGACTGTGTCCATGTTGCGTTAATCGGATCTTTGTATATTTTCCAAAGTACGTAGGTGGGCTTCAGTTCTTCTTATTACGTTACTACTTTAAGTAATAACTCATACAGTCTTTCAGTTAATAAAATAATACTATATTCTTCTTTTTGGTGCACTTAGAAAATACATACGCTTCACATATTCACAGCGCACAAAATGGCAGCAACTGTTCACTAGCGGAGAGCAAGTCCTTCCTCATACTGAGGGACAGGAAAAGCATCTTATGTTTTTAAATGTTTGAAGATAAAAAAAAGATGGTAGGCACAAGCTCTACGCTGGACAACTGCTTCACCTTTTCTCTTTGCCTTTAAAGAGAACGAAAACATAAAAGTAAGAATTGCAAAAGGTTCATCATAACATGTCAAAGTATTTACAAGTTTAGACCAACTTAAAACAAGATAATTCGTAAAACATACGTTTACAGACTTCTAGTTAGAGACAATCATTAGATTTACTCCTGGTATACAATACTTTTCTTACTTATTAAATAATGTAGTGCCACACTGTTCACTCATATCTCACTATAAGTCACTGCACACACTATATACACATTGTTTCACAACACTTCACTCACTGCACACACAAACACACGCACACTGGTAATCTCTGGACTATTTTCTGTGCTGTAACCTCCCATTTGCTATTCTGAAAAACTAAGCATTCTTCTACAATGAGTGAGATATTGAGCTCAGAAACAGGAAGAGATGTTAGTATTGTGCTACACACAGCTTGGGGGTAAGTTTTTCTAGAAAAGGAAAAAAGAGGGAAAAAACATAGTGTGAAGATGTTATGTGGAATGTTTTATAACCACTATTAGTATTTATTTGTATAACTTTTTTTTACCAAACCGCTACTCTGTTTTATCTAAGTAATCCTTCAATGTATAAAACGTATTGCATACCAGATACTTTTGTAATTTCTTTAATCTCTTTTGGTAATTTATTGTACAGGTCTATTCCTTGGTAGAAAGCGCTTTTTTGAGTTTTATGTTTATTTTTTCTTGGTAAATGTAAGTTGAGTCTAGCTCTTGTTCCATGGGCATGGACAGACCTGTTTGTACAGTAATTTCCAATGTTATTTTTGATATATACAACTTACTGGTAAATGTATTCACACAGAAGATCTTTACTATGAGCTTGACTACTATTTTTGTTTATTATTCTTATGGCTCTTTTCTGGAGTTTGAAAATTGTGTTGATATTTTGTGCATCTCTTCCCCAAAAAAGAATGCCATAGCTAAGAATGAGTGTACATATGAATAGTATTGCGTATTATGTATATGAATAGTATATGAATAGTAAAATAGAATGAATAGTAGAATAGAATAACTAAAAGACACTGCATCTTACACACTGATGATAGGATTCTAAGGACATAACATGCTGATGACATTCTGTTTGGAAGTACGTTTGTGTGTTCATACCACTTCAACTGAGAATCAATATTCATTCCTGGAAATTTTGCATTTGCTACAGAATCTATAGATGTGCCATCTACATTTAATTTTCCTCTTCAAACTGAAAGTCATGGCATTAGTTTTCTTTAAGTTCAATTCACTTAATTGCTTATTAACCAATTGCAAACTTCCTTGAGAGTTTCATTTGTTTTCCCTGTAATGAGTTCACTTGTTTTCTCAGTGCCTATAATATTGCTGTCATCAGCGAAGAGAATTTTTTCAGCATGAGTAACGCTGCTGGGAAAGTCATTGATGTATGTCAGCAATAGTATTGGTCCTAATATATTACCTTGCAGAACCCCTATATTAATGTATTTTGATTCTGATAAGTGTTTTACTAAATGTTTAGATCTATTTGAAGTGTGTGTTATCTCTACTCTTTGTACCATAACTGGCTAGGTATGATCGAAACCAGTCATTAGCTACCCCTCTTATTCCTAATGCTTCTAATTTATTTTACAGAATCTTGTGGTCGACTGAATCAAAGGTCTTAGGAAGATCCAAAAATATGCTTCGGACACACTCATCTTTGTCAAGAGCATCAAAGTACGACTTTTGTGAATTCCACTATGGCTGACTCCATATTTTTGCCGCTTCAGAAACCAAACTGTGATTTGCTTAAAAGATTGTATTTATTCAGATAATTCATTAATCTGTCTTTCATAATTGCTTCCTATTATTTTTGAGAATGGCGAAAGCAGGGAAATGGGCCCGTAATTTGCTATGTCTTCTGCATTACCTTTCTTGAGCAAAGGTACAACTCTTGCCTATTTTAACTGCTCTGGAAATGTCCCTGATGTGAAGGATTCATTTATTATGTTTGTCAAGGGGCCTTGTATAATCCCTATGCATTGTTTCAGTACACACATTGGTACTTCATCTAAGTCTACTGACTTTTTACTTTTAGTTTTTGAACAGTTTTATTGACTTCATTCTCCTTTTACCAGCTGTCAGTTCCCAACCATCCTCCTCCCCCCTATCTCTCTTCCTTGATTCCTCCAACTGCGCTTGAAGGACACAGATTTTCCTTTCCTGTTCCCCAATCAAAATGTTCCTACTGCATATTATGCAGTTCCAGGAGAGAGCCTCTTCTGTTCTCCCAACATTCTCCCCACTGCATCCCCCTCCAGTGAAAATATTTCCTACAAGATTGCCAACAAATCCCTCTATTCACTACCCTATAACAACTCCTACGTTTCTCACTCATGGTCGTTTTCGAAAGAATAATTAAGTTTAAAGAATGTCTTAAATTTGTCAGGGACGCGCCACTGGCTGTATGTAAACAAAAAACGTCACAAAGGTCTTACGTGCAGTTGTTGCTGTTTTTGTACTGATTTAGAGATACAATGACAGAAGGACGAATTAGTAATTACTTTGCTTTTAGAGAATTTACGCTATGAAGAGTGTTTGCCCAGGTTTTTAAACGTTTACAACTCGGAAAATTTAGGCCTAGATCGCCTCTATCTAACTAGTAAACAATACGAATTGTGTTAGCCAAATACGATTTAGAAACGTTTAATTACACTTTTATTGCGACAGTAGACACTGATGAAACTAGCAGCTATATCTTTTTAAAGAATTCTACACTATCAAGAAAACTTGAAAAAAATTTTTTGTGTTTGTGTCAGGAAAAATTTCGGGTTATGTCGCGATTATCGGGACTTCAGATAACACGAAGTTTTTTCAAGAACAAGCACTGCTGGGACGTTAATATTCAGTTGTGTGACAAGAGCTCACGCTACTCCAAGTATACGAAACAAAGAAAATTTAAATTTGATACCATAAGTCCTTTTGGTGGACGAAGTAAATACCTGTGATCTCACTCGGCGGCCATCTTGAATATCAGTTGCTGTTATGGAACAGGCATGGCAACCATATCTGCCACGGTACTTACAAAAGGGAATGGATATGGTAATGGAAATGGGAAAAACAAAAGAGGTTATCGGAACAACAGGGACAATTACAAGCGAACTAGGGTCTGCCAGTACAATGCTATCCATCGCCAATAAGTGGTAACAGCTAGCCGATGCAGTGGCAAGCAGTCGGCAACAATCAAATGCCGGACTATAATTTCGCAACTACCAACGAATTTGCTCGAAAATGGGTCACGCGCAGCCAATGACACAAATTGGCGTAACACAACATACACTGTACAGTTCGCTGAAATTACTTTGGTCACCGAGGACAATGCTCCTGCACTGGTGGAAAACTAACTAATGAGGAAGTACTGAATAGGATTGGGGAGGATAGAAGTTTGTGGCACAACTTGACTAGAAGAAGGGATTGGTTGGTAGGACATGCTCTGAGGCATCAAGGGATCACCAATTTGGTATTGGAGGGCAGCGTGGAGCTTAGAAATCGTAGAAGGAGACCAAGAGATGAATACACTAAACAGATTCAGAAGGATGTAGGTTGCAGTAGGTACTGGGAGATGAAGAAGCTTGCACAGGATAGAGTAGCATGGAGAGCTGCATCAAACCAGTCTCAGGAATGAAGACCACAACAACAACAACAACATGTCAATTTGCGTGTTATAAGTTGAAGTGGTAAATGTTACTTCAATCTAAACGAACAGGTATTTTCTGTCGATTTAATTAAAACGTCAGACAAGAAGATCAAGAAGAAGGATAAGTCTGATGAGACAGTTCAATTTTTATTTCATACTGTATTATTTGTAAACACTCACTATAATGAACACGTGCCAGAATCAGATGTAAACTATGAAATGATAGAGCAAAAGGTGAGTGAGTCCAGCGCCTTAAATGTACAGGAGCAACAGGAACTTACGGATCTATTACTTAAGTATGCACATGTATTTGGAAAACAACCTGGAGTTATCAAGGATAATCAGTACAAAATGGGTGTTTACACACGTGAAACTTTTTCCTTGGACGAAAAGAGAGGCGTGCTTAGTCACACCGATGTGGAGGACTTCTGTCTGTACACAGACGCCTCCTCACAGGGTCTGGGGGCATGCTAGTTCCAGAGGAGAGAGAAAATGACTGTACATAGTGTACATAATAGTAATTTAATTACTGTTTTTATTTTTTGACGCAAAGAGCGGCGAATTAGAGCAGAACTTGCTGCGCACGCTGTGGTGTGCTTGCAGTTGTGAGCTACGTCAGCAGAAGACGTGCAAGCAACAACTCGCGCGGATGCGCATATAAGCACGGCCGCAGGAGGTTTAATTATTAGACAGCTAACGTGATAAACGACAGCCAGCTACCGCAATTAAACGCAACTCGCCCATACACAACATTTATAAGAATTATGTACATATAGGAAGAAAGAAGGAATAAGTAAACTATAACTATAAACGTAAGGTGGACTACATCTAATATGAGGAAATGTACAAGGGAGAATGAGTAACGTCTACATAAAATGATAATGTTAGCCTACTACATGCAGCTTTACTGTATGATTAAATGATAATGGCGTCCTCTTGGGTAAAATATTCCGGAGGTAAAATAGTCCCCCATTCGGATCTCCGGGCGGGGACTACTCAGGAGGACGTCGTTATCAGGAGAAAGAAAACTGGCGTTCTACGAATCGGAGCGTGGAACGTCAGATCCCTTAATCGGGCAGGTAGGTTAGAAAATTTAAAAAGGGAAATGGATAGGTTAAAGTTAGATATAGTGGGAATTAGTGAAGTTCGCTGGCAGGAGGAACAAGACTTTTGGTCAGGTGATTACAGGGTTATAAATACAAAATCAAATAGAGGTAATGCAGGAGTAGGTTTAATAATAAATAAAAAAATAGGAATTCGGGTTAGCTACTACAAACAGCATAGTGAACGCATTATTGTGGCCAAGATAGACAGGAAGCCCAAGCCTACCACAGTAGTACAAGTTTATATGCCAACTAGCTCTGCAGATGATGAAGAAATTGATGAAATGTATGACGAGATGAAAGAAATTATTCAGGTACTGAAGGGAGACGAAAATTTAATAGTCATGGGTGACTGGAATTCGTCATTAGGAAAAGGAGAGAAGGAAACATAGTAGGTGAATATGGATTGGGGGGAAGAAATGAAAGAGGAAGCCGCCTTGTAGAATTTTGCACAGAGCATAACTTAATCATAGCTAACACTTGGTTCAAGAATCATAAAAGAAGGTTGTATACCTGGAGGAATCCTGGAGATACTAAAAGGTATCAGATAGATTATATAATGGTAAGACAGTGATTTAGGAACCAGGTTTTAAATTGTAAGACATTTCCAGGGGCAGATGTGGATTCTGACCAGAATCTACTGGTTATGAACTGCAGATTGAAACTGAAGAAACTGCAAAAAGGTGGGAATTTAAGGAGATGGGACCTGGATAAACTGAAAAAACCAGAGGTGGTAGAGAGTTTCAGGAAGAGAATAAGGGAACAATTGACAGGAATGGGGGAAAGAAATACAGTAGATGAAGAATGGGTAGCTCTGAGGGATGAAGTAGTGAAGGCAGCAGAGGATCAAGTAGGTAAAAAGACGAGGGCTAATAGAAATCCTTGGGTAACAGAAGAAATATTGAATTTAATTGATGAAAGGAGAAAATATAAAAATGCAGTAAGTGAAGCAGGCAAAAAGGAATACAAACGTCTAAAAAATGAGATCGACAGGAAGTGCAAAATAGCTAAGCAGGGATGGCTAGAGGACAAATGTAAGGATGTAGAGGCTTGTCTCACTAGGGGTAAGATAGATACTGACTACAGCAAAATTAAAGAGACATTTGGAGAGAAGAGAACCACTTGTATGAATATCAAGAGCTCAGATGGAAACCCAGTTCTAAGCAAAGAAGGGAAAGCAGAAAGGTGGAAGGAGTATGTAGAGGGTTTATACAAGGGCGATGTACTTGATGACAATATTATGGAAATGGAAGAGGATGTAGATGAAGATGAAATGGGAGATAAGATACTGCGTGAAGAGTTTGACAGAGCACTGAAAGACCTGAGTCGAAACGAGGCCCCGGGAGTAGACAACATTCCATTAGAACTACTAATGGCCTTGGGAGAACCAGTCATGACAAAACTCTACCATCTGGTGAGCAAGATGTATGAGACAGGCGAAATACCCACAGACTTCAAGAAGAATATAATAATTCCAATCCCAAAGAAAGCAGGTGTTGACAGATGTGAAAATTACCGAACTATCAGTGTAATAAGCCACAGCTGCAAAATACTAACGCGAATTCTTTACAGACGAATGGAAAAACTGCTAGAAGCAGGCGTCGGGGAAGATCAGTTTGGATTCCGTAGAAATGTTGGAACACGTGAGGCAATACTAACCTTACGACTTATCTTAGAAGAAAGATTAAGGAAAGGCAAACCTACGTTTCTAGCATTTGTAGACTTAGAGAAAGCTTTTGACAACGTTAACTGGAATACTCTCTTTCACATTCTAAAGGTGGCAGGGGTAAAATACAGGGAGTGAAAGACTATTTACAATTTGTACAGAAACCAGATAGCAGTTATAAGAGTCGAGGGGCATGAAAGGGAAGCAGTGGTTGGGAAAGGAGTGAGACAGCGTTGTAACCTCTCCCCAATGTTATTCAATCTGTATACTGAGCAAGCAGTAAAGGAAACAAAAGAAAAATTCGGAGTAGGTATTAAAATTCATGGAGAAGAAGTAAAATCTTTGAGGTTCACCGATGACATTGTAATTCTTTCAGAGACAGCAAATGACTTGGAAGAGCAGCTGAACGGAATGGACAGTGTCTTAAAAGGCGGATATAAGATGAACATCAACAAAAGCAAAACGAGGATAATGGAATGTAGTCAAATTAAATCGGGTGATGCTGAGGGGATTAGATTAGGAAATGAGACACTTAAAGTAGTAAAGGAGTTTTGCTATTTAGGGAGTAAAATAACTGATGATGGTCGCAGTAAAGAGGATATAAAATGTAGATTGGCAATGGCAAGGAAATCGTTTCTGAAGAAGAGAAATTTGTTAACATCGAGTATAGATTTAAGTGTCAGGAAGTCGTTTTTGAAAGTATTTGTATGGAGTGTAGCCATGTATGGAAGTGAAACATAGACGATAACCAGTTTGCACAAGAAGAGAATAGAAGCTTTCGAAATGTGGTGCTACAGAAGAATGCTGAAGATAAGGTGGGTAGATCACGTAACTAATGAGGAAGTATTGAATAGGATTGGGGAGAAGAGAAGTTTGTGGCACAATTTGACTAGAAGAAGGGATCGGTTGGTAGGACATGTTTTGAGGCATCAAGGGATCACAAATTTAGCATTGGAGGGCAGCGTGGAAGGTAAATATCGTAGAGGGAGACCAAGAGATGAATACACTAAGCAGATTGAGAAGGATGTAGGTTGCAGTAGGTACTGGGAGATGAAGGAGCTTGCACAGGATAGAGTAGCATGGAGAGCTGCATCAAACCAGTCTCAGGACTGAAGACCACAACAACAAACATACTATATGCAGATATGTACAGCGTTTACAGAAAGTAAACTACAGGATGTGTAACATACATTTAAGGATATGAACGATGAAAGCTAAGATGAAAGCAGGGTACAGAGATAAGGAGCACAAGAATCTCAACCTTTATAGAATATTGTAAATACTTTTCTTTACAGGGCAAAGGTAAGTGAAGCTGTGATGCACTGGGCAGAACAGGCGAATAAAACGGCTGCATGACTAAATCACTGGCCACTGAGCTACTACACATTTAGTTTTAATTTAGTTTTAGGTTTTCTCTTTTCAGCCATCAGTACATCGACACGGCGTAATATAAGAGATGATAAGTTTCGAGAGTGGCATAGTACCATACAAGCTTAACGGGCCACACCTCAAGCGAATGAAATTAAGTTGTAGGAAATATTATGTATATAAGTGATATGAATGAACAATTCAAAGTATACGCAGTAGCAGTCTGGTAAGTGACATCGTAATGAATGATATAGGTTTGATGCTACCGAACAAGAAAGGGGCCAACCTATACAGAGGCCGCTGCTTCGAAAACACCCAAAAACACCCATTTTTCTCTCTACAGTATGTACATATGACCAATGGGTTCAGTAAATGCTATGTGTGCTAAATAAATGCAAGCCACAAGAATATTTTTATTTATTATGCCAATATTCATTGGTTCAAATGGCTCTGAGCACTATGCGACTTAACTTCTGAGGTCATCAGTCGCCTAGAACTTAGAACTAATTAAACCTAACTAACCTAAGGACATCACACACATCCATACCCGAGGCAGGATTCGAACCTGCGACCGTAGCGGTCGCTCGGTTCCAGACTGTGGCGCCTAGAACTGCACAGCCAATATTCATTCACAAGCATGACTTATGCCTGCAATCAGAAGAAGAGGCAGTAATTTCTTCCTTCCTGCAGGATTTCTAAAAATATATATCTGCGAATCATCAAGATTCAGTGGATGGACAGTATGATCAGAAAATTAAAGGTAAATTAGTGATGTCAGAGTAACTTAATAGTGGCTTCTATTAAATGTATATATGTGTAATAAACGAACAATTGACTTTTTGTTAAGCACTAAGTTTGCTGCAAATACGGTTTGTGTGACTTCAGTATTGGTACATTGCATTGTATTTTTCTTACGTTGCAAGGAAGACTATTCATGGCACCAAATTTAGTTTCAACAAGAATTCATGCTTTAATTCCTGCACTGCAAGTAGTAATTATCTCTCATCACGTAAATTTCATGCCTATTCATACTCTTTGTGTCAGCTGTTGGACTGCCTCCCAGCGTGGTTATTCCAAAATCGACTAACAGACCTAACACACCTCTTCCTTAGATGCATTATGCTTTTTGCTTTCAGATATTATGTTTAAACTTAAATCGTCTATCTCACTGTTATAGTTTAAGTCATCTGCTTGTCCTTGGTTGGTATACACTGCATAAGGCACTACATGTTGTCTAATGTCTTATGTCACATTTACCTGTTTCTCTGTGTGTACCTATCTTCTTCAACAATACCACTGTGGGATGAGTTACCAACACAGTAGAATTATTATAAGGGCTAACAGATCTTTCAATAATATTCCATCTTAACATTCTATTAATTTATTTCTTTACATCACCATGGGTACTTTCAACCGAAACTCCCCATACCACCCTCGTCAGATTTAGTAGTAAGATGGCCCAGTGGATAGCAGGTCAAAAACTGAACACAAATCAAGCATGAAAACAGCAAGAAGGTGTACTGGACTGTGAAAAAAAAGCATAATAAAAACAGTGAATGCTCTAAGCTTGACAAGCACAATATCGAGAGAAACCAAACAGCAATGGCGTCTATTAAGTGGCACATTTCCCTTTTGTCCCTTCCAGTCTCATTTATTTCTCCTGTCACAGTCACTGTTCTGTGGTTCCAACTTTGAAAAATCATTATCATAATTCCCATTATGATTACTATCATACTTATTCTTTCCACTAGTTCTACTATTATTATTATTAGTATGATAACAACTATGAAATCGTCCATTCCTTTGACTATATTCATTTGGATTACCCTTTACATCTACCCAGTTCCCTACTCTTTTTTCAGACTTCTGTTTCGATTTTTCCTAGTAATCCAGTTGGTCTAATAACGGTCATAAATGTTGAACCTGATTCCACTCTCCAGTGACCGAACGTTCCCTTACTTTTTCAGATATCCTTGATATTAAAATTGTAAGTAGGCTGTATAGGTTTATTTATTGGTAACGCCACGTAGCGCTCTGTATGAAAATCACTGGCTGTGCTGTGTGCAGTCTGTGGCTGGTTTGCTTTGTCGTTGGCTATTGTAGTGTTGGGCAGTTGGCTGTTAACAGCACGTAGCGTTGCGCAGTTGGAGGCGAGCCGCCAGCAGTGGTGGATGTGGGGTGAGAAATGGCGGAGTTTTGAGAGCGGATGATCTGGACGTGTGTCTATCAGGGGCAGTAAATTTGTAAGACTGGATGCTATGAACTGCTATATATATTATGACTTTTGAACACTATTAAGGTAAATACATTTTTGTTCTCTATCAAAATCTTTCATTTGCTAACTATGCCTATCAGTAGTTAGCCCCTTAAGTAGTTAGAATCTTTTATTTAGCTGGCAGTAGTGGCGCTCGCTGTATTGCAGTAGTTCGAGTAATGAAGATTTTTGTGAGGTAAGTGATTCATGAAAAGTATAGGTTATTGTTAGTCAGGGCCATTCTTTTGTAGGGATTATTGAAAGTCAGATTGCGTTGCGCAAAAAATATTGTGTGTCAGTTTAGTGTTGATCAGAATAGGTAAAGAGCGAAATGTCTGAGTACGTTCAGTTCTGCTCAGCTGTTTGAAAATCAAATAATGTAAGAGGTTTATCAGCACAGTAATTCATTAATTTTTCTAAGGGGAGGTTTCATAAAATCTCTATCAAAGGTTGTTCATTTACTGGTTCATCCAAGAAAAACACGTGGTTCCAATTATACTCCACAAGACTGCGACATCCGCCCCAACCACTATTACACCACTGTGGTGCAAACGGTCCTAGCTGTAATTTATGCTATGCATTGTCTATCCAATATTTAGCTTTAAAGACACCCATAAAACGCTCTACACTGTTGAATCGATGCAGATTAAACATAGCCACTGGGATGTATTTTCTTCTGCATGGCTTACAATAAAGCTAAAGCCTCTCTGACTACGCCATGAGGAAGGCAGAGATCCTTGAAAGAATTTTAGAAAGATCACTAGATGTATTTAACCTCTTGGTTTGAACTTGCGAAAATGACTTCTTCCATTCTGAAGTCCTAATCTTGTTTCCCAAATCAAATCATATCAGCAGGGGGACAAAGAATGTTTCAGGACAATTTGTTAGTGCTGTTTGCCTACATTCAGGGGCAAATGTATTGTTCTCTTTTGATAGACAGGTCCTTAACCTATTGTTCTGCTAAGAGGATTATGATCCCCAGGGATAATTCGTCCTTTTGATTGACAAGTCCTTGAGATATTGTTTGGTTAAGTGGTTTTCCATGTCATTCCTACCCTTCCCACCCTCTCAGAAACCACCGCCACACCTGATATGAAATTAATTTATTATTTAATTAAATTCATTGAAAAAAATGGCAGGAAATAGTTCAGTCGTGCCGCTTACAGTAGCCACAAGCTGCTTCAGGTCATTCGAATAGCCGCCTCCCATACTATCAATTTTCTTGACTACTTAATTAAATTGATCAGTTGATTAACCCCTCACCCTCTGGTAAATCCCCCAACCCTCCTCGCCCAAACACACCGCCTACCTGCAAATTGGTGGCTCTCATGACAAGAAATCCAATTACATAGCAGAGGGTATATTATTTATTTATACAACATTCAATTTGAAGGGGTTGGATCTCTCTTGCTCATCATTCTCTGTTGTTCGGGAGGATGCAGGTCTTGTAAAATACATCGAAAAGAAGTAATTAAATCGATCGCTTTTTTTCATCCCGATAATGCAGTGAATACCACCATGAAATAGCCATCACTCGTAATGAAACTGTCAAAAATTTTTCGATCACGAAGCGTGCACCGTCCAGTGTCCAGCACCCAGTGGCAGCTCGCACAGTTGTAGGTGCAGGTCGCTCGGGGTCTCGTAAAGCGACGCATCCGTCAACGGCCGCACCACTCGCCGGTGTCCAAAGAGTGCCCGTTCGGGTACCCTGACTTACAGACTGGATGTTACATTAATTGCTGAACAAATGCACCTGAGAAATTACTGTCAAAACACTTGCTCTGTCTCTCGTTCGGTAACGTCCCTCTGCCAGGCGCGCACACGCCATCAGTCATGGTTGAACCACAAACAAAGCAGCATTTACCCGGTAAAACCCTGCCAAATCCCGATGCACCCAAGGTGCCTTCCTTCCAAGGTAAATGCCTGACTGTGAATCGATCCAGAAATACTGCTGAAGTTAATAAATAATTAATTTCTGGTCACAAGATCATGATCTACATCATGGTATAAGGCGGACGTGGTAGCTATCTCACACACACAAATTGATGACGTCACAAAATTAGAAGTCAAAAAAAGATCGGTGCATACAAAGAGAGAGAGAGAATTGCAGTTTGCTTTTCAGGTGACATAACAACTAGCATGAGTCATTTCATTCCGCCATGGACTCTAAAGTTCCCTAGCCTTCCTGTGCACTTTTCTTGAAGTACACTTCACGAACTGCTTCAGGATATATTAAATCTTGTGCGGAATATCACATCCTTAAGATGTCACAAATGCTCCTTCAGGAGGTCTGCCACGGAAATATTTATTAAATCGTTAATATGTCATTTAAACAATTTGCTTCACATAGTTAAACTACTCGAAATAAAAACAGATCGACACTGCACAGTACTTTGCGTGCATAAACAATAGTGTTACGTTTATGACGAGACATTTCATTAAACAATCCAAACCTATTATTATTAGACTTCGCGGTTGGAACCGTTGATGTATGAAATGACAGATGTAATTTCAAATTTCGACGTGAATTTATACCATCACAGATATAGAATCCCTGACCATTGGGTGTTAGTTCACTATTCGCCCATCCAGGGGGAGCCGTGAACCAAATCGTACTAATCTGGTAGCTTACTCGGAATCTCTGAACTGGTGTACAAAGCCCCGGGCCAGAACAAAGGTGTCTGCTTAAGTACTGTTTCTGGCTCTCACCGGCTTGCTTTCTGCTATGCTTTCTGCGGCTATCTCCAGATTCACAAGAATATTGGAAACGAACACATACTTCTCAGAGTAACTACAATTAAATGTTGCGATTGCTGCTGCAGTCTTATACCGATCGATGTACTGGAAATGTCTCCTCTTGATCGCTGTGGTTCTGGAACGAATCTCGATATCTATAGCGCACATAATTTTCCACGTAAAATCTTCGTCATACCCTTACGGCTATCAATGTGCTGAATCTATACCTCCCTGATGATAGAACACACAGTCATTTTCTCTGGACATGCCGGAACATAACCCACAGTAACTTTACACTGCAACATATACACATTTCAGACAAGCAATGCAGTTATCCTTTATGCACTCCTGGGAATGGAAAAAAGAACACATTGACACCGGTGTGTCAGACCCACCATACTTGCTCCGGACACTGCGAGAGGGCTGTACAAGCAATGATCACACGCATGGCACAGCGGACACACCAGGAACCGCGGTGTTGGCCGTCGAATGGCGCTAGCTGCGCAGCATTTGTGCACCGCCGCCGTCAGTGTCAGCCAGTTTGCCGTGGCATACGGAGCTCCATCGCAGTCTTTAACACTGGTAGCATGCCGCGACAGCGTGGACGTGAACCGTATGTGCAGTTGACGGACTTTGAGCGAGGGCGTATAGTGGGCATGCGGGAGGCCGGGTGGACGTACCGCCGAATTGCTCAACACGTGGGGCGTGAGGTCTCCACAGTACATCGATGTTGTCGCCAGTGGTCGGCGGAAGGTGCACGTGCCCGTCGACCTGGGACCGGACCGCAGCGACGCACGGATGCACGCCAAGACCGTAGGATCCTACGCAGTGCCGTAGGGGACCGCACCGCCACTTCCCAGCAAATTAGGGACACTGTTGCTCCTGGGGTATCGGCGAGGACCATTCGCAACCGTCTCCATGAAGCTGGGCTACGGTCCCGCACACCGTTAGGCCGTCTTCCGCTCACGCCCCAACATCGTGCAGCCCGCCTCCAGTCGTGTCGCGACAGGCGTGAATGGAGGGACGAATGGAGACGTGTCGTCTTCAGCGATGAGAGTCGCTTCTGCCTTGGTGCCAATGATGGTCGTATGCGTGTTTGGCGCCGTGCAGGTGAGCGCCACAATCAGGACTGCATACGACCGAGGCACACAGGGCCAACACCCGGCATCATGGTGTGGGGAGCGATCTCCTACACTGGCCGTACACCACTGGTGATCGTCGAGGGGACACTGAATAGTGCACGGTACATCCAAACCGTCATCGAACCCATCGTTCTACCATTCCTAGACCGGCAAGGGAACTTGCTGTTCCAACAGGACAATGCACGTCCGCATGTATCCCGTGCCACCCAACGTGCTCTAGAAGGTGTAAGTCAACTACCCTGGCCAGCAAGATCTCCGGATCTGTCCCCCATTGAGCATGTTTGGGACTGGATGAAGCGTCGTCTCACGCGGTCTGCACGTCCAGCACGAACGCTGGTCCAACTGAGGCGCCAGGTGGAAATGGCATGGCAAGCCGTTCCACAGGACTACATCCAGCATCTCTACGATCGTCTCCATGGGAGAATAGCAGCCTGCATTGCTGCGAAAGGTGGATATACACTGTACTAGTGCCGACATTGTGCATGCTCTGTTGCCTGTGTCTATGTGCCCGTGGTTCTGTCAGTGTGATCATGTGATGCATCTGACCCCAGGAATGTGTCAATAAAGTTTCCCCTTCCTGGGACAATGAATTCACGGTGTTCTTATTTCAATTTCCAGGAGTGTATGTGTACAGTACCCGAAAGAATTATGGTATGCCCACACCCAGACCATCTAGGTGTCTCGATACTCTTCAGTTCTAGCAAATTATTTGACCTTTATCAGTCAGTGCTTCCGTAATGTGCTGCATCCTGCCAAGACTCTCAAACAAGTGCTATAAAGCATAGGCGTGCAGCACTATGTGATAATGAACAACGCTCCCGCGGACAAAAAGGGCTGAAAAAACATCACCGACATGGGATCATGCACTGTATTCAACATCACTGTCGATAGTGCAACAAGCAAGACCAGAGGATACCCTTAGAGGTGTCGATGAGGGGTATTCTGTGCATCCATTTTTTACGAAGGTTGGAACTGTAATAGTGGCAACTATTTATTTACAGCTCGTACAAAATAGATACGTGTTTCAAAGTTTTACTGACCTTCAAAGTAGTCACCAGCATAGTGTATAACCAGTTGCCAGCGATGTGGAAGTCGTATGATACTCTTAGCAGTGACAGTTGTATTGACAGTTCGAGCGAATATGTAGCGGTTCTGAAGCGAATGCCGTGAAGTGTTTCCTTCAGTTTAGAAATCGAGTTGAACTTACGAGGGCTTAAGTCAGGGGGGCGCACTTAAGAGCCCCATCAGTCAGGTCCTGCTGAAAGTGTCATCACTTCCGCCTCTAAGCTGGTCGAAGGTTGTGCTCCAAAAATGAATAGGATAGGTTTTTTGCAAATAACAATAAAGACTTATGGTAACGAATTTTTTCGTTTATTCAGTTCACATGAATACAAGTCAGTTCTTGAGGTTACAATTCAGTTTTTGAGATTACAACATCGTTCTTGAGGTACAATTTGAATCTGCAATTCAAATGCAGAGATAACTTATGTATTACAACAGTAAGATTGGTTGAGAATAATTTAATTTTTTTTTAATTTCCAGTAGCGCTGGATGAGAATGTCTACAATTTTTTATAAATTTACGCTAAAAAATAACTTGGAGATACTGTTACTACAACTAAATTCCACAGTTCCAGCAGCATAGCTTCACAATAATTTTAATAGGCTGTGCACACCTAGAATCTAATTTGATCAGCCCCAATAGCAAAGGTTTTTACTATATATATATATATATATATATATATATATATATATATATATATATATATGCACACTTAAAAACTAATCTGACTTGATGCCTCAGGGAAGTGAAATACTTAAAAGACTTTTCCATTTACAAGAGGCACATTGTGCATAGATATATATTTATAGGGCACACATACATGAAGTGTGAATAAATAAATATACAAATATTTTTTCTTTTATGCTTTTTTTTAGTAAATATGAATATTTTTTATGCTTTCTTAACTTTTTTAAACTCTTTTCTTTCACACACTTGGTTTGCATACATATAGGCCTATACTTTTTTCTTCTTCTTCCACATTTGATCTGTATGTATATATACGTGTGTACATAGTACACATAAATATTTAAATCACATATCCACACACAGACAGACACACACACACACACACACACACACACACACACACACACACACACACACACACAAACAAAACTACTTACACTATGATAACAGGGTCATACTACTACTCTGCAGACTCTCCCTCTCCCTCTCTCACACTCACACACACACACACACACACACACATTCTCTCACTCTCACTCAGAGTCCCCCAAACCTTATCTCTCTATAAGCGAGTAGTGTGACTACAGGAAAGGATCAATCCTGTCATCACAAATGACCATTTTATCGTCATGAGGCGACAGGCCGATTTCAGACAGGAGCACAGTGTACACCTTGTGTCCTCTCGATCGAATACTAGTTTGCCGTATGATATGCGGCAGCTGTGGGGCAGCACCGCGAACACCACTGTACAGGCACTGCAAATAATCTTTGATTGAGAGGGCTATCGATGCCATACGATGCACACACTTTTCATAGCACCTTCCAATGTGTAATAAACATACATTTTTGATCGCAGATCTACAAAACACACAATCAGCAATCCATTCGCCTCGTTTTTCATAAGACTGATAAGCTTCCTGTTCTATGGCACAATTCCGTAAGGATTAGCGAATGTGTACAAGGACATGTCAAATTCATTACCGTGGTACCCCATTACTTCATATGGATCACTTTTCTTCAGTGCAGTAGATGAAACTATCTGTATCAATATAAAGTAATTTAGGATCTGCGAAATGAGTTTTCGCAAACTAATAATGAAAGTGGTTCATGTGGACTTTGTATAGATATAGTACGCACATCTCCACATAAATAGGTTTCGTAAACTCTACTGCAGTCTTCCCCATCTCCACAGCATCAAAATTTCTTATTGAATATGGTGACCCACTTAAAATTTGTTCTTGCAGTGCGTTTTCTTACGCCATAAAGCCCATCCCATTCGGTTCTAATCAAAATTTCACGTCGTTTCCTCAAATTCTCCGTTGTTTTGCCAAAAATTGACTTGCTCATTAATTGGTAAAAATCTTTCTCAAAGTCACACTTTGTGGAAGCTCTCTGTCTCGTACTCATATCAATATACTCCTTCAACCAGGGGGACTGCTTGAGGGAGATGGTTCTGGTGATTCTAACCAGATACGTCTCCAAGCTGAGATAATGCTGGAGATTACGATAATGAATAACATATCACCGCTCATTCCCCAGCGTTGTCGTCAGTTTTGAGGTGGAGCCTCCTCGCGGAACTAGTTGCTCTGGACACAGCGGCAAATCAGCATGGGCCTCAAGCAAACTAATAGGATATGTGAATTCTGCCACCACTGCATACTCTACATCAGAATCAGTTGCCAGACCCCCCCCCCCCCCCCCCCATGATCTTTCCACGTAATCCCTTGCATTCGTCTCTGGGCACCCATCGACTCTCACCAATCGCCAGTGATTGTTGCAGGGCGTGCCCGTATACGTTATTTACATCCAGGTACCTTATGTAATTCTGTCCGCCCCGATAGCTGAGTGGTCAGCGTGACGGATTGCCGTCCTGCGGGCCCGGGTTCGATTCTCGGCTGGGTCGGGGATTTTCACCACTCAGGGACTGGGTGTTCTCCTGTCTTCATCATCATTTCATCCCCATCCGGCGCGCAGGTCGCCCAATGTGGCGTCGAATGCAAAAGACCTGCACTAAGGCGGCCGGACCTGCCACGTAAGGGGTCTCCCGGCCAATGACGCCAACCGCTCATTTCCATTTCCATATGTAACTCTAATCAAGAGATAAGATGAACCTGTCACCTATTTGTGGTTATTTGCCTTTGGATTTCTATTGACACACTGGCAAATGCCCCCCCCCCCCCCCCCCCCCGGATCCCTCGCTGAAAGAAAAGTAGCATGTCAGTATCAGCCGACAATACGATGCAATTTTTTTTTTTTTAGTCATCAGTCTGACTGGTTTTATGCGACCCGCCACGAATTTATCGCCTGTGCCAACCTCTTCATCTCAGACTAGCAATTGCAACCTACATCCTCAATTATCTGCTGCATGTATTCGAATCTCTGTCTTCCACTACAGTTTTTAATCTCTACAGCTCCCTCTAGTAGCATGGAAGTCAGTCCCTGATGTCCTAACAGATGTACTATCATCCCGTCCCTTCTCCTTGTCAGTGTTTTTCACATATACCTTTCCTCTCCAATTTTGTGCAGAACCTCCTCATTCCTTCCCTTTATCGGTCCACCTAATTTTCAACATTCTTCTGTAGCATCACATCTCAAACTCTTCGATTCTCTTCTGTTCCGGTTTTCCACAGTCCATGTTTCCCTATCATACAATGCTGCATTCCAATGTATATTCTCAGAAACTTCTTCCTCAAATTAAGGCCAATGTTTGATACAAGTAGATGTCTCTTGTCCAGGAATGCCCTTTTTGTCAGTGCTAGTCTGCTTTTGATGTCCTCCTTGCTTCATCCATCATTGGTTAATTCGCTGGCAAGGTAGCAGAATCCCTTAACTTCATCTACTTCGTGACCATCCATCCTGATGTTAAGTTTCTCGCTGTTCTCATTTCGGCCACTTCTCATTATTATCTTTCTTCTATTTACTCTGAATCCACATTCTGTACTCATTAGACTGTTCATTCCATTTCACAGATCATGTGATTCTTCTTCACTTTCACTCAAGATAGCAATGTCATCAGAGAACCGTATCATTGATATCCTTTCACCTTGAATTTTTACTCCACTCTTGAACCTTTCTTTTATTTCCGTCATTGCTTCTTCAATACATAGATTGAACATTTGGTGTGAAAGACTACATACCTCCTGTCTTACATTTTTTCTCAATCCGAGCACATCGTTCTTGGTCTTCCACTCTTATTGTGCCCTCTTGGTTCTTTTACATATTGTATATTACCCGTCTCTCCCTATAGCGTACCCCTATTTTTCTCAAGATTACGAACATGTTGCACCATTTTACATTGTTGAACACTTTTTCCAGGTCGACAAAGCGTACAAATGCGTCTTAATATTTCTTTAGCCTTGCTTTCATTATAAACTGCAACGTCAGAATTGCTTCTGTGGTGCCTTTACTTTACCTGAAGCCAAACTGATCATCATCTAACACATCCTTTTTTTTCCATTCTTCTATATATTATTCTTGTCATCAACTTGGATGCATGAGCTGTTAGGCTGATTGTGCGATAATTCTCACTCCTGTCAGCTCTTCCAGTCTTCGGAATTGTGTGGATGATATTCTTCTGAAAGTCAGATGATATGTCGCCAAACTCATACATTCTATACAACAATGTTAATAGTCGTTTTCTTGCCACTTTCCCCAATGATTTTAGAAATTCTGGTTTAATATTATCGATATCTTCTGCCTTATTAGATATTAAGTCCTCCATAGATCTCTTTAATTCTGATTCTAATACTGGATCACCTATCTCTTCTAAATCCACTCCTGATTCTTCTTCTATTACATCAGACACATCTTCCCCCTTGTAGCGGCCTTCAATGTACTATTTCCACCTATCCGCTCTCTCCTCCGCATTTGATAATGGAACTCCCGTTGCACTCTTAATGTTACCACCCTTGCTTCTAATTTCACTGAAGGTTGTTTTGACTTTCCTATATGCCGAGTCAGACAACGCTATCACTGAACTGTTCACAGTAACTTACTCTCTGCCCTACCTTCCTATTCATAACGACTCCCACTTCCATTACCATCATACCTTTTTCTTCTGCTGTTGATAGTATCCTATACTCATCCAACCAGGATTCCTTGTCTTTTTTCCATTTCACTTCACTGATCACTGCTATATCTAGACCGACCCTTTGCATTACCATTTCCAGATTTTCTAGCTTCCCTACCACATTCAGGCTTATTACATCCCACATCCCGTCTCATAGAACGTTATCTGTTTGCTGATTATTCAATCTTTTTCTCATGGTCATCTCCACATTCGCAGGCCCCTCCCAGAGATCCAAATTGGGAACTATCCTGGAATCTTTCGCCAATGGAGAGATGATCATGTCACTTCGTCAGTTACATACCACATGTCCTATGGATGCACGTTATGTGTCTTTAATGCAGTGGTTTTCATTGCCTTCTGCATCCTCATGCCGTTGATCATTGCCGATTCTTTCGCCTTTAGCGGCAGTTTCCCACCCCAAGGCCAAGAGAGTGCCCTGAACCTCTGCCAGCTCCTCCACTCTTTTTGACAAGGCCGTTGTCAGAATGAGTGTGACTTGTTATGCCGCAAGTTTCCGGCCAGTGCTGATTATTAATCAAAATTTAAGCACTGGCGGGTTTCGAAGGAGGGACCGAGGACGTTCTGATTATGAATCTAAGACGCTACTTGCAGACCATGGGCATTCTCCAAACGACGCTTTCATATCTTGAACAACGTGTCCAAGACAACACAAGTGCCGTGTAATAAAAGGCGGGATCCAGAGAATATGTGCATAGACCTGGAATTTCTCGAAAACGTCCGCAAGCAAGCGCACGTCTGTGTCCATGTAAAGTGGTGTCTACTCTCCTGAAGTGGAGATGTTCAATCCCCGACAGACATTCATGACATTCACAGCATGCTCATACTCTGGATCCATTATGGCATCGCCTGCAACGTTGCTGGAGAATGCAGTTATGTCGAGGAGCCTGGTTCCGTTGAGTTTCGCCATACTATCCACAAACTCGTATGGGAAAACCTCCTTCCTAGCCACAAGTTGAACCTTTTCCTCGTCGGGAAATGCAGTTCGAGTGATATGCATATCCCTCCGAGGTAGAGTTTCAACGACTTTCTCGAGCGATGCCTGCATAAAACGTAGTCAATCAAGAAAGCGGGTGTAATTCTTGGCATCATTGTTTTGGGGAATGGAATGTATTTCTCGACGTTCTCAGGTAGGACACTTATCTGTTATTTCTCTATGCCTAAATCAGCCAAGTGCTCAACTAGAAAGTCAGCATCATATCCACTTAAATTATGGATGAAAACAGGTATGTGGCTTGGTAGCTGGTACTTCAAATTGCACGTATTGCGTGCTGCGCTACGAAACTTCTCCTTAAGAGGACAGTGGTCCCTACGAGGAGTTTCCGCTTTAATGTCCACTCCAGCCCACAAATACAGTATGACAGTCAACCACGTTATTGTACAAATCTGCGTTCTCCTTCGATTTGGTCTTGGAACCTCGTCGCTGTAAACCTTATCAACCTCCCACGAAAGTTTTTCGAATTCTGTGATCAGCCAAACTGCAGGATAATTCCCGAAATAAGATTTGTAGCGGTTAAGACTCAGATCATAGGATGATACAATTTGGTACACTGCCGCAAACGGTACGTGTTTTTCTGTAAAGGTGTAATGTGAGGCTGTAGCGTCACCTTCACAGGTGGGCACAGGAGAGAGGAGGCATTCGGCGTACACTATAGACAGGCATTGCTCCTGCTGGTGAGCGTTTTGAAACTTTGTGAACTTGTTTTCATCTTGTAGGGATAAAAACATGTACCGGGTCATTGGAAGCGCAATCTACTAGATGCGCCGCCAATAACTTGTCTGAGGAAAAATAATTCAGGCACTTTAAACAAATATACTTTATATATACTAAGATGGTACCTGTTCTTTCGGACATGTCCGAAAGAACAGATACCATCGGTGACCATGCAGCTCGTTAGAATGAAATTACAATGAAATGAACACCCTTAGCTGCTTACAGGCGTTGACATACGTCAACGGGGACAGATGAAAATGTGTGCCCCGACCAGGACTCGAACCCGGAATCTCCTGCTTACATGGCAGACGCTCTATCTATCTAAGCCACCGAGGACACAGAGGATAGCGCGACTGCAGGGATTTATCTCTGGCACGCCGCCCGCGAAACCCACATTCTCAACATATTGTCCCGCACTAGATTCGTAGTAGTATAATGGGCGGGGGCATTACGAATGTAGTGCGGGACAATATGTTGAGAATGTGGGTTTCGCGGGCGGCGTGCCAGAGATAAATCCCTGCAGTCGCGCTATCCTCTGTGTCCTCGGTGGATCAGATGGATAGAGCGTCTGCCATGTAAGCAGGCGATCCTGGGTTCGAGTCCCGGTCGGGGCACACGTTTTCATCTGTCCCCGTTGACGTATGTCAACGCCTGTAAGCAGCTGAGGGTGTTCATTTCTTTGTAATTTTAAATATACTTTACATGACAATTGGTTGATAGTTGGGAGGAACGGGGTTGGGACATGTCTTTGATCCAAATATAATGATGATTATCACCTTCAGAGAAGAGTAGCTTGTTTACATGGATCTTACGCTCATTGGTAAAGTATGAGAAATGGAGGGGGCTGACGACAATATGACTGTCCTGCTCATCCGATTTACTTTTCTTCTTCAGGCCATAAACGTGAACTGATATTCCAGTATTCTGCACCTCAGATTTAGGCATATTCTGGATCTTGACACGTAACTCGATATCATCAGAGTTATAACACTTATGAATGTCAAGGTATCTACTGTACTGAGATGTGTGCTCTGGAAGTACCTCATAATTTCTCTCGCACGCCAGAATTGATCATGCAAAATCAGCCTGATCGTTTTTATTTTCGATATTAATGTATGGCCCCTTTTTAGTTGTATCCTTAGGGACCTGATATAGCTAAACCCTCCACTGACTGTATAGATGTCCAGGTGTAGTATTCAGCTGAGTGCTTTAGCTGACCCTCTCACTTCCATATCGGAAAATGGGGCCGGTATAGCACTCACTAGGGGTAAGATAGATACTGCCTACAGCAAAATTAAAGAGACCTTTGGAGAAAAGAGAACCACTTGTATGAATATCAAGATCTCGGATGGAAACCCAGTTCTAAGCAAAGAAGGGGAAGCAGAAAGGTGGAAGGAGTATATAGAGGGTCTATACAAGGGCGATGTCCTTGAGGACAATATTATAGAAATTGAAGAGAATGTAGACGAAGACGAAATAGGAGATATGATACTGCGTGAAGAGTTTGACAGGGCACTGAAAGACCTAAGTCGAAACAAGGCCCGAGCAGTAGACAACATTCCATTAAAACTACTGACAGCCTTGGGAGAGCCAGTCCTGACAAAACTCTACCATCTGGATAGCAAGATGTATGAGACAGGCGAAATACCCTCAGACTTCAAGAAGAATATAATAATCTCAGTCCCAAAAAAAGCAGGTGTCGACAGATGTGAAAATTACCGAACTATCAGTTTAATAAGCCATAGTTGCAAAATACCAACACGAATTCTTTACAGATGAATGGAAAAACTGGTAGAAGGTGACCTCGGGGATGATCAGTTTGGATTACGTAGAAATGTTGGAACACGTGAGGCAGTACTGACCCTACGACTTATCTTAGAAAATAGATTAAGGAAAGGCAAACCTATGTATCTAGCATTTGTAGACTTAGAGAAAGCTTTTGACAATGTTGACTGGAATACTCTCTTTCAAATTCTGAAGGTGGCAGGGGCAAAACACAGGGAGCGAAAGGCTATTTACAATTTGTACAGAAACCAGATGGCAGTTATAAGAGTCGAGGGGCATGAAAGGGAAACAGTGATTGGGAAAAGAGTGAGACAGGGTTGTAGTCTGTCCCCGATGTTATTCAATCTGTATATTGAGCAAGCAGTAAAGGAAACAAAAGAAAAATTCGGAGTAGAAATTACGATCCATGGAGAAGAAGTAAAAACTTTGAGGTTCTCTGATGACATTGTAATTCTGTCAGCGACAGCAAAGGACGTGGAAGAGCAGCTGAACGTAATTGACAGGGTCTTGAAAGGAGGATATAAGATGAATGTCAATAAAAGCAAAACGAGGATAATAGAATGTAGTCGAATTAAATCGGGTGATGCTGCGGGAATTAGATTAGCAAATGAGACGCTTAAAGTAGCAAATGAGTTTTGCTATTTGGGGAGCAAAATAACTGATAATGGTCGAAGTAGAGAGGATATAAAATGTACACTGGCAATGGCAAGGAAATCGTTTCTGAAGAAGAGAAATTTGTTAACATCGAGTACAGACTTAAGTGTCAGGACGTCGTTTCTGAAAGTATTTGTATGGAGTGTAGCCATGTATGGAAGTGAAACGTGGACAATAAATAGTTTGGACAAGAAGAGAATAGAGGCTTTCGAAATGTGGTGCTACAGAAGAATGCTGAAGATTAGATGGGTAGATCACATAACTAATGATGGAGTATTGAATAGAATTGGAGAGAAGAGGAGTATGTGGCACAACTTGACAAAAAGAATGGACCGGTTAGTAGGACATGTTCTGAGGCATCAAGGAATCACAAATTTAGCATTGGAGGGCAGCGTGGAGGGTAAAAATCGTAGTGGGAGACCAAGAGATGAATACACTAAGCAGATTCAGAAGGATGTGGGTTGCAATAAGTACTGGGAGATGAAGAAGCTTCCACAGGATAGGGTAGCATGGAGAGCTGCATCAAACCAGTCTCAGGACTGAAGACCACAACAACAACAACATTATCACATGCCTCCTAAAGAAAATAATTCTGTTCCATTCTCTGCCTCCTCTAATGTGTATATGCCTCAATAGCAACTCCTCTTACAACCAAATATCTAATTAGCTATTGGATGGCTCACATTGCTTTCTGCATTCATTAGATTGTAAGTATCTGTACAACTTCAATGTAGGCTCATCATAACTGTATATCATATTAATTATCTTCTTCTCATTAGCTAACATTTTACTGTATGTATTTTTTCAAATGTCTGTGTGGATGTAGACCTCTGGGTTTATGTGTTAATGGATATTCTAATGAATAACAGCCAGGGTGTGGAATATTTGCAATTCGGTACGGTCCAGAGTATAAGACCTGCCATTTCCTGCTTAAATGTTTCAGTTTTGTGGATTTAGGATGTGTTCTTAGTAAAACTAACTCATCAACTTGAAATGTTTGTGCTTTCCTGACACCTCTGTCATATTTCTGCTTTCTTTCCTTCGCTTTGTCACATAATGTTGTGTAAGCTTGTCTTACCTTTTCTTCTAAACTAACAGGATTTGTTGTTGCTGTAAATTTAGGTAGAGGGTCTGTCCATTCATTTCTCTCTGTTTTATCCATAATTAATTCAGTTGGTGTGTATCCAGTAGAAATGTGAGTTAAATTGTTCACTATTTGTTCAAATGGTGCTAAGTATTCTACCCATTTTGTGTGCTTCTCTGGTGTGTGTGTTCTCATAAACTGTCGAAATTCTCGAAATGGTCTTTCTACTGGGTTTCCTGCCGCATGAAATCTTGAAATTAAAATATGTTTAACATTCCGTTCTTCAATAAAAGTCTTCCATTTTAAACTGGTAAAATATGCTGCATTATCCGTGATCATAACTTCAGGTTTTCCTATTCTTACAAAATAATCTGTTAATAGACGTCTGGTAATAGCAGTGGTAGAAACTGAACGTAAAGCATGTTGTTGTTGTTGTTGTGGTGGTCTTCAGTCCTGAGACTGGTTTGATGCAGCTCTCCATGCTACTCTATCCTGTGCAAGCTTCTTCATCTCCCAGTACCTACTGCAACCTTCATCCTTCTGAATCTGTTTAGTGTATTCATCTCTTGGTCTCCCTCTACGATTTTTACCCTTCACGCTGCCCTCTAATACTAAATTTGTGATCCCTTGATGCCTCTGAACATGTCCTACCAACCGATCCCTTTTTCTAGTCAAGTTGTGCCACAAACTTCTCTTCTCCCCAATCCTCTGCAACACCTCCTCATTAGTTATGTGATCTACCCATCTAATCTTCAGCATTCTTCTGTAGCACCGCATTTCGAAAGCTTCTATTCTCTTCTTGTCTAAACTAAGCATAAACTAAACGTAAAGCATATAATTTTAAATATTTCATGAAAACATCTAACACAGCAAGGATGTATTTCATTCCTCCACGTGCTTGTGGATAGGGTCCTGCAATGTCTAAAGAAATTAGCTGTAATGGCCTCTTAGGTATGATTGGATGCAATTCATTCATGCTTGTGCGATTAGAATATTTGGCTTTCTGACATATGATGCAATTCCTAATATTACTCAATACTCTTCGCCTTAAATTTGGAAAATTGCAATATTGTATAATCTTATCTGTCCATTTGGTTACACCATAGTGTCTCCAAGTTCTGTGTGTAAATAAAATAAAATCATCAACATGAGCTTCAGGTAAGCAAACACACCAATGCTGTGATTCACGGTTTCGCCAGTGAAATAGTACTTCTATGTGTAATGTGTAATATTTTTAAGATGTGGGTCTGTTTCTGCACATAATTTATTCTTTATCTGGATCCACTTGGGATCATTGTCCTGCAATGTGGCTAACTTCTTGCACATGTTTTTGTAGTAAGGTGCAAATGTACCATCAAACATGAGTAAAATTTTTAAATCTGATGTTTGTTCTGTCATTCTGAAAATTCTTGTAGGCCTTGTGGCAAACGAGATAGAGCATCGGCTATAATGTTGGATTCTCCTTTTACGTATATAATATCAAAATCAAATTCTTGTAGTGATGCACACCAGCGTGCAAGACGTGAATGTAATAACTTGCATGGTAGCAGGAAAGAAAGAGCTTGATGATCAGTATCATGCGTAGTACGTTTTCCCTATAGAAAGTAGCGAAACTTGCGAAATGCCCATACTATGGCAAGTGTTTCACGCTCGGTCACTGAATATGACTTTTCGCATTCAGTGAGCGCGCAGCTAGCAAAACTGGTAGGTTTGATGACTGTTTGTTCATTTTCTACATGAATTTGGAATAAAAATGCTCCGAGCCCATAGGAACTTGCATCGGTTACTAGGCAAAAGTCTGACGTCATGTCAGGATGATATAACAACGGTGCATTTACTAAAGCATTCTTAATCACTTCAAAATCTGTCTGACAGAACTCTGTCCATTTCCAAATATTATTTCTTTTGAGTAAAGATAGAAGATGTGGACTGTTAAGAAGGTGGTAGGGTACAAATTTCCTGAAGAATGAAGATAGACCAAGAAAGGCTTTGAGTTGTTTACGATTCTGTGGGGATGGAAAATTCTTAATTGCATCAATTTTTCTTGAGTCTGGATAAATGCCTTCAGTTGATATGATGTGACCAAGGAATTTGATTTCTCTCCTCCCTAATTACGTCTTTGATAAATTGATAGTGACACCTGCATCAGAAAATTTAGCGAGAAGTTGCTTCAAAAGATTAACATGTTCTTCCCAAGTAGTGGTGGCAATGACAATGTCATCAACATAAACTGTGATTTTCGATAACAATTGTGGTCCAAGAACAGCGTCTGAGGATTCAATAAATACTCCAGCACTCACTCGTAGACCAAAGGGTAGAACACAAAATTGATAACTACGTCCCTCACATAGAAATGCAGTGTATTTACGGCTGTTTTTATGGAGGTTCACTTGCCAAAACGATGAGCGGAGGTCGATGTTGGTTAAATACTGTACATTATGAAATTTTAAAAGTTGTTCTTCCAAATTTATAGGTCATGTGTTGATTGGGATTATGACTTTGTTAATTTCTCGTGCGCCCAGCACTAACCTTACACTACCATCCTCTTTATTAACTGCTAGGATCGGACTGCAATATGGTGAATGTGACCTTTCAATGATACCCCAAGCTCGCATTCTTTCAATCTCTTTCAAAACTGCGGGTTTCTTTGACCAAGGAATATTATAATATGTTCTATAGTATGTTTTGTGTGGTTTAACATCCATCTCATAAGTATAGCCTCTAATAATTCCGTGTTTCTCCACAAATACCTCAGCAAATTGCTGCAAAACTACAAGTAATTCAAGTCGTTCCTTCGTCAGATATTCAGATTCTGTGCATTTCTCATATAAATCATTAGGTTTAATTCCCTGAGATACAGCTTCATTAAAAGTTAAATCACCTAAGTTTGTTGCTGGTGGATACACAAAATGTAACTGTTCAAACTTACCTTGTTTACTGATTAAGCTTTTACCCTGTGTTAACTCTATTGTCAGTTGTTGGTTTACAGTTAAATGACATTTCCCTTTTCCTAAATCTATGATTGCATGATATTCATTCAAAAAGTCAATGCCTAATATGCAATGCATAACTAATTTATCTACTACCAGAAAACTGTAATTGAGTGGTATATTTGCAAATGTGAAGTTAATTAGAGCTTGAAATTTCACGTTCTTTGATTTGTTACCTGTGGCACTTATAATGTGACAATTCCGTACTGGCAATGTTTGTATGTTCATTATTTGTTTGAGTTCATTATATAAAGACCTAGAAATAACACTTGCTGCTGCGCCTGTATCTAACATTACTTCCACTTCATAACTACCAATCATAACTCGTGTTATAGCCTGAATAATCTTCTTTGTTTTACTGGGGCTATTAAAATCTACATCCTGATATAATTCTTTTTCTATTTTCTTACTGTCATCATATCAGAGAAAACAAATCATCGGTTCCGTTGCGCTCTGCTCCTGATCGACCGTAACTCGAGCAGTTAGCTCGATCGTCGTTCGTTTTCTGGCAAATTCGGCTGTTGCCGCGGGTTGGGTTCATTGCCCAACTCAATAATATTTACATTTCTGTCGCGTGTCACCCAAGTATCAGCTGTTTGGTTGTTGACATTACCTCGCGTCACATAGGGAGTTCCGTTAGGTAGGAGTTGAGGGCTGCTGTATTGCATGTGTCGTGGCGGTGGTCCATTGAGATTTCCCCATACATTATTTCGCCCATGACTGTAACTGGTATTGTCATTACTGTTATTCCTGCAATACATGTTTGGAAGTTGTTGTATGTTGTTTCTCTGAAAATATCCTGGATGGTACCTGTTATCCTCTCTTCTTTGATCTCTATGATTTCGGCTCCTTCTTCTGTTGTTGTTATTTTGAATATAACTGTTATTGTTCTGATTGTAAATACTGTTCGGATAACCATTATAGTTTCCGTTTCCTTGCCAATGCTGCGAGTTGTTTCTCCTAATATTGAATGGATTTCTCCCAGTGTAGTGCGAATTGTTTCTTTGAGTGTTTTGTTGTGGTGTCGGAGGCAGATTCCAATAGCCTCTGTCATTTCTGTTGTGCGTATGCGAATTGCTTGGATGGATCGGATACAATTGATTGAAATTCCTGATCTCATCTCTGTAAACAACATCTATCTCATCAACATAACTGAAAAAATTATTTATGTTGTCCTCGGACACTCCTATTAATTTATCACGGTAATGAAATGGTAAGTGGCTTTTAAGTATTCTAATTATGTCTGGTAAATCTGGTGGTTTTGTCCAATATAATGTTTTGTCTAGGTAGCGTTCAAAGTATTGACGTAAAGTCTCTTTCTTCTGGTTGTAAATTTCTGGATTGTATACTTCTCGTTTTAAACTTTGCTGTTCTGTGATCGACCAGAATTCCTCAAGAAATGCTTGTTCAAACTGTTCAAATGTTAAACATTGTCTTTTCATTGCTGCTCCTCACTTAGCTGTTCTTCCACGCAACAAATTTGTAACATATCGAATTTTATCAGCTTCTAACCAATGTCTCGGGAAAATACCGTCAAAAGAGCAGATGAAAACAATCAGATGCACTTTGTCTTTCTCATCACTTGAAAATGTCTGAAAGTATCCATGTCGTACTAATGTTTCATCAGTTACTCCCGATGGTATTATGGGTCCTGCATTTTGTGTCAAACTGTGCATAGTATATGATGATGTCTGATAGTAATTTTGATCTTGTGGTAGCATTGAAAATGGTTCATTGGGATTTGTATCACTCATTGGTAATCCTATTTCCGGCTGTGTGCTGGGTCTAGCATTATTCGGATTCTCATTTGTGTTTTGGTTGTCTGTTATGGGTTTTGGTATCACTGACGAACTTGGTATTACATTTTCTTTAAGTTTACGTACATCTTTCTGAATATTATCTGTTTCTCCCTTTACTTGTTCCTTTGTCTTATCTAAAATGATCTGTGTCATTGTGTAAAACTTCTCATCTAAATAATCATCACATAATTTGCATTCATGTACAAGTTTCTCTGCTAGAGTTGTGTCATTCTTTAAAGATGCTATATCTGCTCTGTCTTCAAGTTTTTCTAACTTTTCCTGTAAGGATTTCTGCCCCAGTGTTACATCATTTAATCTGTCTCAAAGGTCTGTAATCGTCAGGTCTAAGTGTTCTTGGTTTGTTTTTACGGAATCGTGTGACTGTCGTAATTCATCAACTTGGGTACTGGTTTTCTGTTGTTCAAAAACTACTGTTAACAATTTCTCAATACATCGTCGTAAGTCAGTTTTTGTCTCGTCACTGAATTCCATAAATACCTTTTCTTGTCTAGTAACCTTGTCTGATAAGTCAGTAAATATCCTTCCAAGACTACTGGTGGTTTCTGTCAATTCGGCAATTTGTCTCGATTGTTTTTCAAAATTTTGTTTTATTTCCTGTGTCAGTTGATCGAATTTAATGTCAAATTTCTCAATGTCACGTTTTAAATTGTCGTCTAAAGCGTCAAATCTTTTGTCTAAAGTGTCAAATTTTCTGTTTTGGTCACCAAGTAACTTCAGAATCTGGTTGAGCATGTCAGAGTCCTGTGTCTTAGTTTCGTCATTTTTTCGTGTCTGATTGATGTCTGGTTCTGAAGTTGACGTTGTCAATGTCGCGTTTTGTCGTGTAGTACTCACTGTCCATTCGCCTGTATATCTGTTTAAATATTGGGGTTGTTGTCTTAATCGATCCGGTAAAATTATGTCTTGAACATCCTCACAATTAAGTTCAATATTCATTTGACCGTCGGACATGTTTTGCAATGTGTCACTTTCACTAAGTTCGTCCGCGGAAACAATTTCTACGCGTCTAGCGTCCATCTTGGGATTTTCGTAATTAATTGCAAATAAAATTTTCCAATTGCAAAAAAAAAAAAATTAAAATATGATATGTTGAAATCTGAAATTTCTCTTATGGAAATGGATATTTCTATATGATTTTTAATTAGAAATTGAATTATTAAACTGGTACTGAAATTTCCCTCTCACAAATAAATGACTGTGAATGTGCTCTTCACTTACGGTTTGCAATAATAGTTAATTAATTTTAACTACAATTTGGAAAAATAATTTCGAAATAAATGAATCGGAATAAAGGAAGTACAGGTGGCTGCTTGAAACTGGAAAAAATGTAAATTTCTGTACTCACCAATTTTTTTTTTTTGTACTTCAGTCTTATGTTGCAAATGTAGAGTCGGATATACAGTTTTCAATCCAAAATTTTTCTTTTGCGTCTGTGCAAATTATTTTATGGAACATTATTCTTTTCCTTTTTAACAAATTGCTTTCCTCAGCATGAAAATGAAAAATAACACGAATTAATGACAGGGAAACAATATTGTTGTAAATTTCATGCACGTAACATTACAATTGAAATGAATGAGACTTAGTCCAAATTCATTTTCTGATGCTATTAAGTGGTTAAAATTAGATAAATGTCCAAAATTTATAATAAATGCACTTGTATCAAATCCAGAGACTGTAAGTCCTGTCACCAGGACGCCAATTTTAGTGTTTCCTTTCCTCGGGGTTCTGCCGTGAAAATATAAAATAGAAAATCTGATTGGGTTTTGAATTTTGATGGAATAAGTTACAGATAAGGCGTACTTCGTATTATTGATTGAGATAGGGCTGTAATTTGACCGTGCATGGCAGATCGGGTCGGCAACACTACAAAAAGCGACTGTACGGAAATAGCATCAGAAATTAGCTGAAGTTTACCTTATAACTTTGTTAGAAGCGTAGTATTAATTATAATATAGTCTTCGTGGCTGTCTTCTTAATTTTCTTGTAGTATGACGTGCTTTCATTGTTCTCCGTCTGTTGAAAATTTCTTTAAGTTGTCACTGTCAGGATTAATTTATAAATTTCGCGATAACCATTTCAAATCACTATTGAAACAACTTCGTTTTGTAATATAATTTTAATTTCCACCTAAAAGCATATTTAACACAGCGCCGAAAAATACACGTCTTTCGTATGAAGACAAGAGAGAGAGAGTAATCAATTAGTTGTTAAAAACAAACACCTACATAAAAGTAAAAGAAAAAAAGGTCAAAATTATTTATAAAAATCGGTCGCTGGCGCAGCGCTCTTCCGCATGCGCGATCGTAAATCATATCTTTGTATTGGCGGAGGCGCGGTAGTCAAAGTACCATTACACAGTTCTAAACTGAGTGAAGCAAATTTTTTAAACGCCATATTAAAGATTTAATTAATGGCTTCTGTGGCTTGTCTTCTGAAGGAGAATTTGTGACATCTTCAAGATGTGACATTCTACACCAGATTTAATAACTTCTGAAGCAGTTCGTGAAGTGTACCTCAAGAAGGCAGTTAAGAGTCTATGGCGGAATGAAATATCTCATGTTAGTTGTTATGTCGTCTGCAAAGAAACTGCAGCTCTCTCTCTTTGTAAGCAACAATCTTTTTTTAAAAGTATATGTCGAGTCAGCTGGCTACTAGTTTTGTGATATCATCAATTTGTGTGTGTGAGAAACCTACCACCTTCGCCTTATACCCCCTACATCACGATCACCTGACCGGAAATAAATTATTTGTTAACTTCTGGATCGATCCTCAGTCAGGCACAGTACAGGACACGAGAGAGAGAGCACGTGTTTCGACAGGAATTTCTCATGTACTTTTGTTCAGGGATTAATGTGACATCTTGTCTGTCAGTCGGAGGTCCTGAGCGCGTACTCTGGGACACTGGCGAGTGTGGCGGCCACTGACGTCCGCGTCGTTTTGCGAGAACCCCGAGCGACCTGCACCTACAACTGTGCTAGCTGCCACTGGGTGCTGGACAGCTGACGGTGAATGCTTCGTGATCGAAAAATTTTTGACAGTTTAATTATGAGTGATGGGTATTTCATGGTGGTATTCACTGCATTATCGGGATGAAAAAAAACGATCGATTTAATTACTTCTTTCGATGCATTTTAGAAGACCTGCACCTTTCCAAACAGCAGAGAATGATAAGCAAGAGAGATGTAACCCCTGCAAGTTGATTTTTTAAAATAAATAAACAATACATCCTCTGCTATGTAATCGGACTTCCTGTGATGAGATCTTCCCTTCCAGCACAGAGCCACCAGTTTCCAGGTTGGGGGTGTGGGTGGGAGGGGAGGATTGGGGGATTTACCAGAGGACGAGGAGTTAATTAATTGATCAATTTAATTAATTAGTCAGTCAAACTGATAGAGTGGACGAGGGCAATTCGAATAATCTGAAGCAGCTCGTGAATACCGAAAGTGGCACAACTGAGCTATTTCCTGCCAATTTTTTCAATGAATTTAATTAAATAAGAAATTAATTTGATATCAGAAGTGTTGATGTGTTTCCGAGAGGGTGGGAGAGGTAGAGGATGACATGGAAAACCTCTTAACCAAGCAATAGGTTAAGGACTTGACAATCAAAAGGACGAATTTTCCCCAGGGGATCGTAATCCTCTAAGCAGAACAACAGGTTAAGGACCTGTCTATCAAAAGAGAACAATAAGTTGCCCCTGAATGTGGGCAACCAGCACTAACAAATTGTCCTGAAACATTCTTTGTCCCCCTGCTGATATGATTTGATTTGGGAAATAAGATTAGGACGTCAGAATGGAAGTAGTCATTTTCGCAAGTCCAAACCAAGAGGTTCAGTACATCTAGTGATCTTTCTAAAATTCTTTCAAGGAGCTCTGCCATCCTCATGGCGTAGTCAGAGAGGCTTTAGCTTTATTGTAAGCCATCTAGAAGAAAATGCATCCCAGTGGCTATGTTTAATCTCTATCGATTCAACACTGTAGAGCGTTTTATGGGTGCCTTTAAAGCTAAATAATGGATGGACAATGCACAGCATGAATTACAGCTAGAACCATTTGCACCACAGTGGTGTAGTAGTACTTGGGGTAGATATCGCAGTCTTGTTGAGTATGATTGGAATCAGATGTTTTTCTTGGATGAACCAGTAAATGAACAATCTTTCATAGAGATTTTAACAACAAAGGTATCTTAAAAAGTGAGGGAACGTTCAGTCACTGGGGAGTGGAATCAGGTTCAACCTTTATGAGCGTTATTAGACCAACTGGATTACTAAGGAAAATCGAAACAGAAGTCTGAAAAAAGTGTAGTGAACTGGGTAGATGTGAAGGGTAATCCAAATGAATATAGTCAGAGGAATGGAAGATTTCATACTTGTTATCATAATAATAATAATAGTACAACTAGTGGAAAGAATATTTATGATAGTAATCAAAATGGCAGTTATGATAATGATTTTTAAAGTTGGAACCACAGAACAGTGACTATGATAGGAAAAATAGGTGGGACTGGAAGGAAGAAAAGGGAAATTTGCCACCTAATAGACGCCACTGCTGTTTGGTTTCTCTCGATATTGTGCTTGTCAAGCTTAGAGCGTTCACTGTTTTTATTACAGGCTGGATTATCCCCAGGGGGTCCTAATCCTCTTAGCAGAACAACAAGTTAAGGACATGTCGATCAAAAGAGAACAATAAGTTTGCCTCTGAATGTAAGCAACCTGCACTGACAAATTGTCCTGAAACATTCTTTGTCCCCCTACACACACCGGTTAACTTCTAACCTATGCATCAGTGACATGTCAGCTCACTGACTCTTGAACGTTTCTTTGTTGTTACCACTACTGGATGCAATTCTAATTTCTTGACAATTAGGGGTTGAGATGGTTCTACAGGGCTGCCTCTCCTTAAATTCACATGTTGAATGAGTTATTCCCTCTGTAATAGTTACTTCTGACCAGGTGTACCTTAAAGATTTAAATTTTCCTATTACCCATGTCTGAGTCTCAAGTAATCCACTGATTTATTCAAAGTTTATAATTCTTTTCTTAACTTGCTCCATTATTTGCTTGTAACCTTCTGTCACTTGATTAGATAGCTCCTTATATGATAGTTCCATCGACTTATCATTATCCTCTTTCATCTTTCCCAGTTTATCAGGAAGATCTTCATATTTCCGTCTTAACTGTGACACCTCATTTATTTAACAATTTGTGAGTCTTACGGTATACATTCATCCATCGTTCAAAACTTTTATGCATTGCTTTCGTAGTTCTTCTCTATCTTTTTCGCATCCGCCTGCCCATGCTTTACCAAGTTTTTGTCCACACTTATCAGGTCTTGGGCCTTGTCTTTCTCTCATGTTATTACATCTTTGGCCTCCCTCAGCAGGTCTCCTGCTCTCGTGTTATTAAATCTTGACTCTCTCCCACTCTCGTTTTATCAAATCTTGAGTTTCCTGCTCTTGTTTTATTAAATTCTCGAAATATTCTTTAACTGGCTGATCCATATTGCAAATTCTGAAAGAATACTGTAAATCGCATAATCACTAATAATCGGTTATTTATAATATCACTTAAAAAACTTTGGCTCCAGACTAAACAGTCACTGCTTATACAGCATATCATCATAAACAGATAATACAAAAATGTATCTGATACATAAAATTGTGTATTCCGCAGCCTCCTCCAGCAGCAAAGATGCTGGTAAAGTGTTGTCTCAGTGCTTGAGAGGTTCCACTCATAATGATGCCTCAGCCGAAGTGTAGGCTTGGCCGATGTTGAGGTCTCACTCACAGCGATGCCTCTGTAGTGCAATGTACTCAGCTGAGGTAGAGTTCTCGCCAGTAGTGATGCCTCGGTGTGGATGTGGGCTTGACTGTAGTTAGAATTGTAACCGTGAGAGGCACCCACATGCCTTGCTCATACTGTGGCATCATGCAGTCAGGCCTGCAAGATGAGTGGTCTGCCAAGCGAGTGGATTCATTTTTTATTTATCAAGTAACATGAGCTCTAGTACTCACAATTTAGTTACAAATTATTCTCCTGTTCGAGTATTAACTAACGGAAATGGATAACGCACATCTGACTATTAAAAATTTACACAACTCAGATTGTTCACTACACACTGGCAATACCACATTTTCGTTCTTATTCAACAACTTTGATCAACACGTGGCCATCTCACTGAATGTGAATGGCGCACACATTATAAATTCTGGTATCATGGCAACATATTATTCGAAGGAAAAGGCCACCAATCTTTTTCTTTTCACTATCTTATTTATTCTGATAAATTCTATAACCTAAACACACAAATTCTATAACCTACAACAATAACACATGAGAAATTCCGCCAGTGGGCATGGCTTTACATTGGTGATTCTCTATCTTATGGTCTCGTAATTATTTAACGCTACAGTGCACTTTCTGGATGGGATGGTGGATCTTTTGCTATATCACACACTTCAACTCTCACACCCATCATCACGAAAATTTCCACCAGACCGAGCGGTACAAAAAGGAACATGCATAACTCACTGCCTCTGAAACTATCTTGTTACTCTCCCATGCCAACCACATATACTTAAATTTCATGAAATACATCACACTGGCAACATCCAATGCAAAGAATAGTCAAAACGTTATAATCACATCACTTTCAGCTTTCCCACTTCAATTAGTATTTTTATCCCAGTTTCACACAACACTGCCCCACTTCATAACTTTTCTTTCCTACTATGAACTCTGGAGGATATATGCACGTCTTCCTGTGTAATGCAAGCCAAGTGGCGTTGCTGGATAGACGGCTGACTCACCTTGCTTCACTCTCAGAGTATTATAGTTTGAATCAAGCGTCACACGTAAACATAACACGCAAAGTAATATTAAGCACACATTCAGCACACACGCGAGTCCTCAACTGATACCATGGACGAGTACTTGTCTTTATCCTTTGTCTCACACACAGATTGAGACTCACACAGTACTCACCACGTGGAAGTACTCGTCTCTAAGTTCTGCACACGCCATTTCTTAAATATTTCCAACTTATAGTACACAAGCCAGTAATTCAGCTTAACTTATGCACTCGGAAGTATTTCAGCTTATTGTTACACGTGGTTTCATTGTGACCGTTGGTTGCTTCCGAAGATTACTACGATCCCCTTAATATTACCTGCCTGACATTTAATTCTCCCCACAAAAGTTAATGAAATAGAAAAATTATTATTGCAAACTACTCTTAAGTATTCCACATGCATACCATTCTATCCACCCTTTTGTCTTTATGGAGCACACCTAAGACAGGCCTTACCAACACAAGATCCAGCGCCAGAAAGCTGAAACATGGCCATTCGTCAGGTCATCTCGCACCTCTGTTGAGGTGGGTGAAGACCATGCTACCCATTGGTCAGCCACATTTCAGGCGCTCAAAGCTCAGGTAAATTTTATCTCTTTGGTTCCACCAAAGGTGGCCAAAGGACCGTCTCAAAGATGATCATATATTGCACATTCACTATCTGTGGTTAGCAGACGACCATACATTCATTCATTTCGCAGATCTCACCTAATTGGATGTAGGGATTTATATTGTGGGAGTGCACATGTGATCAATTAAATAGATAAATTGTCATTCTTTCCTACACTGGTATCCGGCTTCGGTGTATTAAGTGAAATTGAGTTATTATTATAAAAAATATGTTGTTCTGACAAGAATAACGAAGAATGTTGTACCTATTTTCAATGTCGGGCGGAACTGTACCCTTTCAACCGAATTCTGGTCTTGTCTCCAAACTCTGTCACTTGGAACAGCAAATCACCCACAGCGCCAACTCCACAATAACATACTCTGGACAACACTCGAGACCATATATTAGATAACTATGCTCTTAACAAGTTTTTGGCAATCTCCCTTATATCAAAATAGACTATTAGACTGATTAATACTAATAGATTATTGCAACTAACACTCAGCTAATCCACTACTGATTCATTAGGCACGATGGTCTAATAACTGAGCACTTCCGGTTGTGAGAGTTGCCATTTAATGTATGGTGCCAACCTGCCTGTCTACGTGACGAATGATTAATCCAAGTAAAAAGCACAGTAACATCTACCAGTTATTAGTAATTCATTGAAAAACCTGCAACAGTTTTTATCACTTCAAAATTCACATAAAAACTATTAAGATGAAACTTCTTTATTAGCCCATAGTGAGAGTAATTGAACGAGCTTGGTTTACCACTTTGAAAGTCATTAATATCTGTTGTTAATATACAAAGAACTTGAAGTTACTTTTCTATAAAGTTTATACCTTGTTAAAACCAATGTACTATTAAGTAGCTTGAATACTTCATATAAATACTCTGCTTCTTTGAATGAAGATTATCTCTTTGTCTTTTGTGTATACCAGCGATGTTAATAGTATATTACACTACTTTAGTTTATTTATTTCAATAATATCTCTGAACTGAGTACGTATGATAAAAAAGTGAGGTAATTCAATTTATTTGCTTATTCCGAATTAATTACTGTAGAAAATAATTTTCTGATACCAGAATGAGATTTTCACTCTGCAGCGGAGTGTGCGCACACTCCGCTGCAGAGTGAAAATCTCATTCTGGAAACATCCCCCAGGCTGTGGCTAAGCCATGTCTCCGCATATCCTTTCTTTCAGGAGTGCTAGTTCTGCAAGGTTCGCAGGAGAGCTTCTGTAAAGTTTGGAAGGTAGGAGACGAGGTACTGGCAGAAGTAAAGCTGTGGGTACCGGGCGTGAGTCGTGCTTCGGTAGCTCAGTTGGTAGAGCACTTGCCCGCGAAAGGCAAAGGTCCCGAGTTCGAGTCTCGGTCGGGCACACAGTTTTAATCTGCCAGGAAGTTTCAATTTTCTGATATTCCTCAAGATGTTCGATTTCCTACATGCGAGTCTATTAGTCATAATGAAAGAAGTCACGCAAATTTCTTTATAATGTGTCATTCCATGACTAACACACTCGAAAGATATCTCTGTAACTTTCTTAAAACTTACAGATACAAATGAGATATACTGATTTGGGGTTTCCGATTTCTGTAAGATATTATTTTTTGTTTGTTCTTCATTTGCGTCAATTAAGTTCAGTATTTTACATCTTTTACAAAAGGTAGTGACCGAGTGCCAGCAAATCAATTTCTCTCTATCAGAATAGAAAGAACAAAAAAAATAAAAGCCCTAAGTGTGACCACCACCTTACGCTAACCTTAAGACAATTCACAAACAAAGCTAAGCCATTTCAGCCGTTGACAGATCGCGAATCCTACTAATGAACTCAAAGCGAAAAACGGTCACATGTCGCTCCAACAATCAACAAGTTATAGCATAAATATATGCAGTTTCCAAATTTCAAGGAACTTACCAAAGCTAAAGAAGATCACCGCTATACCACTATGCAACAGTTTTGCAGTCTTCCATCATAAAGTTTCCTGATTTACTGAATGCTAGGGACTGTTATACCAAATTCAATAACCACTTATATACCTTGAGATGTCACCTCGCTCGAGTAACCCCAAACCGCCAACAACCATTAAATGAATAGAAAACGCGCACTCAATGTGCTTTGAGTGGGTCAAATTATCCACTAGCCTTACTTTAAAGGAAACAAATCGGATCCTCTGTCCGATCAAATCCACAATACCAATCAAAATTCCAGAAACGCAGGAAATTAATGAGAACACCAGGAGCTAAACGTTTTCTATTAATCTGCTTATTCGCATCAATGCTTAAAAGATCTTCCTAATTATACCGTCAGCTACCACGCACCAACATTCCCAATTATAAATAAAAGGAACCTGTTCTCTTGGAATCAGAGAAAATTTACAATAAGCAAATTCGTGCATAGCGTGCTAACCACAACCATAATATACGTAGTTAGGATTACCACTCCTGAACTGAAAGTTCTTGACCAAATTCATCTCTCCAGGATGTTCTGCAATTTAAAACGGTCAAGAAAGAACTGACTATTTCTTAATGTTGATTACGTTAGTAACCATACTTTTAGACAAACATGTGTCGATACTGCAATTTTACAATAATCATTTCGTTGTACTGGATGGCTGTAGGTCAGTCTTGTAGCGGCCAAATCACAGAGCTAGTTGATGATTTCTGGACTCTGCAGTTACCGTCTCTCACGACCTGCTTTGCTGCGACGGTTTTTTAAAAGCAGCTATCCTCGTAGTGCATTTCTGTGACAGATTTTAGCACAAATAACTGTCCACATACAACTTCGAATTAATTTAATTAGTAATTTCCGGTTATTTACGTAACTTTGCAAACATATGGAGCCAACAAGTATGCCAAAACACATTTGAAACAGTTTGAAACCAACTTTGGTATGCATTTGCTTGTGTGTGTATGTGTGTGTGTGTGTGTGTGTGTGTGTGTGTGTGTGTGTGTGTGTGCGTGCGTGTGTGTGTGCATTTTATTTAATTACTCTAGTTCCTCAAAGCACCAGTTGCGGACCTTACGACTGCGCCCCACACTTTTCTAAGTAACACCGATCCACTGCACGACTCTTATGGTACGTTGCAGCAGCTAACCACTGCATTTAACCTCTGAATCCATCCATTCCTCCTCACACATTCCTCTCATCAGAACTTTACATTTTTCCTTCGTTTGTCCCGCGCGTGACGATAATTTACGCGCGATCAAATACTGTCACGCCAGAAAACCGCCCTATTGCTCCAAGCACAATTTCTTCCGCTCTGTTCACTTAACGAACTCGCGTTGTATTATTCAGTGTTCTTTATAACCAGCTATAGCTTTCACTCACCCATTTCCCATTTCCTATCATCACTGCTAACCATATTGACACTTGCTCCTTCTTCCTGCACCAGTGCAGAAAAGTACCCTTACCTGGCTAAAACCCAGTCGCACATCCTGTTCCTTAAATACTGTCTAAACCATGGAATCTTTGCACCAATGGCTTGACCATAAAATCCCTTTCTCTGTATCCCATCCTTCCTTTCACAACAACCTCAACCTTTCCACGTTCCACCAGTCCCAATCCCTCATGAAGCTGGTAAAGCAAAAACACCTCTCCATGCCAAAGACATACGAGAACCACATCTATTTCATTACTATGCAGTTCTCACAACACACACAACATTTACAAAGTAGAAATCCTTGTACTCCAACTCCTGGAGGAGCAATCCAGAAATGACCTCCATAAACTGTCCAACCTGTTGACATTCTACTCCCACACTGGGACACCACTAACCGTCAACATCCGTCCTTCTCACACTGAACCCCCTGATCAACCCCTCATAGCACCCACACTCTACCTAACCGACTGCTTCAATTTACTACATCCTCCAAAACTCCCTCTCAACACCCTACAAAATCCAGAACACAGTCAAACCCAAAACACTGTTATTAACCTCTCAAAATGAAACCTCAGTCCCACAGAAGTTTCAGTCCTACCCAGAGGGCTAATCTTCAGCACTTCTCTCAAATTAAACCACGTTGGTTTTGTTAAAGACCTACTCCTTTTCTCCTGATACCTACAGTGGAAACACTTCTTTGCCACCAATCCCTGGAACCAAAGCAAACCTAACCCCAATATTAAACCTTGCCTCTCCCAACTCATGCCACCATCCAGCCATGACCCACCCTCCTCCCACCTAACCATCCCCTTATCAGCTTCCAGGAATTCTTTACCACCAATTTGGCTTCACCATAGTTCTGCAAGTCCCTTCCTAAGAACACTAACCTTGGCAAAAGAAGACAGCCATACACTATCTAAAAACAGATCCAGATATAATCATCCTCACTGCACACACAAGTTTTGCGACGTTACCTAACGGTTTTCTGCTGAATAGTTGCTCTCTAAACAGCAGTCCATACGAGCAAACCAGTTGCGACTTTACCTGATGTTGCTCATTCTCCATGTAATTTGGCTATGCATGGCTGTGTTTAAAAGGAATTGCTCAATGTAGTCATAGGGTCGAGCTGTGTACGTTTGCTTTCATGCCCTACAGCTAATACACTGCAAATAATAACCTGTAGCTGTGATCCCGCAACCAAATAGTCAATGCATTGGCTAGAATTGTGAATTAATAAAATACACAGATATATAAAATAAAAGCTAAGGAAATAATTTAATAAAATGGGTTCTATTCTAATGTCTTTAATCGATGTAGATGACACTGAATTATGTTGAAAATTGTGTACTGAAGACAGTGAGGCTCAACTAAACAGAAAGTGGTCCTGTTGTAATCAAGTATAATACGAACAGCAATAGAGTTATGTTGAGAGCATTACAAAATGGTAACAAAATCCCAAAACTACATAGTCATCAAAGATTCACTAAAACTAATACCATTTCCTGATCACAATACACGGATTATTCGCCAGCTCAAAATAATTTGGTGTTCAAAATGATAATTCACAAATTAAAACATGTGATACAAAGAATAGTAATGCATACTTAGTCTATTCTCAGTTCTGTAATCCAAGGGGAAAAAGTTAATGTCCTACCCTGGAGCACATTCAGACATCTCGAAAAATATAGTCCCTTCAGAAGCTAAAGTATTGCAGTGGCTGTTCACCATCCAGAATCAGCCACCGACGCGATCGAATATCACACGTTACCCCAGGTAGGTCTGCCTTCCACCAGACCTCAACCTAAAGTGTCCAGAATGCTTCCTTGAGCACTTCACTCGGAATGTCTCAGTCTCCATTTGACTTGCATGGTGTTCCGCTACTACTTGCTTTTCTGTCGTCTGAAGGGCATCCCCACGAAAAAGTCATTAATCTTAAGTTCTACAGACATTATTTGACTCAACCTGAGCGCTTCCCAGACTAAACTAATATAGTGCAACAGTATTTAAACAAAAGCAATGTTATAAACATTCGGTCACACTCAGATCCTTTACAATAAATTACAAATAAACGTTTGTTTATCAATAAATGAGCCAGTATTCTTGAGCAAATGTGCTCATTTTCAATGACAACAGATTGTCGTTAAATATTGTTTAAAAATTATTTGTGCAACAAGACAGATGCATCTTTTGGCACTCCTTTTAATTGTGGCTTCAGTTAACACAATCAATTGGCCAATTCTTAAATTATCATTTTTTTGTGTTAGGAATTGTAATCAGTATTTAAATAAAGTTAGTGGAAAAAAGTAACATATTTATTACATAAACTTATAAGTGTGACAAGATATGAGATACTCACGCTGCATTCATTTGCTTTTTTATTTTGGAGAATACGATTTTCTAACAAACATTTGCATAATAAAAAAGATATAAAAACATCATAAGTCAATAAATAAATTAGGTACAAATGAGTAGCTTTCAGGGATGATACCTATAGGGCGATGCTGTTATGTGAGATTAGTTTTTGAAACAGCATGAAGCGTTTAAAAGAAGTTACTCCAGAGGTTCATTGTGAAAACATTTAGTCAATGAGAAATATTCACTTCTGTTGTTTTTAAGCCATTGAAAATATTATTGTGTCACTGGATGTGTATATTTATTTGAAGCTGTAGGTGTATTCAAATTTGCGTTACTACTTCACTGTGAAGTACTGTTGGATTACAAAGATCTGTAAGAAGACATCTTTCAGTTTTTCTGACACTCCCTCATTTCTAGAGCGTAGTCAGCCCTGTTAAGCGATTGACACGCCGTACAAATTCCCTGTAACGTGATTTTCCCCATTTCTGGCCTAGCCTTTATACCTGCACCTGGACTTGCCAGCAATGATCGCTGCAGCTGGCAGTCTGCAGAGCTTCGGCAACCCTTGGGCTCTCTGCCAGCATTCAACTTCACAGACAAATTTACCTCACCATGCACTGATTCAGTGTGGCCAAATAACTCGCATACAGAAGCATAATGTCAGACGTCTCCAGTTAATGTAGCACATTAGCTCGCTAACTTGGCACATTAAGCCTCATCAAATTTTAAATACTTAACATAACAAACAAATACAATATGTGTAATATTCTTTTTGCATGGTAGAAGACTAGTATAAGTATCTTTGTGGTGGTGTAAGAAACAGCATATACCCCTTAGAACATGACATATTATATTATCAGTCTTCGTTTTCTAACTCTAAAAGAAATTATAAAAATTATGGCATATTAATTCAGTGCCCAAATAAATATGAAACGTTAATTTAAAGAAACATTTGAATCAACTCGACTTGTATACGGGTTTTAGCGCTGTTACGCTCATTTGATGGCACTTTTTTTTTCATCACCATGAACACAGCACGTAGTTAGTATTCTGGCGTCGAAATTTAGGTCGTTCGCAGTCCAGCTGCCTCTGCAGAAATTCATGAGCCCCTTGGCCACGTACTGCACTGAAACGTCTATTACTCTGCAACCACTGTCAATGTTGGAGGGCCATAGCTGTCGAAATACGAATGTAGTGTAGTTACCAATAATGATATGACTTCCCAATGCCCCATAGATCAGGCACTGAATGCCCTCTCTAGTGGAATCGACACATGCACAAACATTTAAAACACTCTGACCATGTTCCAACTAGAATCATTCAAGAAAAACGTACCAAAGGAACTTTCAAACGTGATTTTCTTGAATAACTCGAAAACCGTGACCTCCAGGAAAAATGTACACCAGTACAAAATTTAACTACACTCAATTTACCACAAAAATGCCATGTTCATTTTTCCTGTAGAATGAACAGTTTGCACATAGCAAGCAAGAGAATATGAATATCTTGTGCATGGTTTCTGAAGTTATTGCGAGTTGCATAAAAACCACAGATAGAGGCAGCTGAATATCCTGTGTATATAAGACAGAACATGTGTGTGTATGCCTGGGATCTCCCCCAGACCCCCAATCGACTTCAACCAAATTTGACACAGAAACAGCAGGACTCATGAGTATCAGCACTGTGGAGTTTGTAACCTCCTAGCTCTAATAGGAATGGATATGGGTAAAAACTTTTTTTCAGCCCCCTGGAGTATAGGCTGCCTTGCATGACAGGTATGTTGTGTGAGAACAGTATCAGCCTGCCAAATCAACCTTATTTGCAGGGCAGCCTACATGTGAGGGGCAAGAAAGAATTTTCCAGGCCTCTGCATGTAGGCTGCCCTGTGTGACAGGCATGTCGTGTTGACCAGTATCAACCTGCTTTATTGACCTGCTTTGTGTGGCAGCCTGTATGTCAATACCAAATAAACGACTTTTAAGCTCCTGATGTGTAACCTGCCTTCCATGATAGGCATGTTGTGATAGTAGTATCAGCCTGCTTTGTCGACCTGTATTGCAGGGGGTACATGTGCCGATGAACATGGCTGGGGACAGGTCCAGATGGATAGAGGAGGGAATGAACAGAGCGAGACAGATGAGGAAATGGACAGAGAATAAGGGAAGGAGGGGGAGATACATGAGGTGGATGTAAGATGTAGATTATGTGGAGTGTGATGGGCAGGTGGAAATTGAAGAGGGGAAGGGAAAGACGGAAAAAGAGAGTGGAGGAGGATATGGTCAGAGGTAGGGAGAGGAAAATATGGTGAGAGGGGATGGAAGAAATAGGAGAGGGGGAGAATCAGATGAAGGGAGGGAGAGAGAGTGCTGAAGAGGGTAGAGAAGGTAGGATGAGGTGGACAGATAGAGGGAGGAAGAGGTGGACACAGAGAGAGGGAGAAGGAGTGTGTTCAATATATGTGCTGAATGCATATACGAGTGAGGCCATGGGGAGAAGGCAAGTAAAATAATAACAGCATTACAGTTTCGCTATATTGCTTTTAGAAGGAACTCTTAGAAAGGTGCGAATGTGTATGCAAAGTCCTGAAAAATGGTATATAATACGAAACAACACGTTCCAGAACATAAGAGCTTTATTCAGAAGTTAATCATATCACAATCTTAATCATTTATTGCATATGGGCTGCTTTTGATGTTTCTTGTTCTTCATATTTTTAGCAAACATTACATCACGTGATGCAGTGATAATGTACAGCAGGCATATGAATGATGGGAGTTAATTATATCTTAGTGTGGTACAGAGTAGAGCACTAAACTGCTTGGCGAAACTACGTCGGTAGCACTCTTTGCCCAGACTTACTTTGCATGCACACGTGGAAGCACCTGCCCGGTAGTTTCCCCACTTGATACCAGGTGGTTTCACTCAGCACTTACTAACTGAGTGCGATTCGACCACTCTTATCCAAATGAAGAGTTCTGTCGGTCTCTTATTTGCAGACTAAGTTTGTTGAATACTGTTCCTGCCTCTCCTTATGCCTAACAGATGTGCATTTCATCTCAGTATTATGCGTTTGTTTAGAAGTTATTGGTGACCCATTCTCATTGCTGTACCAGGTGGGGCCATCTATTGGTCCTTTGTCTGTTTTGCTGGTATCCAGGACTTGCAATCAGCCTGTAGTCAGACTGTCATGACATTCTGTGGAATTGTCAGCCAGTTTTATTCAGTCCCTAATCGTGCCTGTTTCCTGATGGGTATAGTACACTCTACTCCTGGACAATTCCAAATTAAATCGAAGACAATGTTGCAGGGAAGATTGGTTAAAGACAGAGGAAGAGTTACGAGATGCAAAGAGAGAAACGATCTAGAGTTTTGCTTAGGATCCTTAGCAGATAGGTTCAATAAAAGGGTAGCTCACTTCAAAATAGAGGACAGAGTGCTGCTACGGGCATGACATGTTTGCTGGGTGTTAATCATCGAACGTGTTGATGACATCTTTCAGTCTCCAACTTTACCATATGAATGCGAGAATACTTTGTGGCTTCTGTCCACATAAGGAGAGATGGTCAAACGTAATAAAATCTTACAGAATTTGTAAAATGTTTCCGGTAAGGAACGTAGTTTTAGCACTTCCTCTCTGCTGCTGGCTATATCCCGCATTGTGAAACAGTATTCGTGTCCTGTGATGTAGGCAGTGCAATAGGGCTACGATGCGTCCACATGTATGTAGGTCTCGCAGAGTAATGGAGGGGGTTGTTTAGCAATGATACAGAAATTGGGAGTTTTGTTGCAGTGTCATTGGCTGACAGCATCACGAGGCCGACGCGATGAGATGTTTTCTTGACGTGAGAAGTCGTCGATAGGAGGGTTCTGGGTAAAATGCGTGGAAGTTAAGGAAAGGTCCAGTAAAACTGCGAAATTGTTGGAAAATACCTAAAACTGAGGAAAAAATATGGATGAATGAGGGTAGTTACACGTTCGTTTGGGTGTATGAAAATCATTCCAATCCATTCCTCTCCCTGTTGCGGTGGCTCTGAGTAACGGAAGAGCACCAAAGTTTCAAACAGCATGGCACAGGTCAGCTCTGGATTCCAACATACACACCATACATTGAACCCTGAATCATTCCAGCGATACCCCAAGGACAAATTCCTACTATCTATTAGATCAGTGTATGATGACACTGCACTTATAGCAAAATCTGGACACCGATACATTTCTTTATGACTTCCCAAGGCCAGAATACGAACAGTCTGTTCTTAATTCTGATCGGCTGGAAGACCTATATATTAAATCATTTCGTGGAAGTGGCGAAATTGAGACATCGTATGGGGATGAGATGTCTGGACGGCTGAGGTGATGTTTTTGCAGACGTTTGCTGGACCCTTTTAAGTTACTCATTCTACATTAAGTGTGTCTGTTCTTCCTGCTCTGGTTTACGCCGACTATTGTGCAAGAACATACGTAACATAAATAAAAGATGTCAGGGCTTTGTAATTGTAATTACGTCCTGTATTCCGCGACAAATATATGATAACGACGATACGGCGGGAGAGTTTTGCTACTGGGAAGCTATGGTAAGTTATGTGAAAAGACACCCAGCTGGTGTGTGTGTGTAGAAATTGTAGTATCCTGCCCACTCGTCTAATATAGGGTGCGTAGGAAGCTGTTTTCTAGGATCGCCAGACAACAGTTCAAGCAAATCGTCTTGGTGGAGTTTATTACAGCCAGTTAAGTTGACAATACTTAAGTTTGCGTAATCACAAAGATGTGTTGCAAGCAAATGGCGACATGCAAATAATCAATGTCCTTTGGTATACAATATTTGAATGCAAGCGAAACAATTCAGTTCATAAGTCACTGCTGTAGCGTTTGTATAACGGCTCGTCATCCACTGCGGCCGCGACTGGGCGACGCGGCGCTGGTATTGTCTTCGTGTAGAGGCCGCTCCTGTCCTCGTGTCGTCCTAGTCAGCGTGCTATTGGCTGACGTCGTTCCGTCGGCACATTCTTCCCCCACCCCCTCCCAAAAAAAAACCAAAACGGCGGACCGTCGTCGTGTAGGGAGCTCGACAACGGCGGGGGAGGCAGGAGGGTAGACGCTTCGCTGGACCGGACACTGTGGCTGCAGGGGATGTCGAGCCTCCAGTTGTACCCCGCCATCTGGCCTACGCTCTGGAAGAAACGTCCCCTGGAAAACGACCAGAAGAGTACATGTCCACCTCCTGAGGTGAATATCCTGATGTAGAAGGCGTCGGCTGCTGCGGTGTCGGCAGGTCCAGCTCCATCGGCAGAATGAGAGGACGCCGAGGAGGCGAAGGCTCCGTCCCCATGGGGTCGTCCCGCGGTGTCGTGCTGACACCCTCTGGAGGCTGCTGTGGCCGCGGTGTCCTCGGTATCCGTGAACCTGTGGGAAGACACACAGAAGGATCACTCTGAGCATGACAGTGGAAGTTGATTGTGGTGGCGCTGCATTCCGTCTGGACCTGCAATGAGATAAATGCAAGCGCTAAGTAGACAGATGGTCTCGTTCACCTTCTGCTGCCGCTAAAAACCCTGTAAAACATAATATCATGTGGCGCGAAGCGATGCTCGCGCACTTCCTTCAGCGCCGGATGCTGAGCAGGTGGAGTACTGTCCGATGGCGGCGGACGTGAAGCATTTCCGCCAGCGATGGTACATCTCGTGGGTGCCAACGATAGGAGGCGAGAGACAGTTGCAGTGCTTGATTCCTGGTGTGTGCTGAGCGAAGTATGGCCATCTGTTGCTTGAAGGTTGTGACTAAACGTTCCGCTTCGCCATTTAACTGTGGATGGAACAGTGCAACAGTTAGATGCTGTATGACATTGCGTTTACAGAATGTATCAAATTCATTTGACGTGAACTGAGGGCCATTGTCTGACACTGTGATTTCAGACAAGCCTTCGAGGCAAAAAATAGAGGACAGCACATGAATTTTGCAACATGACGTTGTCGAGTTCATTGGCACGGCTAGAGGAAACTTCCTATACAAGTCAACCACAATCAACCAACGAGTGTTCCAAAAAGGTCCCGCAAAGTCTATGTGAGCACGTTGCCACGGTGACTGCAACTTAGGCCAAACAGAGAATTTTTGTGGCAGAGTGGCCCGATTTTCTGCACATGCGTGACACTGTGACGTCATCAGTTCTATTTGGGTGTTCATACCTTGCCAATACAGTGTCGACGTGCTAACTGTCTTGTACAAACAATCGTCCAGTGTCGTTGATGAAATAACTGCAATATTTCTTTTTTCGAAGCTTTAGGAATCAACAACACACGTGACTGTCCACTCACACCTTTCTGTATAGCATGGCTATGTCAATGTGCAAAGTATTGGCGCACTACAGAGTTCTTTATGCTGTGCAAGGAATGAGGCCAAGATGTGCGAATGTATGTTAGCAAAATGTTCAAATCTAAATCAGCTTCCATGGCCTATGCAATTTTCCTATAGTTCAGCGGAAAATATTGAAACAGTTCAGGATCTTGAGCGTCATTGTGACCACAAGGTGCAGCAGAAGAGCCAAAGTCTCTGTCAGGGCCAATAGAAAGATGTGAAAGTGCCTCCACATTACCATGTTGAGCCGTTGGACGATACACAATCTCGTACTAGTATTGGGACAACAACAAAGCCTGTATTTGCAATTTTTGGACGATCTGTACAGGAACTGGTAGTAGTAGGGCAAGGACGACAGCACCAGTGTTGCCAGATCCAAAATGGCGGCGATGACGTCATCCAAGATGGCGGCTGGTAGACTTGGCAACAGTGCATGACATCATTAAAAAGGCGGATTGTGGCGGGAAGATAGGTCAACTGGGCTACCTCCACTAACCTAATCATAGAGGGAGACCAAGAGATGAATACACTAAGCAGATTCAGAAGGATGTAGGCTGCAGTAGGTACTGGGAGATGAAGAAGCTTGCACAGGATAGAGTAGCATGGAGAGCTGCATCAAACCAGTCTCAGGACTGAAGACCACAACAACAACAACAACAACAACAACATTGTGTCTCCATTTTGTGAGCTTACATTTTTGCTCTAAGTCCTCTGAATTCTATAATAATCTCTCCTGACAATTCATCTTACATCAAACCCACTTTCTTTTTATTGATGCAAGGGATTTTATAAATTTTATTATCAGGGTAATTTTAACGACATCATGAATATTTATAGTGGTTACATGATCCATTAGATTGTCTTTTTAACACACAATACTTCAAATTCCATTAACATATAGTCATAATGAAAATCTACAAAGATCGTCTTGGAAAATTTTAAACAAGTTGTTCCTACAGCTATAGGTTTATCAAAAACAATGTTACTCACTTCATTTGCAACCAAGTTTTCATGAAATACAACACTGCACTTGAAATTTGGTTTTGCAATCAGAGCAGCAGCTCCGACTCTACCTTCAGAAATCATTACTGGCCTCATACCCCTCATTTTCGCACATTTGCCACAGTTTTGCCAAATAAACTGTTATTAGTGAATTTGAAGAATTATTTTCGAAACCGTTCTTTACATTCATGTGTTTCTCCAGTATTAATGCTGGTACACATTTCCGTCCAGGGAGATTGACAGAATGATAATAGACTGAGGTTACTGTTCAGACAATGCTTTAAATTTGTATAGTGAATAACACAGCGTTTCATGTCGTACAGTATAGAATCAGCTTCTTAGGAATTCCTGGCTTGTCGATGCCAGGTAGTAGTACAATGTTTTCTAGATATAATGAGAGATCAGAGTGAAGCTGACGCAAATTTTCTGGATACTCAAGATCCATTCCGAAACTGGAACATATATCTTAGTTACCAGTACACTCATTACGTGATAACAGTCCACAGACATCTCTTCAGAATCAGATAGTAATATCTGTTGCACACTCTACGACAAAAAATAAAAAAGAAACGACGTACCATGAAGGATTATCTTGATGGGATGAAAATCGGTAGATGTGATGTTCATGCAGAGACAAGCAAATGATTAAAATTTTGGCAGAGTTGTTGGATGGCCTCCTGAGGGATATCATGACAATCCCATGCAACTGGCGCGTTAGATTGTCGAAATTCCCAGTTGGTTGGAGGGCCCTGCCCATAATGTCCATTTTTTTTCAATTGGGGAGAGATCCGGCAACCTTGCTGGCCAAGGTAGAGATTCGCAAGCACGAAGACATGAAATAGAAACTCTCGCTTTGTGTGGGCGAGCATTGTCTTGCTGAACAGTAAGTCCAGGATGGGTTACCATGAAGGGCAACAAAATGGGGCGTAGAGCATCGTCGACATACCACTGCACTGTAAGGATGGAGCAAATGACATCCAAAGGGTTCCTGCTATGAAGACAAATGGCATCCGCGACCATCAATTCTGGTTGTTGGGGCGCAAGGTGTGCGACATTCACATTGGAATGCCCCTACTCTCATGATTCTCGAGAGCGATTCCAGACATTTCTTCGCTGGTCATCATGGCTCATTTCAAAGCGAGACTCATCACTGAAGTCAATTCTAGTCCACTCAATGAGATTCCAGGCCGAATATCCCCGACACCACTGTATACAGGCTTCCTAATGTCTTGCATACATGTAAACTCCACACTTTGCGCAGTTTTTGGTAATCTAATTCTATGATTGTTAATTCACTGGTCAGTAGTCTTTTGAATGCTTCAATAGGCAATTGATATGATACATGAGTTGTCGTGGCAGTCATTGAAACAAAAGCGTTTTTCGTCGTGGTAAGATCTCTTCATGTGATCTCAGCCACCAGCTCTCTCTCCTCCAAATGTGAAAAATTTCGTTGCTGGGCACTTGCATAAGGAGAAATTATTATCTTAATAAAATAAATCAGAGCTCATATCAAAAGATTTAAGTGTTCGTTTTTCCCAGACGCTATTCGAAAGTGGAATGGTAAAAAAAAGCACAAAATGGATCAATGAACCCTCTGACAGCCACTTAAGTGTGAATTGCAGAGTAGTCGTGTAGATGCAGATGCAGATGTGAGAGGAAGTCGATTACTGTACAATTACGAAATTCGAGTTTCTTTATTCGCTCACTCACTTTACTACTTTCATTTTGTAAGAGTATCAGTTTATGCTTGAGTTTTGAAGCAACACATTCTTCAGTTTCTGCATCGATAGATTTTGCAGATAAATAGATTTCTGTACGTTTACGACCTTTAAAACTGATAGATTCGTTTTTTATTCGGAAAAGTAAGTGAATTGTCTTGGCTGTCTGTGGAGTGCTTTGCTTACAGTGTGTCGTAATGAGTGACTTGAAACTCTATATACATCTGTGCGCACAGAATAATTCTCTACAGAGTTGAAGAGAAGCCTTGTGCCTTCCTAGAATAGAAGGAAATGTTTGTTCCGTGGAAATAGTGCCGCTTTCCCCCATTCCTGGCGCTGGAAAATAAACACGACTAAGAGTGGGTCACACGCTTCTTGGCGCCAGTTTGACACTACATATTGCTAGAAACAGCTCCCACAATCTGAAGGAGGGTATTCCCTTGTGTTGGTAGAAATAACTCCATATCGGTGTGAACTAGTATTAAGTCAGCGGCTTGCCGGAGTGGCCGAACGGTTCTAGGCGTTACAGTCTGGAACCGCGCGACCGCTACGGCCGCAGGTTCGAATCCTGCCTCGGGCATGGATGTGTGTGGTGTCCTTAGGTTAGTTAGGTTTAAGTAGTTCTAAGTTCAAGGGACTGATGACGTCAGCTGTTAAGTCCCATAGCGCTCAGAGCCATTGTTTTTAAGTCAGCGGTTGCAAGATCTAGCCGATTGGAGATGCTGTCTGCCATATCAGTGCATCGTGTGGCATCATGTGCGTTGGAGTGAGTCCAGGTGAGGCTACCTTCAGTTGCATATCCACTAATGGTGGAAATATTGAGTCCCTGGCAGACGACCATTCTCGCTTCAGTGCTTCTCTCTCCTCAGCGTAGCTACGTACATATGGGTCTTGCCTCATGGGTGGGACCCCCCCTCCCCCCCGTCCTAGTTGTTCAAGTACATGAGGAAAAACGTTCCCCATACACTTGCTCACATGCTAACCATATCAGTGCAATGGCTAGTATGCAGCATGAGACCTCCTCACATCACACACATGTACACACCGCAAAACACAGGCACACACGCACACACACACACACACACATACGCATACACACGCCACACACACACAGCAGTAACACCTTAATTGTATGGAAAACTGGTAGGGGGGGGGGGGCTCGGGTTTCTTGGACATTAAAGATGATTATAGCACAAGAGAACTTCCCATCATTTAATTTAAAACAAGTGGGTTATTTTAATTTTACCCCTGTCACAAGTCCATCATAACTGATTTTTTAATTTTCAGCTAGCACATGTGGGCTATTGGACTTTCCCTTCATTTCAAACTTCAGGCAAGTTGTTTAGTTCCACAATCTAGGAATTTTTGAATTCGCCACCATTCTAAACTTAGAACAAGTGGCCTAGTTCCGCCATCTTAAATTGTGACATCAGAGCGATTGGGGGGGCAGAGGAGGGATGGGAGGAGTATGAGAAGGTAAATCTGTCAACACTGAGTGACATCAGAGAAGAAATTAGGTTATTGCGAATTTCACGACAATGCAGACGGTCCTTGTACTCCCACTTGCACTGGAGCGTTTCATTGAGAAAGTGCGCGGCAGCTGTATGGAAGTAAATAAAATAATTTCTTATACCAAAAAAGCGTTTCTCAAAGCGACACACCCTGTTTCACTCTATAGCGAACTGCTGTCAAGCCTAAGATTGACACCTGAGCCAGTCCTAACGAGGTGGGGTACGTGTATTGAAACTGTAGTTTTTTGTAGTGAACATTTTCAAGCTGCGAAGTTTGTGGTTGATTATTTTCCGAGAGAGGCACCAAATGCTTTCGCTGAACATAACATCGAAACTGCTCTGGTGCATATCCATAGCAACTTCGACGTCCTTGACAGCAGAATTAAAGTATTAGAATGTATTGGACTACATTTGCGGAAATCATTAGAAATGATTGAGAATATGAAATGAAATCTGATTTAATATTAAAGGTGATTTTTGGTGAGAAATCCATTTTACTCGACTTATATTACTATTTGCAATATCATCAGTTGGAGAGAAGAAGACACTCTAGTGGAAATCTCTCCAAAAATATTTCACTCCTAAAATTTGCAGCATCAACCACCTGTGACATGAAGACATCATTTTTCACCTGCAAACACATGCTTATTGATCGACGACATTTTATGATTACACGGAATTTGGAGAAGTTCCTGATGGTTCACTGTGCTTCAGCATGAAAAGTATGGTGGGGTATCTTGGAAATGTCAGCGAAGATGGATATTTCAGTAATTAGTTGCGACTGAAAATAATTATTACAGTAAATACTTTCTAAAACGAAAAAAATGTGAAATGTACTTTCTTGAAGCACTTTTCCGGATTCTGTTAGTTTTAAGTGCACATTAGTATAATGTAGAAAGATATGTTGTAATTTAGAAGTTAATATATAAAGTATCTTATAAATTATCTTTCACAACATTATATACTTTCTTACATATTTTACTCATTTTCACTACATATATATATGTTGCGTGCTGACATTACGTAAGAGATCTAGGCTGTTGTCATCAGTATCACCCCAGCTTATTCTTTGACTGTTTTATAATACAACCCACAATTTTAAAATGTTCTTTGTAAACTGGATTACGATATCACTGAAAAGTCAGTAGTGGTATATTCATTAAAAAGCGAGTATCCGTTGTTGCAGCTTCAGTTCATTTTTGTCCTTACCTGCTTGAAGGCAACTGTCCGTCATCAGTATCGCTGGTTGGTTGATTTGTGTATGTGGGTGGAGGGGGGGGGACCAAATAGCGAGATCATCGGTCCCACCAGAGTAGAGAAAGACAGGATAATTAGGAACACGATGGCATTTTATTCCCCAGTTATAGTTGGAGTCGCAAACGATGGCGCTCGAGTTTAGACTTGTTCTGCCCACCTATGTCATGCATTCCCCGACAGCCAGTGGGCATTGAGTAGTGTTCTGAGCGCTCTTCTGTTTATGTTGTAGCTAATGCGAGGATTAAATGTGATCGCAGCGAATTATTTAGGGAATTTCTGTTCCATTTGTTGCGAGTTGTCATTGCTGACAGTGGCGGTAAGTGACAAATTCTGCATAAGGAAGCAAGAGACATAATTTGCTGGATATACGATTTTTCAGGCGCAAAGCATGCGTATGTTATTACCGCAGTTGTCACTTGGAATCTGTAACAATGCAATCCCCGTCCATGACTTGACATGCTCGAATCACCATCGTTCGTTGATCGGACTGTAGTTATATCAGCAATAGAACTCTTATTCAGTTAGGCTGTGAATGCAGATTTAACTTGGTGCACATTTTTCTGTGTACGGTTATGTTATTATTTTTGTTGTCATCTTAAAAATGCCAATTAAATACATGACTGATAAGTCTTTGAAATGTCAGAACTGCACTCTTGAAGACATTCTAATTATAGTGCAACGATGCAAGAGATAAAACTTCAATCAGTTTCCACTGAATTCTGATTGCTTTCATGCAGAATAGAAACGAATAGCCCGCTGTGATTGTGAGAGGAAACAGTTGAGGCTCTAGCACAATAAACCAAAAAATATTGTGGCCAGAAAAGGCAATGGAGGTGGCAAACTGGTGGGATAACATTGATTTCATTTTGATTGTGATGCAAGTCAAAATAAGCTAACACGCCAACGAAAGTCCCTGTGTTAAATATGACGTCATAACTCCTACGATAATTATAATTCTATCTATGCATTAGCGATTTTAAAAAGTAATTACAGCACGAAAAAGTTATTCTACATTGTTCACAGCAAGCATTAATTCTACGGCCTTTTCAGTGTATATAGTTTTAGAATATTTTTGCCTTTTTTCACAAATTTTGTTATTATTGTATCACCTAGGTTTTGGGTTCTGGGCCCATTTTATAGTGCAGAACTGATACTAAAGATGGCAACCAAGCAAAGGTAAACACTTCAGCTTCTTAATCTATCAGTTCTTGGCTTAATCTACAAAAGTTATCTCTGATGACATTTTCAACATGTTTACATTTTAATCCTATGACAATAATTAAATCGGCATTTACAACAACTATGGCCAACGGCCTTGCCACAGTGGTAACACCGGTTCCCGTCAGATCACCGAAGTTAAGTGCTGTTGGGCTGGGCTAGCACTTGGATGGCTGACGATCCGGTCTGCTGAGTGCTGTTGCCAAGTGGAGTGCACCCAGCACTTGTGAGGCAAGCCTAGAAGCTACTTGAGTGAGAGGTAGTGGCTCCGGTCTCGGAAACTGGCATACGGCCGGGAGAGTGGCGTGCTGACCACATGCCTCTCCGTATCCGCATCCGGTGATGCCTGTGGGCTGAGGATGACATAGTAGCCGGTTGGTACTGTTGGGGCCCTCATGGCCTGTTTCAGTGGAGTTTAGGTTTTTTTACCATAACTATGAATAAATCTACATGTGAGTAAAACTTTGTGCACAGGAATGCAAATTTGTGTCATTATATATGATTATTTATGAATAAGGCACTAACGTTCTTTTCCTATGTAGAGGCTGTAATATTGCCTGAAAGGGGTGAATAATTGAACAGAGTCTGCTCAGTCATTAGTATTTGTGGGGATAGATACATCTGTTTTCTAATTTCCAGTATTTCTAATTGATGCACCATTTCTGTCTATATTTAGAACTTCTACATCTAACATATATTTGTTGTTTTTGCTTAAGTAATGTTTGGCAAAGGATGTTTTCATATACTTTGTATGTTTTTATAATATACTATATAATATATTTTATATCACATAAGTTCTTTAAAAATTAATAAATTATGTACATATTTATTAATATGTAAGTCAAAGTAATTTAAACATATCTGCCTCTAATCACAATTGTGTCAAAGTATTTTCAAATCTATAAAATGTCATTCGCCCAAGTACTGACTGACCTCCCAGTCTGTCCAATATAGCTGGTCCAACACTCTTGTCGATGATCTTATAAACCCCACTTTTCATGATGGCTGTTTGTTTATCTTTTGAATTGAAGACACAATTACATAGTGTATGTGGGACACAGAAACAACTGAGAAACCCATTGCCTTTAAAATGTTGCTCATGTGATTAGAAATTATACCCATAAAATGCAAACTACACCGTTCCCTCTTTGGTCTATCTATGTTGTTCACTAGGTAGAGTAGGGATCTGACTGGCTTCTTCTGCTTTTTGTGAGAATGATGTCAATAATGTTGGATTCAAATTCATTATTTGTAGCTATTGTTTTTATCATATTAAGTTCCTTGCCATAGTCTTTTTGTACTTCTGGATAGGATAGGATTTGGTAATATCAGTTCAGAATCAAAGTATCTGTAGTGTGTGCAGCACATGACATAAAATACATAACATACATTTACTGCAGATTAATCCACAATTCCTAATCAGTATTCTTTTTATAAAATGCTTGCAGATTATTAATGTTGTACTGATTTAAGCTTTTTCATTTTTATTAAATTAATATTTTTATATCACACAAGTTCTTTAAGAAATTAGTAAATTCTGCACATATTTGTTACTATGTAAGGGAAAGTATTTTAAACGTACCTGCTCTAATCACAATTATGTCAAAGTATTTTCAAATCTGTAAAACGTCATTCAGCTAGCCACTGATTTCAAAACCTTTCGTTCTTGTTTGTTGATACCACCTAGTGGCTTTATCCTCATATAGGTGCAATGTATGAGATCACATATTCGTCAGAAAGAAGCTATTTTCAAGAAACACTGTTGTACTCTAACTGTTTTTTCTTGTATGTTTGAGAACTTTACATTTGAAGGGCGGCGAGAGATGGAATATGTTGTGGGACTTTGACACTATCAATAATGTCTCCAATATACTGATGCAAATACTCTCAAGAAAAGTGCCTGAGGGTCAGAAACAGCCGATTTATCTGTGAAGTAGAAATTTCTAAAAGGTAAACTATGTGAGAAAGCTGAAGTCTATTATTTCTTAGCACATAAGTCAATATCAGTGATAGAACTGATAGGCTCCTCTATATTCTTACAGTGGGTATGAAGATTTGTCCCCTTCAGGCAGAGTTAGATAATGCGATATTTACTCTACAGCAGTTGTGGGAGAAAAAGAAAAGGTATGCTGGAAAAAAGTGGTAAGCAAATGACAAACAGTATAAAATTTTGTTAGCAAACTCGAAATTCAGTTAAGCAATAGATTTTCCTTGCTATGTGAATTAGATAAGGCATAATCTCATATAGAGATAAAGAAATGCTGGGTGCATCAAAACAGTGCTAAGATACGTACAGATAATTCTGATGAAAAACAGAACAGGAAGAGTTCTGCTGCTAGGTAGCAGTCATGAGAGGGGTGTAGGCCAGAAGCATCAGGAATAGCTAGGTGCCAGGCTTAGCCAAGTAACAGCAAACTTAGGTCAAATGTGTAAGGATTTCAATCAAGAACATCAGATGTTGATGGTTAGGGAGGCTGCCAAAAAACGAAAAATACAGTAGCATACCTGGACAAAATTGGAGCAGCTACTGAGCACACAAAAGTGGATTTTGTAGAGGTTCTGTAGCGCCATTAGTAGCCCTGAGTAAAAATGCTGTAAAGCGAGTAAACATGGAGCTAAGGGGGCTCCTTCAGATGGGTGCAAGATCTCATTTTGGTTTTACTCCAATAGTTGCTGTAGGAAGATGGGATATACTTCACACGGCATACGCCTGAACAGGAGGTGTAAGCAAAGGTTAGCAGGAGGAGGAGGCGCCAGCACATAAAGACAGATGCCTATGGCTATTATGGTCAGGTGCAACGCTGACTTTACGTCAAATTCAGAACTGAGGCAGACAGCATTCAAGGAAATTAAATTGATAGAGACTCCCAATCCATCTTATAAGAACAGAGAAAAAGCGAAATTAACTTGCTTTGTCAGAATATTAGAGGGTTAACAGAGAAACACGAAATCAGCTTGCTTTGTCAGAATATTAGAGGGTTAAAAAATAAAGTAAATGAGTGGTTAATTTGTTTGCAAAACAGCGAAATCTTAGCAGCTGGAAATAATTTTGATCTGTTTGTCTGAATGTCACATAACTACAGTGTCAGAAAATCTTAAAGTATGTTGTTAAACGTTAGCTACATGTTCATGTAGACAGTATGGATTAAGAAGGATTCCTAAAAAGAGGGTACAAATAAAAAATGGAGAATTAATAAAATCTGTATAGATCAGACCAACATAGAAGTCCATGCTCGTGAGCAACTATTGCGAAATTTGATACTCATGAGTGTTACAATATAAAGGACTCCATTGTGTAAATGGTAAATTTTCATGAAAAACTTTGGTGAATTGTTGTACTCTCTGTCAAAAAAAGACAGGGCTTATTAATTTCTGACGATTTCAATGTAAACTTCTTGAAGCAGTCTGTGAAGAAAAATGATGCAAGTTGCTTTTAGCCACTTCATTCAACAAGCAGAGATTAAAAAGACACATGCCTATCCAGTGGTATAAACAGATTGCTAGATCATGATGCACGATTAGACACATTATGTAACTTAACTCCATATAGAGGTTGGAAATACTCAAAGAAAACGACTGACAGATCAAATGAAAAAAACAAATCAAAAGAGACACGACAAAACGACACAGAAGATGATATCATTTCTGTTAAAGAGAATGGGAACATTATACAAGAACGTTTATGAACCGCAGACGTTTTTAATAATTGCTTTTAAAAAATAGGTGAGAAAATTGGAACAGGAACCAAAACAGGCCCCAGAAGAAGTCATACAATGTCATTTAGTGAATTAAAAATTAATCTCACAGCCCCATCTGAAATACAGGAGATCATCATGACTCTAAAAAGCAAAAGTTCATATGTGGTGGATAATAGCCCCAGACGCTAAAATATTGTGGCTATATGTACTGTTCTCAGTCACTTCCGTAATGCCTCATTAACCCAGGACTTTTTCCAGAAAGATTTACGTATGTCATTATTACGTCTCTCTAGAGAAAAGTTACTCCACAGATGTCAATAACTAAATTTTTGAGAAGACAATGTACTCCATTGTTCTCATCCATCTGCGTAGTAGTGGGATACTTAGTCAATCACATTTTAGATTTCAAAAGGGATGTTCTACTGAGCCAGGTTTTTGTTTATTTACTGAGCACACAATAAAAGCTGTCAATGGTAAAAGATCACCATCTGGAATGTTCCTCCCTGAAACAACCCAACCCATCTGCAATGTTCTGTGACTCATCCAGCATATTCAATGGTGTCAATCACGATATCCTACTAGAGAAGTTAAGTTATTATGGAATACGTAGTTAACCAAATGCCTAATTTAGTTCTTATTTAAGAAATAGTATGTAGAAAGTTATCTTAAGCTATTTGAGTAATACAAAAAGGAAAGTCACATCATCTGCATGGAGAGAAATTACAATGGAGGTCCCACAGGGTTCGATTATTGGCCCAATATTGTTCTTGCTTTATGTTACTTATCTTCTATTTCATTTGAATCAGGAGCCAGAATTAGTAATTGTTTGTGGATGACATAGGCCCTGTTGTGAATCCTAGCAAAGAAACATCAACAGAGAAAATAGTAAATGATATATTTGTGGAAGTTAATGAATGATTTTGCACAAATGTGCTAGCTTTAAACTTGAAAACACAGATCATCCAGTTTTGTACTGTCAAAATTATCGCATCTCCTTTTCACCTAGTATATCAACAAGACATAATGAATGGGTTAGGAAACTGTAAGTTCTCTAGTGTGTGTGTTGACAAAAACTTAATACGGAAAAAACCGTGTAGTAGACCTGCAAAAATATTGGGTACTTTTGTCATAACAATAATGGCCAACTCTGGGGCTGCTGAAGTCAGTTAAGTTGGTACATGTTGCATATTTTCATTCATTTATGTCTGATGGGATGATATTTTGGGGTAACTCCTCACTTACAGAAGAAATATTGATTACACAAAAGAAGGTAATTAGAATTATGTGTGGAGTTCACACTCATACATATTGCAGGTATCTCTTTAAGCAGCTGAGATTATTTATTCTAGTCTTATGATACATTTATTCACTTATGAAATTTGTTGTCAGCAATTCATCTAAGTTTGAATTAACAGAGATGTTCACAAGCACAGCACCTGAAGGAGAAATGATCTGCATTTCCCTTTAATGAATGTAATTCTGGGACAGAATGGAGTGATATATGCAGCTATAAAATTCTTTGACGATCTCCCAATGGAAGTAAAATGTCTGACAGACAATAGAAATGTTTTCAAATATAGATAAAGAGTTCTCTCCTTAATAACTCTTTCTATACATAGAGGAATTCTTGAGAAGAGATAATTAGTCATAAGGAAAGTGTGCAAATAGTCAGTATGTAGCCATACAAATATTATTTTATGTATTGTTTTACTTAGTTGTGTATAAGTGTTCTCTATTTTTTCTGTAGACACATTCCACATTATAGTGAACTTGATCTATGGAACGAGTACCTAACTGACTCGACCTAAACTGGGAGACATTACTTCAGAACAGGAGTAAAACTGTATAAGTGTGGTACTAATGACTTACCCCAAGCAGATAAACGATTGTTGACAGTCATTCAGATGAGAGGTAATTTTGTTTTTTAGCGTTAGTGATCCTGTCGTCTTAATATTTCAAAAATGGTTCAAATGGCTCTGAGCACTATAGGACTTGACTTCTAAGGTCATCAGTCGCCTAGAACTTAGAACTACTTAAACCTAACTAACCTAAGGACATCACACACATCCATGCCCGAGGCAGGATACGAACCTGCGACCATAGAGGGCGCACGGTTCCAGGCTGAAGCGCCCAGAACCGCTCGGCCACACCGGCTGGCTTAATATTTCCATAAAACAATAAGCCAGTAGTGTTATGAGACTACTGAGGTGCTTACACAAAACACAAGTCATAAACGCAAAGGACAGAATAATATTTTCTGCTCTAAAAGTACTGTTGTGTACGACCATAGAAACTACCCTTGACATTAGGAAGAAAAAAATCTGATCTATTCCATCGAATTTAGTGTCTCAGGAAAAGAAGTTTTTCTTACATTATGGCTAGGCCTATTTTGTCATTCTTATTACTAAGTGAAATGATGACTTGCTTTCAAACACTGTACCAATTCTACCACAAGGATATGTAAATGTTCGACCTGGAGGTAAATTTGAGCATCTTTCAGAAAGAATAGATATGTTCCCAATTTAATTAATAAATATAATGCCATGACATTGTTGTCTTCATTATCTCAGAAAGTAATGACATGTAATTTTAAAGACAGGAAATACTTTGGACGTTTAAAGGCATGTCTACATGTATAGTAAACAATCTCAGAGGGATCAGATCGAGGCAAAATCCTCGTGGTATATTTTGTGACATAAAGAAAACTTTGCATCTAGTTGACCGTGAACTTTTAATAAGGATACTTCACTACTATGGGATTAGAGGAAGAGCTCTTAGTATCACGAAATTATACCAGCAGCACAGAAAATAGACAGTAGAAACATAAATCTAAAAAGAGATATTTATCAGAATTTCTAAAAAATAAGCCGTGGTGTACTACAGGGTACCATAGTAGGTCGCCTTTTGTTTCCGATACGCACCAATGTTGACTGGAATACTCTCTTTCAAATTATGAAGGTGGCAAGGGTAAAATACAGGGAGCGAAAGGCTATTTACAATTTGTACAGAAAGCAGATGGCAGTTATAAGAGTAGAGGGGCATGAAAGGGAAGCAGCGGTTGGGAAGGGAGTGAGACAGGGTTGTAGCCTCTCTCTGATGTTATTCAATCTGTACATTGAGCAAGCAGTAAAGGAAACAAAAATCCATGGAGAAGAAATTAAAACTCTGAGGTTCGCCGATGACATTGTAATTCTGTCAGAGACACCAAATGACCTGGAAGAGCAGCTGAACGGAATGGACAGTGTCTTGAAAGGAGGATATAAGATGAACATCAACAAAAGCAAAATGAGGATAATGGAATGTAGTCTAATTAAATTGGGTGAAGCTGAGGGTATTAGATTAGGGAATGAGACGCTCAAAGTAGTAAATGAGTTTTGCTATTTGAGGAGCAAAATAATTGCTGATGGTCGAAGTAGAGAGGATATAAAATGTAGACTGGCAATGGCAAGGAAGGCGTTTCTGAAGAAGAGAAATTTGTTAATATCGAGTATAGATTTAGGTGTCAGGAAGTCTTTTCTGAGTGTAGCCATGTATGGAAGTGAAATGTGGACAATAAATAGTTTAGACAAAAAGAGGATAGAGGCTTTCGAAATGTGGTGCTACAGAAGGATGCTGAAGATTAGATGGGTAGATCACAAAACTAATGAGGAGGTATTGAATAGAATTGGGGAGAAGAGAAATTTGTGGCACAACTTGACTAGAAGAAGGGATCGGTTGGTAGGACATTTTCTGAGGCCTCAAGGAATCACCAATTTAGTATTGGAGGGCAGCGTGGAGGTTAAAAGTCGTAGATGGAGACCAAGAGATGAATATACTAAACAGATTCAGAAGGATGTAGGTTGCAGTAGGTACTGGGAGATGAAGAAGCTTGCACACGATAGAGTAGCATGGACAGCTGCATCAAACCAGTCTCTGGACTGAAGACCACAAGAACAACAACGCACCAGTCCACCAGAACAATATGACCACCTACGTAATAGCCACTATGTACACCTTTAGCACAAATAACTGCGGCAAAACTTCATTACATGGAAGCAACGAGGCCTTAGTAGGTCGCTGGAGGGATCTGGCACCGCATCTGCACACGCAAGTCACCTAATTCCCATAAAAACTGGGGAGGAGGATATGAGCTCTGACCTGACGTTCATTCCCATCCCAGATGTGTTCGATTAGGTTCATATCTGGGGAGCTGGAGGGCCAGCATGTCAATTGGAACTCGCTACTGTGCTACTTGAACCAACTGGCCTTGTAAAAGGAGGCATTATCTTGTTGAATAATGCCACTGCCGTCGGGAAACATGATCGTCATGAAGGGGTGTATGTGGTCTGCAACCAGTGTACGGTATTCCTTAGCCGACATGGTGCCTTTCAAAAGCTGCACTTGACCCATGGATGCCCTCGTGAATGTTCCTCAGAGGGTAATGGAGCCACTCTCAACTTTCTTCATCTCACAGTACAGATGTCAGGAAGCTGTTGCCATGGAAGACGACGGATTCGTGCCCTCCCATCGGCGTGGTGTAGAAGGTATTGGCATTCTTCAGACCATTCAATGCTCTGTCACTGCGCCAATGTCCAGTACCGATAGTCACGTGCCCATTTCATCCATAGTTATCAATGTCGTGGTATTAACGTTGGCACATGAATGGGATGTCGTCTACTGAGGCCCATTGTTGTTCGGTGTGATCAGTGCACTGTGTGTTCAGACACACTTTTACCCCACCCTGCACTAAAGTCTGATGTTAGTTCCACCAGAGAAATTTAAGCAAACAAAAGAACTGTTGCTTATAGAAAGTCCTTTCTAAACAGTCAATGGATATATACTAAAAGTAAAATAAATTAGATCTGGCATTCAGTGTAGAAGAATTAACATGTGTATAGGCAGATGGGTTGTAAATCAAATGTGTTCTTATGTGTGGGTTAAAGGACCATCCACAAGCAACCATCTATCTGTGTAGATGTCTATGCAAATGTGCATGCAATAGATTGTTACAAATGTGGTGTGTTCAAATGACACAAGTTCCAGTCTACTGCTCGCTCGCCAGCTGCCTGTGTAGCAAGCGACTAAGCTCTCATAATCTCATAGAGGTGGGAAAATACGCTATTAAGGCCGGCGACGCCCTTGAGTACTACACACTACTTGTCAGCAGGAGCTGTCAGCCAGCCAGCAGTTCCTCCCTGCTAACATCGCTCGTTTGTTACCGAGGCACGCGGAGAGATGGTCCTGTTTACTTCAAGCTGTGAGTGTTGGCGGTGTCGAAATCCCTTTGGCGTTCGTCATAGGGCAAAATTAGTGACAAGAAAATGGCTGAGGAGGAATTAAGATCCACAAAACGAAAATCAGTCGAATCCTTACGCTTCAACCCACAGTGGGAAGAAGGTTACATCTACATCTATACACTGCAAACCACCCGAGGTGCATGGTAGAGGGTATGTTTCATTTTATCAGTTATTATGGTTTCATCCTATTCCCTTCACGCATGGAGCATGGGAAGAATGATTGTTTGAATGTTTCTGCGCCTGCAGTAATTATTCTAATCTTATCTTCACGATACCCATGTGAGTGATATGTAGGGAGTCATAGCATATTCCTAGAGTAATTCTTGAAACTTTGTTAATAGTCTTTCTCAGGATAGTTCACGTCTATCTTCAAGAGTCTTCCAATTCAGTTCCTTCAGCACCTCTGTGACACTCTCCCACAGATTAAACAAACCTGTGACGGCTCAAGCTGCCCTCTCTGTATATGTTCACTATCCCCCGTTAGTGCTATCTGGTGTGGATCTCACACATTTGAACAATATTCACGTGAAACTACTGATTGTTTTATCTAGTTTACTGAACATATAAACGGTGTCCCAAGATAATGTATAAACCCTTTGAAACAGAATATCTCTTTAATTAAAGGAGACAGAAACACAATTTTTATGGGTAATAATTTAGAAGGTGGTGAAAAACATAACACTGCTTTCTTTTGTTTCAGGATTGTCAGCAAACATGGCGTTATCGTTTGAAGAACGGAAATGGGTGCTAAAGTGATACTGGAAAACAGAATATGTGAGTGCGGCATGCCAACATTGGAGAGTTGAATTTCGAACACTACCATCGACAATACTGACAATTACAAAAATCAGAAATAAGTTTGAAGTCGAAGGAACGGTGCACGATATGAAGAAGGGACATAACGGACGAAAGAGAAGTTCAGCAGACACATCTATGAGGCAATGCTCTCGTGAGACTGGGATCTGTAGACAGTGTTCATAGAATTTTGCGGTCTCAGAACTTTAAGCCTCAAATTCCAAGACATCTCCATGCTCTTAACGAGGATGATCCTGATAGGCGAAGCGAGTATTATGAGTGGTTCATTAACAGGTGTGAAGAAGAGCAACGTTTCCAAGAACGAATTTTTTGATCAGATGAAGCGACGTTTAAACTTGACGGAACAATTAACCGCCATAATTGCGCGTATTGGTCCAGGGAAAATCCATACAGAACTAATCAAACTGATGTTAATCTACCAGGAGTAACAGTCTCGTGTGGTCTGTCTTCTAGACGGCTAATGGGGCCATACTTCTTTGACAACACTGTCACGGGCGACTCATACTTGGAAATGATAACTCCTGATCTTAGCGTTGTGTTTGGAAATGAAGATTATTACTTTTAACACAATGGGGCGCCACCTCACTTTCCCCTCGATGTGAGGGCGTTTCTCAAGCGTACATTCTCTGTCAAATGGATAGGACGAAGAGGAGCGTGGAGTACCCCACTCGATCTCCGGATTTAACTCCTCTAGACTTCTCTCTGTGGGGTCACTCAAGAACACAGTTTATGCTGCGAGACCACACGCACTGGATGATCTTAAGGAGCAAATCGAGCAAGCCTGTGAAGTTCTTCCATTGGAAACAATAAAGTTGTCATTTCGCTCAGTCGTAAGTCGTTGTCGACGGTGTATTGCGATGGACGGACACCAGTTTGAACATTTACCACGTTAAGTCGAACCATGAGGCACCTAACACCACTAAAATTGTACTTCTAAATCCCTTTCATTAAAGAGATGTTCAGTTTCAAAGAGTGTATACATTGTTTTGGGACAGCATGCATCTGTTTCTGCTTGGTTTAGTTGTCATTTGTACGTTACTAATCATTGTTGCCACAACTGTGTCATGGTCACTGATACCAGTTTCGAAGTGGACATCCTCAAAGACGTCAGGTCTACTTGTTGCCATTAGATCCAATATATTTCTATCATGAGTGGTGTTCCTAACTATATGTTCTAGGTAGTTTTCAGAGAAGGCACATAATAATATTTCACAGAGTTTCTTATTATGCCCGCCGCTAACAAAACAGTAATTTTCCCAATGGATTGTTGGACGATCGAAGTCTCCACTGATGATTACAGTATGATTGGGGAACTTACATACAAGTGAACTGAGGGTTTCTCTAAAGCTTTCGGTTACATCAGGAGATGAGCTTGATGGGAGGAAGAAGGATCCAATTATCATTATATGCCCATCACTGATACTGAGCCTTGCCCAAACAATCTCACATGCAGCTTCAAATTTATTTACCTTTTTATTGAAACACAAACCACCTCTCAGTGACTCTTTTGTGATTTTATTTTGAACGATGTACATTGTGAAGCGTCACTTTCAGTTCATTCATGAGAAATTTGTGATCATGTTGTACAGGGTTATTACAAATGACTGAAGCGATTTCACAGCTCTACAATAACTTTATTATTTGAGATATTTTCAAAATGCTTTGCACACACATACAAAAACTCAAAAAGTCTTTTTAGGCATTCACAAATGTTCGATATGTGCCCCTTTAGTGATTCGGCAGACATCAAGCCGATAATCAAGTTCCTCCCACACTCGGCGCAGCATGTCCCCATCAATGAGTTCGAAAGCATCGTTGATGTGAGCTCGCAGTTCTGGCACGTTTCTTGGTAGAGGAGGTTTAAACACTGAATCTTTCACATAACCCCACAGAAACAAATCGCATGGGGTTAAGTCGGGAGAGCGTGGAGGCCATGACATGAATTGCTGATCATGATCTCCACCACGACCGATCCATCGGTTTTCAAATCTCCTATTTAAGAAATGCCGAACATCATGATGGAAGTGCGGTGAAGCACCATCCTGTTGAAAGATGAAGTCGGCGTTGTCGGTCTCCAGTTGTGGCATGAGCCAATTTTCCGCAGGCTACGCGTGAAACTTGCCCGCACGCGTTCAACCGTTTCTTCGCTCACTGCAGGCCGACCCGTTGATTTCCCCTTACAGAGGCATCCAGAAGCTTTAAACTGCGCATACCATCGCCGAATGGAGTTAGCAGTTGGTGGATCTTTGTTGAACTTCGTCCTGAAGTGTCATTGCACTGTTATGACTGACTGATGTGAGTGCATTTCAAGCACGACATACGCTTTCTCGGCTCCTGTCGCCATTTTGTCTCACTGCGCTCTCGAGCGCTCTGACGGCAGAAACCTGAAGTGCGGCTTCAGCCGAACAAAACTTTATGAGTTTTTCTACGTATCTGTAGTGTGTCGTGACCGTATGTCAATGAATGGAGCTACAGTGAATTTATGAAATCGCTTCAATCATTTGTAATAGCCCTGTATACCGAGGAAACGAAAGCGAAACTTCTTCAGCTAAAACAGGAAAGAGAAAAAGAAGAAGTTCATATAGATAAAGTATACAGGGTGTTTCACATTTCATGTTATACACTTCTAGAGATTGTAGAGGAGACTTAGAAGATTAAGTTTCATGTAGGAACCCATGTCTGGAAACGTCATCCAACGATACTACAGAGCGTCAAGACTATAGGCGTCGGCTCCTGTAAATTTATTTGTGCTGGGAGTTCAAAAAACGTCTTGACTACTTTGAGAGGTAGTAGTACTCATCGAAACAAGAAAAATAAGTCCAATAAACATCGGTTCGGGAACGTATACTTTCAGAGATAGACACATGTTTATAGGAAGGGCTGCGAGACACTTGGTAGCAGATATTAGCCCAGTCGTTGCATTGACGCTTCGTCAAATGCGTCGGCAGGATATTATGATGTCTTACTCACACTACTCTTCCTACCATTCGGTGGTCTGCAGTCAGCTGTGTGGTTACAGTCGTTTTGTAGCCTACGTTAGTATTCGTCGTGATTGTTTGCCTTATTGAACAGCACTGTCAACCCTGGGTGAGTCATGGTGTTTTAATTTCTTCCAAACGCGTATTCACTTACGTGTTTACTGTTATAATCCTGTTTGTACGTACAAATGGGGTAGTACTTTTCCTCTCTTCCTCCACTTGTTAGCAATGGAGGCCGATTACTCGACAAGTGAAATGACAGATATGATATTCTGCTATGATTTAGCAATTGGACGTAGCCTGCGAGCCCATGTCCTCTATGCTGGAAAATATCCACAGCACAGAGTTCCCTCTGATAAGCTGTTCAGCAGCGTCTGAGGGACAGAGGTACCTTTGAACCTTGGAAGACTGACATTGGAATGCCTCGTACAGTCTGCACACTTGACATGGAAGAGTGTGTGCTACATTTGGTGAATGTAACCCCTGGGGCAAGTGTTCGACGATTAGCAACAGCAGAAACGTGATGGGAGCTACTTTATGAACAATTACTGTACCCACACCATCTACAGCGCATTCAGGAAGTAAGGCCACAGGATCATCATGATAGATGGTGGTGCTGTCAATGGCTGTTGCAGAAGTGTGCCGCAGATTCACTGTTCACATTCAAGATTTTATTTACTGACGAGGCAGGGTTCACAAAAGATGGTGTGAATTTCCATAACCAGCATGTATGGGCAGATGTAAATCCGAAAGCAGTTCAGGAAAGAGGGCATCAGCACTGATTCTCAACCAACATGTGGGTAGGAGTACTTGGAGATAGATTAATAGGGCCATATGTGCTACCACAAAGGTTAACTGTGGCACATTATCTGGACTTTCTCATTAGTGTATTGTCTACCTTGCTGGAGGCTGTGCCATTGCACCAACGAATGCAAATGTGGTTCATGCATGATGGTGCACCAGCACACTTTCCTCACAGTGTGCATGAACATCTGATGCAGACATTTCAGGACCATCCCACACCTTGGCCTGCTCACTCCCCAGACGTCAATCCCCTAGACTTTTGGTTATGCAGGAACTTGAAGGAATTGATGTAAGTCACACTAGTAAATGCTGTACAGATACTACAGGGTCGCATGTTTAGTGCATGCCAGCAGGTTCAACAACAACAACCGGGTATACTTCAAAGGGTGCATCGTTCCTTACTCCAGAAGGCAGAGAGGTGCATTGCCAAGAACGGACGCCACGTTGAAAACATTCTGCCTGCATTTTTACTACGCTTACCTCAGAAAGTATGTATTTCCAGACTCATGTTCACTGGATTTATTTTTCTTGTTTTGCTGAGTATTACCACCTCTCAAAGTAATCGACACTTTTTTGAACATCCTATATATAATGTATTCTGTGATGATGCTACAAACTTTATAGGATGATGGAGAAGGATAAATGTATCAATTTAAGGTAAAGGTTCCTCCACCAGAAACGAACGAGTCGAAAGCTATATGCGAACACCTTTCTAATACTTCTGATGGTGGAATGTCTGTGCTGGTACTATTGTTGCTAAGGCTGTAGAGTTAGCAGCTTTCAGAGATAAAAATGAAAAAAAATGTGCAGTAAGCATGGGCTCTAAACTGTATACTACCACCTCTAAAAGTTTCCTACCCTACAATCTTAACAACAACAGTACCAGTACATGCATTCCGCTGTCAGAGGTATCAGAAAGATTTTCTCTTGTAACTTTCGACTCGTTCGTTTCTGGGATATTTTGTTCGAGGGATCTACGATATATTACAGTTGGAAGAGGGGCTAACTCAGGCACAGATTCGGTATAGAATATGATAGGGATTCCATCAGACCCTGGAGCTTTGTTCAACTTAAATGATTTTAGCTGTTTCTCAACACCACTGACACTAATACTTGTTTCATTCATCTTTTCACTGTGTGAGGATTAAGTTGCAGCAATTCTCTTGGGTTTTCCTTAGTAAAGGAACATTTGAAAATGGAGTTAAGCATTTCAGCTTTTTCTTTTTTTTTTTTTTTTTTTTTTGCTACCCTCAATTTCAATTCATGTCTCATTCACTAGGACTGGACACTAACTTTGGTGCCACTAACAGCCTTTACATATGACCAGAATTTCTTTCGACTTTGTGAAATGTCATTTGACAATAGCCTGCTACAGTAGTCACTGCAGGCAGCATGTATTAGTTGCTCGACAGACAAGCGAGTTTCATTCAGTATATTTATAGCTCTACGCTTTACGCCTATTACACAGTAATCTCTGTTTCTTAATAAGTTTCTTTGCAGTAACTGTATACCACGGAGGTTCCCTCCAATTATGAACTATTGTACTGGGTACATATCTATACAGTGCATAGTCAACTATTCTTTTGTACCTGAGCCAGAATTTCTCTACATTCTCTTGACCTGTGCTGATTGTTTCAAGTTCCTTCTTGAGATATGATATTACTGATTATCTAGTTTGCTGAACGTATATATCTTTCTACTTGGTTTAGTCGTTCTTTGTACTCTGCTAATCGTTTTTGCCTCAACTATGTTATGGTCACTGATACCAGTTTCAACGTGGACATCGTCAAAGATGTCAGATCTGTTTGTTGCCATTAGATCCAATATACAGTATTTCCATCGTGAATGGTATTCCTAACTATATGTTCTAGATAGTTTTCAGAGAAGGCATTTAGTAAAGTTTCACAGGATATCTTATCGTGCCCACCGCTAACAAAGCTGTAATTTTTCCAATTAATCATCAGATGATTAAAGTCTCCAGATGACTGGGGAACTTACAAACAAGTGAACTGAAGTTTCCTTTAAATCTCTTGGTTACACAGAAGGATCCAATTATCATTTTATGCACATCCCTGACACTGGGTCTTGCCTAGACAATGACGTAGGCAGTTTCAGTTTCTATCTCAATGGATTTGAGTTTTTTGTCTACTGCGACAAATACACCACCTCCAGTTCCTGTTTGCCTATCCTTTCGATGTACTCTTAAATTTTCCCGAAAAATCTCACTGCTATCAATTTCAGGTTTCAACCAGCTTTCTGTACCTAGTATTATGTGAGCTTCACTGCTTTTCATGAGCGCTTCAAACTCTGCACTTCGTTGCGAATGCTTGGGAAGTTACCATAGGATTTTAATACTCTCGCCTGTGGGAGGCATTTCTCTCTGGGTTTCCTACACACACAGTCAGCTACGCGAGTAGCAGCCTCTGATGTTCAATGCACACCTGACCTATTTATGGGGACCCCACAGTTTTCAAACCTATGGCGTAAGTCCAGAAAGTCGCAGCCTAGCTTGTCGCAGAATCTTCGAAGTCTCTGGTTCAGTATTTCCATTCGACTCAGAATTCTTATAAATTAACTATCATTACTTTTTGGTTTGAACGAGGATGCGAACAGCACAAGGAACGTCTACAGCATCACAGTAGAGCTGAATTGGATACCCTAGGCCCTCCCACTGCCCTCTGTATATCCATTACAGCTTTCTTTTTTTTAAGATTTTTATTTAGCATTTAACAGTTTGTAACCTCCCCAGAGAAATTTTTGGAAAAACATTACTTAAATGTTAATGGGAACAGAGCCAAGTGTAACCTTCCCACAAAAATTTGAAAATGAAAAGAATTGAATAAGAATTGCAAATAGACCCAAATGTTAGCTTCCCACAGTAGTAAAAACTCAATGATAATAACAATGTGTAAAAATATTAAGTCCTCACAAAATTAACGTTAAGATCAACCTGATAAATTGATTCTGGGAGGAAAAGCAAAGGAAATATTGTTTCAATTGTAATAATTATTTTCTTAAAAAATCGCTTTCAGAAAAAAATTATTATTGGGGCAATTCTTGAACAAATTAATTACAGGTAATATACATTACATTATTACATGTGCGCAATGCTGCTTCATTACCTTATTTAAAAATATACCTCGTCCCGAATCTTGACCAGAGGCCCATGTTGACGCCCGCTGACTCCTCACACACAACTCCGACTGTCTCTCGCGTGCTACTAGCACGAGTGAACTGCATGCTCTCGCGACTTGCTACGTACAACTACAGCTTCGCAACTCGACTACCGACTCCCTACATGCAACTGAACTCTCGCGCGGCGAAGCGCAGACTAGCAACAATAAATAACTCTCTGGTCAGAGATTCTGTCATGCCTCGCCATCGCTGCTACTGAATACATACGTGTTTCATAACCCTCCACTGGCGAGGGGGGCAAAAATTTGGCAGCGATGGTGAGTCATTTGGACTTGCCATGAGCAACAAATTTTTTCTTAATTAATTAACTTTACAATTACAGCATATATACAGATATAAAACAGGAGGGAAATATGGTGCACATGCATCAAGTACAAAACATATTAGACAATGACAAAATGTGAGTACAAAAGAAATGACATAAGTGCACACACACTGAAAAACTCTTTAGCATTTTCACAACAAATAAACATAGTGGCAAAAAATCATGTTGATAAGTGACATAAGTGCACATGTACTGCAGTTCAGCAAATCGAAAAAAAATGTATAGGCCATGAATATAAATGATATTAGCAAAAAAATGATTTTCACTATGTTACAAGAATTAGGATAGGAAAGGGAAGGATTGCATCATGGTTGTAGCACTTTAGGTTGCACGCAGCTGCACTGAAAGTCCATATCTTTCCACATAAGTACAACACCAAGTGAGACAATTTGCAGTTCTTTTCCCAGAAGTATTTATCAGCGTAGCCAAGACACTGAAATGTCGTAGTAATATTCCATGTTTTCACTTTGGCAGTACATTAGGTACACCAAACAGTGGGACCATAATAACGTCTCCATCGCTCACGGTGGTGGACAGCATGTCGTGCCAACACCACGCTCTTACAAGGCACACCAACGTAGAATTAGTGCAAAAACCAAATATAGTGCTCCATGATCAGGAGGATGTACAGGACAAATGGATATTGCAGTAATTCAGGGTAGTGAGGTCAGAAGGTGAAGGACATTAAGTTGCATACTAGTCTTCATTAGGAATTACATTAGTAGTTTGCGGCATTCATAGCCCAGTTATTGAACATTTCTGTACCATGTACGTAGTATTACAGAAAAATGTTCATTAATTGTTTTACATAGAATATTTGCACCCATTCTCTAATTACAAATCATCAGAAGTCATTACTTATAACAGGAGGTAGTCAATAATAATGTTGATACTCAATCATTGGTCATCCCAATACAGTCATCATTTCTCAGTTACAAAGCATTACTAATTAGTAGCATTCATTTTCCAGTTACAAAACATTATTAATCAATCATTTGTCATTTCAATATAGTAATAATCAGTTGCCTTCTTTTCCTAATTACAAATCATTATTAAATAATCGCATTCTTTTCCCAGCTACAAAGCATAATTAGTAGCATTCTTTTTAGTTACAAAGCATTGGTTATCTCTGTATAGTAATTAGCAGTATTTTCCTAGTTACAAAGCATTATTAGTAGTTCTTTATAGTTACAAAGCATTGGTCATCTATATACAGTAATTAGTAATTTTTTTCTAGTTACAAAGCATTATTAGCAGTTCTTTCTAGTTACAAAGCATTGGTCATCTATATACAGTAATTAGTAGTTTTTTCTAGTTACAAAGCATTATTAGCAGTTCTTTCTAGTTACAAAGCATTGGTCATCTATATACATTAATTAGTAGTTTTTTCTAGTTACAAAGCATTATTAGTAGCATTCTTTTTAGTTACTAACCATTGATTATCTCTATATAGTAATTAGTACTATTCATTTTTCAGGTGACATATTATTCATAGCTGATCAGCATTACTCAGAACTCTCTTAAACTGGTATCATTATTTGGGACTGGTAATACATTTTTTTGTTAGTAATGCATTGCGTTGGGTAATTATAGAGGAAAGCAAGAGAGAAAAATTTGCTTCTGGGTTGTTGGTGTAAATGAAAATGTGTAACGTCATTCGTCATAAGTCAGCTGTGGCAGATTATGAAACAAGTAGAGTATATGTAATCACATTCATAGATGACATAGATTTAATGAACCACTGCTTATAGCACATTAATTTCATAAATAATTTCTCCTGCAAAAATATATTTAAAAAATGGATAATTAAGCTGAAAGAAGAAGTGCATTATATGCTGAAAAGTAGTGAATTTCGAATTAACAGGTAGTGAAATGTGTATAAAAATATGTTCCATAGCTGTCCTTTCCAAAACCTTCCGTCATTATACTATGCAATATAACACCTGCTGTCAAAGCGAACTGCAACATATACTTAAATAACTACATAGCATAAATACATAACTTCAACAATATCCTCATCTGTAAAGAAAAAAAAACTTCATTATCCATCACTTCATTACTTATATCATCATAATTCGATTATTATCATCACCTGTAAAGAAAAACTTCATTATCCATAGTAGCATATTCTTCATCATTATTCATCAGCATTCATTATCATCTGCAAAAAATCACTTCATTACTCATTACATAACTATTCCTTATCTCTAGCATATTTCATCACTAAAACTAAGATGTGTAGTTCTGTCTGACAGCCTGCAGCAATGGCCTTGTATTCTGAAAGAAAAAATTAGTTAAGACTGCTATTCTACGATGTGTATAGTATATTCTTGTTAATGCTTGTTAATTCTGATCCATTTACTCATCCTCATAGGGTTTTTGCATCTTCTTTCGTTTATTCTGTATGTAAAATTCCCATTTCGGTTTAATTTATTTCCTTTACAAGTTATTTCTTTCTGAAAATGATGAACAAAGATTAATGTCGTGCATTTACATCATATACTCACTAAATAATGACTGGTTTATGGTAACATAATTAAGCATACAGTATAACATGACAGAAAACGTAATATGTCAAAGACATTGACAGTGTTCAGATGCAAAAAGTGTACACAGAATATCACAATGCAGCAACAAAAAAAAAAAAAAAGTAAAACAGTCACGATCTTGAGATGTCATAGGGCAAAATAAATGTCGAAGTCAACTGGTGTTTGTTATATCTTAACCATTTCATAGTGCATACAAACAAAACATGAAAACAATCGTACCTACATAAACAAATGATGACAACTTGCCAAGAAAAAATGCGATAATCATCAATAAGTAGTCATGTGAATATAATTGCATAAGTAGTCATAAAATGTGTAAGTTCATCTGGAAAAATATGCACGGTCTGATGTGTAACGACAAGAAAAGCGACCTGCTAACCTTACCTTGCCGGGCACTTGCCAAGAAAAAATACGATAATCATCAATAGGTAGTCACGTGAATATAATTGCAGAAATAGTCATAAAATGTGTAAATGGCATCATAGCATGTTAAATCATAAAGTGTCTTCATTCAATAAAGGGTTTTTTGTTAGAGACGTGGTGGTTGCCTTTACTTTTTCTGGTTCTCAGAGTTTCGACGTGTACAACATTGGGGTGAGGAATGCTGCGAATCCGATATGGACCTGCGTATAGAAGTTCAAATTTACTGCACTTACCTTTTATTCTGCTGGATAAATAGTGTGTACGTACTAATATCTTCTGTCCAATGTGAAAGTCTTGGCGTGTACAAACCTGTTTTTGCTGTCTTCTCCGGCGCTCTGCGGCACGTTTGATGTTGTTCAGTGCAATGTCAATTATTTCGTGGTGTCGTAATCGACGAGATGTAGGAAATGTTACTAATTCTTTAATTTTGTTAGGTGGTTCAATATTTTTCAGTATAACAGATGGAGATAGCATAATGGATTCATTTGAAATGGAATTAATTACATGTGTGTGTTCCAATCAATATGTCTTTTGTGGCAGTATATTCTACACAGTTTACCAATATCTTTCATTAATCGTTCACAGGGGTTCGAATAAGCATGGTACTTGGATATATAGATCGGAGAAATGTTTCTAGCTCGTAACATGCGTGTCCATATAGCAGAACGAAATTGTGATCCATTATCGGAAATTACTCTCATCACATGCCCTACCTGAAATAGAAAATGTTTTACAAATACTTTCGAAACGGTTTTAGTAGTAGCTTTGCGTAACGGAGTGAAAGTAACAAATTTTGAAGTGAGTTCGACAGCGACAAAGATTTAGCAAAAACCTCTGTTAGTTCTCGGAATTGGACCAAATTTTGGCAAATTTTACATGACTCTAAAACTCGTCGTATACGTTTTTCCGTGTTGGTAAAATAACAGTTCTGTCTCAGTATAAGAAAACATTTTCTAGCTCCGTAATGTGCATAACTTAAATGAGTATACCATATTAATTTGTTAACCAGTTCGTCAGGAATGCATAATAACCAATTATTGCTGTCAGGGTGAGAGCGGCGAAACAGAATGTCATTGCGTACAGTGTAATGGCTCCTAATCGTAACATTATTCTTATCTTGCCAAAGGTGTTTAATTTCTTTCCACACATTGTCTTTACTTTGCTCTTGTGCTATGTCTTGTAATGATGACGAAATAAAGTTTTCAAATGCAACTTGTTGAATGTACATGACGCTGAAATTTGCTTTGCAGAAGTTGGTTGCGACGTCTTGCTGATTGTTGCTGAGAGAACGGGATAGTGCGTCTGCTACAACATTTTGTGTGCCGGGAATGTGAACAATTGTAAAATTAAATTCCTGTAAATAAAGCGTCCATCTGCTTAATCTGTCGTGAGTGAATTTAGCTGAAAGTAAAAATTTTATCGCTCTGTGGTCTGTGTAGACAGTGGTATGTCTTCCATAAAGAAAATGTCGAAATCTCGCAAAAGCCCAAACAACACATAATGTTTCCAGTTCTGTAACGGAATAATTTCGTTCAGCAGGTGACAGAATGTGGCTTGCAAATGCGATGTTTTTGATTACTGTAGAGCCATCTTCTTCAATTTCCTGAAAAATATGTACGCCTAAAGCGGTGTTAGAACTGTCGGCTGCAATGGAAAAATTTCTGGTAAGATCTGGGTGCGATAAAAGTGGTGCATTCAACAAAGCATGTTTCAGGTTCATGAATTCAGAATGTGCTTGCTTATCCCAAGACCAAATACTGTTTTTACCTGTTAATTGGCATAATCTAGGTGTGTCTAAAGCAGAGTGATGAATAAATTTACGAAAAAAGTTAATTAAGCTCAAAAAACTGCGTAATTGCTTCTTCGTTGTAGGAATAGTAATGTCACGTAGAGCTTGAAGTTTTTCCAGATCAGGCGCAATGCCTTCTGCTGAAATTACGTGTCCAAGAAATTTTATAGAAGTTTTGCCAAAGTGCGATTTACTAAGATTAACTGTAAGTCCTTGTGCACGAAAAGTTTGTAACAGTCGTTCAAGAATCATATTGTGTTCACACCAGTTAGCTTCTGCAATAAGAATATCGTCTACGTACGTCGTAATTCTGTCTTTAAGTTCTGTTGGAAGTATCGTGTTCAAACCGCGAATAAAAGCTGCAGAAGAAATAGTTAAACCGAATGGTAATTTGCAAAATTGATAACAGTCGCCAAAACAGAGAAATGCTGGGTACTTTCTGCAATTCGGATGAAGATGAATTTGCCAAAATCCCGATTTCAGATCTAGTGTAGAATAAATAGCCGTACCATGAAATTTCTGTAGAAGTTCCTCTAATGTCTGTGGTCGATCTGTTTCATTAATAATAATGTCATTAATGTGACGTGAATCAAGTACGAGGCGAAGTGAGCCATCTTTTTTCTTAACAATATATAGCGGACTTATGTACGGACTAACTGCCGGTTCTATAATTCCTTGATCAAGCATATCTTGTAATTCTTTTTTAACTTGTTCTCGGTGGATATATGGAATGGGATAATGTTTAGCTTTAAATGTATCGTGCTGTTTCACTTGAAATTCATACATAAATCCGGACATAGTACCACGAATATTGTCAAAAACTGGAGCTTGCTGTAAAAGAATTTTGTGTAGTTGCGTGCGTTCGTCGTCTGTATTTGCACTACTTTGTTTAACTTTGTCAGAAATCATCTGCATTACGTCGTAGTCAGCTTCGTCTGGAGTATTATAGTTATGTACGTACGTATCCGTGAACAATGTGGAATTACAGTCTATGTTACGTGATACGGAAATGACCTCTGTGCGGTTAATTGTTTGATCTTCCGCAGATAGTGAGTGCTGAAATTCCAAAGCCAATTGTACATTTTCATCCTTTAGCATTAAATAAGAATTTTGAAAATCAATAACTGTGTCGTGTTGTACCAGAAAATTAGTACCTAAAATAACGTCTGTTGTCAATAAAGGAACAATCCAAAAATTTGAGTGAAAAGTATGACCTGCAATACAAAATGATAAATGCCTCTGTAATTTAACGTCTACACCTTTACTCGATACTGCTCCTTTCACTTTCATTTTGCCTAATGGTAATGTAGGATACGTATTCTCTTTGTTACACTCGTTGAAAGTTTCTTCATTTATTACTGACATAGGTGATCCGGAACCGATTACTGCTGAAAATTTCGAAGAACCTATTTTAATTTCGATGACAGGGTGTGAAATGGTTTTCTGAACAACTGGTCTTTCCTGCAAAAGAGTGTCTCTGATATCGTCAAAAGTAATCCAATACTTTCTAATCATACATGCCCATGTTAGGCTAAATTTTTCTGCCTGACCCATGTAGTAGTGTCACCGTCAGAGGGTGGCACGGGACTACAAGACCCACCGCCACACCTCCAAAGTGAATTGCAGTGACGCAGTCACTGCCCCTGTGGAAAACATTTTCGTGAACAACGTTTTGCGTGTCTAAAGTAGTGCTTGTGTTACTGGAAGATGCGACCTTTACACTATCTAGTCAGATTCTATCTGACGTGTAATTATTTTCTGGAGGATGTTGTGGCATTTCTACTATTTGAACTGTTCTATTATTTCTTCCAGACGTGTTACGCTCTGGATGATACCTGCTGTCGGGTTCATTCATGAGAATATGTTCTTGTGGATAATTTTGCTGTTGGTAAGACCGACTGTTGTTAGATGTACGCTAAAGATTGTCCTCATTATTTTTACGTCTATCGTAATAGTCATTCCTATACGGTGAATTGCGATAGGAATTGAAATACTGTGTTTTCTGTACGTAATTATTTCCTTGCCGGCGTGCGTTACTATTTGTTGGATCTGAGACTATACGTGCACGCGACGAAACATTAAAGCTTGGCTGACCTTGTGCATTACATTGTTGGTTAGGCATGCTAACTGGCTGAATTTCATGCTGTTGTGGTGGAAAACGTCTATTGTTACTAAAATGTGGTTCCTGTTGCTGAAAATTTTGACGATATTGATAATTAAAATTTTGTCTATTATTAAAGTTCTGTTGGTTGTAATTCCTGAAGCGTCTAATACCTTTGCTATTAAGATTACTTGGCTGATCGTAATTACTGTAAGTTTGTTGACCTTGGTTATTATGTGAAAAATTTTTGTTTACAAAGGAATAATCAGATTGTTGTACTTCCAAAAGCTGTAACAGATCTCTGAATGCCGAAATGTTTTCTTTTTGCTGACCCGTTAGAAGTGACACTCTTAATGACCTTGGTAATTTAGAAATACATAATTGTATAAGTGCAGATTCACTGTACGGTTCACTTAGGTACTGGTTTTGTTGCACCATGTGCTCAAAAAATTGCGTGACACTGGGAAAATTTGAGTTCTCATAATTGGGTAAGCTAATTAACTGATCTTTAATTCCACGCTGTGTCGTCTTCGACCAGTACGCTGACAGAAAAGCATTCTGAAATTCTTCTACCGAGTAACATTGTCTCGCAATCGGTCTCATACGAGTTGCCGGCTCGCCTTCCAAAAAACTGCAAATAAATTCAAGTTTGTGCGTTACGGGCCAAGTCGGTGGGAAAGCAAAGCTAAATTGTTGTATCCAATCTAGCGGATGAATCTGTGTTCTGTCATTTTTAAACACTTTAAATTTTCTCACTGACAGAAAATGTTTGTAATCAAAATTATCGTCTCTGTATGTTGGAACAGGTTCATGATTGTAAGAGAATCTATTTGTCTGTGTCTGTTCGGAATTTTAAGTTGTATACTCTCTGTTGATTACCTAAATTATACGCACTGTGTGAGTCTGACAAATGTTCACAAAGTGGCGACTGTTGTGATATGTTATTAACTGAAATATTTTTCATCTCTGTTACCTCTTGCTGTAAACATGACAATTTTCTACGTAAGGTGTTATTAGATGAATCGATCTCATTAACTGTCTGCTGTAAATTTTGAAATTCAGGTGTTTGATTAAATGAAACCAGTGAGGTATCGTCTGATTTGCTGTCATTATTACTTTCAATAACATCAATACGACTGGCCAATTCATCATATTTTTCAGTCAGTATTTTTACCTGATCATCGGTTTTAGTGTCAGAGGCATTAATCTGTTTTTGCAATTTACGTGTAGTTTCGTTCAGTTTTTTAACGTCAGCTTTGACGACATCAGAATCCTGTGTTAGTTCTAATTGTTCGAGTCTGTCGGTCACTGTTTGAAAATTTACTGCGTGTGTATCTGTTTTTGATTTAAGGTCAGAAATCTAATCACGTAATTCGGTGTTCAACTGTTCGATGGTATTAATTTTGTCCGATACTGTAGCAATATTGTTGTCTACATATGTTTTTGCCTTCGCAAACATTTTACGTTTATCTTCTTGTCTCTGTGCAGTGATTGTTTCCATGACTTCACGTTTTACTTTATTTTGATCCTGAATAAATTTGCGGAAACGCGTATCACTGTTTTGTATGTGCTGATTAAAGCGCTCGTCAATTTGAGTGTTCTGTTGTTCAAATTTCGCGTCTATCTTTGCGTCCGTTGTGCGCGAAAGTTCTGCCGTCATTAATTTCAATTCGTCGCGCAATTGTGTAGCTTTTTCAGAGCATTTTTTAGCGACTCCGCTAATTTCCTCTCTAAGTGTTTCTGTTGCAGCTGTTTGCATATCCCTTAATTCTTGCGCAACAGATCTAATTTCTTCGCTACTTTTCTTTGAACAAGCCTCAATTTCCTCACGTAACTGTTCCTTAGTGTCATGGCACAGCACGGCAATGGCTCTAATTTGTTCACTAAGCTGCCTGGAATTGTTGTCTAATTTTTCATTAAAGTGTTGTTTGAGATCTTCACTCTGTTGTTTGTTTGATTCAAGAATTTGTAGCAATAATGCCCTAATTGGATCCGACACAAAATTAGCATTTCTATTCTCTGTGCTGTTTAATGGTGGATCTGGAATTGTCTCGCTTTCTGTAACCATTTGGTTATTCTGAGATTTACAAAAAGGTTTATCAGTCAGATGTACACTGTCAGACACCATCATCATCATCATCATCATCATCATCATTTAAGACTGAGTATGCCTTTCAGCGTTCAGTCTGGAGCATAGCCCCCCTTATACAATTCCTCCATGATCCCCTATTCAGTGCTAACATTGGTGCCTCTTCTGATGTTAAACCTATTGCTTCAAAATCATTCTTAACCGAATCCAGGTACCTTCTCCTCGGTCTGCCCCGACTCCTCCTACCCTCTACTGCTGAATCCATGAGTCTCTTGGGTAACCTTACTTCTCCCATGCGTGTAACATGGCCCCACCATCTAAGCCTGTTTGCCCTGACTGCTACATCTATAGAGTTCATTCCCAGTTTTTCTTTGATTTCCTCATTGTGGACACCCTCCTGCCATTGTTCCCATCTACTAGTACCTGCAATCATCCTTGCTACTTCCATATCCGTAACCTCAACCTTGTTGATAAGGTAACCTGAATCCACCCAGCTTTCGCTCCCATACAACAAAGTTGGTCGAAAGATTGAATGGTGCACAGATAACTTAGTCTTCGTACTGACTTCCTTCTTGCAGAAGAGAGTAGATCGTAGCTGAGCGCTCACTGCATTAGCTTTGCTACACCTCGCTTCCAGTTCTTTCACTATGTGGCCATCCTGTGAGAATATGCATCCTAAGTACTTGAAACCGTCCACCTGTTCTAACTTTGTTCCTCCTATTTGGCACTCAATCCGTTTATATTTCTTTCCCACTGACATCACTTTCGTTTTGGAGATACTAATCTTCATACCATAGTCCTTACATTTCTGATCTAGCTCTGAAATGTTACTTTGCAAACTTTCAATCGAATCTGCCATCACAACTTAGTCATCCGCATATGCAAGACTGCCTATTTTGTGTTCACATATCTTAATCTCACCCAGCCAGTCTATTGTTTTCAACACATGATCCATAAATAATATGAACAACAGTGGAGACAGGTTGCAGCCTTGTCTTACCCCTGAAACTACTCTGAACCATGAACTCAACTTACCGTCAACTCTAACTGCTGACTGACTATCCATGTAAAGAACTTTAATTGCTTGCAAAAGTTTGCCTCCTATTCCATAATCTTGTAGAACAGACAATAACTTCCTCCTAGGAACCCGGTGATATGCCTTTTCTAGATCTACAAAGCATAGATACAATTCCCTGTTCCACTCATAACACTTCTCCATTATTTGCCGTAAGCTAAAGATCTGGTCCTGACAACCTCTAAGAGGCCTAAACCCACACTGATTTTCATCCAATTGGTCCTTAACTAATACTCACACTTTCCTTTCAACAATACCTGAGAAGATTTTACCCACAACGCTGATTAAAGAGATACCTCTGTAGTAGTTACAATCTTTTCTGTTTCCATGTTTAAAGACTGGAGTGCTTACTGCTTTTGTCCAGTCAGATGGAACCTGTCCCAACTCCCAGGCCATTTCAATTATCCTGTGTAGCCATTTAAGACCTGACATTCCACTGTATTTGATGAGTTCCGACTTAATTTCATCCACCCCAGCCACTTTATTGCACTGCAATCTATTGACCATTTTCTCCACTTCCTCAAATGTGATCCTATTTCCATCATCATTCTTCTCCCATTCTACCTCGAAATCTGAAACATTACTGATCGCATTTTCACCTGCATTGAGCAACTCTTCAAAATATTCCCTCCATCTGCCCAAGGCATCCACAGGATTCACCAGCAGTTTTCCTGACCTGTCCAAAATACTTGTCATTTCCTTCTTACCTCCCTTTCGAAGACTGCTAATTACACTCCAGAATGGTTTTCCAGCAGCTTGACCCATAGTCTCCAACCTGTTTCCAAAGTCTTCCCAAGATTTCTTCTTGGATGCTGCAATTATCTGTTTGACTTTGTTTCTTTCTTCAACATAACTTTCTCTGTCTACCAGGGTTCTAGTATGTAGCCATTTTTGATACGCCTTCTTTTTGCTTTTACAGGCTGCCTTGACTGTATCATTCCACCAAGCTGTTTGCTTCATCCTACTTTTACACACTACTGTTCCAAGACATTCTTTAGCCACTTCTAGTACTGTGTCCCTGTACCTTGTCCATTCCTTTTCCAATGACTGTAATTGACTACATTCAACTAACTGGTACCTTTCTGAGATCGCTGTTATGTACTTGTGCCTGATTTCCTTATCCTGAAGTTTCTCCACTCTTATCCTCCTACATATGGACCTGACCTCCTGCACTTTCGGCCTCACAATCCCAATTTCACTGCAGATTAAATAGTGATCAGTGTCATCAAAGTATCCCCTGAATACACGTGTGTCCCTCACAGCCTTCCTGAATTCCTGATCTGTTATTATATAGTCAATGACAGATCTGGTTCCCCTGCCTTCCCAAGTATACCGGTGAATGTTCTTATGTTTAAAAAAGGAGTTTGTGATTACTAAGCCCATACTGGCACAGAAATCCAAGAGTTGTTTCCCGTTCCTGTTGGCCTTCATATCCTCTCCAAATTTACCCATAACCTTTTCATACCCTTCTGTTCGATTTCCAATCCTGGCGTTAAAATCACCCATGAGCAGAACACTGTCCTTGTCCTTTACTCTAACAATTACATCACTGAGTGACTCATAAGAACTATCCATCTTATCTTGATCTGTCCCTTCACAATGCGAATATACTGACACAATCCTAATTTTCTTGCTAGACACTGTCAAATCTATCCACATCAGTCGTTTGTTTACATATCTTATTGCAACTACGCTGGGTTCCATTTCTTTCCTGATGTAAAGCCCTACACCCCATTGTGCTATTCCTGCTTTGACTCCTGACAGATAGACCTTGTATTCTCCCACTTCCTCTTCTTTCTCACCCCTTACCCGAATGTCACTAACAGCTAAAACGTCCAGCCCCATCTTACTTGCAGCCTCTGCCAGCTCTACCTTCTTCCCAGAGTAGCCCCCATTGATATTAATAGCTCCCCATCTCATTACCATTTGTTTGGCAAGTCGTATATTAGGAGTCCCTGATTTGTCAGCAAGAGGTGGGACTCCGTCACCTCCAAAGTTCCGAGGCATTTTGCTCTGATTGTTGCCAGCATCATATTTAAAGTACCAGGGAAGCAGGTTGCTAGCCTTACTTGCCCCGAGTCCCACTGGGTTTTACCCCTAACGGCTGAGGGACTAACCGGTGGATTTGGTAGTCTTTGCCGTATGAGCACAAAGGTGACCACGACTCAGAATATGTCCGAGATGCCCAGCCTTATTCCAAAGTAACTGGTAACCCGACTGTCAGGACCACTTACTTGGCCACTCATACGTTGCCCGTGGTTCATGAACTAGGACATGACTGCAGGAACCCACACCATGAACCACTGTCAGACACTATTTCGGAATTAAATAAATCCGTCGTACTTTCAGTACACTGTCCATTTTCATTACAAAAATTTGTCTGTACTTTACCTGAATTTTCCAAACCGGGTGTGTTAAACTGGACAGCGCTCATTACAATAGGGCGCCCCACGTCATCAATTGTCGTCAAATTAACAGAGGAGACAATTGAGTTTGTTTGTTCATCAGTAAGATAAAATTCATCATTAGTGGTTGGAACACACTGATTGTCAGTGAACGCAGGATTCTCATCATTACACTGTGTGTCACAAGTACTATCGGTCAAGTTGTTTAAGTCGGTAATTGCATTCATTATACTTCGCGATACACTATTCACAGTCTTTCGCGGCATTTTTACTATAGTCACAACTGTTCACAAAAGAAATAAGCACAATGCAAAAAGCAACAAACACAAATACAACAGAGCAACGAATTACCGATGATCTGAGGAAAGAAAGTCATAAAATTAGTAACAGCGTTGCGCCAAATGCTAATAATATTAAGTAAATAATACCAAATACCTGACTACTACTCAGAAGATTCTCAACGAAATACGATCCTGGACCGGATGTCGCCAAGTGTAACCTCCCCAGAGAAATTTTTGGAAAAACATTACTTAAATGTTAATGGGAACAGAGCCAAGTGTAACCTTCCCACAATAATTTGAAAATGAAAAGAATTGAATAAGAATTGCAAATAGACCCAAATGTTAGCTTCCCACAGTAGTAAAAATTCAGTGATAATAACAATGTGTAAAAATATTAAGTCCTCACAAAATTAACGTTAAGATCAACCTGATAAATTGATTCTGGGAGGAAAAGCAAAGGAAATATTGTTTCAATTGTAATAATTATTTTCTTAAAAAATCGCTTTCAGAACAAAATTATTATTGGGGCAATTCTTGAACAAATTAATTACAGTTAATATACATTACATTATCACATGTGCGCAATGCTGCTTCATTACCTTATTTAAAAATATACCTCGTCCCGAATCTTGACCAGAGGCCCATGTCGACGCCTGCCGACTCCTCACACACAACTCCGACTGTCTCTCGCGTGCTACTAGCACAAACGAACTACATGCTCTCGCGACTTGCTACGTACAACTACAGCTTCGCAACTCGACTACCGACTCCCTACATGCAACTGAACTCTTGCGCGGTCAAGCACAGACTAGCAACAATAAATAACTCTCTGGTCAGAGATTCTGTCATGCCTCGCCATCGCTGCTACTGAATACATACGTGTTTCAAGTTTCACATAATACCAGAAAATAAACTCATTTGAAAGATAATTATATGCATTACAACATTTTCATATTTCAGTCTTTTGTACGGAAATCTGCAAGATGTTGTCTACTGAATTATTTTTTAGGTGACACTTTTGTAGAATTCGTATCACGTTTCCTCCTTTTTCCTTGAAGTTTCATGTAAAACACTATTATAAGCTTCACAATTGCATTCGAGAAATTAGTCTCAAAACCCATTTTAATCATGACTTTTTCCAGATATTTTTGACTATTCCTACCGAAAGCAATTTTAAAGTCTATTAATAAAATCACTGCTTCGTTTGACATGTGGGTTTTTGTGTACTAAGTACAATCTCTATATACTAGTAAGGCGTCATATACGTTTCTGTCTTGAACGACACACATTTGATAAGGACTGATCACTTTTTTCATTGTTTGCTTTAATCTCCCAGCAAAGCACCGAGCAATTAGCTTATGTCAATGTTGAGTAATGATATCGGATGTAGATTCTGTAAGTTTGATGTTTCTTTAGTTTTTGGTATCAATGTGATGCATCCTCTTAGAAATTCTTTCAGTATTCCGACACCATTACGGAATTCATTAGCAATATCTAGTAAAACTTACCATTCCAGATAAAATTCAGATTTAAGTACTTCAGATAAAATTCAACATCAACCCTATCCACTAATGGAGGTGGAGGTGAAAAACATGTAAGGCAGTCAAACTTTACTTTGATAGTCTAAAATGCGTGGTCACAGCACCAGAGAAGTCGACCAGGAGGAAGATGATGGTTTATCCTGGGTGTGTTCATAACATGGAAACCCACAGGGGCTGCTTTACGCCGGATTTGAGGATGTAGTTGTCAAACTACATAATCGAACCAATAAGAAGAGTCCACTGCTCTTCTTCCTGACCATCAACACAGGAGAAGACACATAACAGAAGAAAGATGGACAGTGAAATTCCTGCTAATGAAGTAGAAATAATGTTAAATGTACCTTCTTCTCTAAAATAACTTTTTCTAAGCTATCTCATTTGTCAAATTCAAACCATTTAATTTTTGTCAAACTGAAAAAATAGCTCTAAATGCAAACAATAAAGAAGAAACTAAAATACATCTTGTACCCTTCAGCCGAGAAAGAGTAAACAACAAGCTCACAAGGCCTGCCCCTTCCCCTCAGGGGAGGGAATGAAAAGTGCTACAAAATAAAATAATAATAATGGAAAGAAGCAAAGCGACTATTCAGAGGAAATAAACTGATGAAAACGCCGAGCTAAAACGTCGAAACATCTTGCTGGGAAGACACGAACCACTGGCAGTACACCCAATTCTCTGAGATGACAACAAATCACTGGGAAAGGCTAAGAAATTATAAAAATTTTACAGTTTGAAACAGAATATATACTTAGAAATTGTATATATGGCCAATGACCTATACTGCAATTTGTTTCTGAGTCAGGATTTTGAATTCTCCCCATGAAGTCTACTGGCAACCCATTAAAGACTTTTATAAAACACAGTAATAGTTTATTGGGAAAACTTTATAGAAATATTGCAGTTGTGAATTCTACAGTTCACCTATAAGTCCCACATACTGTGAACTGCATATCATATTAGGAAGTAAACCAAGTGTAACGATTTGTCCTTGAAGCCTTTGTTGCAAGATCTCCCATTATCAGCTTACACAATATTCTGACTGCACTCTTCTTTAATACAAATAACGCCTACTTTCCTTTGCAACACTGTCACATAAGATTATGGTATAGCGAAAGTACGCTAGCAGTCCTCCTGTGTCAGATCGAATAGATTTCGTTGCTTTTCTTGGCGTTTTGCGGTACGCTCTCCACAATGAACTATGAGTGAAAGTATGCTAGTAGTCTTCCTGTGTCAGATCGAATAGATTTCGTTGCTTTTCTTGGCGTTTTGCGGTAAACACTCCACAATGAAATTTTTTTATTAACAGTTCGCTGTTTGCCATAAGGTCAACCACTCATAATTCCTATATTAAAGTATTAGAAGCTGCTACTGTATCATCTGTATTGCTGTATTCCCTTCTCTTAATTCTCCACAAACATGTATGACTCCTATACATTACGATAAATCCGGCAATGAACTCTCTATAGCATGGTGTGTATCTACATTGAAATTCGCCATGTACACATAGTTGACAAAAACTAGCCTGAACGAACAGCTGGCTCAGATATGTTTTGCACCCTGCTATCTCCTGTCCAATTGTTCTGAGCAGATGTGATTAAACCCACAGATTGCACACATCTCATATCTGTGCAAATTTCGTGCTCAAATGCAGATGTGATGTGCGTAGTCATTTGCACAGAGAGATCTTTGCGTGTGTATAGATAGATTGTGCAGTAGATGCAAAATTTGTAATTGTGTATGATGCTACTGTATTTAAAAATGATATACCTATTTATTTGAATATTGTATGTGATTATTATTTTTTAAAGTGACAATGCAAATATTTACTTTTATATAGATCCAAAGTTGCTAAATAAATAAACAGAATCATGCTAAGACACACGTTTAGACACACTTGTCAGTCATACACAAAAGTTTCTCATTTACGCAGTCGAAAAAGACTGAACACATCTTCCTTTAACAGACGAAATACAGTTATTAATTTTGAGGATTCTTATCAGATTACTGAGCCATACGATGAAGATCGTGAAACCCATTCTCGGCAAAAAGATTCGTGAGATAGCTAAAATCACAAGGAATCAAGTAGGTTTTGTGAAAATTTGTGGCACAACTGACGTAACCCATCCTGTATGGATGCTTGTTGAAAAATACCGCGAAAAGACAAGCCACTGTACCTAGCTTTCCTACATTTCGAAAAGGCATTCAATGAGGTACCACAAGATCTAATCTGGTTTGCACTTCGAGACCATGGCATTCCAGAGAACCTTGTTAACTGGGTACAGCTTCTGTATGTACAACTGAGCTTTGCCCAAGCAACTGCAGGAGTGTCAAATGACTTTCGCATCAAGCAGGAGTCACTGCTGCTTATTCTTGTGACGGACACTGTCACATTAGATCTGCCCATACCACTACCATGGCATGCTGATAATGTCCTGTTGGCTGTGGTGAAAATTTTTTATCTCCAACACCAGTCACAAGAATGGGACGGCCGACTTGCGTGATTTGGCCTGTGGTTCAACAAAAGATAAAATGAGTACATGAAATCAGATCTGCCAGAAATTGGGTCCATCAACATTAATGGAGAAGATCTACCAAGATTCAAAATTTAAGTATCTCAGTTCTTCAGTCTCTAACGATGGCCAACTTACAGAAGAGGTCAACGCAAGGATGCAGGCAGCTTGGATGAAGTGGCGAACTACAACAGGGGTCACCTACGATCATCGGATTAACGATCGCCTGAAATCAAAAATCTACCAGACTGTTATCTGTTCTGCTACTCTCTATGGCACCGAGAGTTGGCCAACTACAAAAGAGGCAGAACAACGACTTGGGGTCTTGGAAACTAAAATGCTTAGATGGCCAAGTGATATCACTCAACTGGATCACGTTTCGAATGATACTATCAGAAAGCGTTTCGGGATCACACCGATTCAGAGGAAAATACAAGAAAGCCGTGTCTGCTGGTTTGGATATGTGCTGCGTAGAGTGAACGATAACACTGCAGAGGCAGCATACACAGTGGAAGTCATGAGAAAGAGACCCAAGATATGACTTAGACGTCGATGGGCCGACACTCTGCACAATGATCTCAAGGCTGTAAATCTTCATCCAGACATGGCTCACGATCGAACAAAATGGGGACAACTAATCCATTGAGCGAACCCTGCGATCAGGTGGGACCAACACTAAAGAAAAAGAAGAAGAATACTGAGGACTCTTATAGTAATTTGATCTACATTTCATTTACTTTTCACGTTGTATTCTGCAGGACAATTCTGTCATATTGAAGCACAAGTAATATATTACTTTGTCAGTTATATTTGTACAGATTGTTACCACTTCATTGGTAGAGCTTTCACTACTGATTCAGAGAATCCATTCACATTGTTGTGTTAAATTCTCCGGTGAGCATTTCGTCGTATTACGTATTTCTACGGACAGTTTTGTCTGTGGCTTTACCCACAGTCTAATAAATACAGTCGCGACACTCCCTGGTGCGAAAGTTGCTACTGTTTGACAGCTGGAGCGACACTAGCGTTCCAAGAGGTGAGAAAGCAGAAAGTCAAATGCATCATAAGGATAATGTTTGACTTTTAACTATTTTCTATTTAATTAAGGGAATAGTTGTTATATTTCTGCATTCCATGGGTTAGTAAGTTACCAAGAGACACAAATTATCGTAAAATATATGTAAAAACAGCTGAATCACACTGATTCAGTGACGTAAGCTACAATTCATTCATGAAAAAGTACTTTTGAATATGTCTATATTTGCAGCTTATTCCGCTGAAAGAAAGAGAATATGAACACAATTCATGCATGAGAAGCATATATTTCTATTGTTGTCTGTTGTTATCATCACAGGCACTTTCCTTGAAACTTGAATTGCTTTTAATGTAGTACAATGATTCGTCGTTTCTTACTCTTCACTCGACTTTCTAATAAACGAATATTTTAGTAAATGTAATTACCTTTGCTTCAAAAGTGAATTAAAGATTATTGCCGTTTGTGGCTCATATTTAACAACAATTCTGGAATTAGTTTCTCTTGCATTGGGAAACAGTTTCATTGCTTTTGACGATGTATTACCACGTCTGTGTGGTTTTCTCTTACGCTGCAGTTCTGGTAGCTTACTTGATTCGTTAAATAACGTAGGTAATAGATTCGACATAGGTTTCCAGCGTTCCTCATTCACTGATTTGGCTGAAAGTGTAGCAAACAAAACTCCACTGCATTGGTTAGATATACGATGTCTTTCTGTAAAACGTCACCAATATTTTGTTGTTGAAGAAAAACGATATTATTTCGTAAATGATCGTATCGTTTGTTACAAGTAAACTGCCGTGTAATGCATCATTTCGTATCTTCCAGTGTCCTTAGGAAACTAAATAATCACAAATATGGTGTAATTTTTTTAGTTATTATCGATGTTTATGTTGCTACATTCAGTTCATATTATAAAAACTATATTACAAATCAATATAAATATTAGTATTTGCACTCATCAGATGAAGGTTAAGATGGCGAATGTGTGGCAGTAGAAAATACTTCGTGTGTTAAAAATAGATACTTTTAGTAGTTTATTTCTTTAAATACGAACTTATCTTACTGTGTGCAAATGGATTATCACCACCTCCTATCAAAAAATGAAATTTCAATGACCAGACGAAAATTGTGGTAAATATCAAGTTCTCATGCAAGACCAGTGTACTATGGCTTCCTTCAGTACTAAAATACATGAAACGACAGAAACATCGTCGAATAAACCTTGCTACTGTAAAAAGAGGGTAGAAAAAGTAGTTTATTGTGCAAAATGCAGACCTAAATTTCATTACTCGTGTGTTAAAACAACTGCTGGAACAAAAATCTGGAAGTGTAACGAGTGCTTTCTATTAGATAGGTCTAAACCAGACTACTTCAGGAACGCTCTCTCGAAACCATGTGAGTGTAAAAAGTTAATTGAAGAACTCAGAACAACGAAAAATGAACTTAGGAACGCAAAATCATTAATAAGTGAACTGACTAACAAACTGAATAAACAGGAAGTGCTCAAACGCGATATTTTGCGTGATACAAACGATCGTAATGAGACTAGTGCTATGAAACGAAATGTTGCACACGAACTTGTCAACATGATATCCAGTGATTGTGTGCCATGTAACAGAAATCAACCATTTTCAAGCATCAGTGTCTGATATAAATATGAAATCCAAGGAAAATTGTGAAAACAAGGACTGTAAACATAAAATGCAAGTAAGTGGACACCACAGTAATAGTGATATGCACAAAAATAAAAGCAATGTCAATATATATTCCAATAATCATGGTCACGGCATTGCAGAAATATTACTTTATGACTACTGTGTGGAAGCTAATAGCTTTGTCAAACCAGGAGCCTGTATGCAACAAATTACCAAAAAGATAAAAACTGAAAAAGATTCTGTAATCGTTGCAGGAGCAAACGATGTCTTTAGAAACGAACTATCCAATGCAATGCGTAATCTTAGGACAGTAATAAACACTATTAGGGAAATAATTGTCGTTGTTGTTGGAATTCCGCATAGGCATGACCTTCCGGATTGGTTGTGTGCAAACGCAGAAATAAATGGTTCAAATGGCTCTGAGCACTATGGGACTTAACATCTATGATCACCGGTCCCCTACAACTTAGAACTACTTAAACGTAACTAACCTACGAACATCACACAACTCCCAGCCATCACGAGGCAGAGAAAATCCCTGTCCCCGCCGAGAATCGAACCCGGGAACCCGGGCGTGGGAAGCAAGAACGCTACCGCACGACCACGAGCTGCGGGCAATGCAGAAATAAAAAGAGCCAATAGGCAATACTTGAAAATATGCAAGGCCTATCGAAATGCATATTTCTTAAGTGATAATTCCATTGAAAGAAATTGCTATACAAAGCATGGCACGCATTTTAATAAAATGGGCAAGAAGTTCCTGGGCCAAGAAATTAACTGGATGCTGGAAACAGTAAAAATACTAGAAGATATAGTTGATGTTGTTCCAGCTCCTCCACTAATGCCACCAAAATCTACAACAGGAGCAAAATCCACCACTAGTACAGTAGATCCAGTCAACAGGCAAGATTTAACAGATGTAGTTTCAGCTCCTTGATCAATGCAAATGTAGTTCACAGCAAGGGTTACCTCTCCCACACCAGCAGCAGAATCTACTACACCTGGACAGAAATCATTGCATGAATATTCATCAGTAGAAATATCTGAAGGCAACATTAGACTTCGACTCACAAGAAAAATAGCTCCACCAAAACATCTGCAGAAGTTTTTATTGGCAGGCAGCATCACACAAATAGTAAACAGTTTTCTACCAGAATGTACAGGGTTTAGGCAACAAGCTAGGTGAAATAGAAGTCCTCCTAAGTGACAATTTAAAATAAACTGCAGTCTTGTATGTAAGCGAGCATTGGCTCAAAGAGACACAGTCAGGTACTGCTGTTATTCATGAATTTGAAATGATAAGTATGTTTCTAGAGTTAATAGTAAGGGTGGTGGTACGTGTGTATATGTCAGGACAGGTCTTGGTGCGAAAGAAGTTGAATATAGTAATGTAAAATGCATAGAAAAAGACTTTGAATACTGTGTATGTGAATTAATAAAAACTGAAAATGTTTATTGTGTGCATATATAGATCACCATCAGGGAATTTTACTTCTTTTCTCCACAACCTTGAAATGCTGCTAAATCAACTCAAACAGCAATTAACAAATTCAATTATCCTTAGAGATTTTGGTGTTAATTTTAAAACGAACTGCAGTAAACAACAACAACTGACCAATCTGTTCTGATCTTATAATATGACAGCAGCATTAACAGAAGACACTAGATGTTTAAATGGGTCTGAAACAATAATTGATCAAGTATTTGTCAATAAGAATAAATGTGAGCATATCACTGAAGTAAAAGAGATGGGGTTCTCAGATCATAAGGCAGGCATGTTAATATTATATGATATATCTATCATGGATCCAGTGGTATATGAAAAATACAGAGAGAAACGATTTGTAAATGAAGACAGCATAAGGGTTTTTAATAAGAAGCTTAAAAATATAACTTGGGACACGTAATCAGCCTGTGTTGTAGATAAAAAATTTGAGTCATTCCTAGCAAATTATTGGCATTGTTATGATAACGCATTTCCTATTAAACGAGTCAAAATTAAAAGCAAAACAAAGACATGGGTAACACAGGGATAAAAAAATCTGCAGTCACTCTGTGAAAGTTAAACAAGTCTGCAAAAAGTACTGTTGCATTGAAACCATATGTGAAAATTTACAGGAAAGTATATAAAAAAGTTATAATAGTGGCTAAGAAACTAAATACTGACTCATATAACAGGAAAGGAACTAACAAAATAGAATCAACCTGGGAGGTAATAAATAGGAGCATACGTAAACAAAAAAGTTAAAACATCGTTCTTGTAATTAAAAGTGAAGGGAAAACAGTTGAGGACCCACTACAGATAGCCAACATATTCAACACACGTGACACAAATATCGCAACAAAACTGATACAAGGAAGATGTGATTTCAACTCCAGAGTGCAACTACCAATGAATGATAAAACCATGTTTCTATACCTTGTTACTGCACTAGAGGTATAAAATGCCTTAAATCAGTGAAAAAATAAAATGACATGTGGCTGTCATGGGATTCCAGACAAAGTAATAAAGAACAGTGCAAGATACATAGATTCCCCGATTGCTGACATGATTAACATTTCATTTAGCACAGGAGTCTTCCCAGAAAAACTAAAGAAACCGATTGTCAAGCCTATTTACAAGAAGGGTGACCAGTCTGATGTTATCAATTACTGGCCTATATCATTGTAATTGAAAGGGTAATGCATGAAAGACTGTCTCATTTTCTTAACAAAAATCTAATTCTACTTAAAGGGCAAAACGGTTTTAGGAAAAATAGGTCAACTGACACAGCAATTTATAACTTTTTAAAACTGATCATAAATTCTGTAGATAAAAATGAATTAAACTGTGGCCTGTTTTTGGACCTGTCTAAGGCTTTCGATGTCATTGACCATAATTTACTGCTCAGGAAGCTATATTGCTACGGGGTTTGTAGAGTAGCACAATTGGTTCAAATCCTATCTTTCTAATAGGTATCAGAAGGTAGAGACACAGCATGCGGGTAAAGTCTACTCATCAGCATATCAAAGAGTCAGGTATGGCATGCTGCAGGGCTCCGTACTGGGGCCATTGCTGTTCGTAATATTTGTAAATGATTTTCCAAGTCATTTATCAACAGCAGATGCAGTATTGTTTGCTGATAACACCAGTCTATTTGTCAAAGCTACGAATGAAACTGACTTACTGGAGGGAGTCACAGTAGCCACAGAAGAAGCAAACATGTGGTTTACTAACAACAAATTAATTGTTAATGACAAAAAAAGGTTTGGATGAACTTCAGACATATAACAAACAAACTAAATTCTGACCTAACTGTAAAACTTGGGCAGTGTAAGCTAGAGCAAACGCCCACACTAAATTTTTAGCATTATTGCTAGATGAATATTTAATGTGGGAGAGACACACAAAAATGCTAAATAATTTAGTCAATATTGTTATTTTCTTAGAATACAAAAAAATTCCTGTAGTGTTGATGCAGTGTTATGTTCATACTTCGCACTCATACATAGCACACTAAGAAATGGTATCATAATTTGGGGGAATACCACTTTGGCCAAACACTCGTTTGTGCTTCAAAAGAGGGCAATAAGGATAATCAGAGGTATGACACACAAAGAATCATGTAAAAAAACTTTTAAGGAACTACAAATCATGACTCGTCTATGTATCTATATTTATGAAAGTATATCTTTTATGAAGGCACACCAGGAACATTTATTTTTAAACAGTCAAGTTCATAACTACAAAAAGAGAAATAGAGACGACTTTCATAGAGAAAGTCATACAAAAGCTATGTATCAAAAAAGTGTTCTTTATCTGCCAAAAATCTTGTTAGTGCACTACCAAAGGAAATTAAAAGTATACCAAAATTCCACATATTCAAAAAAGAACTTTAAAAAAATGTTAATTAGCAAGAGGTTTTATAGTGTCAAGGAATACTTAAATCACTAGCTTTCAATATAGAGTAGCTTATTTCCTTCATCGTAATGGCCCAAATGATCATTGAAAACTAAATTGTATTCATCCATGATTCTAATTTAGCATATTATGAATGTTGTTAGGCATAAGGTTTCATGTTATATGTAGCAATATTTTATTTATGGACATATAATTGTAAATCTTATCACGTCCTATTTTCTATGTAAGGCAATGTATGACAAATCCTATATCATTTTTATAATGATGAGATACAAGGATGCTAAGTAAATAAATTAATATATATATATATCGTATACAGAAGTGTTATTATGAATGTTGTTATGATATAGTTTCATGTATGTGTAATAATATTTTATTTGTGGACACATAATTGTAAATCTTTTCATGTCCTATTTTCTGTGTAAGGCAATGTATGACAAATCATATATCATTTTTATAATGATGAGATACAAGGATGCTAAGTAAATAAACAAATATTGAATACAGATGTGTCCCTTGCGGGCCGCTTGGGGCGTTGCTATCGCTGATCGTAACAAAAACGAGACAGTGTCGCGACTATGACAGACTGTGGTCTAACGTTTTAACTTTGACTATCGACACTTTGAACCTATATCAATAACTTTGTTTTGGTGGTTTTCGACGTTATAACAGATAGCAGAGAACCAGAGATGCTTGAAAAGTGAAAACTATTGTGTAGTGTGTTGTGTAAAGTGTAACAAAAATGTATTGAGCAATCGAAAAACATACGTTTGTTTGTTGTTGTGTGCAGTACAACGGTTGTGAGACGCCAACTGTGATACAGCTGTAGTATGGAGTGCGAAACTGGTAATCTATATGGAATTATATTAATACAATATGTTATATTAACTGTTGCAGACTTCTGCTTGTATGTTGCTCGGTTTTCAACAAAAAGTAGTCATGTGTCGTTATGTCGTTATTACTGTTTTTTACTGTACCAGCATCTTATGTACACCTGTTACTGCAACTGTAAAAGTTGATTACGTGGATGAGAACCCGTATGACAGTGCCGTTTGTTATATTTTCTTTCATATACGCGATGTATTACGTGATGTTCTTATGCTGTCGTACCATATCTTATTAACAAAGTTATATCTTTAGGGAAGTCAGCTTTTTCACGTTTTGTGAGTGCAGAAAGCAATGTAAATCACAGGATTTGTGACATATGCGGAAATGTTTTCCCATGGCAAGAATGATCATTAAAGAAGGTACTCGTGTTACATATTTAAGTTTATTATATTGACATGATATTGCAGTGTTGTCGTTGCCTATTTGTTGTATCATAGTCATTCAGCTGCCAAATTCTACGTTTGCATTTTTAGTATTTGGAAAGTCTCCGTGGTATGCGATTGAAGCGAGGATTGTTACTAGTGACTGGTTTTTCTAGAAGTATTAGTAGAATTTACAATTTTTTTTATTATTGTAATGAAACATAGCAGCTTATTGATATACTTGTTTGTTTTTGTCCTGAAGTGTAAATATGTTCTTACATCTATTAAAATTTGAAAAGTTTCAGATGTTGAACTGTTGCTCTGGTGAGTAGGAGCAATGTGATTGATGGCAGTGAATATTAGTGAGAGTAATAGTTGACAGTAATTGTAGTATGAAGATGTCAAAACAGGAATTTCAATCTTTTAGAAGTAACATTTAATTATGTAAGATGTGAAAGCTTGATAGCAACAAGAGAAACTTATGCTGTAATTTTGCGTTCCATATTTTCAAGAGAGGTATTAGAAGCACGATGAATAGTGGTATCCCAGAAGTCATGACAGATGAGGTGTTACCATTTTATTAGTAACATATATTAACAAATTGGTTCAGCATTCCATCAGTCGACAGTAATAACACTATAAATGTAAATCACTGTTATTGATTGTATCATGGTATAGAGTTGCTGGTTAGGTAGTTTTGTGGATTAAGTGAAGCATTCGATACTGCTTTTTCAAGTTGCACCCTAATGGTCACCATTCAACCTAACCTAGACCGTAGGCTATGTTACAGATTGGTATATCCTAGCTAAGATTTTGGATTCACATTTGTTTATTTCACAGTCATATCCATGCAGCTACCTTTCAACGTGACCTAAAACTTGGGCTATGCTGCAAATCATTCTGTCACCATAACCCACATACAGTAGACTAATACAGTTGCAAAAGAAATATTGTCATTGTTTTGTTCTCTTTCTGTTCACACGCACATGATGTCAAGTACCACATCGTCATTACATTATGGGACAGAGTCTATGTCAGTAGGTTCAGTTGTCCCAATCATATTCTGTCACTAGAAAAGAATTTATCGACATAGTTTAATGGATGATATTTTTGGTCACTCAACATTTTTGCTTTGAACAGCTCAACTGGTAGGGGCTCAGCACTATTTGACAGTGCACTAAACGTCTGAATTGCCATTGCTGGGAAAGTACCATGTTTCAACATCTTGGCCTGTCTGGACTGTTTTTTTTTTCTGTATGTTTTGATTGTGAATGTAATGTCTCTTGATGTATGTGTTATGACTTCAAGTGAATGAGGCAGTTGAATACAGATTGACTGCAAAACAACTCCTAGTTTTGCAAAAGTGTGTTTTCAGAGGTCCTTTTTTGTTCAGAATAATGATATCATTGCTTTCTTCTGTAGCAGAGCAGCACCAGCATGCTTCTGCATGCCGCGGAGTGCTCCCGTAACAACAGTCCAGCGTTATGTAGCTCTGAAATAAGCCATATTAGTGTGTTGGCAGGTGGGTCTGCTATTCTGTTATAATGATTTCAGGTTCCCTTCCCTGATCACACATGCAGGCCTACAATGTGCTTCTTCCAAATTAATTTACTGTGTCTGAAGAAACCCAGAAGTTTGACAGCTCTAGTGTTAGTAAGTGCTCCGTTGTCACTGAGCCTTAATGCCTTCATCTGTTGTTGTTTCTTTTTTTTTGCAATATATGCATAAACAGTCCTTGACCTCACCAGGCAGGACATCTGCTTGTTTTACTGCCTGCATATCATTCTTCCCATGTACAATTTCGTGTTTGCAAACTGCTGACTTTGTTCATTTGGGCTTATGTCATTAGCAAAAATCTCCATCAACACAACGTCTACTACATACCCTTGTGGCACACCATATTGCAATTTCTGTTTGCAAGAAACTGCTCAGTTTACTGATAAGATAGGATTCAAGTTTTTCCAGGCCAGCTTCCTCAGCACTGTAAGTTTTTAACTTGTTAAGTAACGCTGTATATGGAATGCATAATAGGCCTCAGTAGCATCGCAGAGTACCAGTGCTTTAGACTCTCTTTCCTCTAAAGTTTGATTTATAAAATTATGTTTAGTGTTGCTGTTGTATTGAACTTGCTCTTCCGAAAATCACTAATTGTATTGAGAACAGTGCAGGACATGCCATAAATGTCATGGCTTCCTGGTGGTTTTTACATTTTTACAACTTTCGCAGTGCTATTTGGATGTACCCTCATCAGATTTTGCATGCTGCACTGGTCCCAAGGTTTCTCAGAAATTGCAGTATCTATTCCTAAGAGAAGTATTTCATATACAGTACATTCTCTTTTATACATGAATTGTGATGCAACAGAAATTTGAGGGGGGGGGGTTCCAGAATATCTTTGGATGAATACCATTCTGTAATTTTTCTGCTTAACAAGAATGAATGCAGCAAGACACACAAACCATGGAACTTTATAGGCCCCTAATGCAAGTTTTCACAAAAATGTATCTCCAACTGCACACACAATGCTTTGGATTTAAATTTATGACAGGAAAAAGCAGGTTTTAGTAATGAATGCAGCACAATGAATCATTTGCAAGCCATGAATGAGTGCTATGAGCTTTTGTGGAACATCGTATTGATTGAACCAGAATAAGTATACTGAAGAATATGCCATGCATGTCAATGGCACAGTTTCTTTTAAATTTCACTAAGATAATGGGAAATATATGGTTCACTTCTGTAGCTGAGTGGTCAGCTCATCTGACAACTCCCATGCAGTTGACCCAGGTTCAGTTCCCTGGCACTGTCAGGGATTTTTTCCTCAGTGGAAAGACTGTAACTGGGCCTACTAATTCTTGCGATAGCAACTAAGGAGCCATTTGAATGAAAAGTAGCTGCTCTAAGGTCTTGAAAGCAGACAGAGTTACGTGCTGTCCCAGAGCCCTGCCATACTTCATCTGAGTGATGCCATGTGGGAGATGACACAGCGACCTGTTGGTATCATGTAGTCCTCTGGACCTGATTGCAGGATTTAGTTTTTTAGTGGGAAGTTCACATTTCTTTGGGTAAACAGATCTTCATCACCAACACTGTTCTCAGCATCATTAGAGGAAGATTTCAGATCCCCATACTAGCAAAATATAGGAGTATGAGTCAGTGGACCATTTCTGAACCATCTGTATTTAGCTGTTAACATTGTACAGTGAGCCTCAGTAGTATGGCCTCTCAATTGCGAGGCCCACGTCTGGTCTCTAGTCACTCGTGCACAACAATGAATTATCATGCACAACATTGCTGTTATTTAATTACACTGTTAAACAATACTATATACATCTATAATTGTGGCTTTCTTTTCAGTTCAGTATCAGGGCTTTTAAAAGGAAACACATCATGTTATGTCCTAAGCAGAAATTTGAAATTTTAGGTAACATGAACCGAAGTTCTTCACAGAAAGCTATTGCTGCTTAGTGCAGTATCGTATGAGCAGCTATTTATTATGTTAAAAAGAAAGATGTTATTCTGTTATATGCAACTGCAGTGGAGAGCAGTTTGGGAAAATGGAGGTGAAACGCGAAAGTGAGAATGAAGAATTCGACATAGCTGTTCACAGACGACAGTGAAGGAATCCACAACAGTGGCCCTATAATAAAGGAAAAAGCGATGGTTGCATTTTACAGGCAGCTTGGCAGCAGTAACTTGTTTTCAGTGGGGGGAGGGGGGGGGGGGGGCTATGAAACTGGAGGAAACCCAGACAGCTGACAGTCACAGGGGAAAGTTGCTAAGTTAGCAAAAAAGATATAACTGCTAAGATAACTGGTCTCTGTTACAAGATGCTGCTTTAAAAAACATTAGCCACAAAGAAAGAAAAGAAAGCTCGTGAATACGAACAACTGAAACAGTGCGTAACATTTACGGCATGTTGCAATGCAAATTGGTGTCAGAAACTGCTGCTCATTGTGATTAGAAAATACCAACATCTACATTGTTCTCAACACAGTGACAGAAATACGCTATGAGTGCTATGTCGTGCTCAGAAGAAAGTGTGGATCGACAGAGAAATGTTCTCTCAGTGGTTCCTTGAAACATTTGTACCAGCTGTGAGAAAAGAGCTGAAGAAGAAAAGCTTCCGCTTAAAACTATCCTTATAATTGACTGTGTTCCCAGTCATCCTTCTGATGTGACTCTACCCGATTGGTATACAGGCACTGTTTCTTCCACCCATTGTGACAGCCCTGATTAACCCAAAGGACCATGGAATTTTGGAATCAATTAAACATCATTATCAACTTGCAATTCTTGTCACCTTGCCTTGCTGAATGCATGTGCAAGCAACTCTTAGTGAGACCATTTTGAATGTTTGAAAAGCAATGAATATATGAAAAGCAATCAACTATTTTCCAGACAGCAGAAGCATGTGATGAAGTGGAGAATGCCACTGTAATAAAGAGCTGGAAGAAATTGTGACCATCCATTAATGCAGAGTTGGAGCCAGTACTCTGTGAGAGTGGAGAGTCAGTCAAATTGGAATCATTTCCTGATAGTTTGTACGCTGGCTAACTTTCAGGGGGTGGAAAGATTGTTGAAAATGGTGTTGCTCAGTGGCGGAGGAAAGCTGTGAGCTAGACCAAACTTTGAAAGATGAATAAATAATCAAAAGTGTGCAGGCAAGTAATGATGAAAGTGATGCTGTCCTGCCAGCAACTCATTAAGTTCTACATCTACATCCATACTCCGCAAGCCACCTGACAGTGTGTGGCGGAGGGTACCTTGAATACCTCTATCGGTTCTCCCTTCTATTCCAGTCTCATATTGTTCGTGGAAAGAAGGATTGTCGTTATGCCTCTATGTGGGCTCTAATCTCTCTGATTTTTATCCTCATGGTCTCTTTGCGAGATATACGTAGGAGGGAGCAATATACTGCTTGACTCCTCCGTGAAGGTATGTTCTCGAAACTTCAACAAAAGCCCGTACCAAGCTACTGAGCGTCTCTCCTGCAGAGTCTTCCACTGGAGTTTATCTATCATCTCCGTAACTCTTTCGCGATTACTAAATGATCCTGTAACGAGGCGCGCTGCTCTCCATTGGATCTTCTCTATCTCTTCTATCAACTCTATCTGGTACGGATCCCACACTGCTGAGCAGTATTCAAGCAGTGGGCGAACAAGCGTACTGTAACCTACTTCCTTTTTTTTCGGATTGCATTTCCTTAGGATTCTTCCAATGAATCTGTCTGGCATCTGCTTTACCGATGATCAACTTTACATCATCATTCCATTTTTAATCACTCCTAATGCGTACTCCCAGATAATTTATGGAATTAACTGCTTCCAGTTGCTGACCTGCTAAATTGTAGCTAAATGATAAGGGATCTTTCTTTCTATGTATTCGCAGCACATTACACTTGTCTACATTGAGATTCAATTGCCATTCCCTGCACCATGCATCAATTCGCTGCAGATCCTCCTGCATTTCCATACAATTTTCCATTGTTACAACATCTCGATATACCACAGCATCATCCGCAAAAAGCCTCAGTGGACTTCCGATGTCATCCACAAGGTCATTTATGTATACTGTGAATAGCAACAGTCCTACGACACTCCTTTGTGGCACACCTGAAATCGCTCTTACTTCGGAAGACTTCTCTCCATTGAGAATGACAGGCTGTGTTCTGTTATCTAGAAACTCTTCAATCCAATCACACAATTGGTCTGATAGTCCATATGCTCTTACTTTGTTCATTAAACGACTGTGGGAAACTGTATCGAACGCCTTGCAGAAGTCAAGAAACACGGCATCTACCTGGGAACCTGTGTCTATGGCCCTCTGAGTCTCGTGGACGAATTGCGCGAGATGGATGGGATCTGTAGGGAAGGTGGAAACTTGAGATGCTGTAGCGTCAGTCCTTTGCTAACGTGCCTACATCAGGGCAACAGTCTTCGTTAAGAACACTTTGAAACTCCTTAGGAGAAGGATTAAATAAAACCTACCGTATTGTAAACTAACTTTATTACATTGGACAAATTAATTCTATTTCAATTCTTTCCAGCCGTACTTTATTCACTTGGCTTTCACAGAGCCTAGTCCCTTAGCAATGAGTGGGGTTATGCAGTGATTAGCAAACTGCACTTGCATTTGGGAGGACTATGCTTCAGATCCCTGCCCAGCCTTCCATATTTCGGATTTCTTTGCTTTCCCTACATTGCTCCAGGAAAATGCCGGGATGGTTCCTTTGAAAAGGACACAGTTCCCAGTGAAAAGGGTACAGTCAGTTCCCTTTCATAATCCGATCTTGTGCTCTATCTCTAATGTCTGCAGTCTCAGTGGGGCATTAAAACTTGAACCTTCCTTCCTTTTTAGTATTCGGGAGGATGAGTGTTCAAACCTGCATCCGGCCATCCTGATTAAGGTTTTCCATGATTTCCCTAAATCGTTTCAGGCAAATTCCAAGATGTTACCTTTGAAAGGGCATGGCAGATTTCCTTCCCCATCCTTCCCTAATCAGGGTTTGTGCACAGTCTCTAATGACCTTGCTGTTGACAGCATGTTAAACACTAATTTCATCCTCCTCCTCCGTTTTACTGCCATTGCAAGTGTTGATCCTGTACAAGGATATCAGGAGCACACGTTCAGAGTCACTAGTATGTGGCAACTGGTTTTCATGGAAGGAAAGGACAATAGTTTGTGGAGACATCACTTTAAAAATATCAGAAAACTTTTTATGGCTCACTCACCATTCACAGTCGGCAATATCATTTGTAATGATTGCAGGTACAGAGTTCAAATAGAACTGAAACTGCCGTAGGTGCTAACATGTTGGTGAGTGCAACGGTATGGTAAGAAAAACATTTAGATGCCAGTATTCCAAACACATGGTTCATAGTCAAGAAGCCATCTGAAACCTTTTTAAACACATGGCAATTGGTGAAATTAATTTTTTGTACAATCTGAGGAATCTGTCACTGCCAAATGATGCACAATAAAGTTAATGCAAGATAATCAAAGATGCATAACTGAATTGTAGTCATGTTGTTCTGACATGTGAGTCTTGAGATTTTCTGACTAGTTTTTTCTGGGATTAGGTCCCAGGTGTCATCATATACATCATATATCTTAGCTGTAAGGCAGTGCTTAAGTTGCCTCCATTATTCCCAACTGCATCCAAATGCCACACAACTCATTTGGGATAGTCATTCATATCTTCAGGTATATGAATGGGACTTAAAGTACTCCGTCAGAATGACAGTGGAGTCTAATAAGAGTAAGCTGTCTCCATGCAGTGCGTACCATTCGTTCAATGGTTCTGGCTATTTCAGAAGCGTGGTTGAAGTGTAGCTCGCGGATTAGAATCCAAATATAATATAATTTGAGAAGATTGGATTGATAAATAGGACATACACAGGGTGATTATACTTTCACCACTTGAGCCAGTGTAGACGGAAAACTATTTAATGTATGGGTACCTAACTTTTTAGGAATGGTGTTCAGTCTGTGTGCTGCAGGTTTTGCGTTGTTAGTGGTGTTATTGTCATAATTTGCCAATAGACGCCGGGATGGTACGGCGACATAGGTTTGGGACACAAACATCACTCTGCATTACTGTTGCAGTCAGTCAACATGGATCTGGGCAAGGTGGGTAGGGTTTCACTCGTAAAGCTGTTTTATCAAAAAAACTGCAATAGTGCTGCCGCTTTTCATGAGTGTTGACACATTGAAGGAATACATAGAGGTCCTCTTTCTGCACTGGGGTTGAACACAATTTGGGCATGTAAATTAACTGGCAATTTGGAAATTGCTCCTGGGAGAGACAGACAGCCAATTGCATCACAAATTGTTGAAGTCATTGTTGCCATGGCTGAGAATGTTGGACACAATGTGCAATCTTCAAGCAGTGCATGAGCTGTGTCATGAGAGCTGTACATTTCGTGGTCTGCCATTCAAAACATGTAGTGAACAATTGTGAAATGGTGTCTCTAATGCTGTTACAGGGTGACATGATGTAGACGGTCATCACATTGAGCAACATTTGTAACCTAGAACATAAACATGGTATGCAGTTAACAAATGTTACCGTTTCATGTGGAAATTAAAATGTGTTTCTTTCAGTGGTTTATTTGTCAATACTGTTTCACATGTTCTTACACATGTTTCCACAAAGTTCCATTATCCTACAATCACTCATTTTTTGTGGGGGCTCTCGCAAGTAGTGAAAGTTTAATCACAGCCACACTCCTAATGCGTACTCCCAGATAATTTATGGAATTAACTGCTTCCAGTTGCTGACCTGCTAAATTGTAGCTAAATGATAAGGGATCTTTCTTTCTATGTATTCGCAGCACATTACACTTGTCTACATTGAGATTCAATTGCCATTCCCTGCACCATGCATCAATTCGCTGCAGATCCTCCTGCATTTCCATACAATTTTCCATTGTTACAACATCTCGATATACCACAGCATCATCCGCAAAAAGCCTCAGTGGACTTCCGATGTCATCCACAAGGTCATTTATGTATACTGTGAATAGCAACAGTCCTACGACACTCCTTTGTGGCACACCTGAAATCGCTCTTACTTCGGAAGACTTCTCTCCATTGAGAATGACAGGCTGTGTTCTGTTATCTAGAAACTCTTCAATCCAATCACACAATTGGTCTGATAGTCCATATGCTCTTACTTTGTTCATTAAACGACTGTGGGAAACTGTATCGAACGCCTTGCAGAAGTCAAGAAACACGGCATCTACCTGGGAACCTGTGTCTATGGCCCTCTGAGTCTCGTGGACGAATTGCGCGAGATGGATGGGATCTGTAGGGAAGGTGGAAACTTGAGATGCTGTAGCGTCAGTCCTTTGCTAACGTGCCTACATCAGGGCAACAGTCTTCGTTAAGAACACTTTGAAACTCCTTAGGAGAAGGATTAAATAAAACCTACCGTATTGTAAACTAACTTTATTACATTGGACAAATTAATTCTATTTCAATTCTTTCCAGCCGTACTTTATTCACTTGGCTTTCACAGAGCCTAGTCCCTTAGCAATGAGTGGGGTTATGCAGTGATTAGCAAACTGCACTTGCATTTGGGAGGACTATGCTTCAGATCCCTGCCCAGCCTTCCATATTTCGGATTTCTTTGCTTTCCCTACATTGCTCCAGGAAAATGCCGGGATGGTTCCTTTGAAAAGGACACAGTTCCCAGTGAAAAGGGTACAGTCAGTTCCCTTTCATAATCCGATCTTGTGCTCTATCTCTAATGTCTGCAGTCTCAGTGGGGCATTAAAACTTGAACCTTCCTTCCTTTTTAGTATTCGGGAGGATGAGTGTTCAAACCTGCATCCGGCCATCCTGATTAAGGTTTTCCATGATTTCCCTAAATCGTTTCAGGCAAATTCCAAGATGTTACCTTTGAAAGGGCATGGCAGATTTCCTTCCCCATCCTTCCCTAATCAGGGTTTGTGCACAGTCTCTAATGACCTTGCTGTTGACAGCATGTTAAACACTAATTTCATCCTCCTCCTCCGTTTTACTGCCATTGCAAGTGTTGATCCTGTACAAGGATATCAGGAGCACACGTTCAGAGTCACTAGTATGTGGCAACTGGTTTTCATGGAAGGAAAGGACAATAGTTTGTGGAGACATCACTTTAAAAATATCAGAAAACTTTTTATGGCTCACTCACCATTCACAGTCGGCAATATCATTTGTAATGATTGCAGGTACAGAGTTCAAATAGAACTGAAACTGCCGTAGGTGCTAACATGTTGGTGAGTGCAACGGTATGGTAAGAAAAACATTTAGATGCCAGTATTCCAAACACATGGTTCATAGTCAAGAAGCCATCTGAAACCTTTTTAAACACATGGCAATTGGTGAAATTAATTTTTTGTACAATCTGAGGAATCTGTCACTGCCAAATGATGCACAATAAAGTTAATGCAAGATAATCAAAGATGCATAACTGAATTGTAGTCATGTTGTTCTGACATGTGAGTCTTGAGATTTTCTGACTAGTTTTTTCTGGGATTAGGTCCCAGGTGTCATCATATACATCATATATCTTAGCTGTAAGGCAGTGCTTAAGTTGCCTCCATTATTCCCAACTGCATCCAAATGCCACACAACTCATTTGGGATAGTCATTCATATCTTCAGGTATATGAATGGGACTTAAAGTACTCCGTCAGAATGACAGTGGAGTCTAATAAGAGTAAGCTGTCTCCATGCAGTGCGTACCATTCGTTCAATGGTTCTGGCTATTTCAGAAGCGTGGTTGAAGTGTAGCTCGCGGATTAGAATCCAAATATAATATAATTTGAGAAGATTGGATTGATAAATAGGACATACACAGGGTGATTATACTTTCACCACTTGAGCCAGTGTAGACGGAAAACTATTTAATGTATGGGTACCTAACTTTTTAGGAATGGTGTTCAGTCTGTGTGCTGCAGGTTTTGCGTTGTTAGTGGTGTTATTGTCATAATTTGCCAATAGACGCCGGGATGGTACGGCGACATAGGTTTGGGACACAAACATCACTCTGCATTACTGTTGCAGTCAGTCAACATGGATCTGGGCAAGGTGGGTAGGGTTTCACTCGTAAAGCTGTTTTATCAAAAAAACTGCAATAGTGCTGCCGCTTTTCATGAGTGTTGACACATTGAAGGAATACATAGAGGTCCTCTTTCTGCACTGGGGTTGAACACAATTTGGGCATGTAAATTAACTGGCAATTTGGAAATTGCTCCTGGGAGAGACAGACAGCCAATTGCATCACAAATTGTTGAAGTCATTGTTGCCATGGCTGAGAATGTTGGACACAATGTGCAATCTTCAAGCAGTGCATGAGCTGTGTCATGAGAGCTGTACATTTCGTGGTCTGCCATTCAAAACATGTAGTGAACAATTGTGAAATGGTGTCTCTAATGCTGTTACAGGGTGACATGATGTAGACGGTCATCACATTGAGCAACATTTGTAACCTAGAACATAAACATGGTATGCAGTTAACAAATGTTACCGTTTCATGTGGAAATTAAAATGTGTTTCTTTCAGTGGTTTATTTGTCAATACTGTTTCACATGTTCTTACACATGTTTCCACAAAGTTCCATTATCCTACAATCACTCATTTTTTGTGGGGGCTCTCGCAAGTAGTGAAAGTTTAATTACAGCCACACTGTATTATGTTATGTCAGCAGCTAACAGTGCTGTGCAGACTATGATCACTACACCATCAAGTGGCAGTATCTTTAAAACTACTGGGTATATTATTTACAATCATGTCACTATTGCCCCTCAAAACCAACCATATCAAATGGCACAGGTGAGGAAATCTTTTCACAGACTGAGCTACCTTACTTAATTTGTGGTGGCCATAATTCTATGAGGCTATAGGTGGGCATGGCCTACTTATTCTGTCACTAATAAACAGAGCTAAAGCCTTATATTGATTAATGACCAGAGATCGGATCTTCATCCGAGGAGCTCTTTTATTGATATCTTCATCTTTTCTCTCTCTCTCTCTCTCTCTCTCTCTCTCTCTCTCTCTCTCTCTGTTGTGACTGGGAAGTCATGAAAGACTCCACTGGATCAGATCATTATCCGATTCTGATCACTTGGACAGCAAACTTATGTTCTCTGCCCACAAAGCTGGACTAGGCAAATTTCTCTGTGACAGAGCTTACAGGGAACTTTATTCAGCATTGGTGAAGGAGGAAATTAACAATTTCCCACCAAAGGTGAGCCTTATACCAATATGATGTACCATAAATAGATCTACTATTGGTATGGAATCATGTTACCAGTACAGACTTTTAGGCTAATACACCTTGTCAACAGTGTAAATGCACACTCAGTAGTCACATCTGTCAGGTACACCAGTCATAGCATAAATTACATAGTGATATTACTTGAAAGTTTCCTGATTAAAAAAAAATCTAGCAGTATTACCTTGCAAGTACTAAGTACTGATGTTTAAATGCAAATGTATGCAGCACTGTGCTCTGTGGATGAAGTCAGAGATCACATGATATCAGCAGCTGCAGCTTCACAGTTCTTGGGGCTAATCTTTGTCTTACAACTGATGTATGTCCATGTTAGTCATTTGCTTCCAAGGATAGAAAAAGTCTCATGGCTTTGCTACAATGGTCTGCATGACAGTCTTTGGGGCAGTGACCACTTTCCAGAGGGGTCCCAGCCTTTGCAGCATCTTTTTTTGCCTTCTGTGTTGCGTGCCTATTCTGTTGCTATTCTTTTTCCCCTCCCTTGGGTAATGTGTGGATACTTCCTGGCAGATTAAAACTGTGTGCCCGACCGAGACTCGAACTCACACAGTTTTAATCTGCCAGGAAGTTTCATATCAGCGCACACTCCGCTGCAGAGTGAAAATATCATTCTGAATGTGTGGATATTTTTGGAAATGTGTTCTGCACATTCAGTAGCCAATATCAGAACAGTCTCTCCACTGTTTTTTGTTCCCTTTTCTTTTTTCGTTCCCCTTCTCCTATCCTTCCTCCCCTTTGGTGTTTGAGGTTCCTCTTTTCTCCTTCCTCTCCGTGCACTCCTGAAGGCCAGCCCATGCGCGATTGGGTAGTTTGTAATTCCCAGCTCTGGGTTGACAGGTAGGATTCACACTTACCCCTGGTACAGGTCAGGCCCAGGGAGGGGTGATTGCCTGAGCTGCTACCTTCCCAAATTGCCAATTGGTCCCTCTGTCAGGTGTTTGGGAGTTGTGACCTGAAGGGGTCCCCCAGTTGGAAGGAGCATGCCATTGGAGACACTGACAATCATTGGGGATTTTCTCGCAACGAGCTAGTCATCTTCACAGTCAACGGCTACGAAACCTAAATGGAACTAGGCTAATGATTCAAAGACACCCCAGCTGCACCACAGTTCCTCGTGGTTTCACATACTAAAGACGGTCAGTCCTTTGCTATGGTACACCCATTTATTATTCAGAAAGATTTTGATGCAGTTGCTGGCCCTGTGAAATCCTGCTCTTGTTTACAAAATGGCACTTTGCTTTTGGAGGCTACTTCTGATTCTCAAGCACAAGTGCTTGCAGCTTTGCTCCTCCACACCTATCCTGGTCATATCAAGGCCCATTGAATGCTGAATTCTTCCAGTGGTGTTATTTACACTAGGCTGCTCTATGGTCTGACCGAAGCAGAAATCCAAATGTACATTTCCGATCAGGCTGTCATTGCAGTCCATTGGGTGATGAAAAGGGTAGAGGCATCCTTGGTGTCCACATGCACTCTTTTTGATAGAGTGCTGCTTCCATCAAAAATCAAAGCAGGATATGAAGTTATCACAGTCCAACCAAACCAGATGTGCTGCTACCAGTGTCATCGTTACAACCGCACTTGAGTGTCCTGTCGACACACAGCCAGCCAAATGTGCATCCTTTGGTAGGGATGCACACGAGGGCGATTGTTCACCTCTTCGCCCTGCTGTATCAACTGCAGTCGCAATCATGCTGCCTTCTCCTGAGATTGTATTAGGCCTATGTATCTTGATGAGCGGGCTGTCCAGGAGATCCAAGTGAAGGAAAGAGTGCTTTACCTGGTGGCTCGCAAGTTGTTGGCTAGTGGGCTATTCCATGTCATGGGGACCAGGGTTTCCCACTCAGCCATCTCCAAGTCTAATGAAATTTGGTGTGAAGGTTCTATATGGTCTCTGATGGTTATTTACCAGATTTCAGTTCAGTATCTTCAGTGGTTGAATTTTTAGAGGCTTTTAAAGAAAGGCTGCTCACTCCACATACGAAGGTGAAAATGTGCCAAGTTCACTAGGTTTTTTTAAAAGTTCTAAGAAACATTGTTCGTTTGCTGTAATATATATATATATATATAAACAGAGGGAAACATTCCACGTGGGAAAAATATACCTAAAAACAATGATGATGTGACTTACCAAACGAAAGCGCTGGCAGCTTGATAGACACACAAACATACACACAAAATTCAAGCCTTCACAACCAACGGTTGCTTCATCAGGAAAGAGGGAAGGAGAGGGAAAGACAAAAGAATGTGGGTTTTAAGGGAGAGTGTAAGGAGTCATTCCAATCCCAGGAGCGGAAAGACTTACCTTAGGGGGGGAAAAAAGGACAGGTATACACTTGCGCGCACGTGCGCGCGCCCACACACACACACACACACACACACACACACACACACACACACACACATACATACACATATCCATCCACACATACACAGACACAAGCAGACATTTGTAAAGGCAAAGAGTTTGGGCAGAGATGTCAGTCCAGGCGGAAGTACAGAGGCAAAGATGTTGAAAGACAGGTGAGGTATGAGAGGCGGCAACTTGAAATTAGTGGAGGTTGAGGCCTGGTGGATAACGAGAAGAGAGGATATACTGAAGGGCAAGTTCCCATCTCCGGAGTTCTGACAGGTTGGTGTTAGTGGGAAGTATCCAGATAACCCGGACGGTGTAACACTGTGCCAAGATGTGCTGGCCATGCACCAAGGCATGTTTAGCCACAGGGTGATCGTCATTACCAACAAACACTGTCTGCCTGTGTCCATTCATGCGAATGGACAGTTTGTTGCTGGTCATTCCCACATAGAAAGCTTCACAGTGTAGGCAGGTCAGTTGGTAAATCACGTGGGTGCTTTCACACGTGGCTCTGCCTTTGATCGTGTACACCTTCCGGGTTACAGGACTGGAGTAGGTGGTGGTGGGAGGGTGCATGGGACAGGTTTTACACCGGGGGCGGTTACAAGGGTAGGAGCCAGAGGGTAGGGAAGGTGGTTTGGGGATTTCATAGGGATGAACTAAGAGGTTACGAAGGTTAGGTGGACGGCGGAAAGACACTCTTGGTGGAGTGGGGAGGATTTCATGAAGGCTGGATCTCATTTCAGGGCAGGATTTGAGGAAGTCGTATCCCTGCTGGAGAGCCACATTCAGAGTCTGATCCAGTCCCGGAAAGTATCCTGTCACAAGTGGGGCACTTTTGGGGTTCTTCTGTGGGAGGTTCTGGGTTTGAGGGGATGAGGAAGTGGCTCTGGTTATTTGCTTCTGTACCAGGTCGGGAGGGTAGTTGCAGGATGCGAAAGCTGTTTTCAGGTTGTTGGTGTAATGGTTCAGGGATTCCGGACTGGAGCAGATTCGTTTGCCACGAAGACCTAGGCAGAAAGGAAGGGACCATTTGATGTGGAATGGGTGGCAGCTGTCATAATGGAGGTACTGTTGCTTGTTGGTGGGTTTGATGTGGACGGATGTGTGAAGCTGGCCATTGGACAGATGGAGGTCAACGTCAAGGAAAGTGGCATGGGATTTGGAGTAGGACCAGGTGAATCTGATGGAACCAAAGGAGTTTAGGTTGGAGAGGAAATTCTGGAGTTCTTCTTCACTGCGAGTCCAGATCATGAAGATGTCATCAATAAATCTGTACGTTCTTACATTGAGCAGCTGATCCATCACTAAAGTAATGAAAATTCTGAATGTTTTCAGTCTTTGTCTTCAAATATGCTGATAACTTCATTTTGAAGGCGTGGACAGTAGTGGTATCGTGATGGAGACAGCCACCGAGCATACAAATGCTAATACTCTGACATTCTTTGCCACCAGAATAGACAACAGGATGATGTAATGTGGCCTGACTATTCTCCCAATGAAATGCTTGCAGAGCATCTTGAACAACAAATGAATAATTCTCAGCAAACTCCATCAATATAATTAATTCATTTTCTGCAAGATTTCTATTTGGCTGCTTAAGGTATAAACTTTGGTGTTTTGACACAAAACGGGTAATTTTCAAAATCAGTGCCTTTATGAAATTTTCAACAGTTCTCTGACATGTCTTCAGTGTGTGTGTGTGTGTGTGTGTGTGTGTGTGTGTGTGTGTGTGTGTGTGTGTGTGTGTGTGTGTGTTTTAGCATGGGCCTGCTGCTTGTATTCCATCGTTTCTTCTGGTTCATTGATGAATTGCACATACACATACTGATTGTGATCCAGAAGCACCAACTGTAGTGCACCATTTTGGCCTGAGCTCACAAAATTTTGAGAAGCTTGGTGGATTTCCATATGCTTACAGTAAGCAATGAACATTTTTTCAGATTGCAAAGGATCATGTGTTTCTGCTTGTGAATCTTTTTCTTACCACAATCCAGACCTTTTTGCCTGGGCATAAACGAGAAAACTCATCATCTTATTGTTTTACTTCTTCAGTAAGCTTTTTCCCTTTTCGGTTTGCAGGTGCTGCCAAAATCCCATCTTTCATGTTTGGTTCCCTAGCTGTCATCATCATCTTAGTTGAAACAGCATATTATTTTGCCGTTTTTTCAATAGTACAGCTATTTGGGGCCAGCATCAAAATTTCAACGTTGCTGCAATTGCTTGAAGTCTGAAACATAATCTTTAAGTTCTTAAATTAAGATGTCCGTATCTTCCATTTGTATTTGAGTAATATGTACTTGGCTCACACCGGCAGCTGCCTTGGGCTTTCAGAACTTTGCACTTTATGTACCCTGTTGAATCCCTTTTGATGGTCTGTTGAAGCTTTAGTGGTGAGTGCCCAATTGATGATAATGAAGTATTATCAGTACAGCAAGCAACAACAACATCCATATCTTCAGTGGATGGTGGGATAATTGTTTTGGGCCACTTCATATCTACATTCGGTATAAATTTTCTGGCCAGGTTTAAAAACTTCATTAGTCAGTAACTTCAACCTGTCAGACATTGCAATGGTTACTGCGATTAAAGCCTTCTGAGTTATCTGTTTGTCTGTACCAGATGGGTTGCAGCAAGTCTTCTGCAGGAACTGAAATTTTGTCATCAACAAGGCATCATGGTATGAACAAATTTGGGCATTGTCAGTAAAATCAAGTCCAGATCTATGTTGTAGAAGCTCCTTGTCCATTGGTGACGTTTCTGTAACTGATTGTAGTTGACTTTTTTCAGCAGTGAATCACTGCTGTGAGGATAGAGCCTTAAAAAAACTATTGCTGCTTTATAATGTGGATGGAAACTGAGTGATAATGCATATATATATATTCTGTACTGCAAAATAATGTAAAAGCACTTCTTATTAGCATAGTTACATTCCATAAACCACAGGCAAATCATAAACTATTAAATGACACTACAATTACACTTTTCTTATTTATAACTTCAAAGTGCATTAATTTTTTGTATTTATCAATAATCCAATTTCCCTACTTCTGATTGGTATTCTTACTCATCAAAATGCAAGATAAAGAAATTAAACAATATAACTTTGAAAACTGAAGGCATCCTCTTTCCAACTATGGCAAGAAAAGGAGGACTGAATGAGACACAGTTGAGATACTGCCTTCCCCTCCCCCCCCCCCCCCCCCCCTCCCTTAAAAAGGAAAGGAAAAAGAAACCCTGAAATTTGCATGTGGAAAATTTTGGCAAACTTTGGATCTGTATATCTTTTCATTCTTTTCATCGAGGCATCCAAAGTTAATTAAATGCGATCCATTTATAGACATCATAGGTAGGAACAATCCTCTGAAGTTTTGGTGTGATGGGTTTACATGAAAAGTAGCAGTGGTCTATCAAACCGTGGCACTCGGAATAGCATGATAAAACTTTAGAGGCTTGTATTTATATTTAGGTGTGGCTAAATCCTTAATTTTTGCCATGGTGTAATTCTGCATAAAAAGTTGTCTATGTATATTAAAGCAAATGATCAAGTGTTTCCTAGAACTTTTTTTAAAGCCTAACAAACTTGTCACATTTTCACCTTCATCTGTGACGTAAAGGTGAGTAACCTCTCTTTAAAAGCCCCTGAAAAGTCAACCACTGAAGATGGGTATATAATCATCAAAGATCATACAGCACCTTCACGCCAAAGTTCATTAGATTTGAAGACACTCGAATGGGAACATATTTTAATGTTGGTCCTTTTGATGTGGAATTACCCTAGTCGGAAACGCTGTGTTTTACCACCTGGCACTTACAGTACTGTTCTTGTTACGTCTCGTTCAACGAAGGATATGGCCCCGCAGACATGCGAGCTCAAATTCAGCACCACAGTTGTACAATCGCTCAGTGTCACAGCAACATCCCTGTCTCCTCCTCCAGCTGTGCAACAAGCCACCAAACTTTCACCTGATGTGGCGAAGACACCTGCTACACAACTGGCAGGCCGGAAAGGACAGAAGGAATACTCGCACACAGACTTTGTAGGTCCCTCTGGCAACAAACATCTGAGTCTTCCTCTGCCAGCCAGAAAGGTTCCAAGAAGTCAAACAAAGGCAAATGGTCTTCTCCTTTGCCAACTTGGAGATCCTCTCCGAAGGTGTCGCTGCGTGATACCCCCACCCAGCCGACCTTCATGTAGTCGGTCTGGACCACCAACCAGTTTTTCTACACTGGACTCCACAGACCGACAGAAGGAGAATGCTGATGCCACTGGAGACCTCATGGAACAGTATCCTCCAGCCTCTGCGCACTGTAGCAGTGAGTCTTCGAAGGCTGGCACTCGGCAGCCGCCGATGTGAGACCCCTTCATTTTTTCCCTTCCCCCCCCCCCCCCCCCCTTTTCTCATTATGACTCTTACACAGTGGGACGTTTATAGTATTCAGTCCAACAAAGAGGCTGCTCCTAGAATCACAGTGATCACTTATTCTCTGTCTCCAGGAAACAAAATTGTGTCCTCATTACTGCTTTGGGCTCTCATATTTCTTCCCGGTCCGCTTCAACCTCCCCCCCCCCCCCCCCTGCCGAGGACGGCATTCCCTCTCGTGGGAGAGTCACACTGCTCATCCGGGGTGATGTTCTTAGTCAACCTATCTCCTTGACTACCTGCTTCAAGCTGCTGCAGTCCACATTTTTCCTCCTCACTTGACCTTTTCCATTTGTACTGTTTGCATCCCTCCATCATACATTGTCACCAGGGCAGACTTTCTCCAGTTGTGTCGTCACATTCTTTGGGATAGCAGCTGCATTTAATTTACTAGTCCTTTTAACAGTTTCACTGCCTCTTCTGTCGTGTGGGTCAACCTCCGATGGCAGTCTGGGACCAAGGCCCATTCCCCAATTTCCAGCCTGACAATAGCAGATGATGTCAGAGTGGACCCTACTGCTATTTATAACACTTTGGGCCACCATTTTGTAGAGATTTTGAGCTCCACCCACTATCACCCTGCCTTCCTCCATTGGAAGTCAGTGGAGGAGGCTCGGGCGACACCCTTCTCTTCTCAGAATCACGAGTGCTTCAACACCACTTTTACCATCAGGAGAGCTAGATCATGCTCTCACTTCATCTTGATCCTCAACCTCGGGGCTGGACGATGTTTACATTCAGATGTTGCAGAACCTGTTTCTTGTGGGCAAGCATTTTCTTCTTCATACATACAATCACATCTGGGCAGAGGGCACATTTCCCAGACGCTGGCGTGAAGCCACTGTCGTATTCATACCTAAGGACAAACACCTTCCTTCTAGTTATTGCCTCATTTCTCTCACCAGCTGTGTTTGCAAGGTGGTGGAATGTATGATTCGTGCCGGGCTGGTGGATTTTGAGCATGCCGTTTTGCCGCTGACCATCTCGTCATTCGTCAACCCATAACATGAATGGTTTTCTGTGGAAATACCAGACTATGGTCATGTTTTTCAATTTGGAGAAAGACTATGACACCTGCTGGAGGACTGGTATCCTCCATTCTCTCTGTATGTAAGGCTTCTGTGGCAGCATGCCATGTTTCTTTCAGGAATTTTTAAAAGACCGAGTTTTAAAGGTACTGTGGGTTCTGCCTTATCGGACACCTTTATCCAGGGAAACGGTGTGGCTTAGGGTTCATCCTGAGCGTCGTCACCTTTGCTATCGCCGTTAAATCTATCATGCTGTGTCTCCTGCCAGGCATCTGCGGCTTCCATTTCATTGACGATTTTGAGATCTATTGCAGTTTTCCATGGACTTGTCTCCTTGAGCGGCATCTTACGCAATGTCTTGATCGATCGTCTTTACTTGTGGAGCGTCGACAATGGCTTTTGCTTTTCCACTGACAAAACCATTTGTATGAATTTCTGACGGCATAATTGGTTTCTTCCACAGTCTTTACATCTTGGGCCTGTAGCTCTTCCGTTTGTTGAAAGTACAAACTTCCTTGGGCTCATGCTAGATAGGAAACTTTTTTGGTCCTCCCATATGTTTTACCTGCCCCTTCCCCCCTCACACCCCAGGTGGTTCCGCATGGGCCAAAACTGCACACAGCTTCTGCAGCTATCTGTAATGGATTGGGCTTGCTGATCTGAAGCCATTTGGTTCCCACTAATGTGGAGGCCCTGCCCATTGGATCTGGTCTCACTGATCTGCCTGCTGGCTGGATCAGTTTGTGTGTGGCATAATACAGCAGATTTTCATGGTTTATTCATGGACACTACTGCGGTGCTCCTCAGCATGCAAGAGGCCATGGGCGATCAATTTCAGGAACGGCGACTGTTTCGCCTCAAGTATGCTGTACAGTGTGGCGTGTTATAGACATTTTATTTGTTCTAGTACATTTCGGCACTTCAAAAGTAGTTTGTGCACTATTTACTTGAATATTTCTGGAAAGAAAAATCACACAACACCTGCAAAATAATTGGTATAACACAGTGGGTAATAACGGACAATAATGACCATAGTAGAATGAACATTTTGCTGGCTATAGTGTTTTGCACAATTCTTCCCTGCCTTACACACTTCTTTCAAGAGGCTGACTTTTTTCTGAGGTTATATCTGAAGTCAATGAAGATATTTTAAATTGGTCTTGTGACTCCAAGGAAATGCGTATTTTTGCCACCAGATATGTTTCGTTTTATTGAAATAAAATAACATTAATGACCTTAATGAAACACACATGCCATTTGGCTTGCTTTCTCCATCTAAAAACAGTTCATTACAAAAGATGTTGATATTAGTACTTAAGAGATTTGCTCACATCAGGAAATGCCATTTGCTTGCAAGTTTTTAAAGATATTATCTTGTTTCCACAGTTGTTTCTTGTACTGTAGCTACAAAGACATTATCAACTTACATCTTCACTTAGCCTTGAGATCTCAAAATTTGTAAGGGAAAAACTCTAAAACTTGTATGGAAATCAGGGAAATACCAGGGAATTTCACTTGGAGAAACTCGTGGCAACCCTGAAAATCTTCTTTTATAGCATTTGTAGAGATATCTATAGTTTTTGACGATGTTAACTGAAATACACTGTCTTCAATTCTGAAGGTAACAGGAATAAAAGAGAGTGAAAGGTTATATACAACTTGTAAGGACACCATACTACAGTTACAAGAGTTGAAAGACATACGCAAGCAGTAACTGAGAACAGAATGAGACCTGGTGGTAGCTGATTCCTGATGTTTGTACACTAAGCAAGCAGTAAAGGATAATAGGCAGAAAACTGGGTATAGTTAATTCAAGCCCAGGGAGAAGTAACAAACTGCTGAGGTTTGCTTATGGTGTAATACTGTCAGATAGCAGATAGCCTGTTAACCAGGAACAGAATGGATATTGTCATTTGGAAAGAGAGAGAGAGAGAGAGTTACAAGATGAACATCACAAAAGGAAAATGAGAATAATGGAATGTAGTCAAATTAAATCTTGCGATGCTGGATAGAATTCAGTTACAAAATGAGGGGTTGAAAGTAGTAGATGAGTTTTATTATTTAGGCATTAAAATAAGTCATAATGGTCACATAAAGGGGTAATAAAATGAAGCTGCCAATAGCAAGAAATACATTTCTTAAAAAGAGAAATTTGTTAACATAGAATGTAAATTTGATTGTTTGGGAGTGTTTTCCAAAGCTATTTGTCTAGAATGTAACCTTGTACAGAAATATAACATGATTGATAAAAAGTGCTGTCAAGAAGAGAATAGCAGTATTTGCAATGTGGTGCAGCTGAAGAATCCTAACTAGAGGACCGCACGTACACATGATCACAGACTTCATCCAAATTGGTGGTGTTTGCAGCTCTTACCTAGAAACGAAAGTGGCAGAAGTGGGAGCTCCATTGGCCAAGTATTCAGCAAAAATGGCATGTTTTGCATGGGTCGGGTGAGGCATGAACCATTAATATTAGCGTTGTTTCTGGGCAGCAGTTGACACAGTGGAAAGAGTTGTTGTTGTTGTTGTCTTCAGTCCAGAGACTGGTTTGATGCAGCTCTCCATGCTACTCTACCCTGTGCAAGCCTCTTCATTTCCAAATAACTACTGCAACCTACATCCTTCCAAACCTTCTTAGCTTATTCATCTCCTGGTCTCCCTCTACAATTTTTTCCCTCCACACTTCTCTCCAATACTAAATTGGTAATCCCTTGATGCTTCAGAACATGTCCCACCAACTGATCCCTTCTTCTAGCAAGTTGTGCCACAAATTCCTCTTCTCCCCAATTTTATTCAGTACCACCTCATTAGTTATGTGACCTACGCACCTAACCTTCAGCATTTTTCTGTTGCACCAAATTTCGAAAGCTTCTATTCTCTTCTTGTCTAAACTGTTTATCGTCCATATTTCACTTCCGTCCATGGATACACTCCATACAAATACTTTTAGGAAAGACTTCCTGACACTTAATTTCATACTCAATGTTAGCAAATTTGTCTTCTTCAGAAACACTTTCCTTGCCATTGCCAGTCTACATTTTATATCCTCTCTACTTCGAACATCCCCCCCCCCATCCACTACTGCCTTCACTGTTTCATCTCTCTTCTGCTGTATTTCTTTCCCCTCTTGTCAATCTTTACCTAATGCTCTCTCTGAAACTCTCTACAGCCTCCGGTTCTTTCAGTTTATCCGAGTCCCATCTCCTTAAATTCCTACATTTTTGCAGTTTCTTCAGTTGTACTGTTGTAATACACAGTTCATAACCAAAAAATTGTCAGAATCCACAACTGCTCCTGGAAATGTTTTACAATTTTTAAATCTGGTTCTTAAATCTGTCTTACCATTATATAATCTATTTGAGACCTTCCAGGCCTCTTCCATGTATATAACCTTACTTCATGATTCTTAAACCAAGTGGTAGACTCTATGATAAAGTCATGCTCTGTGAAAAATTTTACCAGGTGGCTTCCCCTTGCAATCCTAATCCCCAGTCCATATTCACCTACCACCTTCCCGTTTCTTCCTTTTCCTACAGTCGAATTCCAGTCCCCCATGACTATTACATTTTTGTCTCCCTTCACTGCCTGAATAATTTCTTTTATCGCATCATACATTTATTTTATCTCTTCATCATCTGCAGAGCTAGTTGGCATATAAACTTGTACTACTGTGGTAGGTGTACACTTCAGGTCTATCTTGGCTACAATAATGCATTCACTATGCTGTTCATAGTAGCTTACCCGCACTCCTATTTTTTTATTCATTATTAAACCTACTCCTGCATTACCCCTTTTTATTTTGTATTTATAACCCTGTATTCACCTGACCAGAAGTCTTGTTCCTCCTGTCAACAAACTTCACTAATTGCCATTATACCTAATTTTAACCTATGCATTTACCTTTTTAAATTTTCTAACCTACCTGCCCGATTAAGGGATCTGACATTCTACACTCCGATCCATAGAACGCCAGTTTTGTTTCTCCTGATAATGACAGCCTCCTGAGTAGTCTCTGCCCGGAGATCCGAATAGGGGACTATTTTAACTCCAGAATATTTTACCCAAGAGGACGCCATCATCATTTAACCATACAGTAAAGCTGCATGCCCTCGGGGAAAAATTACAGCTGTAGCTTTCCCTTGATTTCAGCCGTTCGCAGTACCAGCACGGAAAGGCCGTTTTGGTTAATGTTACAAGTTCAGATCAGTCAATCATCCAGACTGTTGCCCCTGCAACTACTGAAAAGGCCGCTGCTTCTCTTCAGGAACCACACATTTTCTGCCCTCTATCAGCAATAGTATCTAAAATGACTTTTCCCTCCCCCCCATGAAAAATGGTCCTTGCCGTTGGTGGGGAGGCTTGCATGCCTCAACGATACAGATAGCCATACTGTAGGTGCAACCACAACGGAGGGGTATCTGTTGAGAGGCCAGACAAACGTGTGGTTCCTGAAGAGGGGCAGCAGCCTTTTCAGTAGTTGAAGGGGCAACAGTCTGGATGATTGACTGATCTGGCCTTGTAACCCTAACCAAAATGGCCTTGCTGTTCTGGTACTGCAAACGGCTGAAAGCAAGGGGAAACTACAGCCGTAATTTTTCCCGAGGGCATGCAGCTTTACTGTATGATTAAATGATGATGGCGTCCTCCTGGGTAAAATATTCCGGAGGTAAAATAGTCCCCCATTCGGATCTCCGGGCGGGGACTACTCGAGGACATCGATATCAGGAGAAAGAAAACTGGCGTTCTACGGATTGGAGCATGGAATGTCAGATCCCTTAATTGGGTAGGTAGGTTAGAAAATTTAAAAAGGGAAATTGATAGTTTAAAGTTATATATAGTGGGAATTAGTGAAGTTCGGTGGCAGGAGGAACAAGACTTTTGGTCGGGTGAATACAGGGTTATAAATACAAAATAAAATAGGGGTAATGCAGGAGTAGGTTTAATAATGAATAAAAAATAGGAGTGCGGGTAAGCTACTACAAACAGCAAAGTGAATGCATTATTGTGGCCAAGATAGAGACGAAGCCCACGCCTACTACAGTAGTACAAGTTTATATGCCAACTAGCTCTGCAGATGACGAAGACATTGATGAAATGTATGATGGAGATAAAAGAAATTATTCAGGTAGTGAAGGGAGACGAAAATTTAATAGTGATGGGTGGCTGGAATTCGAGAGTAGGAAAAAGGAGAGAAAGAAACATAGTAGGTGAATATGGATTGGGGCTAAGAAATGAAAGGGGAAGCCGCCTGGTAGAATTTTGTGCAGACCATAACTTAATCATAGCTAACACTTGGTTCAAGAATCATGAAAGAAGGTTGTATACATGGAAGAATCCTGGAGATACTAAAAGGCATCAGATAGATTCTACAATGGTGAAACAGAGATTTTGGAACCAGGTTTTAAATTGTAAGACATTTCCAGGTGCAGATGTGGGATCTGACCACAATCTATAAGTTATGATCTGTAGATTAAAACTGAAGAAACTGCAAAAAGGTGGGAATTTAAGGAAATGGGACCTGGATAAACTGAAAGAACCTGAGGTTGTACAGAGTTTCAGGGAGACCATAAGGGAACAATTGACAAGAATGGGTGAAAGAATTACAGTAGAAGAAGAATGGGTAGCTTTGAGGGATGAAATAGTGAAGGCAGCAGAGGATCAAATAGGTAAAAAGACGAGGGCTAGTAGAAACCCTTGGGTAACAGAAGAAATATTGAATTTAATTGATGAAGGAGAAAATATAAAAATGCAGTAAATGAAGCAGGCAAAAAGGAATACAAATGTCTCAAAAATGAGATCGACAGGAAGTGCAAAATGGCTAAGCAGGGATGGCTAGAGGACAAATGTAAGGATACAGAGGCTTATCTCACAAGGGGTAAGATAGATACTGCCTACAGGAAAATTAAAGAGACCTTTGGAGAAAAGAGAACCACTTGTATGAATATCAAGAGCTCAGATGGAAACCCAGTCCTAAGCAAAGAAGGGAAAGCAGAAAGGTGGAAGGAGTATATAGAGGGTTTATACAAGGGTGATGTGCTTGAGGACAATATTATGGAAATGGAAGAGGATGTAGATGAAGATGAAATGGGAGATATGATACTGCGTGAAGAGTTTGACAGAGCACGGAAAGACCTGTGTCGAAACAAGGCCCCCCGGAGTAGGCAACATTCCAATCGAACTACTGACAGCCTTGGGAGAGCCAGTTCTGACAAAACTCTACCGTCTGGTGAGCAAGATGTATGAGACAGGCGAAATACCCTCAGACTTAAAGAAGAATATAATAATTCCAATCCCAGAGAAAGCAGGTGTTGACAGATGTGAAAATTACCAAACTAGCAGTTTAATAAGTCACAGCTGCAAAATACTAACGCGAATTCTTTATAGACGAATGGAAAAACTGGTAGAAGCCGACCTCGGGGAAGATCAGTTTGGATTCCGTAGACATGATGGAACACGTGAGGCAGTACTGACCCTACGACTTATCTTAGAAGGAAGATTAAGGAAAGGCAAACCTACGTTTCTAGCATTTGTAGACTTACAGAAAGCTTTTGACAATGTTGACTGGTATATTCTCTTTCAATTTCTGAAGGTGGCAGGGGTAAAATACAGGGAGCGAAAGGCAAATTACAATTTGCACAGAAAACAGATGGCAGTTATAAGAGTCGAGGGACATGAAAGGGAAGCAGTTGTTGGGAAGGGAATGAGAAAGGGTTGTAGCCTATCCCCGATGTTATTCAATCTGTATATTGAGCAAGCAATAAAGGAAACAAAAAAAAAAGTTCGGAGTAGGTATTAAAATCCATGGAGAAGAAATAAAAACTTTGAGGTTCGCTGATGACATTGTAATTCTGTCAGAGACAGCAAAGGATGTGGAAGAGCAGTTGAATGGAATGGACAGTGTGTTGAAAGGAGGATATAAGATGAACATCAACAAAAGCAAGCTGAGGGTAATGGAATGTAGTTGAATTAAGTCAGGTGATGCTGAGGGAATTAGATTAGGAAATAAGACACTTAAAGTAGTAAAGGAATTTTGCTGTTTGGGGAGCAAAATAACTGATGATGGTCGAAGTAGAGAGGATATAAAATGTACACTGGCAATGGCAAAGAAAGTGTTTCTGAAGAAGAAACATTTGTTAACATCGAGTATAGATTTAAATGTCAGGAAGTTGTTTATTAAAGTATTTGTATGGAGTGTAGCCATGTATGGAAGTGATACGTGGACAATAAATAGTTTAGACAAGAATAGAATAGAAGCTTTCGAAATGTGGTGCTACAGAAGAATGCTGAAGGTTAGATGGGTATATCACATAACTAATGAGGAGGTATTGAATAGAATTGGGGAGAAGAGGAGCTTGTGGCACAACTTGACTAGAAGAAGGGATCGGTTGGTAGGACATGTTCTGAGACATCGAGGGATCACCAATTTAGTATTGGAGGGCAGCGTGGGGGGTAAAAATCGTAGAGGGAGACCAGGAGGTGAATACACTAAGCAGATTCGGAAGTACAGGGTTATTACAAATGATTGAAGTGATTTCACAGCTCTACAATAACTTTATTATTTGAGATATTTTCACAATGCTTTACACACACATACAAAAACTCAAAAAGTTTTTTTAGGCATTCAAAATGATCGATATGTGCCCCTTTAGTGATTCGGCAGACATCGAGCCGATAATCAAGTTCCTCCCACACTCGGCGCAGCATGTCCCCATCAATGAGTTCGAATGCATCGTTGATGCGAGCTCGCAGTTCTGGCACGTTTCTTAGTAGAGGAGGTTTAAACACTGAGTCTTTCACATAACCCCACAGAAAGAAATTGCATGGGGTTAAGTCGGGAGAGCGTGGAGGCCATGACATGAATTGCTGATCATGATCTCCACCACGACCGATCCATCGGTTTTCCAATCTCCTGTTTAAGAAATGCCGAACATTATGATGGAAGTGCAGTGGAGCACCATCCTGTTGAAAGATGAAGTCGGCGCTGTCGGTCTCCAGTTGTGGCATGAGCCAATTTTCCAGCATGTCCAGATACATGTGGCCTGTAACGTTCTTTTTGCAGAAGAAAAAGGGGCCGTAAACTTTAATCCGTGAGATTGCACAAAACACGTAAACTTTTGGTGAATTGCGAATTTGCTGCACGAACGCGTGAGGATTCTCTACTGCCCAGATTTGCACATTGTGTCTGTTCACTTCACCATTAAGAAAAAATGTTGCTTCATCACTGAAAACAAGTTTCGCACTGAACGCATCCTCTTCCATGAGCTGTTGCAACCGCGCCGAAAATTCAAAGCGTTTGACTTTGTCATCGGGTGTCAAGGCTTGTAGCAATTGTAAACGGTAAGGCTTCTGCTTTAGCCTTTTCCGTAAGATTTTCCAAACCGTCAGCTGTGGTACGTTTAGCTCCCTGTTGGCTTTATTCGTCGACTTCCGCGGGCTACGCGTGAAACTTGCCCGCACGCGTTCAACCGTTTCTTCGCTCATTGCAGGCCGACCCATTGATTTCCCCTTACAGAGACATCCAGAAGCTTTAAACTGCGCATACCATTGCCGAATGGAGTTAGCAGTTGGTGGATCTTTGTTGAACTTCGTCTTGAAGTGTCGTTGCACTGTTATGACTGACTGATGCGAGTGCATTTCAAGCACGACATACGCTTTCTCGGCTCCTGTTGCCATTTTGTCTCACTGCGCTCTCGAGCGCTCTGGCGGCAGAAACCTGAAGTGCGGCTTCAGCTGAACAAAACTTTATGAGTTTTTCTACGTATCTGTAGTGTGTCGTGACCATATGTCAATGAATGGAGCTACAGTGAATTTATGAAATCGCTTCAATCATTTGTAATAGCCCTGTATGTAGGCTGCAGTAGGTACTGGGAGATGAAGAAGCTTGCACAGGATAGAGTAGCATGGAGAGCTGCATCAAACCAGTCTCAGGACTGAAGACCACAACAACAACAACAACAACGACTACGACTGTTTTAGCATCTAACTACAACAGTCATTATAGACACTATTGCTTATACTAATGCCGTATGTAATTCTTTTACTTGTTTCTCTTTTGCGTTACATTACGTATTAAAGTTGAGTATTCATCTGGAAGTAAAATCTTACACATTTTCAGATTTTAAGAGGGCAATTAAAATTTGCCAAAACTAATCGTCGATGTACAAACCATTGCAATATTGGCAAATACTTCAATATTTATAATAATCATTTACTGTGTTAGCATAATATAATCGTATAGATAAATAAAAATCTATTCACCAAGTGGCGGCAGGGGAACACACATAAAAGGGTTGAACCCATACAAGCCTTCAGAGCCAGTGACACTCTTTCTTGTGGCAGAAGAGTAGAAAGGGGAGAAAGAGCAGTGAAGTAAAAGGACTGGAGAGGTTTAGGGAAAGGGGTACAGTTCGGAAAAGTCACCCAGTACCTTGGGTTAGGGGAGACTTGCCAGATGGGATGAGAAGGAAAGACTGACTGTTGGGGACTGTGACATCTGTTGCAGTCCCGAACATTCAGACTTTCCTCCTCATCCCATCCAGCAAGTCTTACAAATTTATTTGCAATCCTAAATTTTCTTTTCTCTCTCCTTTCATGAAAAATTTATAAATGCAATATACTGAGCATTAGTTTGGTTCACTTGCAAAGTAACTTAAAAATTGGAAATAAAAACAGCTTCCGCTTGGGTGTCCAGCCCACAACCCTTGGATTACCATTCTGTACTTCCCCCCCCCCCCCCCCCCCCTCCCCATGAACTGTGGACCTTACCACTGATGGGCAAGGCCCATAAACTGTAAACATTGTATAGTAATAATCCGAGATTATGATATTGTTTGTGAGGTGTATTTAGAAATCGTTGTATAATCTTGTAGACAGTACGAGTAGGAGTAAGTGTACAACAATATTTGACATCATGTCAGACATGTATGTTAATAATGTTCATTTATTCCAGTTTTCAATAAAATATATGCTGAAAACCTGTGAACATTAAGAATTGCTTTCATGATATAAGGCATTAAGAATTAATTTCATAACATATCCATTATGTAGAATATGTGCAGTAGTGTTTAGGACTGTTCACAAAGGCTGTCAGTACAACCTATCCCAGGAATATATTCCAATATACACTCAAGTTAAAATAAGCGTTGTAAGTGTTTAAAGTTCTGACCATAGCATAATGGTGAGATATGAAGACATATTTGTTAATTACTGATAATAGCCCATATCTGGGCTTAATTCTCTGAAGCTCAGAATGTTATGATCCATGAGGAAGCCACATGTGTAAACAATTTCAAGATTTTAAAATGGCTAGATGTATTTGGGACATGGCACCTAGCCTTATAATCACAGTACACGCTGAGTAACAAAAGTCATATTATAGCGATACACACATATACAGGTAATAGTAGTATCACATACATAAGGTATAAATGGACAGTGCATTTGCAGAGCTGTCATTTGTACTCAGGTGGTACATGTGAGAAGTTTTCTAGCACGATTATGGCTGCATAATGAGAATTAGCAGACCTCGAATTCAGACACATGGGACATTCCACTTCAAAAATCATGATGGAATTCAATATTCTAAGATCCACAGTGTCAAGAATGTGCTGAGCATACCAAATTTCAGGCATTACCCCCACCACAGACAGCACAGTGGCCGGCGGCCTTAACTTAACGACCGAGAGGAGCGGTGTTTGCATGGAGTTGTCAGTGCTGACAGACAAGCAACGCTGCATGAAATAATTGCAGAAATAAATGTCGGACGTTTGGCGAATGTAGACATTAGGTCAGTGATGCAACATTTAGTGTCAGTGGGCTATGGCAGCAAACTATTGATGCCAGTGCCTTTGCTAACAGCATGACATTGCCTACAGTGCCTCTCGTGGGTTCTTGACCATATCAATTGGACACTAGGTGACTGGAAAAACGTGGCCTGGTCACACGATCCCAATTTCAGTTGGATCTGATAGTAGGGTTCAAGTGTGGTCCAGACTCAACAAAGCCATGAACACAAGGTACTATGCAAGCTGGTGGTGGCTCCATAAAGATGTGGGCTGTGTTGACATGGAATGAATTGTGCCCTCTGGTCCAACTGAACCGATCATTGACTGACTGGAAATGGTTGTTAGGTACTAGGAAACATTTGCAGCCATTCATGCAGAAATTTGGCTACACATATCCCCGGATATGAATCACATCAAACATTTGTGGGACATAATCGAGATCTGTTCATGCACAAAATGCTACATTTTCGCAATTATGGATGGCTGTAGAGGCGGCATGGTTTAATATTTCTGCAGGGGACACGTAATGACTTGTTGAGTCCATGGTATGTCAAGTTGCTGCACTAAACCTGGCAAAAGGAGGTCTAACATGATGTTAGGAGGTATCCCGTGACTTTTTGTCACCTCACTGTATGTACAAGTTACTGGTACAAAGAATAAGCTTCTGAAATGTGTAGGTTGAAATATATAAATGTAGCCTAAGAGAAACATAAAACTTTATACTAGTATTTCAAATTACTCTTCAGTACATAGTCAATATTTAAAACAACATGAAGTGCATAGCTACCTTGAGATGTAGGTTATAATTAGAAGATATAGAGGGTGGGGCAAGTAAAAGTGGCCCAGAGAACAGAGCTCCAGAGACAGTACAAAGAAACACAGCAAAGGAAAGAAAATACAGTTTTAACCTAACTATAGCAGATGTTGAAAGTTACCACCATTCATCTGTTGGCCCTGGTCAACAAGTTGCTGAAGGCGAATTGAAGCTGGACACCTGGAATTGCTGCAGTTTCATCCAAATTGTTCTACTGCAGTTCTTGAAGACTATGTGAAAATTGTGTAAATGTGCTCCCAGATACAGCTGACTGTATGGGCAGTTGCTCCATAACGTTGTAAGTAACTTTAGATCTTTTCCACCTGCATTAATGCATCCACAAACGGTATCCAATAGTCCGGGCCACTTTCTTTGCCCCACCCTGTAGAAACAATTGATACATCACTCAAGTTGTGGGTGTAAGGTGTAACATGAAATGTATAATACCTAGCTCAAATACTTGATGGTGATTATTATTAGAACATATTGTGGAGTATCTGGTATACGGCTCAAAGTCTAAGTTAAAATAACATGAGAAGTAGCTGATAAATTCTCTAGGTCTAGGTTACAGTTAGAATGTATGAAGAGAATATTACTAATTCCATCAGATTTAGATGACACTGACTTTGTAGCAGTTTGTAAAAAATGCTGTAAAAGTTACTTTGACTGAATTGTATTTGGTCAGTTAATACCATATTCGGATACCTTTTACTGCTACTGTAAATCTCTCTCTCTTCTAATAAGTCAATTTTTTTCCTTTCAGGGCATTATGGAAGACTTTAATGTTGTGTTGGACATTCATGATACTATGTTTTCTAGTTTTCAAGTGTAGCCCAGATACAGTTTTATTTTCAGTGCTCGTATGTTATGAATGTAATTCTTAATACCTTATGTTAGGTAAGCAATTCTTAATGTTCACAGGTTTTCATCACATATTTTATTGTAAACTATAATACATTAACATCAATAACGTATGTGTCTGACATGATATCAAATATTCTTGTATACTTTTTGATATGTTCTTCCTATAATCTACCAGATTATACAGTGATGTCTAAATACTCCTTACGAACAGTATTGTAATCTCACATTGTTATTATATAGCATTTATGGTTTACCAAAACATCATCTACCAGAATTTACAATTATGCTACCTAGTGCTCTGAATGTGCAGTTCTCTTACATAATGACATAAACATTCTATAATTTGTGTAGAAATATTTTAATTTTGTGAAAATATATATATATATACAGCAGATTTTTATGGTATTTGCACACCTATGCGTGTTACTTTCTATAAGAAAAATTAGTAGTGTAAATTTGTTTTCCACCTAGTGGCAGACTCAGGCACATTGTGAATTGTGATGTATTCGTCTCATTACATAAAGATGCTAATAATTTGTTTAGAGTACAGGAGACATGTCAAAATATGGTTAATACAGCTTTACTGAATAAAAATACAGTTGATGCTCAAGCCGGTAAACAATTTGACTATCACTTTGATTTACGTTTGACATTTGGCATAAACTGTCAAATAACTGGAACTGGTTGGCACTGTAGATAACTTGTAGGCAACTGTGGAACTGAAGATCTGGGAAAAGGTGACAAGTAATAGGCAAAAGGTGAAAACTTCAGAAATAACATTCCAAATTCCAGTTAGCAATCAATTTGATTTGTTACCTGAAATAAGAGTAAAGCCTCAACCAGTTTTTGAGCAAAGTAAAGTGCAGACTCATGGAAGCAACTTTAAGGCTAGATTGGTAGAAAAGTCGGGTAGAAAGAATAAAGGGTCCTGCTGCTCTGTATCAGTCCCAGGAGGAGTGTAGACCAAAACCCAAAGAAATAGCTAGGTGTAGAATAGCTTTGTGAAACTTAGTGCCAAGCTTAACCACGTGACAGACAACATAGGACCTTGTGCAGGGATTTTGATGGAAAGGATCAGGTCTTACAGTAGGAGGAGCAGGAAACAGCCTGACTAGCATGTTAGGGTATAATGTTAAAAGTGACCTTGAGGAAATAGTAGAAGCAACAGCACACAGTCATGTTGGGTTTGTGGAGGTTTTTCAGTACCATGACCAGTTCTGGATTAAAGTGGCTGTTATCCATCCATACAAAGAGCTGAGGGGATTGCTTTTGACTTAGTCTCATATACGTTCCATATCTGTTACTGCAATTAGGTGATGGTGATACACAAATTATGGCCTATACCTGCATAGTAGGAGGAGGGAAAGATAGCTTAGGAACTTAAACTTTCTGCAGCATGGTTCAGAAATGAATAATACAAAATCCCTGTTATTACTGGAGTGAAAAGGGCACATTTTTTAGATTAGTACTCAGGTTACAGACAGTACTGAAAGAAATTAGAGCAAAAGAGATCCACAATATATGTAATAGTTCCCAGAAAAATAAAATTGTTTCATCAGAACTTTAGGAAATTGAAAAATAAGATAGACGGCTTCTTGTATACGTAGAAGATGTGGAAGATTCTGGAGTGGTAGATGTTCTGTGCCTGTCGGAAACACATGTAACCACAGAGTATAGAGAAGTTAAATATCAGAAGTTACAGGCTTGCATCATTTTCATATAGAGCTAACTTGAAAAATGGAGGAGTTGCAAGACATGCTCAAGTTGGACACAAACTCAGAAATATTGAAATAAACATGGCCATGAAGTTTTTCATGATGGATTCCTTGCATAAAAAGTTTCTCATTTCATTTGCTGCATCAAACTTCATGAGGTTCAAAGTGGTCTGACACCACATCTGAACTACTGCAACGAGTAGAATTTTACGCAAGGCAAGTCATGCTATCGCCAAGGAGAGGATACTTTGTATGAGGTATGAACTTGATGCCAACACTCGCTCCTCTAAAAGTTGCCATCTATTTCTGTCTGCAGTTCACTCACCATAGGACTGACAGTTGGTAGACATAACTTTGGCTGCGCATTGAGCTAATTGGAACAAGGCAACTGCAAAATGGACAGATAAATTTGGGCGCCTTAACCATGAACGAGGAACTGCTGGACCCAGAGGCATTCACTGCGCTGTCATCAACTTTTCCAACAAGGAACTTGACAAAGCCACCCTCTCAGTTCTTGGTAAAGGGCTGAACTTTGCTCCAACTCCACAAAAGTCATCAGTGGCTGAGATTATCAGTGGAGTAAAACAATCAGTTTGGCATCTTCCTAAGGAAGTGGCAGATGAGGTGAGGCTTGCTACCATCTGGATTTTAGCAACAGCCAAGCCCTCTAAGCCCATTTTTAAGCAGAGCAGAAATACAAAGACTGAAATCATTTGAGAAGAAAGGCAAGGGGAAGCTACAGTTATCCTCAATGCTATGGATTATCATAAGAAAATGGGTTTATTACTGGAAGATAGTGCATACCAAATTCTCAGGCGGGTTTCCATATTGGCACTTTGCAAGAAGACAGGGAGCTGCTTAAGAATTCTGGCTTCTCTGATGAATTTGTGAAGATTTAAGACCAAGAGCACTGAGACCACCCAGGCTTTATGGTTTGCTTAAAATACCCAAAGACAGTGTCCCATTAAGGCCAATTATTAAGTGCTATTGGATCTCCTACATACAAGCTGGCAAAGTATCTGACTAATCTATTTACACCTAGAGTCGGTCGCTGTAGACATCATACTAAAAACTGACAAATGTTTGTTGACATCACAAAGCAGATGAGGATAGGCCCGAAGGAAGTCACTGTTAGCCTCGATATGGTGGCCCTGTTTTCAAAGGTACCAGTGGAAGACACATTAAAACTGTTGGCCATTCATTTCTCCCAGAAAATTTTAAAATTATTTCGGTACACTTTGACAGCCACATACTGCTTGTACGTTGGAAATTATTATGAAATGACTGATGAAACAGCCATGGGTTTGTAACTGTCGCCAGCCGTAGCTAACTTTTTTGTGGAAGATTTTGAAGAATGAGCATTGAATAGTGCTCTGTTCTGGCCATCTTGCTTTTTCAGATATGTTGATGATACATTTTTAATCTGACTGCATGGCAGTGAAGTGTTGCAACAGTTCGTTGATCATTTGAATGGTATACATCCTAAATGAGGTGTACAATATAGGTGTAGAAATACAGGAAGTTACCATTCTTAGATGTGTTGGTCAAATAGAAATCAGTTGGAAATCATGCGGCTCAGAAGAGAGTTGTGCTGAACATTTAGTACACAAAGCCAGAGCTGTTTTGGATATGCACCATCTTGGTTCTGAGATTAAACATCTGAAGACGGTGTTTGAAAGGGTAGTTATTCCGTCCATAACATTAGATCAATGCTGTTGAGCAAACCAAGATGCGACACCATTGCAAACAAGCCAAGGAGACCAACACATAACGTGGCTTCCATTCTGCGGTGCAACAACTGGCAAGATAGGTAGAGTCTAAAAAGGCAAGGAAACAGACCAGTCTTCAGGCCACCCAGAAAAATTAAAGAAATCTTGTAACCTGTTAAAGATAATCTTGGCCTAAGAGTGCCAGGAATTTATAACATTCCTTGCGAATGTGGCAAGAGTTATGTGGGGCAGTCCATATGGACGCTTGCCAGTTGTTGCATCGAAAATCAGCGTCTGACAGGCATTTGGATAAATTAGTGGTGGCAGAGCACAGCCTGTTAAATGAGCACAAGATTTTGTTTGAACAAACGAGAATAGTTGCTTACGCTTTGAGCTATTGGTACTCTATGATCAGCGAATCTGTTGAAGTTGGACTTTGTGAAAGCATCTTCAATAGAGAACTGGCTATGCATTTAGCAATGCATGGAAGTATTCACTCATCAAGGGAAAGACACAGAAGGATACTTCTCACAGTTCACTGCTTGATGTGATGGATGCAACGCAACGCTAGATGGAGAGCGCAAGCAAAACTGATGGATATAGAGGGCGCCATCTTTGTAAGTGCCATCATGACACAATGCCGTCATTCAGATGCTATTCTGTGGGTATTAAAGAGGAAACTATTGAGTCTTCTACCATAGGAATCAAGGGAGAGGATGATGTTTGGTGGCCGGTATCCTCATTCTACAACACAATTGCACACATGTATTAACAGGGTGCTTTATTTACATAAACAGGAAGCTACTTATCTTTAAGGGAATCCATGTGTTGTGGTACAAGCTCTTGTGTAATAGTCCTCTTTAGCCTCATTCCTGGTGAAGTAAAAGTCCCGCAATGTACACTAATCTGGTTGCAATGTACTGACAGATGCCAACTTGGAGTGCGACTTAGTGCACCCGTGACTGAGCTAGTTACTGAGAGACTGAGACTCTCTGGCCAGTGGCAGCAATTTAAATACTTGCAGAGAGGACGACAGTGGTGTGTTGCTTGCAAGACTGTCTTTGGCCTCTCTCCTGAGGGTGCCCTTGATCCACCCCTACTATCGATCTTCTTGCTACATCTTTGTCGACCAGTGTGCTGGTGACAGCTTATGTCGGCACATTCCTCTCCGCCAAAATGCTGCCCCATTGTCACGTAGGGAGGATGTGAACGACAAGATTGATTGGTTGGTTTGGGGAAGGAGACCAGACAGCGAGGTCATCGGTCTCATCGGATTAGGGAAGGACGGGGAAGGAAGTCGGCCGTGCCCTTTCAAAGGAACCATCCTGGCATTTGCCTGGAGCGATATAGGGAAATCACGGAAGACCTAAATCGGGATGGCCGGACACGGGATTGAACTGTCGTCCTCCTGAATGCGAGTCCAGTGTCTAACCACTGCGCCACGCCGCTCGGTGAACGACAAGAGGGAGTGAGTCCAGACTCTGGGTGTAGAGATGAGCTGGGAGCTGTGGCTATGGGGGACGGCGTACACCTGAGGAACCGTGCCAGTTCATGACTGTCAGTTTTAGTCCCTGAAGCAGATGATGGTGGATATCATCAAAAGCTCAGAATTTTATCCGAATTTCACGCGACAAGTGAACTGAAAAATTTTCATGATTGGAATAGTTTTTCTGTGGATTGTGAGTTGTTACTGCATAATACTTCTCTGGTAATTGTAACAGTCTATAAATCCCCTCTAGGAAACAGTCAAGTGTTTATAAGAAATCGACGGGGACTGTTAGAAAAGTATCCAACTTTTAGTCTTGGGGGGGGGGGGGGGGGGGTCACTCTTAGGTGAAGCATTGGATACCTAATCATCCTCAGAGTGGTTCCCTGGGATGCCACACACTTCCCCAAGTGTTGCCGCCATTTTGGAAGCATGCTGAAAAAGATTCTTTTGGAATGGAGCTTAGCTGGGCTGTTGTTACTGCCATAATGTCCTCTCTTGTCTCAAATCACACTGCTTTCAATGGCGTCTTGAGTTTGGGGAACAGCCAGAAGTCACAGGGGACCATATTAGGAGAGCAAGGAGCCTGTTGAAGCACAGTCAAAAAGTCTAAATGAAGTGCAAAGAGTGCCCTGGAGCATTGTTGTCGTTGAGGCATCAATCTCCTGTTGGCCGCCATTCTGGTCTCTTGTGCTGCACAGCATCTCATAGGCGATGGACAACATCCCTGTTAGTACTCTTTGGTGATTGTTGGCCCTGTGGTGCATGCTTATGGTGTACCACACTAGGGGAGTCGGAGAAAGCAGTCAGCATCACTTTGATGATGGTGTGCACTTTGCTTGCCTTCCTTGGTCTTGGTGATGAGGAATGTTTCCACCATGGCAACTGGGATTCGGTTTCCGTGTTGTACCTGTACACGCAGGATTGTTCACAGTGATTATGGTGTTCACAAAGTCGGGGCCACTGTTTGTCCTCTGAGACTTCAACAGGAAGTTGCTTTTGTTCTGCTGTCAGCATTTTTGGCATGAACTTCATCGACACACTCCTCATGGCCAAATCTTCACTCACAATGGAATGTGCCAAAAAAGTGCTGATGCCCACCTCTTCTGCAATTTCTCTGATAGTCGTATGCAGTCTTGCATCACCATAGCTTTCACATTGACAATGAATGAACTTGTCATTTTGGTATATTGATGACTGACCAGAGTATGGCTTGTTCTCATCCGATATGCGGCCATCTTTAAATGGGTTGTACCACTCCTTAATCTGTCTGATGCCCATAGCGTCTTCAGTGAAAGCCATCTGAATCTTTCGATTGGTTTCCATTTGGTAGTTTCTGGTAAAATTTGATGCACTAGTACTGCAGTGAAAAACCGGACACGAGCACTACACACTACTTCACTCAACTGCTGCTTGCCAGCAACTGACTCTATCAATAGACAGGAAGGCCAAGGTCAGCTCATGCAAGTGTGCAAAGATTGGATACTTTCCTAACAGACCTCATACGTGCATTAGGCATACGTGTGTTAGGCAAGAAGAAACAGTTAGTAATTTGTGGAGATTCCACTGTATTTAGTAAAAAATATGTAGAGGATAAGTGAACGGGAATTATTATTTGTATGTTTCAGTCTGATTTCGGTAGTCATTCTGGCTGTGGATAAGTAAGGGAACTAAAATCTCATGCAAGAGGAAGAGGGAAATTTTATGTAAAGGCAGAATAAGACAATATCAGATATTATTTGCATACTGCAGAAATTACTGTAATATGTTAGGGATAGTTGTTGGAATGTCAAGAAGCTGTCAGGAAGCATGCAGGTTCTGACAGAAATTAATAATGCAGATAATCAGATTAAAACTATATGGAATATTGTCTAATGGAAGCTAAGACAACCAGTCAGTATAAAGGATACCATAACAATAAAACTAAATGACAATGTTGTGGCTGTTTATTCACAAGTTGTGAGTACTTTTAACAGTCATATACTAAATGTAGCAGCAAAAATGGTGTAAAATGGTTCAGTTGAAGAAGCAAGAGAATATATTAAAAATGTCTAACCACAAAATATTATGCTACTAGAAGCAGCACCAATATCCTTCATTGAAATTAGCAGAATTATAGAAACTCTAAAAAACAGAAGTTCATGTAGTGTTGATGGAATTTCAAACAGAACTTTGAAAAGTTATTTTAACTTAACCTGGAACAAGCAATGTCCTTAGTGATGTACGTAATGCATCACTGGCATAGGCAATTTTTCCAAACAGATTAAAATATGCAATTGTTATTCCTCTTAGGAAGAAAGCTGACAAGAAAGAGTTAAATAATTGTTGTCCAATTTTGAAAAGGATAGATGGCCACTCACGATATAGTGGAAATGTTGAGTCACAGGCAGACACAACACAAAGACTGCTAAACAAGTAAGCTTTCGGCCAGAAGGCCTTCTTCTGAAGTAGACAATACACGTCCACATTCACGCAAACACAACTCGCACACACCAGACTCAGTCTGGCCTTGGCAACCAGAGACAGTGGCCATATGTGTGTGAGTTGTGTTTGCCTGAGTGTGGGTGTGTGTTGTCTACTTCAGAAGAAGGCTTTTTTGCCGAAAGCTTAGTTGTTTAGCAGCCATTTTATTGCGTCTGTCTGCGACTCAACGTTTTCACTATGCGGTGAGTAACAATCTATCCTTTTCGTAATATTGTCATTGTTCCATCGTAGATTTTCCATTGTTTAATTTCCTTTGAGACAACTTTTTCCAAAATATTCAAAAAATATTTGCTTCGAAAGTAGTCTCATATTTATGTAGAAACAATTTACATAGTATATAACAGTTAGGTTTCTAGAAGGGTTACTCTACTGAGGCTGCTATTTATATATTCACTCAACAAATATTACTAGCCTTAAATAATGAAATGTTTCCAGCTAATATTTTCTGTGATCTTTCTAAGGTGTTTGTGTAGATCATGTGACAGTCGTCAAAAACTCATGTCTCAAGAAATTAATGGCTTTACACACAACAGGTTAGAACCATAGTTAACAAACAAAATGGAAAACGTTGTGTTGAATAATTCAAGCAATGTTGGGAGGATGGAAAATTTAAGTGATGACTGGAAAGAGATCGCTAAGGGAGCTCCACAGGGTTCAAAATTGGGTCCACTCCTATTCCTTTTATATATGAATGACCTTCCACTGAACATTCAACAAGCGGAATTGGTATGTTTTGTGGGCAATAGTAATAATCCCATTCGAGAGAGAGCCACAGAAGAGATTGTTAATGATGATTTTCAATAATTATGATAAAGATAAATAAGTGGTAGTCTGCAAATGGTCTCACTCTTCATTTTAGAAAAAAAAGGCATACCATATTCAGTTCTGCATAACAAATAGTCATTCCGACAATTGATGTATCACATGAGCTGGAATCAGTAGATAAGATAGAAGGCTCCAAATTTTTAGATGTATGTATTGATGTAAACTTGAACTGAAAGAGGAATGTTACTCAGCTTCTCAATCAGGAAATTTCAGCTACTTTTGCTCTTTGTATAATTGCTATGCTTGGAAATAGATGAAGTAACCTCCTGACATATTTTGCATGCTTCCACTCAAGAATGTCTTATGGAAAAATTTTCTGAGTAACTCACCTGTTAAATAGGATGTACTGATGGTACAAAAGTGAGCAGTAAGAATAGGATGTGATGTTTACCCACAGTTGTCATGTCGTAAAGGGTTTAGGCATTCTAACTGCACTATCGCAATATGTATATTTGCTAAGGCAATTTTCCATAAATTACCCATCACAAATCGAGAACAGTGATGTCCATAACCACAGAAATAGAGGAAAAAATTAACTTATTACAGCTGTCAGTGGTGCAGAAAGAAACAAAAATTCTTTATAATGCATTCAGTAACATAAAATATACGACAGGAAGCAAAGCAAATTGTAAACCTAACTTAAAACAGGTTTGTTGGCTTAGGCACAGCCTGGGGAATGTTTCCAGAATGAAATTTTCACTCTGCAGCAGTGTGTGCGATGATATGAAACTTCCTAGCAGATTAAAACTGTGTGCCAGATCAAGACTCGAACTTGGCACACAGTTTTAATCTGCCAGGACGTTTCATATCAGGGCACACTCCACAGCAGAGTGAAAATTTCATTCTGTGTTCATTAATGTTGACGCTAATCATGTATAGGCTACATACCTAATGAACTTTCTCATTCCACATCATTTTGATAAAAGAATCATTCAGATGTTCTATAGGACATGTAACTAATGAATTAATGAGAACTGGCCTAGCATCAGTGTTCAGTCACTTTAATGGTTCACATGGCACATGAATGTCATCCTGAGAAATGTGTGATGGATGCATGAAGTAGTTCCAGATTTCAGCACTCTCTGTGGTAGACTTACCCTTTGGCAGACGAATGGCCTATTTGGATATCTTGTGCGCGGGCCCGAAGTAGTTTCTGATATGAGTGCCATCTAGGAGGCGACTGATTGTACTATGTGTGAGGATTCCACACTGTTACCGCCTGTTCTAAGATGCCCTCTGAAAATAGTGCTGTGTACCATTGCTGGTGGAGACACAGCAGATATAATGAAGCACATCTTGGTTGTATGCATTCTGAGCACGACAGGAATGTTAATTGTTTTGTCTTCACTTCTTCATTGCTGGCAAGTGGTGTCACATGATTCAGGCAAATGGGTTCAGTTCACAGCAACTCAGGAAATAAATATAGGTTCTGTCTGTAACTCAGCACTTCAAGTGTGTGGTGTTTACAACTTCGATCAGGTAGTCTATGATGTATCATCATTTCATCACTATAATTACCTCTGTGTTAGCATATTAGAATAACACTAATCAGCAAACCAAATTGACTGAAGTATCCATAGATTTCATGGCTAATTTAACTCGCTGTTGCTGCCATATGTCGAATGCGCATTTTAAGTGACTACATGCTGACACTTGACCACTTCTCACCAGTTCCGCAGTTCTTCAGTTTTACAGTTACCTATAAGTTACCTACAGTGCTGACCAGTTCCAGTTGTCAGGCAGTTTATGCTGAGTGTTGAACAGAAGTCAAAGTGATAGTCAAATTGTTTACCTATTTAAAGATTGGACTTATTCTTATTACAACATGTTAATATTTTAGATTTTGGTAACAAGAAATTTGATCTGTAGGGTAAGACTGTCACAGACTGAATTGGTTTTTATGATTATTCCTGAACTTTCCCCCCATCTTTTGATGATGATGGTGGTGGTGGTGGTGGTGGTGGTGGTGGTGGTGGTGGTGATGATGATGATGATTGTGTGAAAGTCATCCAATTGGACGTCACTTTGACAATTTGCGCATCCTTAACGTACCCCACTTTCACAGCAGCGGTAAAGGGGACCCACAGTTTAAAGTGGAATGAGAGCCAAGTGTCATTGGCAATTCCTGACATTGTTGAGAGATGAAGACAGGCTAGTTAAGAAAGACAATCTTGTGATTATCGGTGCTCCAGTGAACGAGCCAAAGTGCACTTCAATGTGCCATCTCCAGTATCTGGTGCACAGTATCGTAGCATAGAGAAATTTGGAAAAAAGTCCCTACTGATAGGACTGATGGTATTCATGAAAACACCTTTGAAATTGTAAGAGTTGTACAAAGGAATATGCATAATGTACAAATGTGTAAGTGGAATAACCCAGATTGTTTCTGTACACTGGGCACAACTACTTCGCATGTCTGCAATGTGATTTTGTAAATGTCTCTATGGCAATGTGTCTTCTTAGCTCTGTAGACAGCTTTTGTTTTTGCCTATATCTGTTTGCACACCACAGTTGAAAGTTGTTTAAAGTGCTGCCAGGTTTCAGAGATTTCTTTAAGTTGACTCGACTGCAGAAGTGTCTTAGTAGTAAATAATAAATGTATTAAAACTTGATGCATGATGTGGCCCTTTCGCACACATCTCAATGTACGACACCATATCTCTTGAAGTCTGGTACGTCTGCCTGACAGTAAGGGATATGTGTACAGTGTTTGGTTGAAATTGGTCCAGTGATTTAGGAGATATGGAACACACACATATAAATACATCCATTTTTATAATACGTATGGATCGATAGATGCAGGATATACAGGGAGAAACTGGAACTCTTGCCACAGGAAAGACAATTCATTACTCACTTGTCTTCAAGAGACTTATTTCAAAACTACTAATGCTCTAGGAGACTGTCTTTCTCATAGAACAGACCACATTAATGGTAGCAGAGCTGAAGAGTGGCAATGTGTATCATGAAAATACATCACTTACCTCCTTAACAGCTGTTTGCTGGTGTTAACAGCTGTCATCCAAATAGTGTTGAAAATTAGCAAGATATTTCATTCACATGCTGTATAAATACAACTACCTGTGTCATACAACAGGACATTGTTTGAGCTGATGATTTATTTGTTCTGTGCTGATTGTGCCCTGTGTTTTTGTATGAATTTGGCACACACTTCGCGAGCAAATCGTGTGTTGTTGGTTTCATTGAATTTTTCCTAGTATTTGAGCTATTTACTAGGTGCTTGGTCACTCTTATATCACAAATGCCATCTTTCCCTGTCATCTCACGAACTGTGTAGCTAACTTCCTGAACACTAATGCCTAGCTACTGCTTGTCCTTCTTTGAAACCCAACCTCATAGTTACACCTTTGTGTTTTTTCCATCCTAAGTGCTGCAATCAAATTAAATAGTAATGCAGTTTTATGAAAAGATAGTTAATATGTCAGTACTATCTTTTTTACAGGTGATGATGGAAACAATCAAATGGATGTGGATGGAGAACCAACAGCTTGTGTCGACAGCGATGACAGCAGTGATTCTCAGCAAATGGCTATTGATGAAAGAGAACAGAGTGATAAAATGTCTGTTGCATCTGCTGGAAGCAACCGGTCTAGGAAATCTACCCGATCTGTAAGATCACCGGGGTCATCTCCTTCTGGTTCACGTTCACCATCGGAAGCAGACTCAAGATCTCCATCAGGATCAAGACATAGTTCACCATCAAGGAAATCTAGGTCTAGGTCAAATTCAGAACATGCTTCGGAACGTGCATCGAGGTCTAGATCCAGATCCCAGTCTGCTTCAGGAGATTCCAGATCAGGTTCTGTGAATAGTGTACATGTTCATTCGCCATCAAGATCAAAATCTAGGTCAGTGTCTCCTGCACCTGCAGCAGATGAGCCTGCTAGAAGGGGATCAAGATCAAAATCTAAATCTGTGTCCCCTGTGCAGGATGAAGAGGAAACTAGAAGATCACGTTCAAAGTCTGTATCAAGATCAAGATCTGTGTCAAGATCAAATTCAGGATCAAGGTCTGGCTCTAGATCGCGATCCCATTCTAGATCACACTCAGGATCAAGATCACGATCAGCCTCTCCAGAGCAAAAACAAGGTACTGAAAACATTGACCCTGAGCATTCAGTAACAGAAGCAAAATCAAGATCACCATCTGGTTCTCGGGCTTCAGGCTCAAGAGCTGGCTCCAGATCACCATCTAGATCTAAGTCCAGATCTAGATCTAGGTCAGGCTCTACAGCCTCAGTTCAAAAGGCTAAGCCACAGTCAAGAAGCAGATCAAGATCCCGATCTGGGTCACCAGCAGATGCAAAACGTGCAGAATCGAGATCAGTATCCAGATCTAAATCCAGATCAGTGTCACCAGCAGCTTCCCAGGCCAGTTCCAGATCACATTCAAAGTCAAGGTCGAGGTCTAGATCTGCATCTAAATCCAGATCTCGGTCCAGGTCCCATTCAAAGTCACGTTCTCCTTCAAAATCAAGATCCAGATCTAGATCAGCATCTAAAGGAAGGTCTGTTTCGAGAACATCTTCAAAATCTAGATCAAGGTCAAGGTCAAAATCCAAGTCGGTGTCTCGGTCAGGATCAAAAGCTAGGTCTAAATCCAGATCTCGGTCCAAATCCAAGTCAAAATCGAGATCTAGATCTAGGTCCAAGTCAAAATCCAGCTCAGGATCGAGGTCAAAATCCAGATCCATATCAAGGTCAAAATCTAGATCCCCATCAAGATCTAAATCCAGATCCAGGTCCAAATCAAGATCCAAATCCGGATCTAGATCAAGATCAGTATCAAGATCAAAATCTAGATCAGCCTCAAGATCTAAATCCAAATCGAGATCGAGATCAAGATCAAGATCAGGATCTGAAGGAAGAAGTCCAGGTCCTAGTCAGAGAAATTCAGTGCCAAGGTCAGCATCTAGTTCACCGAGTGTTGCCACTGGTAGCAAGAAAGGTATGTAGTATGGATTTATTTTTTGTTTCCTAACTTTCTATTCATATCTATCTCTCTCTCTCTCTCTCTCACACACACACACACACACGCACGCACACGCGCGCACACACACTCACACACACACACACACACACACACACACACACACACACACACACACACACACTTACACAGCAGATGAAAATGAAAGCACTTTAAAATCACCGTATATTCCTTTCTCCATGGAAAGAAATGGGAAGATGAAGATATGATTAAACTACAAAAAATTTGATTACTAGGTGAATTCTTTGACAGTTGTATTCACACTGTAATTACTCATTAACAGTTAATCAGTCATAGCTTGTAGTTTCCATAATTCTAAGCATTGGCGGCAAATCCAGTATGTTGTCCTCAGCGAGAGTGTTCACCAGGAGTGCTCCAGGGAAGTGTGATAAAACCACTGTTGTTCTTTGTGTATATAAATGGTTGAGTAGACATGGTGGGCAGCAATCAGCAGTTGCTTGCTGATGATACTGTGTTGTACGGTAATGTGTTGAAGTTGAGTGATTGTAGGAAGATACAAGAAGACTTAGACAAAATTTCCAGTCAGTGTGATGAATGGCAGCTAGCCATAACTGTGGAAAAATGTAAGTTAATGCAGATGAATAGGAAGAGCAAACCTATAATGTTCACTTACAGTATTGCTTGTGTCCTGCTTGACACATTCAAGTCTTTAAATGTCTGGGCATTAAGTTGCAAAGCAATATGAAATGGAAGGAGCATGTGAGAACTGTGGTAGGAAAGGCAAATGGTCAACTTCGGTTTAGTGAGAGAATTTTAGGAAAGAGTGGTTACCTGTAAAGGAAACTGCATATAGGCCATTGTTGCAACCTATTCTGGAGTACTGCTTCAGTGTTCGGGATTGTACCAGGTCGGATTTAAGGAAGACATCAAAGCAATTCACAGATGGGCTGCTAAATTTGTTACCAGTGGTTTAGAACAATGCATAAGTGTTACGGAGATGCTTCGGGAACTCAATTGGGAATCTCTGGATGGAAGGCGATGTTCTTTTCACAGAATACTATTGAGAACACTTAGAGAACTGGCTTTTGAAGTTGACTGCCGAACGAATGTACTACTGCCAACATACATTGCGCGTAAGGACCACGAAGATAAGATAAAGAAATTAAGGCTCGTACGGAGCTTTATAGAAAGTCATTTTTCCCATGCCCTGTTTGCGAGTGGAACAGGAAAGGAAATGCTCATATTGGTACAGGGTACCCTCCGCCATCCACCGCACAGTGGCTTGCAGTGTATTTATGTAGGTATATATGTAGGAACTGTATATAATCAGTCTTGATTTATTCTTCTACAGAATACATTTCCAACTCATTGTTCAAGTAACATTGTGTGATGGGAGATGTATTCAGTAAGTCTCTTGGATTGTCACCTACTGCTGAATCTTGGAATAAGACATTATATTTATTTAGTGGCATCATTGTCATTATTTGCGACAACTCTGTAGAAATTGGGTATTCATTAATCTGTATTTTGTCGGTTCATTCATGTATCCTATATCACAGACCAAAGAGATTCCAAGGAAACTGAATGACTGAAAATATGTAATTGTACTGAGGAACTACTATTGTAAAGGGATGATGCTTGCAAATAAGGGAGCAACTGCAGGAAAAATTATATTGCCCCTTTGAGCAGGAGGCAGTTAATAATGGATGTTTATTTTACACTAATATTACATAAAAACTTCAAATGGGCATAAGTGTATGGAAATAGTACTGGTATGAAAAAATCAATACTACCAAGAATTTGTCATAAGGGTCTTCAATATTAGATTTTGTGCACTCAATGTTTGTTCATTAAAGCAGGATTTCCTGTGATTGTTGCATATGAGAGAGTTGCTTTTACTGTTATTTTTAGCATTAGATTTTATAAAATATATTGCAGCCCAAAGTTATTACAGAACTCATACATGCTGATCTTTTGTATAGACAGTGACGGGTAAATTTAAGGTGTTTAAGAAACTTCATTTTTTTATTACGCAGCTGTACTTATTCTCTATTTTAATAATAGGTTTTTGTCAGTTTTAACACCATCATCAGGTCATCTGTATCCAAAGGAAATGTCATGTTACAAAAAGTGCATACAAATGTATTGTTATACAGACCTAGTGTAAGTCAAAAGCTATAATTCCGTAAGTAATGAGCTCTGTTTCATGCACACAAAATTTCTTTTACAGAATATGAACCATTGCTTGGGGAAAAATTGTAGAAAATCGTGTAAGGCAAGTGAAACGTAAATTTAGTTATTGCACAGCAAATTAGAAGTTGTTTTCAGAATGTTACATAAACCATTATGCGTATGTTGTATTAACTGCCAATATATAATTATAGTCTTTATTATTCTGCACCCAACTGTGGTAAGCGGTGACCTGCCTGCTGATAAGTACTGCTCATAGAACATCTGTCACACTACAAATATTGCATATGCCTTCCAGGTTGATAAAGTGCACAAATTTTTATCTTACACTTATGTAGGAATTATGGTTAATTAAAAATAAATTCTTTAGTTTGTGTGTGATATGCAAGTTTTCATTACACAATTCGTAAAGATGAATGTACGAATTATGCTGATACGTACTTCACTTAAATATACATAATGTTCCCTTATTTGTGGCATCTGTTAACCCATAAGCCAGTAATCTGAATGGAGAAGATAGTATTGGGTTGACCATAGCTCTATAGTTCAATGCAGAATTAAGGCTTTCATGACCTATACAGGGTGCATCAAGTCAAGACTTACAATAAGTAAATATTTGACAATGTTAAACAGATGTTTTGTAACTGTTTTGTAGTCAGACTATCTTTTCATTTTTGGAAATAATGGCGTACCTAAAGTCCGGGAACACTTTCAATTATTTATTGCACAAGAACCAAACATTGTACAAATATCATACATATGTCGTTTTGAATATGTCGTTTTGAAGAGAAACACTGAAAGGTTCCCCCTGCCCCCCTCTCCCCCATGTATACCACCACAGCGTAGTTTAGTAATTTGCCAATTGTCAGCACTAGTTGCAAACATGGCGAGTCCAGGTGCGGAGCAAGCTTTCTGTGTGTTGGAGTTCAACAAAAACAAGTGTGCTACAGGTGTTCAATGGATGTGTGACATTTTTCTGTGGGGACACATTCTACCACGAGATGTAGCAGAGCTCAGGGACATAATACGGGAAGAGACTGCCACAGTCAACAATGCCATGCTGGGGCATGTATGGCAAGAATTCGATTACCATATTGACGTCTCCGGCGTCACTCATTGTTCGCGTATCGAATGTTGGGCTTAAAAAATAAATAAATAAATAAAAACTTTTGTGCATTGATCGTGACCGGTCCAAATATCTCACGAAATAAGCATGAAACGAAAAAACTACAAAGAACGAAACTTGTCTAGCTTGAAGGGGGAAACCAGATGGTGCTATGGTTGGCCCGCTAGATGGCGCTACCATAGGTCAAACGGATATCAACTGTGTTTTTTAAAATAGGAACCCCCATTTTTTATTACATATTCATGTAGTATGTAAAGAAATATGAATGTTTTAGGTGGACCACTTTTTTCGCTTTGTGATAGATGGTGCTGTAATAGTCACAAACATATGGCTCACAGTTTTAGACGAACAGTTGGTAACAGGTAGGCTTTTTAAATTAAAATACAGAATGTAGGTACGTTTGAACATTTTATTTCGGTTGTTCCAGTGTGATACATGTACCTTTGTGAACTTATCATTTCTGAGAACGCATGCTGTTACTGCATGAGTACCTGTAAATATCACATTAATGCGATAAATGATGTCCGTCAACCTCAATGCATTTGGCAATTCGTGCAATGACATTCCTCTCAACATCGAGTAGTTCGCCTTCCGTAATGTTCGCACATGCATTGACAATGTGCTGACACATGTTGTCAGGCAGTCAGGCATTGTCGGTGGATCACGATAGCAAATATCCTTCAACTTTCCCCACAGAAAGAAATTTGGAGACATCAGATCCTGTGAACGTGCGGGCTATGGTATGGTGCTTTGATGACCAATCCACCTGTCATGAAATATGCTATTCAATACCGCTTCAACCGCACGCGAGCTATGTGCCGGACATCCATCATGTTGGAAGTACCTCGCCATTCTGTCATGCAGTGAAACATCTTGTAGTAACATTGGTAGAACATTACGTAGGAAATCAGCATACATTGCACCATGTAGATTGCCATCGATAAAATGGGGGCCAATTATCCTTCCTACATTAACCCGCCAAGGTCGCTGATGTTCCACTTGTCGCAGCCATCGTGGATTTTCCCTTGCCCAATAGTGCATATTGTGCCAGTTTACGTTACAGCTGTTGGTGAATGACGCTTTGTCGCTAAATAGAACGCATGAAAAAAATCTGTCACCGTCCCGCAATTTCTCTTGTGCTCAGTGGCAGAACTGTACACAACATTCAAAGTCGTTGCCGTGCAATTCTTGGCGCACAGAAATATGGTACGGGTGCAATCGATGTTGATCTAGCATTCTCAACACCGATGTTTTTCAGATTCCTGATTCTCACGCAATTTGTCCGCTACTGATGTGCAGATTAGCCACGACAGCAGCTAAAACACCTACTTGGGCACCATCATTTGTTGCAGGTTGTGGTTGACATTTCACATGTGGTTGAACACTTCCTGTTTTCTTAAATAACGTAACTATCCGGCAAACAGTCTGGCCACTTGGATGACGTCGTCCAGGATACCGAGCAGCATACATAGCACACGTCCGTTGGGCATTTTGATCACAATAGCCATACATCAACACGATATCGACATTTTCCGCAGGTGGTAAACAGTCCATTTTAACACAGGTAATGTATCATGAAGCAAATACCGTCCACACTGGCGGAATGTTACATGATACCACGTACTTATACGTTTGTGACTGTTGCAGCGCCATCTATCACAAAGCGATAAAAGTGGTCCAACTACAACATTCATATTTCTTTACGTAGTACACCAATATGTAATAAAAAAATGGGGGTTCCTATTTAAAAAAACACAGTTGATATCCGTTTGACCTATGGCAGCGCCATCTAGCGAGCCAACCATAGAGCCATCTGGTTTCCCCCTTCAAGCTAGACGAGTTTTGTTCTTTGTAGTTCTTTCCTTTGATGCTTATTTCGTGAGATATTTGGCCCGCTCACTATCAGTGGATCACCCTGTATACACCCTGTATGTAAAAGTGCTTGTGTATGTATCATTGTCACCACCTGATCTGTTAAATTATGAAATGTAACTAAATGACAAAGTAATTGGTTGTCAGATTAGACTATAGGATACATTGTTAATTAAGTGTAACTCCTGCAGACATTCAGTATTACAAAAGTGGAGGTCAACTGTGGGCTAAAAGTTTGTGCAACATATCGACATAGAAGGTGTATACGGTAAGCTGTGACTGACTGGTGGTTTTTGAGAAGTATTGTATTAGGCCAGCAGGCAGATGTAGGCATGTGTAGATTCTTTCATGATTATTTGCAGAATATGAGAGACTATAATAGTAGATCCATAGGTCATACAGCAAATGTGTAGTTCTACTAGGTCGGATAAGGTAATATTTCGAAAATTATTCAATTTTATTTTCCTTTTCATACTTAATTTTGTATGTGTAATGGTTCACACTCTGCAAGAGAATTTTATATGTATAACATACAGCTAAGAACTCCTTATACAAGTGTAAAGACAAGCTTGTTTCAGCACGTTTGTGTACATGTGTTGACATTTTCCTGTGACACAAATAATCTGAAGATTGTCTTAAAGCTAGTGAAACCATTTATTAACAAGTATGGCTGTGCCATCATCATTGAAGTTTATTTAATGTTCTGTGGTATAATTTGTAATGAGAGCTTTTACAAGAAATGTGAGTTGAATCTTTTGACTTAGACAGCAGCAAATGTGTTTAGTTGTCACGCGTTGATTTTAATTTTAAACCCACATAGTGAGTTTCTTCTGGAGCTCTACATAATGGTTGAAAGTATTACAGCTGAGGGTAAATGCTTGCTGAAAGAAAAGAATTTGTTGCAGGAAACATTGAACACAAGTTGAATTGAAGGAAGATGCAGTTTTAAAACCCTGGTCATTATTATGGTTGGTGCAGGGTTGATGTGTGTTGTCTTTTAGGGAAATGTCTGTTTTGTCTTATTCTTTTATAGCTACCACATGTGCTTTCCATTATCGACATGGCTGAGAAAGTTATTAGATTTTTATTAAGTGAGAGTGCTCACTAAAACAAACATGCAAAAACAGGGTATAGTTTTGTTAAATATGTAAGTAGACTAAGAAGGTTCTTAATTTTTATTACTAATTTCTTGCCTTCAGGTAAATGGGATTAATCGGCCACTTAGAGATCAAGTGACCTGTGTCATATTGCAGCTGAGTTGGTACATTATGTATTACTTGGTGTGTAAATGTCAATCAGTCATAAAAGGAAAATTATAGTAATTTGAACCCTCTTTTGTTTTAAGGAGTAACAAATATTTATTGTAAGGTATATTCTCATATATAATACTACATAAACAGGAACATTTCAAATAAAAGATAAGCAGATGTAAACTCACAAATGTAACACTGGCATTAAACTATATATTAATATCTAATTTTACAATCCATTCTGTCACAGCTGGGGATAATTTGAGGAGGTTCACCAAGTCATCTTGATTGACCCATTTTTGGCAATCCTGAGCAAAATGGAAGATTGTCTAGTGCTCCACTCCAGTCAATTTGGGATGTAGTCAGTGTATCCCATTTAAACAGTAAATCTGCACTTCTGTCAAAACCTGTACATATTCTTTTGGCAGTTTTCAAGACTTCACGCATCAAGGCAATGCCATTAGATTTATTAGCCTTGTTAATAAGATTACGAATAGTTGTGGGACTGCGTTGCTCCGAACATTTGTCCACTCAGGGTCTCCAGGTTGTTATATGCATATGGTAATACAAATACGTTCCCTATCCACGGTGGGATTCAATTATTTCCCTCCTTTTCATATAGTCATGTTCTGCAGCTTATTTCATTCATTGCATTTGGCTACAAGTCTGGCTGCAACAGTGGTCATGTTTGTGAGTTGTGGTTGTGTGAATGTGTGTGTGCTTTCTACTTCAGGAGCAGGCTGAAAGCTAAAATGTATAACTGTCTTTTTGTTGTGCCTCTTTGAGACTAAGCGTCTCCTCCATATGGTGAGTAGCAATCTGTCTTTTTCTAATATTATTGTTATTTCACCCTGCGCTCTCCATTGTTTGAATTTGCATTTGCTATTAGTTTTTTTTTTTTTTTTTTTTTTAAACTGATCTCTAACATTTCTGAACTTAACATGCGGATTGTCCAAGAACAAATCTGCTAACCATCTGTGTCTTTGAAACTTCCTGGCAGGTTAAAACTGTGTGCCAGACCGAGACTTGAACTCGGGACCATCGTCTTCCATGGGCAAGTGCTCTATCATCTAAACTTTCCAAGCACGACTTACGCCCCATCCTCACAGCCCTACTTCTGCCAGTACCTCATCTCGTACCTTCCAAGCTTCACAGAAGCTCTCCTGTCAACCTCGCAGAACTAGCACTCCTGGAAGAAAGGATAGTGCGGAGACATGGCTTAGCCACAGCCTGGGGGATGTTTCTGGAAAGAGATTTTCAGTTTGCAGCCGAGTGTGCGCTGATATGAAACTTCCTGGCAGATTAAAACTGTGTACAGGACCAAGACTCGAAATTGGGACCTTTGCCTTTCGCGGGCAAGTGCTCTACCATCTGAGCTTCCCAAGCACGACTCACACCCCGTCCTCACAGCCCTACTTCTGCCAGTATGTCACCACCTACGTTCCAATCCTCACAGAAGCTCTTCTGCGAACCTTGCAGAACTAGCACTCCTGGAAGAAAGGATATTGCGGAGACATGGCTTAGCCACAGCCTGGGGGATGTTTTCAGGAAAGGATGGGGTTCGAGTTGTGCTTGGGAAGCTCATATGGTAGAGCACTTGCCCGCGAAGGGTAAAGGTCCTGAGTTGGAGTCTCGGTCCAGCACACTCCTCTGCCGAGTGAAAATCTCATTCTGGATCTGTGTCTTTAATAGATTCCCTGTTGTATTTGGCTTTACTATAAATTTTTATTGCACACAAATTCATACTGCACTGTCATTTTTGTAGTATTGTAAGATAAGTCAAGTTGGGTGTTGTGTGTGCATTCCTTATCTTTACTGCTGTGTGTATTATATTCACATTTGCTGTAAAATTTGTTCCTTGTGCAGTCTCATTGATCTTTTCTTTCTGTAGTTCCCAAGAAATAAAATCTGGAATCATACAATGCTAATGATAATTTTTGACACGTGTAAGACTTCATGTCATGTTTAGAACCCTAGAAGTGCAGTGGTTTTTACTTTATTGCTGATTGTATTCCACTTAGACATATCTGGGTTTGTGCCCTAGAGGCCTTTCAGTGTTTTGGGACAAGAAGGCACATTTTTTTTCTGTGGAGGAACTGTTGCTGAGTGATGTATCTACTCTTGTAATTGAAACTTTATGACATTCTGATTTTTTGACTTACTGCTTTCTTGGTGTAACAGTCAATCAGCTGGAAGACTTACTGAAGGTGTAACCAATGCCCATGGTTTTACGGTGTAACCGATGCCCATGGAGAAGGAAACTCTGGGAACCAGAACAATTAGCATATACAGCTAGAGAATATCTTCTGCTTTAAACAGTAACAAAATCTTGATTTACTGAACTTATGAATCTGAAACGGTGACAATGAGTAATGTTTGGGCCAAGTAATTTAAAATTATTAGAATGTTACAATGCAAATGAATTATTGGTAAAATTGTTAAGATTGTATGATGTTAATAGAGGAGCATTCAAATTGAAGTATGTAAAAAAGAAACAATTGGTTCCAAAGTGATATGGAGCAGAAGTTAGATGACAGTACAGTACACCACACGAATTTTGTCACTGGTGCAATTCAGAGAGAGGTGGTAGTAAAAGATGTTATTTGACTTTTCCGAGATTTTCTTTATGCATGCCAGGTCCACATAAATTGTTAAACAACAAGTAAAACAGACCCTTGGACACACTCCAATCTAGTTACCTTTCGAAGGAAATATTGTTCTTCCTTCATGAAATTTTTTTTGCCTCCAAAGACACACATTAAATATTTCATAACATTTTTCAGATCTAAATATTGATGTAATATATAACGTCCTTCATTTTTTTATCTAAATTGTGAAATATTGATACAATGTTGTCCTTGTGTTGACAGTTTTAATTATTTTGTTTTTGGGTGTTTTGGTTATGCTAACTGTGCACAACTTGTACACAGGGGAGAGCTAATAATATTGGTTCCACATAGTTTTATATCAGTTATACTTGTTTTACATGTTGGTGGTCATTTTCAAAATTATAGTCTGATTATGTAATTTCCTTTGCAGATCTAATTGAAATGCTGCAAAACAACAATACAAAATTAACAGAAAAGAATGTTTTAAAGCTGGTGATATTTCGTCCTGAAAAAGGGAATTTGGTCAAATGAATCTAATGTACTAGATCTGTGCAACTGAGGGTAGGTGCTCCTGTTGCTTCATAGAAAAGAAATGGGTCATTAGTTTTTGTTTAGAGCAGGATAATTTTAGTACCAAAGGAAAGCAATTTTATGGGGAAACAGTGGCGTTGGAGTAAGGTTGTTTATCGTTACATAGCCTTGCACAGTTGAGGAGTATATTGTATATTTGCAGAGGAATGTACTTCATAAAATCTAGTAATTTAATGATACTTTTATTACAACGATTGTACAGACGTGAAACTTTAGTGGAAAGCCAAATGTGTACCCACCCTGACAAAAAAGAAGTCTCTCTCAAAATATACTGCCATTTTTTCTTCAGGTGATTTTATGTTTGTTAGAGTTGGTCATGTTATTTTGTTGATGAGAGTATTGACATTTATTTAGTTTTATTCTCAATTTTGACCTTAGAAGAAGGAAACTAGAGAGCTTTTCATCTACAGGAAATTACTTCTCTCTCGGTAATGCTTGTAAGCTTCTGACAGGGAGAAAAAAAGTGTAACACAATATTATCCTATAGTTATCAAAGCTGAAATTGTAAACAGATGAAATCAAAGTTCTCACCACATGAAATTGTTGTTCTTGCCACATGTTCATCTGACAGTGTGAGCAAAACAAGAAAAATATGACAGAATATTACATTTTCTTATTTAATAGTTTTTAGAAGACATAGAGTGAGAAGGTTAAGGTAAATTTGCAAAGTTGATTTAGGGAATGATAATTTTGACTCAGTGTTGGTTCATACATCAGACACTAATTATGTTATGAAATATAATAAAGAAAACTGATTACCACTGACAAGGAGACCACCCTGCAGTCAGATTTTTGTAATTTTTTGTGTTTATGGTACATGAGTTCAGAACTCAGATATCAATATTCCAAATCAGTTTGATGCAACTCTAAAAATTTTTTGAAAAAAATCAACTTTGAAGTTTTCTGAGGAACAGTACTTCGCTAAAATGAAAGCAATTTCCACAACGGGCAGCGTAGATCACTTGGTAGCGTTGAAGAGTGGTAACCAGGTAATCAGTGAGATGCTGGTTTGAATCTTGCTATGGTTCCCCCTGTCCCCCTTCACATACAGAATATGTGCATAATTTAATATAAAATTCATCAGATTTATGCTAATTAGCACATACCTAACAATTATTTATATGAAAAATGTGCGTCATCTTGTTTCTAATTACATATTGCACACAGAATTCCAGTTTTCATTGCAAATATAAACTCTTATTAGTATGATGTAAAAACAGTGTTTAAAAAAGTTGTGAATTTGTTGATAATCATATTAAAATCATTGATAATTAAGAAGTTGTATTTGCAGTTAACTTTGGAATTTTGCAAGTGATATGTAATTAGAAACAAGAAGACATGCGTATTTCATTAAAATAATGGTTAGATCTGTTTTAATTAGCACATATTTCCTGTATTTAGATTTAAATGATGTAGGTATTCAAACTGAATGGCGAAAATAAAATGGTATAAGAATGACAAAAGAGAGATTCAAACCAGTGATCCACTGATTATGTGATTTTCATTGTCCATTGTTACCAAGTGAGCCATATTGTTTGTCATGAAAATCGCTTTCTTTCAGTCGATTTGCTCGAGAATTTTTTGGAGTTTCATCAATGCTTTGTGATACTGATATTTGCATACTATAAATATAAAAATTGCAAAAGTTTAATTGCCTCTTTGTAAGCATTTGAAGAGTTTTGGGGGGGGGGGGGGGGGGGGGCGGCAGACAAATAATTTTGACTGTCGTACTGACCAAACCATTTTTAGTCCTTGCCACAATCTCAAGGAAGTTGATTTCATTCAAGGCTCCGTTCAGTTTTCATGGAGTAAAATGTCCTTACAAGGAATGTAAAAATGATTTACAAATGTGTGCTACTTGAATAATTAAAGGTACGTTTTAGATAGGTGTATGCATACAACAATGCAGTTAGATTAACAAATTCTTTAGTGAATTATCAGGTTACTGTGCAGCTTCCAGCTGATTATTGCAGTCTTAACACTTCCCTTGATAACCTGCTATCGATATTCTGTAATAGTAACACTTCAGTTGTCATATTTTTTTTGCTCTAAATAACTGAATTTGCAAGATGGAAGTTAGTAGAGAAATTACGAATTCACAAATGCCGCCCCATTTGTTATGAAGTTGTTCAGTGCTGTCACACATTGCTATAGTCTGCTTGTTCTTACACTCTTCCCTCACATTTCCATATCTCTCAGACATTTAGCCGCATCTCCTTTCTCCTTCTCCAACCACTTAGGATTCTAGTACCATCTCTTCTGTTCCCTCATATTTCTCTTGTTGTCTTTGACTTCTCCTCCTCATTTTCTTAGCATCTCTTCTCACCTTTTCTGTTCACTTTCTCTTCTTTCACAACCTCCTTACCCCTCTGCCACTCTTCTGTTTTTTGCTTATTTTCTGCTTCTCCTTTTTGTTCCCTGTTGCCCACTCACTGAATCTGTATCCTATTGTCATAGTTTTGGATTGTTAAAATATCGTTTATTACTTCATAACTTGCAGTAGGAATTAAGAAGCGACGGAGAAAACGCGGCAGTAAGGCAGTGATGGAAGTGAAAGTGATGAAAATGAAGGAATGAGTAGTGGCAGTGAACGTGAAAGGAACGTGAAAAAAAAGAAAAAATCTGCTGTGCTTTCGGATTCAGATGATGATGGTGGTGATACAAAGAAAGTTACAAAGGCATCAAAGGCTGGCTTATCTGACTCAGAAGATGAAGGTGTGAGCAAAAAGGACAAGAAGGGAGAAGATATCTCTGATTCTGAGGACGACTCAAAGAAGGTGAGTGTAACTTCTCATTTGCATTATCACATTAATATTCATGCTGTTCCTTTTTTTGGTTTCATTTTGTAACTTGTTTTGATTTGTAGAAGGACTGTCACATTAATTTCATTCACTCTTACGTGGACTTCGGAAATTTGCTGTTCATGTGTCCTTTCTTGGACATGGTGTTAAATTTTTTACATTTGTTACATTTTGTTATATTCAAGCTTCAGATGCCTATGGATTCTGTTAGATTCTGCTAGAGTCAAATAATTTCAACAAACTTCTACCTTTAAAATGAATACACACTTCCTCAGAAGCAAGCGAAAGACAGTCTTGTCTCTTGAAAACTGATGCAGGGAGAGAGCTAAATTTTGCCCTGTCATAGTAGGTTGCTGGAGCATAACTTAACAGAATTCCAGTACTAAATTTTCAGTGATTAATGTAACTTCTAAAACACTCCCAATTTTAAGGGGCTATTGTGCAATTCATAATTTCCTCCTCTTGCCGCATGTGTATATTTTACAGTTTAGGGAAATATTTTGTATAAATGCGCATTCTTCCTTGTCCAAAGCAGTAGAGGTAAATATTAGATATTTTTGTTTTGGTGACTTTGCATGCATCTTTCACTGTCTTCAAAAATTTTTGCTCTAAATGACGTGCATTACACATAGAAATCTCTAATTGAAATACAAGTGGGATAAATATTTTAGATATCTGTATACAGTATGCTGCACATGTAGTGAAATCAGAATTTTACTGTCTTATTAAGTACAAACATAAATAACTGATTTAATGTTTGGAAGATTGGTCAATATAAGTAATATAATTGACATACATTCAGTACACTGGAAAATCTAGAATTATCTTAATGTAAGCCATCAGTCCAAGTTTGTTACACTTCTCTACAAAAAATAGATTTATCATAATTTAAACATTCTGAAGCTCTCTACTTGCAGCGAATACATTTTCAAGCATAGAATTGCCAGTTATTTAAAAAGTCGTGTTTGACACTTTGTTTAGAACTGCATGCACTATTTTTGTACTTTTTGGTGTTCTGTTTGTATTTGACGTATGGTTGTGCACAGTGTTTATTAATTGCAGTTTTGTCAGACACGCCAGATTCTATCGTATTACTGAAGTCCATTATATTACTTACACACCCTTTCTTGTGGTTATGTTTTGTCAGTATATATGTTTGTTCAGAAATATGGAAGTTTTTCCACTTCTGATTCTCACATCATCATCATTGTCTTTCAAGGAACTTATTTGGTCTTCAAAAAGTTTGATGTCTCTGTTCAGCAACTTGACAATTCAGTTTTTAGAGTTCACTATGTTTATCATGCATCAGGGCTATTTCATGCCAGGTGGTTCAATTTCAGAAATAGTTCCTGCATGACTATCGTGAATTTTGATGAACTTTTGTGTGAACATTTGCGCAAGTTCCCAATGAATGTTGTTAAAATTTAACTATCGCCAATTTAATACTTGCAGAAATATGGTCATTTGTTTGACCCCATAGTGCAGCTATCAACTGTGTACCCGTGAGTTTTCGACAACTTTGAGACATAATATCTCGATAATATTTTCTTGAAATAAATAAAACTACATTATCTTGCACAACAAGCAAAATCGGCTGAAAAAATGTGAAGTTTAGTTTTTTATATCTCCAGAAGTAGTTGCAGGATACACCTGAAACTTTGCATGTAATAACTTACCAGTTAAAGGTCCTAGAATATGAAATTTCATCCTCCTACTGCTTTCCAGTGGTGTACAAATTGGAGGGAAAAAATAACAATTTTTCTAAAAATGCCAAAAATGGCTGTTTTTACCCGGTTTTACAAAAAATAGTCTTCTGCAAACTCCTTTAAACCACTTTCATTAGAAAGACCATGTTCTAAAACTCCTAAAAAATTATATTTGGTTATGCAGCTCAACTAAATTGTTTTCGTAAAAAAGTGAAATGGAATATGGAGTCCAAAAAAAAGAATAAATTTCTCTTTTTTGTGGTTCTAATAACTTGAGGTAATCACATTTTAAAAAGTGTAATTTTTTGGGTTCTGTTTTATCAGAATTTTTTCCCAAACGATCCCATCATTGACATCATCTGGCCAGCCGTATACATTTCCTGCTGACATTTTACAGCAAGTTAATGAAACAAGTGAAAATTTCAGGTAGCTTGAAGTAAACATAAGCTTAGGATCACTAAAGAGACCCCATCTAGCTTTAACATCTGACACATATCATAAATCTTGGGATCCTGTGTAAAGAAACACCTTACCAGGGTTGGGGATGTATGGTAAAGAAATTCACCCATGGCTGCTGTTGCACAGCTATTGGTCGTGGCCTCTATGGCGATGGAGATGCTGGTTTTCTCACTTTAAAGGGAACCAGCAGTGGTTCAGTAACCATGCACCATACCAACACATTTATACAACTTTTCATTTGTACACCAATGTTCCTCATTAACCACAAACTATGCTGGCACAGAATGATTAGCACACTGGGCTCGCATTCGGCAGGATGAAGGTTCAACCTACGCCCAGCCATCCTTATTTAGGTTTTCCTTGAGGTCCCTAAATCGCTTCAGGCAAATGCTGGGATGGTTTCTTTGAAAGGCACAAGCAATTTCGTTCCCCGTCCTTCCCTAATCTGATGGACCAATGACCTTGCTGTTTGGCTCTCTCACCCCAAACCAACCATACGACCAACCAATCTATTCCAAAAAATGCCAAGAAGATTGCTATGAACTTCATCAAAATTAATACAGTGTGACAATGATGCAATCCTGCGTTGTTTATACGGTGAGTGCTCCAAATGTTATGCAACAGATTTACTACCATGATCCCCACCACCTCTGTAATGCACAGTAAAATTATGAAGTGTACAAACAGTTTGATTCTGTAGTTAGTGCAAAGTAACAGACTGAAATAAGTCGCAAAGAGTTGTGATGAAGGACACCCGCTTTTTGAAGTTTTTCGAGGTATTCAGTCTTTATCTCACTTCCTAGTCATAAAGACGTTTTATTGACTTCCCTAGAAAGTACTGAACAATTGCAGAATGTAATAAAAGATGCCAGATTTGAGTTCCTGTGGAATGTGGGTCTATTTTCAATGCACTCTCACCTTCTTGTCATTTTTTGGGGCCTTATATGGTCCCATTACTAAAACAAATATAGTTTTTAGGTGGTTTAGAACACAGTCATTCAAATGAAAATGGTTTAAAAGAGTTTGCTGAAGACGTGGACCAAAAATTACCATTTATGAAAAATCATTGACTTTGCCTTCAATTTGTAAATTGTTGGAAAGAGCAGGAGAAGGAAATTTTATGTTGTAAGATCTCGTATTGGTACGTTGTTATGTGCAAAGTTTCAGGTTTATCCTGCAATTATGTCTGGCGATAAAAAAAGCTAAATTTCACATTTTTTCAAGCATCTCTCTCTCTCTCTCTCTCTCTCTCTCTCTTCTTCTTCTTCCTTTTTTTTTTTTTTCTTTTTTCTCCCCCCCCCTCCCCCCCCCCCACTTAGTTTCAAGTTTTCTTTGCTTTTTTTAATGCCTTGTATACTCTCTTTGCAAAACCAGATATAGGTTTGTAAGTGGTTTAGAACATGGTCTTTCTAACAAAAATAGTTCAGAAGAGTTTGTAGACGATTCTTTTTTGTAAAAGTGGACAATAATAGCCATTTTTAGTAAAAATCATCAACTTTGATCTCAATTTGTAAACCATTGGAAAGCAGCAGGAGAATCAAATTTTGTATTCTGAGGCATTGTTATTGGTCTAAGGCATTGTATTGGTAAGTTATTGTGTGCAAAGCTTCAGGTGTACAACTCATAGAATGTTTCAGATTCTTCTGAACTATGTTACAAGCTTTTGGGCTTATGACACACAAATATTTTTATTTATTAAAGACCAAGAAAAAGAAAATTACGTCAGATTCAGAAGATGATGAAGACAGGGAAGAAAAGGAAGACAAAACAAAAGAAAGTGGTGACGAGAATGAAGATGCAGAAAATGCCAAACCAGAGGAGAACCCAGTTGTGCCAGATGTTTCTGACAGTGACTCTGATCAGGGAGTTAACAAGGATGATGGAGACCCTGAGTAAGTATAATATGGTTGCAGAGGCTTACTAATTAAATCACAAGAACTGGGAGCGTATTACATCTTCCTTTGTTGTTATAAGAAGAGCTCATTAAAATATGTCAAAAAAACTTTTATGTTTTAAGAAATTATATATGATTGTGTTACAGTTGATCACATGGGCTCAGATTGTGGAATGGGGCAGTACCCCTAGCATCATGTGTCTTAATTAAAATGCCATTAGCAGACCCACAGGCTGTAGTTAGGTTCATAGGACTGTGACCTCATACCATGTTATCTCCACGTCATCACCATGTACAACATGCTGTTGCCCTGCCCACACCAAAGCAAGCTTTTATCTGATACAATGTTCCTATACTCCACTTTTCCTCCCATTCCTATCTTCTAATCCTTCCTTTCACTCTTCCTTCCTCCTCACCTGTTCTATACTTTGATGAAAATAACTTTGTGATTAACTTTTCAATGAGCAGACTGTTAGGAGCCAGCTGCTTGACTTTTTAAATTGGATCCGTAGACCAAGCATTTAACAAATTATGACTTTTTCTAAAGTAGCATTCTTGGTCCGTCTTACAGTAAATTACAATTGGTGTTTACACCATTTATGCTATTTGTATTTGTTCATGTAATATTTCTTTTTTGTACAGTAAATACATTACTATTTGTCTTACACTTTAATTGTGTTGCAGACACAGTCATTAATACTATGGTAACAGTTTTCTAACAAACAAGTGTTGACAGTGACAGGTTATTTGAAAATATTTTATTGTTTATCTCTCGAAGGTAGTTTTTCTAGAATTTTTGGCTCTGCATGTGATGGCATTTTGTATTTAATGGATGTATGGGCTCATGAAAGGGGTCCCCTTTCCTTGTGTCATGGTTGTGTTGTCTCTTGTTATCTTGAGTATCGGGAGCATGTTTGAATTTTCTCCAACACAAGACTTACAGATTATGTGTGAGGTTCGTAAGGGCTTCAAATGCCGGTCTACATGAATCTCTCCATGTAAGTTTTAATGTCATCCGTATTAAAGTTTGAATATTCTGTTAATGTTTGTTTTGGAGGTTCCTTCCCATAAAACTATGCCATAACTTAGTGGTGAATGGATTAGTGTGTAGTGTATCATTTTCATAATATTTGTGCCTTTATAGGTAGCTGGGTTCGTACAGTACATATAGGTTGCAACTGATCCGATATGTTCAGCCCACATCACATTTTCATGGATTATTATTCCAAGGAATTTAGGGTATTTGAAGTTTTCTGCTATGCTTTTATCTATGCAAATATTGCTGCCCTCACTGTGAAGTTGTTTAGTTTGAAATGTAGGCATTCTGTTTTTGTAATGTTATGCAAATTTGGTTCATTAGATCTCTCAGCGTTATTTACTTCTAAGTTTTGTGTTATATGTATGACTAACTATTTTGCCTTAATTAGTGATATTTGGGATGTGATTTATGAGTAAAATGAAAAGCAGTGGCCCAAGAATTGATCTGTGTTTGCAGAGAAGCGCAGAGTTATCACTTCAGATCTTATTTTCTCTTATATTGTTTCTGTGATTTATTTATTTTGTCTTCCGTTTGTCAGGTATGACAGGATCCACACTCCTGCATTCCTTCTTAAACTATATATGCCTAACATTTCTGTTAAAATTTTGTGGTCTTTTAGTTATTTTTTGAGCACCTGCAGTGTTGCACATTCTGTAGGTTCATGCAGAGCCCTGTCGCGCCTAGCTGGCTGCACGCGAGCAGCACTGCCACCTCACCATTGTAATCTGACAATCACAAAATTATTTTAATCGAAAGTACAGTGCAACCACAACAGTTCTCTACCCCTTTTGGTCTGCAGCTATGAGACAGTAGTTTTGTGTTCATGTATATGTGTTTGTGAACAATTGAAAAAGAATGCCAGTTCACAAGCTGACCTACCATGCCCAGACTGTTGTTTATGTGCCTATCTGCTGCTCATTGACTCTGCCACAGGAAAAAACTTGTCTTCTGATTCCGTTGCTTGTATTCTATTCAGTCTTTTGAATATTGTGTGCTATTTTGTTTCCAGGAAGAGTGGTTTTACACATTACATTATATTCAATTATGACTGTTAAAAAATTTCTCAGATATTCATAATTCTTGTTTGTGTCTGAGGGGTCATTTCAATGGGTAACTAAATGGGTGACAGCATAAGATCAAAAATGATTAAAATCAGTTTTCGGATAATTTAAATTCTCATACCTTTTGCAATGTAGACTCACAGAGACACTAATTAATCTTTAATGATTTGACATATTAAATGTGCCATGTACTGTGAGAAATTCAACGCGATATTGCTCCATGTTGTTGTGACACCAGTAATTGGTTCTGCATTACATTTAACACCAAACTCAGTACATATATTTCCATCCTCTGAAACAGTCTGCAACTGACATATGTGCTCTGTTGCAGGATATTTAACCTAGTACTCACCAATTGCATCCAAAACATTACTATATCTAAAAAAGCAACCAAATATGTCCTTACAAACATTTTTCTTGCCTTGTGACATACTAGTAGAGTATATCCATAGAACACAAGACATAATGAAGTTTGGTCATAAGTCTGAATCTCTCTCTGTTTTCAGTGGCTTCAATGCATTGTCGGATTTTGACCTAATGCTTGCACGCAAAAAAGAAATGAGCAAAAGACGGAAGAGAAAAGATATTGACTTGATAAATGACAATGATGAATACATTGCCCAACTTATATCTGATATGAGATACGCCGCTGAGGTAAAATATTTGTCATGAGCATTTGATCTTAAGCATGCATGTTTATTAGAAAATGTTTTTATCCATTGTTTATTATGCTGCATTAGTTAAGTCATGATTACAACGTTGAATTCCATAATTAGAAAAAAGACTATTTTGCTTGTTTTTGCTGTAAATACACTGAGACTCTATATAAATAAATTCAAACTGATAATTTATTGATAATGGTTAGTGAAGGTGGGAAGGCAGATCCAAAGTTTAAAGGGACCTGTCAGCCAGAATTGGTGCTATTTCGTGGCCTGTTAAAGATGATCTGGGACTAAGGAAGCCAGATGTTTATAAGATTGCGTTCCACTGTGGTAAAACATACATTGGTCAAAGTATTTCTGCTTTTGAGGACACGGACACCACGCATGGTTACTGCACGAAAAATTCATGCTAGCGGAACATGTCTTATTCAAGGGATACACTTTGAAATAGGATGAGAGACAGGTAGTTGCTACCACTTCCTGTTACTGGGATTGTGTTCTGGAAGAAACTATTTAAATTTGGTTGATTGATAATCTTCAGTGGGAACAAGGGCTATCCTTAAAACAAGTTATGGAACCCTATGCTCACCTGCTTTAAAATACTACATTCTTTGATTCAGTTGGCAGAAGATTTAGATGACAAGTTACAGCAGCGATACTCTATCTTTGTTTGCCTCACTGTTGGCAGCAGTGCTCATATCCTTTGCAATGAGGACAGCACTCGTGGCACTTGGGACATGTACCAGGTACTATCGGGTGGTCTTTAAAGAGGCACTGGCTCCGGCATGGCCTCAGTTCAGAGAGACTCAGCAGCAGCAGCAGTGTGTCACATGAAGATGAAGGCCAGTTGGAATGTAAAATATTGTCTCAGCTTGACAAAGATCCATTTACAAGCCCAAAAATAATATGTTAAGGTTTGCTGATCTGCTGTAATTCTGTCAAAGATAATAAACAACGTGGAAGATGAGATGAATTTAAAAGATTGTGTCTTGAAAAATAGGTTATAAGATGAATATCAACAGAAGTAAGACCAAACTAATGGAATGTAGTTGAATTAAATGAGATGCTGTTGCTTAGGAAGTAAGACACTACAAGTAGGTAGATGATGTGTACCATTTGGGCAGCAAAATAACCTGACCATGACAGAAGTAGAGTGAGTATACTCTTAAGAAGTCATTGCTGAAGTTATTTGTCTGGAGTTTAGCCTTGTGTGGAAGGAAACATGGATGGTGAACATTTCGATCAAGAAGAGAATAAAAGCATTTGAAATATACTACAGAATAATGGGTCAGAGATTTAAGTCTTTTGTTTTGCACTGCAGTAAAGTGTAGGAGAATTACTTTACTACAAATGATGTATTTTATTTAACAAACACACATTTTAATCTTCTTTAAAGTAATTTTGTATTATATATATCCGTACAGTTTTGTGAATCCTTACATTTAGAGACCAAATTACTCATTCTATGCAGTACTAACAGTATTTGTAGTTCATTCGTGCACATTTTTGTTAGCTTTTCATATTTTTATGCCATTATTGTAAACATGTTTTCTACATTATTTTCATGAGTGATGTGCACTTTGAATTAACCCCCCCCCCCCCCCTCTCTCTCTCTCTCTCTCTCTCTCTCTCTCTCTCTCGTTTTCTCTTTCTTTCTGATTTCATGGTGTCACTGTATTCAACCAGGACTCTCCCACCTGCATTTCAACAGCTCTTATCATTTCCACACTCATACAGCCTGGTCACCATTGGACAGTGTATCTGTAGTGATGAGAACTCCCTTGCCCAGTACGCTGTAGGTCTCTACCAGGGCCTTTATGGACAGACGCTACCCTCCAACCTAGTCTACAAACAGATTTCCACTGCCATATTCTCGCGTACCCCTAATCCTCCCATCACCCCCCGAGTATCAGCCACAAAGGAGTGCCCTCTCATCACTCATTATCACCATGGACTGCAACAACTGAACCATATCCTTCGCCAGGGCTTTGATTTGGTGTCACCATCCATGGAACTGAGAAAAGTCTTACCCAAGATCCTTCCCACCCTTCCTAAAGTGGTGTTTGGTCACCCACCCAACCTACACATCATACTAGTCCATCTCTGTTACACTCCCTTTCTGTAGGGATTATATCCCTGCAGAAGACCCAGGTGCAAGACCTGCCCTTTCCACCCACCCAGCACTTCCTACTTAAGTCCTCTCACAGTCTTATTCTGCCCCGTCAGAGGCAGGGCAACCTGTGAAGCAGCCATGTCATATACCAACTCTGCTGCAGTCACTGCACAGCTTTTCACATGAGTATGATAACCAATCAGCTGTCTTATCAGAATGAATGGCCACCACCAAACTGTGGCCAAGAAGAAAATTGACCAACCGGTGGCCCAGCATGCAGCTGAGCACAACATGCTCGATTTCAGACTGGTCCATTTATATCCTTCCCTCAGCTTTTCTGAACTACACAGATGGGAGTTACCCTTGTAACACATTCTTCACTCCTGTAACTCTTCTGGCCTCAGTCTACATCAACCCACTGTCACCACACCCTCCCCCCAACAGTTTCCACTTCCTTTGTCCTATCCCCCACTGCCATTGTGTGTCTCCACGTCACCTTCATCATGTGCCGTTCACTCCCCACCAGCTCCAGCACACATGCATCACATGCCTAGACTGTGCATGTCACCCCTCTCTGCTGCATTCCTAGCCAGCAAACCAGCTGCCTCCCCCCAGGGGGTCCACAACTCTTTTGTGGATACGTGCGTAGCGAGCACGGGACCTCGAGCTAATGTGGCCCTCCTTCCTTTCCGGGCTGCATACCCTCCATTTCCGCATCCTTCCCTCTCCCCCATCTTGGCCCCCCCCCCCCGCCCCCTCACCCCTGGCTCTTTCCTTCACTTTCTCCCCCTCTGGGAGTATGGTTTGTGCCTACTTCCGGAGACGGACGCTCGAAACTGTTACAAATTCCTTGCTTTCTACACTTGCAAGTCTTTGTCCTTCCTCTGTCCTTCTCTTTTCCTTCCCTCTTCTCTTTGCCCTTTTCTCCGCTGCGGCATTTGAGACCCCTCTTCTTTCCTTTCCCTTTCTCTTTTTTCCTCCCTGTGCGTGTCTGAAGGCCGACCCACACACTTCCATGCGTAGCCGGTGACGGGGTAATGCGTAATTCCCCGCCCCGGGTAGACAGGTAGGACACGTACGTACCCCCTGGTAACGGCCAGGCCCAGGGAGGGGTGATTACCCGAGCTGATACCTTCCGAAAGTGCCGATTGGTCCCTCCGTCCGTTTGTCAGGAGGTGTGACCTGAGGTGTGAACAACCACCTAAGGCGGGAGTGCCCACAGAGAGGGCCCCCACAAGGGAGGAGCACGCCATTGGAGACGCCGGTAATCATGGGGGATTCTTCCGCAATGGTTTCCTCACCTTCCACCTATGTCTGCTCACAAGCATAAGTTCACTGAGTTTCAGCCACAGACAGTTCTTCCATCGTTGCCACAGTTCCTTGTTGTTTCTCGGTCTGACGAAGGTCACGACTTCTCCACGGTCAACCCTTTCATTATTCAGAAAGGTGTCGACGCAATTGCAGGTCCTGTAAAGTCTTGTTCCAGATTACGGAATGGCACCCTGTTGTTAGAAACAGTCAGTACCCTCCAGGCACAAAAATTGCTGCGTACCTCACTACTACACACCTTCCCTGTCCGGGTGGAACCACACCGTACTTCAAATTCCTCGCGTGGAGTCGTTTATACACGCTCCCTGATGGATTGTATGACGAAGAAATTCAGCACTACCTGTCTGACCAGGTCATAACGGCTGTTCATAGGGTTATGAAAAGGGTTGACACGAACATCATTCCAACCCGCCCTGTCTTCTTGACATTTGACAAAGTTCAACTCCCATCGAAAATCCAAGCAGGCTGTGAGATAATTTCCGTTTACCCTTATGTCCCAAACCCTACGCGTTGCTATCGGTGTCAACGGTTCAATCACACCAGCCAGTCCTGTTCCAATCCGGCCAAATGTGTTACGTGTGGCAAGGGTGCCCATGAGGGTGCTTGTCCACCTCCATCCCCTCGCTGCATCAACTGTATGGGTGACCACGCTGCTTCCTCTCGAGATTGCCCCGTTTTTAAGGACGAAAAGCTCATCCAGGAAATTAGAGTAAAGGAAAAGGTGTCGACCTTTGCTGCTCGAAAATTATTCGCCAGTCGACAGCCCACTGTGCCTCAGACAGGAAAATACAGCACTGTCCTTGCTTCTCCTCGGCCAACAAAGGAGGCGGCCACGCAGACTTGCGACCTCACCTTTAGTTCCACGGTCGTCAGATCGGCCAGCGCAAAGATCGCCCGTTCAACCTCACCACTTTCGCCTGCCCACTCTCTGGCTCACCCTTCGTCGAGTTCTGCTAGATCTCGAGCCCAAAAGTCAGTCACCAAGACTTCGAAAAAAGAGCATACTCGTGAAGAGTTTTTACGTACCGCAACTTCCCAACCATCGGTTCCTCCTTCATCTAAAAATCATACTTCCAAGAAGGCTACAAAGAAACCCAGTTCCTCTCCTTCTCCGCCAAGGCGTGTCTCATCTACAGCACCACCTGGCGGAAATCGCCCTCAGCCATCTTCTGTGTCGCCGAGGCGCACTGCTGGCGGCCGATCAACCGGCCAATCGCTGGTGGCAGGAGCTGCTCTTGACCAACCTATGGATCAGGATCTTCTGCCTTCGGCTGAATGCCATTCCATGCTGTCAGTCGCAAGCTCTGAGCAGTCGTTGAGTTGACAGCGACCTTGGTCACATTCCTCCATTTTCTGTTCACCCTATGTCCATTATCCACTGGAATATCCGCGGTATTCGAGCCAATCGGGATGAATTGTCGATCCTCTTACGATCCTACTCGCCGGTCATCTTCTGTCTTCAGGAAACAAAGCTGTGACCTCATGACCGCTTTGTTCTCCCTCATTTTCAGTCTGTCCGATATGACCTCCCCTCTGTTGAAGGCACTCCAGCACATGGAGGACTCATGATTCTTCTCCATGAAACTCTCCATTATCACCCAATCCATTTAAACACTTCCTTCCAAGCTGTCGCCGTCCGTCTTTCCCTTTCCGGATACACGTTCTCTCTTTGTACTGTATACATTCCATCGTCCACATCAATGGCACGAGCTGATCTCTTTCACCTTCTTGGTCAGCTTCCACCCCCCTATTTGCTGGTTGGGGACTTTAATGCCCACCACCCGCTTTGGGGATCTCCACATCCTTGTCCACGTGGCTCACTATTGCTAGACATCTTCCACCAAGCGGATCTAGTTTGCTTCAACACTGGGGTCCCTATATTTTTGTCTGCCTCCACGACAAATTTATCTCATTTGGACCTTGCAGTCGGTACTGTTCCGCTAGCTCGGCGCTTCGAATGGTTCGCCCTTGATGATACACACTCGAGTGACCACTTTCCATGTGTCCTTAGACTGCAGCCTCAACTGCCATACATGCGCCCGCGACGCTGGAAGTTTGCCCAAACTGATTGGACACTTTTTTCGTCTCTAGCGACATTCGATGACCGTCACTTTCCCAGCGTCGACGATGAGGTCACACATATTACCAACGTTATTCTTACAGCTGCGGAACATTCAATACCACGCACCTCCGAATTGCCCCGGCGCCCCCCAGTTCCTTGGTGGAACGAGGCATGCCGTGATGCAATACATGAGCGGCGACATGCTCTCCGCGTTTTCCGCCACCATCCTACTTTGGCCAACTGTATCCGCTATAAGCAGTTCCGAGCGCAATGCCGTCGTGTCATCCGCGATAGCAAGAAGGCAAGCTGGAAATTCTTTATTAGCTCATTTAACACCTTCACTCCCTCCTCGGAAGTTTGGAGTCGGCTTCGACGTTTCTCAGGTGCGCCTAGTTTCTCCCCGGTCTCTGGGCTGACTGTCGCGCATGACACATTAGTGGACCCCGTCGCAATTTCTAACTCGTTGGGTCAGCACTTTGCTGAGATTTCGAGCTCTTCAAATTACCCGCCAGCGTTTCTCCCGAAGAAACGTGCAGCGGAAGTGCGAACTCTTGCTTTCTCCTCTCAAAATCGCGAAAGCTACAATACTGTTTTCTCCATGCGGGAACTCCAACATGCACTCTCTTCTTCTCACTCCTCTGCCCCAGGACCGGATAGTATCCATGTCCAAATGTTGCTGCATTTATCAACCCATAGTCTGCGTTACCTCCTTCGCCTTTATAATCGAATTTGGACCGACAGTACTTTTCCCAGACGATGGCGGGAAGCTATCGTCGTTCCTGTTCCGAAACCTGGAAAGGACAAACATCTCCCCTCTAGCTATCGCCCCATTTCTCTCACGAGTAGTGTCTGTAAGGTTTTGGAGCGTATGGTGAATTACCGTTTTGCGTGGTGGCTGGAATCCCGCAGTCTTTTAACACCTGCCCAATGCGGATTCCGAAAGCATCGTTCGGCAGTTGACCATCTTGTAGCTCTCTCCACTTATATCATGAACAATTTTCTCCGGAAACGCCAAACAGTAGCAATATTTTTTGATCTGGAGAGAGCATACGATACCTGTTTTCGAGGTCGGCTGCCCCTTTTTCTTCGCGAATTTATGGCATAGCGCACATTTAGGGTGCGGGTGAACACTACTTTCTCCCGTGAAAACGGGGTACCCCAGGGCTCCGTGCTGAGTGTTGTACTGTTTGCCATTGCCATCAATCCAATTATGGATTGTCTCCTTCCTGATGTCTCGGGCTCCCTCTTTGTGGACGATTTTGCGATCTACTACAGCTCTCAACGGACCAGCCTTCTTGAACGACGTCTTCAAGGATGTCTCGATCGCCTCCACTCTTGGAGCATCGAAACCGGCTTCCGTTTTTCTCCCAGTAAGACCGTTTGTGTTAATTTTTGGCGACGTACGGAGTTTCTTCCACCCTCCTTACATCTAGGTCCTGTCAACCTTCCGTTTTCAAACGTCGCTAAATTCTTGGGTCTTATGTTTGACAGAAAACTGTGCTGGTCCTCCCACGTTTCCTATCTTTCGGCTCGCTGTCTGCGATCCCTTAACACCCTCCGTGTCCTGAATGGTACCTCCTGGGGAGCGGACCGAGTGGTCCTTCTCCACCTCTATCGCGCCTTAGTGCGCTCGAAATTGGACTATGGAAGCATAGTCCACTCCTCTGCTCGGCCGTCTATTCTTCGGCGTCTCGACTCTATCCACCACCGTGGATTACGTTTAGTGTCTGGAGCTTTTTACACCAGCCCTGTGGAAAGCCTTTATGCTGAGACTGCTGAACCTCCTCTGTCCAATCGGCGAGCTGTCCTTCTGAGTCGTTATGCTAGCCATCTGTCTTCCATGCCTGCTAATCCAGCCCATGATCTTTTTTTCGACGCCTCCTTTGATGTAGGGTATGCAGGCCGCCCCTCCTCCCTACTACCACCGGGAGTCCGCTTCCGTCAACTGCTCCATTCTCCTCCCTTCCGCTTTCCTAAAACCTTCTTGACAACTTTGGGTACAGCACCGCTATGGCTCCGTCCCCGGATCTGCCTGCTCCGTGACCTTTGTCGATTTCCCAAGGATGGTACCCCTTCACTTGTTTATCGTCGGGCATTTGCTGCTCTATGTGCACAAATGACGGACGCCACATTTATTTACACAGACGGCTCGAAAACATCGTTAGGTGTAGGGAGTGCCTATATTGTTGGCGACACCCCAAATCACTTTCGGCTTCCCGACCAGTGTTCGGTTTATACTGCGGAGCTTTACGCTGTTCTCCAGGCTGTCCACTACATCCGCCGCCATCAGCGGATACAATACGTTATCTGCTCAGATTCTCTCAGCTCTCTCCTCAGTCTCCAAGCTCTTTATCCTGTGCACCCTCTGGTCCACCGGATTCAGGACTGCCCGCGCTTGCTCCACCTGGGGGGCGTCTCGGTGGCGTTCCTCTGGCTCCCGGGACACGTTGGTATCTGTGGAAATGAGGCGGCCGATATTGCAGCCAAGGCTGCAGTCTCTCTTCTTCGGCCAGATATTCAATCGATTCCCTTCGCTGATCTACAGAGCGTTTTATGTCGTCGTGTTGTTCATTTATGGCACGCGCATTGGTCGACACTTCCCCATAATAAATTGCGGGACATGAAAACTCTTCCTTGTGCTTGGACCTCTTCCTCCCGAACGCATCATCGGGAGGAGGTAATTTTAACTAGACTCCGGATAGGGCACTGTCTTTTTAGCCATCGACATCTTTTAAGCGGCGATCCTCCCCCACTCTGTCCGCACTGCTCTCAGCTGTGGACGGTAAGACACCTTTTAATTGAGTGCCCCTATTTTAATCCATTACGCTCCCGTCTACAGCTATCGCCTGATATATCGTCGATTTTAGCAGATGACATGCGCTCAGCCGACCGCGTTCTCAAGTTTATTAGTGCCAGTGAAATGACGTCAGTCATTTGAAGCTTTTTTTGGGGACAACCAACCCCTTTCTGCAGTGGATTTTTAAGCCTTCCTTCTGCTTTTAGTTTCTCCAATTTTATGACTTTCGTTCCCATTGCTGCTGGTTTTCAGTTTCGGTTTTTTACTGTTTCCTAAGTCACGGACCGGGCGCTAATGACCATAGCAGTTTTGCGCCCTAACACACACACACACACACACACACACACACACACACACACAAAAAACCCAGCTGCCTGCCTCCAAGGCGCTAGCTACCCAGCCCCAACCCCTCTTCGTGCCTCCCATCTCTCTATCCCACCACCCTCCCCATACAATAACCACCCCAGTCCACATGCAATCCATGTTTGTGGGCGCACGCACAAGATGACGACTCAGTGCTTCTGCTTTTCGGTGAATGGTCTCTTTTACTTCTAAAATATTTGCATTCTGCCAGAACTTTCCTACTGTAATTAACTCAGTGAAAAGTTGTCTTCATGTATCCAAGAACCTGTATTTTAAATCAGTACTCATATTTTATGGGTTTGGGTATATCTGTGATGAAAGAATTGTTGTGCCTGATGCTAGCCACAGAGAGAACGATCTTAGTGTTTTGAAACTGTAAGGAGTGATCAATAAGTTTCTATTCAAGGGCAGGACAGTCCAGAATCAGTATCTCAATGGCGGGAAAAAGGCTGTGAGCATTGAAACAGTCATCACCGATGTAGCAAGTTGGAGGTACCCATTTAGTAAAATACCGCGTCCTGCTGCGGGAAGTAGTCCATAACTATCTGCCGCATATCCCCATCCGACAGGAATCGTTGATCCATCAAGGCCTATTTAAGGGATGGAATTTGTGATAGATAATCTCTTGGGGAGAGATCAGGACTATAGCGTGGGTGCTTGAGTGTCTCCCACTTGAGTTGGCGTAATTTCTATATTACGACATTTGCAATATGGGGATGTGTGTTATCGTGAAGTAGCAGTGCCCTTTCTTGCAATTTTCGTGGACTTTTTACTTTGATTGCATGCTTTAATTTCTCCTGCATTGCGCAGTGCCATTCCCCAGTCATGGAGACACCAGGTACTTTGAAATAAATAAGCAATGGACCCCAGTAATCAAAGAACATGATGAGCATCATGTTTCAGCAGATGGCATGAAACTTGACACACTGTTCCACAAAGGTGGTTTTCAACAGACGTGTTGACCCTATAAATGTTCTCCATTCACCAATGGATGTCCACTGGTGTCTGTCCTTTGGCAGCTGGAAAAGAATAACAGCATGTTCGTCTTGTTGGGATGCATATGGTAATAATATCACCATAGCTCACATTTTTGCATTTACTACACTCGTGTCTGAAAGACACCAATGCCCTATTAACCCATGGTAATATGTTGGTGCTTATGTACCCACATCAAAGTCATTCTACATTGTATATAAACTGCAGCAACATCCTCAAATGGAAACTTTTGATCACCCCTTATAAAAATAAATAACATAACATTCCAGTTACCAAAACTTCTCTTTTACGATTGTTTAAAGATAAGGAATGTGGACATTATATGAGAATGATAATGTTTAAAACTGAAAAATAAATAAATATAAAAACTTCAAAATACAAGCAGTTCTTTAAAAATACCAAGTATTTCTGTTGGGCTTATATGCTGAATTGTCATTTGTTGTGTAATTGTTACATCCCACATCAGATTATCCAGTTGTCATAAAACTTAATGAGAAATAAAAAAAAAATGAATCACAGCTGTAGTCTTTCCCTCCAGTTATTGCTTTACATCAGTGTCAGTTTATTGTATCAAGAGTCAGTGGAAGAACACAAGATTGCATCACTGTCATGACATAACAGTGTTGAGTTGAGTTCGTACCTGTTCTGGGGTGCCATGAGTGACCTCACTTGAACTGTTCTGTCAGTAGATGGAGTTACAATGGCTGTGTCTGCTTCTGTTGGGTGCAGGGTCACATACTATATTGGTGTACTTCCTATTGATTCTGTTAGTAGATGGTTTTTTATAGGCATGGGCTCCACCCCAACGGGAAGGGGCAGGGTAAACTGGTTGGGCTACAAGCAGGAAACCTAAGGGAGAGAGGTACTGTCAGGAGTGGTAATATGTATATGGCTCTTACTGCGCAAATTGAAGTAATGTCCATCGTAAAAACTTCAACATCAAAAAATTTTAGTCCTGGTGGTCTTATCTTTATGGGAAGGTCTAGTGAACAGAATTATATTCAAAACCAATAGTCAGTGGCATCTCCTTTATGTTATGTTAGACGGGAAGCCACAAATTGATTATTTTGGGAAACTGTTCCAAGACATGAACTGGAGTGATGTATACATTGCTCAGTGCATGAATGAAAAATGCAACACATTATTATTTTATCAAGTCCTTACTGTATTTGTAAAAGTTTCTCCCAAAACAAACCCAAATTAGGCCAGAATCTACAAACAAGCCCTAGATTATTCAAGGAAAGACAAAAGAAAATTCTATCTGTCAGTCGGAAACATCTTTGATGTTGATTCTATAACTCATTACAAGACATACTGCAAAATACTGAAACAAGAGAAAGATAGTTGTGTCAGATAACAAAATACAGTATACGATTAGTGGAGGAGGATACTGGTAGAACCATAGATGAAGAGGAGCAGACAGCATTAAGAGGAAATGATACAATGATAACAGATATAGTCTTGCAAAACTTATTAACAAGCATTTCATAACTCGTAATGAAAAGATGGGGTTGTTGCTTCAGTAGATGCCGCCGTGAAATATGTGACCAGAAATTACAAATAACTTCAGTAACATGAATATGGCTCTCACTGCAGCAATTGATGTAATGTCCATCATAAAAATTGTAACATCAAAAAATTCTAGTGGTTATGACAAAATATAAACAAAGTTACTTAAACAGTGTATTTATTATTTCACTAACATTATAAGTTATTTGTGTAAGCAGTCACTTACCAGTGGAACATTTCTTGGATGGTTGAAGTATACTGAAATTAAGCCTCTGTTTAAGAAAGGAGATAACATAAATACCGTCAGATTTACATTCAGTTTCACTTATGCCAGCTGTTGGAAATTTTTTTAGAAAAGGTGATGTACAATCAGTTGCTTAAACATCTGACAATATGTTATTTATTGTTGAAGTCACATACTGGATTTCTAAAGGGTTCTGACATTGAGAGGGCCAAGTGAAGATGTACTTAATTCATTAGACACTAAATTGAAGGCTACAGGTATATTTTGTGATCTGTCAAATACATTTGATTGTGTGAATCACAATATCCTTTTAGTGAATTAGAATATTACAGCTTAACTGTAAGTGCTGCAAAATGGTTCAAATCGTATAACTCTTGACAGGAAGAAATGGGTCTCCATGAGAAAAAAGTGTGTCTTAAGCAGTTATGCATCATCCAACAAGGAACTAATTACATGTGGTGTTGCACAAGGTTCCATCTTAGAACCTTTACATTCATATATGATACGAACATAATGGTAAATGGTAAATCAAGTATAGTCTTAGAAAACTGGGTAGTGACATTTTCATGGACATTAATAAATGTTTCCCGACCAATTCTTGTCACAAAATCTTGAAAAAAGCAGTCTTGCGATTTAGAACTTGTAAGATGCTTCCTCTCAATTACATGCCTAAAATATGATGCTGAGCAGGTGGAAGAACTGTACAGTGTTAAATTCTTGGTATTACAGCCTGATAATATATTCAGTTGTGAGGAGCATACCTCAGAACTGCTGAAGCACCAGAACAAATCTGTTTTCAATTCGGATGTTGTCGAACACAGGTGATATAAAAATAAAAAATCAAACATACTTCAATTACTTTATTTCCATAATGTCATATGGGATAATTTTTTGGGACAACTGATTGAGTTAAGCTAAAGTTTTCATAGTCCAAAAACGTTTATTACGAAATATTTGTGGTGTGAACTCAAGGAGGTCATGCAGAGGCGTGTTTTAAGGGGCTCGGGATACTAACTACTGCTTCCCAATATATTTATTTCTTAATGTAATTTGCATTATAAATATCTCTCTCTCTCTCTCTCTCTCTCTCTCTCTCTCTCTCTCTCTCTTTTTTTTTTTTCAAGCCATCAACTCAGTTTGTGGAATCAGTACTAGAAATAAGACTGATCTCAAAGATTCGAAGTCACTTACTTTGGTCTAGAAAGATTTTCATTATACAGGAACACACTTTTTCAATAACTTGCCAGCAGGCATGAAAAGTTTAGCTACTGATAAAGTTCAGTTTCAGAGACCTTAACAGATTTATTCCCCCCATGAACCATGGACCTTGCCATTGGTGGGGAGGATTGCGTGCCTCAGTGATACAGATGGCCGTACCGTAGGTGCAACCACAACGGAGGGGTATCTGTTGAGAGACCAGACAAACATGTTGTTCCTGAAGAGGGGCAGCAGCGTTTTCAGTAGTTGCAGGGGCAACAGTCTGGATGACTGACTGATCTGGCCTTGTAACATTAACCAAAACGGCCATGCTGTGCTGGCACTGCGAACGGCTGAAAGCAAGGGGAAACTACAGCCGTAATTTCTCCCGAGGACATGCAGCTTTACTGTATGATTAAATGATGATCGCGTCCTCTTGGGTAAAATATTCCGGAGGTAAAATAGTCCCCCATTCGGATCTCCGGGCGGGGACTACTCAAGAGGACGTCGTTATCAGGAGAAAGAAAACTGGCGTTCTACGGATCGGAGCGTGGAATGTCAGATCCCTTAATCGGGCAGGTAGGTTAGAAAATTTAAAAAGGGAAATGGATAGGTTAAAGTTAGATATAGCGGGAATTAGTGAAGTTCGGTGGCAGGAGGAACAAGACTTTTGGTCAGGTGATAACAGGGTTATAAATACAAAATCAAATAGAGGTAATGCAGGAGTAGGTTTAATAATGAATAAAAAAATAGGAGTGCGGGTTAGCTACTACAAACAGCATAGTGAACGCATTATTGTGGCCAAGATAGACACAAAGCCCATGCCTACTACAGTAGTACAAGTTTATATGCCAACTAGCTCTGCAGATGATGAAGGAATTGATGAAATGTATGATGAGATAAAAGAAATTATTCAGGTAGTGAAGGGAGACGAAAATTTAATAGTGATGGGTGACTGGAATCCATCAGTAGGAAAAGGGAGAGAAGGAAACATAGTAGGTGAATATGGATTGGGGGGGAAGAAATGAAAGAGGAAGCTGCCTTGTAGAATTTTGCACAGAGCATAACTTAATCATCGCTAACACTTGGTTCAAGAATCATAAAAGAAAGTTGTATACCTGGAAGAATCCTGGAGATACTAAAAGGTATCAGATAGATTATATAATGGTAAGACAGAGATTTAGGAACCAGGTTTTAAATTGTAAGACATTTCCAGGGGCAAATATGGATTCTGACCACAATCTCTTGGTTATGAACTGCAGATTGAAACTGAAGAAACTGCAAAAAGGTGAGAATTTAAGGAGATGGGACCTGGATAAACTGAAAGAACGAGAGGTTGTAGAGAGTTTCAGGGAGAGCATAAGGGAACAATTGACAGGAATGGGGGAAAGAAATACAGTAGAAGAAAAATGGGTAGCTCTGAGGGATGAAGTAGTGAAAGCAGCAGAGGATCCAGTAGGTAAAAAGATGAGGGCTAATAGAAATCCTTGGGAATAGAAGAAATATTGAATTTAATTGATGAAAGGAGAAAATATAAAAATGCAGTAAATGAAGCAGGCAAAAAGGAATACAAACGTCTCAAAAATGAGATCGACAGGAAGTGCAAAATGGCTAAGCAGGGATGGCTAGAGGGCAAATGTAAGGATGTAGAGGCTTGTCTCACTAGGCGTAAGATAGATACTGCCTACAGGAAAATTAAAGAGACCTTTGGAGAGAAGAGAACCACTTGTACGAATATCAAGAGCTCAGATGGCAACCCAGTTCTAAGCAAAGAAGGGAAGGCAGAAAGGTGGAAGGAGTATATAGAGGGTTTATACAAGGGTGATGTACTTGAGGACAATATTATGGAAATGGAAGAGGATGTAGATGAAGATGAAATGGGAGATATGATACTGCATCAAGAGTTTGACAGAGCACTGAAAGACCTCTAAGTCGAAACAAGGCCCCGGGAGTAGACAACATTCTATTAGAACTACTGACGGCCTTGGGAGAGCCAGTCCTGACAAAACTCTACCATCTGGTGAGCAAGATGTATGAGACAGGTGAAATACCCTCAGACTTCAAGAAGAATATAATAATTCCAATCCCAAAGAAAGCAGGTGTTGACAGATGTGAAAATTACCGAACTATCAGTTTAATAAGTCACAGCTGCAAAATACTAACGCGAATTCTTTACAGACGAATGGAAAAACTGGTAGAAGCGGACCTCGGGGAAGATCAGTTTGGATTCCGTAGAAATGTTGGAACACGTGAGGCAATACTAACCTTACGAATTATCTTAGAAGAAAGATTAAGAAAAGGCAAACCTACGTTTCTAGCATTTGTAGACTTAGAGAAAGCTTTTGACAATGTTGACTGGAATACTCTCTTTCACATTCTAAAGGTGGCAGGGGTAAAATACAGGGAGCGAAAGGCTATTTACAATTTGTACAGAAACCAGATGGCAGTTATGAGTCGAGGGGCATGAAAGGGAAACAGTGGTTGGGAAGGGAGTGAGACAGGGTTGTAGCCTCTCCCCGATGTTATTCAATCTGTATATTGAGCAAGCAGTAAAGGAAACAAAAGAAAAATTCGGAGTAGGTATTAAAATTCATGGAGAAGAAGTAAAAACTTTGAGGTTCGCCGATGACATTGTAATTCTGTCAGACAGAGCAAAGGACTTGGAAGAGCAGTTGAACGGAATGGACAGTGTCTTGGAAGGAGGATATAAGATGAACATCAACAAAAGCAAAACAAGGATAATGGAATGTAGTCAAATTAAATCGGGTGATGCTGAGGGAATTAGATTAGGAAATGAGACACTTAAAGTAGTAAAGGAGTTTTGCTATTTAGGGAGTAGTATAACTGATGATGGTCGTAGTAGAGAGGATATAAAATGTAGACTGGCAATGGCAAGGAAAGCGTTTCTGAAGAAGGGAAATTTGTTAACATCGAGTATAGATTTAAGTGTCAGGAAGTCGTTTCTGAAAGTATTTGTATGGAGTGTAGCCATGTATGGAAGTGAAACATGGACGATAACTAGTATGGACAAGAAGAGAATAGAAGCTTTTGAAATGTGGTGCTACAGAAGAATGCTGAAGATAAGGTGGGTAGATCACGTAACTAATGTGGAGGTATTGAATAGGATTGGGGAGAAGAGAAGTTTGTGGCACAACTTGACTAGAAGAAGGGATCAGTTGGTAGGACATGTTTTGAGGCATCAAGGGATCACAAATTTAGCATTGGAGGGCAGCGTGGAGGGTAAAAATCGTAGAGGGAGACCAAGAGATGAATACACTAAGCAGATTCAGAAGGATGTAGGTTGCAGTATGTACTGGGAGATGAAGAAGCTTGCACAGGATAGAGTAGCATGGAGAGCTGCATCAAACCAGTCTCAGGACTGAAGACCACAACAACAACAACAAACAGATTTATTAGTGGCTAACTTTTGTAGCTGTCAGTATGGGCATTAAATGTCTCATACAATTACAAAACCCCATTTTTAATATGTTTAATGTGTTTCTCTATCTTTGAATAAGTTTCCCTTGTTGCAGTTCAATATGACATGGATTCTAAAAGTTTTTAGACACTCGTCAGCCATTACTGCAGTTCCAATTGTCTTTGTACACCCATGTTTCTAATTATCCATTGTTTGATGTAATCTCACGCAATCTCTACAGGTTTTTAGTCACAGCGTAATAGAGGAAGGTGTAAGCATCCTACTTGTTCTTGGACCACTCAAAATTACTATAATTTTTCCCCCCTGTATTTAATCCTGTTTTGTGGGTAGCACATATATGACAGTTACACTAAATAGCTACTTTCATATTCAAGCAGGAATTAAAAATTTTATTAATCACAGAGTAATTTCCTGGGTAGTGATGACAATAATACTGTTGGTTTATCTGAAAATAATTTTCATAAAGAAATATTCATAATTTAAAAATCATCAAGAACACATGGAAAAGAAATATGCAGTGACCCAATGGGAGTTTCAAACAGATTTATTATCTGTCTTGTTTGCATTAATCTTTTAAATGACTGGTTTTGCTTCAACATGAACCATCCTTAACTATGTCAACAACAGTAAAATAACTAATTAGCAAATACTCGGCGAAATACAAAATGTTACCATACCATTTCAAAATTAAATGCACCAGAACGTACCTGCATGTATTGGTTACAAAAGTAACTAGCCCAACTATCAGCAAATTTACATGCTATATCACATAATAAAATCGTGATTTGGTAGAATGCACATTATTAACATAGCCCATAATGCTACTGCTGACAGGTGGTGTCTGGTAAATTTGTCACCTTTGAATAAAAGATATACATCCTTACTGAATTAACAATAATTTTTAAAGACTTTATAAAAACTTCATAAAGTGCTCACACTTTAAAAGCGGATGTGGCATTGCTGTAGGCCTGTCTACAACGGGACTTGCTTACTCATGTAGTCACTATTTTGGCATTGTGTGGCGAGCTGACTAGTTGCTTGCTGACTGCTGCTATGGGCAGAGGGCATTGCAAGAACATTCTTTGCTGATGTCAGGGGCAGCACATACACAGAATAACAGGAATGTTTAAAATGAGTAGGGGCAGCCATGGGCAGGTGGTAGCACTGCGGGTTTGTGATAGTTAGCGAGTAAACAGTCCACCATTTCAGTAATCAAGGGTCAGTGGAACAGACAACAGCATGCATTATCCATAAAAATGTTTTATAAAAACAGTGGTAGTTTTGTAGCAGCGCAGAGGGCGTTTCTATGTTTTTATAATTTACGTCGTCATGATGCCGTTCCGTTGAAACACGCGATAAAATGTTGGATTACTAACTTTGAAGAGACTGGACCCACCCACAAGAAGAAACCAACAGGACGACCAAGAAGTGCACGTTCTCTAGTGGACATTGATGTTTTACGCGAGTCTGTCTTATGGATCCCACGGTGTTCAATTTGTAAGCAAGCAGCAGTGGTTGGAATGTCCAGGGAGAGTGTTCACAGAATTTTTCATCTTGATTTAAAATTTCATCCATACACACTACAAATGGTGCAACAATAGAAGGACAACGATTACCGTTTACGACTAGGATTCTGTCAACAAATGATGACAAAAATAAACACTGTTGGTGAATTTCCACAACTTGTATAAGTTGTGGATGTCAGATAAGGCACATTTTCATTTAACAGGTTATGTGAATAAACAGAACTATTGTTACTGGGCAAACACAAATTCTAATGACGTTCATGAGTGCCCTTTACACACTAGTTAGTAAAGTGACAGTATGGTGTGGTGTTTCATCACATGGGATTATTGGACCGTATTTTTTGGACAGGGAAGCAAAATAACTGTCAACCTCCAATTGTTATATGGAGCTGTTACAAACTTTCGTTACACCTGTATTGAACAACTTTCCAAGCATTCAGAAATCCTGGTTTCAGTAGGGCGGAGCGACATTACACACTGCACGGCAATCAATGACATATTTGCGAGAATTGTTTGGCAACCACGTTATCTCATGATTTGGTAACATTCCCTGGTCCCCTAGATCGCCAGATTTATCCGTTTGTGATTTTTTTCTTGTGGGGCTACCTCAAAGCAAAGTCTACATGTCTTGACCAAGAACCCTGGTTGAGTTAAAACGGAGAATTCGGGATGCAATTAGCAGTATCGCAGCAGAGATGTTGCAGCGGTCAATGAGGAATCTCAACAGCAGATTTCACAAATGTATTTGCACAGGAGGACGCCATCTAAAGGACATAATTTCTAAAAAATGATAAATGCCATCAGTGTTTCATAAATGGCAAAGTTGTAAGGTTTTAATTACTGTGAATGCAATTTCATTCCTTCATCACGTCTAGTTTTACTGGACTGTTTCCGTCTTTCTGTGTCACCCTGTACATTCCAGCTATCCCACCGCACCACTTTCTCTCAGTTGTTGCCTTGGACATCCATATGCAACAATCATCACATTAGAGAACTCGTCATATATGTTAAAATGGGCATTATGTTTGAATTTGCTCTGCTAATTCAGGACTCATTTCGGATCTCACTTTTTATGGTTGTAAATTTCAAGTTCTTCCAAGATGTTAAGGATTCACAACGTTTAAACCGTTTTTAGGACATCTAAATTTATCTCAGTGTATCATGATTGAGTGCTTAAAGATTGACATGTGACGGGTAGACTGTCCTCGTGCTCTCACAGGCAACCCTCATCAGGGAATAGCCACCAGGCGGTGACGCTACCAGACCCTTACTTGTTGCATCAATGACTAGATGGCATTCTGTTCAGTGAAACTTGGAGCAACGTTGCCAGAGCACAAGCAACCCCAATTCGCTTGTCACTGTCTGGCATCTGTGAAGGACAGGTGTTTCTTACCAGGGTGTATATGCCCTTGGACAACCGGGAAATCCAAGAAAAACTCAGGAATTTTTTCATCCAGGAGAAAACCGGAAAAAAGCTGGGAATTTTTCAGTGTTTAGTTTTCAGTTAACTTTTTGTAATTTTGGCTGGTAAGAACGGATACTCTTAACATCTGTAAACATCAAAATGTGTCAAAGGCTTTCGGGCGAAGACTGTGCAATACTTCATAACAACAAACTGCTTACGATGAGCATGACGTCACAAATGTTTGCATTAGGTTCATTTGAGCACTTTCCAGTGGGCTCAATCGCATGCATCGTTGGGTTGTGCATGAGCAGTACCTTCTCCAGCTTCTGGCTACTTCAAATGTGGTTGTTACGTGATTTTGCTGTTTCCTCTTTGTTTCAAGCTCTCACATCAAATTAAAACAATGTGGCTGGGAGCTATCAAGTGAATTAAAATACATTTACATAATTACAGAAGGCTAAAATTGTTATTATTTGTTTCCTGATTTTATTTTATTTCCACGTTTTTTGCTGTTGAGCATTAAGTGCCTTGCAGAACAATGAAGTTATTTTTGTCGGTTTGCTAAAGAAATTTGGCTTTTTTTTTTAATCTTTTCCGCAGAGGGTGTCAATTTATTTGTAACAAAGTGTTTCAGTTCAAACTGTTAGCTAGTTTCAACTGTTCACTGAATTTCAACTGCACTTTTTCATCTTCTGGCTCGTATGGCATTAAGCCATAATAAAGAACCTAACATGAGATAATACAATAGTGGTCCTCCAAGAAAATTCAAGTCCCGAAGACCACACAGAAAACCTTAATACCAGGTTGGGGTCTACTTCAATGTGTATCTGGACATACAAATGTGCACTTTAAGCCGACTTATGCATTTTAGTATGGTTTACCAAATTCCGATGCTCTTGGAGTAGCCTCTGAAGTCTTCTTTCTTTTATGACATAATGTAAGTTCGTACGAACATACAGGCTTCCTATATCATCGTAGCTGTGCACGTGCAGTAACGCCTGCTTTCTGACGCTCTCTGGCAGTTCCTGAAACGAACCTGTTTCTAACAGGTTGCGCGAAAATAAAGTTTCAAAATAAATTTCCTTTTATGCAAGATGAATGATGTTACGTATGAGATGTTGGATGAATTTCTTAAGTCTCAGAGCGTTCGACTCTCATTTAGAACTTGACACTTTGAGGACCAGGCACTCAGAAGAATTTCGAGCCCAGGAGACCAGTCATTTATTCTTTTTTAATATAATCCATTATGGAGTCGAGGTAGCAGTTGTCGTTATACTGGTTATCACTGTTGACATTCAACCACGATTCCTATACACATATTTTAACAACGCGTTTCAAGAGACAATGCTCCCACATCAGGTTGTAAAATCTATGTCATGAAATTAAACGGACTAAAAAGACAAAATACCATCACAAATAGTTGGGAAGTCCATAGAGTAAAACAGAATTAAAAGTATAATGGACTGTGGGTCCTCGTCTTACATCGAAGTTGTTGACACAAGTCGATGGCCGTCCCATAGCTACCAAATATGCTGTCGCACTGTGCTGGCTCGGGAGCTGTTGTGGACTAGTTGTTGACACACTGTTAAAATATGTGTATAAGAATCGCAGTTGAATGCTAACAGTGATAACCAGACATTTATTCATTATTTAAATTTTTATTGGCACATTTGTGTTGTGTATCTTAAAGTGTAACACAAAAAAAGACCAATATTATATGTATACTATATGTACACTATGTATATTAATTCAAACCATAAACGTTTCCAATTTGTGTTCGCGCTACTTAATAGTTATGTTGACTAAATCATGTGCCTAAGTTCTGAATATCTGCTGTCATTGCTATGAGCTATGATTACCACTGTAGGCACATCACAATCTCGATTTCAATGCTACGGAAACAAATGTGCTGTGTTTGGTGGAATTCGAATTTATACTTTCGTAATACAAAAATATGAGGAAAATATGCAGTGGTTCTCTCTCTCTCTCTCTCTCTCTCTCTCTCTCTCTCTAAAGTGCTGGAAGGTTCTACACCGGTGTATAAAACTTTAACCATTCATAGGATTTATAAGTTTTACAGTCCAGAGGGAAAGTATACTATCCCTTGACGCAGACGAAGTGTGTTTTCACTGGGGAAAAAAGTGTGTTTTTAACCAGGAAATCCATGAAAAATCCGGGATTTCTTTTTCTTGTCCACGTATACACCCTGCGTACAAAGCGTCGTCAGTGGAAGGAGTCATCAGGTTAAGTGCCAGCGAGTACATTAACTGTGGAAGGAGCAGATGAACAAGTTGTGAACTAAAAATGTTCAGATTTCCTCTCAAAGATGAAGAAAGGTTAAGGAAGCTGATTTTGAATTCTAATGATTGAAAATATTCGTGATACATAAGAACTAATGAAGAGCCTTAATAACTAGATTCCGTCTAAATATTGTTGCTCTTAGGTGTTCATATCATGTGGCAGCCACACTTCCGTATGATATCATCTTTAAAGAAAAACATTACCACCAATTGTTTTTTTAATTATTCATTTATTTCACTATCGCAGTTTCAGCTGTAGAACCATTTTCAAGTGCAGGTTGAAAACTGAAACCAATAAAACATATGGATAGTGAAGTGTGAGGCATAATTTAGTAACATTTGATAAAGACAATTTAAGGAGCATTACTTCAGTTTTCACAGTGCATTTGAAAATGGCTCTACAGCCGAACATTGAAATAAGTGTATGATAAAAAGTTACAGTCAAGTGGTGGCAATGACTTCATTTAAAAAGTATGTTATGACTGAGATTCCCAACAAAGGAAAAATCATCATATGATACCATTTCCTAGTTCTAAAGCCTGCTGTATTCGGGAGAAAATGGAAGCGAATATGTGTGAACAAGTGTAAACCTTGAAACTTACCAAACAAAAGCGCTGGCAGGTCGATAGACACACAAACAAACACAAACATACACACAAAATTCTAGCTTTTGCAACCAATGGTTGCCTCGTCAGGAAAGAGGGAAGGAGAAGGAAAGACAAAAGGATATGGGTTTTAAGGGAGAGGGTAAGGAGTCATTCCAATCCCGGGAGCGGAAAGACTTACCTTAGGGGGAAAAAAGGACAGGTATACACTCGCACACACACACATATCCATCCACACATACACAGACACAAGCAGACATTTGTAAAGGCAAAGAGTTTGTAAGTTTCATCATCTTTCTTTTTAGATATATTTTTCCCACGTGGAATGTTTCCCTCTATTATATTCAAGTGTAAACCTTGGTTTACATAGCAGTGAATGGAAGTGTAAAAGTGAATGGGCATTCATAGACTATTTGCTGGTGTTGACTACCATTTGTTTATACCTGTGAACAAGCGTTTACACCAAAGGGAAGGGAGGAGAAACAAGAGAATGAGCATAATGTGCCAACTCTACTAACACTGTGTATTTTTATTTCCTTCTTCCGTAATACTCCTCACACAGCTTTCACACAATAATGTCTCTAGTTATAACTGCAATTTAAATCTTTAATAGTGAGTTAGGATTATTTTTCCCGCTGCTTTTGACAAAGCAAGCAAAAAATGGAGTAGGAAAATACGTATGTTGGGGTCTGAATTTGTATGTAATCATGGAACGAGTGGAGGTAATGCAGTTAAAATTGAATTGCGGCTCCAGCCTTCTTTAATATTATTCCAAAACTTTCAGACACATCAGTTGATGCATTTCACAGGCTTCCCATTACACTTAAAGGGGAAATTTAAAAGCAGAGCATTAATATCTGACAACAAACAGATTCAGATTCTTTAATGCCGTTGACCACATACAGTAGAACCGGCTTTTCCAGTGATAGCAAGTGACAGTTGCAATCCAAGTACTAAAATTAATATTCATATTACATGGACAAATCGAGTATCTTGTGTACAGCTATAATCTTAAATATTAATATCATCAAATCATACACACAAGCACGAGTTCTCTCTGCGATCCTAGTGCCGAAGCGGTGAAGATATGAGTTCCTTTGATTCTTTGCTGAAAGACCAACAACCATCTGAACATGAGCAAACACCAGCTAATGCGTACCAAACATGATCAAATGTTTTCTTGCACTCACCCACTACCTACACCAGCAAGTATTCTCGTTCACTCTGGTAGAAAACAGGCATGAGTGAGCAACTCATCAGTGCTCTCTGCCATTCTCTCCTATTAAATGACGTATATGCCCCAGAAAAAAAAACCAGGAATTTTTTCGTGTGGTCAGATCTTGGTAATTTTTTAGAATTCCAGGAATTTTTCATTAATTGAGTTCTCAGATAAATTTTTGTAGTTTCGACTGGTAAGAACTGATACTCTTAACTAAGAATTTTACTTCAGCCCACTACTCCTGAATAATACTACGGTAACAAAACTTAAACAAGAGAACACCACCAAAATAAAACTCTAGTTGCAAAGAAAATGTGCCATTTACAACAACACACAAGCATTTGCCGACAGCAAAATGGGTCGACCGCTTCAGGATGAAGACTATACAATACATTGTAACAACAAAGTACTTTGAGTGAGCATGTTGTCACATTTCTAACAGGTCGCAGGAAAATATTACGAATGCTGATTTGAGAAGTGTTATTTTCAAAGTAAATTTCCTTTTAACAAAGATGAATTTTGTTACTTTTGAGAATGTATGATGAATTTCTTAAATCCTGGAGCACTTGAATCTCATTCTAAGCTTACCATTTGGAGGACCAACCGCTTAAAAAAATTTCAGGCCTAGAAGACCAGCTATTTATGCCATTATTTAAAAGCATTAGCTGATATCAACAAAAAATCTGTAAAACATATACATTATAAACAGTGCCTGAAAGAAATAGGTGTTGATTTTTACATAATATGGAGCTGGAAAAGTGGGTCAATTTGCTGCTATTTCCTCTCTTGTTTCGTTGGTTGCTTTGCATCTGATATTTGTGTGTTTGCACTACTTGACAATGATGTTGCTATTGGCTGACTTCATCACATCTTATGCCCTAAATATTTGCTGTCATTGGCTGATGAGATCACCTGACATGAGCTACGAGTGGCTAACAAGAGCACATCACACTCTAGAGTCCAATGCTTCAGAAGCTACCATGCTATAGTTGATAGAATTTGTATTTATACTTCTATAATATGTATCTATCCAGCATACATGTTGCTACACATCAAAGATCTTTCCAAAATGTGTTGTTTTTATTGGGTTTCATTCCATAAAATGCTGAGAATTTCTATCCAACGTCTAAAATCTTTTGACGTTCAAAGGCTTGACAAGTTTTACAGCTCTGAGGGGAAGTATATTGTCACTTAACATGGAAAAAAATGTACTTTCACCCGGGGAAAATTATATTTTTGCCCAGGAGAAGAAAGTATTTTTAATTGCGAAATCTGGGGAAAATGCCAGAAATCTTTTCTTGTCTGCATGTATATTCTGTGTTACTTGGTGTCTGTTCCACAAGCATTCAGTCAGAAGTGGACAAAAGGGAACATGACAGAACAAGAATTGTTTCACACTTCGAATGTGCACTGAATTATGTAAAGATATGGAAATCAAAATATTTAAGGTCTGCACAAAATTTGAAAATTAAGAGCTGTTATAGCAAATACCAGAGAATGAATATGAAAGTGGCAGCCAGAACAGCTGCCAGAACTTCTTCAGCAACGAAAGAATTACCAAGTGATACAGCAAGAACACTGCTTGTTTTATAGAATTTGTGAAAAAATAGTTTGGTGTTTTGAACTGTAGGACAGCATTTTCCTCTGGTACATATAGATATGCAGTGTCTAGAACAATACCCAGTAATAATGGAAACAACAGAAAAGGCAAAAGAAGTTTCAAGTACTGTAAATAAAATTGACAAACAGACAGACAGAATCACACCACCATCACGCTTTATTGGATAGAGACTGGTAATGCTATTGCTAAGGTTGTATTTTTTCCCTCATAAAGAAGAGCTAACAGTTATCATTAAGTTTACTTTCTAGCAGTCGAAACCAAGATGCTGTAGAGAATTTAATTTCAGTGTGCTGTCAGAAAAGAAGTTACAACTGGAATCCAGCAGCAAGAACACTGAAATTCTTGTTCCTGACGAGCATTATTAACTCACTTATAAAACTTTCTGTCACTTCAAACTTTGAGGATGACATTAATCAGGTACTGTTATTGAACAGTTGTGAATTGGAAAAGGAAGATGGTGAACCTCATCTGTTGGAGAGCTCTGGAAACATGGAAATTGAACTTCAGTGTTTGAGGTGCAAGGAGACACTTGCATGTAGCAATGAACTTTAATGGAAGAGAGAGTTATTTATTCTCCATTAAAGTTACGTAATTGGCAGTTTGTGTGATCCTGCAATTGGGCTCTCAGAGCCTTTAGAGGCATATGAGTCCTGTTTTGTTCAGTTTATTGTAAGAGGAGTATAAATTTTATGATCTTCAACTACATGAAATGTGCACTTGAAAAATTTTACTGGCTGGAGGACGATGAATTTGGAGAACATGGACTTTCTATCTCTCAAAAGTTAAAATTAAAAAATATTTTGGTGATTTATATCATGTTGAATTGTGAAATAAAAAATCATACAAGGGAAGATCATGATATGTTGTCACACAAATTATGTTCATACATACCATAAAAATTGTAGCTACGATGGACTGGAGATATCAGTCATCAAAATTACATTGAGAATACTGTAAGTGTGAATGATTTAATACCCAAATCGGTTATTAGTGACAAATAGTCAATAATATGACAAGAAACACTCTATGACAGAGTTTACTTACTTAACTACACTTTTGGGGGCAAAAAATATGCAAGTCAGTAATAACAGCAAACATAGACAGTTATCACATTGTGCACAATTGATGAAAACAGGATGGTCACAGTTCTCACGGAAACATTCTTTTGTTAGATGTTCTTTGAAGAAGTACTCAAAGAGTGTTTGAAATAAACCAGGAAAGTTATTGGTGTAGCCACATTGAAATAATGCAAATTTGATTAAGTTGGAGAATCATGCTGCTGAGAACTAAATGATCGAAGATGTGAGAAGTGGTCTCTATGCCATATGTTAATGTCATTGACAGACGCTACCATAATTGACCCTGTGATAAAAAATTCACAAAATTTTTGTATGGATGGAAGAAAAATATCTCGGTAACTTGAAAACAGCAACCATGTGGGGAAGGAAGCCACAATGAAGACAGACCTACAGCAACACCATAGATATGGATGCTCTCCATCTTTCAAATTACAAATTGTTATAACATCTTTTAACCTTGACTGATCACATACTTTAATTTTCATTAATTACCTGCAAGAACAGTATTCTCACCAACCAAACAAAAATTATTGTTTAATCAGTATGGGTGAATACATTTTATTCAAGTGTGACAAATGTACCAAGTGCCACCAGTTGGCAGTTGCCTTACAGGCTATATAATAACATGGTTTTTATCAAACCACTATCTTATTATGTGACATAGCCCATAAATTTGCCGATTAATGGGACAGGTTACTCTTGTAACTGATGCATTCAAATATGTTCTGGTGCATGTGATTTTGAAGTTGGGATGGTATGACAATATTTTGTATTTCTTAGAATATTTGCTAATTAATTTTACTGTTACCTACAGATTTGATGATGCTTCATATTGAACTGAAACTAGTCATCTAAGAAATTAATGCAATCAAGATATATCATAATACTATGGTGTTGCAGTGCGTGCATGTCCATAGGACCAAGCACTGCAGTGACTACAGCTGTCGTGAAATACACGAAACATATTCACAGTTGTGAATATGGACAATCTTCAGCTGTATAATGGAACGACGACATTGAAAATGTTGGAGTCCTGGTCCAGAACTAATTTTCGATGTCATTTTGTATTATAAAGCTGAAATTTCAGAAATTGTTTTTGATAAGGTTTCTCATGTTCCAGATTTTTCAAATCTAAACTTGTGATTATTTCCAAAATTCAGCCCCATAGTTTTGTAGGTCTGGTTTTGCTGATTCCGAAAATGCCATCTTCTACTAAAAGAACTGGGTGGAGCCTACATGATCAGGGGGAGACGGCGGTCTTAATGTGGTTTATTGAATAAATTAAAAAAATTATAAGTAAAAATTTTTAATGCCTATATCGCAATTTTCCTATCACAATTAAAGTTCGATAACTAGTTTCACTTCCTATCTGCAACCATCTTCAGACCTGTAACACATGTAGGAAGCATAACCTAAGAAAATTATGTACAATCTATTAGAATACAAAAACAATACAACACCTTAGCACAAATAATTGGGTGCCAGTTCTGGAAGTAAAAGTAGACATTTGACAAAGCCATTTAACAGTGTAGTATAAACTATGTTAATGCTTATCAGGTAACATACCATTATACAATTACTATGAACTGTATGGCTTGTAAGTTTACAGCTACAGAACAGCTGAAAGATTTTGGAACTGTTGCATATACTGTTATACTATTGTAAGTAATGAGCTTTTGGTCCAACTTCTACTCATTCAACTAGACAATTTCCTATATGGCCTTCAACCTGCAAAATTATTTTATGTTGTTCATATTTTAGTGCTATGCTGTACTTTGATGTTTTTATCGTTTGACTCTCAAATATGATCTTTCTTTCATTCTGTTATTTACATTTGTTAGTGCTGCTATGTACTTCGATGTTTTTATTAATTGATTCTCACATATGATGCATCTTTTACATATGGCATGTTGCCAGTTAGCTATAGAACACAGTTTCGCTGTCTTGTAGTTCATTCCCCTGTAATTTTATGATTTTAAAATTAGTTGGACTTGAGCACAAGCTTCTTGACTTAATGCTAATTACGTTGGATCTGCTTCCAACAAATGGCATGCTGCCATTTTAGGATGTAGTACAGACCTTTACCTTGTAATTTTAACTTTATGCCATTATTATTTTATATTTTAAAATCCGTTTGAATGTAGAATAAGCTTTCTGAGATTTCTAGTCTATAATTCTTTTGACAGGTCTACAACCTGGCTTGCTCGCGGTGACATTTTCAACATGTACTGTTATTATTTTGGCACTATTTTGAATGGTATGTTATCTGATAAGCATTAATATTGTTTATACTACACTATTACATGGCTTTATCAAGTGTTCACTTTACTTCTAGAATTGGTTCCCCATCATTTGTGTTAAGGTGTTGTACAGTGTTTTTGTATTATCCTTTATTGTACATAATTTTCTTAGGCTATGCTTCCTATAGTGTTACAGATCTGATGGTGGTTGCAGATAGCAATGGTATCAAACTTTAATTGTGACAGGAAAATTGCAGGCACCCAACTGTAATTGTATAATGTCATTGGTATGTCTAAACTGTGAGCATTATTAACAATGTAGCAAAGACAGATCACTACTTACCATAAAGGAGACATGTTAAGTTTCAGACAGGCACGATTAAAAGACACATACATAAAGCTTTCAGCCACAGCAAAACACACACACACACACACACACACACACACACACACACACACACACGATTCGTACACACAAGCAACCACACTTCACCCACAGGTGAATCTCGGGCACAGATGCAACTATCATGTGGAATTCAGGCAGCAATCTGGACGGGAAGGGGAACGGATAGCAGTGTACAGGTGGGGAGAGAGATAAACGCTGTCTGGTGGAGTGTGCAGGGACTAGAATGCCAACAGGCGCAGTGTCAGGAAGCTGTGCGGCAGGGAGGTGGGGAAAGAAAAGGAGAGTAGTGGGGAAAGATGGGTGGATGTGTTGGCAGAGGGCCACAAATAAACAGGATGGGAGACGAGAATGGGGAGGAGATGATAGGACAGAGGGGGTAGAAACTGTTGAGTGGAGTTTCTGGGGACAGTATGTTACCATAGATTGAGGCCGGGGTAATTATGGGAGTGGAGAATGTGTTGCAAGGGTAACTCCCATATGTGCACTGGTATATTCCAGGGGACCCTAATCCAGATACTTATAGAATGGAGTTCTCTTTATTTTTACATCTAAAATCACTGATTGCAGTCCTTTGTTGAAAATGTGTAGTAATTCTTGTTTGATGACAAAAGAAGACATTGGTCATTGGCTGTGACGTACCTCAGTGATCCTTCATACAGTTTCATTGCTGATGTGCTGTTGAATTTCTCCATTTCTGATAAAGACATTATTGATAGTAATGCTTGTCACACTAGGAAATTCAACCAACTTCGTATGCCGTTTTCTATTGATTGCTCAAATATGATAATGCTATTTTGCCAATTAATGCCTCTCTTTTGACCCATATAGTGGAGACAAAACTTGCAAGACTTCGTTAATATGCTTTCTACAATTACCATATTCTGTTTGTTTGCTGCCACAACAAAGAGAATTTTGTAATGACCACAGTGATGATAGTGTACAGTTGCCTCCTTGAAACCTGTGGCACATAAAGGAGGATCCACATAGATGATTCAGTATAGTAACTGTTGTGCACTGAGCAGTGTCGTAGGTGGTGTGGGACTTGATGATCCCTCAATTCAGATTCAAAAGCAAGTCCATAAGATAAGGGTCCGCTGAAGACGTGTCCTAACCATCCTCTCAATAAATAAATAAAGAGGGGAAAATAAACACTATGACATGGATTTACAAAACCTCTGTGAGAAATATCAATACTATGTCTAAGAGGCTTACAGAGATTAGCAGCCAATAAGATCCAAGACCCATGGAGTAAACTCAGCAGTTAAGAGTCCTCACAACGATATTTGTCAGACATGGGCCATTGGTGAATTCCTCAGCAAACACACAGAAGACACTGATACTGAAGTTTGCTCTGTTGAATTAAATAATACCTTATCTCTCCATTGAAAGATCTACCTGGTACACGTGTTGTCTTCAAAAACCAGAACACCCACCTTGTTTGTGGAGACTTAAATAGCCATAGTAGCATCTAGGTACATGTAGATCATAATGAAAATTGCGTAGCAGTGGTAATCTCGTTTGATTACTCACAACAGCCTGAAAACCTGATAAATCTCATCTCACAATTCAGTTTGTTAATATAATTGAAATAGACACATACTGTTTCTAATGTTCTAATAAACCACAAGCTTCTGTCTTGGACTGGAAATACAACAAATTTTATCATATCATTGTCATTATTTACTGACAAGATACTGAATGATAAGCACAGCGAGGTATTTGCAAATACTAAAATAAGTAACTTCTTTTTGTTTTCTATTCACAGGAAGACAGGAGATTGAATCAGTTGAACAAACCAGCTACCAATAAAGTTGCTATGTTACCGAAAGTGCTTTCACAGTTGAAGAAACATGATCTCCAACTGGCCTTTATTGAGTCAAACGTTCTTCATGTGCTGACAGATTGGCTAGCACCTATGCCTGATCGCAGCATGCCATCACTAAAAATCAGAGATAGCATTTTGAAGCTACTTTGGGATGTAAGTATGGATTTAATAATGTGTTCTCATAATTATCAACATTCTGACTTAAACTGAGATGCCTTTAGTACTTCTTATTGCTTCCTTAGTGTCCTCGTAATAGTTCTCTCCTTATGCTCATTCCTGAAATCCCATTGCTTGTTAACAGACAGTTATCTTCTCAGTCTTGGAAAGGTACAGAATTAATATTTGACTGTTTTATGAAACTGATTGATTGAATCTTTCTATAAATTATTTCACAAACTCACACAGTAACAAAAGGAAACACGCACTGACAATTTAACATTCATGTTTCAACTTATTTCAAGAAATAACTTGCTTATATATTCAAATATCATGACTGTTTTAATGTAACCTGTTTATCAGCACCTTGTCATTAAAATCTTTCTGGATGTACGGTTGAGCCATCAAATAAAATACTTAAACATAAACATCACTCACGGAGTAGGTCTTAAGCCTGTCCGACTGATGAAGCTGCCTACAAGGCAGTACGAGTGATCTAAGATCGTGGAATATGATCAGCGTGTTGCTAATCTCTCGGCCATTATTACAAGTAGGTGAAAACTGATGATGTCCTTACTTCTTTACCTGAGCAGCTGCTCATTTGCCAGCCTCACGAGGCTGAGTAGACCTCTTTCCAGACCTCTCTACCTTAGAAAAAATCTGAAGAAGCACCAAGAATTGAACCTGGGTCCTTCTGCACAGAAGGCAGTACTGCTAACCATTCGGCTAAGGGACGAACTTTCAAATATACTAAAATAAACACAGTTTTTGCCAAAGTTGCAGCAGCATTCCTCATAGAAAAGTCTAATTAGCTGCAGAGTGCTTCAGTATCAGTAAAACCTTGGTTATTCAAGGCTATAGGGACCAAGTAAAGCTCGAATTTGAGAAACAGAAATTACATGAAGAGAAACAGTTTTAGAGACCTTTTATTTATAAATAGATTCAGAACCTGATGTTCACTGTATTACTACAGTAAACAGTAACAGAAATAATAATAATAATAAATACATAACAAGAGCCAATAACCAATACACACTGCACTGAACCTGAGCAGACACTGAATGAATGACTGGTAGTGGGTGAAACAGCAACAGCGGCTATAGTGAGCACAATTGTAAACAGTGCATGCATATGTATCTCGGCTGCTGATCACACCTGTTCCCAGGGAACTTTCGATTTTATCCGTGATATTCTTTTAATTTTTTTTTTAACTTAATAGTCATCCGTTGTCCACCTTAAATGGAGACTCGGTCGGACTGCCGGGTTCTCAAATTACCGAAATTTTACTTTATTGCATTTCTGACAGTGTTGCTAGACCACTGACGTCACATTTATTATGTTTTGTTGGTCCTGAAATAACATTAATGAGTACTAGGACAGAGGAAGGAGATGTGTGGCAGACTATTTGTGAGCTGCACAGCTTGCTGACAATTGATAGCCTGATACAAATAAGTAATGAGCTTCTACGGCTGTGATTTCGTGCTGTTAATAGAAGAGAAATGACACCAGTTGTGCATGGACACAGCAGTGTCTGGTGAAGCTGTTACACTGCAGTTGCACGCAGCCTGTCATACTTGAACTGCTGGCAGCCAGCATGCTGGGAGCTTGTAGTCACCTTCCCTGTTGATGTTGTGTCGATTGCCTCTCTTATTTTGCATGTATGTGTCCATGGTTGTCTAGTGAAACTTTGAGGGCAACCTACAATCGTGATGGTGCCGTGCTAGTAATTCGAATCTGTTGCACTGTCTCGGTTGAACATAGCACTCGTGCTCTTTTATTTGGTTGCTAACAGGCCTTCTGCTGTCCCCAATGTACGCAGCACCACACTCATAGTTTTGTGTACACCTGCAGCATTGAGGGCTTTTACCCGTGTCCTAAGTGGACCCTACCAAATCCTGGATCCTGTGATCATTCTGGTAAACTGTTTTGATGCTTCCCTGGTGAAGCATTTTGGCTGCTCACTAAGGTAAACACACCATTGTAAACTGTTCTTTCATTTAACTTTCTGTATCTGGCTTCCTACTGAACTTGCTATTGTCTTATTGTTGTATCTGTTCACTCGGGTGGTGTTATGCGGCTCTTTCGATTTGTGTTTGATATTGTTTTTATCATAGATGTGATGGGCTTGAGTGATCAGCAAGTGTAGGATGGAACACTACTGTGGCATAGGTTGGAACACAATTGAGTAAAAGGATGGAAGGCGGTTGAGCCAGATGGTCGTGGCTTCAGCAGGTTTCCAGTAGCATAGGTTTCTGGTGGACTTTTTGTTCGGCAGTTTGCCATTGTAAGTTTCTAACGTTTTTGACAGCAAGAATGTGTAAAGTTGGATTACAAACTTCCCACTTCTCTTACACGACTCGACTTACTTGGTGTACACAGCTGATCTTCTTCTCTGGATAGCCAGCTTCTGGAATCTCTATAACCTTCTTCTACGAAGAATGATGCTAGTTATAGGAACCTTAAAGACTCTCCCTCTCTCTACTTGCGAAATCATTAGGTCCTTGAAGAATACTTTTCAACAACTATCGGTATATTTGAGCTTCATAAGTCACTTGTATTGTCTCACATTAGAAACAGATTTATGTACATTTTAGAAAAGAGTTGGCTTAACAACCATAACTCTTTTACAAACAAATCGAGAAATATGTGTTACCTCCAGCAATTCCAAGATAAGAGTTTTTTCATAATTCAGAATCTCAAATGTTCATGTTATTTATAACAAAGGTCTCCATTACGATTAACACAGAATAACCCAGAAGTTCCGTAGTTCTTCCTTGCTCTTTCACTACGACTTCCATGTATCGACCGACAAGTACCTGTCGGTGCCGTTCGACTGCCATGTGTACAGTCTTCTCACGATAAACTTTGGACCTGCACATACAGACAGGTGACGCATAGTAGATAGGGTTCCTTTCTCCCACTCACATCTAAAATATTGTGTGTTTGAGATGGTGGAAGTCCGAGTGATTTCTAGAATTTGTGCGGAAATTCTCAAAACACTACAAATTGTGTAGACCTTCACATTGAGGAATGGAGTCACACCTTTACTTTCTTATTTTAGTAGGAAGTGCATGTTCTTATGCAGGCTGTTAATATGCTGGTGAAATTGTGCAGCTCTGCTTCTCCATGCGACCAAATGATGAGTGTTTCATCTACATATCACAACTGATGGCATGGACAGAAATGTACAGAGATTAAGGCAGTTTGCTCAGATGTTTCCGTCAAGACGTTTGCTACTGTCAGAAGAAGGAAATGACATTGCCACTCCATTTGTTTGTTCATAATATTTACCTTACCAGGTATAAGTTGACAGTAAACATAACTGCACGAGGTTACAGGTGGTATTCGTTCCTGAATGATACTGATAGTCGTCTGTTGGTTCATTGGTGAAGAGAGACGGTTTGCTGAAGCTGATTAATATATCAGTTTGCTATGTGTGCTGCCCATGTATAATTTGAATAAAGTGATTTTTAATTTTCACATACAGTTGCCACAAGGGGCCGTAGTCTACTGGCCAGATGCTTTGCCAGATTTTACAGTGTTTAATGGTAAATTGGCCGATCAGCTCCCAAGTCCCAAATTGGTAGAAGTCAAAGAGCTTTAGCTGGTAGTCATTTGTTTTTGACTACTGCTGGCATTACCTATGTGACAGTATTGTGCGAGGTAGCCATTGTTATCTACTATGTTGTAATTCACTCTATTTCTTACTGTTTCCTTTCCTTGTGATAAGTGTACATAATTGTTCCAGGACATTTATTAAACATTCAATACATAAGATAATTTTGGTTTCGAGTACTAACTACACTTACGCAGTTTTTACCTCCGTGAGTGACTTTTGCTTTATTGGAAGTGTGATAAGGTGCCTGCACTGTGGGAGGCAGGCAGGGCTTGTTCACCCTGCACAGTTCCTTGCCCTGTGGCGATTTACGAAGGGGCCAGGCTTGCTTCCACTGCTCACCACTGCCTCCTCTGGCAGTTGGACAATTTACAGTTAACACACTGTGAGTAGGTGATTTCCTCACATTAATAGCTTCCTTTTACAGCTGTTAGATACTCGATAAGTTCTTGGTGTTTCTGAGAAATCAGTGATGAGTTCTTTGACTGTGTCATGATCAGTTCTAGATTTTTGGATTAAGACTCACATCCTTAATCATTTTCAGCATCAGATCACTCATAAGTTCATTGTAAATAGGATCACTCGAAAAATCAGTCACTTTTTATCCTTATCGTATAGTATCCATTACAGCAGTGGCATTCCCTTCAACTACTAGGGAACCATAGTGACTTTACTCCTTCTAAGGACTTCTATGGCAGCTCTGTCTTCTTGATAGATATTATGTCTAGGAGGTTTTGCTTGTTGGATTCTGTTTTTATCTTTCCTTTTAAGCTTCATTTTGTGTGACCAGTTGGGGCATCACTTCAGCAGTTCAAATAATTTCTTCTATGGAGAGCCTTGTAGGTGCTACTATCAAGTTTAACATCTGTAACAGCACTGACAGTGCTGCCTTGCTGATGGTCTCTGATGGCAGATTTCTAACAGCCTAAGATGCACCCAATCTTGTCCATGTAGCATGTCTCTTCCTTGTTAGTTCCTTGAATTTTTTTCTTCTGGTGGTTGCAGAGCAATCATTTTTCTGTGCAGGCTTGCCTGTATGTTATTTTGTTGGCCTTGTTTCAATCACCAATAGTATCAACAATAGCCAGAGATGCTTCTGGAACAGCACTCCATCGCTACAGAGTTGTTGGATTCTTACTCTCAACAAAGCATGACCAGCTCATTTGCAGATGGTTCTCACTTTCCTGATGTCAATCTGAGGCCAAATCATGAGGAGTTCAGGATGACAGGGATGTACTGCCCATAGGGGTCATTGTCAGCAGTTCTGTGATTTTTCTGTGTTGCTTATACTTGAACTAAAATTTTCTCGTTTTGATTTAATCTTACATTCTGGTTTGTGCATTGGATTATTTCTGTTCATATGAGTTCTTGGAGCCACCCTATACTGCTGGAGAATGAAAAATAAAGATTTATCAGCAGTAAACTCTTAATATACTAACCTCATTACTTCACTGTTGCATTGTTCCACCTCCTATATTGCTACTAACCCCGTGTTTCTTGTAATTGAGATCTAAACCCCTGTTGTTCCAATCATAAAGTATTCATCTCCTAATCCAACTTCGTGTCTTATAGCTTCTACTTAAATCAAAAGTGCCCCTTATACCACCGTGTATATTTGCTACAGACTACTAGCACTGCATCAAATCTACTACTTTGTCTTACCTATAATCCCCCACCCAATTTACTTCACTGCAATGCATATATTTCAACCAAACACAACACATTGCATGACACTATCAGGGGAAATTAGCAGTTGGTGTCAAATTGTTCAGTCAGACACAGTCCATCTTTATGACTCCAGACTGCCAGTTGATGTTCCTGCCATTTATACCCTCCGCTGATTTATTGTGTGACAGGCATCCATTATATAAGCCCCCTGTTTATATCTTTAGTTGTACTTAATCTCCAAGAAAAGTCATTTTAAGCTTTCACTGATATTGATGCTCCTAGGCAGTATCGCATTCGGGAGGACGACGGTTCAATCCCGTCTCCAGCCATCCTGATTTAGGTTTTCCGTGATTTCCCTAAATTGTTTCAGGCAAATGCCGGGATGGTTCCTTTGAAAGGGCACAGCCGATTTCCTTCCCAGTCCTTCCCTAACCCGAGCTTGCGCTCCGTCTCTAATGACCTCGTTGTTGACGGGACGTTAAAACTAACCACCACTACCTAGGCAGTACTGATGCCAACATTTATAGCCCTGCGTAAACATATTCTTTATCATAGAGAAATATGTTGAGTAAGGGCCATGGACCTGTAAGTGCATTCTCCTGTGTGTTGACTGCATCCTCCCGTGTGTTGTTGTTAAAATAATCACAATCTCTTCAGCATACTAGAAAAATTTTCAAAAGTGCTATGACCTGTTGCAAGTTTCCTAGTGTCTGTCATATGTTTAATGTGGTATTCTTAAGTTTCTGTGTAGAAAATGCTGTTTGACTAATTATGTCTAATTTTGCTGATTTTCAACAATGTTATGAAAAGGAAAGTTGCTGCTCACCATTCAGCGGGGATGCTGAGTCACAGACAGCCAACATTATGCCTATCTGTGGCTCAGCATCTCCGCTACATGGTGAGCAGCAACATTCCTTTTTATAATACAGGGTGATTCAAAAAGAATACCACAACTTTAAAAATGTGTATTTAATGAAAGAAACATACTATAACCTTCTGTTATACATCATTACAAAGAGTATTTAAAAAGTTTTTTTTTTTTTTTTTTTTTTTTCACTCAAAAACAAGTTCAGAGATGTTCAATATGGCCCCCTCCAGACACACGAGCAATATCAACCCGATACTCCAACTCGTTCCACACTCTCTGTAGCATATCAGGCGTAACAGTTTGGATAGCTGCTGTTATTTCTCGTTTCAAATCATCAATGGTGGCTGGGAGAGGTGGCCGAAACACCATATCCTTAACATATCCCCATAAAAAAAAATTGCAGGGGGTAAGATCAGGGCTTCTTGGAGGCCAGTGATGAAGTGCTCTGTCACGGGCTGCCTCGGGTAGTTTGGTTTTTAGCCTAGTCAACAGCGCCTCAAGCGAACAAATGTACAACTAAATGAAACTGTATAGCTCCCTTAATTCGCTGACAGATAGTGCTTAGCTCTGCCTTTTGTCGTTGCAGAGTTTTAAATTCCTAAAGTTGTGGTATTCTTTTTGAATCACCCTGTATTGTTACATTCCACCCTGGATTTTACGTTGCTTGATTTTTGCTGATTTTCCCTTTCCTTAATCAATAACATGCAGTTTGTTATTGAAATGCTAAGTCCAATGGACATAACCCCAGTATTACTAGCTGCTGACAAGATGCTGACATCATACAGCCCTGTTAATCAAGTGTGACATATAGTCGACTCTAACGTTGATGACATGTAAACCCACACTAATATATTTGTGTCTTCACTGTACCACACACAACTGTTGCAAATTACATTGTTCCTCATAGAATAGAAAAATACAAACATCACAAAGAGTTTCCCAAAGGCACTGTATATTACAGAATTGGATTTTGTCTTGGAACTGACATTCTGCTAGCATTGACAAAGTGGCTTTCTTTTCCTCAGCCATTGTAACTTGTGTATAGCCCATGATAAGAGCAGATGTCACATATTCAAGCCATTGAACAGGCGTATAAGTATTGTCCAATCAACAATTGAAAACTTGCAGTTTGGAAAATTGTTGAAACCATAAGTATGTAAAAATGGAATTAAACATCATCTTATGCCCAGATTTGGAGTACTGTTGTGCAATATTGTGTCAGATTGTTACTAGTTCATATTAGCTTGAAAAACATACAAATACTCCTACATTCCTGTCTTAATCTGACTTTCTTTTTTTTAATAAAAATACTCAATGCTTTTGAATTTTTGATTTAGGAAGGACACTGATTAATATTTAAAAAACTTCTGTCACCATTTTGTGCATTTTTTATTTTTATTTATTTTTTTTTTTTTTTTAATTAAGATATTGGTGGCTTTGTTATGGCATATATCCAGGCAATGCAATAAGCCAAAATATATTGATTCTTTGGGCTGTAATTTTCATTTTTTGTTTATGGAATGACAAATGGCTTTTTTGGTTTATTTAATGTATGAGTCGGTGACTTTTACACTGACACAGATGATGTGTAGAAATGTTCTCATAGTTTTCTGCTCGTAAATATGTTGGTGTAGCTATTACTTTCACAGTATTCTATAGCTAAAGTTTCTTATAATGAACATGTGTAAACTTCTTCAATTTCTTTCATTACAGTTCCCACAGATCAGCCAAGACATGCTCAAACAGTCTGGAATTGGGAAGGCAGTTATGTATTTGTATAAGCACCCAAAAGAAACAAAGGAGAACAAAGAACGAGCAGGAAAGTTGATCAATGAATGGGCACGTCCCATTTTCAACGTGTCAACAGATTTCAGAGGTAACAATTGCATACTGTAAACCAGTATCATAGATAAACTTTTTGTGTGTGAATTCTACTGTACTTTAAATTGACTTTGCTGTCACATTACAAACTACACAGATGGTACAGTAAAACGATCGACTTTGTGCACAAGAGTTGGATATGTGCTGTTGTATATAGCCTCTTCTCCCTTCTTTATCACGTTAAGAGGTTTTGTATAATAAAGTTTCTGTGTTTGTAATAACAGATTAAATTGTCCATTAGTCCACAAAATAAAGCAATAATAGTTCCTGATTGAAATTATTAAGTCCAACCATGACTACTTCATTGGAACCCATATTGCAATTATAATATCAAGCACAGTTCCAAATAAATCTTATTTAGGTAAACACCACAAACTCATCCAATAGAAGCACTGTGTGGAAATTTTATATCCACTTGTCCATTTGCATGTACTGTGTAAGTAATAAGAAATATTAAAATGTTTCATGAGGATTATGGGCAGTACTGTGTTAGTGACTGTATAAATAACAATATAGCTGATACGCTGAAATTTATTGAAAAGGAAGCAGTTTTAGAGAAACAAGAGTTCCGGGTAGAAGGGGAGGCAGGGATTTATTATTACCAAATTTTGCTTGAATTGGTAAGATATTGGGTGGCACCTGATATTACCTAGGTGATAGTGAAGTAGGAGAAGAAAGCTGGTTAGGTTTTATAAACTCAGATTTTCTTCTGTAGGGGAGCTGCCGATGGACATGGTTACTTTAAATGAACACAGGAGGGCCATGCAGACTTTTAGTTTGCTTAAGAGATAATTTACACAATTAAAATTAAAGGAAGTACTAAGATCTGTTGGATTTTGTAGACAGAAGATAGCTTGTGAAAAACAGCCAAAAATGTGAAAAAGAAATGCCATTAATTAATTGTAAATGCTGTTCTGCCAGTGATTTTATGTCTCATTATATGTGTAGTTGTATGCAAGAAGTTTACTTGATCAGTTACACTGCAAGTATAAAATCTAAACTTCAGTTATAATGCAGTCATTTGTAGTTGGTAGTGTGTTAAAGGCATAAATTGTCGCTTGTATTTTGAATACAGTTCCTCCTAATAAGTATTTCTCTTGACAAATGTACTTTAATTTTAAATCAGTCGTTCAATTAAATTGTCTTCACAGCTATGTCAAAGGAAGAACGGATGCAGAGAGACAGTGAACAACAACCCAAGAGACAGCGTATTTCAGTTGAAGAAGAACATTCAAGAAAACAGGACATTACCAAAGCATTGGCAGTTGGAGAAACTGAAGAAAAGTATGTTATGTAATTGTGTAGGATTTGTCACATTTGATTCATTTCATAAAATATAAACTGTGTAAGAATGTAGGATCGTATTTGTCTCGTGCTGATATTAGATTGTCCACATGCCATTTTGCTCTGTGTATTATTGTGTAATTTTCATATTCTTAAAGTGTATTAACGAATGAAATTCCAAAAATACTTACGTTAACCCCTTTGACTGCTACAGACATTCTCTCTGCATTCTGTACTGTTGCTGTACTGCTTGCATAATGCTGCTACCATGCTAAGAGACAGCATTCTGGCCACTATGAATGCTTTCAGCTGATTTTAAGAAAACTACTTGGTGAAAAAACTTCACATTTGCACATCTTACAGTCTGATATCTTCACATAATAAAGGATTGAATTCCTTTTCATTATTCATCGTAGTTACTGTGCTGCATCAAATTAAGTAAAGCATTGCACAGAATTTTAAAATGTTTGCAGAGGTAAAAACATGTTGCGTAAACTTTAAGCGGTGGTGGTGGTGCGTAGTGTTTAACGTCCCGTCGTCAATGAGGTCATTAGAGACGGAGCGCAAGCTCGGGTTAGGGAAGGATTGGGAAGGAAATTGGCTGTGCCCTTTCAAAGGAACCATCCCGGCATTTGCCCGAAACGATTTAGGGAAATCACGGAAAACCTAAATCAGGATGGCCGGAGATTGAACCGTCGTCCTCCCGAATGCGAGACCAGTGTGCTAACCACTGCGCCACCTCGCTCCGTAAACTTTAAGTACTGTTGATTTTTAGCTTGTATGTACTATGTATGAAATGTAGATAAGATATTGAAATTTTACTAGAATATCATCTCATTTCATTCTGAAGTTATTGGTTTTTATATGCAGCATGTGATTGTGTGTGCAGCATGCCCAATTTTGTTCCTGCACATTGGGAATTGTCGTATTTCATAAATAGTTCAAGAGTGAGGTTTTTTTGCAAATGATTTCATGTGAAGAGGCACATCTGTCTTGTGAGAAACACTCGTAACTTTTTTATTAATCGAGATATGGAAGTAACTTGTCTGCAGCAGTGAGAGGCTGGCAGGACGGGACTTGAGAAAAAAACAGAGGCCATTTTTAAACATGTCACCAGTGCTTGGGAAGCAGCAGAGCAAAATGAGTTAACTCATCTGCCTCCAATGTGGCTGTAAGCTTTTGTCAAAAACTGTATTGCTACATTATGCTGTAGAGGCTATTTTCAAGTGACGCCAAGAATTTGCCAAGTATATTAGTTGCCATAATCTTAAAGAACAGGACACATCAAATGACTCAACTTGTATCACTGCAAGTTTCAGATGTGCCATGTGCTGTTTCCATAGGCTATGACAGCTGATGTATTTGGCATTTTCATGGTATCTATTGGTAATCATTGCTACAGACAAAACTGGGCAGTCCTGATTTATCAGCAAATGTTAAATTTTTACACAAGGTTACAGCTCTAAGGAAAGTGCAGTTGCAGCCTTTAAAAAAGCCATAGCATCTGTGTAACATAATGTTAAAGAAGTTCATTAACTTTCATTATAAATATTGTAGCTTAGAAGTGGTTGTATGATAAAATATTTGTAATGACTATCTTAATAACAGCTACCTCTAGTCCTTAAGAAAGGACAATGTTAACTTGTTTTTCATGTTCGCCTGAATGCTGTATAAACAAGGACTATATGTGTCAAGATTGCTTTGTTGTATTATCATTTTTAAGTCACTTTACTTTTGCATATATTCCGTCAAAACATTATTAAAAATTGAAATAAAAAGCTATGCATGGACCTACCATGAAATGCCATTACTTAGCAAATGTTAATAGAAATGTGATAGAATATGCAGGTTAAGTAAATAAATTCAGTTATTTTTTTAGAGGTGATGTGAGAAATTGCAATGGAAATTAGATACAATGAGACAAAACAGGAACTTGTTTAGGGTAGATAGACACCACATTTCAAGAGTGAAGATGGCCGGTGTCATGGTAGATAACAAACTAGCCTTTATGGATTAAGAAATGTTTCTGCAGTATGAGATGTAAATTGCAAACACAGATAGTTGATAATGACATTCCTGAAATAACATCAGATGAAGTATATAAAAGCATTTGAGGTATGTAGAAATTAAAGCCACATGGAAATATGCTGAAGCACCAAAGAAACTAGTATAGGCATGCATATTCAAATACAGAGATACGTAAACAAGCAGTGTAGAGCACTGCAGTCAGCAACACCTGGGTAGGACAAGTGTCTGTCACAGTTGTTAGATCGGTTACTGCTGCTACAGTGGCAGGTTATCAATATTCAAGTGATTTTGAATGTGCTGTTATAGTCTGCACACAAGACATGGGACACAGCATCTCCGAGGTAGTGATGAAGTGGAGATTTTCCCATATGACCATTTCACGAGTGTACTGTGAATATTAGGAATCTGGTAAAACAGCAAATCATTGCTACATGGTCATGAAGGTCAAAATCAGCAAATTTGATGAGATGTGCAGACTTGTATCCAATAATAATAGACAAATAAATGGAAAATAAGCTCGGTGATTTTATATGGGCTGTGGATCCCAATTTGAGAAATTTGGAGGTTTCAGAATGTGTACTTCCTTCTCCAGTAAGGAAAGAGGGATTGGCTGGGCAAGTTGGTAATGGGGTTGGGGGTGGGGGCAGGTCTCACAGACATTACGTGAAGAGGACTCACCTGTTCACCTGCTGTGAGAAGGAAGGAAGCCAGAGGTAAAGAAAATGCATCGAAGGAAGTAGGAGGTCAGAGACAAAACATGGTTAAACATTGAACTGGCTTAAGTCCAGAGATCATAGAAGGGATGAAAAGGAAAAGAAACATACTTGTGAATGATTTATACAATCAAGAATAGGGAGGAGAGGGAGGGAGGGAGAGGGGATGAGGAATGGAGGAATAATTGAAAGAGGGATGCGATGAAATTCTCCCATTGGGAAACAGATTGTTAATGGTAGTGTGGAGGGAATTTTGGGATGGGAACAAGAGAGGTGAGGCCAGAGGGGGAGGTGGGCAGAGACTGGTGTAAATTGAGACCAGGGGGATTATGGAAATAAAATATATTATAAGTATGCTCATCATTTGTTAAATTCAGAAGAAGAGCTAATATTGGTAGGGAGGATCCAAATTACAGAAGTTTTGAAGTAATGATATGATGATGATTAGCTTGCTCTGCTGTTAGTTGGTCTACTTGACCTTCAGCCATAGTTTGGCAGTCTCCATTCATTCATTCATACACACACATGGCTGATTATGGGCAATGAAGACCATGCACCAACCTTAATGTGTTCCTACATGGATGGCTATCTTGTGGACTTTGGATCCAGTTCTCATGGGCACCCAGCTGCTGTAGGTCCTTCAGCAGTTCATCCTCCCATTTCTTCCTTGGTCTTACAGCTGGATGGATACCATCCAGTTTTCCCATTTGTTCCTGGCCATATCCATGTTAAATGCTGTGCAGGATTTGCAGTGTAGTTGACAGATAAAATGGATGTCTTTGCAGATGGCTCTGCCTTTAAGGAATAATTAATGCCTGTGACAGGACTAGAACAGAAGGTGGTGAACAGATGTATGGGACAGGGCTTGCACCTGTGTCTTCCACAGGGATATTACTCATGGGGCAGAGTGCTGGAAGAAGTAGTAGTAGTAGTATGGAGGTGGACAAAGATAATGCATAGGTTGGGTGGGCCTGATCGCAGAACACTTGTGTTTTTGTCCAATGTACATGCTATTAGAAAGTTGAGCAATTTTTCACCTTTCTTATTTACCTGTCTCCTGTTACTCAATCTCTCTCTTATTTTGTGAGTGGCTATTTGTCCTCTTATACACACTTAATGTCATCCTGTATTTTCCATAATTGTGTGTATGAAAGAAAATAATCTGTTACCTTAGTCTAGCAATGAAACTGTTACCTAAGATATAGGCCGTGCTAGTTCGCAAAAAAGACAATTAAAAGCAATTTTGAAATAGGTAACAACAGCCATATATTGAACCTTTAGGTGACAGCTTTGAGTGTTCATAGGAAAAACCAAGGAAAAGAAGAAACATTCTAAAACAGATTTAAGAGTAATGTAGGTGAATTGTGCATCACTGTAACATTATCATTGGCTATCTTTTTAAGTTTCCTTTATGAACTGTCTTGTATGATCAGAAGTTTGACCGAGCGAAGTGGCGCAGTGGTAAGACACTGGACTCGCATTCAGGAGGACGACGGTTTAATCCCGCGACCGGCCATCCTGATTTAGGTTTTCCGTGATTTCCCTAAATCGCTCCAGGCAAATGTCGGGATGGTTCCTTTCAAGGGGCACGGCCGACTTCCTTCCCCGTCCTTCCCTAATTCGAATAGACTGATGACCTCGCTGTCTGGTCTCCTTCCCCAACCAACCAACCAACCATCAGAAGTTTGTTTTTCAGCAAATGGATCTGAAAACTCACAAGTACTTTTATAATGTTTTCCCCTTTGTCAGTTGCAGGTAGCAATTCAAAATATCTTTAGATAATGTAATTTTTCTGCTTTGGAGTGATAGCACTAAACAGATTGTGACCACAGGTGATATGGCACAGTCCGAAATACACTTGACTCATATCGGGGAAGGGCAGGGCTCAAATCCTAATCTGGCCATCCTGATTTAATTTTCCTGCAATTTCTCAAAATCACATCAAATGATCAGATAGTTTTGTATGGCATATTGATTATCCCATCCTTATCCAATCAAAGCTAATACTTCGTTTCAAACCTTAATTTGTCTTGTCAGGCATCATGAGAAAGTATAATTTAGTGGTGTCTTTTTATATGTGACAGCACCTGTTGCTACAGACATACTCTTTGCATTCTGCACTGAGTGCAGCTTTGTTGTCCTCTCCTGCTAACCAATTTCCGATACTAGTGTGCTGAGGAATGGCATTTGGCTGCTATAAAGTACTTATCATCCAATTTTAAGACAACTATTCACCAAAACAAACTGATTTTTGCACATCTTATACTGTTATATCTTCACTTGATAAAGGATTGAATTTCTTTTTGTTATATGTCATAGTTACTGCACTGCATCAAGTAACGATAAACATTGCCCTACATTTTAAAGAGTTTGCAGAGGTAAAAATGCGTTGCGTAAAATTTGTGTGTGGTTGATTTGTAGTTCATACTTTGTAGTGTATGAAATGTAGATACAATATCGGAGTTTTGTTTAAAATTGAGAGGAGAACAATACCTCGTTTCATTCTCAGGTTATTAATTTTTACAACTGACAGACAGTTGCATGTGACATGCCCATTACTGCCCCTACGAATCATATATTACGTCATCATAACAATTGTCATATTTCATAAACTATTCAAGAAATCAAAATAAGATTTTTTGCAAATGATAGCATGCAAATAGGCTCATATGCTGTGTGATAAATATGTGACCCTTTTTTTTTTTTTTAACTGAGATACGGAAGTAACTTGCCCGCAACAGTGCGAGATCGTTGGCTCAAGACATATACAGGCGTCAATAGCATTGTAGGAAAACCCAAGTGGTGCGGTTATACATGTCAACAACTCCTGGGGAACAGCTGAGCAGGATGTGTATCTTCCCCAGACCGTTGTAAGCAAATAAAGAACTGAATTCTGATCTAAAAGATGGAGGATTATTTTGTGTGTATTATGCAATGCAATTGATATGTTTAGCCTTATGTTATAGAGAACATCGTAAAGAATGGTGCTGAACTTGTTTACCAGTGTTCACAACTGGGCACTTTGACCCTTCACAGAAATAAATGTGTTATATCTGCTTCCTGTCCAAGCTGTCATTACATTGAACTCTACCAGTAAAATAAAAATAAATAAAATGTATTTGTTTTCAGGCCTTTGCGACCTGGTGATAAAGGATGGGTAGCAAGAGCCCGTGTTCCTATTCCTTCCAACAAAGACTATGTTAACCGACCCAAGTGGCAGAATGAGACTGACATAAGCAGGGTAAGATGTATTTTTTAATTTTAAAGTAATTGTGAACTTCTTGTTACATTATCAGCAAAAGTGACATTAACAGTGACTTGACACTGAAAAACTTTATATAGTTTAAGCAAACAGTATCACGTAAACACTAAAAAACTGAGAGTGTTTTTACTGTTTACATACATATATCTCTGAAAGAACAGACAGCTGTTGACAATCCACAGCTGTACAAAATATTTTAAAATTAATTAGGTGACTGCGAATTCCTTGACATCAGCTGTATTAGGTATACCGTATTTACTCGAATCTAAGCCGCTCTTTTTTTCCGGTTTTTGTAATCCAAAAAACCGCCTGCGGCTTAGAATCGAGTGCAAAGTAAGCGGAAGTTCCGAAAAATTTTGGTAGGTGCCGCCACAACTAACTTCTGCTGTGGAATATATGTAGCGCTATACAGGCATGCTTTGCAGGCACGAAGACAAATACTGGCGCCAAAATAAACTAAAAAAAAAACCAAAAAAAACAAAAAAAAGTGGAAGACGAGCTTTTTTCTCCGGCCCGAGTTTCGACCACTGCATTTTCATTCATTATCCAACGAAGTAAATACAAATTCCATATTGTTCATCTTCGAATGTAGCAGCATTTCAATGTACTACGAAAATCCGACTGGCAAGACTGTTTGGGATGTGTGTCAATATGGCCAACTCTACGTTCTGAATTTTTTCCTACCTGTGAGAAGACATGATTGCTAAAAGAAACTTTTGTGAATTGTGAATCACATGTAGTATTCTCTTCACCATAAGAATAATACGAATATAAACATTTTGCCATGTATTCTTTCGTGTTTGCTGGTATCTCATTTAAATCCTGTCTACCTAATAAACTACGAAACTTGAGTGAGACTACAGCAAACGCGGAAGAATATACATATCATGTCATGTTTATATTCGTATTATTCTTATGCCTAATTGTGATACAGTCGGAAATGAAGCACGGCAATTGACTAGATTTTTAAATCTAAGATGACTCTAATTTCTGTGCAGAATGTAATGTACTAAAGAGGCGCCTGCAAAGATTTTCAACCGGAGAAAAATTTTCGCTAAACTCTCGTTCAGAACGTCTTCTATCATACGCAGTCTATTATTTGCTTCTTGCTGATCATTATCAAAGAAAGCAGCAGTTTAAGTAACAACAAATAGCAGTCTCTTGCCATTGTTTCGCTTATGAGTCAATTCCTCTCTCTTTTTTTTATTGTAAGCCGCGGTAGCGCGCACAAAAGCTAGTCTTGCTGCGAGCGGCGACAGATCGTCAAACTCATTATCAGAATGTGACAAACAATGCATGACACAGTACAATAATGCATTTTCAGCTTAGAGTGACTTAAACACCTATAACAAAGAGAACGGCACATATCAGATCAAAGAAAAATAAGCATAAATTCAAACCAGACACAGCAGGGGGAAAAGGAAGGGTACCCATGTAAATACGGGCGGAGCGCCTGACGCATAGCAATGGCTACCTGGTAAAGCTTAACTGCTAAGCTTACGACTCGAACCAAACTATCGTCATTCATTCGACCTAAATTGTGTCTCGTATTACAATGGACCAACTTTGTTTCGATTTGGAGGTGCGGCCTAAAACTTTTCTCTCCCCTAGAATTTCGAGTCTCAGATCTCAGGTGCGGCTTAGATACGGATAATTTTTTCCCTTGATTTCGAGTCTCATTTTTCTGGTGTGGCTTAGATTCGAGTAAATACGGTAGATCTACTACCCAAGAGCGACATGTGAAAATTTCTGCTGGACTGGGACTTTGATCTCGATTCTTTCGTTGTCTCATTCTCCTTGGTACAGGAATCCCAGTAATGTTGTGAGCTTTAGGTGACGATTTTAGTGGACTATGATACTAGGGTTGGAACTTTTAATAGTGGCAACTATTTATTTACAGCTCGTACAAAATAGATACATGTTTAAAAGTTTTACTGACCTTCAAAGTAGACACCAGCATTGTGTATAAATCGTTGTCAGCGATGTGGAAGTCGTAGCATACTCTTAGCAGTGCCAGTTCTGTTGACAGTTCGAGCGGTGCGGTCTATTGCCCGACGAATTTATAGCAGTTCTGAAGCAAATGCCGTGAATTGTTTCCTTCAATTTAGAAATCGAGTTGAACTTACGAGGGCTTAAGTCGGGGGAGTGCAGTAGGTGGTATAGCCCTTAGCAGCCCCATCAGTCAAACAAATCAGTAACAGCTGCACTGTACGTGCTTGAGGATTGTCCTGCAAAATGATGGTCACGTCCTGCAGAAAATGTCGTCACTTTTGTCAGTATGCTGTTCATTTTTGGACCACAACCTATGACCAGCTTAGAGACAGAAGTGATATCACTTTCTGCAGGACCTGACCATCATTTTACAGGGCAATGCTCAAGCACGTACAGTGCAAGCTGATACTGATTTGTTTGACCGATGGGCTGCTAAGTGCTATACCACCTACTGCACTTCCTTGATTTAAGCCCTTGTGAGTACAACTCAGTTTCTTAAATGAAGGAAACGGTTCACGGCATTCGCTTCAGAACTTTTACAAATTCGTCGGGCAATAGACCACACCACTCGAACTGTCAACACAACTGGCACTGCTAAGAGTATCCTACGACTTTCACATCGCTGACAACAGGTTATTCACAATGCTGGTGGCTACTTTGAAGGTCAGTAAAACTTTGAAACACACATTTATTTTGTACGAGCTGTAAATAAATAGTTGCCACTATTAAAGTTCCAACCCTCCTATAATGATGTAAGGGACTACGATATAATGATGTAAGCATTGTAACATAGGGAAGTTTGGGTTATTCTGGGGAACGTGCACAGATACCCGAAATGATTAAGGAGACCACTTACGATAAGTGGGAAATCTGGGTTCAAGTCCTGGTCCGGCACAAATTTGCATATTTTGTTATTAGATAGAATATCTATACCTAATACAGCTGATGTCAAGGAATTTACAGTCAGTGAATTAATTTTGAAAAACGTTTTTATCGTATTTGACCAGTATTATTTCTGTGTGAAAGGACAGACTAAAATGTTGTGTAGTTAGTAATTATAAGTCTAACTTATATGGTAGGCTGCAGTGGAATTACTTCTACTACAGGTATATGGGTGAGTTAAGAAAGAAATGAACTATTATTAGTGGTTGGAGTTAGAAAAGGCTCATCTCTCGTGTCATATATAAGAAGTCTATTAAGAGTTCGATGTAGAAAAGGGTTATCTTCCATGGTGTATGCAAAAAAGTGAAAATGTGTCTGCACTAAGGGGAGGTGAAGCACATGCTCATGAGAGGCACTGAGAAATGAGACTGTTTCGTGTTACTGTTCCTGTTTAATCTGTACAAAGAATCTTCGACAAAAGAAAGCTGAGAAAAAGTGGAATAGTTTGCAGTTGAAGGCAAGATCTTCAACTACTGATGATGTGTTCTTAATGGAAATGTTGGAATAAATTTGTGTACCCTGGTAATTATTATCTGCTCAGAATTACTATAGGATTGACAGTTCAGGAGGAGCACGTAGAGGTGTGTAGCAGAGGTGCTGTCCCACACGGAACATCGCATAACCTTAACATTTTGTTTGACTCGCTCAGTTTCATAAACTACTCACTTTATAAATATGGAACTTGCATCAATCTGTTCCGCAAGTCTCCACTATGTTTTAATTTTAGTTTTATTTGAGGCACCAAATTATTAAGATGATATACCAGGGTTTCTACAGGTCGTGAAAGTCATGAAAAGGTAATGGAAATAAACAGGTAGTCATGAAAAGCTAATGAAATTGAATAGGTGGTCATAGCGTTAGTCCCCAAAATGTTGCGCCCAGTAGTCCATATATAGAAAGAGTCACCAGAAGTTTTAAAAATCTTTGTTATCTGTTGTGGACTTGTGCGTCCGTCTGTGCAGGCCATATTAGCAAAAACCCTGCTACTGTCATTTGCCACCTTTAGAGCTATATGTGGTTACTTTCAGAAACGCACAGTTATTTTGCAAAGTCTGTATCAAAAAATTGCTGAGAACAGTCCTTTGAAATTAAATATAGGCAAAGGAGGCTCATGTATATAACCCAAGTTATGCAGAGCTCAATTTTAAGTGACAATCACATTTGAAGAACTTATGTCAAAAAAACATGTGACTCCATCAACAGCCGATGTAGAATGCTGTAAATTTTGTTAATATTTTGAGAAACAACTGAAACAGTTGAATCCTAAGAAAATAAAACTTGAACAGTTTCTGATGAATTTACTGCAGACTTGAACCATGACTTCATCTAGTTCATTTTAAAGCTGTTATGCATGTTTCATGGAAATGCTGCAGTTGAAAGAGGCTTTTCTGTTAACAAGAAAGTTTTAGTTGAAAAGTTAAAAGGTACAGTTGTTGCAGAAATAAGTGTTTTTTGTTAATGTTACAAAATTAGTGATACTAGCTGTGTAGAATGCTTCATCACTAAGAATAGAAGCCTTCAAAAAGAAGAAATCTGATGAAAATAAAGTGGGTAATCTTAAAAGAAAAACAGTTCAATAAACAAAAGAGCTCAAAGAATGGTTATAGAAAAGGCAAAAGAAGAACTTGAAATTTCAAGTTTAGCTAAGAAATATAAACACCAAATCTTTTACTGTGAAGCTTAACATTTGACATAAATTTTGTGCCTTCAAAAATGTTGTAGTGCCTTAAAGAAAATTGTAAGTTTTCACTACATCACTATGCTAATATATTTGAAAATAGTCATACCACATCCTGTGTGAGAGTTTCATGTTTTTGTAGCATTTGATGAATGGTATTCTGCAAGTCATACCTAGTTACATTATTTGTGCTGACATACAGTTTGTAAGTTGTTATTACATTCAGCTTTTATTTCAAGCAGCTTTTGGGTTCATAAAAAATATTGATTTTGTCATTGTACCTCAATACCTTCAAGAGTTCATAAATATAACTAAAGAAGTGATGTAAAAACTAGTGAATTTGGTCCTCTGAAAATCTGTAGACACCCTTATACAGTTTACGAAAATGCATTTTCTGATGACGTTACTGAATTTTTGATATGTGGGGAAACATTTTGGTTGTTGAAGTTATGTAAACACTTTAAGCAAATGAAATCTTAAAAATACATCAGATTTTCATCTACTCCAAACTGGAACATGAGATGAACTTGATGCACAGTGTCCTCCACATGTATCAAGTATGAAGTGGACTCGCACATCGAGTACTGAGTGGTCACTGTTATAGTTTCATTGCAAGGAATGGCTCAATTTGTTTGTAATTTTTCTGATTCATCTACTTATTTCTAACTTTACAGAATGTGGGATTTATGTTTGTTTGTAGCAGTTTAAAAACATATCATATATAACCCAACCATTTTCAAAAAAATGACAAAAGCAATACAAAAATATTGAATGTGGCAGTTATTGTTAATGGTAATATTTTTTATGTGATATAAATTGAATTCTCAAGAAGAATTTCATATGGAATTAGTTGCTGATACGGCCGCCTTATTAAAATGTCAAAACATACGAAAATATAATTTTGTTATGTTACCATTACAAATTGTGCACTTCAGACATGCAGCTGAACCTACCTATACTTCATATCACTGTAACTGGCACTGCTGTTATTTGATGAAATAATTGTCTCCTCCACGGAATTTTCAAAACTGCTTCATTCTGTCTTGTTCTCTCCATGATGCTTTACATATGTTTGTCTCTGCCTTCTTCCAGTCTTCAGAGATGATGTTCCTAACAGCTTCTTTTGTGAGTGCTTAGGCTGTAGAAATGGTAAATTGATTATCATTCCTGCCAACATAATCTGTAATTGGGGCCTACGTTAATTCTGTTGTGTGGAAATGGCAGTGGTAAGATTGTTAGCCAATATGTTTTTGTGAGCATATAGATTTCATATATGGGGGCCTGTGTGTTGTGGAGAGGTAGTAGTTCCATAAGCTCCAACTTTCTAAGGTCATCACTTACATAGACTTACCGACACTGAAGCCAGTCAGTTATTTCCTCCTCACTTTGCCATGGCAGGTGTTTTGTCAACAGTAACTGAATGGTAAGGAGTATTATCTAGAAAAAAGACAGTTTCCCCAGATTTTGAATTATTGAGTGTACAAACCACTTTTTAAATGTAACGTGGTTCATTTCTTTGTAATAACCTTCCATTCCTGTTGATTACAAAGCACGAGACCATTCGAGAGAGAACCTTGTTAGGTGCCTACATGACAAGGAATAAGTCAGCCCCCATTGCCATTGTTCCTTTAGTTGTGTCACCTGTCCAGCCCTGCTTGATAACATCAGAATTAATCCAGTTTCATCAAGCCACAACACTTCATCGATATTCGTGCCATATATATCTTCCTTAAAAACTGGCATTGCCATGCAGCTTCATACTCCCTCACCATCAACAGTTTGTGGCTGGATCATGTGTCATGCAAAACTGTGCGCAACTGCCTTGAAAAAGACCTAATTCCATACGGGTGACTATAACTTGCTGACTTTCAGGTTTTCCTTTCTGCAGTATTAACCATAAACATGGTGACGAATTGCATACTCAGCAGATGAATGTACTTTGGCAAACCGCTTATCCATATAATGTTTTTTTCCTCAAGAGTTTCAAGCCTAGATACTTTTCCAGCTTCCTTTTATTTCTTGAGCATTTCTTTGCCAATCTTCATAGTAATGTTTTTGTTCACATTCAGAACTGCAGCCATTCTAACAGTTATATTGTTAACGGAGAACAGCAGGTCCCCATAGAATTTTTCAGTCTCACAGTAGGCCAGTAACATGCAAACTGTTTCTGTTGACTGATCTTGTGCATCACTCCCCAGGCCAAGAGAATGACACAGAATTTTTCTGCTCGTAACTTTCTGCGGACTTCTTTCTGACATCATTTGGTAGCACACAACAAATGACGGTAACAAATAAAATAATAACTGCTGCATCCATAAAAAATGGAAACAAACCAAATCATGAGATACAACAATTACACGGGAAATTAAACTGTCTGAAACTCAAGCACTGTGTAGGTGAGAAGGGTTGTGGTGCCAGAGTGAAGGTTTGGAAATTTCGGCTCATTGCTGCAGCTGCAGATCTCATGGGTGGCAGAATGTGGTTCGTACCTCCACAATGGGCTCCTCCCTACTTCTTCTGTTGTAGCTGTCAATACTAAATTAATGTTGAGCAGGCTTTAGGTATCTGATTTCTGTGTGAAGGATGTTAACTTGGTTGGTTGACATCAGAAAGTTAACTCTTAACTTTTTATCTCACATTTAAAACGTACGGTTTGTACAATCATCATCCATCTGCAAATGAAGGTTTGTAAGGAACGCGTTGCGTTAGGTACCGGAGTATTTAGTTTGAATAGTTTCACATAGGTAATTCTGACATTTTTTTGTCCTGAGTGCTTAGTATCATCATCATTCATTATTGTAGTTAAAATGAATGGAGTGGCCATTGCATGTCAGTTGAGATGAGCTTCATTGTTTAAAAACTTGAGCTGGAAGTATTTTATGCAGTAGAATGATGGGATGTTCACTGTGCTAAATATTTGTAACTAGTTAAGTCTTTAGTGGACTGGGAAATGCACACAGATACCATCCTTTCTCAAGCAGTACTCTTCCACTTGAAGATTGTAAGAGAGGGAGAGTGTCGTTACTAGATTAGAGACTCAGATAATTGGTGAACTGTGGTCACATGGATTGACTCGAGGAACAAAGTACAAGTTTGGAGACTGGGCTTAACACATAGTTACAAATTGACAAATGTTTATGATTGTTTCTATTAACGCAGAATTACTATTCTTGATCAGCCTTCTATATAGTGTTTCAGTCATTCCATGAGTAGAAACTGTGAGAATAAGTAGTAAGATCAGTGTGTGTAAACCCATACATGGAACATATGTACACAGTGAGAGAGGCAGAAAATAGGAAAGAATGTACACTTGTATTGTAAATTCCTACACGCTGGATCTCTCTCTCTCTCTCTCTATCTCTCTCTCTCTCTCTCTCTCTCTCTCTGTGTGTGTGTGTGTGTGTGTGTGTGTGTGTGTGTGTGTGTGTGTGTGTGAGTGTGAGAGAGAGAGAGAGAGAGAGAGAGAGAGGGAGGGAGGGAGTGCTCAACTGCATGGTCATCAGTGCCCGTACAAAGTCCCAATTGTTTCACAGTCCAATCTAGCCAATGTCACGAATGATGATGATGATGATGATGATGATGATGATGAAGAAGAAATGATGAGGACAACACAAACACCCAGTCCCCGTGCAGAGAAAATCCCCAACCTGCCCAGAGAGAGAGAGAGAGAGAGAGAGAGACTTTCAAATTTATGTGTGTTAATGTTACATTGTAATGATGAGTAGAATAGCAAGTTTGTACAGTGAAACAGAAGACTGTAGGTTCTTTGCTTGCTCTGTACATTGCTTCCTTTGGGCAACACTCAAAACACACGCTGTCTGTAATGACCTCATTTTCAACAGGATGTTAAATCCTAATCTTCCTTCTTCAAAGCACTCTTAAATTGAAACTGTGTGCCAGGCCGAGACTCGAACTCGGGACCTTTGCCTTTCGCGGGCAAGTGCTCTACCAACTGAGCTACCCAAGCACGACTCACGCCCCGTCCTCACAGCCTTACTTCTGCCAGTACCTCATCTCCTACCTTCCAAATTTTACAGAAGCTCTCCTGCGAAACTTGCAGAACTAGCACTCCTGAAAGAAAGGATATTGCGAAGACATGGCTTAGCCATATCAGCGCACACTCCGCTGCAGAGTGAAAATCTCATTCCACTCTTAAATTTGTATAACAATCTTTTCTAATACGCATTGATTTTTACTGAATTCACAAAAAAGACAAATTCATTAGCATTGTGAGTCACTTGAAGGTACTGGGGACTGAGCGGAAGGGGTTAGAGACTCATTTTTTTAAAGATCATGTTATGCTTGCCCTGTGTATGTGCAGTGAGACTTACTTTCTTTTGTGTAATATTCTCATACAATAATGTCAAAAACTAGACAAGCAGCAGTCTATACATCATTGTGATCTGTTTCAGACGACAAAGAAGTCACTTAACAGATTCGAGAAACATATGAAGAACTACCTTGATAACAAACGCTTGAAGAAAGCTCGCCGGGCTGTTGAAATATCTATTGAAGGACGGAAAATGGCACTATGAAGAACTGTTAAAGACTCAATGCCACTTTGGGCAGTATGTGTTCCTTGTACTTGCATACATAGTGTTCAGTATTCATACTCTTGTTGCATGTGGAAATGCAGTGTGTACTGTAATGTAAATAAAATCAGCTATATTTATGAAATATATGTGTGTGCTTGTAAGTGGAATTTATTACAGTTTATTGTAAAGACAGATAACTGAGTGGAGTGTCTCTGTGCTTTCGGAGGGAGCTGGCTTCAAGTCTCAGTTCAGTATTTTCCTAATTGGTAAATGAGTGCTGGTCTTTATGCCGTCTCTGTAACAGAAGGGTAATACAAAATTAACGGAGTATTTTCTGTCTTCATGAAGCATTGAATTGCAGGTGTTGCATTTTCAGCTAGTCAGGAAAACCTAATTTTAAATATATTAAAAACACACACACACACACACACACACACACACACACACACACACACGATATATTCTGGGTATCTTGTTGTACCTGACTCGCACTGTGTTGTGATTCACCAATATAAAAACATTGTAAGTGTCAGAAGAAATTATATTGTCTTAAAGTACTTAACCTTAGGTTTCCCTAGTGTTCTTGTGGTGGATTGCACCATCTGCCATTTCATACTTCACAAAGATAGGAGATTCTTAAACAATTATGTCTTAGCTTTCTGGAAATTCAAATGAAGTACAGTGAAATCCAAGACAGTGTAGATCAGGCATGTTGAAATGTTGAAGTTTGTGAATATTATAATCATATCATTATTAATTTGTAAATGTTTTTTGTGTCTAGAATGATTTGTTATTCTTTGGTCAGAAGGGTGTAATTATAGTTTCCACAATTTTACAGGAGAGCAAAAACAAAGTTGAAATGACACCTGATTAAATTTCAGTGGCAGAGTTTTTAGTTCTGTTGTGTATTTTTATTAATCCCCTTTGCATTGCTTACCATACCATATGCCTACTTGAAAGTATAACAACAGAAACTTGTTAAATAATGTGGTTGAGTTCCTTCAGTTGGACTTCCTTTGTCTATGATCAGACAGGTGTAATATTTTACAGTTTAGGAAGCTTTGTGGGAAGGAATGGACAATTTTTGCAGTGCTGCTAGTCTTTCAGAATGACAACATGTAGCAACTTAAATTTTATTGTAGTACAAGGAAGAAAGACTTTTTACATTGGTTTTGTGGTACTTTGTTCTGAGAAGACTGGTAACATTATTAACAGCAATTCAAAAACCACAAATTAAAGATGCTTTAAAATCAACTGATACGCAAATTTTCACACTGATAAATTTCATAACAGCATTATCAAGAGATTATTCAAACTTTCATTCTGGAACATACTTGCCCTGATGATCATCTTCAGAGTCGTCTGATAGGTAGTCTAGGAGAGCATTCCTGACACTATCTGTTGATATCAAATTATGTTAATATGTGTGGAAAACATCAGGAGTCAGAGGTAGCAAATTGATGACTCAATAAGGGTTTCATTCCTGCATTACCATAGCTCCTCTTAACATGCTCTTCTTTTTTAAAGTCCGCTGCCACTTCCAATCAGAGTCGTCTGATGGGTAGTCTAGGAGAGCATTCCTGACACTATCTGTTGATATCAAATTATGGTAATATGAGTGGAAAACATCAGGAGTCAGAGGTAGCAAATTGATGACTCAATAAGGGTTTCATTCCTGCATGACCATATCCTCCTCTTAACATGCTCTTCTTTTTTAAAGTCCGTTGCCACTTCCAATGTTTCTTTGTAGAGAAGATACCCCATATTTTCTTTTGTGACTCTTATGCATTTCACATTTTTCCAGAAAAACCTTTCACCTTGGTCATTATATTTACTGATTTGCAGTAGATGCTTGACAAGTCTTGAGGGGGGGGGGGGGGGGGAACTTTCCTTTTCTTTTCAAGGCCTTCGAAAGCCTTCTTTTGCCCTGTTTGCCTTACCAGTTGAACCCCATCATGTGGGTTGGGAAATGGGGACTTTTGGCCTTCTCTCTGAGTTTTCAATTAGTGAGTGATCTATGTTGCATTCCGTGTGCATGTGATCTGCCACTAAAAATTTGTGGTCAATAATTTACAATGACGGGTGATCTTTAATAATGGATAGTAGCATGGTGACTGTGCAAGTTTTTGTTCTGACTGCTACTAGTGTCAGAATGCATTGTGCACTGCTTAGTATTTGAAGGCAAACCATTGAGGTATTTCACCAAACACGATGCTGCCTGATCAGTACTCGGCTGGCCCTGTCTTCACCCCACATGTAACAGTACATTTGTCCTTCCTTGAGATCATGGACAGTCAGATTTAAAGTCCAAAGGAAGCATTTGTAGAAGGCCACAGAACTTTCAAGCTGAGGGGTGCTGCATGTCAAAAGTGATAACTACTGTACTGTTATCATGTAAAGCACTTTCCTTGTCTTTGTCTACCAGTTCTTGGTTAACGATGTGTTTAGTCTGAAGCTCCAACTTTAGTTGTTCTGCAACATGAGAAATTGTCATATGAAGCTTTCACATGTGTGACAGGTATCCTATTTTGATTTCTTGATATAAATGTTTAACTGATGAAAAATCTTCTGGTAGATTGTTAAACTTACAGCCTGCTGACTCGCCACACATAGAAATGTATTCTTCATACATTTGTGAAAATGTGTAATGAAAAGGACTGTACCTGTACGTTGAAAGTTTTTCTTGTGTAGTGGGATTCTATGACACTATTGAGAGTACATACTGCGTGGCTCTGTCAGGTTTTGAATCGGCATGTTAGTTTTTAGGTGGATGTTTTCCTGTGTTATTCCTATCAATAATCTGGTGCTTGAAACTCATTTTTTGAAACAGTAGCTATAAACTTGCTACTGATGTCAGAGAGTCCTCGTGAAACATGCTTTTCAGGTAGGGAGCGTTTGTCCATTGACCTGCAAGTGATACTTGTTTATGAATCTCATTTTCTGCTTGTTAATGTCCTCAACTCTTCTTCTTTTGGTCTGCTTTTCTGAAGTCTTAATGAGGTTAGCAACATAAAAAGCATGTCTAGAGTAAACACTGATATTCTAAAATTATCAAAAAAAAATTTCTCTTTCATTGTACACAAAATGCTCTGTACACTTGTATCTACATTCACTCTGTTCTTTGCTTTGCGTGGTTTGCACTTGTTTTCTACTGACTGTAGTGTATGCCTTCTCTTAATTTCTATTGAGTTTTCTGTGAATTTTTATCTCGTGCATTTTCCCCCTTTCCCTTTTCTGTCTTTGTATCACTACTATAGTTACTTCTTCATTTCCTAATGCAGATGTAAATGTTCCCTGAGCGTCAGCTCTGTGGTTTCTGTGCTTCCTCCTCCTTGGAGTTTGTGTGACAGTATCGCTATCTCTTGAACTATCAGTATTGCACTTGCATCAGTCATCAGAATTGAACGAAATATTCAAGATATCATCAAGCAGTTATGGAGCTGGGCTTGAATCTAATAAAGAAAACAAAGTATGTCTAAGCGCAAAGACTGTCAAAATTTATGTGGAGTTGTTTCAGAATACTGTTTGAGGGGGTAACCTACGACATACTGTTCCCCCTGTGGATAACAAAAAGAGTTCACATTAATCCTTACATCTGGAGTTGAATTTGCTTGTTTCTGCTTCTTCCAAGTTGTCATCATCCTTTCTGCAAAAGGAAACCATTGTGCGAGCCCTTTTGCTAATCATAATCACTCTTTATATGCTTATGATAGTGAAGAAGAAGCTACTGTGTTTACTCTAGTAAAACCATTATGAAGAACACATTCATGATGAATTCACTAAAAGCAGTTCTTGATTTCCTCAGAACACTTCCTTCACCAAATAATAATGCAGTGTCAACAATACCAGACAGCACTATGGTCCATTGATTGTCGTGTCTAACAAATACAACAATGAAGCCAACAGTGACACCAAGAAACCGTGAAACACTGAATGTCCCTTGTAGCAACAATAACAAGTGCTGTGAAACATTGTTATATCGTGCAAAATGTTGTATGAAGACATATATCCTTCTGCTTGAAAGTTATTTACATCTGTGCAGTATAACCCCAATTGCAAATAAGCCTCCTGGCTACAGTATTTGAAATAGCGTTGTACCCTTTCTCTCAAATAAAATTGTAACTATCTCCCTTATGGGAGTGTTATTTCCAAAGAAGAAAGAATTTTTGTTGATGAACAACTAAGCCACATACATACTGCCTCTGGAAACACGGTTGTGTGCAGACACGTCCCGTACAGTGTTTTGCAACGTTTCCAAAGTCGTTTTTTGTCTCTGTCTCTGCTCACACTTGTGGCAAACATTTCTCTTAGTGTGTTCACGTCATCTGCAAGCCCATTTATTGTATAGTTACTATACTGTCAGCTGCATTATAACTCTAATGAAATGTGGTGCTACACTACTAATACTCAAAGGTTCATGCAAACAGAAAGGAAGGCATCGGTGTTGTTGGATAAAAACATACTATTGAAGAACTGGCAAGAACAACTGCTATGGGAGCTGAATGTGGAAGACTGTAACTTCTCTCAGATGTCATGTACCAATTTTGAATTTCTTCCAAATATGGCAGCACCATGTGTTTCAGGAAAAAAAAAAAAATAATAATCAGGCAACAAAACTGTGTTGCGGCTATTCATTTTTTTGGCAGCAGAAGATCCATTTTGAAGGAAGCTATATCTTAAATAGTACCTGAAGTTTTTTGGTCACTAATGAATGTTCTGAAGGATTATGTGCAGGTAAATAAATGAAAAACATTGTTAAATATGTGTATTATTGATTCTTTATTAATTTAGCGTAAATCATCAATCGTAGCAAACATGCCACATACTGGATGTAAGTGCTGCATTTGCCCATATCCTTTTCATCTCGTCTTTTCAATGCTCTTGTTGGCAATTCTGAAGCTATGCTATAGGCACTGTTATCTTGTTTCCCACCCTGTTACCTTCTTCAGTGGAGGAAACAACATAGAAAGGCTAGTTGCTTCCTCTTTGTCATCATTTCATTCCACTGGCAAATCATCCAGAACCTGGAATCAAATTTCTTTCTTTCAGATGCCGGCAGCTGAAAATGACTGGTGTGAAACAGCATGTGTGTTCTCACAGATACTTCTTCTCATTGTGTGAGAGCATTTAGTGGGAAGCATATAGTCCCAATGTCTGTGTTTTTAAACCTCTTGCTGAGCAGCCTTAACTGCCTACCATAAAAAACTTATTCTAAGAGATATTGGACCTTTTCTTTGACATCCAGTGGGGGGGGGGGGGGGGGGGGGGGGACGCCAACAAGATGCTAGTGAACGTTTGACAACATGCATTACTGAAAAATCAGTTTTCACATTGGCTGTGTGGATACAAATATAATACAGGAAATGTCACCCAGTATGCTGCTGTACAGATTTCTTTTTATTATTATTTTACACACACACACACACACACACACACACTACTGTATGGTGCCCTGCTTTCATTGAATTCTGACTTCCATATTGTGTGCCCATTTTAAACTGAGTATAAATTCTAAAAGTTTAAGACAGTTGAAATACTGCGATGTTGTTTTGTTGATTACCTGTTGAGTATTGCTTGTTGGTTTTCCTACTGTTGTTATCAAACACAAAGAAGATTCACAATAAATGAGGAAATACTGAGGATGCACAAAATAACATTGGTTGCAAAATCTTGGGAGAAAATATTAGCACTTAACTGCTTTGTTTCTGTGGGGAATCCTGTGGTTGATACGGGTAGGTTCACCTATCACTCGATCTTAAATTACGTAGCTGCAATACTACAGTTTTCATCTCTAGAAAACAGTTGTGTCAATATCAAAATTTTTGTTTCCAAAATTAATCATTTTCTAACTGTGGTGGTGCTTTTTTTCCCCCCTCAAACTTTTTGACAGATTAAAACTATTGAATCAGAAACCAGACTTGGAATGACTGATTATAGTGTGTTTGGTAAGAGCATTGTCTGCAAAATGTAAGGTTCTGGTTTTTGCAAAGAAACAAAATATGATGCCATTATTTTAATACAGATCATCATTATTATGATTTAGAAGTGAATTAAGGGCTAAACAGAAGCAATTAAATTGAGATGATACTTTTTCTGTTATTTACATTTTGTATTTGAATGACCAAATTGTTCATCACGGGAATAATGTGCTCCTCTGGGTTTTATTAGAAGTGTAAAAATGTTCCATACGAAAAATACAAATAGTTAATCTCATAATGTTTGGAAGATGGAGGAATGTTTGTGTTCATTAAAGCATTATAAAGTGTATGCCTTTTTGTAAAAATAAAAAAATTGTATGTTAAATAATCATACGATTACTTGTTCAGTATTTATTTATTGTATTGGGAAAATGCATGACTGTGACTCCAAACAAATTGCTATTCACACGAGCCAAAATTGTATCACGTTCATTGAAGGCTACTTTAGCCTTTTTTCCTGTGTTTTATGCTTGTGTACTTATTATAATTAAAACAAAAAAATCATGATCTGTTTCTGACTGACCGTTTCCTCTTGGTCGACAGTAACTCTATGTAGGTTATACTGCTCAGAGTGGTACTACATTATCTACCTAAAAGTAACATTGCAGGAGATTTACGTAAAATAATGTATTACCAGTTTTGCATGCAGCAGAACAAGTTTCTCTCTACAAATGTTCCATGCAGCTATCTCTTTCACGTGGCTGATATCCCACCTGTACAAAATTTCTTCCCAGATGTGCGAGGAGCCTGCTACCCGTGGACGACCTTGATCTTTTTCTCGATGTACTACACAGCCTATTTCCACAAACCGATCATAACATGCTTTATAGTCTTTGCCTGAGAGGGAACTTCGTGATACTTCATTCTGAAGTATCTTCGTACAACAGGTGACTGCATTCATGGTTTTACAAGCAACACTTAGCACATTCTGCACTGCTATATGTCTCCATTTTTACTGTGGTCACACTGTGTTTCCACAAAATGAGCGAATGGAGTGACGTCTGGTGGCATAGGATTGAAACTTGAGAACGCGGCTCAGTGTGTGAAGAGCTCCTGGCGAATGATCAGTTGGTGATTTTGAAATTACTTAACTTTTACTTTTAGATAACTAATTTGGAATAACCATATACTGTGTGGAACAGGATAGTGTGGAGCAACAGTTGTCTGTTACTTAAATGCATAAAGTCGAGCCAGCATTATCACAAGGATAGAAAGATTTTGCTGAACTCAGCTTGCAGGGGGCAGTTGTGAACGTTATGACATCTTGAGTAACATGCTGTATGAAGGTGGCAGGTGGATGACTTTCACACAAGCGCACAACTTGACTGGAGAGCCACTAGTGTCATTCTATAAGAGTCTTTTGTCATATTTGTTTTGGAATGTGCGTAAAGCATTTAGTGGTAATTTTTGTTTTTGTATTGTGACTATAGTGAGCATTATGGGTGACAGAAAAGAAGCCCAATTACCTGTTAGTGATATGCACAGAAAACCATCACTCTTGTTTATACGTGTAACATTTTTGAACAGGCTATCAAGTTCCCACTTGCTACAACAGGGCACCTGCAGTAAGTGATGAGGATTGAGAGAGGCAGAGAACAAACTGGTGATATTGTAATGTACACACAGTGTTTGTGGGTGAAGAAGGCATTTCCCAGCTGCATTCTTAAGTGCACATTGCTCAAGTACATCTGCAAATTTTTCTCAAAGTTTTCGGGCATGTAACACATTTGTAAAGTTTGGTTAATTCTGTACAACATTCATTATGTCAAATGAAATTTCAAATTCTCTGCTAAATTCCAAAAATATTTTCTTATGAAGGAACAAATATTGAGGAAGAATTAGCCATGTAACACTGTGGCCAAAATAAAGTGTCTCAAAAAACATTTTTGATGTTTCATATGTTCAAAATCTGTTTAATCCATACGTTGACCAACTGACTGAAGACTGATAACTGTATGGATATTTTTAGCAAGATGGAGTTCATGACATGTTATAAGACAACAGGACAGTTAGCAAAGGCGGTAAAATCTGATGGCTTCCAACATTGCATAATCTCTCTTCTGTGGAGCAAGTTAAAAGGCCAGCTGACTTTAGGTAATCCCCCACATACTGGAAGAGGCACATCTTAATAGTGAAAAATGGCGCACATTAGATGTGTGTAGCTTACAGCCTGACAAAATGCATTCAGTACTTGATTGCTGTCAGTGTCGGTTATTTCCAGCTTCTTATCTTAATAACAGTTATGTTAATTGTCTAAGGAAACTGAATTCGTGTCGGATTTATAAAAACTTTGTGGACAAGTTTCATTTTGGTCACCCTGACTAACATTTCCACAGTAACAAACTTGAAAATTAGTGACGAAAAACTTTGAGCACTTTCCTTGTATTTCAGTGACCTAAAACATGGTAATATTGGCACAAAACAAAGCATTTATCAAAATTTCGCTGTCTCGTACTACTTTCCTCAGTTTACTGTGTCGGTACTTCTGGATTGTGATTGAAACTGATGTTTAATTAAAAAGAAAGCACCCTTGTTGTTATTGGCTAGAGACTTCTATCTCTCCCCCCCAATGTTATATTATTCATTCTGAAGAAAGATTATCATTTAGTGCCTCATTGACATCATGACTGTTAGAGCTAGAGGACCAGCTAATTTGGGAGGGGAGAATTTGCCATTGATCTATTGGAAGATCTGAGGTGTCAGCATTTGGCTGAACTAATTTGATGAGCATACTAAACCATAATTAGAATGCCTGACTGAAGCTTCTACCTTGTTCATTCCATTTAAGAATCCAGTGACTTAAATCATGCACCACAAGTTTTTGTTGCCAAAGGATACTGAAACTGATAGTAGGCATGCTGCAATTCTTGTCTCTCTTATGAAGAAATCTTCTGCTACTTATGAAGAAATTGTTGTTTTAGATACAGCTATTGGCAGTATTGACTGGAAATCACTCTGGAATTCTGAAGGTAGCAGGGATACAACACAGGAAGCATAAGGGTGTAAAACTTGTAAAAATACGAAATTACAGTTATGAGAATAAGAGAACTTGAAGGGGAGGCTGTAGCTGAGAAGATAATGAGATAGCATTGTAGCCTGTCTCCCCATGTTATTTGACCTGTACATTGTGCAAGTGATGAAGGAATTCAGAAGGAAATTTGGAAAATAAAGTTCAAGGTAAAGATATAAAAACTTAGCAGTTTGCAGACAACATTGCAGTTCTGTTCCATACAGTAAAGAACTTGGAAGATCAGCTGACGGCATAGTGACTTGAAAAGAGATTGATTACAAGATGAATATCAGCAAAAGTAAAACAGGGGTAACTGAATGTGGTTGAATTAAATCAGGCCAAGTTGAGGAAGTTAGATAGGAAATGAGACACTGAAAGTAGTGGACCAATTTTTCTATTTGGGGAACAAAATAGAGTCAGATGTCAGAAATAAAGAGGATATAAAAAGCTTCTATGAAACAATGAAATATTTTAACATCTAATATAAATTTAAATGTTAGGAAGTCTTTTCTGTAAGATTTTTTTCTATTACTCAACAAGGCGAAGTGGATACCTGGCCATCACTACAGTTGACTTGGTCACCCGGTTAGGTACAGTTACATTCCATTTGAAAGTAATGCGTGTCTGTATGAGTGAATGAGAAAGATGTGATAACATCAGCAGAAAGTGCAAGCAAATGTTGACAAACAAAAAGTCAGGAAGTTAATGGTGTGCAAATTACAGAAGGGGGTAGACAGTGCCATGTGGAGTAGGATTCAAATATTGGATCAGAGCAGAATAGGTAACAGCACACAGTAAATCTTCAATGTTTACTTCGGAATAGAGGGACAAAGCTTAAAAGTTTTTTTCAAAAGTCAGTAAACAGAAAGATGAATGTTAAAATTTTTGTTAACATAAAAATTCAAATTGATTTTTACACCACTTTTTTAATCTTTGACATTAATTAAAAAGAAAGCACCCTTGTTGTTATTTTGGATACATATATGTACTACAGTAACACTTTAGTATCACACTTTTCCATAAATACTTGATAAGCAAAAGTGCAAAACAGCAACAAGTGCTATTAAAATACTACACAAAATACTGACAACAAAAATACTGGATATCTATTCATCACTTTCAACACTGGCTTTATAAAACTCTTCTGGTACATTAAAATGTCTCATAAGTTTCTAAGATTATTTTTTCTTTTCCTTGCTGACCAGGTTTTTGTCTTTTCCAAAGTGGTTGCTTTTCTCACTTACTGGCTGCAGTTTCTGGATTTTCATACCTCAACCTCTACAGGACTCCCATTGCAAGTGTCCAATACTGACAATACCTTCTTCTTAGACTTTTCACGAGCCATGACTTGCTGAGTAGTTATTTTGAAAGGCATTTTAGATCATAGGGCTTTTAGTGCACTGAACTGGAGATGCTTTGCTTCTCAATCTTCATTTAGTATCTTAATGGTACCATGTTGTTCCAGCACTTCATAGTATTCAGTCAGTGGGAAAATATCTTCCTTTTTCCAGTAGTCTGTATCCACCCTATCAAACACTGTCAATATTATAGCTATGACCACAAATACGAAAATAGTGGACTGCTTATTAAATTTTTTGTTTTCTCCCTTGAAGGCCATTAGTGTGTATGTCATTATGTATTTTTATTTTGAATGATACAGGAGTCGGCAAAAAATTAATTTCATTTGGACCATTTTGTGACTGGAACACCTCAAGGTTCCTGAAAAACTCAATATAACAGCAGGTACCTGGCTCCATCCTTTTGGTCCTTCTGTTTGAACCCAAGCACAGAAAGCAGTCGTTTCCTTTGTCTGTGCTTTGGAATGAATCATAATTTACAAATTGTACAGCCATCCTATCTTGAATAGAACACTTCTCTTTTGGAGAGCTTTGATATTGGCTGATTCTGTTGTACACCAGAACATACTTTAATTACATTTGGATTTTCTTGTTCCTTTTGAGAGTCTATCTTTGGACATCCCTGACAGTGCTTGGAATGTTGCATATACAGGTACTGTATGACCGTCAGTTTTCCTTATGCTGTTCATCAAAATAGTAATCTCCTTTTTTTGCTTTGTTCTTGATGTTCCTTCCTCATGACAGGCTGGTGTGAACTGAGCAATAATGAGGAGTTAATGTTGTTGTGTAAACCATTAATTTATTTCTATTGTTGATTCTGGCGGCAAGTGCTTGTCTACCGTTTTTATGCTATTTCTATTTTTAGCAGAAAATTATCTGAGCTTATAATTGACGATGATGTCCAGCATTGTTATTTTCCTTTCAGGTAACTCGGAAGCAAAGCACAGTTTGAATTTATTAACTTTTGATTTAACTGTCAATGTGTTGTTGTGGTCTACAGTCCTGAGACTGGTCTCCCTCTACGCTTTTTACCCTCCATGCTGCCCTCAAATCCTAAATTGGTGATCCTTTCATGCCTCAGAATGTGTCCTACCAACTGATCCCTTCTTCTAGTCAAGTTGTGCCACAAACTCCTCTTCTCCCCAATTCTGTTAATACCTCCTCATTAGTTATGTGATCTACCCATCTAACCTTCAGCATTCTTCTGTAGCACCACATTTCGAAAGCTTCTATTCTCTTCTTGTATAAATTATTTATCGTCCATGTTTCACTTCCATACATGGCTACACTCCATACAAATACTTTCAGAAATGACTTCCTGACATTTAAATCTATACTCGATGTTAACAAATTTCTCTTCTTCAGAAATGCTTTCCTTGCCATTGCCAGTCTACATTTTATATCCTCTCTACTTTGACCATCATCAGTTATTTTGCTCCCCAAATAGCAAAACTCCTTTACTACTTTAAGTGTCTCATTCCCTAATCTAATTCCCTCAGCATCACCCGACTTAATTCGACTACATTTCATTACCCTCGTTATGCTTTTGTTGAATGTTCATCTTATATCCTCCTTTCAAGACACTGTCCATTCCGTTCAACTCCTCTTCCAAGTCCATTGCTGTCGCTGACAGAATTACAATGTCATCGGTGAACCTCAAAGTTTTTTATTTCTTCTCCATGGATTTTAATTCCAACTCTGAATTTTTCTTTTGTTTCCTTTACTGCTTGCTTAATATACAGATTGAATAACATCGGGGAGAGGCTACAACCCTGTCTCACTCCCTTCCCAACCACTGCTTCCGTTTCATGCCCCTCGACTCTTATTACTGCCATCTGGTTTCTGTACAAATTGTAAATAGCCTTTCGCTCCCTTGTATTTTACCCCTGTCACCTTTAGAATTTGAAAGAGAGTATTCCACTCAACACCGTCAAAAGCTTTCTCTAAGTCTACAAAAGCTAGAAACGTAGGTTTGTCTTTCCTTAATCTTTCTTCTAAGATAAGTTGTAGGGTCAGCATTACCTCATGTGTTCCAATATTTCTACAGAATCCAAACGGATCTTCCCCGAGATCGGCTTCTACCAGTTTTTCCATTCATCTGTAAAGAATTCACATTAGTATTTTGCAGCTTGACTTATTAAACTGATAGTTCGGTAATTTTCACATCTGTCAACACCTGCTTTCTTTGGGATTGGAATTATTATATTCTTCTTGAAGTCAGCGTATTTCGCCTGTCTCATACACCTTGCTCAGCAGGTGGTAGAGTTTTGTCAGGACTGGCTCTCCCAAGGCTGTTAGAAGTTCTATTGGAATGTTGTCTACTCCCGGGGCCTTGTTTCGACTTTCCATCTGAGCTCTTGATATTCATACAAGTGGTTCTCTTTTCTCCAAAGGTCTCTTTAATTTTGCTGTAGGCAGTATCTATCTTACCCCTTGTGAGATAAGCCTCTACATCCTTACACTTGTCCTCTAGCCATCCCTGGTTAGCCATTTTGCACTTCCTGTCGATCTCATTTTTGAGATGTTTTTATTCCTTTTTGCCTGCTTCATTTACTGCATTTTTATATTTTCTCCTTTCATCAATTAAATTCAATATTTCTTCTGTTACCCAAGGATTTCTTTTACCTACTTGATCCTCTGCTGACTTCAATACTTCATCCTTCAAAGCTACCCATTCTTCTTCTACTGTATTTCTTTCCACCATTTTTGTCAATCGTTCCCTGATGCTCTCCTTGAAACTCTCTACAAGCTCTGGTTCTTTTATTTATCCAGGTTGCATCTCCTTAAATTCCCACCTTTTTGCAGTTTCTTCAGTTTTAATCTACAGTTCATAAGCAATAGATTGTGGTCAGAGTCCACATCTGCCCCGGAAATGTCTTACAATTTAAAACCTGGTTCCTAAATCTCTGTCTTAACATTATATAATCTATTTGATACCTTCTAGTATCTCCAGGCTTCTTCCATGTATAAAACCTTCTTTCATGATTCTTGAACCAAGTGTTAGCGATGATTAAGTTATGCTCTGTGCAAAGTTCTACCACCACGTGGCTTCCTCTTTCATTTCTTATCCCCAATCCATATTCACCTACTATGTTTCCTTCTCTCCCTTTTCCTATTCTCGAGTTCCAGTCACTCATGACTATTGAATTTTTGTCTCCCTCACTACCTGAATAATTTCTTTTATCTCATCATACATTTCATCAGTTTCTTCGTCATCTGCAGAGATAGTTGGCATATAAACTTGTACTACTGTAGTAGGCGTGGGCTTCGTGTCTATTTTGACCACAATAATGTGTTCACTACGCTGTTTGTAGTAGCTTACCTGCACTCCTATAGTTTTACTCATTATCAAACCTACTCCTGCATTACCCCTATTTGATTTTGTATTTATAACCCTGTATTCACCTGACCAAAAGTCTTGTTCCTCCTGCCACTGAACTTCACTAATTCCCACTATATCTAGCTCCAACCTATCCATTTCCCTTTTTAAATTTTCTAACCTACCTGCCCGATTAAGGGATTTGACATTCCACGCTCCGATTCGTAGAACGACAGTTTTATTTCTCCTGATAACGACATCCTCTTGAGTTGTCCCTGCATGGAGATCTGAATGGGGGACTATTTTACCTCCGGAATATTTTGCCCAAGAGGACGCCATCATCATTTAATCATACAGTAAAGCTGCATGCCCTCGGGAAAAATTACGGCTGTAGTTTCCCCTTGCTTTCAGCCGTTCGCAGTACCAGCACAGCAAGGTCGTTTTGGTTAGTGTTACATGGCCAGATCAGTCAATCATACAGACTGTTGCTCCTGCAACTACTGAAAAGGATGCTGCCCCTCTTCAGGGACCACACGTTTGTCTGGCCTCTCAACAGATACCCCTCCATTGTGGTTGCACCTACGGAACGGCTATCTGTATCGCTGAGGCACGCAAGCCTCCCCACCAAAGGCAAGTCCAATGATTCATGTTAACTGTCAATAACAGCAGCAAATATTGGATTTTGACCAGACTGTTTCAATAGGTTGTGCATGGCATTAACCTTCATTTGTAACTACAAAAATGTGAATTTTTAATAATTGAGCAATTATTGACTTCTGAAAAAACATATCTCAATAAAGCAGCCAGTAGTTTATTTGGACAAACTGTAGATTCAGACACACTGAATAAATGTTTCTAAGTGAAGATATGTGAAGAGTATTCTTAAACGTCGTTTCACTGTAGTGAATGTTGATTCTCGTTCACTTCTCCTCACTAACTATAAGGGGAAAACATCGGACTATCAAGCAGAAATGGAGAGAGAAAAAATTAAAAATATTGAGAAGAGAAGAAAAGCTGACTTTTTGAACTTTTGTCATTAATTATGAGCATTAACCTCCTCCTGTTTATTCCACAGTCAAAATTTTGCAAGAAAATGGTTCCCGGCTTACTACTTAAACTATAAAAAACTTCTATCCAAAAAGTTCTTGGACTGATTTTATTCCTGGTGTACAGCCAATGTCAGTGCAGTAACTATGCAAGGGCTTACTAAACACGTTAACTATGTTTCAGGAGTACTGAGAAAACTGAATTTTTAGTTTCTTTTTTAACCCACAAATAATTGTGGCATCACAGGGATTGTTCCTCTACAGTAATTAACTAATGATGTTTTGTAGAAAAGCTTAATGCATAAATGGCTAGTTAATGGATTTTTGTAATAGTAAACAGAAAATACAAATATTGCTGTACTTGTATGGTTTTGGTACACAACATTCAAATTATTTATCAACGTGGAGCAAAGTTATATTAAAAACAAGTCACTTGATAATTGGAATCAGTATAACCAGTCATTGTATTAGATCACTAAATGATCATAAAACACTAAACAAGTTATTTTTCCTGCACTTTGTACATCTGTGTCTCTACTGTAATGTCTTCTATAGCAGGTGACTGCTGTTGAAGTACAAAGGGACTTAAACCAAGTGTGAAATTTCTCAGGTATGACTCCCTTTTTGCGTAACTGTATCAGTCAATTCTTTTTCTGTGCATTTATTGCCAGAATCTTAAGATGAAGGTCTTTTAAGTCAATATTTTCATAGTTAAAGGATGTCCTTTACCAAATGTGTGTATTTCCTTATAACTGATGAGTGACTGTATCTGTATTCTGTCACTCCTGGCTTGCATTTTTGGTTATTTTTAGCCAGTTAATTTTATTTTCCAGACTGTCAGTACTTCTGTTTTTTATGACAGATGCAGAAAGTTTAGATAAATCCTCGAATTTTGTGTGTTTCAATTCATGTATTGCATAACGTTAACCTTTGTTGTTTCAAACCATTTTTGATCTTGCTAGTCTGAATATATTTAGCCAATCCTGGAGGGTATAAACAGGTACGTTTCTTCCCTCATTTAGCTGCACTATACGTGCTGTTGACTTCTAAGAATATGTGACCAGATTCAAGAAACATGTGTTCAATAATTTCTAAATTTATTGCCTGAACCAATTGTAGGAACAAGACAGCTAGGTTTTGATTCCTGTTCTGACCTCCACCTGTTCTGATCCCCACATCTGTCAGAGAAGAATGAAATGTATTTTATATCTGGTCGAAGCTGTTTAATGCAGGTACTGATTTCTGAGCTACCTATCTTTTCAATTAGCTCAGTCAAAGTATAGCATAATGCATCATTTGGCTCAGAAAATTCACAGATAGTGAAATTGTATGCACATATTTTCAGACTGTAGTACATTTGACTGACTTCACTTGAAGGAATTTGCAAGACAGATTGTAAACCAAATGTGGAGCACACAAATGTCTTGTTTGCTCTACATTTTTTCTTTTATCAGCGGCTTTCGCTTGATTGCATTCATTTTTCCTTGCAATATGCTCATGCTTTCTTTTCTTCATAACTCTTTGCTTCCTAATAACCCACACATTTTTTACATTGATCCTTTCTAGGTTTGTAGAAGGCGAGATTGTAGTTCTGAAAAAAAATTGTTCTGCGAGTTATTTCAGTGACTGGCTTGAAATCCTTACATTCTTCCTTGCACAGGCTGTGCATTTTAGATGTACTTAGTTTGGGGTTAAGTACAGGAATTTCTGGATTTCCTTGAGTAATGACACATCATTGTAGCAAACTTTTCTGTGTGTTCTTTAACTCTCTGCATATCATCTGGTTTAGTTTTATTGTATGGAATTCTTTTGCCTCCCTTATCACTTTCTATGAAAAGTCCACTTTCACCTTTCCCTTTATATGCAGTATCAACGCATCAGCCAAAATACATAAAGTTTTAATAAAGAAGTTCTTAGAGACTCTGACTTCTTTATAGTCTTTATTTAAATAGTAAAGCTTAGAATCTTTATGTTCTTTAGTGGTTGATCAGTATTTTGTCTTCATGTTGGAGATAGGCTCACTGTGCTACCAAGAATAAAATCTTTCTGCCTTGTGTAATCGCAGTCCCAGAAGTTTCTACAAAAGGAGTGCCTCATTTCATCTGAAAATTTTTTGTTTCAGTTGTAACTACATCTTTCACAACTAAGTTGCTTTGATTTTGTTGATTCAGTTTTATATTTTTTAATTCCATCTTTTGGGATCATTATTAATCCATCTTGATCATTTACCACTGTTACTCTCTTTTACAGCATAGATTTCTTTAATCATGATATCTGTATTGTCTGTAACACTGGAACCTGGTTCGTAGTCAGGATCCCGGGGTCAAAAATCACTCTCTTCTGCACTGTGCTTGACCATTTCACTAAAAGCACTTCCCTGTGGGCACGTCTAATACAGTTCCTACTTTGGCTTATCTTTAGCCGTTGTCTGTGTGAGGCCTTCATCACATACTCTGCTTACATCATCTTCTCTGCTTCCACTTGATGCACTTGGAGATTCAAGTTCATTTCCTTAAAATAAAAATATGAAATAAAATTATTTCACACATTTTAAAAGTCAGTGTATTGTAAGAATGAAATTCACATTTAGAGTGTCATTTTATTGCTTACTTCCACTTTCATCTTCTGTGGGTACCATTTTCTTGGCCAATGGCAACAAGCAGGGTGCTTCTTGAAAACATATTTTAGAATTAAACTCACAGTAGGCAACTGACAAAATGCTACTGCACTCACTGAACTCACAGCAGCTTCAGCTACAATGGGCGTTTAGTTATTCATGCAAGTCAGTTACAATAATCAACAATATTACTGATGTCACATTGTTGACATAATGTAATATTATAAGAGGCCAACAATGAATCACCAGCATTGTTTCTGGCTGCTGAGAATAACACTAAACACACATTTACAACAGTCTGCTAACAAAATTTATCTTCAATATCTTTCAAATTATGAACAATACTATTTATGTCACATGGTTTATGTAATGTAATATTATGTACACCAACTTTAGATCACTTTTCTGGTCGCTGATTCTAAGAAACATAAGCATACCACAATCTACTTATAAAATTTGTCTCCATTACATCACATACATTTTTCAGCTGAAATACATTACGTGCCCTTGATGGATTGTTGTTGTTTAAATAATTTCAACAACTTATGCACAAAGTACAGGAAAAATCATTTAAGTGCACTTAAATAATTTTTGCTGCATAGAATATTCATCTATGAACTTAACATATTTCTGCATCTGTTTAACTTCTTAGAGGGAGAACTGCACTTAACTAGTTTCTCCAGACAAAAGATATTCATTTTCTGATAAAAAATTCATACATAACCCAAAAATGACAAAATCTGCACTTAATAGGTTTTTGCAGTAAGCCCATGTATGTTGGTAGTTTGAACTAACAACAGATGTGCATTCAACCAATTAGTTGTGAGCAGGCAGTGTTAAGTAGTGGGGATGCAGCTGTAGTGTGTCAGTGTCAACGTTGTCACAATCCATAATGGAGCAACATCTCTAAATCAAGTGTTCAAGAGATTCCTCAGAATGTTTTGAAAAAGAGGAAAATTTATGCATAGTTTATCCCACAGACTTTGACTTCTGAACAAAAATGGCGATGTCTGGTCACCCGCCATGACTTGATTAAAATGCAGAATGTGGCAATTCTTTCCTGGAAAAATTATCACAGTTGACAAGAATTGGTGTTAACAATGTGAACCTACCACAAAACAGAAATTCACATGAAGAGTTAATGCTTTGTCGACATAACCAGAATTCGAGCCAATGCGATGCACGAGTTGAAAAGCATCCCAAAGAAGGACGGACTTTTCTGACATTTACATTTGGTTGTATGAATATTTTGTGTGTTGTACTCAAATAGGCTCAGGCTATGTAGAGCACCTGAAACATTAAAATGACTGTCTTAGCTTTCTCTGTGTTTTTTTTTTTTTTATTAATTCACCCTTGAAACTTTCACATACAGACATATGGTATGTGACAGGATTCCACTTGCAAGAGTACTGGAGTGTATGCTCCTCACACAGGCAAGAAGAGCGTAGAAACTTTTGAAATGTGGTGCTACAGAAGAAGGCTGAAGATTATATGGATATGTTGAAAACTAATGAAAAGCTACCAAATCGGATTTCAGAGAAAAGCAGCATATTACAAGAGACTAGAATCAAGGATTGATTGATAGGATATATTTTGGGCAACTAAGGGCTAGACAATTTGGTAATAAATAGAGGGACGTTTGCAAGTGGAATCCTGGCACAAACCATATGTCTGTATGTGCCACTGAATAAAGTCCCCATTTAGAAGAGGAATAGAAACAGGACATACCCCATCAGACTAAAAAGTTTCAAGGGTGAATTAATAAAAAAAAAAACATACACAATTCAAGGCAGGGCCACATGTGAAACAACACGCCATTTACCAGCTGACATGCCTGCACTGCACAGCCTTTTACATCGGTATGATGACAACTAAACTGGCTGAGCGCATGAGCGGGCACAGACGAACTGTCCGCCTAGGAGATGTCCAATACCCAGTAGCAGAGCATGCCGTCCAGCATAATTCTTGGGACCTAGGAACCTGCTACAACGTATGTGCCATTTGGCTTCTCCCACCCAACACCAGTCCCTCGGAACTGCGGAGATGGGAACTTGCACTCCAACACATACTTTCATCCCGCCATCCCCCTGGACTGAACCTACATCAACCAACCTCACTCCCATTTACTCTTCAGGCTTCTCCTTTTTCCCTCTCCTCTTTAGCCATTCACGCATCTTTTCATCCTACATAGTTGTGTTTATCTTTATACTATATACCTCTTTACTTCTGTATGCATCCTTTGTGGTCTGAAGTGGCACAGTACTTAACAGTAGAATATCTTTGGCTTCCCTCTGACAACCATGCCTCCATCCTTGCTACCATCCCTGTTTACCTTTCCCTGTTGCTTCATAACCTGGGTTGTGAGTAACTGAATCCACTTTCCCTTTTTTCCCCTCTCTCCTCCCTGATGAAGGAACGAAGTTCCGAAAGCTAGGAATGTAAATTTTCTGTTCTGTTTTGTGAATCTATCGGCTGTACTGAGCTGAGGTAAGTACTGGCCAGCCCCTCTATCGTTTCGTTAGTATTTGTTTCACATCTTAATATGAGATTTCCCATTAATCATCTTTAACATGTTTATGTAAGCAAAAGTGATTAAGTTACACAGAGAATTTACAAAGTAAATATGTCTACATATAAAGTGGTGAAAGCCTTTTATTACATACGTTACTGAGGAAATAGGGGCTGGCCAGAGTAGACTGGACCACATTACAAAGAAACAGATGTAGCAAATATTCAAGTCAAACACCAAGGTTGAAGCAAAAGGCCACAATGGCTTCTCAGACTAAAAATTTTAGATTCACATCTATGTTGACATACACTCCCTGAGAGCCACTGTGGAGTGGATGGCAGAGGGTACTTAGCATGGTAGTATATGACAGGATTTCTTTCTGTTCCAGTTGTGTGTGGAAAATGGGAAGAATGATTGTTGAAATGCTTCTGTGCATGCTGTAATTTATCTAGTTTTGTTTTCACTGCTGCTAAAAAAGTTAAAGAAGTGACACACGGTGGGCTGAATAATATCTCCAGATTCTTCACTTAATACTGGTTCTCAAAACATAATTAGGCTTCTGTAGGATAATTTGTCATAGAAATGGCACATTCTGTGATATTTAAACATCGCAGCCTTTATAATAAAATCAAATATAGACACATTTGTTCATTTATAGACAACAAGAATACAGAAAACTTTCCACATTTAAGTCTTATAGGAAAGATCCCAACTTTATTTCAGCTAAATTCCATTCCCTAACACTTGTCATCCCATACAAAGGAGCAAGCATGTTTTTATTTTCTGAGTATGCCTACTCATGTCTACGATGGCACACTACATTTTTGTTCTTTAAAAATCCCTTGTAGTTAATAAAAAGTTATCTATGTAACATACATAGATATCTAAGTAGCTTTCTCAAAAATAATCATCCTAAAATGTTGCTGTGTCAAAAATGTATTCCATCCAAGTGCACAACCATAGTTTGGAGATCCTGGAGATGCTTTACTATCCAAAATTTTGAAAATTAAGCACAAGATTCTCATGTTAACATTCCTTAATATTTATGTCACATTGTATAATATATTTTATTGGTACATGTATGTCACATTTTGAAATACTGTTAGTCATTATTCATGATGCCAGTGGGGATGTATGCCATTTCTCCGCAGCCTCAGGACATTTATTTATTTACTTCATGTTCTGTAGATCCAGTTAGTGAGTCAATCACAAGGATATGGAACGTGTCAAATTGTACAGGTTTCAATTTAAACTTACAATAAATACAAGGGCGATTCAGTGCCAAATTGTACATAGTTTAAGTAAGACATACTATAAATACAGTAATAGATACAAAGTCAGCTAGATAACATAACAACCATTTAACAGAAAAAGGAGTTTCAAATAAAGGTTAAAGATAAGAGCACAAAGTTAAATCAGATATTAGGCCTACAGGTACAGCCAATTTGTTTACAAAAAGTGTGCTAATGCTCAAATGCACAATAAAATCAATTGAACTACTTCTAGACATAATAAGTTTTTTCTTTCAGATATTCATTCACAGTATAAAAAGATTTCTCTGTCAGGTAATATTTGAGAACTTGTTTAAATTTTGGCAGTTCTGTATGAACACATTTGGTATGTAGTGGTAGAGCATTGAACAGCTAAATGTTGGAGTAGTAAACTCCTTTTTGTACCAGAGCGAGACGTTTCACTTCGAAATGTAGATTGTTTTTGTTTCTGGTGTTATAGCCATGGAATTTACTGTTGTCTTGGTAGATAGAATAATTTTTGCACACAAAGGTCAGCAAGGAAAAAATATACTGTGAGGCAGTTGTTAGGATACCTATCTTCCGGAAAAAGTGCCTGCAAGAGTGTCTTTGATGGACCCCACACATTATTCTGATTGCTTTTTTTTGGATGGTGAAAACTTTTTTTGCAAGTGGTTGGTTCCCCCAGAATATGATAGCATATGACATCAATGAGTGGAAGTAGCCAAAGTAGGCAATCTTAATGGTGTCAACTTCAGCCACTGAAGAAATTACCTGTAATGCAAATGTTGCCGAGCTAAGTTTCTTACATAGATGAAGAATGTGAACTGACCAATTACATTTGCTGTCTATGTAAGCACCCAGAAATTTTGTATCTTCAACTTTCTGTATTGGTTGATCTCTACATTTTATGTTAATTTCATTGAGATTACTTTGTGATGTATGGAACCTCATATAATGAGTTTTATCTGCATTGAGTGAGAGACCATTTGAGGAGAACCAATTTAAGATGTCATTAAAAACAGTATTTGTAGTTTATTCAAGATCGTGATCTATCAAATTGTCAATTAGAATTGTGGTATCATCAGCAAACAGGGTAAATTTGCTGTTTGTCTCAGAACAAAGAGGAAGATCATTAATAAAGATGAGGAAAAGCAGTGGGCCCAAAACGGAGCCTTGAGGCACACCACACGTTATCGTGCCCCATTCAGACGAGGCAGGTTCTCCAGAAGAGCCATTCAGCATTACAGTCTGCTTGCAATCCTGTAGATATGATTGTAGCCACAAGCCAATAGTACCACCTAAACCATAGTATTTTGCCTTTTTCAAAAGAATTTGTAGAATTTGGTGGTTTACACAGTCAAAGGCTTGCGTAAGATAAAAAAAAATAGCCACTGGAGACATTTTTTTGTTAATGGCTTCCAAAACTTGGTTGTTGAAAGAGAATATTGCCTGTTCAGTACAAAGACTGACACAAAAACCAAACTGATTTTTGCTTAAGATACTGTGGAAGTTGAGATGGTCTACAATCCTCCTGTGCATGAGTTTTTCAAGTATTTTCGAGAAGGTAGTTAATAGGGATATTGGGCGATAGTTTGTAACAATGCTTTTATCACCTTTTTTAAAGAGAGGAATCACTACAGCCAATTTTAGTCTGTCAGGGACAATCCCTTCTTGTAGGGATGTATTGTATATGTTGCATAAGACGGGACTAACAAATTTATAACAGTGTTTCAGTATTTTACTAGAAATATTGTCCACACCAGCAGAATTGTTTTTTTTTTTAATGATCTAATTACTCTTATGACTTCGCTTACAGCTACTGGAGGTAAAGGTAACTGTGGGTTTCTGTTGTTAATAGCTTTCTGTAGGAGGAACAATGATTCTTCCATAGAACTATTACAGCCTGTCTTCTCTGCTGCTCTCAAAAAGTGGTTATTAAATATTTCTGCAACCAACTCAGGTTTCTTTATGGTACTGTCCCATATTTTAATCTCTAACTGAGACATGTTCCCTGTTGTCCTGCCAGTTTCCATCTTTATTACATTCCATATAGTTTTAATTTTATTTTCTGAACTTTCAATTTCTGATTTTATGCACATACTTTTAGATTTATTTATAGCCTTCTAGAGAATGCTACAGTAAAGTTTGTAGTGTTGTCATTTCTTTTGATCATTACAAGTCCTGAGAGAACTGTATAACATCCTCTTCGTTCTACAAGATGTTATTATCCCTGTGTACAAATGTGATCCATAGCCATAAAACTGTAAAGAGCTTCTGGTTTTATTAAATACAATGTAACTACTCTGACTTTGTGTCCTGATCCTTAGGTTCTCAGTATTTTACTTACTATAGGAAACATAATCTTAAAACAGTGATGTTCTTCCATTGTGACAAAAATATTGATCATCTAATTGTATGCTTATCTCTTGTCTGACAAATTCAAAGCTCAGGTAAGATTTAATATATGAGCAGTGTGTAAAAGCATTCTTATTCCCATCCTTATTCAATAAGGTTCCAACCTCAGCTTGTACATCAGTCACAGAAAATGGGAAGTTCTCTATAGTAACGGAAGAGGTAAATTCTCAGCAGTAACAGAAGATACCCCTCCATGAACCATGGACCTTGCCGTTGGTGGGGAGGCTTGCGTGCCTCAGTGATACAGATAGCTGTACCATAGGTGCAGCCAAAACGGAGGGGTATCTGTTGAGAGGCCAGACAAACGTGTGGTTCCTGAAGAGGGGCAGCAGCCTTTTCAGTAGTTGCAGGAGCAACAGTCTGTATGATTGACTGATCTGGCCATGTAACACTAACCAAAACGACCTTGCTGTGCTGGTACTGTGAACGGGTGAAAGCAAGGGGAAACTACAGCCGTAATTTTTCCCGAGGGCATGCAGCTTTACTGTATGGTTAAATGATGATGGTGTCCTCTTGGTTAAAATATTCTGGAGGTAAAATAGTCACCCATTCAGATCTCCGGGTGAGGACTACTCAAGAGGACGTCATTATCAGGAGAAATAAAACTGGTGTTCTACGGATCGGAGCGTGGAATGTCAGATCCCTTAATCGGGCAGGTAGGTTAGAAAATTTAAAAAGGGAAATTGATGGGTTAAAGTTAGATATAGTGGGAATTAGTGAAGTTCGGTGGCAGGAGGAACAAGACTTTTGGTCAGGTGAATACAGGGTTATAAATACAAAATCAAATAGGGGTAATGCAGGAGTAGGTTTAATAATGAATAAAAAAATAGGAGTGCGGGTAAGCTACTACAAACAGCAAAGTGAATGCATTATTGTGGGCAAGATAGAGACGAAGCCCACGCCTACTACAGTAGTACAAGTTTATATGCCAACTAGCTCTGCAGAGGAAGAAGAAATTGATGAAATGTATGATAAGATAAAAGAAATTATTCAGGTAGTGAAGGGAGACGAAAATTTAATAGTGATGGGTGACTGGAATTCGAGAGTAGGAAAAGGGAGAGAAGAAAACATAGTAGGTGAATATGGACTGGGGGAGAGAAATGAAAGAGGAAGCCGTCTGGTAGAATTTTGTGCAGAGCATAACTTAATCATCGCTAACACTTGGTTCAAGAATCATGAAAGAGGGTTGTATACATGGAAGAAGCCTAGAGATACTGACAGGTTTCAGATAAATTATATAATGGTAAAACAGAGATTTTGGAACCAGGTTTTAAATTGTAAGACATTTCCAGGTGCAGATGTGGACTCTGACCACAATCTATTGCTTATGAACTGTAGATTAAAACTGAAGAAACTGCAAAAAGGTGGGAATTTAAGGAGATGGGACCTGGTTAAACTGACTACACCAGAGGTTGTACAGAGTTTCAGGGAGAGCATAAGGGAACAACTGACAGGAATGGGGGAAAGAAGTACAGTAGAAGAAGAATGGGTAGCTCTGAGGGATGAATTAGTGAAGGCAGCAGAGGATCAAGTAGGTAAAAAGACGAGAGCTAGTAGAAATCCTTGGGTAACAGAGGAAATATTGAATTTAATTGATGAAAGGAGAAAATATAAAAATGCAGTAAATGAAGCAGGCAAAAAGGAATACAAACGTCTCAAAAATGAGATCGACAGGAAGTGCAAAATGGCTAAGCAGGGATGGTTAGATGACAAATGTAAGGATGTAGAGGCTTATCTCACTAGGGGTAAGATAGATACTGCCTACAGGAAAATTAACGAGACCTTTGGAGAAAAGAGAACCACTTGTATGAATATCAAGAGCTCAGATGGAAACCCAGTTCTAAGCAAAGAAGGAAAAGCAGAAAGGTGGAAGGAGTATATAGAGGGTCTATACAAAGGCGATATACTTGAGGACAACATTATGGAAATGGAAGAGGATGTAGAGGAAGATGAAATGGGAAATACGATACTGCGTGAAGAGTTTGACAGAGCACTGAAACACCTGAGTCAAAACAAGGCCCTGGGAGTAGATAACATTCCATTAGAACTACTGACAGCCTTGGGAGAGCCAACCCTGACAAAACTCCACCATCTGGTGAGCAAGATGTATGAGACAGGCGAAACACACTCAAACATCAAGAAGAATATAAAAATTCCAACCATAAAGAAAGCAGGTGTTGACAGGTGTGAAAATTACTGAACTATCAGTTTAATAAGTCACAGCTGCAAGATACTAACACGAATTCTTTCCAGACGAATGGAAAAACTGGTAGAAGCTGAACTCGGGGAAGATCAGTTTGGATTCCGTAGAAATATTGGAACACGTGAGGCAATACTGACCTTACGACTTACCTTAGAAAATAGATTAAGTAAAGGCAAACCTAGGTTTCTAGCATTTGTAGACTTAGAGAAAGCTTTTGACAATGTTGACTCGAATACTCTCTTTCAAATTCTAAAGGTGGCAGGGGTAAAATACAGAGAGCGAAAGGCTATTTACAATTTGTACAGAAACCAGATGGCAGTAATAAGAGTCGAGGGGCATGAAACGGAAGCAGTGGTTGGGAAGGGAGTGAGACAGGGTTGTAGCCTCTCCCTGATGTTATTCAATCTGTATATTGGGCAAGCGGTAAAGGAAACAAAAGAAAAATTTGGAGTAGGTGTTAAAATCCATGGAGAAGAAATAAAAACTTTGAGGTTCGCCGATGACATTGTAATTCTATCAGAGACAGCAAAGGACTTGGAAGAGCAATTGAATGGAATGGACAATGTCTTGAAAGGAGGGTATAAGATGAACATCAGCAAAAGCAGAACGAGGATAATGGAATGTAGTTGAATTAAGTTGGGTGATGCTGAGGGAATTAGATTAAGAAATGAGACACTTAAAGTAGTAAAGGAGTTTTGCTATTTGGGGAGCAAAATAACTGATGATGGTCGAAATAGAGAGGATATAAAATGTAGACTGGCAATGGCAAGGAAAGCGTTTCTGAGGAAGAGAAATTTGTTAACATCGAGTACAGATTTATGTGTCAGGAAGTCGTTTCTGAAAGTATTTGTATGGAGTGTAGCCATGTATGAAAGTGAAATGTGGACGATAAATAGTTTGGACAAGAAGAGAATAGAAGCTTTCAAAATGTGGTGCTACAGAAGAATGTTGAAGATTAGATAAGTAGATCACATAACTAATGATGACGTATTGAATAGAATTGGGGAGAAGAGGAGTTTGTGGCACAACTTGACAAAATGAAGGGACCGGTTAGTAGGACATGTTCTGAGGCATCAAGGAATCACAGATTTAGCATTGGAAGGCAGCGTGGAGGGTAAAAATCGTAGAGGGAGACCAAGAGATGAATACACTAAGCAGATTCAGAACGATGTAGGTTGCAGTAAGTACTGGGAGATGAAGAAGCTTGCTCAGGATAGGGTAGAATGGAGAGCTGCATCAAACCAGTCTCAGGACTGAAAACCACCACAACAACAACAACAACAACAACAGAAGATAAGCAACTTATCATCTACCAAATCTACACTACCATAGGATTCCACACAAGATTTCCATTTGTGGTTCCAATGTGTGTACCGTAAAGTGTAAGTGATCATCTAAATTGTATTCTTGTTGAAGTCCTAATTCCAGTTCTTTCTAGTTTATCCATCCTTCCATTTAATTGAGAACCAAAATCTGGCAGTTTATCACTTAGGCTAGGAAATATTTTGTGAAATCACTTGCATAATTGTTTCTTAAGTCACATTTCCCTCTATGGGAGCTGCAGTTGTAAATCTACTCACAAATATAAATTTAGGAAGCCATGTCTCCGCAATATCCTTTCTTTCAGGAGTGCTAGTTCTGCAAGGTTCGCAGGAGAGCTTCTGTAAAGTTTGGAAGGTAGGAGACGAGGTACTGGCAGAAGTAAAGCTGTGAGTACCGGGCGTGAGTCGTGCTTCGGTAGCTCAGTTGGTAGAGCACTTGCCCGCGAAAGGCAAAGGTCCCGAGTTCGAGTCTCGGTCGGGCACACAGTTTTAATCTGCCAGCAAGTTTCATAAATTTAGGAAGTTACAGAACTGGCACTGAAATAAATTAAGATGGTACTAACAGTAAATGATATGTTTTCTTTTTTCTAACCAGTTCACTCTGCCAGTTGACAGTGTGCTAATTGAAATTAAGAATTCTCTACCCTTTAAATTGTATATTAAATGAACAGAACCCACTGGGTTTTGCTAAAGTGAATCATCCTGTTGGAGTCCAGTCAATGACGAAAAATTAGGGGAAAATATTTTTAGTCACAAGATTTTGTATAGTGGTAGGAAGGAGTGTCATGACCAAAATACTAAGAATCCCCACCAGAGGGTGTGAACGTAGGGGGGGGGGGGGTTGTTTCAAGGGTCACTTTTTGTGTTTTTCTTGAATAACTTGAAAATATTTTGCAGTACAAAATTAAACTACATTAATTACATTTATTACAAAAAAGGGTCCTATTCATTTTTCCTCTAGGACTAATAGTTTCCACAATGCAGGGCATGCAAAACTCGCATATTATGAAAATAAGCTATAAAATTACTGTTTACTGTTAAATACAGTGGATTAAAAATAAATGTTAAATGTGTGTACCACGACCAAGTGTAGTAGAACTGTATTAAGGAATAAATTGTGTTATGGCATTGTAAAAAGGTGAAGGTGATGGGAGTGGTGGGTACACGTGTGAGTGACGGTATTGCGCTGGATTGTGTTCATGTGCTTCCCTCCTACATAGGTCTGCAAACTGAAGAGCAGCAGGTGCTTTCCACTGCATCACAAGGAGCAACTACAGGGTGTTTGACAAAGTTTCACTGACCCTCCACAGTGCATCTTACAAATCACTGACTATGCTGTGCACTGACATGCCCAGGGGGTGTTAGCTTTTCACAAAGTGCAGTAATACTACAGGGAATACAGATATGAGTTACTACTAAGGCTAACACAAGAAATGCATATGGACAGAAACTACATAAATCTGTGGACATTGTTCTAATCTGCAAGAGGGAAACTGTGTAGGCTGCACTGAGTGGATCCACTTACCATCCATCCACATTATATACTCCACGTTTGGTGTGACTATGTGTGATGGAACGAGACTGACCATGTTCAGTGCTACAACAGTAATCTTCTGTAACGCACTGTTCGATATGTGATGAAATATCTGAAGTGCCATAATACCCAGAAGACCTACTTAGGATGCAGAGGGAGACAATTTAAGACACTGGGCTTGCATCTTCAGGTGTTGGGCAATACGTAACTCGAATTTGTATTGCACTGTGTAGCAAATAAACACCTCCCCCCCCCCCCCCCCCCCCCCCTCTCTCAGACATATTTGCACACTTTGTAGCCAGTGATTCATGAGGTGAGCTGTGGGTGGAAAGGTTGGTATAACTTTGTGAAATACCTTGTAGTTGCTTTTTGTGGCACAGTGGGGTAGATACAGTGGGAAATCACCTGCTCACTGTTCAGTTTGCAGAACTATGGAGAGGGCAGTCCGTGATTACAATCTGGTGATCTGTCTTCCCTCAAGCTTCTACCCTCCATCCCTGCCCCCTCCACCCTTTTACATCCCCAGAACACAATGTATCCCATAATATGGCTGTACTGCACTTAGACATTTAAGAATGTTTAGGTAGACAAAGATTATTAATTAATAATGGTATGATTAATTTGATGCCTAGAATGGCTTTGTGATGATTTCTTTTGAGATCATCAAATATAGCTGCTCCTCCATTATTAAATTTGGTATGTGAACTTAGATTATTAAATAGAATTATGTCTTGGTCTTCTTTTAGATTTTTTGTTCTAGTTTTTTTTATCTTCTTTTTAGATCTGTTTATATATATCACAATAAAAAACACACAAACACACACACAAATTTCAAGCTTTCGCAACCCACAGTTGCTTCATCAGGAAAGAGGGAAGGAGACGGAAAGACAAAACGATGTGGGTTTTAAGTCTCTCCCATCTACTCAATCTCCCACTTCCAGCTCCACTCCCCCCCAAAACCTCAAAATTCTAGTCAACACAATCTGGAGCCACAACACCCCAATTCAGTAGTTAACCTTTCCTCCAAACCTCTCTCCCAATCCAAAACCTCTGTCCTATTCAAAGCCCTCACCTTCAGCCCCACTCCCAGATTCAACCAAACAGCCCTCGTCAAAGATTTACTGTCCTACACTCGTAGTCTCTGCTAGAAATATCACTTTGCCATGAAGAAAAATAATCGTAATCCTACTCCTAATGATCCAACTTCCCAAGACACTATCCAAATTGAACCCTGCCTCGAACAGTTCCATCCTCCATCACAGCGGGACCCACCTCCTCTTCCTCAAAATCACCCTCTCCAAACCTTCCAGGAATTTCTCACTTCCAGCCTTGCCTCTCAATCTTTCTTGAAAAACCTTAACCCTACTCCCAACATCACCACAGCTGAAGCCCAGGCTATCCGTGATCTGAAAGCTGACCGATCCATCGTCATTCTTCTGGCTGACAAGGGTTCCACGACCGTGGTACTTGATCATCGGGAGTATGTGGCTGAGGGACTATGTCAGCTTTCAGACAACACTACATACAAAGTTTGCCAAGGTAGTCCCATTCCTGATGTCCAGGCAGAGCTTCAAGGAATCCTCAGAACCTTAGGTCCCCTAAGAAACCTTTCACCTGACTCCATCAACCTCCTAACCCCACCGAAACCCCGCACCCCTACCTTCTACCAAACATTCTGGCCGCCCCATTGTAGCTGGCTACCAAGCCCCCACAGAACGTATCTCCACCTACGTAGATCAACGCCTTCAACCCATTACATGCAGTCTCCCATCCTTCAATCCTTCATCAAAGACACCAACCACTTTCTCGAACGTCTGGAATCCTTACCCAATCTGTTACCCCCGGAAACCATCCTTGTAACCATTGATGCCACTTCCCTATACACAAATATCCCGCACATCCAGGGCCTCGCTGCGATGGAGCAGTTCCTTTCATGTCGATCACCTACCACCCTACCTAAAACCTCTTTCCTCATTACCTTAGCCAGCTTCATCCTAACTCACAACTTCTTCACTTTTGAAGGCCAGACATGCCAACAATTAAAGGGAATAGCCATGGGTACCAGGATGGCCCCCTCGTACGCCAAACTATTTATGGGTCGCTTAGAGGAAGCCTTCCTGGTTACCCAGGCCTGCCAACCCAAAGTTTGGTACAGATTTATTGATGACGTCCTCATGATCTGGACTCACAGTGAAGAAGAACTCCAGAATTTCCTCTCCAACCTCAACTCCTTTGGTTCCATCAGATTCACCTGGTCCGACTCCAAATCCCATGCCACTTTCCTCGACGTTGACCTTCATCTGTCCAATGGCCAGCTTCACACATCCGTCCACATCAAAGCCACCAAGAAGCAACAGTACCTCCATTATGACAGCTGCCATCCATTCCATGTCAAACGGACCCTTCCGTACAGCTTAGGTCTTCGTGGCAAACGAATCTGCTCCAGTCCTGAATCGCTGAACCATTACACCAGCAACCTGAAAACAGCTTTTGCATCCCGCAACTACCCTCCCGACCTGGTACAGAAGCAAATAACCAGAGCCACTTCCTCATCCCCTCAAACTCAGAACCTCTCACACAAGAACCCCAAAAGTGCCCCACTTGTGACAGGATACTTTCCGGGACTGGATCAGACTCTGAATGTGGCTCTCCAGCAGTGATACGACTTCCTCAAATCCTGCCCTGAAATGAGATCCATCCTTCATGAAACCCTCCCCACTCCACCAAGAGTGTCTTTCTGCCATCCACCTAACCTTCGTAACCTCTTGGTCCATCCCTATGAAATCCCCAAACCACCTTCCCTACCCTTGTAACCGCCCCCGGTGTAAAACCTGTCCCATGCACCCTCCCACCACCACCTACTCCAGTCCTGTAACCCGATCAGAAGCAGAGCCACGCGTGAAAGCACTCACATGATTTACCAACTGACCTGCCTAAACTGTAAAGCCTTCTATGTGAGAATGACCAGCAACAAACTGAGGCAGACAGTGTTTGTTGGTAATGAGGATCACCCTGTGGCTAAACATGCCTTGGTGCACAGCCAGCACATCTTGGCACAGGTTCAATTGTTAATTTTATGCCTTTAACTTCTGTTTGTTTTAATGTTTCCAGTTTATCTTTATGTGGTATACCTTTTTAGCTGATTTTTATTCAAAGGATTTAATTCTTGAAACGGTTTGCTTGAGATGAATTAATTGTTTAAATTTTTTCTTTATTTTTTTTCTACTGGTTTAATTGCTTCTTATTCTTTTCGTTTATTTTATTATTCCATATCTGGAGATAATAATTTTTACTCAAGATTTTCTTTTGATGATAAGGGTTATTATATTTCATTTGGTATAATTGGTTTATTGTTTGTTGCTGTTTCTGGTGGTAGTTTTTTATCTTGATTGATTTTCACTATTCCTCATGTGATTGCTTTGCCTTATTATTTAAAGTTTTTGACAATTACAGCTGTTATTTTGGGTGCTTATTTGGGTTATCTTATTTCTAAGTTTGATTTTTCTCATAATCTGTTTTCTTTAAGTATACTTTCTTTTGTACAATTTGCTGATTCTATGTGATTTATATCTTTCCTTTCAACTAAGTTTGTTAGATATATTTCTTTGAAGTTGGGTTATTATTCGTCAAAATCATTTGATTATGGTTGGGGTGAGTTATTTGGGGTCAGGGTTTGGTTATATTCAAGGTTGATATGATTCGAATTTTAAGATTTATCTTTTAAATTTTTTCTATCTTCTGGATATTTATATTAGTAATGTTATTTTTCTTATACCTACATAGCTTATAATTAGAGCATGACACCGAAGATGTTAAGGAGGTATTTTTACTTTTAGGTATTTATAAATATAATTATACTATTTTTACAGTGAAAATGTAATGTTTTATTTAAACTATATAAGTTTTAGAGATGTTAACGGAGTTTAACCGCTACTATAAAAAGTTAGCAGCTTTCATATTGGCTTTACATTTCCTTAATTGGAACTTTATAGTTCAATTATATTATTAACAGTAATACGCCTCTTTTTTGGCTTCAATTAATTAATAAGAATAAGAGTATATTATTTACCAATCTTTTAGGTTGAAACTGACTGCAATATTTCCCTTCTATCTTATTATATTCAAGGTTGATTGATTATATCAATACTTTTTTAATGCAACCCAAAAGTTATAGTTAACTACAACCCTCTATTCTGCTCATTGTAAGGCTCCTTGATTTCATTCATGATATAGTCCTCCTAATAGGACTAGAATGAAGAATATTGTTGATGCTGTTCAGATTATAATGTCTGATGTTTTAAAAATAATTACGATTGGTAGAATTAGTGCGACCTCTATGTCAAAGATTAGAAAGATTATGGCAATTAAGAAGAATCAAACGGAGAATGGTATTTGTGCTGATCTTTTTGGATTGAACCCGCATTCAAATGGTCATCTTTTTTCCCGGTCATTAATTTTTTTGATAGTGCTGCTGCAAGGATTATAACGATTATTGGGATAATAAACCTAATGAAAACTTGCAGATAGAACTAGGATTATTTTCCTTGATTTATATCAGTCTTTCTGATTGGAAGTCAAATGTACTAGTTATACTAGAATAACAATTATCTACCTCATCAATAAATTGTCATATATAGGAATAATCATACTACATCTACTAAGTGTCAATATCATGCTGCTGCTTCAAATCCAAAGTGATGTCTTGGTGAGGATTGATTTATTGAGTGTCAAAGTAAGCATGTTAGATTAGAGATTACATTTTTTTTTTAAAGTTGAAATAACAATATGAATAGTATGAATATATACAATACATCATTTGTTTCTATTAAAAAATTTGTCTATGGAGGAGAAGGAGTTGGCCACTAGTAAGTCTTTCAGGCTCCTTTTAAACTGATCTTTATTTGTAACTAAATTTTTTATGTTTGCTGGCAAATTATTGAAGATGAGTGTTACTGAGTAGCGGACCCCTTTTTGAACTAAAGTAAGTGCTTTTAAGTCCTTGTGCAGATCATTTTTGTTCCTGGTATTGTATGTATGAACTGAGCTGTTTGTTGGAAAAAAGAGATATATTATTTAGGACAAATTTCATTAAGGAGTACATATACTGAGAGGCAGTAGTTAGTATACCCAGTTCTTTGAAGAGGTTTCTACAGAACGTCTGTGAATTTACTCCACAAATAACACGTATTACACACTTTTGGACTCTGAAAACTTTTGTTTGACTTGAAGAGTTACCATATGACATTATGGAATGAAAGTATGCAAGCTTTTTCATTGTTATGTCGCCTATGTCTGCTAACACTCGAATTGCAAATACAGATTTGTTAAGGCGTTTCTGCAGTTCTGTGGTGTGCTCCTCCCAACTGAATTTATTATCAAATTGTAATCCCAGGAATTTAAGACTGTCAGCCTCTTCTATCTGCTCTTCTTCATACTTTATGCATATGCTGGGTGGAAACCTCTTACAGGTTCTGAATTGCTTATAGTGAGTCTTTTCCAAGTTTAATGTCAGTGAGTTGGCTTTAAACCATTTATTAATATCCATGAAAATATCATTAGCAGATCTTTCTAGAACTACACTTGAAATACTATTTATTGCAATACTTGTGTCATCTGCAAACAAAACAAACTCTGCTTCTGGCAGTGTAACTGATGAGAGATCATTAATGTACACAAGAAAAAGCAATGATCCTAAGATGGATCCTTGTGGGACACCACATGTAATTTCTTCCCACTCTGATGACTTAATTCACTAGTCCCTTGCACTGACACCCTTTATTTCCTGTTGGCGAGGTATGACTTGAACCATTTTGCTGCACTGCCCATAACACCATAGAATTCCAATTTATTTAAAAGGATGTTGTGGTTCACACAATCAAATGCCTTTGACAAATCACAGAAAATACCTGCTGCTTGTAATTTGTTATTTAATGAATGAAGTACATTTTCACTGTAGGTGTAAATAGCCTTCTCAATATCAGAACTGTGTTTTTGATAATATGTTATTTGTGGTCAGATGGTTGAGAATCTGCCTGTTCATTACTTTTTCTAAAATTTTTGAGAGTGCTGGCAAAAGTGAAATCGGTCAGTAGTTTGATGGTATCTCTTTATCCCCTTTCTTGAATAGAGTGTAGTGCCCCCAGAATTTTATGAAAGTCTGGAGATACTTGTGTTCCAGCCGTTTCGAACACCCGTTAGTTTAAAGCAAGGCGTAAGGATGAGCATGGGATACTGCACCCATTTATTGTTTGTGCAGGTGAAACTGGAAGGGAGATAATTTGTCGGCGCTGGCAAGTGTTCAGCACAACCTGCCAAGAATAATCAAATACGGCCTGGAAGCTCCGTTGCCGGCTGCAAAGAGTAATGTAGTTTTGTATTGTTGAAAAACAAATGGAGAGACTTGAGATAGTGACTGTTCATTAGACGTTGAACTGCTGTTGAGAGTATGTGGACTGGACATGGATAGTCAGCCACAATAAAAGCTTATGTATTAATTGTGTTCAAAATTGTGTAACTAACTGATTCTGGGTGCCCAGTAATGTGTGGGCTTATGTCATAAAGTTTAGTTGTTTTTTGTACAAAGTGGAAATAAATATGTTCTGTTGCATTGAATGATATTCCAAGAGTAGCGTATTTTTTAAATAAGAAGAGAGCGAGAGAGTGAAAATTTCCCCTTCCTAGCAGTGAAATCTTTGGAGAAGCGTCCGGTGCTAGCAGAAGACATCGGTGCTGCAAGAAAGCAGAACCAGCATTCTTCAACAAGTAAGTCCATGAAAACGCTTAACATTACACCAGGCCACTGCAAGAGGCTTAACATCTGCATATTTTAGCCAGTCAGGAAATGTCCCAGTTATAATTGACTGGTTACACAAGTAACTTAGAATTGTACTAAACTCACAAGAACATGCCTTAATTAACTTTGTTGATATTTCATCGTAACCACTAGAATGCTTTGTTTTTAAAGATTTTATTATGGAAGTTATTTCTTTTGGTGAAGGGAGTGACATATTCATGTACATGAAGCTACTTGTAAAGGCTAGTTTCAGATATTCTAGGGCATTATTTACTGATCCTGACAATCCCATTCTATCAGTAATGGATATAACGCACTAATTAAATAGTTTTGCCACACTATGCCCATCAGTTACTAATGTGTCATCTACCCTTAATGCTATTTGCTCCTGTTCCTTTCTGGTTCTACCAGTCTCCTCTTTCACTATATCCCATATCATTTTTATTTTGTTCCCTGACATTGCTATCTTCTTCTCGTAGTGCATTTGTTTAGATGTCTGAATTACTTTTTTAAATATTTTACAGTATTCCTTTATTTAGCTAAGTCATCAGCATTGGAGCTATTCTTGGTCGACAGATACATTTTCCTTTATGTCTTACAGGAAATCTTTATTCCTTGTGTAATCCATGGTTTTATTATAGACTTCTGTTTGAGTAACTTTTAGAGGAAAACAGTTTTCAAACACGGTACTGACATTGTCCATGAATGTGTCATATTTTTCATTCATGTCATGAACACTATAAACATCTTTCCAGTTCATATCTTTGAACAGTTTTCTAAAACACTCAATTTTTGGTTGATTGACTACTCTGCTGTACTCAGATTTAGCAGTCTTGATAATCTGCTTAGAATTTACATCTAAAACAAGGTGCTGCATGTCATGATTTTGTTCCTTTGATTTGTCTATAAAAATGTTATCAATGGCTGTCCTTGAGGATTTAGTGATCCTAGTTGGAAAGTTTACAGTGTGAGTTAGATTGAAAGACAACAGTACTAACTGCAGTAAATGTTTACTGGAAGATTGCATTAGAAAATGTGTATTAAAGTCACCAGCAATCATAAATTCTTTGTTTCTTCCTGTTAAATAACCCAAAAGAGCTTCTAGATGATTTACGAATAGATTATAATTTCCTGCAGGTGCTTGGTAAATAGTTACTATTATATAGGATCTGTTATGGAACTCTACTTCTGTTGCACATTGTTCTAGATGCTGCTCTAAACAGAATTTATTAATGTCAATGTTCTTGAATTTATGGCAGTTTTTAATAAATGTGGCAACTCCTCCTCCATCCATATCTACTCTGCAGAAGTAGGAAGCTAGCTTAAATCCTGAAATGTCTAACATATTTATACTAGTGGCCACTTGATGTTCAGAGAGGCATATTATGTCAATTTGGTTAGATGAATTCATTTCATCAATACAAATGAGTAGTTCATCAACTTTCTTTCTGAGTCCCAGAAGAAGATTATTGGAATAATTACATGAAGTCCATGGAAACCTGTTGCAACAAAGAATGTTGATCCATATACTGCGTCTGCGATAGTGAAAGGTGTTTCCCAATATTCGTATGCTTGAAGTATTGTGAAATATAATCCTAATCGTACTGTGAAGAATAGGACTTGTAGTGCTTGAGTGTGATTAGATTGTATAAGACTGTGGTGTGCTCATGTTATGATTACTCCTGAGGCTAAAAGAATAGCTGTATTAAGTAATGGAATTTGTATAGGATTGAAAGGTTGAATTCCTATTGGAGGTCATAATATTCCTAGTTTAACTGTTGGTGCTAGTCTTCTGCTAAAGAAGGCTCGAAAGAATGATACAAAGAACAAGACATCTGATGCAATAAATAAAATTATTCATCATAATCCAATTGATACAAATCCTGTATGTAATCCTTGATATGTTCCTTCCCGTACTACATCTCGTCATCATTGAATTATGGTTAATAAGGTAATTCCAAATCCAATTATGAATAAATTAATGTTAAATAGGTGAAATCATTTTCCTAATCCTGGTACTACGACTATTGCTCCTGTTAATGGTCAAAGTCTATAGTCTACTAAGTGGAATGGGTGGTTATAGGTGTCTAGCGATTATGTTTGTTGCTAGTCGTACTGCTAATGTACCTGGTTGGATAATGTTACTAATTGTTTCAATTAATACTATAAATGATATTAATGCAGGTGGTGTTCCTTGGGGTAAAAGGTGTGTAAATATGTGACTGATTCATCCAAATAATATAAATCTTAATCATATAGGTAGAGCAATTGCAAATGTTAATGCTAAGTGGCTTGTTCTAGCAAAAATGTAAGGGAATAGTCCTACGAAATTATTGAATAATATTATAATGAAAATTGAGATAAAGATGAATGTTGTCCCATTAAATGATTTTGGTCCTAATAATTTTTTAAATTCATTATGCAGGGTTAAGTTTAGTTTATTCCACATAATATTAATTCGTGATGGTGTAAGTCAAAATATTGATGGGATTAATAGTAATCCTAGAAATGTTCTAGTTCAGTTTTACGATAAGTTGAAGATATTAGTTGATGGGTCAAATGTTGAGAATAAGTTTGTTATCATTTTCAGGTTAGATTTTTTTATCTCAATTGTTCTTTTTTCTGCTCTTGTAACAAGATTAGGTTTAAATGAGAAAAAGTTTATTTGATTAAATAGAATTAAAGTGGCTGAAAATATAATGAATAGAGAGAATCATATGAGAGGAGATATTTGAGGGATTTGGATTTAAACTTCCACATCAGAAGTAGTCATTAATTTACTATTTGGTTTAAGAGACCATTACTTACTTGCAGTCATCTGATGTTTCAAGGTGTACTAATTATTTAGTTATTTTAGACTGACACTCTAATGTTATATATTTTAACTAACTCCTTAAAATATCTTAGATAATCACTTGATGAATAAATTTACTGAAGTTCTTTCAATTACAATTGGTATGAATGTGTGGTTTGCTCCACAAATTTCTGAGCATTGGCCAAAGAATAGTCCAGGTCAGTTTATTGTGAATGTTCCTTGATTTAGTCAACCTGGTGTGGCATCAATTTTAACTCCTTGAGCAGGATGTGAGGTCCGTCAGTTATTGCTCATGAGTGAAGGCTCTTGTTAATACTTGTACTTCTGTATTTATTGGAAGAATTGTCCGGTTATCTATGTCTAGAAGTTGAAAACCATTGTTTTCTAAATCCTGCTCGTGTTATGTACATATCAAATTCTACGTCTATAAAGTCTGAATATTCATATTTTCAGTATCATTGTCGTCCAATTGTTTTGATTGTAATTATTGCGTCTACTGAATCATCAAGTAAATATAATAGTCGTCGTGATGGGAGTGCAATAAAAATTAAGGTAACTGCTGGTAATGCTATTCAAATAGTTTCAATTAAATGTCCACGGAGTATATTCTGGTTTGTGTAGGCAATAAATAGTACATATCTTAGGGTGTAGCATACAATTACTGTAATTAATAATAATACGACCATAGTATGGTCATGGAAGAATGATAGTTGCTCCATTAATGGTGAAGCTCCATCTTGAAGTGGTAAATTTGATCATGTTGCCATTATTGGGTTTCTAATAAAAAGTCAAACCTTTATTTTTAGGGCTTAAATGTACTGCACTAATCTGCCATATCAGAATCTAGAAATTAATGGTAATTCTGAGTAACTATGTTCTGCAGGTGGGTTATTTTGTAATCATTCTGTTGATCATCTTATATTCGCTCTAAATATGATTGCTCGGTTTGTAATTATCCTTTCTCATATGATTACAATAAATATAATGATTCCTACAATAGAAATTGTAGATCCAATTGTTAAAACTACATTTCATGATGTATATGCATCTGGGTAGTCTGAACATCATCGTGGTATTGCTGCTAATCCTAAGAAGTGTTGAGGGAAGAATGTCAAGTTTACTCCAATGAATATAATCGTAACTGAAGTTTTAATCATGTGTTATTTATGTTTAACCCTGTGAATAGTGGGTATCATTGAATAACACCTCCTATCATTTCAAATACTGCTCCTATAGATAATATATAATGGAAGTGGGCTACCAGTCACACCCATAACATGGGTAGTCATGCACCAGTTCCCCGTAAGCAGTATATGTTACCAAAACATCTCCAGCCATTCAGAGAATAGTCTGTGGACAATTTAAAGGAGGCATAACAGAGCACAGTGGTAGTTCTTGGTCAGCAAGTACACTAATTGTGCTGAAAAAGTCACCTGATGGAACAAAAAAATATAAATTCTGTTGTGATAAAAGGTACAGTAATCAGTGCACATCCGATTCTAAGTATAACTGAAACTTCGGATAACCTGAGGCAATGTAACGTCTTTTCTGCAATATATATAACAATAGGTATTGCCAGATTGAAGTTTGTCCAGCAGGCAAGCTGAAAACAGTTTTTAGAAGACAGGCTGAAAACAGTTTTTACAGCATCATACAGTCACTACCAGTATCACAGAATGCCTTTTGGGTTGAAAACCGCACCTGCAACATTTAAGTGGTTGTTGGATGTAGTCCTTCAAGGGTTAAAACCAAAAAGATGCATGGTCTATTTGGATGACATCACTGTTTTATATAAGATCTAAATGAAAGTGCAGAGTGTGTAAGTGAAGTATTTGGTAGACTGCAAACAGCTCGTCTCATATTCAGCATTGATAAATGCCTTTTTGCCCAGCCACAAATTATAGCCAAGATGGAATGAGGACAGATCCTTGTTTCACTGCAGCTTTTCAGTTCCACAAACAGTTAAGCAATTGCATAAATTTTTGGATTGGCAAATTATTACCAAAAATTCATGAAAAGCTCTGCAGAAATTGCACAATCATTCACTAGATTACTGAAAAACAGAGGTTATATTTCAGTCAACACCAAAATGTCAGTAAGTGTTTCAAAAATTTGAAAGAGATAATTATTTCTGATTTTACAAAATAATTTATATTATCATGTGGTGGAAGCAGTACAGCTTTGGGCATCATTTTAATTCAAACTGTAGATGGACAAAAGCATCCAGTAGCTTATGCAAGTCACCAGCTGAATATGGCTGATTGCAATTATTATTACAGAAAAGATGTAAGTTTTGACACAAGATATTTAGTATTTCTGTTGTTATTTCTATGTTAATAAATTTAGTTACAGATCATGCATCCTTGAAATGGTTATTAGGACTAAAAGACCCTTCAAAACTGGTTAACAAGATGGGCATTTCAGTATGAAATACACTCCTGGAAATTGAAATAAGAACACCGTGAATTCATTGTCCCAGGAAGGGGAAACTTTATTGACACATTCCTGGGGTCAGATACATCACATGATCACACTGACAGAACCACAGGCACATAGACACAGGCAACAGAGCATGCACAATGTCGGCACTAGTACAGTGTATATCCACCTTTCGCAGCAATGCAGGCTGCTATTCTCCCATGGAGACGATCGTAGAGATGCTGGATGTAGTCCTGTGGAATGGCTTGCCATGCCATTTCCACCTGGCGCCTCAGTTGGACCAGCGTTCGTGCTGGACGTGCAGACCGCGTGAGACGACGCTTCATCCAGTCCCAAACATGCTCAATGGGGAACAGATCCGGAGATCTTGCTGGCCAAGGTAGTTGACTTACACCTTCTAGAGCACGTTGGGTGGCACGGGATACATGCGGACGTGCATTGTCGTGTTGGAACAGCAAGTTCCGTTGCCGGTCTAGGAATGGTAGAACGATGGGTTCGATGACGGTTTGGATGTACCGTGCACTATTCAGTGTCCCCTCGACGATCACCAGTGGTGTACGGCCAGTGTAGGAGATCGCTCCCCACACCATGATGCCGGGTGTTGGCCCTGTGTGCCTCGGTCGTATGCAGTCCTGATTGTGGCACTCACCTGCACGGCGCCAAACACGCATACGACCATCATTGGCACCAAGGCAGAAGCGACTCTCATCGCTGAAGACGACACGTCTCCATTCGTCCCTCCATTCACGCCTGTCGCGACACCACTGGAGGCGGGCTGCACGATGTTGGGGCGTGAGCGGAAGACGGCCTAACGGTGTGCCGGACAGTAGCCCAGCTTCACGGAGACGGTTGCGAATGGTCCTCGCCGATACCCCAGGAGCAACAGTGTCCCTAATTTGCTGGGAAGTGGCGGTGCGGTCCCCTACGGCACTGCGTAGGATCCTACGGTCTTGGCGTGCATCCGTGCGTCGCTGCGGTCCGGTCCCAGGTCGACGGGCATGTGCACCTTCCGCCGGCCACTGGCGACAACATCGATGTACTGTGGAGACCTCACGCCCCACGTGTTGAGCAATTCGGCGGTACGTCCACCCGGCCTCCCGCATGCCCACTATACGCCCTCGCTCAAAGTCCGTCAACTGCACATACGGTTCATGTCCACGCTGTCGCGGCATGCTACCAGTGTTAAAGACTGCGATGGAGCTCCGTATGCCACGGCAAACTGGCTGACACTGACGGCGGCGGTGCACAAATGCTGTGCAGCTAGCGCCATTCGACGGCCAACACCGCGGTTCCTGGTGTGTCCGCTGTGCCGTGCGTGTGATCATTGCTTGTACAGCCCTCTCGCAGTGTCCAGAGCAAGTATGGTGGGTCTGACACACCGGTGTCAATGTGTTCTTTTTTCCATTTTCAGGAGTGTAGTTTATAAGCCTGGTGTCAGCCACACAAACACGGATACACTCACAAGGGAACCCCCCCATCGCACCCCCCTCAGATTTAGTTATAAGTTGGCACAGTGGATAGGCCTTGAAAAACTGAACACAGATCAATCAAGAAAACGGGAAGAAGTTGTGTGGAACTATGAAAAAATAAGCAAAATATACAAACTGAGTAGTCCATGCGAACATAAGCAACATCATGGATGATCTGAGGTCGGGAGCGCCGTGGTCCCGTGGTTAGCTGCGGAACGAGAGGTCCTTGGTTCAAGTCTTCCTTCGAGTGTAAAATTTTATTTTCAGACAATTATCAAAGTTCAGGCACTCACACATAATCAACTTCTCTCTCCAAAATTCCAGGACATGTTCAGATTTGCTTGGACATATGCAGGATTTGATGGTCTACACACGGAAAAATTTGAAAACGTTAAAAACATATTTTTTGACAGAGCACAGGGAAAAGTGTGCGACTGTGAAACTGTTGGATTCATTTGTTGCAGTTTATGTGACAAACTCTTATGTTTTCATCACTTTTTGGGAGTAATTCTCACATCCACAAGAAAACCTAAATCGGGCAATGTAGAAGAATCTTTTTACCCATTCGCCAAGTGTACAAGTTAGGTGGGTCGACAACATATTCCTGTCGTGTGACGCACATGCCCTCACCAGTCTCGTATCGATCAAATGTTTTCACGATGGGGAGGTTCCCTTGTCAGTAGGAAAACTGCAGTATTGCAAATATCACAACTGAATCTAGTAGATTTGAATAAGGACAAGCAATGGATACAGAATGCCAAGTTTACAGTAAATGATCACAACTTCTGATGTAAGAAGGTGTACTCTGTAGTCTAACGCGGACCATGAATCATTATTCCTATAGCATTACAAACCAAAATGTTATGACAAGCACATGACCCTGTACCATCAGGAAGTGTGGGGTAAGAGGGCTACTAACAGATGAGTTGCAGAGAGATTTTGGAGGAGAAACAACACAATGATGTGGAGCACTATGTAAAAAATTGCATTCTATGTCCTCAATTGACGTGATAGGCCCGTTTTATATGCGTTTAGTAGGTAATAAGTATGCACTGATGATGAGCGACCATTTTTCAAGATATCTTCTAATGATAGCAATACCAGATCAGAAAGCAAGCACTTTAGCTCAACCCATGTTGTAACAATACCAGAAACTATAGCCACATATCAAAGAACTAATTTTATGAGTGATCTGATGTCTATTGACAGTGCAGAAAATGCGGACTAGTCCATTCACCCACAAGCTAACGATCATAGGGAACGATTCCACCATACCGTAGTGAAGATGTTAAGTCACTATGTGAATAGTCAACATTTAGAATGGGCTTTCTAGACTATGTAGTGAGGGCGTACAACTCAAAAATCCACAATGGGACAGTTCTTTTACTGCACAAAGTGGTATATGGGCAAAAGATGCCATCACCTTTTGATTTAGAGCAGCCAAAGATAAGAACACACTGGGCAAACATGTGAAGCAATTTGTGAAAGTGTTGAAAGAAGTTTGGCAATGAGTGAAATGTGCAACACAAATGCACTGGAGCATTAGGAATGGATTGTGAGTGGATTACCTCAGCATAGAGTAGTGTTCTACTAAACCGCAGACCCCAAAGCGTTTTGACAAATTACCACTGAAAAGGAATTGCCACATGGAGTGGGAGAACCACAGAGTGTGCCTTATGAGTTTAGGTCTAGAGAGAAGTGATAAAATAGCAATGTATTGTTTTTAATTTTGTGCCTGTTTATGTACATAAATATTTTTTTAGTTGGCTGTAGTAGTAAATGTTCTTGCACATATGTGAAACAGAGGTGAATAAAATCCAGCTATTGGAAAATGGAATCTTGCTCTTACGACAACCAAATGTACTTCTCATGGACCAAAAGTGGCTGCTTAAACTCACATTTGACATATGGGAGTTAAGAAATAAAATTCTACATTTACAGAATATGTTTATTATCTTCAGAAGTGGAAAAGGGGCAGATCGTTAACAGATGTACAGAACAAATACCAGGAATTGAAATTTTCTTATGAGACACTTCAGCCTCAGTTACAGCATATGACAGAGGTAATTCCAGAAATGCTAGTACAAAAGAAAAGAGGTTGGTTAGATGCAGATGAGAAGTTATTAAAAATGGTATTGGGGACAGCAGATAAAAATGACATTGCAAATTTAAGTAGTATGATAGGGGAAATACAAGAAATGGCAAAGAACTCAGAACCAGCAGTTGTTTGGCATATACAAACTACATTTTTTTTTATTTAATTGTATCAGAAGCACAAACTATACAAAATGTTCCAAAACATGGTATTATAAGCGTTACAATTACAATTAAATGCGGCATGACCAGTATGCAGCAACTTCGCATGCTTCCTTGGTGGCATTGATGACATTCTGTAGCATGCATGACATTGGGCATAGGCTGCAGCCAAGATGACTCATTGTCTGTTCTTCACCACATTCACATGCTGTGGAGTCGCATGCAAATCCCCACTTTTTCAAGTTGGTCTTCGTTCTTCCAACTACAGAACGCAGCCTGTTGAGTGTCTTCCATATTGACCAGCTGTGTGTCACCAATGGAACGTCAAATAATTCACGACGAGGTAGAGAAAATGATGAAGAATGCCATCATTCAGTCTTCACAAAGCCCGTGGTCATCACCAATGGTTCTCGTCAGGAAGAAGGATGGCAGCTGGCACTTTTGTGTTAATTACAGGAAGCTTAATAAGATAACTAAAAAGGACGTTCATCCCCTTCCATGAATTGACGATACACTGGACTGTCTGAAGGGAGCTAAGTTTTTCTCAAACATGGACATGTACTCGGGATACTGGCAAAACGAAGTAGAGAGGCCGATTGTGAGAAAACTGCATTCATCATGCCTGAGGGCCTGTATGAGTTTACGGTAATGCCGTTTGGTTTGTGTAATGCACGGATGATGGATAATCTTCTAAGTCACCTGAAGTGGATGGTGCGTCTTTGGTATTTAGATGACATTATAGTGTTCTCAGAGACATTTGATGAACACATAAAAAGACTGAGAGCCGTTCATAAGTGTCCTCAACAAGGTGGACTGAAGCTTAATCCAAGAAAGTGTCTCTCTGGAGCAAAAGAAATCAAAATACTTGGACACATTGTGTCAAATGAAGGTGTGCGGCCAGACCCAGAAAAAGTAATATCCATAACAGAATTTCCTATTCCTGAAAAAATTAGACACATGAGAAGCTTCCTCGGATTATGTTCTTATTACCGTCATTTTATCAAAGACTTTTGTATCAAAGCCAGGCCACTCCAAGAGTTGTTAAAAGCTGATGCTAAATTTATCTTGCGTGGTGCTCAACAAGATTTTTTCAGTGTGCTGCGAAAAGCTCTGACGACTGACCCTGTACTTGGTCTGTATGATGAGAGAGCACCTACAGAACTACCCGCAGATGCCAGTGGGTATGGGATCAGTGCTGCTCTGGTGCAATTTCGGCCTCTAGGACACTTACAAAAGCCAAGAGAAACTACACAACTACAGAAAGAGAATGTCTTGCTGTGATCTGGCCCATGTGCAAATTTTGACAGTGTATCTCTGGAAGGCCATTTACAGTTGTTACAGACCACCATTTACTTTGTTAGTTGACAGGTCTTAAGGATCCAACAGGATGACTCGCCAGGTGGGTACTACGTCTTCAAGAGTATGACATTACCATAGTGTACAAAAGTAGAAGAAAACACCAAGATGCTCACTGTCTCTGTGCAAGACCATCAAGACTTTGATGAAGATAGTGACTGTCTCATTGCACTCCAGGATCTCTCTGCTGAGCAGAAGGACTCCAAGATATCTCAAATTATGCTTGCCTTAAATTGGGCAGAGGATGAGAAAGGACAATTTAAGGCAGTTAATGGATTACTTTGCAAGAAAAACTTCGATCCATTTGGAAAGAGGTGGCTACCAGCGATTCCTAAACTCATGCACTTAGATGTTCTACAGAAATGACACACCTAAGGCCGGACATTTAGGATTTATTAAGACATACAATATGATCCGCAAGAGATTTTTCTAGCCAGGCTTATTTAGGAGTGTCCGTCGCTGTGTGTCGCACTGTCAAGAGAGTCACAGGAGAAAGGCAGTTCCTCAGAAACCACCTAGCCGACTCTTACCAATTACACCAGCTGAAACGCCTTTCCAGCGTGTTGGGATTGACCTTCTTGGATGATTCCCAATGTCTGCTAGTGGCAGTAGATGGATTATTGTTCACTGAATATCTGACACGCTATGCCATTACAAAAGCCATGAAAACAGCCGAAGCATTCGAGGTAGCCAAATTCATCATGGAAGACATTGTATTAAAACACGGTGCCCCAAGGTCGTTAATTACAGATTGAGGGAAAGTTTTTCAATTAAATCTTGTGACAGAGATAAAACCGTTGGTGCAACATTACTCATCACATGACAACTGCCTACCACCTGCAAACTAATGGGCTTACTGAACGCCTTAATAAGACCTTGGCTGACATTCTATCAATGTTCGTCAATATTGAGCAGAGCAACTGGGATGAGGTGCTACCTTTGCCTTCAACACCGCCAAACAAGACACCACAGGATTTACGCCATTTTTCCTGGTGCATGGGCGTGAGGCGACTACGACTGCTGTTTCTGTTACATCCTGATGGTGCAGACGACGACCACATCAGCCAGGTGTTAACCAGAGCTGAGGAAGCTCGGCAGTTAGCTCGACTCGGCATGCTGCAGGCTCAAGAAAACGATTATGCTGTGAGTCACCACCGTGTTGTCTACCAGCCCGGTGACCTCATCTGGATCTTCACTCCTGTTCGGAAGGTTGGTCACTCTGAGAAGCTCCTCGGGCGCTACTTTGGACCTTACAAGGTTGCAAAACAGTTGTTTGATGTTACTTATGAAGTTGAAGATTTCGACCCCAACACAAGACGATGAAAGATCAGAGATATGGTCCGTGTCCTTCGAATGAAGCCCTATAAGGATCCTGCAACCCAGGGTAAATTCGAAGCTCCAGCGACAGGCAACGAGCGGAAAGGTGATGAAGAGGATAGCAGCAAAGGAAGTTCTAAGAAGATCACCGCCAGGGCAAACATCAGTCATCGGGAGTCAGAGTATGCAGGACCGATGACTCGTTCCCGGACTAGGAGGACATAACACTGAGACACTGTTCTCTTAAGGAGGGAGCAGTATCGCAGAAGAAGCTGAGTAGCACAGTCACCGTGGCGTAGTGGTTATGATAATAGACTGTTGCATAGAGGGTTGTGAGTTCAGACCTCAACTGAACTGTAAAATTTTAATTTCTATATTCAGTTCGAGTACATTCTAGAAGTATCCACAAATGTCAAGAATCATTGTACTGGAATGTTCTGTCATGTGTTCTGGCCGGAGGCAGTTCGCTCCGTGCTCTTGTATGTCCAAGTGCTGAATAAACCTTCATTAAGTGAAGTTAGTGTTCGTCATTCATTTAATTACACTTTCTTCTGCGTGAGAGGATGGTATACAGTGAGAAAATGGATAAAGTTAATTCAAACTGCCAAAAGGAGTGAAGTCCTGCACATGTGGGTTTCTGAGCTGTATTGATCTTTTTGTCTGGTTTTATGAAGGTTCCATTGTTGACATTGTTATGCAGTGTCACTGTTGATTTTGCTTTTCGTGCTGTCAAAGTGCGTGATTATTGTTTTCGTGTGATATCCAGTAGCATTCTGTTTTCACTGATAGTGGAATATCCAGAATCATGCAACAGTGGTAAGTCTAGAAAAAACTAAGAACAATGTCACATGAAATAGGAGAGCACTGCAACTGTATGAAGATTTGTACTGATACGCTAAATGATGCAGAAAAGTCTTTAATTTGTATCTAATTTCAGTCTACTGAAGGACTGGAATGAGCAAAGTTGTCACGTGTCAAGACTGATTTCTACTGATATTATTTAATGCTGAAGGCCTTGCAGAGATGAGACAGTAGCAACTTTACATTATTATACGTTTCATTATAAGAACAATGAGAGAGAAAGCTATGAAGGAACTGACTGTTAGTCAACAGGCCTTTATATCACTGCATGGGATTTTTTTTATAAAAAAAAGATTAAAAACTAGTAGGATTTCTTTAAAAAATGATGTTTCAGTTGACAAATGAGGCAAACACAGAATCAAGCTCATAAACTTTCAGCAGAAACAGAGTAAAGCACCTGCATTCACATCATGTAGTTTAAAGGGGGGTTCAGTCATTACAGCATACATAAAGCATGAAAACTGTATTTGCCTGAAGAACTAATGATCAACAAGACATTTAAAGAGCTTTCAAGAGGCACATCCTAACTGTTCAGCATGATATGAAACCTGTCATAAAATATTTAATATTAAATTTTATATCTCGTTTGGTTTACCTTGAAGTGATATATGCAGTACTTGCAATAAGTTTTCTGCAACTTTCAAAGCTCCAGAGGCCCAGATTACACGTGTAACACATGGAAAGAAAAGATTAGGCATTCAAAATAATAATAAGAGAGATATGACTGAATGTGAACTACACCGCAACTGACACTTTATATCAGCGTAAAAGATAATCTCAACAGAGAAGCATAGTAAATTTATAAGCACTGAATCGATAAGTATAGATTTACCATGGAATTTTCTGTCTCCAACATCAGCACCAATGTTGTCTATTATTAAGTGCCAGCTTTATAGCTATTTATATACATCAACTCTCCGACAAACAGGCAGTATTTTATGTTTACCCTGAAACACTACAGAAGAAAGGTTCAAATGAAAAAATAAATAAAAATAAGACTACAATTCTAGATTCAGAGGTTAAAACTTTGGAAATCTTCTGTGACATGTGTGGGGGTTTAAAACAAAAACTATCCTCTTTTCAGGTTCATTCACTATCTCGTCCATCATGCAAAGTGTTTTGAAACTATTTGTGTGATATACCCAGTTAGAGGAAATTCATATTTGGAAAGTGACAAAGACATGGGCCTTATCAGGCATAAAACAAAAGCAGAGTTTCTGAAGCACAGAATGGACATAATTAATGATGCACATGTCAAACCCACTCCTTTTAACATTGTTGAAGTTGATGACCTTAATGATACATGAGAGATCTGATTTCTTGCAACCAAGACACTTACCAAATTGCTCAATTCCATCTTAAATTATTAAGGAGATGGAGGTAGAACGTCATCATCTAAGGCTTGGCAAATAGGCGACACGAACAGTGGACCTTGAATCACATCAGTTATGACTGCTCCTGCTGCGCAAATGGTAGAGGAAACAGAATTTGCAGAAGGAGATTTTTGTTCCCTTTGTCCTGTTATGAAGGTAAGCTATGAACCCTAGGAACACCAAGCACGGAAAAAATTGCCCGTACATTTTTATTTTTTCAAAATGTCATGGCAAATATCCTTCTATGTTTTTGGGTCTTTTTCTATTTGTCTGTTGCCTTGTAATACACTATGCTGTATGTTTCTATGGTTAAATTTTTATAATTGCAAGTACAAAAAAGGAATTTTATGCCCAAGGGCACATTTTGCCCGGGGTTGGTACTCCACGCGACCGTAATTCTTATTATCTTCCCCACAACGACCAAGTATGGGCAAAATTTGCCAGTACGTTTTTCTTTCTTTTATTCAATTGGCAATCTTGAACATGAGTTTTACTGTGGTTTGTTGAGCGTCTAATAGTTGAGTTTCACTTTCATTGTTGATTTTAGACTTGCCATTATTACTATTAGCAGTTTGTCACAGTAGAGCGACGCCTTTATTGTAAAGTAGATTTTGTAAGATGAGTTATAGAGGCTTGAACGACGCAGAAGTTCTTGCAGAACTTTTACTCGACAACGAATTATCAGATTTAAGTGATTTTGAGTCAGATCATACAGAAGTAGAAAAGGATTCCAGTGAAGAAGCGGAGGACAATGAAGAAGAAAGAAACCATGCAGGTAACGCTGCAAATAAATATGTTACACGTTCTGGCAGAGTGTATCTTGCAGAAGCTCCGAGACATAGTAAAAGGGATTTTGGTAATATAGTCCATGAATGTCAAGGAATAACCAGTGCTGGGAAAGTAACAAGCATATGTGAATCATTTAAAAAAATGTTCACTCCTGAATTACTATGGAAAATACTCGACCATACAAATGAAGCTGAAAGAGAAAACGTATCTCCCGTTAGCGATTCTGAAATATATGCATTGATGGAAATTTTAATTCTAATGGGAGTTTACCAGGACTCCAATATTTCTTTATCTGATTTATGGTCAAATTTATTGGGAAGAGCGATTTATAGAGGAGCTATGGGTAAGACAAGAGCATATCAGCTATTGAAAATTCTTCACTTTGATGATAAAGGCACCAGGTCAGAAAGAAGTGTATGCGACAAATTTGCACTGCTGCGTGAAGTATTGAATGAAATATTCCCACGGTACTTCAGAAGTGAACCTGACAATACAACTGATGAAATGTTGTGTCTTTTCAGAGGTTGTTGTCCTTTCAAAGTTTTCCTCGGTGACAAAACTGGAAAATATGGAATATTGGTCAGAATGCTTTGTAGTGCAACTGAACAATTCATAATAAAAATTAAGTGTATGCTGGAAAAGACAGTAGACCTGCCAGTGAATGAGGTCCTCTTGAGATTGTGAAGAGACTGGTGGGGCCAATAAAGAATACAGGCTACAATGTCACAACTGACCGCTTCTACACTTCTGTGGAGTTGGCGGACACTCTCTATAAAGACTACAAACTTACATTGGTTGGGACACTCAAATCAAACAGAAAACATGTACCGCAGGAACTTAAGACGACAGCAGGCAGCACAGCATTCACAGACCCATCTTCTAAGAAGCCGCCAGTAACAATTGTCTCTTACATCACAAAGGAAAAACCAAAGAAAAATCTGTTGATGTTGTCTACACAACATCGTAATGCAGGAGCAGAAGTTGATACACCAAAAAAGAAAACACACATAAACCTGTACTATAATCCCACTAAGGGAGGAGTGGATGCCATAGATCAAATGGTTAGGACATACTCTACAAACAGGGGTACGAGAAGATGGCCACTGTCAACATTCTACAGCCTACTTGATATAGCTGCAGTTAACTCATACATACTATTAAAGATGAATGCGCCTAAATGGAATGAAGGGAAACCAAATGACAGAAAACTGTATCTCCATGAATTAGGCCACGAACTTTTGAAACTATACGTACAAGAGTGAGCCATGGATTTGAAAGGACTCCAGTTGCCTATTATTTGCGCAATGGGAGAGATCCTAGGAAAGAAACTAGAGGGAAACAAAATTGCTGCAAATGAAGAACCAACTAGGAAACCAAGGTGCTACATATGCTTCAAGAATGCAAGTAACCAGAGAGCAAGAGACAACATCACAAAAACCAAGTGAACATGTGGAAGCTGTGGGCGCCATCTGTGTGACTCATTCAGAATCAACCATTTTGTGTGCAGGAGGTAAATGTCATCTATGAGTGAAAAAAAATTTCTCTCCAAGTGAAAAGTGTTTTCCGAGAGTTTTCAGTGTACAATACCATGTATTTTAGCAAGTGTTTTCATTTCTGTTTTTAAAACTTTCTCTCAATGACAAAGCTGTATTATTCAGTTAATAGATCAAAGAGTGCATAGAAACTTCAGACAGCCTTTGCATTCGATTACGAACCTTCTTATCTTGTCTACAAAAACTTTCATAGACCAAGATTTGACCATTCTTGGTTGTTATATTCACCCTATGAGTGTTAAAAAATTAAGCTTTCAATTGTGTTGTCACTATTTCCTGTTAAACTAATATCTCAATGGAAACAGAATTACATAAAATAAATACATATTAGAACAAATTACAAGATTTACAACTTGTTGTAATATGGGCAAAATTTGTCCTTGGTTGGTGCTCCGTGTAACCAAAAATACCTTGGTGTTTCTAGGGTTTAAGAATTATCCATATAATATACTAAAACTAGATTATATCATTATCTGAAATAGTAATTCTTATTTTATAACATAAATCTATTGAGGTATCCTGCTAACAGGAGATCACATGGACAATGTTTCAGGACTGTTACACATTACCAAAGAAACATATCGTGATCTACTAGAACTGGTGGTGTTCTGTGACCTTCTTTACAGACTCTCTCTTCTGGCAGCGAATTTATTGTTTTGTCTATCCCATTTGTGTTTTGTACAAGTAAAAAGAAAAACATGATCACTATGAGATATAAAAAAAAACAGGATTTATTTTTAATAACTGCACTTACGTGTATGTTCCATTAACTATATTTTTGTTGACTGAATGATTGTTGGAAGTAATACACAAGGCGATTTAATAAGGATACAAAAGTTGAAACAATAAAGTATTTGAGTGGTAAAAAATATCTCAGGGTGTTCTACCAGGCTCCATATTAGGCCCAGTCCTGAAGATCAGGATTCGGAAAAAATTCCCAAATCTGTGATCAGTACCCTCAGTAACTTAGAAACTTGGTTTCAGCTAAATCAGTTGAATCTACACATGTCTAAGACTCACGTGATGCAGTTCAAAACCAAACAGCCAAAATGTGAGCAAATTGTACATAACAATCAAGATATAGAAGAAGCTGACTCAATCAAATTCTTAGGTTTAAATGTATATAAAAATTGTACTGGCAGGCACACACTGAATACCTGGCAAACAAACTGAGCAGCTTTGCATTTGCAATGCAAATATTATCAACACAACTGACATGGACACACGAAAAGTAGCATATAAAATCTACTTCAAATCCATTATTAGGTATGGTATTGTTTTTTGGGGTAACTTGACAAACATAGTGCTGATACTAAAAATACAGAAAAAAATCATTCGAAATATGTGCACTGCAAATCACAAAGAACCATGTCGACCATTATTTAGAAAACTTAAAATACTAACTCTGCCATCTTATTATATTTTTGTACACCAGACATGAATTATTTGAGGAAACAATTTTGTCCATTCACATGATACTAGAAACAAAGAAAATTTTACGCTCCCCACCCACTGCCTCAAACTATATGCGTAGGGACCTCAAGACATGGGAATGAAAATTTGTAATAAATTAAAAGGGAATAAGTTGATGCAGATGAATTTAGGTTTACTTAACAGGAAGCTATATGAGGTACTGACATTGAAGTGTTATTACTCAGTGGATGAATTCATGCAAGACAAACTGGAAATTTGAGCTGGATACAATATGTTACATATTCCAAGAAATATCGTTGTAATGTTATTATTTATTGTAGTGCTATTATTTATTAATGTAAAAATCACTGTAACTGTATTATAAATTTTTGACACATCTCCTGTACACAAACCAAATGTACGTCATGAGATGAATAAAACACAATTCACACTGACTTATTAATCTTTATAATTTACTCAAGTTCAATCAAAATAAAAACAGGAAATCTATAAACAATATTATTCCTAAAACCCTGTGTGACAGATGACTAGAATCATAGATGAATAGAATTTTGTCGTGGGAGTTACATAGAGGTTATATAGTGAAAAATGATCTTAATATCCCATTAGTTTCTAAATTTCATAATCTGATTTGACAACTATACTAAGAAACTGAAAAATAGCATTCAAACAAATAAGACACATACGGTCAAATTTTTAAAAATATTTTTTAATTCTTTTATGGAAAACTAAAGAATGGTCATTCAATGCACCTTATAAATTACAAAAGCATATTTCAATAAACACCGAAACTGTGAAGTTTCAAACTTTAAAACTGCTCCCCTGAAAAAAATCTAGAAAATGGAGTTAATCCCTCCTTTCCCAGTAGTCTTCAAATGAAATACCAAAAACTTTGTGCTCAGTAATATGAAAGCTGCAATGCCTGTAAGGCATATTTATAAGCCCAAGTTCAAGATTCTGCTCATCTGTAAATATAAAATTCAACTCTGATGATTGTACCACACAGTAAACATGCCAAGGTCTCTCAGGATACTGGCAAGAATGTTGGTCCCTTATTATCTGTAAGGTACGTCAACTGAAAGTAAATCAATATTTCTGGAATAAAAAGTGAGAATTACAATGAAAGGTTACAAGGCCAAGCTAATACTTGTCTGTCTTTCTTGGTTCTACTACGTAAAAAAATTTCATGTTACACTAGAAGCATGTACAGGTATATCTCACACATGTCCTTAAAAGTAAGTATCCCTCACAGACTCCAGAAATGACATATCCCTTGCCACCGAACTTATATTTTCATGAGACACAGCACTTCTTTCTGTTGGAGTTGAAGTGATGATGTTGTCCTCATGGTTGGACCTTTGTATTTCTTCTGTCATCCAAGCACCAGATGTTGACTGTTGCTGATGTGTCTTAAGGTGCTGCTTGAGACTTTCTCTCCATCGAAAACTTCGACCACAGGTAGTGCATGACAAGTTCCTCTCATCTAAGTGAATCTTCATGTGCTTCTTTACACTGTCTGGGTATGCATAGGATTTACCACACAGCTGACACAAATACGGCCGTTCTCCAGTGTGCTGGCGCATGTGTACTCTCAAGTGACCTGCGTGATAGAAACATTTTCCACAAGTGGGACATTTCAGCATCCGTTCACCACTATGTAAAGTTTTCTGATGCTTGTTGAATGTAGAAGCATCACTGAATGACTTTCCACAGGTAGCACATAAGAATGGTTTCTCACCTGCAATAAAAAAAAATGTTTAAAGTAGCAGACACTAATTGGAAGAAGAAACTAAAAAACATGACTTCACATTATTTGATACTGTAGTCTACAAATGAACTGGCAAAAGGAAAGCAATAAACAGTGTTAAGCGATACTCTTTTCCCTGCAGCTTCCCCCATGCATGTATTTGACACGTGTATTGCACACATCTCCTCCTCCCCAGTTCTCAGGTCAACTCCCCTCCTCTTCCTCTCTCTGTCCATCTCTTCCTACCACCTCCTACTCCCCATCTCTGTCCATCTGCTCATCCTTCTTCCCCTCTGTACCCAACTCCTCTCCCCCTCATGCCTCTGCCAATCTCCTCCTTCCCCCCTCTCCCTGTTCATGACCTCCTCTGTCTCTCTCAACCCCCCCCCCCCCAAACGTGTAACCCCTGCAACACAGGCTGATAAAGCTGGTGATAAAAGCTGGCCTATACTACTCCAACATATCAAATCTGTCATGCAGGGCAGCCTACGCAAGAGGGGCTTGAAAACTGTGCCCCTGATATGTAGGATGTCCTACAAAGCAGGTTGAAAAGGAAAACCAATACTATTCCCAAATAACATGCTTGTCGTGCAGGATGCTTAAACAACAAGGGCTGAAAAAACACTTATTTGCCTGTATTTCTGCTTCTATTGAAACCAAAAAATGCTGATAATAATGAAGTTTGCTGTCTGGGTGTAGAATTTGGCTGAAACCGATAAGCTCAGTTAAAAGAGACATAAAAACAATAACTTCACATTTTCAAAAATGGCAGCAGAAGCTCGGGAGACCAGAGATTTTTCCAATGGACACAAAAATAGAAATGAGAACATACTGAAAGTTTCTGCAAAACATGAAAACCCACTGGTCAAGATAGTTACGTTGACATCACTTCAACACGTCCTATTTCAATATGTGCCAGACATTCCTCAGACTGATAAATTAAGTTTCTACCTGTTTGTCCACTGTAAAATTTAATATTATCATCACATGAGATTTTATATATTCCTGAAGTCGAGGAAACAAGAGTACAAGAAGAAGAAACTAGAAACCCAATTTTCTCAAATTCAAGAATACACAAAATCTCATGCAATGGACAAACAGATAGGGACTTCCCAATTATGTTCAAAGAACACACTCTAAATTGTGAAAGTAACCAATCTATCTTTTACCTGCACTTATGCAACCATAAACACAAACCAGAATGAATACAAAATGCAATGAAAATGCTACAGTTTACCCAAAGGGACTATAATGAAACTCCTGAAATAACTTGAGATTCATACCCACACAGACACTTATCCAGACGAAATTATTGGTGAAAAATGGAACTAAAACACAAACAATGTTTAGAAAACTTTACTGACTTCCTAAAGGAGAAAGGGTGATTTTCAGTGGTTCATGACACCAGGAAATAAATAAAAAACAGCAGAACTCTCAACACAAATTATATACGTATATGATACATGAAAACATATAGTGATACAATCTATGTAATTTAAACTTATTGTAAACACATACACATCAGTGGAGTGGATCGTGAGTGAAGTTAGCTTTCCTATCAAACAAATGTAGGTACAAATAAAAAGTGAGGACCATACATAAAGTTCTGACAAATTTCAACACTCAGGACACTAAATGATGACATCTCAAATGTAAAGCTAATTGTTGCTAACATACATGTAAGCCATACTTAATAATTTTAAACAAAAAACTGTACCATTATTAATATTGGTAGGATTACTTGAAAATGGCATAATAGCCGAAACCACTTGTCTTATGTACATAATGAGCTAATAAAATCAGTGTGCAGCACAAAATGGAAAATTCATACTAAACCATTCATCTTTGGTTACCTGGACAACTACAGTTTTACAAACTTCCAATGTGCTGGAATAGCTGTGGGTCAGCAACTTCTGTTAATCATTACAACAACAAAAAACAGTTTAAAGTTGCAAATTTTACTTTTTTTTATTCACTTGATGACTAATTTTGGGCTGAGACCCAATTTCACATCATCGTAACATAGTCAAAAACGGTATTTCCGAAGATGTGAAAACCATGTCAAAAATGTGCAACAAACAGTTATCTGTACGCGCTGTAACTGTTCATTGCACATTTCGGACATGGTTTTCACGTCTTTGGAAATACAATTTTTGACTATGTTACAATGATTTGACTATCGGTCTCAGCCTGAAGCTAGTCATGGAGTGAATAAAAAAGTAAAAATTGCAACTCTGGACTGGTTTTTTGTTGTAAAAACTATAATTTTAATTTGAAAGAATTTATCTTTGCTGAATTTGTTAGTTAGAAGACTGGAGTTAAGGCAGTTAAAGTTGTGATAAGTTTTGGCCGAGAGAACAGGAAGGAAAGGTTTAGCTCCCTAATTGGAAAGATTTTCTTTCCTTGTGCACTATGGCATCTTTCCTTTGCAAATGTGTATCAGTTGAAACGATTGTGATGAGTATATCATGGAAGAATAGCAATCTCCATAAGTCAAATACAATTGCCCAAGCACAAATTTAGTTTTTATGACTGACTTTGAAGTGGTGAAAAATGATTCCATGGAACAACTTCCAGTTCATTTCTAAGAAATATATGCACTCCAAGGACTTTTTGGTAGGGAGGATGTGGCATGTTAACTTGGATGGAGAGTCACTGTCAGATGTAGAAGTAACTTCAGGTGTGCTGCAGGGAAGTGAGTTGCAGACAATACTAATAGTAATCTCAGACTTTTTGCAGATGATGCAACTGAACTGGTAGACTCTTGAAGATGGATGTAAGCTGTATAAATATACAGTCAATCTTGATAGGATTTCAAAGTGCTGCAAAGATTGGCAACTTGGTTTACATGTTAAGAAATGTAAAACTATGCACTTCACAAAACAAAAAATGTAATATCTTATAACATCAATGAGTCACTGCTGGAATCAGCCAAGTCGTACAATTACCTTGGTGTAACACTTTGAAGGGATATGAAATGAAATGAACACTCATACTCAGTCATGGGTAAACCTGGTGGTAGTCTTTGGTTTATTCGCAGAATACCGGGGAAGTGCAATCAAGTCTACAAAGGAGATTCCTCACAAATCACTTGTATGACCAGTTCTAGAATATTGCTCAAGTGTTTGGGATCTGTACCAAATAGGACTAACAGGGGAAATTGAATGTATATAGACAATGGCAGCAGGAATTGTCACAGGTTTGTTTGATCCACTGGAGAGTGTCACAAAGGTACTGAAGGAACTGAACTGGTAGACTCTTGAAGGTGGATGTAAACTATCCCAAGAAAGCTTAGTTTCAAGACCCGGCTTTAAATGATGACTCTACGAATATACTACAATCCCTTACATAATCACTCCCACAGGGTTTGTGAGGATAAGATTAGAATAATTACTGCATGCACAGAGGCATTCATACACAATTCTTCCCACGCTCCACATGTGAATGGAACGGGAAAGAAACCTAACAATTGTGCAATGGAATGTACGTTCTGCCATGCACCTCATGGTGGTTTGCAGAGTGTAGACACAGGCAAGGGCAACTATCAACAATGGAGTTAAAGAATGGACCAGAACTGTGTTATTCTTAAAGCCTTCATCAGTGTTACCCTTATACTACAGTTGAGTCTCATATAATGTAAGACACAAGATGGCATCTTACTAGAAATGCCTGTTACAACAACACGACATCAAACTTAGTCAAATGAACTGCAGATTCTATGAGGAGGAAAGAATCAGAAGTGCTGCATGTTATAACTTAGGAAACCAAAAGGAGGATTCTTTGGGACAAAAAGTAAAATATCTAATGTGCATCTTTCCAGGCATCCAAATTTTGGTTTCCATTAAAATATAAAAATTAATAGGCTCTATGAATATCAGAAATTATTAAATGCTAAGCACAAGTGTACATGTGGGTTCGAGGACCAATTCATCAATCTTCAACAAATTTTTACTTCAATCTAACCATAGTAAAACATTGTTGAAATACTCCATAATAAAGAATTTTCCTATGTGACATGAGGCCACCTGAGGATTACATATTAATGGGCCAAAGTTGATATCGTGAATAAATAAATTTAATAACAGTGCAAGCAAAAAGATGTTGTAACTTCTAAAATATTGTGTGACTGTGGGCAAGAACAGAAACAGTATTTACCATTTAATGTTCTCCTTTCCCACACAACACTCATAGCCTCTCGGTCAGCAACAACTTTTGGAATGTCCAGAAACACTCCCAAAAGCTTGTCAACATGTAATGGGCTGCTTAGCAAGAAATTAAAAAGAGAGAGATGACTATTAATAAAAATGGACACTGTGAACTGACCTCACTAGTACAGGTCTAGCTTACAGTTGCTGACCACACATTCAGGTAGGTAATGTAAACTGCTTTCCAACAACCTGCCGAGGCCTGGCAAACTGTGTGTAAGTAATATTTTGATTTACACATAAAAACATTTAGACAAATCCTGATTAACCTGACTGTAATCAAGAATCAACAAAACCAAAAGACAGAAGGAAATACAAGGAAGAGAGGGGTGAGAGTGAGTAAGATGGGCAAAATGCTCTACTCAGAAAGCAGCTGGAGGCCCCGTGGGCATGTTATGCAATGGACCTGTGTTTCCTCCGCTACTACAAGAAAACTAGCCAAGTGGCCAAACTGATAAAATCTCAGGAAAGATAACTACAATGGCTAGGCATTAAAACACTGACAAATTAAAAATAATAAAAAGATGGTAAGGGCAAGAACTATGCTGCCCCACTGAGAATGAGCAGGCATGTGCCCCCGGGGTAAGAGCCGGTGAAACGGCACGCCTCCAATCCCTCAAACAGCTGAGGAGGCTAAATCACCCTACCTCAGAGAAAGGAATCGGTACTGTCTTCATGAACAAAATGTAAAACCAAATCAGCCACTTTCGTGTCATCCACTAACACCAAAGGCAGTGAGTTTAACATTTTACCATAAGGTAGCCAAATTAGGGCACTCCAGTAGAATGTGTTCATCATCAGACAGGCATCCCACCGACAGTGGGGTGGATTCTCATGTCATAAAGGGTCACCATGGGAAAGCCAAATGGGGCCAATGCGAAGCCGACAGAGAACGGTGGATTCCCTGTGAGAAACATGAAGGGAAGACTGCCGCGTGATCTTGGTCCCCTGATTAAGAATACTTGGCTGGTGCAAGAATGAACATAACTAAAGGTTTGACTGATGACCACCAATTCTGCAATGAATACACAGCATTGATTCTTCAGGCATCATAGTTCACTGCACCTCGATTGTGTGTAGGCAAAAGCAGTTGTTCTGTCAAGCGATCAGTGTATACCTTTTCTGAACCTCGAAAAGCATCAATGACAGTCAGGAACAGATGGCAAAAAACCATGGGGCCAACAGTCTTTCTGTCCAAATGATACGTTGAAACATATCCAAGGATATGGTACACACAAGGGGGGGTCCGTGATTGTTCTCTGACAAGAGGCAACAGTGGAGGGAGGTGGAGTTCAGAGCAGAGACAATATGCGAACAGCAATTTTGACTCCAGTTCTGGGTCTCTGTTGTGGAAGGTGGAACACAGTACCAGCAAACAGATCATAATAATTTGAATGCTAAAGGGAGTAGCTACTGTGTATTGAATAACTGAGCAGTGGTTGTTGGCACCTGGTCTGTAGTGGTGTGGTGTGCGTACTGTAAGACCTTCGGTACACACACCATCAGATTATTTGACTTGTCGTTCTAACGAAGTAGGCGAGTGTCAGCAATATGTCTTGTGGTCTTATCATGGCGTGTTTATCTTCTGCCGTTAGGTCAGACGATATGTCACTTGCATGCTTAGAGTAGCACATTGACGGTGACCAACTTTAAACAGAACTTGATTAATTTTCACACACATTTATTAAAATAATAACAAGCATAAAAATAACTTAACTTGGTTCTGGATGCTATTTACAATTGACAATCTGAAGTTCCTTTGGTCTTGGTACGTTAATCTTATTCTCACATATCTCTGATACTTGACAAAGTGTCTATACATTTCTCTTCATGACTATGTACAGGAATATGATAATCTTATTAGGCGTAGACTGAAACTTGACTATAGACTAATGCAGACTGACTAATCGGAGGTCTGTACACTCGTTATAATACCTCACGCGTTCAGGTATCACTGTGCGAGTGTGATCCGCGAGGAGAAAAGGTTCTACGTTAGCAGCAATCTCATTGGCTGCGTTACATATTAATACGCGGATCAGCGGAAGCAGAATTTGGTCCGTATTTATGGCAACGCCATCTCGTAGAGCGGAGACGGGCGGGCGTTGCGCATGCGCTGTTGTGCTTAGAGGGGCGCGCTCTAATGGGAAAGTTGTGTACGCGCTGACTACGCGGAACTATGTACACAACAAGTGGGTAGACCCAAGCATCCACGAGTAGGCTGTTCGCAGGGCTAGTCCGAAAGGCACCTGCTGCAAGTTGGACCCACAACAGTTTATCAGGTCCACCATCCCCAATGTCAATGGCTATGCCAAGCCAAGAGCCAGTCTTCCATAATCAAGACAGGACAGGATCAGAGCTTTGTAAAGCTGCAGAAGTGTAGAGCGATCTGTGTCCCAACTGGTGTTACTGAGGCAGCGAAGGGTATTAAGGTGTGACCAACACTTTTGCTTAAATTGGCGAAGATGGGGAAACCACATCAACCATGCATCAAAGACAAGTCCCCTAAAACCTCCACCACTTTGAGCAACTGACCATTGATGTAAGAGTTCTGTTTGTGGATGGACAGTATGACGGAGGCATAAGTGTGTGATGTGTCTTGGCAGCCAGAAACTGAAAGCCATAGGTGAGAGCCCAGGACTGCTTCTCTTGTATGCCATCCTGCAGTAGGGATTCAGCAACACCCACAGTGAGGAGCAATAGTACAAGCGAAAACTATCGGAATACATGGAGGGTGACACTCTAGACCCCACACCTGTAGCTAGATCATTGATACTAGTAGAAAAAGGGGAATACTCAATATAGAGCCCTGCAGGACCCCATTCTCTTGTGAGTGGGGAATGCTGTGGGAAGCATCAACTTCAACCTGGAAAGTACAGTATGATAAGTGCTGGACAAAAATTGGAAGCACACCCTGGAGACCCCACTCATGTAGGGTAAGGAGTATGTGGTGATACCTTTGTAAGTCTAAGACGATAGCAATAAGAAGCAGTCTGGATAGCAGACTCCAGGCAGACCAAATTGTCAGCAACAGAATGGCCTCGACAAAAACTGCCCTGCGATGGAGCCAAAAGGACCTGAGACTCAAGGTACCAACACAGCTGCCGGTGCACCATAAGCTCGCGAAACTTGCAGAGAACATTTGTGAGACTAACTGGGCTGTCCACCTCAAAGGTGCTGGAGAACCCATATGCAATCTCTTAATGATCACAGTGATTTCAGAGGTCCACCAAGGTATGGTCTTCAGACAGTTGGAGTCTGAGGAACAGTGTATCACTAAGTCAGCTGCCAACAGAATGGCTGCGGCTGTACTCTGGATGGCCACACTGATACCTTCATGTGGCGGGGCACTAAGAACGACAGCAGAAGTGAAGATATCCCTGTCAGCACAGTTGAGAGGCCATGTGACTGATGCTGAGGGAAGGAAGGACAATCAGCAAGTAGCCACTGTCACATAGTTCATCACAGACACTCCAATGGACAGAGGGGAGAAGACCAGTGCTGCAAGTGGTAAGATCAATGGCCAAATAAGAGCCATATGCCACACTGAAGTATGCAGAGGCATCACTATTCAAGAAACAAAAATCTAGCTTGAAACATAACCACCTTTCGTAGCTAACAAACTCGATACTTAACTTGCAGTTTCTCAGAGTTCTTCGCTGCAATTATCTCAACCTGAAAGAAAGTGTTGGGCTCCTTGTAATGTCACGATCGATTAGTCAGGTTAATCAAATCTAGTGAATGATGTGGCTAAAATGAAAATATACTTAATAAATTGTTTATTCACAACACAAAGATGACTTAACGCTGATCCAACAAAATATGAAGCAATACTAGCCATTCCACGGCTGCTGCCATTGACCCTTATACTTCTAATGATAAGCGCATATAAATATAGACATTGTTTGAAACAGTAATTCTGTAGTTTACAATTAAAAGTAGATTGGTTTTATTAAACAAGTTACATAATTTGTATTTACAATCTGTAACAATCTTTTCAGAAAATGTAAGCAATATGCCAAAGATCATTGTCAAAATACACGAAATACCTTTCCACAGTAAGTTTTGGTTTGGAAATGTTTATAATATTCTAAATATTGGTTTGAGTCTGATACTAACATAAATCCTGGATCCTTACACACAGTTAAACACGATTACTATCAGGTTTCTTCGTATGAATTTTGCCAATACAAGTTTTATCATTTGTTTACATTTTTAAACATATTTTTCGATTGAAACCATATTTCATCATAATTTTAATACATTTCATCATTTTTATGTTCCGTGTATCTCCATTCAGTCAAATAATATTGTTCCAATGTGTGCTAATTTAGTTATGTAGCTTTGTGTAAGCATCGCAAGATAGTATCAGGTAGTTCGATATTTTCTATACTGCACTCTTCATTGTGTGTCATCCCATTCTGTAACCCACCAAAGTACTGCACATAAGAACTATGGATGAGACTTTGCCGTAGTATGCATGAACCCCAACAGGAGTACGTTATACAATAAACTTGATATTGGTGTCTGTTTGTATTGCGAATTGATGGTTAGTATTACTGTAGTATCGTAGTCGATTGGTACTGCTAAAGCTGTTGCCTCAACATTCCTGTGGGCACCACGAGTGGGGCTTTGAACATCGTCGCCACTGAAGAACCTCCAGGCCGTTGACCAATGAAAAATGCCAGGATGGCGTTATAAGTGGCAGGTGCCAGAGCGCATCTGCTAGTCAAGATCACTTCCATGTTGCTAGTTTGTGCCAAATGTTACATCAGGTTGTTGATAGCTAGCTCTACCGGCAAACATTCAGCGTACTTCTGTGTCAGGCCTCTGCCTGTAACTAGCCATGTCTGCTACATGTCGTCAACACTGCAGCATTTCTTCATCCACAACCTGAGTATAATATATTTATTTAAAGTGCACTTGTGTCTACTAATCTTTTGCTTGTCTATCCAGATTTCTATGGTGACAGATCCTTTGGTCATCTTCCACCCATTTAACTTAGGCAGCAAGGTCACCTTCCACCCATTTATTTTCAGCAGTGAGGATACACAACTGTTACTGACTTGCAGCATAACAGTTCTCAACCAAGCATAAAACATAAACATATTAAGCAAAGAACAATTTAAACAAGTATATACACAATGTTTTTACATAAATAATTAAACATAACTTAATTTTACAAATGTGTTTCTTCCATGTCTTTTCACTCCTCCATAGAATCATTAGTAGAATGGAAATTTGTATTCAATACGCCATCAGCAGGCACCTACTTCTTCTTGAACCTCTTCACAGTATTTTGTTTTCTCTGAAACAACACACATATCTATTACCAATCGATACAACTACAGATTAAAGAATTTTTTTAGGTAATTATACAATGTAATCCTACCTAAACTCAATTCTGGTATTTTGTCTACTTATCCAGTAGTAAGTTAAGTATAGTACTCCAGGTAAATTTATATTATTATTTTCTGCATCATCTGTCTTCCATATCTGTGATATGGTAATGTCTTCCACACGAAAATCATCAGGAAAACCATGTACTCATATTTTTAATAGTTATTTTGTCATCTTGAAAAGATGTAAATTGCATTTCCTCTTAATGACATGTAAGAAAATTAAGTTATAGGCAATGATTTGCAAAACAGTATTTTATAACAAATATGGTTCACTCAGAATAGTGTTACAGTATAATCATCATAACTATTGTTTTAAATTCATTGTTTACAGATAAGATACATAACATTTCATACATATGGTCAAAGGTGTACACAAATAACTCATGAGTATCAGTGTAAAATTCTACCAATTTCAACAAGTGTTAACTTATGTTAGCACTACTTTCACACAGGTGTAGCTCATTTGTCATATCCTCCGTACAGCTTCACAATTGTAATGAAACTGCTGTGTCCAAGTTTAAAGCGCTTCATATTTCTTTCATTTATTTTTGACGATGAACTACTGTTTCAAATTTTGAAATTTATTTCTGAAACTAGCTGACAAAGCCAGCATTGCCCGTGTTTCCATTTTGCCAATTTTCACTGGAAATGAAAACAAAAAATGAACTGTGTTTGTAGTGTAGAACTGAAAAAAATTAATTTCCATGTATTCATGAAAACACCTTTGAAATTATTGTGGTTCATCTGTCTACAATGTGATTTTGTTAACATCATTATGGCCATGCCTGTTCATAGCTCTTTTAACAGCTATTGCTTTTGCCTACTGAAAGTTGTTAAAAGTTCTGTCAGGTTCAGGGACTTCCTTAAGTTGATTTGACTGTAGGATTGTCTTAATAAATTGTCTTAGGATTGTCTTAATAAATGTATTAAAACAGTAAGCATGATGCACCAGTTTTTCATGCATCTCAGTGTTTATGAGATCATATCTCCTGATGTATAATTGATAGGCGGTTCTTACTCCCACAGTGACTGTTGCCTGACAGTAAGGGACAAGTGTACCACATTTGATTGAAATTGGTCCATTGGTTTAGGAGGAGATGTGGAACTTACACACACCCATTTTTATAATCCCATGGATCCAACCTAACTGTAATAGGTACAAATGCACTACCTAAAGTAACATACAAAAATCTGCGCTGGACTGGGACTTCAAGTCAGACATTCCACTTATCGCAAGTGGTTGCCTTATGACTTGGGCTATCCGAGCATGCTGCCCAGACCAACTCAAACTTCCACATGTCACATACCTATCTATTTCTACTCACAGATTATTAATTCATTTACCTATACTCATACATATTGTGATTCCTGTGCAGATTTTTAGAATCAAGACCATGGGAGGTCATAGTGTTTCGTTGCCATTTTCATCACAGGTCCATCTTCACATTAGTATGTAATGTAACAAATTACAGTTTCAAATACTGAAATTTATCCCTGAAATTCAACTTAACTGTAATAGGTATAGATGAACTACCTAAACGGATATATGAAAATTAGTGCTGGACCAGGACTTGAACATGGATTTCACAAAAATGATAACTACAGTCTATGACCTTTCATTGCCTTGATTCTAAAACCATGCACAGGTATCAGGAGATAAGTGAGTATGGGTAAATGAATTAATAATCTATGACAAGAAATAGAAGAATAGAACTCTGACATACAGAAGTTTGGGTAGGTGTGAGGAGTGTGTTCATAGCATAAGTGATTAGGTGACTGGTTGCAGTAAGCGGATGAAACCCAGGTTTGAGTCCAAGGCTGGCACAAATTTTCATATGCTGTTGATGGTACTATGTCTATACCAATGAAAAGAATAAATTTCTTTCAGTTGTTTGAAATTGGAATTAGTGAGGCTGAGTGAGAACTAATAAGAGAAAAACTTTCACAAAATCTTTGACACATATGAATGTGTTATTCATTTGCAGATTGATGTATTTCACTTCAAGACATACTTATCATAAGTTTCACAATAAGTAATAACATGTGTATTCTTATAGCTTTATGATTATGTAGTCAACTGTGTTTTGTAAAATAAGTAAATCATTATTTATATTTAGGTATCAACAGTGAGAAAGGCCAAAAGTAACAAGGACTGACCTCAGCCCAGATAAGACAATCATTCTAGTTGATGGACCACCATGTGTATAAAGAAAGTTCATACACATACTTGTTCTTACTATGTAATATTTACGATTCTATAATCCTCCTCCATTCAGTATAAGTATGTTCTCATGCAAATTGTAAACCAACAGGGTATTCGTGTATTTTCACTGTGTATCAGTGGTATAGCAGTTTCAAAGCATACAACACTTACAACATGAGCAATAGCTGTAGTATGTTCATACAGTACGTTCCATGATTTTATGTAAGTACATAAGTATCTGTGTTTGATTAATGTGTAATTTGTGTAGGTGTACAATCATAAGCATCAAAGTGTTAACAGCACTGAGCACTTCTTACAAAATGTGTTTAGAAGTAATGAAGATATTAGTTGAATAAATGTCAAATTAATTCTCAAGTTCTTTCTTTGTGTACAATCCATGAAGATAGTGAGTATGTATAATATATTTCAATGTGTTTTTTAATCAATCAATGTATACACAAGATACACTACAATCTGTTGACTGTAGAAAGCTACATATCAAGTTTTGATGCTGTCGGGTGTCCTAAGATTTCAATGTTGTTGTTGTTGTTGTGGTCTTCAGTCCTGAGACTGGTTTGATGCAGCTCTCCATGCTACCCTATCCTGTGCAAGGTTCTTCATCTCCCAGTACTTACGACAATCTACACCCTTCTGAATCTGCTTAGTGTATTCATCGCTTGGTCTCCCTACACGATTTTTTACCCTCCATGCTGCCTTCCATTGCTAAATTTGTGATCCCTTGATGCCTCAGGACATGTCCTACCAACCGGTCCCTTCTTCTTGTCAAGTTGTGCCACAAACTCCTCTTCTCCCCAATTCTATGCAATACCTCCTCATCAGTTATGTGATCTAACCATCTAATCTTCAGCATTCTCCTGTAGCACCACATTTCAAAAGCTTCTATTCTCTTTTTGTCTAAACTATTTATCATCCATGTTTCACTTCCATACATGGCTACACTCCATACAAATACTTTCAGAAACGACTTCCTGACACTTAAATCTATACTCGATGTTAACAAATTTCTCTTCTTAAGAAACGCTTTCCTTGCCATTGCCAGTCTACATTTTATATCTTCTCTACTTCGACCATCATCAGCTATTTTGCTCCCCAAATAGCAAAACTCCTTTACTACTTTAAGTATCTCATTTCCTAATCTAATTCCCTCAGCATCACTCGACTTAATTTGACTACATTCCATTATCCTCATTTTGCTTTTGTTGATGTTCATCTTATATCCTTCTTTCAAGACACTGTCCATTCCGTTCAACTCCTCTTCCAAGTCCATTGCTGTCACTGACAGAATTACAATGTCATCGGCGAACCTCAAAGTTTTTATTTCTTCTCCATGGGCTTTAATACCTAATCTGAATTTTTCTTTTGTTTTCTTTACTGCTTGCTCAATATACATTTTGAATAACATCGGGGAGAGGCTACAACCCTGTCTCACTCCCTTCCCCACCACTGCTTCCCTTTCATGCCAATCGACTCTTATAACTGCCAACTGGTTTCTGTACAAATTGTAAATAGCCTTTCACTCCCAGTATTTTACCCCTGCCACCTTTAGAATTTGAAAGAGAGTATTCCAGTCAACATTGTCAAAAGCTTTCTCTAAGTCTACAAATGCTAGAAACATAGGTTTGCCTTTCCTTAATCTTTCTTCTAAGATAAATCACAAGGTCAGTATTGCCTCACGTGTTCCAATATTTCTACGGAATCCAAACTGATCTTCCCTGAGGTCAGCTTCTACCAGTTTTTCCATTCGTCTGTGTTAGTATTTTGCAGCTGTGACTTATTAAACTGATAGTTCGGTAATTTTCACACCTGTCAACACATGCTTTCTTTGGGATTGGAATTATTATATTCTTCTTGAAGTCTGAGGGTATTTCGCCGGTCTCATTCATCTAGTTCACCAGATGGTAGAGTTTTGTCAGGACTGACATTCCCAGGGCCGTCAGTAGTTCTAATGGAATGTTGTCTACTCCCGGGGCCTTGTTTCGACTCAGGTCTTTCAGTGCTCTGTCAAACTCTTCACCCAGTATCGTATCTCCCATTTCATCTTCATCTACATTCTCTTCCATTTCCATAATACTGTCCTGTCCTCAAGTACATTGCCCTTGTATAGACCCTCTATATACTCCTTCCACCTTTCTGCTTTTCCTTCTTTGCTTAGAACTGGGTTTCCATCTGAGCTCTTGATATTCATACAAGTGGTTCTCTTTTCTTCAAAGGTCTCTTTAATTTTCCTGTAGGCAGTATGTATCTTACCCCTAGTGAGATAAGCCTCTACATCCTTACATTTGTCCTCTAGCCATCCCTGCTTAGCCATTTTGCACTTCCTGTTGATCTCATTTTTGAGACGTTTGTATTCCTTTTTGCCTGCTTCATTTACTGCATTTTTATATTTTCTCCTTTCAACAATTAAATTCAATATTTTTTCTGTTACCCAAGGATTTCTACTAGCCCACGTCTTTTTACCTAATTGATCCTCTGCTGCCTTCACTACTTCATCCCTCAGAGCTACTCAATCTTCTTCTACTGTATTTCTTTCCCCCATTCCTGTCAATTGTTCCCTTATGCTCTCCCTGAAACTCTGTACAACCTCTGGTTCTTTCAGTTTATCCAGTTCCCATCTCCTTAAATTCCAACCTTTTTTCAGTTTCTTCAGTTTAAATGTACAGTTCATAACCAATAGATTGTGGTCAGACTCCACATCTGCCCCTGGAAATGTCTTACAATTTAAAACCTGCTTCCTAAATCTCTGTCTTACCATCATATAAACTGTCTAATACCTTCTAGTATCTCCAGGATTCTTCCATGTATATAAACCCTCTTTCATGATTCTTGAACCAAGTGTTAGCTATGATTAAGTTATGCTCTGTGCAAAATTCTACCAGGCAGCTTCCTCTTTCATTTCTTAGCCCCAATCCATATTCACCTACTATGTTTCCTTTTCTCCCTTTTCCTACTCTCGAATTCCAGTCACCCATGACTTTTAAATTTCCATCTCCCTTCACTACCTGAACAATTTCTCGTGGGCTTCATGTCTATCTTGGCCACAATAATGCGTTCACTATGCTGTTTGTAGTAGTTTACCCGCACTCCTATTTTTTTATTCATTATTAAACCTACTCCTGCATTACCCCTATTTAATTTTGTATTTATAACCCTGTATTCACCTGACCAAAAGTCTTGTTCCTCCTGCCACCAAACTTCACTAATTCCCACTATATCTAACTTTAACCTATCAATTTCCCTTTTTAAATTTTCTAACCTACCTGCCCGATTAAGGGATCTGACATTCCACGCTCCGATCCGTAGAACACCAGTTTTCTTTCTCCTGATAACGACACCCTCCTGGGTAGTCCCCGCCCGGAGATCCGAATGGGGGACTATTTTACCTCCGGAATATTTTACCCAAGAGGACGCCATCATCATTTAACCATACAGTAAAGCTGCATGCCCTCGGGAAAAATTACGGCTGTAGTTTCCCCTTGCTTTCAGTTGTTCGCAGTACCAGCACAGCAAGGCCATTTTGGTTAGTGTTACAAGGCTAGATCAGTCGATCATCCAGACTGTTGCCCCTTCAACTACTGAAAAGGCTGCTGCCCCTCTTCAGGAACCACGTTTGTCTGGCCTCTCAACAGATACCCCTCTGTTGCGGTTCCACCTACGGTACGGCCATCTGTATCGCTGAGGCACGCAAGCCTCCCCACCAACGGCAAGGTCCATGGTTCATGGGGGAAGGATGTCCTATTAAGATGTGAAAACGTATACTAACAACATTTAATGAGTTTATAATGTCCTATTATAAACTCATTAAATGTTAATATACGTTTTCACATTCCTATCAGACACACAGTACAAACCTACATCTTATTACCTAGCACAAATATTTACTATATAACATAACTGATCAACACACACCACAGTGCAGAATAAAATTCCATAACACACAGCAACCTCATCATAATTATTATCTTCAAAATACTATAATACATCCTATATTTCATCAATATCTTATCAAATAGTGAAGAAAATCTCTACATATCATCATCACAGCATATACATAATCCTATCTCATCATGCCATCTTAATACACCTAAACAACTTCTCATATTTCACCATAAATGTAAAACGTACTGTCTCCACATTATAAAATACACCACAGTGTATCAATTCTCAAATCACTACATCATCCATCACTTGTTCGCCACTTACAAAAATGACAACTTCATACACTGAGGTCATAAAGTTATGGGTTAGCGATATGCACATATACAAATGGTAGTATCGTATACACAAGTTATAACATGGCATTGCATTGGTGGAGCTGTTATTTGTACTTGGGTGATTCATGTGGTAATGTTTCCGACTTGATTATGGCCGCACTATGGAAATTAACAGACTTTGAATGTGGAATGATAGCTGGAGCTAGACGCATGGTACATTCCATTTCAGAAATTGTTAAGGAATTCAGAATTCTTAGCTCCACAATGTCAGCGGTGTGTTATTACCTCTCACCATGGACAATGCAGTGGCTGATGGCCTTAGCTTAAGGACTGAGATCAGTGATGTTTGCTATGGGCTATGGCAGAAGACGACCAACGTGAGTGCCTTTGCTAACAGCACAACATCGCTGAAGCGTCTCTCCTGGGCTCGTGATCATACCAGTTGGACTCTAGATGACTGAAAAACGAGGGTGGCACAGATCTCACAAAGCCATGGGCCCAGGTTGTCAACAAGGCACTTGGCAAGGTGGTGGTGGCTCTGTAATGGAGTGTGCTGTGTTTACATGAAATAGACTGGGTCCTCTGGTCCATCTGAGACGATCAATGACTGAAAATGATTATGTCTGGCCACTTGGAGACCATTTGTAGCCATTCACTGATGGAATTTTTATGGATGACAATGCGCCATGTCACAAGTTACAACAGTTCACAAATGGTCTCAAGAGCATTCTGGACAATTTGCATGAATGATTTGGTCACACATCGAACATTTATGGAACATATTCCAGAGGTCAGTTCATGCACAAAATCTTGCACTGGCAATACTTTCGCAATTATGGACGGCTGTACAGACTACTGTCTGGTGCTGTCTGCAGGGAACTTGCAATGACATATTGAGTCCATGACACTGAGATGCTACACTACACTTGGCAAAAGGAGGTGTGACATGATATTAAGAGGTATCCCATGATTTTTGTTACTTCAGTGTAATTCTCACCTGTTTTAGCTTTCAAATATTACATATGTGATCTAACAAATAATCTCCTTACTCTACTCCTCTTTTATAGTTGAAAGTACTTGATATACCAAACAGGTGTTCTGTAGGTTTGAAATTTTCAGCTTAATATTTACTCCTCATAACAAATCATTATCAATGTTCTCACTATATTCAACTGCTGACCACAGATCTTGAAAGAGATAATAGAAAACTTACAAGCCTGACTTCCTTAATTTTCAGTTACAAATAAAGTACAAATCTTCCCCAAGTAATTCCAAATTTTGTGTTTTTGGAACTTCTTTGGGACCAAACAGCACAGTAAAAACTTCTTCTCAAACACAGCCAAAATGTGCCCTCTGAAAATCCAAGACAATTCCTCCACTACACAAGCATATCAGTATGAAATACCTGTAGCGTAACCATGGTTCAAAATTTCTCTGCCTTAACCAACTGAATCAAAATTTCATTTTTTTTTTTTTTTTTTTGATGCCTCACTTCTACTAGTGAAACTATTACTTGGACTAGACAGCATTCCATTCATTTTGCTATCTAATTGTACAAAATTGTTTTCTTGATTTTAAACTGTTACTGCATAAATGACATTATCTGTTTAAAAGTGTTATTGTAATATTGTCTAGCTCCCTCTTCCTGCTTTTTTTATTATGAAAATTTTTGCCTAACACACATGAGAAATATTGTTTCACAGGTCACATGACCTTAACATACTGCCTATCATTATGGCACAAAACAGAAAAAAATTTGAAAATACTTAACTTTGTTTGTAGTCCACCAAGTAGATATTACACATAATTAATTGCCACCCACTCTGTTCGTCATCCTCCTTGTCTGCCCCTCTGTTTCACTTCTGGCCCCTATTGTTGTCAGTGCTGTACACATTTGCAATTTGGAGTCGTTTTAATTTTCAATATAGTTTTTGTGATGTGATGGCACCTGAAACTTATAAATTATTAACAAGACTGACCTGACAGTTTTCAACATATTCCAGCTAAATCCACCAAATTAAAATGTAACCACTTTTCATGATTACTCAACTCGGTACTTAACTTGTAGTTTCTCGAAGTCTGTAAACTGAGGTGTGTATCTCTTCGCTCCTATTATCTCCACCTGAAAGAAAGTCTTGGGCTCCTCGTAATGCCAGGATTGTCTCGTCAGGTTAATTAAATCTAGTGAATGTGTCGCCAAAATAAAACAGTACTCAATAAATTGTTTGTTCGCACAACAAAAATGACATAACACTGACCCAACAAAAAATGAGACAATACTAGCCATCCCAGAGCTGCTGTCACTGGTCTTTATATTTCTAACAATAATTGGAAATACAAATACATTCATTATTTGAAGCAGTAATTTTGAAATTTACAGTTAAAAGTTGATTGGTTTACTTACACAATTTATGAACTTTGGATTTACAATTTGTTGCAGCATTTTCAGAATAATTAACATATCAAAATAATACAGTTATCGTCACCAAAGTACATGAAATACCTTTCCACAACAATGTTTCACTGAGAAATGTTTATGACGTCTTAAATACAGATTTGATACTAACATATATACTGGATCTTTACAAATAGTTGAACAATAATTACTATCAGGTTTTCCTGTATGAATTTTGCAAATTCAAGTTTTAATGTTTGTTTACATTTTTTATACCTATTTTGGGACTGAAACAATATTTCATCATCATATTCTGGGTACCTGAATTTCATTACTTCAGTTAACTAATACCGTTAAAATGTGTGCTAATTCACTTGCAAAGCTTCGTCTATACATTGCGAGATTCCATCAGGAATTTCGATATGGTCTGTATTGTATTCTTCATTATGTGTCAACCGATTCTGTTACTTAAGCTTTATGAGCAAATTTTTTATAAATGGCCAATGGTTGTGGTTCAATCCCACAAAAGGTTATATGGATACTGAACTCATCCAGCATTAGGAAGGTTGGGGGTAGCTGTGAAATCAGTGCAGAAAATGTGATCTGACACAATTCACTATGGGTTGGGAGATAAACATTACAGGCAGTAAAATCCAGAGACGTCTTCACACGAACAGTAACAGCTTCCAGAGATGTATCAAGTGGCACGTGTTTGCTGTACAGTTCAGAATGTACATGCAAGCTCTGTGCAACATTCTTTCATAGTCACTGTGATTCTTAAAATAGCCCCGATAGCCATGGAGGGAAGCAGTTCGCATTGCTGGGAACCAAGTTTCCTGGAGGGCAATACAAAAAGCACAGGAAATGCATAATAAATGTTGAAGCTCAGCCAGGTGGTGGAGGAGAACCACTACAGTTCCACTAGAACAGTGGTTCTCAACCTAAAGGTAATTACCATTTGAGGAGTAAAATTAAGTTTTCTGAGAGGTAAAATGAAATTTTTTGAGGGTTGAAAACTAAGCAATCCAATTACATTTCCATCAATTGTTCTCAAAAGATCATTATTACGAGGTGCATTCAAGTTCTAAGGCCTCCGATTTTTTTCTCCGGACTGGAAAGAGAGAGAAACATGCGCATTGTTTTAAAATGAGGCCGCGTTCATTGTCAATACGTCCCAGAGATGGCAGCACCATACGGCAGATGGAATTTTACCGCCAGCGGCGAGAATGAGAACTGTTTTAAATACTTAAAATGGCGACGTTTTCCTTACTTGAACAGCGTGCAATCATTCGTTTTCTGAATTTGCGTGGTGTGAAACCAATTGAAATTCATCTACAGTTGAAGGAGACATGTGGTGATGGAGTTATGGATGTGTCGAAAGTGCGTTCGTGGGCGCGACAGTTTAATGAAGGCAGAACATCGTGTGACAACAAACCGAAACAACCTCGGGCTTGCACAAGCCGGTCTGACGACATGATCGAGAAAGTGGAGAGAATTGTTTTGGTGGATCGCCGAATGACTGTTGAACAGATCGCCTCCAGAGTTGGCATTTCTGTGGGTTCTGTGCATACAATCCTGCATGACGACCTGAAAATGCGAAAAGTGTCATCCAGGTGGGTGCCACGAATGCTGACGGATGACCACATGGCTGCTCGTGTCGTATGTAGCCAAGCAATGTTGACGCACGACGACGGCATGAATGGGACTTTCTTTTCGTCGGTTGTGACAATGGATAAGACGTGGATGCCATTTTTCAATCCAGAAACAAGCGCCAGTCAGCTCAATGGAAGCACACAGATTCACCGCCACCAAAAAAATTTCGGGTAACCGCCAGTGCTGAAAAAATGATGGTGTCCATGTTCTGGGACAGTGAGGGCGTAATCCTTACCCATTGCATTCCAAAGGGCACTACAGTAACAGGTGCATCCTACGAAAATGTTTTGAAGAACAAATTCCTTCCTGCACTGCAACAAAAACGTCCGGGAAGGGCTGCGCGTGTGCTGTTTCACCAAGACAATGCACCCGCACATCGAGCTAACGTTACGCAACAGTTTCTTCGTGATAACAACTTTGAAGTGATTCCTCATGCTCCCTACTCACCTGACCTGGCTCCTAGTGACTTTTGGCTTTTTCCAACAATGAAAGACACTCTTCATGGCCGCACATTCACCAGCGGTGCTGCTATTGCCTCAGCGATTTTCCAGTGGTCAAAACAGACTCCTAAAGAAGCCTTCTCCACTGCCATGGAATCATGGCGTCAGTGTTGTGAAAAATGTGTACATCTGCAGGGCGATTACGTCGACAAGTAACGCCAGTTTCATCGATTTCGGGTGAGTAGTTAATTAGAAAAAAAATCGGAGGCCTTAGAACTTGAATGCACCTCGTACTACCACTATTGCGTACGACTCCTGTGCCTAATCTTACCAGTATCCCACTACCTCCCAAAGTCCCACCGTCTGGCCACAGAGGAGCATTCCCCTTGTAACTCATACCACACAGGACTGGAGCAACTGAATTACATTCTCTGCCGGGATTTTGACTACCTTTCAGCGTGCCCTGAAATGAGAAATGTCCTGCCCACTATCCTTCCCACCCCTCCCACGGAGTATTCCGCCATCCACTGAACCTACACAGTATACTCGTCCATCCCTACCCAACCCCTTATCTCATGACTCATAGCCCTGTAATAGACCTTGACGCAAGACCTGTCCCATACATCCTCCCACCACCATCAACTACTCCAGTCCGGTCACGAATATCACCTATCCCATCAAAGGCAGGACTACCTGTGAAACCAGTCACGTTATCTACAAGCTAAACTGCAACCACTGTGCTGCATTCTATGTGGGCAAGACAACCAACAAGCTGCCTGTTCACATGAATGGGCACCGACAAACTGTGGTCAAGAAACAAGTGGACCACCCTGTTGCTGAACACTCTGCCAAGCATGACTTCCATCATTTCAATGACTGCTTCACAACCTGTGCGATATGGATCCTTCCCACCAACACCAGCTTTTCTGAATAGCGCAGGTGGAAGAACGTTCCTGTAACCCTCTTGGCCTCAACCTTTGTTAGTCTTTGTCCTCACCCATCAAGCCCCTTCCCTGTTCCCATTCCAGCACTACACAGCCGTCTTTCCAATATCACACTCAATCTTTTTACATCTCTCCTTTTCTGCTACTCCCTCCTCCCTCCCCTGTACTCTGTCTAACTTGCAGCACTTCACTGTTCGCCAGCCCCACCATATTATCACTGTCCCTCCCCCTCCCCACCCCAGCCTCCTCCTTACCCCCACCCAGTTGCCACTCCCATCATGCACGGGTGTTGCTGCTCACAGTGTGGTTTCAGTTGCCTGCATGTCTACTTCTATTGTTGACGAAGGCCTTAATGGCTGAAAGTTTTATTTGTGACAGTCTTTTTGTTGTGCCTATCTGCAACTCAGCATCTCCGCTATACAGTGAGTAGCAACTTTCCTTTTCATAATATTATTACATTCCACCCTGGATTTTCCACTGTTTGAGTGACTTTAATATTGATTATGTAAGTTATCAATAACAACTTTTTCTCAATTACTAGCATTAACGTAGTGGACATTACAGGTTCCTCACACAGTCCACCCACTACTCACATATCTTGTGCTTTGTCCAGTACATTTCTGATGATAAAAGTGAGACATATATGCAACAAATGCTAAATATCTCAAGGAAATGTCTTCTCCAAGTTGTAGATAGTACCTGCAGTAGTCCAGAAATTGCCTCATTACTTGATTCGAAACAGATATGTGAATTAATTGACAGCACAACACTGCATTAACTACACAAGGGCTACTTCAGTGCCAGACAAGTATTTTTATTGTTGTTATTATGAGAGTAGTTAGACACAAAGCATTAACAGAAGTAAGAAGTGCAGTAATCAAGTGATTTACAAACAATCACATTTGAACTGGGTTGATTTTAAATGGAGTTGCAGCGTGCAGGTCAAGCAAGTGCCACAATGGAGATGAGTAATAAAGGATAAGTACGTTTTGTAACAAGTGTCCACCCTCACTGTGGATAGTTAGCTTTCTTATCTGAGAAAGAATTATAGCTACCATTTGCAATGCACCTTGAATTCCTTCACCGTTAATTCTGACACACACACACACACACACACACACACACACACACAGAGGAACTAAATATAATTCATCTTTCATCATTTTAGAAATAAAAGTGTGTCACTCTACAGTTTTGTTAGGTGCTAAAGTTGGTCATAATGTAGGGGAGACGACGGGAGGGGGGTAGGGGCAACAGACGGCTGGGGGTTGGTGGGGACACTAGCTAATGTTTGACTGCACTCAAGGGTAATTGTCTAAGAAAGGTTGGAACCACTGCACTAGAGAATCACACTAACCGTATCCTTTTGGTGCATGAAGGGACTAAGGAAGCAGGTCATGCCCCAGGGTCACTTACTGAAACCAGATGCGAGGATATAGCATCAATATACACTGGTTCTGAATCACATTGTGTGGGTGAATCTGGTGACACAGGGGCCACCTGGAACTCTGCCTAAGATACAAAGGTGGAACACGTGGAGTCCAGTGAAATGGGGGTAACTGGAGTCTCCTCCTCCTCGTAGGACATCTTCTTATCCTCCTCCTCAGACAATTTAGATGCCTGTGAAGGCTTGTCTACCTTAATTTCAGGGACAGAGAAGTGCCACGACTGACTGGCCACAGCCCAATTCTACAGTAGCTTGAAGAATAGCAACTAGATAGAAGCATCAAAGCTTCTTCGTACATTCTATGTAGCTCAATCTTGGAATTGTTATACTGAAGAACATTGATTATTTTGCATGTCGCCCTTTGCCTACGACACATCTATGTATATCTCAAAGTTAAGTATTATCACTTACTTTTTGTAATAAAACTCATTAATACAATTTGTTTAAATGTTGTCTAGCAATCCGAGAAAGCTGGTTTCCCAGACATCCCACTATTGACAACTAGGCAGGATTCAACATCCGGCGAGAGTTATAAGAATAACCCAGTGTCTGGGGGGCCACAGATTTTCTTTTGTGTTCTTGCTGGTGTCGTAAGTCTACCTTGTCTTTTCTTTGCAGGGGTGTGTTTACTTGCTTTAATAGTGTCTCTTATCGTGTTTTTGCTTATCGGTGTTTTCAGGTGAGTTTGCAGAAATCTTCTTCACTTGTGTGCTTCTATTTACTGCTTGCCTTGTCTGTTTATTGCATTTATCTCTTCCAATATGAGAAACCCATCTCTCCTGCCCATGCTCAGGCACCTTAGCTGCAAGTGATAGATGCAATGCAGCTAACACAGATGTTTCAGTTTCAGACCAACACACTGCCTCGCTGCTAAACACGGTACAGCAGCTCCTGACAACTCAAGCCACCAATACAGTGCAAAACACAACAACTTGTAGCTCCAAGTGCCATACTGCCTTTTTGCCAGTTTAACAAAAAAGACGAGGAGTGGCTTGAGTGGCTGCAACAGTCTGAAGCCCACATAATTTCTCACAATGTACCATGTACTGTGAAACTACATTATTTTTTTGTCAACGGTGGGAAGTGCAGTGTTTTACTCATTCAGAAATTGTTCCCTAATGTAACTCTGAGTGAACTTTCCTATGATCAGGTTGTTGATTCACTATCTAACTATTATGACCAACAAGTGAATGTGGTAGCAGCTAGGTACCAATTCCTTCATTGCAATAAATGGTCAGAACAAACTTATTGCTAGTGGGTAACAGATTAGCATGGCATTCGAGGAAATGCAAATTCAAATGTGCTTTATATTCGGATGCTATGTTGCCTGATGCAATCATGTACAATGTAACAGATGTCAAACTTCGATAATAGATTTTGAAACAATCAGATCCATCATTTCAGCAAATAGTACAAATATTAGATCAGTCTTGTTCAGGTGCCATGTCGACCGATAAATTTGAGCAGCCACCGATTTGTCGGGTTGTCGTCCCTTGCTTACGACCGGCCCAGGAGGCACCGGCAGCTACCACGCGACGTAAACAGTTCTCCACGGCGTGTAAACAGCTCTCTAAACAGGCAAATGGAATTAAGTCAGCCCTCAGTGCTATTCATGGCACAAACACCAAGACTGCCCATCTAGACACACACAGTTTTACGCTTGTGGCAAGAAAGGTCACATTCAATCCGTAAGTTTGCAATGGAACAAACATACGAATACTAACCACTCACAAAAATCTAGTCACAAGGGCCATATAATCAATGCAGTGTATTCAAAGCCTGCTGTGGGCATTAACAAAACTAACAGGTGAACAGTTTCTTCAGTGCTATGCCAGACCAACAAATGTTTTGTTCATTTGCACATTAGTGGAAAATGTGAAATTTCAGTTGGACACAGGTGCCTCTGTTACATTGTTGAATCATAACACATATGAACTGTCAGGCTCTCCACACCTGTCAAAAACTAGCAAGCACCTGACAGCTTATAATGGACACGACATTCCTATTCTTGGCAAATGTACTTTGCCTGCCATGTATCGCTCACGTACGCGAAATGTGACTTACTGTGCTACAATCACGCGATTGTGAGAACATATTTGGCCTTGATTCATTTGAGTTGTTTGGTTTTAAAATTCAGGACAATGTGTTGTCAATGACTTAAATCAATGCAAAAGGCAATGTAGCTGAAAGACAATGTTGCTGAAAGAATTCCCTGAACTTTTTCCTGAAGGTTTAGGCAAGGCTAAAAATTTTGAGGCACATATTACTATGAACAACAGTGCTCAGCCGAGATTTTTCCAGCCCAGAACTGTTCCCACTGCATTATGGAACAAAGTGGCTGCTGAACTTAAGGAATTGCAAGATATCGGAGCTATTGAGCCTATACAAGCTAGTCAATGGGAAAGTCCATTGGTTTTGCTCCTCAAATCTTCAGGTCACATTCGCCTCTGTGTTGACTTTAAATCTACAGACAACTCACAAACTGTGATTGATACTTATCCATCGCCACGCTCAGAGGATCTCACAGACAGATTAAGCGCTGGTTGCTACTTTTTAAAAACAGATTTGCATGACACACATCTTCAAATACCACAAGATGAAGAATCTCAAAAAGTGTGTGCTGTGAATACTCATTTGGGCTTGTTTAAATATTTGCGTTTGCCTTTTGGCAGTGCTTCCGCACCCATCATTTTCCAATGGTACTTGGAACAGTTGACTGCTCAAGTACCAAACTGTTCAAACTATTTGGACAATATTGTCACAGCAGGTCGTAGACTTGAAAATCACATTAAAAATTTGTGTGCTTTGTTTCGTGTTATCTGATGCAAGACTAAAGTGTAGACTGGAAAAGTGTGATTTTTTAAACCTGAGTTGCAGTATCTTGGTCATGTCATAAACAGTCAAGGTGTACACCCTCTTCAGTCAGATTTTTTACCCATACGGGACCTGCCAGTTCCTCACAATGTCACAGAATTGCAGTCAGTCTTAGGGAAAAATGAACTATTATATTCGGTTCACGCCGAATGCTGCGCAAATAATGGCTCCATTGTATTGCAAGAATGTCCCCTTTGTTTGGACAGATGAGTGCCTAGTAGCTTTACAAAAACTTAAAGATGCATTGCTCAGTGATCGATGCTTAGTTCACTTTGATCCAGACAAACCAGTTGTACTGCAAGTTGAGGCATCCTCTTACGGAATCGGTGCAGTGCTTTCAACAGAATTGGTGATAAAGACAGGCCTATTGCTTTTGCATCAAAAGTGTTGTCCAAAGCTCAAAGTAACTATTCAGAAATAGAGAAAGAGGCATTGGCTATTGTGTAAGGTGTCACCAAATTCCACCACCATTTGTTTGGCAGAAAATTCTACTTAGTAATGGATCACAAGCCACTGCAGTTCTTGTTTCATCCAACGAAGCTGGTTCCTGTACGAACTGCCCAAAAATTGCAAAGATGGGTTTTGTTGTTGTCTCAATACCAATACGAGATTGTGTATTGTCCGACAGTTCACCTTGGTAATGTAGACGCACTTTCATGTCTTCCGATTGGCCTTTGATGCTTCTGCTGCATCTTGTTGTCACATCGATGCTCACGATTCTCAATTTCTTCCATCCTTTCCTCTGAACTACAGGAAAATTGCACAGCCAATGGAAGCTGATTCTGATTTGAACATTTTGATAAAGTACATTCGCACATCTTGGCCTTGTCCCCTGCTCAGCATAAAGAACTCTGTAGGGCGCCGATACTTTGCACACTGGCGTAGCCTCACTATACAGCAAGGTGTGATTCTTGTTCAAAATGACAGCGGAAAGTCACTTATGTTGATCCCCTAAGCTTTGCAAAAAGCAGTGTTTCTGTTACTGCACCAAGGACACTGGGAGATTGTTCATATGAAACAGTTAGCATGTCAACACTGTACTTGGCTGGGTATGGACACCCAAATAGAACAGGTGCCGTCACAGTGTCACACATGTGGGGAAAATCAGTCCGCTCTGTCACAAAAATTCTCTGCTTGGCCCAAGTCGCAATTCCCATGGCAATGTGTGCACATAGGCTTTGCGCGACCTTTCTGGAACGCTCATTGGTTGATTGTGGTGGACTCTTATCGCAAGTATCCTTTTGCTATGCCAATGAACTCGACAACGTCACGAAGCGCAGTTCAGGCACTGTCCTCTATTTTTTTGCCTCGAAGGCTTGTCTGAAGTCATAGTGTCCCAAAGGCCCTCAGTTCACATTAAATGAATTTGAAACATTCTGTGAACGCAATGGCATACAGCATCTAACTAATGCACCGTTCCATTCACAGTCAAACGGTGAAGCGGAATGTTTTGTCAGAACCTTCAAGCAGCAGATGGCCAAACTTGGCACCGCACACACCAGGGATTACATTGTAACTGTTTCTCACCTCCTATCCTTTGCATCCACGAGGTGGACCATTGCAGGCAGAATTGCTTCAGGGTCCGAAGGAAGGTCGCAAGTATCGCTTCATGCCGCATGATATTGTCTTTTACAGGATTTTTAGAGGCAGCAGACGCTGGACACGAGGCGAGGTCCTTTGTTGCCTTGGCACATGCATGTATCTCATTTCAGGCCCAGACGGATTGCAGCACCAACATCACAATCAAATCTGTCACTGACAGTACACAGTGATCCTTCTATGTCTCTTCCCTCAGATTCACGGATTCGAAGGACAGCACGGCCACAGCAGCCGGCAGAGGGTGTCATCATGATGCTGCGGGATGACCCCACGGAGACGGCGCCTTCGCCTCCCCTCGTCCTATCGATGGAGCTGGACCCGCTCACACCACAGCAGCCGATGCCTTCTACATCTTGTTATAGGCCTCAGGAGGTGGACGCACACCCTTCTGGTCGTTTTCTGGGCGACATTTCTGGCAGAGTGAAGGCCAGATGGCAGGGTACAGTCCATCGCAGCATCCACTCTCCTGCCGTTGTTGTGCTCCCTATACAATGATGGTCCGTTGCTTTGGTGGTGGTGTGTGTGTGTGTGTGTGTGGGGGGGGGGGGGGTTACGGCATAAAGTCAAGTGCCGGCACACCAGTCAGGAGTGAGAGCGCACAGAGGGCTGTGAAGAAGACGTCAGCCAACTGAACACTGACTGACTGTCCAGGATGACAACATGACAGCAGTGGCCTCTATGCGAAGAGAACATAAGTGCCGTGCCCCAGTTCTATAGCAGCTTGAAGACTAGCAATTAGATAGAGGCATCAAAGCTCATTACTTTCCTCGTACATTCTATGTAGCTCAATCTTGGAATTTTTATACTGAAGAACATTGATTATTTTGCATGTTGCCCTTTCCTTGTGACATATATACATATTTCTTAAAGTATTATCATTTACTTTTCATAATAAAACTCATTAATATGATTTGTTTTATTGTTGTCTGGTGATTCGAGAAAGCAGGTTTCATAGACACCCCTCAATTGACGACTAGGCAGGATTCAACAATCCTGTTCCAGATCAACAGTAACCTGGGAGGGGAGCATCTTGAGAGACCCCTTTCTGGTGAGAGATGCCGCAGGAGGGTAGTGCTGCTTTTCGGCAGATGCATAGTCAATGCTCCCAAATGTGGTTTGGGGGAAGCAGTATGTGGTGAGGCCCCAACCACCAGCAGAGAGAGTGTAGTCGAGTAGTTCCAAGGACCCGACATAGAAAGCACAAAGGGTGAGGATACTGTTGCTACAGAGGATGACGACGTCATAGTCATAGCATGTCGTCATCATCATATGTACAGGATGCATACTTGGCCCATCAATACTTCAGTTGGCCAAGAGTCTTGTATTCTTGGATTTTCCTTTTTTGTTAGAAGATGGTGCAGTTCGGTGAGTAGGGGAATGGTCCTCTCAGCAGTCGGCATACTTGGGGGAGGGGGAGGGGGGGGGGGAGGAGGCCCAAGGAATGTCTGTATGCAACTGATGTCCACAATCCCAACAGATTGGGCTAGCTTTACAATGTGAACGCATGCCTGACTCTCGTGCATTTAAGGTGTGGCATAAGGTAGTAGAAGGATAGGTTTACAGCATGGAAAGAGAAGTAGCACTGCGCAGGGTCTGGGGGCCCATGTTAGACAAGCACAGACTCACAAAAGAATGAAATGTGTAGGCACATGGTTGACAAACAGATATTGATGCCATGAAAGTTTGGGTCTGGCTGTGGGTCATGCTTGGACAGCCAAATGGTAAGGCGACTGCTCATGATAAGTGGGGAATCTGGGTTCAAGTCCTGGTCCGGCACAAATTTTCCTTGTCATTCCGTTATACACTCATGGTTTTTCACACTGTAACTGCAAATACATTTAATGTATTTCATATCAGTTGTAATCATCACAGTGCTTCTTCCTTCGGACGTGCATGCACTGCAATATTGCATTCGTAAGAGAGTTGTGAGTCACTTGGGGAGGGCAAGAGGGATCAGTGGCAAAGAAATTAAAAATTTTATGGAAATGTGTTAGAAACAAGGAACTGGAACACACATAATCTGTCAAGTCTTTTGGAATGTCATCTTCAGTGTTACAAGGCGTTATCAGCAAATGAAACATCTTCAAACAAATTGACCTGGACACGATTTACAGAAATACTTATGTTTCTAATGACATTAACTGTACCTTCGTTACATAATTTCTGTGCTTCCAAAAGTGATGTTTTTCTTTTATTATATGAATTAAATAAATTTTAGTTCTAATTAAATATTTAATACATTTGTGATGTATGATATGCTTTATGTAGCATACTTATCTTACTTATAACAGAAGTATTACTACATCAACAAAAATAATCAATTTTTGAAAATATAGTGTCATTGGATAGGTAAAAAAATCTATTCACCAAGAGGTGGCTGAGGAATACACATATAAAGGTATTTTAATTTGCAAATTTTCAGAGACAGCAGCTCCCTCTTCTGACGAAAAGCTTGCAGGGGAGGGAAGAGGGGTGACGGAAAAGGACTGGTGATGTTTAGGAAACGAGGAGATTTGGAAAAGTCACCCTGAACCCCAAGTCAAGGGAGACTTACCAAAGAGGATGAGAAGGAAAGACTGAATGTTGGGAACTCCGCTGGATGAGACTCGGAAACCTGACAGCTTAAAGGTGGAAGATAAGATCATACACTTGAGCTAACAAGGGAGGAAAGCTAAGCGCATTGTTTGTGATAGAGGTGGGACGGGGGATTGATAGGTCAGAAAATGAAAGAAATAAAAAACTAAAAGTGAATGAAGAAAGGAACAGTTGCTGTGAAGAAAAGCTGAGACCGAAGAAACTAACACAAATTAAGGCCAGGTGGGTGGTGAGAACCAAGAACATGTTATAACACAGGTTACCACCTGCAGAGTTCTGAGAAACTGGTGTCTTGGAGAATAATACAGATGGCACACATGGTGAAACAGGCACCTAGGTGACGACTGTCATGTTGTAGAGGATGCTCTGTAATAGGATATTCTGTGTTGCCAGTATACAACCTCTTCCTATGCCCATTCATCCTAACTGATAACTTGGTGGTTGTCATGTCGATGTAAATGTCAAACAGTGTTTACATAACAGCTGGTATGCAACACATGTCGTTTTACAGGTGGTTCACCTTTGATAGAATGTGTTTTACCAGTTACAGGACTGGTATAGGTGGTGGTAGGAGAGTGCATAAGGCAAGTCTTACAGAGGGGATAGTCACAGGGGTAGGAAGGAGCATAGGGTCTGACAAGGATATTGTGGAGACTGGGAGGGTAATGAAAAGCTATTCTATTTGTGAAGGGCAAAATGTCAGACACAATGGACCTCATTTCAGGGCACCATTTTAGGAAGTCATAGCCTTTTTGAATTAGCTGATTAATATTTTCAAGACCAGAATAATACTGAGTGACAAGATGTGTACTCCAAAGTTACTTTAAATCTCTGTCTCGCGTATTACCCCATTTTCCACCTTTAACCTCTGAAGTTTTCAAATCTCATCTGCAGTCCTCAACAATCCAGTCTGGTAAGACTTCCCTGACTGCGGGTGCTGAATGACTTTTCCAAACTCTCTCCATTTCATAAACCTCATCAGCCCTTTTCCTTCGGTCCTCTTCTTTTCCCTTCAACCCTTCTGCCAGGAGCCACTGGCTCTGAAAGCTTTCTGATTTAAATACCGTTGTACGTGAATTCTCTTGCAGTCACTTGGTGAGTAAATTTTTTTATCTATCCAATTAGAAGTATTACTGTGACACCTAAATTGGCTTCTGCTGAAAACATTTCCCCACCTTAATATGTGTACCATCTCAAAAGAGTACCTTAATAATGCTGTACTGAATTTCTTTTACATGCACTAATTCTGGGAAGGTAGGATTTCTCACAAATTTTAATATTTGCCCTTACATTTTTCCTTGTCATATACTTATGCAGGCTGCTACGGTTATGAACGCAATTAGAATATCACAAAAAATATGCAATGCGGAGAAAAGAAACACAGCATTTGCAATGTTGCGAGTAAAACTTCAATATAAATTTGAAATTTAGTGGCACTTTTGTAGAAGCCATGCAATATATCTTCTCTCAGCTTTACTTATGTTATAAATTCTTTCCTAATAAAAGAGAGAGAGAAAATTGGAAAATATGATCTGAAATAGCTATTACCAAGAACCATATTCGTGCAATTCCCACTGCATTTGCATTTTAGTGACTAGATACTTTTGAATGTTGCTCAGTTTAGTTACTCCACGAGCTCAACTGACAGTACCCATCGACTCCACTGAACAATGGTCAATACATTTCTCACAATGACTGTTAATACGTCCAATAACATTTCTAATTTTCCAATGCAAAACAGCCAAAAACAAGCCTTGGAGTATATAAAATATAGCTTTATATACAACAAATAGCTGAGCAGAGATTCTTCCACAAAAGGTACTGACACTAAAAAACACTCTTGCATTTAAATGTTGGCAGTCCAAAAGTAATGCAGCAAAGACAGGCCAACCCAAACATATCCAAAATGAATAAATGTATCAAGGGGCAGCTTACATGAAGTTATAGAGGATAATATTGTGAATCTCTTTATGTTTGCAAGTAATTTTTATCGTTTACAGTCACTGAATTATGACACAGATTTGTTTTCTTTTATTTCCTAATGGAACTAAATACTTTTTTTGTGGCATCTGAAATAAGCTTCTAAGAAAACTCCAACGATATAACACGTACTTTAACAACTTAACATGTATGGTACTTGATCAAATACTATAAAGATAACAGCACCGCAAAACCACTGTCCCAACATCAGGAGAACAGATTCCACAAATGTATGCCCTATTGTACCAAATGAAAGCAAACACAGGTATGTTCCTTGTGGTTTTCTGTCTGCTTGAAGCCCACCAGTTTGTGTTCTGATGTTGTAGCAATTAGATATGAATATTGTTAAGGCAAATGTTGCCAAATTATTAGAGCAGCATCCAGTCATGTTAAGCAATTACAAGCTGTCATTGCAAACATTATAAAAAAGTTCTACAAACTGGATGTGTAGAGAATAAAATACGCAAAGGAAAAAGCAGCACAGCTGATGAAAGAAATGAAATTAACACTTAAGCAGCAGTAGCACAGAATGCAAATGTCACTAAGAGGCATCTAAGAAATACGAGAGGGATCAAACAAATTAGTGTCCTAAAACATTACCCAAAATTTGTTACAGTTCTTTGAATGTTATCTATGAAAAGTGCAAAGTGATGCAGCATGTCTATGCAAAATTTTGTTTAAGGAAAGAGTATCATTTACAACAAATTGTATGCATGTCAATCTTCGCAATATGCATGAATTGTCAGCTGAAAATCTACGCTGACTAAAAGAAGTGGATTAAAACAACACTTTTGTTCTATCAAGGTTTGACACGTTTTTGATGACCCTTATCGTTGGTCCCTGTTTTATTGATGAGAAGCTGAATACACTCAATTATCTTGAGTTCCTTAGATATGCTGCCACCACAGTTATTTGAAAACATCGCACTGGACATAAGACAGTCAAGTGTGGTATGAAAATGACAGACACTCTAAAGAAAACATTTGGAGAACAATGGAAGGGCCATTCAGGAAACGCAAAATTGTCTGCACATTCACTGAGCTTAACACTTTTATATTTTTAACTGTAGCAAAAATTAGAACAAGACGTCTATTAGGAAACTACTTCCAAAGGCATGAAAAGACTTATGACAATGGCCTGTGATGCCGTAACTCCAGATGAAATTAATGTGTAGTACTGTCTCTCCAGAATCACTTAACAGCATGTCGCAATGCTCAAGGTCAACATTTTAAGCTCTTGGTATGACAGCCGGGATGGTAAATACACAAATAGCATCTGAGTTACATGTTTGCTTACGTTTGGTATAATACAGCAGACATTTGTGGAACCTCTTCACCTGATGCTGGGACAGCAGTTTGCAGCACTGTTACTTTGATACTACTTGATCAAGTCCCAAACATGTTACGCCTTTTAAGTGCTCTTAGAAGCTCCTTTCAAATGCCACAGAAAAAAGTACATAATTCTGTTCATCATATTTGATGTTTTAGGAAAGCCTGCAACTCATTCATGATTTAAATAATGAAAAATTGCATGAGTTACATGTTTTTCATGCTTAGCATAATGCGTTTTGAGAATTTATCTCGTTTTCAAGTGCATTTGATAACACCAATATTTTGGTGATGTTCGTATGTTTGATTTTCTGCCTCTCTTGCAATGTAGTTGTCCTTTTTAGATTATACTGCAATCAGAAAATCAGACAAAATGAATCTTGGAGTGTTTTTATACACTAATATTAGAAACAGTATTTTTGTCTGCCTGCTTAAAGGTTATGTGCCTCCTCTGTTACACAATGCGCATGTGTGCACACATACACAGGAGTGAGCGCACGAGCGCCCCCCCCCCCCCAATATTGTCCCTATTGAGGTCGAAGACGAGTGTGACAGTGAAGTTAACTGGTTGCATATAACAGGAGTAGGTGAAACCAAGTTAACTGATGGATGTTTTTACTGGTCACCTGACTCCTTTGTGAAAGTTCTAGAGTCATTCAAAGAAAGCCTATGGATAGGGTAGTGTGGAAATACCCAGACCGTGCAATACTAGTTGGTGGTGGCTTTAACCTACTAAGTATAGACTTGGATGTCTATGGACTCAGTGCAGGAGGTACAGACAGTCATGCGAAATACTTTTGTACACTTTTTCTGAAGAAGTGTCTTGAGCACCTAGCTCGGCAGCCCACACGTAATGAAAATATGTTAGATCTTGTAGCTACAAATTGGTTGTACCTTACTGACAATGTCAACATAGAAATGGGGATTAGCAATCATGATGTGATTATGGCTAAGAAAGTTGACAAATCAGTCAAGGAGGATAGGAGACTGTTTCTGCTAGACAGAGCCAATAAGCAGTTGTTAGCATCTCACTTAAGACAGTGAACTGAGACCACTTAGTTCCAGTAAGATGGACATAGAGGAATTATGGGCAAAGTTTAAGCAGATTGTAAATCGTGGTCTGGAGAATTATGTGCCTAGTAGGTGGATAAAGAATGGAAGAGACCCACCATGGGTTAATAACGAAATTCAGAAGATGCTGGTAAAGCAAAGGTTGTTGCACTCTTTGTTCAAAAGACGATGCACAAATGACAACAAGCAAAGGTTAGTGGAGATTTGTGCATTTACAAAAAGATCTGTGTGCAAAGCATACCACAGTTACCATTGTCACAAAAGATCTGGCAGAGACCCCCAGAAATTTCTGGTCCTATGTAAAATCGCTGAGTGAGCCTAAGCCTTCCATTCAGTACCTTGTTGACCAATCTGGCATGGCAAATGAAGATAGCAAAACGTAAGCCAAAGTTTCCAATTTCACAATGAAGAAATCTTTCACTCATGAGAAACATGCAAACATACCATCATTTGAACATCGGACAACATAGTAATAAGCACTTCTGGTGCAGAGAAACAGCTGAAAGATCTGAAAGCAAATAAATCACAAGGTCCGGATGAAATCCTAATTCAGTTTTACAAAGAGTACTCTACCTATTATCAGTTCGAATATCACAAATTTTCTTGAGAGCGAGTACCTTATATCCACAATTCATCATGGTTTTAGAAAGCATTGCTCGTGTGAAACTCAGCTAGCCCTTTTCTCACATGATATACTGCGAACTATGTATGAACAGCAGCAGCTAGATTCCATATTTCTAGATTTCCGGGAAGTATTTGACATGGTTCGCCATTTCAGGCTCTTAACGAAGGTATGAGCATGTGGAAAAGTTCACAGATATGTAATTGGTTTGAAGACTTCTTAAGTAATAAAGCCCAGTATGTTGTCTTCAACGGCGAATGTCCATCAGAGATAAGGGCATCGTCAGGAGTGCCCCAGGGAAGTGTGATAGGACTGCTGTTGCTCTCTATATACATGAGTGATATGGCAGACATTGTGAGCAGCAATCTGCAGTTGTTTGCTGATGACACTGTGGTGTATGTTAAGGTGTTGAAGTTGAGTGCCTGTAGGAAGATACAAGATAACTTACACAAAATTTCTATTTGGTGTGGTGAACGGCAGCTAGCTCTAAATGTGGAAAAATGTTAAGTTAATGCGCATGAGTGAGATGAAAAAACCTGCAATGTTCAGATACAGTATTACCAGTGTCCTGCTTGACACAGTCAAAGTGTTTAAACATCTCGGCATAACACTGCAAAACAATATGAGATGGAATGAGCATGTTAGAACTGTGGTAGGGAAGACAAATAGCCACCTTTGGTTTATTATAAGAACTTTAGGAAAGAGTGGTTCACCTGTAAAAGAGACCACATATAGGACCCTGGTGTAACCAATGGTTGAGCATTGTTTGATTGTTTGGGATCCAAAAAAGGTAGGATTGCAGGAAGACATTGAAGCAATTCAAAGATGGGCTGCTAGGTCTATTACCGGTAGGTTCGAACAACACATGGTTCGAAGAACACGTAAGTGTTACGAAAATGCTTCGGGAACTCAAATTGCAATCCCGGTGGGGTGGGGCAACGTTCTTTCCGAGAAACACTATTGAGAAAATTTAGAGAACCGAAATCTGAAGCTGACTGCCTAACGACTCTACTGCATCAACAAACACTGTGTGTAAGAGCCACAATAATAGGATTTGAGAAATTAGGACTAATATGGTGGCATGAGAATTAGGGCCCATATGAAGGCATATACACAGACATTTTTCTCTTGCTCTATCTGTGAGTGGAACAGGAAGGGAAATAATTAGTAGTGGTAAACAGTACCCTCTGTCATGCACCGTATAGTGGCTTGCAGAGTATCTATGTAGACGTAGATACTGTGAAGATATTATAACACTATAGTTTCACAAAAAGCTTGATCAGTCAAAAGCGTTGTAGTGTTATGGATTACATTATATATATGTAGCTGTCAATTATAAAATGTATTTTTACTAATACTGATATTGAATTATTGATTACATTTTTTAAATATCACATACAATGGATTTAAAGGAGGAACTTGAAATTTCTGTACAACACAAAAAGCAAGAAGGAAAACTGCTTAATGACAAATTAGATAGTGAATCAGTTAACTTTTTCAAATGTTACTCCTGCATATGGTAACTGTAGCAATTTTTCATAAATAAGCATATTTCATTTCCTTGCTCGTGTGTGTGTGTGTGTGTGTGTGTGTGTGTGTGTGTGTGTGTGTAATGGAGGAGGCAAATCAAAATACCATTTCTAACATTAGCATGTAAAAACACTCCAAGTCAGAAGGTTTTTGATACGTACCTCACAAGTGGCTTGTAAACAAATTGCCTTCATATGGGATATTGTCTCAGTTATGTGACTGGATTCACGATTTCCTATCAAAGGGCGTCACTGTTTGTAGTAACTGACAGAAAGTCATCTAGTAAAACAGAAGTGATTGCTGAGGCCCTCGGTACTTCTTTATCTATATAAGCAATTTCAGAGACAATCTGAGCAAGTTGTTTGCAGATGATGCTGTCATTTATCATCTAATAAAGTCATCAGATCAAAACTGATTGCAAAATAATTCAAACATCTGTATGGTGTGAAAACTGGCAACAGACCCTAAATAATGAGAAGTGTGAGGTCATACACACGAGCTCTAAAAAGGAATCTGTTAAACTTCGGTTATACGATAAATCAATCGAATCTAAAGGCCATAAATTTAACTAAACACCAAGGAATTACATTTACGATCAACTTAAATTGAAAAGAACACATAGAAAATGTTGTGGGGATAGCAAACCAAAGACCATGTTTTATTGGCAAAACAGAAGCTGAATGGATCTACTAAAGAGCCTGCTCACACTACGCTTGTCTGTCCTCTTCTGGAGTACTGCTGCATGGTGTGGGATCCTTACGGTATCGGATTAACGGAGTACATCAAGAAAGTTCAAAGAAGGGCAGCACATTATGTATTATTGAGAAATAAGGGAAAGACTGTCAAGGACATGATACAGGATTTGGGGTGGAAATCATTAAACTTTCTCCTCCAAATGCGAAAATATTTTGTTGACACCAACCTACAAAGGGAGAAACAATCATTGTAAAAAAATAGGGAAATCACAGCTCACACGGAAAGATATAGGTGTTTGTTTTTTATTCAGGCTGTTTGAGCCTGAAACAACAGAGAACTATTGTGAAGGTGCTTCTGCAGGTACTTAAGTGTGATTTGCAGAGTAGCCATGTAGGTGTACAATGCAAGAGGGGCAGAAAATCACACATGCACACCACAAATATTAATGTAAACAAATGCACTCAATTTTAAGAATAAATTCTCAAAATATATTGCGAAATGCATGAAAAAATAAGCAACTGGTGCAGATTTTCATTATTTAAATCCAAAAAGTTTAGGCTTCCATTGAACAAAATAACACTAGTGTCATAATTTGGCAACTTATAACAATAAAAATTACTTGCAAACTTCAGAAAATTTGCCATATTGTCTGCTATAACTTGGCGAAAACAGCATCTCAATATATTTATTAATTCTGGATGCATTTGTGGTGGCCTGTCTTAGCTGTCTCACCCTGTATTTACACTTTAAGGAAATAGATAATGTTAGTGTAGTGTCTTGCATTATTTATTGTTTAATTGTGTCAGCACCATTTATTATTATGTTTTATTGTTTACCTCTGTGTAATCCATCAGTTTCCCGGAGATTTGAAATACAGTTATTGCATGAACAGATATTTAATTTTCCATCTCAACATTATTGCAGTTTTTTTTGCACACTATACATCACTGCAGACTTCAAATATTTGCTGCTTATACCTAATATAAGTTCGGTGAATTTTTGTTATTTTATACCGTTTGCTGCTGCTGCCATTATTCTATTCTGTTACAGTCTGTTTGTCTATGCTATGCATGGGTAAGTGATTCTGCATCTATATCTACACTCTGCAAACCACTGTGAGGTGCATGGCAGAGGGTACATCTCAATGTACCAGTTATAAGGGTTTCTTCCTGTACCATTCAGGTATGGAATGTGGGAAGAATGACTGTTTGAATGCCTCTGTGTGTGTGGTAATTATTCTAATCTTATCCTCATGATACCTATGTGAGTGATACGCAAGGGGTTGTAGTATATTCCTAGAGTAATCATTTAAAGCCGGTTCTTGAAACTTTGCTAATTGACTTTCTTGGGACAGTTTATGTCTGTCTTCAAAAGTCTGCCTGTTCACTTCCTTCAGTATCTCTGTGACACTCTCCCACAGATTAAACAAACCTGTGACCACTTGTGCTGCTCTTCTCTGTACACGTTCAATATCCCATGTTAGTTGTATCTGGTACACACTTGAGCCGTATTCTAGGATGGGACGCAAGAGTGATCTGCAAGGAATTCTTTTCTACACTGATTGAACTTCTCCAGTATTCTACCAATACACCGAAATCTACCACCTGCTTTACCCAGGACTGAACCTATGTGATCACTCCATTTCATATCCTGCGGAGTTAAACCCAGGTATTTGTATGAGTTGGTTGATTCCAACAGTGGCTCACAGATATTATAGTCATAGGATACTATGTTTTTTTCCATTTTGTGAAGTGCAAAATTTTACATTTTTGAACATTTAGAGAAAGTTGCAAGATCATTAATATACAACATGAACAGCAAGGGTCCCAACACACTTCCCTGGGGCACACCCAAAGTTACTTCTACATCTGGCGATGATTCTCCATCGAAGATAACATGCTGTGTCCTCCCTACCAAAAAGTCTTCAATCCAACCACAAATTTCACTTGATACCCCATATGATCGTACTTTTGACAATAAGTGTATTGTGGTACTGAGTCAAATGCTTTTTGGAAATAAAGAAATACTGCATCTACCTGACTGCCTTGATCCAAAGCTTTCAGTACGTCATGTGAGAAATGTGAGAGTTGGGTTTCACATGATCTATGTTTATAAGATCCACGCTGGTTGGCACTGAGGAGGTCATTCTGCTCAAGATATCTCATTATGTTTGAGGTCTTTCTTCCGAGAACTGGGCATGATTTATTGCCCAAGGGATCCACGATAGATGTATCAGGGACCCTATATTGCCCCAACTGCACACTCCCCACACCATTACAGAGCCTCTGCTTGAACAGTCTCCCACTGATATGCAGGATTCATGAAGTTTTCTCCATACCCGTACATGTCCATCCACTCAATACAATTTGAAACGAGACTCATCCAACCAGGCAACATGTTTCCAGTCATCAACGGTCCAAAGTCGGTGCTGACAGTCCCAGGCGAGGTGTAAAGCTCTGTATCCTGCAGTCATCAAGGGTACACGAATGGGGCCTCAGCTCTGAAAACCCATATAGATGATGTTTTGTTGAATGGTTCGCACGCTGACACTTGTTGATGGTCCAGCATTAAAATCTGCAGCAAAAGATTTGTATCGTGCAGTCAACAAGGGTACACGAGTGGGCCTTCAGCTCTGAAAGCCCATATCGGTGATGTTTCATTGAATAGTTCACACGCTGACACTTTTTGATGGTCCAGCATTGAAATCTGCAGCAATTTGCTGAAGGGCTGCATTTCTGTCACATTGAATGATTCTCTTCAGTCATCGCTGATCCTGTTCTTGCAGGATCTTTTTCTGGCCTCAGCGATGTTTTACTGGATTCCTGATATTCACAGTACACTCGTGAAATGATAGTACTTAAATCTTGATAGTGTGCCATTGTAGCAGCAGGCAGCAGTAACTGATCTAACAACTACACCAGACACTTGTTGTCTTATATAGGTTTTTCCGACTGCAGTGCCGTATTCGGCCTGTTTACATACCTCTGTATTTGAATGTGCATGCCTATACTAATTTCTTTGGCACTTCAGTGTTTTAGTTGTCTTTTGTATTTTGGCAATCACTGTTGCCACTGTGTCATTGTCACTGATACTAGTTTCAATGTGGGCATCATCAAACACGTCAGGTCTATTTGTTGCCATCAGACTCAATATATTTCCATCATAAGTAGGGTTCCTAACTATCTGTTCTCGGTAGTTTTCAGATGAGGCATTTAGTAAAGTTTCACAGGATCTTATCATGCCCACCACTAACAAAACTGTAATTACTGTTGGATGATTAAAGTCTCCACTGATGATAACAGTATGATTGGGGAATATGCAAGTGAACTGAGGTTTTCTCTGAAGTTTTTGGTTACATCAGGAGATGAGTCGGGTGGGCAATAGAAGGGTCCAATTATCATTTTATGCCCACCCCTGATACTGCATCTTGGCCAAACAATTTCACAAGCAGCTTCATTTTCTATCACGGTGGATTTGAGTTTCTTGTCTACTGCGACAAATACACCACCTCCATTTCCCATTTGCCTATCCTTTCGATATACACTTAAAATTTCCTCCAAAAATCTCACTGCTATCAATTTCAGGCTTCAACAGGTGAACGTGTGGCTCGCACCTCATTGCATGTATTCTTACGTATATGGTCACATAGTGACAACACTTTCATATATGGTCATGTAGTGACAACACGTACAGAAAAATTACTAAGTCATTTGTTATGTGTGATTAATAGTATGATGCAGTTACTGGAATATCCATACATTTATACGGTGAAAATTCTTCATTAATCAAAGGTATTCATGGACAAAAAAAAAAGAATACTGCATACACAAACAAAATTTCAATTATGTTGAGGGAAGTTAAATGATCTATAAATATAATACGTAAGTACACTCATGAGTTAATGAATCAGACAGAGCTGGTGTGTGTGTGTGTGTGTGCGTGTGTGTGTGTGTGTGTGAGAGAGAGAGAGAGAGAGAGAGAGAGAGAGAGAGAGAGAGAGAATATGCCTCTCATCATGGAGAATGGAATAGTTCAAGGTGTCACATAATTGGGATGTTATCATACCATGCTGTTGGTGTGACACTTGAGAACTTGATTGAAGCTAAATTGTTTGTGACCAATAGTTTAATAACTCACCCTTCAAAATCAACCAGGCACTAGAGTATTCAAATACTATGGTGTCAAGGGAGTATCATGAGAACTTTTAGTCCTGAAAAACTGCAACTGCCTGAGTCAATGGCTGCCGGCAGCAACTTAATGACAGGCTGTATTTGACTATCATGGATTATAACAGCAGACAGGTGGTTTGCAGCAAATCCTATCTACCGGTAATTCAACGTTGGGCAACAACAATTCGTTGTAACAGTGCGTACAGGAACACATTCTCAGAGTATAGACAAATACTGCCTGGACTCTGAATTGTGGTACATGTTGGTACACACTGATTGCTGAGTAATATTACACAGAAATTATATGAGACAATGCTTTTCACATGCCATATTTCAGCCAGACATGAAAACAAGGCTGTGTGAAAGAAGTTTACATAGGATTGTGTCAGAATGGTTTGAATGTACAGAGTGCACACATTAGGTGCTTATATGGTCCCCCAAGTCATCTGACCTCTATCATGTAGAGCACATCTGTACTCCACTGTGTGAGTTGTATTTACTGAACACTCCAACCTTTCTCTGTGAGTTGTGGGTAACAGTTGGTCTACCGTGTTAAGGGTAGTTTTCCAGAGCTTTTGTTGTCCCATCGAGTCAGTGGTGTAAAGCGTCTTCACTATTACCAGGTCAGGAGGGGATGCTACTACAGGCTACTATGCATGTTATGTCGTGTATAATTGCTTATGGTCATATAACTGGAAATCTTTTACAGGCCACAGCAGGTGCTTTCTAAAACTAAGCACTATGATATGGCTAAAACAAACTAAGCACTATGATATAGCTAAAACAAACTAAGTCCTCTTTTTAAGGTATGACATACTTGCAATAACATGTAGGTATTAATGCTCTGAATACCAATGCTAATACTGCAGTTAGTGCACCACATACTTTTTCTGAACTTGCGCACCTAACTGAAACCAATGAAACTATCATCACATAAATAATATCTCAGGCAAATGTATCATTATTAAATGAAAGTGATCATAAACAGCCTTTATTTCAGAATAATTTTTATTTTGCTGTCTGCTTGTGAAAACCCAGCAGAGGAGACAGAAGAGGACAACAATGAATTACTACATGAAATGTATTCACAGTAGTGAATATGGACAATCATCAGCTGTATAATGGCATGACGATGATGAAAATTTATGCTGGTTTGGGACTCAAACTGGATTTCCTGGTTGTTTTGGGCGGTGCATACATGCATGCCTGGAGAAATATTGCATCACACTTCTGAACAACACAGGCCCTGTAATGTTGTAAGAATTACTACAGTCTTTATTCTGGCAAACACATGGAATATTTTGTTGTGTTTTGTCCACACTGAAAATGTCTTCCGTTGTCAAGTGGAATATTTTACTTGTGCACAAGTCATAACCGTAAAAAGTTGCTGACATGTATGTACATTGAATGACTGATAGGATGAATAAAGATACAATAAAGATATGTCACTGTCACATCATGTGTTGGGTATTTAATCTTATTGTTATCATATTTTACTCAAATCACTTTAAATCACTGCTTGTGCACACTGTTGTCATTTGTATAATCTATACCAGTAGCAGTTTGCTGTGATTTATGTAAAAGATGATAAGAACGTTAACATTAAATATCCAAAAATGGATGTGACGATGACATATATACACGTCGGGTATTTTTTAAGATTTTAACATGAGCTGAAGCAAAACTTTTCAGTATTTCTCTTGATAATGGCCATATGGCTGGAACTGCAATAGTAGGTTTTGTGAATAAATAATTTCACAGTCAAAGGTGAACGTAAAGTAATTTGGAAAATGTTATGTAACTGTGAACCCCAACTATGAGAAGTTAATCAACAGAGACACTGTCAACATTTTGGTAGCATACTAACTAACATGCTAACGTGTGGTGAAACAGTGTTTGCCACATTCAATCTGCAGACATGCTGAAGCATGTTCACTAATCAAAATTGGAAACTGTGAGCTGTAGCGCAGGAGATTCCTGCTGTGACAAAGACGCCAATGGTGACATTCGTCGTCTTCTTCTTTTTTAAAAATAACATTTTACACTACAGTACGTTTCACAACAGACACTGTGTGGAATATTCATAACCAGCAAAGTGCGATGCCACCACCAGCAAAGACACATACCCTTGTGTGCTGCCTCAGAATTCTGGGCCTAAAGGTTGTCCTTTATTGTCACGACTAGTTATAAGTTTTCTAGATCCTCATAGAACACGGTATGTGCAGTCAATTTTTTTAAATCTTAATTTCTGTCACTGCTATTTATTTGCCATTTTTATCCACTAAAATACACAGCTTTTTCTCTCTCTGACAACATGTGTAATAAAATCTTTGGAAGCTTTGTTATCCCAGAACATGAATTGTAATTCAATACAAAGAATACAAAAACAGCCACACACAATATAATGAAAATAAAGACATATTCAATACCCACACTCTGCTTAAAACTTGGCAAAAGTGTTTTGAAGTACACAAACATATAGAAACAGGAACAAATTAGGAACAGTTCTGATAACTATGAAATAAATGCAAATCTGAAAATTAGCAGACTACATCGCATTTGCACTTAAGACAAAATATGCTTGGTCCAAGTAGGAAGACAGCCATACAAACAACAATTCATATGGTTAAGTAAATAAAACACACCCAATAATGATGGTGAAACAGAGCCAAAACACATCTAGGTGAAAGTGAACAGGAACAAACTTTCGTTTTGTTCAAGGTGACGTCATCAAAGTACTTTATGTTAGGAACATTTAGTAAGCTTCATAAAAGTTCAAGAGTATAGTGTACAACCAGTCTTCAATGTGCATTCAATTAAAATAGTTAACAAGGAGCCAAAAACTAAGTAAGGTGTAAGGCAGGTTTGCTAATTGCCACTAATGATATTTAATTTTCATGTTCAAGAGACAATGAGGAATGTAAAAAGATTAATTGATGTGTGTGTGTATGTGAGATCTGGGGACTGGAGGAGGTGTCATGCACAGAAAATCAGCACAATCTTCGTTGCTGACAACACACAACATGGCTGCAAACGTCAACAGGAATTGAGTTGAGTGCATAATGAAATCTAATGTGCGCTAGCTGAAAGCTATAATATGTGCATAATGAAAATGAAAACTAATGTAACAGTATGCCAAGCTGATGGATATGGTGGATGGTCTAGTTAAACCTGTGCAAGATACACTTGAGGAGGTGAATGAGTTTTATTTTCTCAGAAGCAGAGCATGCAAAGAAGGAAAACTGTAGGAAAAGCATAGTAGCACGGATTGGATAAGGAAAAAGCCTTTCAATAAAAAAATAATCTACTCACATAAAAAATTATCACCCTTAAACCAGAAGAATACTGATGAGAAGCTATGTTTAGAGCACAATTCTGCATGGATGTGAAACATGCACTACAGAGAATGCTGAAAAGCTGCATCAAACATCAAACCAACCTTAAGGTTGATTGGGGGAGGGGAGGAATAAAAAAAATATAAAAACAATAGGAAACTAGAAACACATTTAATTTTCAATAACAGTTAATTTTTCATTGTTAAATCCAGCAAAGGATGAAATCATTTCATTTTCTTAACTATATGGACTTCACCATACCTGTATGGGTTCTTGCATGCTGCACAAGGTTGAAGGCTTTTTTGAAGATTTTCCCACAAACTGAACAACTGTATTTACTTTTGGCATGGACTTCACCTACATGTTTTTTTAATTGAATGTCATCACCAAAAGTAGAAGAACATTCACTACACACATATCTTCCACCACTATCATGTTGTACCATGTGTTGCTTCAGTGCACCCACACGTTTAAATGTCTGACCACATATTTTACACGTAAAATCCGTAATGCTGCAGTTGTCTAAACCACCTTTGTCAGTCTCTGTTGGTGAGACTCCCAGTTTATCAGTTAAGGAACTAAATTCAACTGCTCGAGTTTCAACTTTGACTGAACTGTCGACAGAGATATTAACTGTTTCAACCATTCCACTATTTAAACCATGTCCATTATCCAAACTTGAGAACGCATTGCTGTTGCTGTTATTGCAATCACTGTTTTTTAAAGTATTTATAGTAGACAATTGTAGCTCAGAAGAATCTGACGTATTATTTTGTGTATGTTTATTTAACATACCATTATTTTCAATAGTTGAGGTCTGAAATTGTAGAGCTGTGTTTATTACAATTGCATCTATATTATTTTCCAGGGCAGTTTTCTCTTCCTGCTCAGAACTGTGGTTTGTCTTTGCTAAATGCAAAGAATTCACATCAACACATGGGATCTTCTGCTCTATGTGTGACACGGACTGTTGTTCCAGCACAGAGCATGTAAGCTTTTGGCTAGCTGAGACAGCTGAACTACTGTTAGGTGATGAATTACAAGAAAGGTATTTGCTCCCCGAAATGTCTGGTCTGGAACTATTTTGTGCAAGTTCACTTTTTACTGGCTGGCTAAGTGATTCTGAGAAATTACTTGTTGCTTCCTCAAAACTCTCTGTGTACTCAAAAGTACTATGCAGACTATCTCCATTAAGGTTTTGTTCAAGCAAATCTAACCCCTCAAACCTCTGATTACATGCTGACGATGTGAATACTTCTTCCTTTGGTGAAAGTTGCAAGGTTTTTTCTACATCTGGGCTCGGAAAATTGAGGGCTGCTTCAGTTACAATTGATTCGATCGGCACATGCAGAGCGTCTTCCTGTTGATTACTTGATCGGTCTAGAGAGCCCATCATGTTGACACTATCTAAACATTCTATACTGTGCACAGTATGTAAACCCATGTGTTGTTTCAACATTCTTACACATTCAAAAGTCTGATCACAGAGAGAGCACACAAAGCTTCTAAAAGCATCACCTCTATCGAGGAAGCAGTCAAGCAGTGCATCAGTATCACCTGAAGAACAGTCTTCAGACGCATTTCGTGCTCGATACGGTATCTGATAAATGCGAAAGAGATCGCGTAACATATCTTCACCGAGTCCAAGCTGAGCCTTAACCTGTTGTGTGTACACATTAACCTGCCAGCCCTGCGAACCTGAACGACATGAAGAATGCAAAGGGAGACGATGATGACATGCCTGGCATGCAAAACACAATGCTGAATACAGTCCACTGGACCGCCGAACATCTTCGTGCAGCTGCAGCTGCCCAGAGCAACAACAAGGGCATCCCAATAATGGTCCTAAGGCTTCCTGCAGACATGTGAGCTCCAGCAGACGTACTCCTTCCGCCCGTACCATACCTGCAAATATGCAATGGTCACAATTAAATGAAAATAACAGGCTGTTTGAAGGGGTTTGAAAGATGACATAAAAATGCAAGTACATAGCTGGAAATGACATGAATTTAAAAAAAAGAAAAATTGCAAGCAAATAGCTGGAAATATCAATTGCAGCAACATAATTACATAGTTACAATAATTTAAGATCTGTACCCACAGCCGATTTAAGGCCCAGGCAACACAAGCAGCTGCTTGGGGTGTCAAGCTGAGAAGGGCACCAAAGGTGCCCCCTTATGCAAAATGTTTGCAGCCGGTGTAGCAAAAACAATATTTATGAGGAAACGACAGATGGAAATGGGAGCAACAAATGACATGTTGCTCGTGTGGAAAATGGAAGGGACGGAGGTGTGTGTGTGTGTGTGTGTGTGTGTGTGTGTGTGTCTCCAGACGAATCTGTTCTGGTTATACTCTAGATAGAAAAAATTGTCTCACTGTGCAGCCTTTTGTGGTCACAATGATTAGTTACAGCCCTTGCAGTATACAATTCAAAAGGCATACACTGGAGTACGAAGATGTTACAGTGGGATCACAGGATGCCTCAGCCTAGAGATTAAACTGTAATGCAAAAACAGTGTTTCCCCCCCCCCCCCCCCCCACTTCAGATACGAATCAACAACACAGCCAGTCATATCTGTCTAACGAATATATCAAACAATGGAAAAATGACAATATTATGAGAAGGATAGACTGCAACTCACTGTATACGTAGATATTGAGTTACATACAGGCACAACAAAAGGACTGTGAAGAAGTAAGGTTTTGACCAAAAAGGCCTTCATCAGAATTAGACCACACACACACACACACACACACACACACACAACCACAGTCTCTGGCTGCTAAGGCCAGTCTGCATCTATCTGCGACTCAACAATTTTATGATGTGGTGAGGTGAGAAGCAATCCATCCTTTTCATAATACTACAAATATATGCTTATGACAATTGCGATTAGGATACAGAAAGCAACAAGACTATTGCAAAGTCAACATATGTAATACTGTGAACACAGTCCACTGGACAGATCATCAGATCATAGACAATACCTATTTTCTTTGATTTAACAAAAGCATCTGACTGTGTCGACTATGTTCAACATTGGTTCACTTCATACCCGGAAAGTAGGAAGCAGAAGGTTCTCCTCCTGCATGAACAAACAAGTAAGAGAGTTGAGTACGGATGGGATCATACAAAGTTGGTGTGCCCACAGGGTCAACAACTAAACATGACAGACGACTTAAAAAAAATTGTCTTTGAAGATGATAATTGTTATTGTGAAAGACAATGAATGTAATGTAAATGATGCAGTTTATAGGATAGTTGGTAATATCAGCATGTGGCTTTGAAAGAAAATTAACACTTAACTGCAACAAAATGCAATAAGCACATATTTTCTGACATGGAACCCTTAATGATAAGATTTTCCCACATGATGTGTTCACTGTCAGTGAAGTTGAGTGTTTTAAATTCTTACGACTGAGCTGGAAAGCAATCTTGGAAGGGTCACCTTCACGATCTTATGCAAAAACTCAATCATGTTAATTTCACTGTAAGAATAATTTCCACTGCCTCTTACACTGAAACACAAAGGCTTCTTTACTTTGCTACTTCAATTCTATTATCTCATATGGTGTTATATTTCGGGGCAACTCTGTGCACTCTTCAAGAATATGCTTAACCTAAAAAAAGGACAGTCAGACTGATCTACAGTATCACCCACAGACTTCATTTAGGCCCTTTTTACATTTTTTTATTAATATTTTGTTTATAAAATTTCTAATCAGCATTCTGTAAACTATGAACTGACTTGTTCCATGACTTTGGCTTGCATGGTCCCATCGAACATGATAAATAAAAATTTCTCTCTGAAATGCAAGGATCATCACTTTTAATAAGAAACTTCTTGGAATATTAAAACTGTACGGTGGACTGACTCGAACTCGGGACTTTGCCTTTCGCAGGCAAATACTCTACCGACTGAGTGCTCAAGCATGATTCACGACACATCCTCACATCTTTACTTCTGCCAGTACCTCATCTCCTATCCTTCAGACGTCATAGAAGCACTCATCCGAAACTTGCAGGACTAGAACTTCTGGAAAAAAGGATATTGCAGTTTCATGCCGTATCCTTTCTTCCAGAAGTGCTAGTACTGCTTTTAGTTAGCTTTCAGACAATATTTGCTGTGGCCTTGTAATGATTTAATTGGTTTCTCTCGAAGTAAGCTTGGCTGATGAACATTTTTACTTCTCTCCAAATGTGTTCTTATTTATTTTATTTATATTATATACTCTAATCTCCTAACATCTTTTGCCAAAAGTTTAGAAATTACTGCTGTTCTGTGCATGTGTTTGATAAATTACTTAAACACTATGCCTCAAGGGCTAAAATGGTGTTTATTTCACTCTCACTCCAACATTTACTTGAGGAACAACTCTCTTAATAGCAATATGACATTCTGGCTATAGCGCAACAATCCTACTGCTATTGCAAATAAGAGTATACAAATTGCCAATTGTCCAACTGTATTAAAATATTTTGAGTTCAATAGTTTGGGGCTATTTTCTTGTGCAGGATACCTGCAAGTGATGTTGCTTAATGGTAGTGCTGGTGGAGTTTGAGCTGGCAATAGCACATCTGAGTGTTAAGCCCTTTTGTAACCCATTATGAACAGATGACGATTATTTAACAGACTGGTTACATCTCAGTGAAGACTGCAATATTTATCAACATATGAAGCTAAAAAGAATGAAGACTTTTTCATTTTAAAAGACTCTTCATCTCTGCATTTGAACTTATCTACTGTATTCAAGCCTTGGTCATCTTCTACAACTCTTAACTCTCACACTTCCTTCCATTACCAAAATGACAATTCCGTGATGCATTATGGATGTGTCCTAGATTCTTTCTTTTAGTCAAGTTGTGCCACAAATTTCTTGTTTCATCAGTTTCATTCATTATGTCCCCATGTATTATTCGATCTAACCATCTGATCTTGAGCATTCTTCTATAGCACCAAAATCAAAAGTTTCCAGTTTTTATAGTGTCTGGGATGCCTTTCATCCATTTTTTCACTGGCATGCAAGGCCACAGTCCAGACAAATATCTTCAGAAAAGACTTCCTAACATTTAAATATAAATTACATGTTTCTCATTTTCAGAAACAGTTTTCTTGGTATTGCTGGTCTGCATTTTATCTCTTCCTTTCCTTAGCCATAATCAGTTATTTTGCCATCAAACAACAATACTCATCTACCACTCTCAATGTCTCATTTCCTAATCTAATTCCCTCATAACTGCCTGATTTATTTTGATATTATTCCATTACCCTCATTTTACTTTCATTCAGGTTCATCTTATAAACTCTTTTCAAGATACTATTCATCCCATTCAACTGCTCTACAAAGCCCTTAGCTGGCTCTGACACAATTACAATGCCATCGGCAAACTTATTTCTTCTCCTTAAACTTTAATTCCTTTTCCAAATTTCTCCTTGGTTTCCTTCAAGCTTGCTCAATACAAATTATATAAGTATAGGTTTAACTTTCTTCAACCTGTCTTCCAAGATAAGTTGTAGGGTCAATATTGCCCCGAGTTTTCCTGCATTTCTCCGGACCCCAAACTGACCTTCCCTAACATTGACCTCTATCAGTTGTTCCATTCTTCTGTAAATAATTAGTGTCGATATTTTGCAACCAGCACTTTTTAAACTGATGATTCTATAGTAATCGTACCTGTGAGCACCTGCCTTCTTTGGAACTGGAATTACTATATTCTTCTTGAAGTCTGAGGGTATTTCACCTGTCTCATATATCTTGCACACCACGTGGGGCAATTCTGCTATGGGTGGCTCTCCCAAAGTTCTCAATATTTCTGAGGGAGTGTCGTCTACTCGAAATGCCTCGTTTCCATTTAGGTCTTTCACTGAGGCACAAGCTGCCCCACCTTGGCAAGGCCAGTTGCCTGTGGGAGGATCTGTAACCTAGGTGAGGTTACATTACCCTTACGGCATTCCAATGATTTTTTATTGCCTTAAAAGAGCAAACTACAGTGGGCACATGTGATTATTTTTAAAAATAATTGTTTGCATTTTACTGCATAGATACTGTTCTTTAGCAATAACATCATCCAAAATAACAACACAGTAACATATTACACACAGAGCTTTTCAGCTTTGTCTCTCGCAACATGAATTACCATGTCAATGACAGTTGAAATTTCTAAGCTGCATGTAAATGTTGGTTCTAGGCATCTCCAATACCCCCTAAAAGACTGATTGAAACACTTTGTAAAAATTGGTACAGAATTCCATTCAAGACTATTTATAGACAACATGCACAAATTCTAATGTAAATGATGATAAAAATTACAGACATTACAGCAATCTTAGATTTTTTCTTCAACCTTTTAGTACACTCCTGGACCCGCCTTGAATTATAGTGTCTAAGTAAGGAATGAAGAAGTATTAAGAAGAGTTGGAGAAGAAAGAAACATGCTGAAAGTCATCAGAAAGAGAAAATGGAACTGGATTGGACATTGTTTGAGGAGGGACTGTTTACTGAAGAAAGGAATAAAAGGAATAGTGGACAGAAAAAGGGGAAGAGGAAAAAGAAGATATCAAATGCTGAGCAATATCAAAGGAAGCAAATATTCAGAAGTGAAAAGACCTTAAGGCAGAATACCATACTACTACTACTACTACTACTACTACGAGCATAGATATTGAGTTGAATGTGGAACTAGGTTTCAAATTTGTACGCATATGCACATATGAGACGTTTCATTGTACGCAGTAACATCATATTTCCGAAACTTCCTGAAAAATTAAACTGTGAGATAGACTGGGACTCAAACCCAGAACTTTGCCTTTCATGGACAATATTGTTACTAGCTAAGCTATCCAGGTATGTCTTGCAACTTGTTGCCACTGCTATACTGTCAATACATCTCTCTTGCTTTCCAAACTTCAGAGTAGTTCATCAGCATACACTGTGGGACTAGCACCCCTGGAAGAAAGTATACTGTGGAGAAATGGCTTATCCACACCCTTTGGGATTCTTTCGGAATGAAAACAGGAGACTGGTACTGGCACAAGTGAAGCTGTGCACCTATGAGTTGCACCAGGATAGAACAGTCAGTACGACACTGCCTATGAAGCACAGTCTGGGACTGCTAAGATCTTAGCTCTGCCGCAGTTTAGCACCATCTACATACCTCTCCAAACTCTTTGGGCACTAACAAGCTAGACAACATAATAATTGACAACATAAAAACATAGAAGCATTCAGAAATTTATTAAAAATTTGTATACACCCGGATCGCTATAACAAAGTGACTGATAGCTAGCTAGCTGTTTATAGGACAACTACCAGAGCAAGAACAAATCAGAAAACAACCTCAATGTGCCTTTGTTCTGCTCACCCTTTTCATAATGCACTGCTATCTGATGGACTGGTTGTCACAGTCAGATGCGAATTACACTTCTAATGGATAATGTAATGGTGTGTGTTTTGGTCCTTTGTCTGACATTTTAGTTTACAGAAAAGACTGGCTGAAGCTAGCAGTGAAAATTCTATCATACTCTAAAAATGCAAAGTCAATACTGCATGTTAATGTATACAGCACAGAATTGCACAGCTATTGCTGCCACAGCAATGTATAATAACTGTGAATCAGCATCATCTTCTACACCCAAATGTGCTTGTGTGTCACTCACTTTATTCTGGTCGAGGTGTAGTTCAAAAGATGACTCAAACAAACACACAATTAAAAGAAATGATATGCCAGATAAAGTGTACAAAGGCATACAAGGTATGATGAAAATAAGATAACATGGCAATGATGCCAGTCAATGAGAAATCACTAAAGCAGAGGAAGAGTAATGTCTATACAGGCAGACAATTCCACAAAACATAATTATCACCAATTAAAAAAATGTTTTTCACAAAGGAAGAAGTGGGCTTTAGAAGTTCCAAAAATATAAAAGTTAATTCAGCTGAGTACGAGAAACGATCTTGTAATTTTTGAATAATGGTATGCTGCTTGGGTATAACACAGCCAAGTGATATGAAATGGAACAAGTATGTAGATGTAGAATTTTCACTGCTAGCTTCAGCCAGTCTTGATGTGCAACCCACTCTTTGAGTGCTACTCGAGTATTTGGGACCCCAACAGGTCAGGTTAAAGGCTGACATCGAAGTAATTCTGAGGCATACTGGTAGATTCGAAATACAAACTTTGATCATCACAGAAATGTTTCGTGAACTCAAATGTGGTTCCCTGAACAGAAGACAAAGTTCTTATCACAAACCATTGTTGAGAAAATTTAGAGAACTGGCAATTGCTGCTGACTGCACAACAATTCTACTACTGCTAATACATGTCTAGCATAAGGACCATGAACACAAGTTAACATAAATTAGCCGTCATACGGGCATGCATAGACAGTGGTTTTTCCTTTGTTTCATTAGTGAGTGGAATCGGAAAGGGAATGATTAGTAGTGCTACAAGATACTCTCCACCATACACTGTACAGTGGGTTGCTGAGTATGTATGTAGATGTAGATGTTGATACAACAGAATGCGCCCTTTTGCAGATTGTAAATGGAATTATAGATCTACACAGTGAGTAAGAATGACAAATTTAGCAGCTACAGCTGGATGATGTGTTCCATTGATGCTCCACAATTTTCAAAGTTTTGACCGTGATAAACTGATGCTGCAGTGTTCATCTTTGGTATGGTAGTGTAAAAGGTGTCACATATTCAGCTAAATAAAAAATCTACACAATTTGAATGTTTATTTACACATACAAACCGACTTACATTTTTTTGTATGCACCCATGTGTGGCATATAGGTCCAATTCAAAATTCTAGATTCTAATGTTTATGTTGTTTCTGCATCACCTTTCTGTGATTGTATTAATATTCATATGTAACACAATATACTGCTTATTTTTTTCTTCAATTGCCATAAAAAAAACTTTTACCATATCATCAACTGTAAACTTACAATAGGCCACATCTAATACCATTGCATATTAACATGGGGAGGGGGAGGGGGGGGGGGAGAAACAAGTTATTTAGGATATTTTTCAGAATTTTTGGACACTTACAAATTTATATTTCCAAGAATTTTCAAAAGTTGTGAGTGTTGCACATAACCTATTATGTAGTCAATCAGCATTTGAGATTTACAAGTTGCCGTAAATACTTAACATTATAAGTTATATTATTTTTCTCTTTTAACAGGAGCGTATACTGCCTGCATTTATTGGAAACTGATGATATTGTTGAATTTGTTACTGGCTTTCGGCTGAAGAATATTTCACAGAAATAGTAAATTTTGTACCATGTTTTTCTGTTGTTGTAACAGATATGTCATTTTGACTCTAAAAGGTTACCAGACCCACTAAAGGGAATCAGCAATCTTACTTGAAAGCTATTCATTACTGTAATTGCACTAGGCACAATGCAGCCACACTGTTTATGCTGTTCTCAGGCACAGGATGAGATGGTTGGTGTTCGTAAGCAACTAGGAATCATCGTGACTACTGTACGGCAATTGGAAGCTGCTGTGAGGGCTACTGAGAGCCATTTCCCACAGTTATTAAAGGTGCACTGAGAGCCACTTAGCAGAGATACTAAAGGTCTGTCCTCTTCTGTGGATACTGTCTCTTTTGCAGGAAATACAGGATGTGTCACTCAACATCCACTTCAGTGTGTGTGACTTATCAATGGCAGGTCTAGGCGTCCTGTGTAGGAGAGACAAGGACCAGGAACAGGATGATACAGCTACCCCCTTAACCAACAAGTTCGAGGTGCTATCTTCCACTGTAACCAAAATGAGCCAGGGAGACTTCACTTACCGGAAAAATGTGCACAGTCCAGTGTGAAGGGAGGTAAAAACAAAGGGGGAAGGAGGTCTATCAATTATCTGCAAGTCAAACATACAGCTAATAACGGTCCCCCTTATGAAAATGCCAACAGTGGACTGGAAAAAACACCACCCACATTCAGTGTGTATGCCTGGGGGTCTCATTCCACATTTATCAATGGGGCTACTCCAATAGTCACTGAGGAAAAAGGGTGTAACCAACTGCAAAGTGAGGCTCATGTTGGGAAAAATGTTGTTTTTCATCTGGGATCCAGAGCTGTACTTATATCATTCCAGTGACTGGCAGAAAAGGTTGACATTATTAGCCTCACTCATATTGTTTCAACAAAGCTCACAATCTGCAGCATGGTCCCCATAACAGAACGTGGCCTCCTGGTTCTCAATCAGGTGGAAGGTTTGAACCTTAGACAAAAGATATGCTAAGCTGCAACTTCCTTGACTTGTACCATAGTGCTGAGATCTAGAGGGTCCCCCAAAATGAATAAATTCTGCACTACACAACAGAGGCTGTTACCCAGGTATCAGAGGGTTTTTTAGACTGGGCCAAAATACTAATCAGAAAAAATATTATGTAAAAGTATAGTGTGCTTGCCTGTTTCAAAATTTGTTCAAATGGCTCTGAGCACTATGGGACTTAACTTCTGAGGTCATCAGTCCCCTAGAACTTAGAACTACTTAAACCTAACCAACCTAAGGACATCACACACGTCCATGCCTGAGGCAGGATTCGAACCTGCAACCATAGCGGTCTTGCGGTTCCAGACTGTAGCACCTAGAACTGCTCGGCCACTCCAGACAGCTTGCCTGTATCAATGAAACTTTAACTTACTTGTTAGATTATAATGACATGCTGAACAAAGGTTCTAAACTGGAAGACAATTCTGAGTTTGAGCCAGGAGATTTTTAAAAATTATTTTGCATGCACCAGGACAATGAAATACATTTCAACTTTTGCATTTTGTAAGTTTAAAGGCCTTCATTTCTGTCCTGACACCATCTTGTGGTAACAACATTCTGAGAGCTTTCTGTTCTCTTAGCGTAACAGATTTTTTTGGCTGTCATTATGGAAAATACTGTACAGGCGTTAATACTTGTTATGTGCACTGCAAAAAGCATGCATAAATCTCAGAATGAAATCAAAACACTACTGATATACTGAAGACAATGTTAGGAAAACAACAGAAAGGTTCAGTCATGTTATTCAATTCACTGAAATAAAAGAATAAAGGTCCTAATTATTTGTAGAAGTGGAAGTAACAACTCACTGTGTAGCTGATGGTAACTCACTATGTAGCTGAGTGGCTGATATACTCATAAACAAGTCTGCAGACCTTGCCAAGTGTTCAGACAATTTTGCTGACCTAAATAGTACAGTTTACACATCAACCTGCATGGTTACACTGTCCTGGTTGACTGCATTGTGCCAGCACTGCAGGATGAGCTGTAATAGTCAGCCCTGAAGGTCTCTGTCTGAAAGCTTGGCAGCATTTCAGTCATGCTTGTGTGCCTATCGAACGCTCAGTCTCACCCACACAGCAAACAGTTACCCTTACTTCTTCCATTATTTACATTTGACCAAGTGAGATGAGGTCTAGATTTCAAAAGAAAAATAATATATAATAAGAACAATGAAAGCTACTTTGGGAAGAGGATACTGAGGGGTGTGAACTATTAATAATTAAAAGCTATTATTGGATTTGGCATACAATCACCTTCCACATCCCTCTGGCATAGCTGAGAAGCTGTAGTTGTGAGTATATGGGATGAACATAAGACTGAAAAGTGTGCCCCAAATAAGGTGCATCAGACTGAACTATTTACCATGAATTATATAGTTTTGACTGTTTGGCCACTTAAGTTTTCAAGTAGCGATACCCTGAGGAATTTTTTGAGCATGCTCGGTAGTAAAGGCCTCTGTGCAATAGATGGTACAGGACTTTCGGACATGTGTGCAACTCTTTTGTCAGTATGGTTTAACGAAATCAGGATGGCTAATCAAACTAGAAAGAAAAAGTTCCTGAGAATTCCAGGTATGGGGAGGAAAATGGTGTCATTTGTTAGAAGCTACTGATAAATTAATTGTGAGTGGGGGTAGGGGAGCATACAGCAATAACAACTTTTCTTTCATCACAGCTGAGATACACTAGCCGTAAGTAAGAGTTTAATCACAGTTTTTAAACACTGATAATTTTTATGGAATAATGTTCATATAATTAACAGACTTTGAAATATTAAGTATTTTAATATTTGTGACTTTTAAAACTCAATAAAATTAAATTACGAGATTTTATGAAATTCCTGAAGTTCCCTGAGATTTCCCCTGATTTTTCCAGTAAAATGTAATTTCCTGAGAATTCCAGGTTTTCAAGAAGAATTGCCACCCTGGGGTCCTCAGGTTACTTGTGAAGTTTGTTTCAGAAATTACTCTTGGTCAGTAATAACATACCAAGTAAAACAACACAAAAATTGTGGACGTGAAGTTTCAACTAAAATAATTTATTCATTGACCAAGGCAAACATTTAATTTTATTTGTGAAATATGTGCCCTATGGAAAGCAGAAGAAAAAACTTTCTGTACTTTGCCGTGAATTTTAAAGGAATCTCAAATTAAGCTAGTAACAGTCAGGGTAGATGGGAGGTGCAACGGAAATCCAGTTTGCCATGCAGACAGGAGTTAGTGCAAGGGGCATATCAACAAGTTCACTCTTCCAGACTCACCAAGTGCCCTTGATGTGTGCAGTGAAAAAGACTAAAACTGTGTTTCTTATCAAAGAATGTTATATGATATGGATCGACCAAAGGAGGCAGTTGTTTAAGACACTGACATCATGTTTAAGAGGATGGAGTTGGTTCTATCTGACCATCCTGATTTAGATTTGTCCTAAATAACTTCAGGCAAATACCGGCATTGTTTCTTCATTAAGACCATGGCCGACAACCTGTCCTATTCTCAGAAAGCTATTTGTTTTACGTGCATTATGATGACAAACCCAACACTGTTCTAATAATAATAATAATAATAACAACAACAACAATACATGGCAGCTAGAATGGAGAACAATCTCCAATACATTGGGATGGGTAACGGCTGTTGTGGGACACAATCAGTAGGGAAAGGCTGAGGGCAAAGGGGTCAAATGGGGATGGTCAAAGATGGAAGCCTTTAGAGGATGACGGCAAGGCAAATATGGCCTTATGGCATATGCTGGAGGGGGATTTCTTAGCAGAGAATGAGTTGACACTCAGAAGAGGATCAGAGTGGTATAGACATTGAACCAGGTATTCAAATCATCATGTAATATGGTGATGACTGCATAATATGTAAAACACATAACAATAATAAAGTAACTGAATGCTACTTATTACGGGATATGAAATTCTTGACTGGCCTGTGGAAGCAGATGAGTGACAGTGTGGTACAGGTTTTAGCAAAGGTTGTGAAAGTTTTTCTCAGGACACTGGTGATATTGGGAATACTGCTCAGTGGTTATATAGGCTGTGGTAATGGAGTCTGTATTTTGCAATTTACATTCATTGATTTTGCTAACTTACAACCAATATTATCAGCTTCCTAACTAACCTGGACCTCAGGCTATGCTACAGGCCAGTCTCTTACCACAATTAATGTTACATTCCATCCAAGAGCTTGCATCACCATATCAATTTTCACTCACTGTTATACTAGGGTCAAGGTTGTAACATGGGTGACAACAATGAAGTAAAATGAGATTTTCACTCTGCAGCGGAGTGTGCGCTGATATGAAACTTCCTGGCAGATTAAAACTGTGTGCCAGACCGAGACTCGAACTCGGGACCTTTGCCTTTCGCGGGCAAGTGCTCTACCAACTGAGCCACCCAAGCACGACTCACGCCCTGTCCTCACAGCTTTACTTCCGCCAGTGCCTCGTCTCCTACCTTCCAAACTTTACAGAAGCTCTCCTGCCAACCTTGCAGGACTAGCACTCCTGAAAGAAAGGATATTGCAGAGACATGGCCTAGCCACAGCCTGGGGGATGTTTCCAGAATGAGATTTTCACTCTGCAGCGGAGTGTGCGTTGATATGAAACTTTCTGGCAGATTAAAACTGTGTGCCGGACCGAGACTTGAACTTGGGACCTTCGCCTTTCGCGGGCAAGTGCTCTACCGACTGAGCCACCCAAGCTCACAGGAGAGCTTCTGTAAAGTTTGGAAGGTAGGAGACGAGGTACTGGCGGAAGTAAAGCTGTGAGGACGGGGCGTGAGTCGTGCTTGGGTGGCTCAGTCGGTAGAGCACTTGCCCGCGAAAGGCAAAGGTCCCGAGTTCGAGTCTTGGTCCGGCACACAGTTTTAATCTGCCAGGAAGTTTCATATCAGCGCACACTCCGCTGCAGAGTGAAAATCTCATTCTACTTCATTGTTTCAACAATGAAGTAGTCATTGTTTCAACAATGAAATAGTCTGCAATAAAACACACTAATTTCTAGTTCAAAAACCAAGTGAAACAGGTAGGATTATTTAGAATAGTAAGGGTCTGGAAAGGGGGAGTAAAAAAAAAAAATGAATACTAGACAACAGGAAAACATTAGGATTTGAAGCATGGAATGTCAGAAACTTGAATGTGGTATGAAAGCTAGAAAATCAGAAAATTGAAATGTAAAGGCTAAGTCTAGATACAGTGAGGATCAGTGAAGCAAAATGGAAGAAGGTAAGAATTTCTGGTTTGATGAATATAGGATAATATCAACAGTAGCAGCAAATGGTATAAGGGTTGATTGGTTGGTTTGTGGGGGTCGAAGGGAACAGATACAAAGGTCATCAGTCCCATGCTCCACGACAATAAAAACTCACAAGGTGCAAAAACAAGTAAAAGAGGTAACAAGGGATGACACAGAACAAGAAAGACACAGAACTAGAAAGACACAGACAAAGACCAGAAAACAAGGAAATAATAGCACATAGAGATTTACAGTGGTTGGCCGACCATGGCAACAAAAAAGGAAAAGCCAACCACCAAGAAACACACTAAAACCACAATGTAAAACTGTAGGGCAGAGGTCAGACTCAAAACAGAAAAGGACACAAACCCTTTGATCGAGCTCCCTGCATGAATAAAACTCAAAACTAGGTCTGCCACTGCAGTGTCATCCGATAAAAGTGCAGGGAGTGTATCAGGCAGCGTAAACATCTGCCTGAGTGCAGTTAAAAATGGACAGGCCAACAGGATGTGGACCACTGTCCACATTGATCCACAGCGGCAGAGAGGTGGGTCCTCACGGCGCAAGAGATGACCATGCTTCATCCAGGTGTGGCCAATGCGGAGCTGGCAGAGAACGACTGAGTCCTTGCGGGAGGCTCGTAAGGAGGAGCACCACATGTCAGTAGTCTCCTTGACGGCCCGAGGTTTGTTGGGTGAAGGCAGGGTGTGCCATTCTTCACCCCAGGTGCGAAGTACCTTCTGCCGCAAAACTGGCCTGAGGTCACTCTCCGAAAGGCCAACCTCCAAGGCTGGAGAACCGACAGCCTGTTTGGCCAGCATGTCAATACGTTCATTTTCCAGGATGCCGACATGATCCTGGGTCCACACAAAGATCACAGAGTGGTCGCAACGGGCAAGAGTATGGAGGGCCTCCTGGATAGCCATCACCAGATGAGAGCGAGGTAAACACCGGTCGATAGCTTGTAAACCACTCAGGGAGTCACTACAGATAACGAAGGACTCACCTGAGCAGCAGCTGATATACTCTAGGGCGCGAGAGATGGCGACCAACTCACCAGTGAAAACACTGGAGCAATGAGTGTTGTTTATAATGATCCCCTAGGGTAAGAGCATAACCGACACGACCAGCAACCATCGAACAACGTCAGAGTCTTGAAATGCGGCAAGGATTGAAAGAAAGCGGCGGCAGAGAGCCTCAGGAGAGACTCAGTCCTTCAGGCCCTGTGACAAATCGAGCCGAAGGTATGGACGGGGCATGCACCACAGGGGGGTAGATGTATATGGGCCCGGAAAACAGGAGGGAGTGGGAAAAACTCAATCCCAGAGAGAAGAGCCCGGACATGAACTGAGATCGTACACCCTGATTGGGGCCGCCACTCTGGCAGGTGGACGGTAACTGGGATGTGTGGGCGAGCTACAAAAGTGGGCAGCGTAAGCAGCCAGTAATCATTGGCGCTGGATCCGCAATGGAGAGACACCAACCTCCACAAGTATGCTAGTGACAGGGCTTGTGCGGGAAGCTCCAGTGGCACATCGGATTCCGCTATGAAGGATGGGGTCAAGCAACCGTAACACGGAAGGGGATGCCGAACCGTAAGCCAGGCTCCCATAATCTAGATGGGACTGGATTAATACCTGGTACAGCCGTAAAAGGGTAGTTTGATCAGCACCCCAGCTGGTGTGACTCAAGCAACGAAGAGTATTAAGATGCCACCAGCACGTTTGTTTAAGCTGCCGATATGATGGAGCCAAGTCAAGCGGGTATCAAAAACCAATCCCAAAAACCGATGCGTCTCTACCCCCGAAAGAGGTTCGCCATCAAGATAAAGCCGTGGCTCAGGGTGAACAGTGCGACACCGGCAGAAATGCATAACACAGGTCTTGGCAGCCGAAAACTGGAAGCCAGTTGCCTGCTGCGCCTTGCGGAGAGCGCTCTGCAGCTCCCGTTCAGCAGCTGCAATGCCAGTGGAGCTATAGTATAAGCAAAAGTCATCAGCATACAAGGAAGGTGAGACAGACATTCCCACCACCACAGTGAGCCCATTAATTACAACTGAAAAGAGGCAGACACTCAAGACGTATCCTTGTGGGACCCCATTCTCCTGAACTCAGCAGGAACTATGGAAGGCCGCAACTTGCACGCAGAAAGAACGAAGCGACAGAAAATTTTGTATGAAAATCGGGAGCGGACCCCGAAGACCCCACCTATGAAGTGTGGTGAGGATGTGATGTCGCCATGTCGTATCATACGCCTTCCGCATGTCAAAAAAGACGGCAACCAGATGCAGATGGGGGGCAAATGCCGTATGGATGGCAGACTCCAGGCTCACCAGATTATCAGTGGCAGAGTGGCCCTTACGGAACCCACCCTGGGACGGAGCCATAAGGCTAGGGACTCAAGCAGCCAACTCAACCTCCAGCTCACCATGCGTTCGAGCATCTTGCAAGGAACGTTGGCGAGGCTAATGGGGCGGTAGCTGTCCACCTCCAATGGGTTCTTGCCAGGTTTCAACACAGGGATTACGATGCTTTCCCGTAATTGCAATGGGAACTCACCCTCAACCCAAATGCGGTTGAAAAGGTCTAGGAGGCGTCGCTACCAGTCCACCAAGAGGTGTCTGAGCACCTGACAGTGGATGCAATCTGGCCCGGGAGCCGTATCAGGGCAAGCAGCTAGGGCACTTTGGCATTCCCACTCACTGAATGGTACATTGTACGAGTCAGGGTGATGTGTGTGAAATGAAAGGCTCCGACGTTCCAACCGCTCTTTCACGGAGTGGAAGGCCTGCGGGTAATTCGCAGAAATGGAACTGTGAGCAAAATGCTCTGCTAAGTGGTTTGCAATCGTGTCAGAGTCAGTACAGATTGCTCCACTCAGTGAAAGCGCAGGTACGCTGATGGGGGTCCAATAGCCATAGAGTCGCCTAATCTTGGCCCAAATCTGCAATGGAGAGGTACGAAGGCCAATGGTGGAGACATACCTTTCCCAGCACTCCAGTTTGCGCCGGCAAATGCGGCGGCAGGCTCGCATGCGGAGCCGTTTAAAGGCGATGAGGTGTTCCAATGAGGGATGCTGCTTGTGACGCTGGAGGGCTCGCCTGCGATCTTTAATCACCTCAGCAATCTCGGGGAACCACCAAGACACAGTCCTCCGCCAAGAGGACCCAGAACAACAGGGAATGGCGGCAGATTCTGCAGCAGTAACGATGCATCAATGGCATCATTGGAAAGAGGCTCAATAGTGGCAATGGAGGTGAACAAGTCCCAGTCAGACTTATTCATAGCGCATCTGCAGGGGCGCCCAGAAGAGTGACGCTGTGGCAGTGACAGAAAGATCGGAACATGGTCACTACTGCACAAGTCATCATGCACACTCCAATGGACACACAGTAATAGGCTAGGGCTGCCGATCGAAAGGTCGATGGCTGAGTACACATGTGCCACACTGAAATGTGTAAAGGCATCATTATTTAAAAGAGAAAGGTCGAGCTGTGCCAACACTTGCTCAACGACGCTGCCTCGGCCTGTTGTCACTGATCCACCCCACAGAGAGTTATGGGTGTTGAAGTCGCCCAGTAACAGAAAAGGTGGTGGCAATTGGACTATCAGTGCGGCCAGGACATGCAGCGGGACAACACCATCTGGTGACGATAGAGACTGCAGACAGTAACAGGCTGAGGCGTCCACACCCGAACAGCGACAGCCTCTAAAGGTGTTTGTAGAGGGCTACACTCGCTGTAAAGAGAGTGAAGGACATAGATACAGACGCCACCAGATACCCTCTCATAAGCTGACCGGTTCTTATAATAACCCCGATAGCCACAGAGAGTGGGGTTTCGCATAACCGGAAACCAAGTTTCCTGAGGAGCAATGCAGAGGAAAGGGTGAAGGCTGAGAGGTTGTCAGAGCTCAGCAAGATGGTGGAAAAAACTGCTGCAGTTCCACTGGAGGGTGACATTGTCCATGGCCGCGAAAGGCACGAAGGGACCAAGGAAGCAGATTACGCTGCTGGGTCACCTGCTGCCACCGATGGAGTACCTGTGCGAAAGACATCAATTGTGTCTGAGGGTCTGGCTAGATCTAGGTCCTCAGCGGACAACAGAATCTCTACCTCGTCCGCAGACGCAGAGGTTGTGGTGGGGTGGGTGCCACCACAAGTTCCTTGGTCAAAGAGGTCTTCTTCTTGAAATTTTTTCGCTGCTCCTTGGGTTTCACTGGCTGGAAGGGCTTCACTGATTCAGTCTGCGGGACGGAGGAGGATCGTGAAGCCCTACGACCAGCTGCTTCTGGGCACTTATGCCACTGCCAGGCATCATCTTTCCCACTTGTGGAAACCTGGGAAGGAAGGGACCTAAGGGACCCCTGGCGAGTGAGAGGAACCGAAAAAGTTGGACGCTTCTCCGGCTTAGATGCGTGGATGGACGTCCCCGATCGGTGGGGGGTGTTGCTCCTGAGGTAGGTAGCGCAGGAGCGACAGGGTGGGTAGTGCCCCCCCCACGGTCAAGGGGGCATGTGGAGTCGTACAACTCGGGGAGCCGACTGGAATTCGCTGAACTGATGGGGCTATCAAGGTTGTTGTAGTGGCGGCATATGAGGAAGTCATTCGCACAGGATGGATTCGTTCATATTTCTTCTTGGCCTCAGTACAGGGCAGTCGGTCCACGGTCTTATATTCCATGATTTTCCGCTCTTTCTGTAAGATCCTGAAGTCTGGCGAGCAAGGTGAATGATGCTCTCTGCAGTTGATACAAATGGAAGGCGGGGCACATGGAGTGATGGGTGTCCGCAATCTCGACAAGTGAGGCTGGAAGTATAGTGGGAAGACATATGGCCGAACTTCCAGCACTTAAAGCACCGGATCGGGGGAGGGATATAGGGCTTGACATCACAACGGTAGACCATCACCTGTAATGTATCACCCTCGAAAGCCAAGTGAAGGTATCAGTAGCAATCTGATTATCCTTTGCATCCCGACGAACACACCGGACGAAATGTACGCCTCGCCACTCTAAATTGGAGCGCAGCTCGTCATCAGACTGCAAAAGAAGGTCCTCATGGAAAATAATACCCTGGATCATATTTAAACTCTTATGGGGTGTCACAAGCAAGTAACCTTCGTGACTGGGCAGAGGATGCCAGTTATCAATACTGACCCAGAGCGCATTTTGGACAAGCCCTCCACCTCCCTAAACTTGTCCTCTAAATGCTCTACAAAGAATTGAGGCTTCGTTGACATGAAAAACTTCCTATCAGCTCTCGTACAAACTAGGAACCGGGGCGAATAAGTGTCGCTGCCACCCTGAGCCTTTCGCTCCTCCCACGGTGTGGCCAGGGAGGGGAACAATTTGGGATTGTATTTCTGAGCGCTGAATTGAGCCCGAGAACGCTTAGAGACTGCTGGCCAACAGCAAGAGATGATGTACCACGCTTCATTGAGGGTCATCTGCCCTGATGCCACCCACTTCGACCAAGGGCCCTCCTCATGGGCGCCACCCAGCCTCAGTAAGGGCCACCTGGCAGGATGGCCACTGCTGGGAGTCCCGATGCCCTATGGACATAGGCATCTACTCCTTGGCATACATGGGGAGTTAATGGCACAGGCATCCCTATGTTGTCAGGGGGCTACAACCAACAGGGAACATGGCGGCCCCACCACAACGGACTGGCTACTGTGCTGGATATTAGGTGCAAGGAAGTCCACAGTCGTCTTCTCCGCAGAAAGCAACACTGCACAGCGCATGGTGGAAATCGCACCCAGGAATGTATCCTCGCCCAAGAGATGGAGAACGAGCGGGACTGCAACGCGACAATGAGAAAGCTGGCTAAGGTCTCAATGCACAATGGACACAATGTACCATGTACCATGTAAGGCATCCTTCCCCAATTGACTCGTTCTTCGGAAGAATTTTGAAAGATGGAGGTAAAACCCGAGAGGGGACCATCACATAAAAACCAAAACTTGTGAGAATCCTTTTAGTCGCCTCTTACGACAGGCAGGAATACCGTGGGCCTATTCTTACCCCCAAACCCGTAGGGGGGTGGTAAAAGGGAGTAGGATTTGTTATGAATGGGAAAGCAGGGCAGACAATTACTACGAGTAGTTTAGTGATAGGGTTGTTCTGATCAGAACTGTCAGCAAAACAATGCCTACAACAATAGTTCAGGTATACATCCCAATATCACAAGCACAACCTGAAAAGTTTGAGAAAAAATAAGAGGATATCGAATGGGAAGTTCAATACGTGCAAGCAGATGAAATGCAGTTGTAGGGGAAAGAACAGAAGAATAAGTTACAAGAAAAAAATGGTTCAAAAGGCTCTGAGCACTATGGGACTTAACATCTTAGGTCATCAGTCCCCTAGAACTTAGAACTACTTAAACTTAACTAACCTAAAGACATCACACACATCCATGCCCGAGGCAGGATTCGAACCTGCGACCGTAGCAGTCCCGCGGTTCCGGACTGAAGCGCCTAGAACCGCACGGCCACCGCAGCGGCTGTTACAAGAGACTATGGACATTGTAGAGGAATGAGAGAGGAGAAAGATTGAGTTCTGTAACAAATTACAGCTAGTAATAGTGAATACACTGTTCAAAATTCACAAGAGGGCACAGAATACTTGGGAAAGGCCTGGAGACATGGAAAGATTCCAAATGCATTACATCCTGCTCAGACAAAGCTTCCAAAATACGATATTGGATTGTAAGGCGTATTCATGAGCACATATAGACTTGGATCACAATTTAATAATGATGAGGAGTAAGCTGAAGTTTGAGAGGCTTGTCCAGAAGAATCATTGTGCAAAGAAGTGGGATACTTAAGTACTGAGGAATGATGAGGGGTGTCAGAAGTTATCCATACTGTGATAATAAATAAAAGAATAGGGCTATTTCATCTCAAATCATACAGTTGAAGAGTGAATATGTCACAACATTATTTCAAAGTTTTCTGGAAAAAATATATGTTGATATTCCACTAGACACCTCTCATAAACTAAAATATTTTACTTTTCTGATGATTTGTTAAAACATTATGGACCTCTCTACATGAGAGTATTTGTGAAAATTCATAACGAAAAGGAAAATAATAAAAAAACTGTAGTAAATTATTACTAGTGACAGAGATCGGAAATAATTAAAAAAAAGTTGAAGAAGAATTAGAATGTGAGATACATTGAATGGAATGAATAGTCTAATCAGTACAGGATATAGATTGAGATTAAACTGAAGAAAGTAATGACAAGCAGCAGAAATGCGATTAATGATACACTTCACTTCACAATTGAGAACCAAGATGTAGAATACGTTAAAGAATTCTGTTACACTGGAAGCAGAAAAATATGGTGGACAAAGCATGAAGGACATAAAAAGCAAATTAGTATAGTTAAACAGGGCATTCCTGGCCAAGGGCAGCTGCTAGTAACAAACATTGACCTTAATCAGACGAAAAAATTTCTGAAAATGTACATTTGGAGCACAGCATTGTACGTCAGTTATTCATGGACTACGGAAAAACCAGAAAAAACGACACACAAAGTGTTTAAGATGTGGTGCTAGTAGCATTTTGATATTTAGGTGGACTGAGAAGTTAAGAAATTAAGAGATTCTCTGCAGAAACAGCAAAGAATGGAACATATGGAGATCACATTTAAAGTGTGATACTGAACCCTTTCCCCTCCTCCTCTGAGCTCTCGGTTGTGGTGACAGACTGATCTGTGATGCAACCCGAAGTCTAGGTTAGGTTGGAAGGTAAAAATTGGGTTAGAGTTAGCGAAGCCAACAAATGTAAACTAAGAAAATCTAGTTGTGGAAACAAATTTATCTATATAAAAGCCTAATATTTACACCTGAACCATAATGATAAACGCTATGTAGGTCCAATACATGAACTTTTACCTACTTCACTGACAAGAAGGGGGCAGGCTGATTACGAATGTGTTAACGTATCAGGAAATAACTTTCATGGTACTAGAGGGAGCTGTTGAGAGTAAAAAACAGTATGACAAGACAGAGTTTGTGAAACATCCAACAAATAATTGAGGATTAATGGCGAAAGATATTGGCACAAGAGAGGAATTCGTGGTATGCTGTACCAAACCAGAAGACTGATGAAAAATTAATATTACAAACAATATACTGTGACAATCAAAAACTGGATTCAAACACGAATTGTTGCATATATACTAATATTTCTATGGAAATCCAAGTTGGAGTCCTGGATTGGCGGAAATTTTCAAATGTAAGAACATAATTACTACAACGCAAGTTCATCATTTCTGAACGGCTTTTGGTGACATTACTTCGTATCACAGCATCTTTTTGATTTAATCCTAATTCATCATATTTCAATGAGTTTAATTCCATTAATAATACAAACTTAAACTTGACGAGAAAAAATTTGGCAAACCGCATTTGTTAATTAAAAATGAGTGTTCTCTGTCAGCTACATTGTGATGAACATATGTATAGCAGCTGTCTTCACATACTAGCTGTACGTACAATTAATTCTTGGGTTTTCTTGGGCCAATACCCCCGAACAATGAAAAACGTGTCTCTTACATGAACAATGTTAGTATAGGCACCAAACTGTACTGAACATTAAGTAAAATGGCGATAATTACAAAGCAATTACGGCGATAATTACAAAGCAAAAAGCCTAATCAATAACAGCGTAATGAAGAATTTTATTACAGCGACAAATTCACAATAAAAATTTAATTATGAATGTAATGTTAAGAAAGAAAATTGAGTAATTTTTGTGTGGTCTATCTACAGCATCCAATTGCTAAAAATAGGCTACATAAGGCAGAAATAAACAGAATTATGGACGTATCAATGGTGTACTTCTGCTGCTGTCTTTTTCATTATTACTTAAAGCAACTGATCAAAGCACCTGTTAAATGCAACTGTCCAATGCTTTCGGCTAAGAAATTCCTTAATCTCTCAAGACTTCACTGTAGCATGTAATGATCTGCGTTACGACAAAAACAATTTAGCTTTTCAATAGTGGATATAGCCAACAATTGAGGGAATTAAGCCACAAATAAAGAGTTCAAGCGTCTTTAATTCTCCTGAGTCTAATATTCTATGGTCCGTGCTCGAAGGACGAAGCAGTGTCAATTCTCACAATTTACAAAGCTTGCATGCTGATACCCAACAGCATAATTGAAAATTCCTTCTACATGCGACATGATGCTCAACGTCACAACCGCTGCTATTTACATCGCAATAAATATTATTAGCACTTGAGAAGCGTATGAATTTTAACACAATTTTAGTGTTGTGTCACATATCACAGGAAACGAAACAATCAAGTAAACGAAAAAAGAGAGAATAATTTTTACACAAATGTTTACGAAAGAAAGCGAAACTTGTTTGTTTTCAACTGCATCACTGGTGTATCTACTCAAATTACACAGCAAACGCACATGAGAACATCCAAAACTTCAAATTTTCTTACTAACCGCCCATTTCCGTTTGTTACGCCAACTGCGTAAGAAAAACATACATTAAACCCTTTAAATACAACAATAAATTAAAATTCCCACTCGATACAACTCCTTCACAGCTAAAAATCGATACCACTATCGACAATCTATTGTCATTCGTATATGCGCGACAGTATTCTAGTAGGTCGATATCTATGACGCATTGCCATCGAAATCCTTGCTTTTACTCATATCGCATTGACAGTGTTTGTACTTAGATCCACGCTAATAGGTACAAAAACTACAGGGTGACAAAACAAGACTGCTCTCTAAACAGTAAACTCAAAAACGTGTTTCCATAGCGAATGAGAACTTCTACATGTACACACCAACCAATGCGTTCTTCCCATTTTTCGCCCTTGAAACACCGGTCTGACACACTGGCATGACCGCCAGAAATGTTACATATCGCAACAAAATTGTGTTTTTTTATCGAGTAATCTTTATTGAGGCTACACTTCAAGGCCAGCTTACTCTTGTCGTCAGGGCTCCTTCACGTTACGGGACTGTCACGTCAAGGTGTGTTCCCATTGTTCGTCACGTCAAGACATTTTAAACGGGGTTTACACGGGCATGTTTGGTGCACGTTGACTTACGCGTGCCAAGATGAGTGTATGAACACCCAAAATCGCACGTCGTCGCTACTGGCGCACTTAGAAATGAAAGTTGAAGCCGGATCTACTGACTTGCCCACTTTGGCTCCCCCTCTACTATTTCATCGTCTTCGCGGAATGACTCTTCTTACCCAGTGACATTCAATCTGTTTTTTTCCCGTTCTAGAGGTGACATCGTACAAATTTTATTCTGTTTCCGAGGTCTGAAATACAAGGGTAACGGCCGTTACAGTAACTACACAATTTCTGCAACTCTACAAAGAACATCCGTGTTTCTGGAAGTATGGAAGTAGAGAAGGAAGAAGCGATAAGAGACATTATAAACGTAATGAGGAAAAATGTATCACATATTAATGAAAATGAAATAAAAGCCAAAATCCGAAGTTTACGAAATGCATACATGACAGAGAACAAGGTTAAGAATTCGTTGAGGAGTGATCCTTCAGGAAATGAAATTTATAATCCAACATTTCCCTGGTTTTCTCTTGCTGATCGGTTTTTTAGAACATTGCAATAGCGAGAGAAGCAAAATAACTTTCTGAAGCATCTCGCATTCGAGAATCTTTTCTCTGAATAATGTGCCTAGGAGTCTCAAAATATGTTCAAAACTATACCTGTTCATTCGAAAATGGTTTTCGAAGTAAGCTTTTTCCTCATTTTCGAACTCCCTAACCAGCATTCTAGACGCTCCCAACTCATTTCTCCTCGCAATCCACTTTCGAACACAATATCGGTATTTTTTCTTTTCCATACTCGAGCGTTCAGCAACTTTTTAAATTGCAATTTAAGCAACGACTCGAATGCCCTCACATGATAATTCAGTTGGCCCATTGTTGAACAACTAAATTGGATTTGCCTGGACTGAAAATTTTCACGTCCGTGTGAATGGCCACTGGCGCACTGGCGTATGTAAACACCACCGTAAGTCCGTGCATGTCACGTGATCTCAACTAGCATGGATAATGTCAACTGTTTTTTCGCAGGAATTGCGGTATTCGCAAAATGATTCTCAACTGTTTTTATGCGCAGAATGCACATGCTCAATGCAGTAGCTGATGTACACGGATGCTGGAGTCCTCATTTGTACGAAGATGACGGTCATTGGACCCAAACGGTTTGCAGCTAGCAAAGGAAGACAGTAGTGCAAGACAACGCAAAAAAGAGTGCGGATCCAAAAAATGTCTTTACATAATGCGGAAGGTTACGAGCTGCTATCACATTTGGTGAAAAATTGGTTTGTTTTAGTTGCTAGTCCAGTGTAAATTTTTACAAAGCAGTCATCAATATGTTTTCCTTCAAGATTTATAATTTTTCTTTACATTTTGCATTTGGTTTTTAATAGTTCAAGTGCCTTATTTACATTGGGGTTAGGTAGTGAAACCACATATGTATTGACAATTGACACTTGCAAAACTGTTTCACACACAATCCACAAAGCTTCTGAACAATAAATAAGTCTACCACAAATGCATATTCAAACAAACAAATCTAATACATTACCTAATGGTATACTTAAAAGAAAAGCATTTTGCCACTGTTGGATGCAATCTTACCCTCCCACACATCACTGTTAAAATTCTCGCTCTCTGCAAAAGTTTTGAAAGTTTTGAGATGCTTAAGGTATACAAAACAAAAACTTCTTACTTATCTTCATTTTCTGTTGTTGTTGGCACCAAGGTTTGTGTCCAGGGGCACATTCTTGTATGTGAAATTTTCATTTAATGTTGTGGGTTTCTGATGACTAAATAACTGATGACGATTTGTCTGTACATTTCTTGAATTTTATTCTTTGTCACATTATTAAATATCACAGAGTGTTTACAATTTCCACTTAATATTCCAAATTACATTGTTAGTGTCGATCATATAAATATGTCTATCTCCATCTGAGGCATGCTCACTATTTCTTACACTCTACCTCTTAGTATTCCAAATTACATTGTTAGTGTCGATCATATAAATACGTCTGTCTCCATCTGAGACATGCCCACTATTTCTTACATTCTACCATACTCACAACATTCCAAAGAGTTTACAAAGCGAAAGAGTTTACGTACTTCCTTGACAAAAGAAGAATCGTTACCGGGTTATAGCATTATTTTATAAATGAATTCAGAAAAAAATAATAATTAATTTCAGATATTTCTGAAAGATGAGTTATTTTAACCTTTAGTACATATCGATTGTAACAATTGAATTTCTTTTTATACATTTGAGTCTGAAATATAATATATCATATACAAAAATCAAATGAAATTATTTCAGTGAAACATCTGAGAATGTTAATCTATACTAGATAATGTTAGAGGGTCGTGTCCCATTACAATATCCCTCTCATAAAATTTGGAAACAGTATGTTTACAATATTTTGTGACAGACTATAAGGTTTGCCAAACAGTGTACAAAATTATGCCCAGGATGGAATATATATGTACAGAAGTATGTGATATATCACATATTACAGAAAACATAAGAAAAATATCTGCTACACAAAATATCTACTATACAAGTCATAATCTATACATATGTCAGGATATGCCATTCAGATTTTCAGATCTGTGGAACATAGTGTCACAAGACAAACAATACAAGTTCAAAACTACAACACTGCATCACTAAATTATAGAAATAATTAGAAATACAAGGTAAATTACTAGACTTACAAATTTTCACTTTAATCCATACAATCAAACCTTCAAAATATTCAAAAGAGAAGAGAAAAAAATTTCAGAGTCCGAGTATACAAGGAGTGAACCAAGTCAAATACTCGCTATGATGGATACAGACCAACAAAAATTTACTCAGTCATGAGTAGAAATCTGTCAGCCACATAAACCAGAGTATTGAGGATGTGTTGACTCATGAAAGAACAAAGTAATGGAAAAATATTAGGACCAAAGTTTATGATGTGTGGATTGACCAGACCAACTGGTACAAACCAGCAAAGAATGTTTTGACGCAACAAAATGAATTAATCATATCAAAAAGTTCATTTATATGTGAAGAGTAGCTGAAATTTCAAAAGGGATACCAGCTGTGTCATTCATGACATTAGCATTGGTTAAAGTAACTGAAATGGTGAGGGTGCAGAGATGTGAGAGTGGTGAATGACTGAGTCCACTCTCACCAGAAACGTTTGATAATTTATTTCACTCCAACAGTTTGCATAAGACACATGATGCTAACCTCAGCACACTTGATTATTAAGTTAAGCCATTGTAAGATGATTATTAATTGTTAGAGACACTAATAAATAAATCATATATTACCAAATCAAAATTATTTAAAGACACTGATAACTAGCGCAGACCACACACCTCCAAAAATTATTTAAAAGTGCCAATAAATAAATCACACACAGAAAACATAAAATGTATTTAAAGTTGGCAATAAGTAAAACAAACAGTATAAACATGGCAAACTTTCCTTTAAAAGGATCTCTGTACCTTAAATTTAATAATGGACAGAATTCCAATAACAAAAATTAAATTACAACACACAGCTTATTTACAGGCCAGTAAATGATGAAGAGAGTCAAGGATTCATAATGGAAAATTTAGTTCAGAAGCTGGTATAAACATATTTACATTTGGCACATGTTCCAACAGGCTGCCCCACAAGGTATAAATGGGTACAGTAAAACAACTAGGTTTTGCAGCACTAAAACCGAAAAAAAAATATTACTCCATATGAGATAACATATTAAAACAATAAACCTAATTTACGTAAGGGTACAAGAGCTGCACCCTTTCCACAACTCAGCAGCATTTATCAAATTAGCCTATCAGTGCTACATAACTCTCTTAACAGTGCAGCCCCTTTGGCCCAGCTATGTATATTTAAAGTGAGTTCCAGCTAATACCTGGGGCACCACATGTGGGGAATTTAAGGACTGAGTTATTTGAGAGGAGCACAAAAATTACTATTACCTCTCTTTTCAGAATCTTGAAATGAAAAGCACACATACATCTAACATACTCTGCCTGGCACCTGGTTTCTAAACCTGAAACACAGAAACAATCTTTGATGACACATAGATGATGGAAATGCTACTTATGCATGAGCACTGCCAAATTTAATCCACAAAAGTAATATGTTCAGTCACTTAGGTTCAACTAAATATCATTATGATGCAACTTGGCCAATAGAAGCACAACATTAAAGCAAATGCTGGTAATGAGAGATGCTACGATCTCACAGTGGGTACACCACACCTTCATGAATGGATCAAAATCTGGACCTGCCACATGGAAACGCTTCAGAATAGCAATAGAAGGCTTTGACAAAGAAACTCAATAGTTTATATGTGGCTACCAATCACATAACCAGCTCCAAATTGAGAAACCCATCGCCTTTCCAAGTTGGTAACTACCACTAAGGGTGGGCAATGCTGATAAGCTCGCCATTCCGTCCCAGACTTTTGCACTATGCTAAAACCAGCGTATACAGAACCTATGCAGTCTCATGAAGCGCCATGGTTGTTTCCCAGCACCACAGATCGAGGCACTGACACTAGTCACAGGATATCGACAGGTAGGTATCAATCTCCCCCCATCCCTCATCAAAACCTGACATAGGTAGCCCAGTTTCTTCAGTCCATTACATAGCAGCTTTTGCTTTGGAACTACCTAATTTGAGCTGACTCAAATGTCACTCGACTTTCTCACGCGTTTTAAGGTCCTGGAGTAAGAATCTGAGGGAAGGCAAACACTTAATGACCTTACATGGCCCAAGAAATCGGGGCAACAGCTTCCCTGTGATCCCCTGTGCCCATTTGCTTTGCCCTCAGAAAGTCTTCAAATAAACAAATTCTCCACAGTCAATGAAGTGTGGTGTCTCCCTCCAGTGGTAATGATGAGGCTCTCTTTGATGTGCAAGAGAAATGCCTCCCATTGAGCCCTGGTGTCCTCATGATTAATATGTTCAGGTAACAGATCACTCGACAACCACAAATTACTCAATGATGAAGTAAGGTAGAGTGCAAATATTAGTTTGGCAGTTGTCTTATGTGCCTCATGGCAGGCAGTATTAAAGGCTAGACTAAGTCAATTCACAGAACTATCCTAACATATCTATGAATGATAATGATGAATTATTAAAGCAGATTTCAGATCCCCATTAATATGTTCCACAAAAGACAGCTGAGGGTAATACGAGGTTGTTGTCACATGAGAAATGCCATTATCAAAATCAATTTTTTCAGTTCATGTGATGTGAATGTAAAAGCACTGTGATCATGAGGAAACTGTTGTCCCGATTTTGCGGGCCTTGTAGGGTCATTAAGAGTTTTTCCCCTGACAGCTTCTTGCTCCAAAAACTCAAAACACATGAGAAAATAAGGGCACATTTGAATCAGCTGATATTACATAAAGCCGAATCAGAGGCTGGTGTGTATCAGATTACAGAAACTGGGCTGCCCACTCCAGCTTTTGCTTTAAGGAATGGGGATGGATGGGATAAATACGTTTGCTTGAATATCCTGTGAGCTAGAATCAGTTCCACTCTGGGGTCTTCGGAGCATTCTTTGACACACTGCAAGAGGGGATGAGTTATATGCACCAGTTTTAGCATGGTGTGCAAGCTTATTAATGGTTGTCATCTTGGAAAGATGATGGGTTTTTCAGTTTTTTGGAGCAGGCTTTGTGACTGGTAGCTACATATAAACTACTTAGTACCTTCATGGCCTTCTGTTGCATGTCAGGAACATTTCCATTTCCTGGTTCTGGTCCAGTTATGAAGGTTATTTTCCTCCAACAAGTCAGCCCCAGCACACCTCTTATTCCCATTGCCAAATAACCTGCAAGAAGAAGCAGCATGAGCAACGAACTGCCTACCAAATAATCACGCAGTCTCCTGCCACTGAAGTGGCGAGGATGTGGAAATCATCTATATATAAAACAAAGTCGGGTATGTTACAACACTTATAACCCGAGATCTGTTGGACCAATTTTCATGGTTTTTGATTTGTTGGATTTGTCTCCGCCCCGAATAGCAGAATACATCTTAAAAATAATGAAAAATTGACGAATAAAAATTTTCATGGTTTTTGATTTGTTGGATTTGTCTCCGCCCCGAATAGCAGAATACATCTTTAAAATAATGAAAAATTGACGAATACTTGAAAAATGCGTTATTTTCCCTAAAAGTTCTTTAGTTTCGGAGCTGTCAAATTTTTTTGTCAAAATCTGTAAGTAATGATTGGCATTTATGCATGCGTTCATAAACTATTTAAAATGGATGAATAAACTATTATGTGTATTTTTTTTAAAAAAAGATTGAAAAATATTACACGTGCGCTCAGAAATGTGTAATGAATACTTAATCATTTCAATAAATGCTCATTTGTTTATTACATGTCAAACATTTGTTGTCCAATCCTGTCAAATACTGTAACAACTATTTATGTGTGCGTTCAGAAATTTATTTTGTGTAAAATGTCTCGAAAGTTCAGGTAGGTACTGTTATGTTTGTTTGTTTTAGACATTAATTTGTGTAAATTATTTATTAAATTAATTAAAGATTTATTCTACAGGTTAACAAAAGTGTAAATGTCTTTTCATAGGTTGTCTATGATTTTTCTTGATAAGCTATTGTCTATGTCTCGATTGTTTTATGTGGTTTTGTGCGAGTGCATATTCAGTATTACTATTAATAAAAATGCCGCATCCTAGAAGATCTAATCTTTCCCAGCGGAGCCGTAATGCAATTAGGCAACGGAATATCGCGAGTCAATTATCTGACGAAGAACGAGAAATTGCCCGAGAAGAGCGCCGCGTTAGGATGGAGCAAAGAAGGGCCTTAATTCGTGCTTCTCAAACACAAGAGCAAAGAGAGGCAGCCAGTGAAACGGCTAGATTAGAAACGAGAAATCGTCGAGCTTATCGTACAGATGAACAGAGGAATAATCTTCGAAGTGCAAGAAGAAATGGTTCAAGTATTGATTTGAATCGAGCAGCGTTTCGATATGATTGCACCATTGACTACAGCTTGCATCGTTTAGTTTGCATTGGTCCAATGGACGTTGTTTGCCAGCATTGTGGCGCATTGAAGTTTACTGGTGAAACTCCTGGTTTGTGCTGCCTTAGTGGTAAAGTGACATTGCCATTAGTGGTCCCGCCACCAGAGCCATTGCGTTTCCTGCTTTATGGCGAAACACTAGAATCACGACATTTTCTAGCGAACACTCAAAAATACAATGTCTGTTTCCAAATGACTTCATTTGGGGCGGAAATTATCGAAGAACACGGATATAATCCGACATTTAAGGTAATTTATGTAAAAAACTTTATTTTCTATGATTGTAAAAAAAATTTGGAATGTAATTTGTTAGATTTCTGTATTTGTCTCTAAAATAAAAATGGTATGTTATTATTTGAAAAAAAAAGTGTTTGTAAATCTAACTATAACTATGGCTTTGAATTTACAGATTCAAGGCCAGATTTGCCATCGCATTGGATCATTGCAACCTATTGAAGGTGCACAGCACAAATTCTTGCAAATATACTTCATGGGCAATATAGAAGAACAACTTGACCGGCGTCAAGGGATCAACACAGCTACGAAAAGAGCAATTCTCCAAGATTTGCAGCAAATGCTTCATGAACATCATGCATTGGTCAGGCTGTTCAAGACTGCTTTAGAGCGCATGCCAAGTGATGACTATAAAGTTGTAATCAGAGCAGATAAAAGACCAGATGCACATTTAATGCTCCAACAATCGATGAAGTGGCAATCCTGATTGTTGGTGAAAACTTGGAAACACGTGATATTGTGCTTACACGACGCAATACTGGGCAACTACAAAGAATATATGAAACACACCGTTCATATGACGCGTTACAATACCCGCTGATGTTTTGGCAAGGAGATGATGGATATCACTTTAATATCAAAATGATTAATCCATTGAATGGTAAGATCAACATCATTGTTTTCATTTTAACTTGATATACATTTTATTCTGTTTGCTTTTGGTACACAAAAAAAGTTGTCACTTCTAATTTAGTAGAGAGTAGCTGTAAGAGTCGTTAACCTATTAGGGGTTCTAAAATACAATTTTTACTGTATTTGTTTCAGGTGAGGAAACTAACAAGAAGGTGTTGTTGTTGTGGTCTTCAGTCCTGAGACTGGTTTGATGCAGCTCTCCATGCTACTCTATCCTGTGCAAGCTTTTTCATCTCCCAGTACCTACTGCAACCTACATCCTTCTGAATCTGCTTAGCGTATTCATCTCTTGGTCTCCCTCTACGATTTTTACCCTCCACGCTGCCCTCCAATACTAAATTGGTGATCCCTTGATGCCTCAGAACATGTCCTACCAACCGATCCCTTCTTCTGGTCAAGTTGTGCCACAAACTTCTCTTCTCCCCAATCCTATTCAATACTTCCTCATTAGTTATGTGATCTACCCAGCTAATCTTCAGCATTCTTCTGTAGCACCACATTTCGAAAGCTTCTATTCTCTTCTTGTCCAAACTATTTATCGTCCATGTTTCACTTCCATACATGGCTACACTCCATACGAATACTTTCAGAAATGACTTTCTGACACTTAAATCAATACTGGATGTTAACAAATTTCTCTTCTTCAGAAACGCTTTCCTTGCCATTGCCAGCCTACATTTTATATCCTCTCTACTTCGACCATCATCAGTTATTTTGCTTCCCAAATAGCAAAACTCCTTTACTACTTTAAGTGCCTCATTTCCTAATCTAATTCCCTCAGCATCATCCGACTTAATTAGACTACATTCCATTATCCTTGTTTTGCTTTTGTTGATGTTCATCTTATATCCTCCTTTCAAGACACTGTCCATTCCATTCAACTGCTCTTGCAAGTCCTTCGCTGTCTCTGACAGAATTACAATGTCATCGGCGAACCTCAAAGTTTTTATTTCTTCTCCATGAATTTTAATACCTACTCCGAATTTTTCTTTTGTTTCCTTTACTGCTTGCTCAATATACAGATTGAACAACATCGGGGAGAGGCTACAACCCTGTCTTACTCCCTTCCCAACCACTGCTTCCCTTTCATGTCCCTCGACTCTTATAACTGCCATCTGGTTTCTGTACAAATTGTAAATAGCCTTTCGCTCCCTGTATTTTACCCCTGCCACCTTTAGAATTTGAAAGAGAGTATTCCAGTCAACATTGTCAAAAGCTTTCTCTAAGTCTACAAATGCTAGAAACGTAGGTTTGCCTTTCCTTAATCTTTCTTCTAAGATAAGTCGTAAGGTCAGGATTGCCTCACGTGTTCCAGTGTTTCTACGGAATCCAAACTGATCTTCCCCAAGGGTGGCTTCTACTAGTTTTTCCATTCGTCTGTAAAGAATTCGTGTTAGTATTTTGCAGCTGTGACTTATTAAGCTGATAGTTCGGTAATTTTCACATCTGTCAACACCTGCTTTCTTTGGGATTGGAATTATTATATTCTTCTTGAAGTCTGAGGGTATTTCTCCTGTTTCATACATCTTGCTCACCAGATGGTAGAGTTTTGTCAGGACTGGCTCTCCCATGGCCGTCAGTAGTTCCAATGGAATATTGTCTACTCCAGGGGCCTTGTTTCGACTCAGGTCTTTCAGTGCTCTGTCAAACTCTTCACGCAGTATCATATCTCCCATTTCATCTTCATCTACATCCTCTTCCATTTCCATAATATTGTCCTCAAGTACATCGCCCTTGTATAGACCCTCTATATACTCCTTCCACCTTTCTGCTTTCCCTTCTTTGCTTAGAACTGGGTTTCCATCTGAGCTCTTGATATTCATACAAGTCGTTCTCTTATCTCCAAAGGTCTCTTTAATTTTCCTGTAGGCGGTATCTATCTTACCCCTAGTGAGATAGGCCTCTACACCCTTACATTTGTCCTCTAGCCATCCCTGCTTAGCCATTTTGCACTTCCTGTCGATCTCATTTTTGAGACGTTTGTATTCCTTTTTGCCTGTTTCACTTACTGCATTTTTATATTTTCTCCTTTCATCAATTAAACTCAATATTTCTTCTGTTACCCAAGGATTTCTACTAGCCCTCGTCTTTTTACCTACTTGATCCTCTGCTGCCTTCACTACTTCATCCCTCAAAGCTACCCATTCTTCTTCTACTGTATTTATTTCCCCCACTCCTGTCAATTGCTCCCTTATGCTCTCCCTGAATCTCTGTACAACCTCTGGTTCTTTTAGTTTATCCAGGTCCCATCTCCTTAAATTCCCACCTTTTTGCAGTTTCTTCAGTTTTAATCTACAGGTCATAACCAATAGATTGTGGTCAGAGTCCACATCTGCCCCTGGAAATGTCTTACAATTTAAAACCTGGTTCCTAAATCTCTGTCTTACCATTATATAATCTATCTGATACCTTTTAGTATCTCCAGGGTTCTTCCATGTATACAACCTTCTTTCATGACTCTTAAACCAAGTGTTAGTTATGATTAGGTTGTGCTCTGTGCAAAATTCGACCAGGCGGCTTCCTCTTTCATTTCTGTCCCCCAATCCATATTCACCTACTATGTTTCCTTCTCTCCCTTTTCCTACACTCGAATTCCAGTCACCCATGACTATTAAATTTTCGTCTCCCTTCACAATCTGAATAATTTCTTTTATTTCATCATACATTTCTTCAATTTCTTCGTCATCTGCAGAGCTAGTTGGCATATAAACTTGTACTACTGTAGTAGGCGTGGGCTTCGTATCTATCTTGGCCACAATAATGCGTTCACTATGCTGTTTGTAGTAGCTTACCCGCATTCCTATTTTCCTATTCATTATTAAACCTACTCCTGCATTACCCCTATTTGATTTTGTGTTTATAACCCTGTAGTCACCTGACCAGAAGTCTTGTTCCTCCTGCCACCGAACTTCACTAATTCCCACTATATCTAACTTCAACCTATCCATTTCCCTTTTTAAATTTTCTAACCTACCTGCCCGATTAAGGGATCTGACATTCCACGCTCCGATCCGTAGAATGCCAGTTTTCTTTCTCCTGATAACGACATCCTCTTGAGTAGTCCCCGCCTGGAGATCCGAATGGGGGACTATTTTACCTCCGGAATATTTTACCCAAGAGGACGCCATCATCATGTAATCATACAGTAAAGCTGCATGCCCTCGGGAAAAATTACGGCTGTAGTTTCCCCTTGCTTTCAGCCGTTCGCAGTACCAGCACAGCAAGGCCGTTTTGGTTATTGTTACAAGGCCAGATCAGTCAATCATCCAGACTGTTGCCCTTGCAACTACTGAAAAGGCTGCTGCCCCTCTTCAGGAACCACACGTTTGTCTGGCCTCTCAACAGATACCCCTCCGTTGTGGTTGCACCTACGGTACGGCTATCTGTATCGCTGAGGCACGCAAGCCTCCCCACCAATGGCAAGGTCCATGGTTCATGGGGGGGAACAAGAAGGTAAGTTCGATGAATTATTTACGCATATCGTTTGATGATTCGTGAAAATTCTGACAATTATTTGTAGCGATTTCGTCGACTGCTTCAACAATACTGCGTTGACATGTACGTTAAAATCGAAACGGAGCGCCTGACTTTCATCCGGTTGAATCAAGCTAAATTGCGTTCGGAAGAGTATATTCATTTACGCGATGCAATAAGCACAGAAGGAGATTCAGAAAATGTTGGTCGATTGACTATTTTACCAGCGACATACACAGGTAGCCCGCGTCATATGCATGAATATGCGCAAGATGCAATGACGTATGTTCGTCATTATGGTCGGCCAGATCTATTCATTACATTTACATGTAATCCGAAATGGATGGAAATTATTCAATTGCTGCTTCCCGGACAAACATCAAGTGATCGACACAACATCACCGCACGGGTTTTCAAGCAAAAAATTCGGTCACTAATAAATTACATTGTTAAGCAACACGTCTTTGGGATTACTCGATGCTGGATGTATTCAGTCGAATGGCAAAAACGAGGCCTACCGCATGCTCACATTCTAATTTGGTTAGTAGACAGAATTCAGCCAGATCAAATAGATGACATCATATGTGCGCAGATTCCTGCTCCTGAAACCGATCCAGACCTACATGATGTTGTAATCACGAATATGATTCATGGACCATGCGGCACTATCAACCGCCAATCACCGTGCATGGTCGACGGCAAGTGTTCCAAACGGTATCCGCGAAAATTCTCGGCAGAGACCATTACAGGCAACGATGGTTATCCATTGTATCGGCGTCGATCGCCCGATGATAATGGTAGAACTATCACAACTAAAGTGAAAGGAAACGATTTCATAGTTGACAACAGTTGGATTGTTCCATATTCGCCACTTCTTTCCAAAACATTCAAGGCACAATGTAATGTTGAGTATTGCAATTCGGTCAAATCTATTAAATACATTTACAAATATGTCACGAAAGGGAGCGACATGGCGGTTTTTGGTATCCAAACATCCAATATCAACGATGAAATCACGCGCTATCAAGTTGGTAGATATGTGAACTGCAATGAAGCAATTTGGCGTATATTCTCATTCCCTATTCACGAACGTTATCCCACCGTTGTACATTTGGGGGTGCATCTAGAGAACGGTCAGAGAGTATATTTCACAGCGTCGAATGCTGCTCAACGTGCCGAAACACCTCCAGCGACAACACTGACCAGTTTCTTTGCGATTTGTCAAAACGATCCGTTCGCACGAACGTTGCTTTACTCGGAAATGCCACGTTATTACACTTGGAACGCTACATCGAAGAAATTTCAACGTCGGAAGCAAGGCAATGCAGTTCCTGGTCATCCAGATATGCGTTCTGCTGATGCTCTTGGTCGTATTTACACAGTTCATCCGAAGAATGATGAATGTTTCTATTTGCGGTTGTTGCTGGTGCATGTTCGAGGGCCAACATCATTTGAATCAATACGAACTGTTAATGGTATAGTGTGCCCCACATTTCATGCAGCATGTCAAGAGCTGAATTTGCTTGAAAACGATACTCATTGGGACACGGCAATCGCTGAAGCAATTATTTCTGAATCTCCAAGTCAGATACGCACATTATTTGCTATCATCATTTCGACATGCTTCCCATCGAACCCACGTGACCTGTGGAACAAATACAAAGATAACACGTCAGAAGACATTTTATATCGAATTCGTGTCAGCTCAAGAAATCCCGATCTTGAGGCGAATGAGGAGATGCATAACCAGGCTTTGCTCTTGATCGAAGATATGTGTTACCTCATGTGCGGCAGTTTGTTAGTTAGGTTAGGAATGCCAGCGCCAGATCGCGGGATGAATGACGCATTTAATAGAGAATTGGAACGTGAACGTGAATATGATCCACATGAACTAATCCAATCAGTTCAAACGAATGTACCACTGTTGAATCCTAAGCAGAAGGAAGTCTATGATACACTGATTAATGCAATTGATGATGGAAATGATGGCTTATTTTTTTTGGATGCCCCCGGTGGAACTGGGAAGACATTCCTCATGTCATTGATTTTGGCCACTGTACGTGCGAGATCCGAAATTGCGGTAGCAATTGCTTCTTCTGGAATAGCGGCCACATTGTTAGACAGATGCCGTACGGCTCACTCAGCGTTAAAATTGCCATTAAACCTTCAAACTACTGAACAACCGACATGTAACATTTCGAAACACTCCGCAATGGCCAAAGTTTTAGTAGCATCAAAAATCATCATATGGGACGAATGCACAATGGCGCACAAACGCGCATTGGAAGCACTAGACCGAACATTAAAAGATCTGCGCAATGACTCGAGATGTTTTGGTGGTTCAATGATTTTATTATCTGGCGATTTCCGACAAACACTACCAGTAATTCCAAGATCTACTGCTGCCGACGAAATAAACGCTTGCCTCAAAGCATCAAATCTGTGGCGATATGTAAACAAACTTCAACTGTCTGTAAATATGAGAGTTGCATTGTTGAACGATCTATCTGCTGATGATTTCTCGAAGCAATTGCTGACTATCGGTAATGGCCGTGTTCCTGTTGACGAATCGAGCGGTTTGATTTCATTTCCTCCAAATTTTTGCAATTTCGTCTCATCAAAATACGAGCTTATCAACAAAGTATTTCCGGATATCATTGCTAACCACAAAAATACTAAATGGTTAAGTGAGCGAGCAATCTTGGTGGCTAAAAATAAAGATGTAGATGACCTCAATTTTATAATTCAAAATCAAATCGTAGGTACTCTGTATTCATTCAAATCTATCGACTGTGTAACAAACGAAGAAGAAGCCACTAATTATCCAACTGAATTTTTGAACTCCTTGGATGTGCCTGGTTTACCACCGCACAATTTACAACTGAAGGTTGGCTCGGTAGTCATCATGCTTAGAAATTTAAACCAACCAAAACTGTGCAATGGAACGCATTTGGTGATAAGAAAACTGATGAGCAATGTGATTCACGCGTCGATACTTAAAGGAAAATTTAAAGATGAGGAAGTTCTTATTCCAAGGATTCCGATGATCCCAACAGATATGCCCTTTGAGTTTAAACGAATTCAATTCCCGATTCGTCTTGCCTTCGCCATGACGATCAACAAAGCACAGGGCCAATCCTTGACTATTTGTGTCCTCAATCTAGAAAATGCGTGTTTTTCTCATGGTCAATTGTACGTGGCATGCTCACGTGTTGGCAAACCATCCGCATTATTTGTTCTTGCGCCTGACCAAAAAACAAAGAATGTCGTTTACCACAAGGTGCTTGAATGAAAATCCGATTAATGAATTAATCAGAGTGTATCCCAACCTGCACAACATAGTTTTCAATGATTTTTTTCTGACATGTGTTTGAAATTCTTAATTACTATTATTTTTTAATATTTATTCTCATTCTGTATGTATTCATCATCATCAAAATAAAATACTTTTATATTTCTATCTATATTAATATTATTTTGTATCATTGTATTACGTTCATCAAAGCCTAAATTAGTTCAGCTAAAAGGTAACACGACATTCATTGACTGTTAGGCGGTACGAAGTTCGCCGGGTCAGCTAGTGTAGTCATAAGTGACTGAGCGCATGATCGACAGAAACCCTTTACAGTTTATTTTGCTCCAACAATCTACATAAGGCACACACTGGTAACTTGACCATACTTGACTATTAATTTAAGCACACATAAGATAGTTATTGAACTGTGTAATAAAGCTAGTAAATATATTGTGTGCATTCGGGAGGACGATGGTTCAATCCCGCATCTGGCCATCCTGATTTAAGTTTTTCGTGATTTCTCTAAATCTCTCCAGGCAAATGCCAGGATGGTTCCTTTGAAAGGACAGTGCCGACTTCCTTCCTCTTCCTTCCCTAATCTGATGAGACCGATGACCTCGCTGTCTGGTCTCCTTCCCCAAACAACCCAATCCCTATATTGTGTGCTATCAACAGCAAAATAATTTACAGGTGCCAAAAAGTAAATCAGACAATATGAACATCAAAAAATTATTTAAAAGCGCTATGCAGGTACATAAAGGGAAAGTCCTGACACGCTACGATAAAAGTTATTACCAATGACAATAAACACTAGTGCAGCCACTGTAAGCATCGGCAAAGAGATGTTTTGCTACGCTGGAAGGCGAAAGACAAATGATGGAAACTTTTTCAATTGTTTTGACAATTATTAGAGAGACTCTGTCATTAGTTCTCGTAGCGAGAAGACGTATTTCTTGTGATACAGTATGTTTTCTGAATAATAATTTGATGAAAATATGAAGTCTGAGAGTTAGTTTTTGTGCAAAACCACCAAAGTTTTATTTTCTTCCGCGCATTATTCCAATTTCATGTCACTGTAGCTGCCTGCATCAGAAGAGGAAGTCTGTTTAAGAATAAATATTGTACACATGATCTAGAATGACAACTAATTATGGCAGAAGGAGAACCATTTAACCAACTTGTGTAAATCTCAACAGCAAAGCGAATACAGGAATTGACGTAAGTTAAAAGTGAAAGACATTGCATTCCCTTAAAAATCTATAAGGAATCAAAAAGATAAATGTGCGAAAAATTAATTTGTTTAATTAATTATATTATATTATATTTTTTAATATAAATTTGCACAACAGCAATAAGTAAATCAGACACTGTAAACCACAAAATATTTTTAAAGGCAGCAAAAAGTAAAGCAGACAATATAAAGATACAAGAATTTCCTTTAAAAGGATCTCTGTGTCTTAAATTTAGTAATGGACAGAATTCCAATAACAAGAGTTACATTACAGCCCACAGCTTATTTATAATTCCAAACAGCAGGCCAATAAGCAAAGAAAAGGACGACAATGACTCATCTTGAAAGACTTCATTTGGCACAGATCCCAACGGGCCATCCTGCCAGATATAAATGGATACAGTAAAACAGTTAGGTTTCAGAGCTCTGAAAACGAAAAATATTTTTCAATATGGCATAACATCTTAAATCAATTACACATAATTTAAGAGAGTGCTTCAGAGTTGCACCTTTACCACAACTCAGCAGCTTACATCAAATTAGGCTACCAGTGCTACAGGAACTTGGTTCACAATCAAGCCCCTTTGGCCCACTTGCACACATTTAAACCGAATACCAACTAATACCTGGAGACCAGGGGAATTTAGGAGGTAAATTAACTGAGAGGGCACACAAATTACTATAAGCATTCACTATATAATCTTAAAAAAAAGGAACAAACACCTCTAACATTTTGTACCACAACACATGGAACCTGATTTCTAAATCTCAAACACAGAACCAGCCTTCAGGGACGTGTAAACGAATGGACAGCCAGTTATATGAGCACTGCTAAATTTTACCCACACAAGTAGTATGTTCACTCCCTTAGCTAAAACTAAACAGCATTAGGATGTAACTCAGCCAGAGGAATCTCAACATTAACTTCTGTCAAATGCCAGTAATGACAGCTACAACGATCCCACAGCAGGTAGGCCTTGGTGAACCACCTTCATGACTGGAGACTGGATCACAGTCTGGATCTAGACCATCAGCAAAAGGCCTTGACTAAAGAACCGAATAGTTTATATTTGGCTACTAATCAAACTGAAAAAACCGTCATCTCTTGAAGCTGGCGACCAGTATCATCCATGGGCAAGTTGACACGCTCGCCACTGCCAGATGAATCCCTCGCAAATATACTACCAAAAACTCATTCACTGCCCGCGCTTGTGCGCTGTGCTAAAACCGGCGAATGAGGAACTCACGCCTTCTCACGACTCACAAGGAAAACTCCCGAAATCACAGATCGAAGCACCGATGCTAGCTCATAGGATATCAATACGAATGTACGAGTATCAATAACAAAACCACTATAATCACGAAGTCGTGTGCTCACATCAATGGACAACTACAAATCCACATGCAAAATAATCCACAAATGTAATTAATACACTTATCGTACACAATCGAACAATATGAGTATATAAAACTTTCGTAATATGTAATTGGTGCGCCTTACTCGTAGACTTGTGGCACAAAACACGTCTTTACTAGCTGCTGACAGGGCTTGAACTCTGACGACCTAGCCTTCCAATACACAGCATCACTGGCTGCTGACAACACTAAAGATCCCCTCACAGCCTCGTGGAACATTCTCATAGGGCATTGCTCATAACAATGTAGAGACATTTCTTATATTTCAGCAGGTTTTGTCAGGATTATGGGAACTTAAGTCCACCTATTATGCAAAAATAACTGTTGTTTGTAAATGCCCAATCATGTTTCAGCGCCTTTGTGCCATTACCAGTGGGTACTTTTACTCAGTTCTGTAAAATCGACCTTGTTGTATATAGCAGAGAATATTGTACCTGGAGGACAGTGCACTTAGGAACGCATGAAGTTTTCTGATCTGTGTCTTAATGTAGCGACCAATTTTACAATTACATGAAGGAAAGCATACTAGAGGCAACCTTAAGCAATTTCTGGCATTTCCTACTGTTTTTGTTGTGAGTTATCTAAGTGGCATATCTGTTATATATACACAGCAGTATGTATGTGTGTATGTCTGGGATCTCCTCCTAAACACCTGAATCGATTTCTACCAAATTTGGCAAGGAAACAGCGCACCTTGTGAATACCAGCTCTATGGGATTTATCACTTTCTAGCTCCAGTAGGAGCGGAAATATGGGCAAAAACGCGTTTTTTCCAGCCCCTGGAGTATAGACTGCCTTGCATGATGGGCATGCTGTATGGAAAAAGTATTGGTCTGGCAAAATAACCTGCTTTACAGGGTAGCCTACATATCAAGGGTAAGAAAACGGTTTTCCAAGCCCCGACATTTAGGCTGCCCTACATGACAGGCATGTTTTGTTTGAGTAGTACTGGCTTGCTTTATCAACCTGCTTTGAATGGCAGCCTGTACACCAGGGGCGAATCAATGATTTTCAAGCCTCTGATGTGTAGCCTGCCCTGCATGACAAGTGTGTTGTGAGAGTAGTATCAGTTACTTTAGGGAACTGTATTGCAGTAGCTACATGTGCCAAAGGACATGGCTGGGGACAATTTGAGATGGATGGAAGAGGGTAGGAACAGAGTGAGGGGGAGGAGGAAATGTATAGATAGAAGGCAAGAGATGGTATGCATGAGACAGCTGGAAAGTATAGTGGGGTGGTAGGCAAGTGGAAAAGGGAAAGGGAGAGGTGGAGATGGGAAGAGGGTGGGGTGTAGATTGTAGTCAGAGGGAAGGAGGAGGAAGACATGGTTGCAGAGAAGGGGTGGAGGAAAAGGACAAAGTGAGGGGAGGAGAAGATGAAGAGACAGAGAGAACAGGGAGGAGGAAATAGAAAGATAGAGGAGTGAGAATGAGATGAACAAACAGAGAGAGGAAGAGGTGGGCACAATGAGGGGGAGGAGGAGATGTGTTCAATATATGTGTCAAACACATACACAGAAGAAGCCATGGGGAAATATCTATAACATATTAAAACTAGTGTAGCCATAGGGAAATATCATATTAAAACTAGTGTGAGAATGTTGTTAATTCTTCAGTAGCAGAGTTTTATGGAGAGTAAAGTCTGTTTATCATGGACATGGCATTTCCAAATGAACTGAGTTTCTTTAATGTCACAATTTGTCCTATCTCTACTAATTGTTCTAATGAAATTGGGCCTAAAACAGTTTAATGTCTGTTGTGTTTGTTACATCATTTTCTGTATCTGGATTTCTTTACATTACTGCGATCCAATAGCTTGCCATCTGCAACTAAAGGATGTTATTATGAGTGTAATTGGCGAGTTAACAATTAACTTTATCTCTAAAGATAATTTTGTAGCCTTATAATATTCTGCGATACTATTTTGTCGTTAGTTACCGTTATTTTCAACTTATCCATTCTCCTCTGCACACTTCCCTGTTGTGGATAAATACCCAGACATACGATATACGTTTTTGATTAACTCCACTAACAAGTTATACTTTTGCACTTCACGAAACACATTGTGTGATACCGTGTGTTTAGTCCTTGTTGACGTTTGCTTGTTTTTATAACAGTCTGGCGCCAAATGTGAACTTTCTTTACTTTCTCACTTCCTCTGGGTCTGTATTTTGTATGTTGGTGTCGTGTATTTTTGTATACTTGCTTTAATGTGTGAAATACGCTGAGATGGCAAAAGTCATGGGATACCTGCTAATATCGTGCCAGAGCTCCTTTTGTCCAGTGTACGTGCTATGGACTCAACAAGCCGCTGGAAGTCTACTACAGAAGTACTGAGCCCTGCTGCCTCTATAGCTGTCCATAATTGAGGAAGTGTTGTCGGTGCAGGTTTTTGTTTATGAACTGATCCCTCGATTATGTCCCAGAAACATTCGATGCGATTTGTGTCGGGCAGTCTGAATGGCCAAATCATTCGCTCCAATTGTCCAGAACGTTCTTCGTGAACATTTGTGGTCTGGTAGCGTAGCGCATTGTCATCCATAAAAATTCTATTGTTGCTTATGAACATGAAGTCCATGAATGGTTGCAAATGATCTCCAAGTAGCCGAATGCAACCAGCATCCAGTCCATTCCATGTAAACACAGCCCACGCAATTATGGAGCCACCACCACCTTTCACAGTGCCTTGTTGACAAATTGGATCCATGGTTTTGTGGGGTCTGCGCCGCACTCCAGCCCTATCATCAGCTCTTACTAACTGAAATTTGGAGTCAACTAACTAAGGCCAACCTGATATGGTCTGAGCCCAGGGGATGAGCTGCAGGCAATGTCATGCTATTAGCAAAGGCACTCGCATTGGTCGTCTGCTGCCATAGCCCATTAACAATAAATCTCGCTGTTCTGTCCTAACAGTGACGTCCGCCGTATGTTGCACATTGATTTCTATGGTTTGTTCATGTAGTGCTGCTTGTTTTTTACCACTGACAGCTTTACGCAAATGCCGCTCCTCTCGGTCGTGAAGTGAAGGTCGTCGCCCATTTCGTTGTCTGTGGTGAGAGGTAGTGCCTGAAATTTGGTATTCTCGTCACACTCTTGACAATGTGCATCTCGGAATATTGAATTCCCTAACGATTTCCGAAATGTAGTGTACCATTCCGCATTCAAAGGCTGTTAATTCCCTTCGTGTGGCCATAATCTTGTGGGAAACCTTTTCGCATGAATTACCTGAGTGCAAATGACAGCTCTGTCAATACGTAAACCACGCACAGTTATGTTACTAATCCCATAAACGCTGTAGTATTAGACTACAAATCTGTTCACTTACCCCTGTAATAATCAACAACCTAGTTATTACTCATGAAAGTATAGTAACTTGATTCTAAGTACAACGTAAACAAAGCCTGCGTCACTTGACAGCTGTCACATTCTGTTTGCCCCCGTCGCGAAGCTTACACAATAGCGAAGAAGCAGCTTTAATTCTGTTGGTCGGTGCCCAGAAACCAAAGGCAGATGCCGCGATTTACGCGCTCGACCATATCAACTCACTTTGAAGATAACACTGCATGAGCATTTGTAGCACTTCTCTCCAAAAGCTACATACAACACATTCAAGTGTAGAAGCATTAATTTAAAAGAAAGATATAGTTTAAGTAGAAGAAAAGTGCTTATAACTAATAGTGGGTCAAAAAAGCTACATTGAAAGTTAATAGTTCACTTCGAGCAATTTTATTTACGTGCCCAAAGTTGAGAAAAGGGAAAGAAAGAAAATAGTTTTATAGTGAAACAAACGATCTAGAATCTGAAATGCTAAATTCTGTTAGTCTATAGCTGGGGAGAGTGCAGTTAGGTTGCAAAGTCATCCGCAATGGCGTTTAATAGGCCACAGGCTGAATATACTTAATTATTGGAGACAACCCACAGATTTCGCATGTGCACATTTATTACTCTTTACACATCTAGTTCCCGTATCAGTGCTTTATACATTAATTTCCGACCTCGATATAACTGTTCGTCATGTCTGCATGTGACTACAGCAATTGCGAATTCACAATCAGTAAAACTGTTCTTACACCTGATCCACAATAGTAATTACCTTCACCGTGACAGTTACAGCTTCAAGCACTCGGCTGTTCATTAAGGAGACAAATACATTACACAGTTTTATGAAGTCTCGGCTCTTGCAAAGTGGTTAAGCGTAAAGGCGGTTTCACTCACACGCTAGCAATAACTATAATGTCTACTCGCGAAAGCATTGTCAGTATCGGCTAAGATACAGTCCATTTAGTGAGAGTCAAACCGCATGTGCTTTACGTTCATGATGACCACTTCACCTTTCATTGCGCGCTTCGACGGTAATCCAAATCGTCAGTGGTGAAGTTCTACGATTCACTGTCTCGGTAAGTGTTTGTATCTCAAATCAACACTGTGTGTCTGGCCATATTGCCGCATACCCTCATAGCACTGTCGATATTTGAAAAAATATCGGGAATCTGATTAATCGATATTTAAAAAGAGTCATTGTAGGTTGTCGATACATCGAAGAAAGCGTCGATACATCAACTGAAAAAGAATCGACGTACCAGCCTATAAAATATTTGCTGCACATTGTAAATGTACTGCCGGCCGGTGTGGTCGAGCGTTCTAGGCGCTTCAGTCTGGAACTACGCGACCGGATTTGTGTGATGTCCTTAAGTTAGTTAGGTTTAAGTAGTTCTAAGTTTTTGGGGACTGATGACCTTGGATGTTAAGTCCCATAGAGTGCTCAGAGCCATTTGAACCATTTTTTTTTTTTGTAAATGTACTACCGGTTTTAGAGCTGTATATTTTAATACTGATTTATCATAAGATATTCTGTGCATAAACAAGCCAGCAGCTTGCCCTTAGAGCAAGAAAGGGAATGAAAACGATGCACATTCACGCTTGGCGATAACCACTTTACTAACAAGTAGTAGCTGGATATATGTGGCACAATAAAACATGTCCGATGAGTCCCTCGTTCGGTTTCGTCACATATCGGATTTGTCCAGAAATAACGACTTTCCTGTTTTTTTCATTTCTGCCAATGCCAGCAACCTAGCAGTTGTACTGTCAAATTTCCGATGTGAAACTAAGTGTTGCCGTTTCTATTGGTAGCGCCGAGCGCCAATTGCGTCAGCGTTTCCCCTCACAACTCTCCGTCCACCACAAAGATCAATCTTCTCATTTAGATTTTTGTTCATCATTTTCAGCAATTGTTTTTGAAGAATGCCGATGTGAAAAAACATCACACAGGTTGCATTTAAAATAGTTTTTAACACAACTGGTTTATCTATTTATTTAGCGTATGTGGTTTTCAAGTATAAATGGTTTCATGTTTAAATACATACAGACAGACAATGATAAAATCAACATACATTATAACACATAAATAATGTCTCGTCTTATGGACATTCAATTAAGGATGAAGTAGGCATACACAGGTTGTTACAATAAGGTATCTTGTCATAGATAACATAAAATTAACATATAGAAATTGTTGCTATAAGGTCATTCAGCAATCACATGTATGGAATCTACAGAGTCTCTTTAAAGTTCTATGTCTAGGTTTTCCATCCACTCGACGGCTGCAGGGGAGGCTGCATAAAGTTCTTGAATGGATCCTTTAAAACGCACGTTCAGGGCATTCCTGAATGATGTGCTGGATCGTTTGCCCTGGATGTCCACAATCGCACTGTGGTGAATCTCGTATGCCCCATCTACAGAGCATCTCCGCACTTCTGCCATGACCAGTTGTCTACTGAGTACAACCCCAAGTTCTTCTTGGCAGGTCTGTACCAGGTAGGTTTCCACCAGGTGATATTTCATTGCAGTTCTTGGACAGTTCAGTCTGAGACCATTCATTTTTCCATGAATCCATAGCATCGTAAGACGTAGCCATAAGGTTTTGAGTTTTTCTCCATGGTGATCTTCTAGATCTTAGTCGGGAAAGATTTGGGGCAATGTCCTGATGGACGGAAGGTTGGTATTGGAGGAGATTTTACTCCATTCATTAACTAAGGTGGTTTGCCGCCTAAGATGTAGTGGAGCTATACTGCAGAGAACAGGAAGCCAAGGTAGTGGGTGGATTTAATGGTTCCATTTATGGTTCTCATGGTATTGTTTAGTCGAGTATCCACTTTAGATGTGTGGCTGCTGTTAAGCCAAACAGGGCTGCAATATTCCGCAACAGAGTATACCAGCGCTACAGAAGAAATCTTCAGAGTATGTACATCAGCTCCCCAGCTAGTATTGGCGAGCTTTTGAATAATATTATTTCTTGTACGTATCTTGGCAGCAGTATCTATTAGGTGTGGTTTGAATTTAAGCGATCTATCCAATTTAATACCAAGATATTTTGGGTTTAGGTTATGCTTTAACTTTCTACCAGCAAAGGTAACGTCAAGGGATCGGGTTGCCTGTTGGTTGTTTAAATGAAACACTGTAACTTCTGACTTTATTGGGTTAGGAATTAATCTCCAAGATTAGGTCTTGGTTAAGGGAGCTTTCACACTGTTCAAAACTTTCATGTTGCACAGCCAGGGCCATGTCATCTGCGTAACAGAACTTCCGCGCATTTGTTGTTGGTATGTCGCTTATGTACACAGTGAAAAGTAATGGTGCCAATACAGAACCTTGTGGTTAGCCGTTGTTTGAAACAATGGTTCGACTCTTCTTTCCTTCTAGATGAACTTCAAGGGTTCTATTGCTGAGCATATCACTTAGTAATTTGTACAAGGTCTGGCAAGGGATAATCTCAAGTATCTTGCTAAGAAGACCATGCCTCCACACAGTATCGTATGCAGCGGTTAAATCTACAAACACAACAGCTGTTTTAAGTTTCCGTTCATAACCGTTCTCGATATGTGTTGTTAAAGCCAGTACTTGGTCGCAACAGTTACGTTGTGGTCGGAAACCAGCCTGCTCGATGGGGATTCTATCATTCAAAGTCGTCCCAATACGATTATACAAGAGTCTCTCCAAGAGTTTGAAGCAGCTGCTCAGGAGAGAGATTGGTCTAAAATTTTCAGGCTTGTCTGGTGTTTTCCCAGGTTTTAATATAGGCAATACTTTAGATCTTTTGAAGATCTTAGGCACTCAGCCTTTCCATTGGAAGTGGTTTTTGCTCTTTCACAGGGATGTATGCACCAGATCCTAGTTTTATGAGTAGGGCCCACGATTTTCGACTGGACTTTCTAAAGTCTATACCTTCCACGGTTTTTTTCCACTTTTCTCTTCGGGCACTGTCAAGTGACTCAATAAGTTCCTCTGCCACTTCCCTGTCTCCCGATTCTTTGAACTCGTTATAGAGGCGTTCAGTTGTTTCATTCCAGGCAGGTGTTTATTCTTTCCTGAAACCGTGTGGTATAGTTTTCTTAGCTGATGCAATAAGAGCTTTACTAAATCGTTCATAGTTGTTAATGATTTACTTTATCCACTGTACAGTGGCATTGGCACGTTTTGCATATGACTCCCAATCAGCCTTTTCAAAATTCCATCTTGGTTTTGGAGCTGATTTTATAAGAGGGACTTGTATTCCAATGTGGACAATGACAGGTCTATGCTGGCTGTGTGGGAAGTTAGTTAATACTTTCCTGCTTGACGGGTAACCTTTACCCTTGTGGTCTCTACTAACAAAGCACAGATCTGGGTTGAAACCGCGTTGCTATCTAGCTGACCAGAAGGTGTGTCTCTCTTTAGCATCATATATCAGTTGCAGGTCTTCAACATCTGCCCACTCAAGTAGGGCTTGACCATTATCATCGTTTTCACTATAGCCCCATAAACTGTGGTGGCTATTGAAATCGCCCATTAGGAGGGTAGGTTATTTTGTTTCAGGGAGTGCTTCTCTTGGCCATTGGATGTTAGGAGGCTTATATACATTGACTATTGTGAGGTTACTTACTAGTGTTTCTATTAAAAATATGTTATCCGAAGAACTTATTTTTATTGGAGCCCACTTATCAATGTCACTATGCACGTATGTAGCAGATCCATAGTTTTCATGGTGAATAGCTCTAGCAACGGTGTATGCACTTATGAGACCTCTTTTCATGAGATCTGCCTCGTGGTTTACATGTGTTTCTTGGACCAGTATGACATGTATCACGTGCTAGTCTTGAGAGGATATCACATTTAGTCTTACTTATACCTTCTATGTTAATTTGCAGTACTCGGACGGATGGGCTGAGGTCTCTTGTCATTGGGTTTTGAGAAGACCCATTCGTTTTATTGTTTACTTCCATTTGCACTTTTAAGCCGCGAGATACGTTCACACTCATAGTGCAGCGCCACGATAGTAGTAGACTTTTAGCTACCTTTCGGCATTGCCCGGGGTGTACCACTTGGAGGCAGTCTATTTTTACACCACAATGCAACTGGTGTGCTAATTCTTCATATCGGAAATCTCGTTATTCCGTACACACAGCCAGCCCTCAATGCAATTGGACTTTTTTTTGTGCCACCTACACTTGCTTCACACAGTCAAAGAGAAAGACAGGGAGTGATGAAAGCTCAAAAAGTAGAAAGCGTCTGTCACACAGTGAAAATAAAATTATGTTTTAATACAATTTCAAAAGAACAACATCAATTATATACCGAAAATTGTGAAGAAATTTTATCATGAGGGCCATTTCTCACTGTGTAGATGAGAGTCAACGAATATTTCTACATTTGGATTTGGTACTTGAAATTTCGTGGAAAGATCTCTGCGCAATGAGAAACGCCTTTGTTTTAATGATTGTAGCCCCAACTCGCGTATCATATCCATCACATTTAGCGATGATATAAAAGGAGCTGCCCTTCTTTGAACATCCTCGCTGTCGCTCTCAATCCTATCTGGTAAGGATCCCCTACTGCGCAGCAACAGTCCAGAAGAGGACGGACAAGCGGTGTAGGCAGTCTTTAGCAGATTTGTTGCAGCTCACTAAGCGTCCTACCAATATAATGCATTCTTTGGCTCTGCTTCCCACAGTTTTCTCTCTGATGTTTCCATTTTAGTTGTTCGTAATTGTAATCCTAGATCTGTAACTCAATCAACAACTTTCAGTTTTGTAATGCATCATGAAATTGAAATTTAACGGGTTTGTAGAGTATCTTGTGTTATTTATCGTGTAACCGAAATTTAACGAATTTGAAAAGGATCTCGTTCTTTGTAAGGTATCTTGTCTGAGCCATTTTGTAATTAATTTTAATTTGCGGATGACTTTACTATATGGCAAACGACGGAATTATTTTAAAACAATCTGAAAGGGCTGCTCAGATTGCCTTCCAAATCGTTAATATATTGGATGACTATAATTAAACTGAAAGTGTTTCGAGTGGTGCAGTGCAAGCTGTATAAATCGTAGGACACTGAAATTTCAGCATCGTAGGTATGTTGATTAATCGGTGCGCTCGCCGAATATGCTGAAAAAAGAAATAGTTCTACTTTCTGCCACCAGGTGAAAATATCGTCCTATAAGCAATCAGAGTGTGGCATGGGAGCAGGAAAACGGGAGGAACTATGAAACACATAATAATGGTGATTCTGGCACGTTTGTTAGGATATGGTCACAAGTTACAACATTTGTTCAATATGGTCTCCTAACTCAACAACATGCTTCACCCATAACATGGCAAGGTCGACAGTTGTCGCAGCACATCCGATTTAATCAGAGTGATTACACACATCAAAAAAAGTTTTGCATCATCCTGGTTCCCAGAACTCCTGAAGATAGACATTGACTGTGGATCACAGACACGGTCCCTTTGACTGTTCAGAGCTATCACCAAACCCGTCCAAAGATGTAAACAGCCATGTACGAGCAGTGGCTATTAGACGAAGGGAGTCCGATAGCCGATCAGTTCCAGTCATTCCACCAGGAAGGAGGTATACGGCTCGTGTTGTCTGTAGTTCAACCATGCCTAACGGTCACTACCGCTGTTCGATCGCGTCCGCATTGTTACTTTGTGCCAGGAAGAGCTCTCAACAAGGGATGTGTCCAGGCGTCTAGGAATGAACCAAAGCGATGTTGCTCTGACATGGAGGAGGTACAGAGAGACAGGAATTGTCGATACATGCCCCGCTGAGGCCGCCCAAAGGCTACTACTGCAGTGGATGACCGCTACCTACGGATTATGGCTCGGAGGAACCCTGAGAGTAACGCCACGATGTTGAATAATGCTTTTCGTGCAGCCACAGGACGTCGTGTTACGACTCAAGCTGTGCATAATAGGCTGCATGATGTGCAGCTTCACTCGCGACGTCCATGGCGAGATCCATCTCTGCAACGACGACACCACGCAGCATGGTACAGATGGGCCCAACAACAAGCCAAATGGAACGCTCAGGATTAGCATCGCGTTCTCTTCAGCGATGAGTGTCACATATGCCTTCAACCAGACAATCGTCGGAGACGTGTTTGGATGAAACCGGGTCAGGCTGAACGCCTTAGGCCCACTGGGGCCGACGTACGCCGCTGGTGGTCATGGAAGGCGCCGTAACTGCTGTACGATACGTGAATGCCATCCTCCGACCGATAGTGCAATCATATTGGCTGCATATTGGCGGGGACTTCGTCTTCATGGACGACAATTCGCGCTCCCCATCGTGCACATTTTGTGAATGACTTCCTTCAGGACAACGACATCGCTCGACTAAAGTGGGCAGCATGTTCTCCAGACATGAACCCTATCGAACATGCCTGGGATGGACTGAAAATGGCTGTTTATGGACGACGCGACCCATCAACCACTCTGAGGGATCTATGCCCCTAATCGCCATTGAGTAGTGGGACAATCTGGACCAACAGTGCCTTGATGAACTTGCGGATAGTATGCCACAACTAATACAGGCATGCGTCAATCCAAGAGGACGTGCTACTGGGTATTAGAGGTACTGGTGTGTACAGCAGTCTGGACCACCACCTTTGAAGGTCTCGCTGTATGGTGGTACAACATACACAACAAACAATGTGTGGTTTTCATGAGCAATAAAAAGGGCGGAAATGATGTTGATCTCTATTCCAATTTTCTGTACAGGTTCCAGAACTTTCGGAATCGTGGTGATGCAAAACTTTTTTTGATGTGTGTATCTCCTATGGTATCCTTCAGATCGGAAAGAGTCTGGATAATTCCTCGATAGAAACGGTCTTTCAAATAAACCCTCGATCAGAATTAACACAGATTAGGTTGGGGCCGGCCGGTGTGGCCGAGCGGTACTAGGTGCTACAGTCTGGAAGCGCGCGACCTCTACTGTCGCAGGTTCGAATCCTGCCTCGGCCATGGACGTGTGTGATGTTCTTAGGTTAGTTAGGTTTAAGTAGTTCTAAGTTCTATGGGACTGATGACCTCAGATGTTAAGTCCCATAGTGCTCAGAGCCATTTGAACCATTCTTGATTAGGTCGGGGGATGTGGAAGGCCACATATCTTGAAACTGCCTAGAGGTGATGAAGAACGTTACCAAAAGTTTCTCGAAGCAGATCTTTCACATGGCAAGAGAAATGTAATGTTGCCCGATCTTCCTAGAAAACAGAAGCGTGGACACAGTTGTGTTCTTGGAAAGCTGGAATCAGGTGTTGCACAAGGAGTCCTTATAATATACAGGTCTCACTGTGTATCTAATAGACCCTTGAGGTGTCATCTCGTCGAAGGAAAACAGACCGAGAACGACGTGACGATTTTCGCCATGGAGCGTTTCTTGAACAGCCAAAATACAAACTTCTAGAATCAAGCTCATAAGCATATCTCCCACCTCTAGGAGATTCGTGCCACATTGAAGGCTGTGGAGAAGTATTTCCTTTTTCCTCTTTATTTCGAGATGAAAATTAAAAACTTTAAGAGTGCCTTTCGTAATTTCACAGTGAACGGAAGTGCGTAGGTGGCGGTGGGGGAAGGGGGGACAGGAGTATTTAAAAATATAAAAATAGAGGGAGACCAAGTGCCTTACTACCGTAAACAGCTTCAAGTGGACATGCAACGAACGCTGACGAACCAAAATATTATGACCACCTGCTTAATAACTTGTTCGTCTACCTTCAGAACGCAAAACAGCAGCGATTCTGCGTGGCATAGATCTGACAAGTCCTTGGTAGGTTTCCAGAGATATTTGGCACCAGACGTCTACGCACGGTCCACTCATTTTCCGCAAATTATGGGCCAGTTGCATGTAGACGCAGATCTGATGCCTGATATGTTCCAACTTGTTCAGGTCAGGCAAATTTGGTGGCCAAGACGTCAACATGAGTTCACTGTCGTACTCCTCAAACCACTGTCACACGATTCTGATACGGGCAGTTATCCTCCTGGAAGATGCATCACTGTTGGGGAGACATAAAGTAAGAGGGGATTCAAGTGATCGGAGACATTGTTCACGAAGTCCACTGCTGTCATGGTGACTACGATTACTACCACGGAGCCCATGGAAGCCCAGGTGAATGTACCCCATAGGACACTACTGCCGCCACCGTCTTGCGTCCTTTGCGTGGTGGATATTTCAAGCATCAGTTCGCCTGGATGAAGACGTCTCCGGAAACGGCCATTAACCTGGTGTACCAAGAAACGTCGTTCGTCCGACCAGGCGACACGTGCCGGCTGCTGTGGCCGAGCGGTTGTAGGTGCTTCAGTCCAGAACCGCGCTGCTGCAACGGTCGCAGGTTCGAATCCTGCCTCAGGTATGGATGTATATGATGTCCTTCGGTTAGTTAGGTTTAAGTAGTTCTAAGTCTACGGGGCTGATGACCTCCAATGTTAAGTCCCATAGTGCTCAGAGCCATTTCAACCAGGCGACACGTTTCCATTGATCTGTAGTGCAATCTCTGTGCTCTCGAGCTCACTGCATTCTTAATTGACGATGTTAGGTCAACACGGGAACTTGTAGGGGTCGTCTGCTGAGATACAGTGTGCCCTGAACGATGTGTTCCGGAACACTTCTTCGCCCATCAGCATTGTTCTCTGTTGTCACATTTGCCACAGATCACAGCGTATCCTGCTTTACAGAGATGGGAAGCCTCCGAATTCCACGTTCTGTGACGAGGCGTCCAACTCCTTGTAGCCTACTTACGGTAACGCCGTCTTTGAGGCACTTTGCGCAGATGCTCACGTCAGCAACACGTGACCACTCGACAAACATCGCCGTCCCAAAGCGTTGGCGGTAGCAATCTGCGCTTTGTTGGAGTCACTTACGTCAGTACATGAAATGTACTCGCAGCTGCGAATACGAACAGCCATCAGCTGTATAAGAGAATGGCGACAAAGAAAATTTGTGCCGGACCGGGACACGAACTCGGGTTTCCCACTTTACGCGAGCAGGTGCCTTAATCTCTTTGGCTATCTGTGCACGACTCACGGCCAGACCCATGCTTCTACAGGGTGGTCCATCGATCATGGCCGGGCCAAATATCTCACGAAATAAGCGTCAAACTACAAAGAACGAAACTTGTCTAGCTTGAAAGGGGAAACCAGATGGCGCCATGGTTGGCCCGCTAGATGGCGCTGCCATAGGTCAAAAGGATATCAACTGCGTTTTTGAAAATAGGAACCCCCATTTTTTATTACATATTCTAGTAGTACGTAAATAAATATGAATGTTTTAGTTGGACCACTTTTTTCGCTTTGTGATAGATGGCGCTGTAATAGTCACAAACATACGGCTCACAATTTTAGACGAACAGTTGGTAACAGGTAGGTATTTTATATTAAAATACAGAACGTAGGTACGTTTGAACATTTTATTTCGGTTGTTTCAATGTGATACATGTACCTTTGTGAACTTATCATTTCTGAGAACGCATGCTGTTACAGTGTGATTACCTGTAAATAACACATTATTGCAATAAATGCTCAAAATGATGTCCGTCAACCTCAATGCATTTGGCAATACGTGTAACGACATTCTTCTCAACTGCGAGAAGTTCGTCTTCTGTAATGTTCGCACATGCATTGACAATACTCTGACGCATGTTGTCAGGCGCTGTCGGTGGATCACGATAGCAAATATCCTTCAACTTTCCCTACAGAAAGAAATCCGGGAACGTCAGATCCGGTGAACGTGCGACCAATCCACCTGTCATGACATATGCTATTCAATGCCGCTTCAATCGCACGCGAGCTATGTTCCGGACATCCATCATGTAAGTACATCCCCATTCTGTCATGCAGTGAAACATCTTGTAGTAACATCGGTAGAACATTACGTAGGAAATCAGCATACATTGCATCATTTAGATTGCCATCGATAAAATGGGGGCCAAATATCCTTCCTCCCAAAATGCCGAACCATACATTAACCCGCCAAGGTCGCTGATGTTTCACTTGTCGCAGCCATCGTAGATTTTCCGTTGCCCAATAATACATATTATGCCGGTTTGCGTTACCGCTGTTCCTGAATGACGCTTCGTCGCTAAATAGAACGCGCGCAAAAAATCTGTCATCGTCCCATAATTTCTCTTGTGCCCAGTAGCAGAACTGTACACGACGCTCAAAGTCGTTGCCATGCAATTCCTGGTGCATAGAAATATGGTACGGGTGCAATCGATGTTGACGTAGCATTCTCAACATCGAAGTTTTTGAGGTTCCCGATTCTCGTGCAGTTTGTCTGCTACTGATGTGCGGATTAGCCACGACAGCAGCTAAAACACCTACTTGGGCACCATCATTTGTTGCAGGTCGTGGTTGACGTTTCACATGGTGCTGAACACTTCCTGTTTCCTTAAATAACGTAACTATCCGGCGAACGGTCCGGAAACTTGGATGATGTCGTCCAGGATACCGAGCAGCATACATAGCACACGTCCTTTGGGCATTTTGATCACAATAGCCACACATCAACGCGATATCGACCTTTTCCGCAATTGGTAAACGGTCCATTTTAACACAGGTAATGTATCACGAAGCAAATACCGTCCGTACTGGCGGAATGATACGTGATACCACGTACTTAAACGTTTGTGACTATTATAGCACCATCTATCACAAAGCGAAAAAAGTGGTCCAACTAAAACATTCATATTTCTTTACGTACTACACGAATATGTAACAAAAATGGGGGTTCATATTCAAAAAACGCAGTTGATACCCGTTTGATCTATGGCAGCGCCATTTAGCGGGCCAACCATAGCGCCATCTGGTTTCCCCCTTCAAGGTAGACAAGTTTCGTTCTTTGTAGTTTTTTCGTTTGATGCTTAATTCGTGAGATATTAACTGAAAGTCGCTGCTTGGTATCGGAGGATAAATACGATGTTGTAGTGCGTATGTTGTTAAGAAGAACGATGCAATGATCCTTCCGACAAGTATGCATGTCTGAAGGAACATTTCATCGTTCTTGTTAACAACACAGCCACTGCGTCGTAATTACGGTGGTGGAGTTCCCCACTTCCAATGCGTACTGAGGCTAGAATAATTCCCCATTAGTTTATGCTCCGTTTATTTACAGTTGTGGGCAATAAGTCAGCTGTCACTAGCCTTAGCCTTGAAATTACAATGAAATCCAGACCATTAGCTGCTTACAGGCGTTGGTAAATATCGCCGGGAATAGTTGAAAATGTGTGACCCGACCGGGTCTCGAACCTGGGAGTTCCTGCTTACATGGCAGATGCTCTATCTGACTTTTTTTTGGGTCTAATTTTGTTCTATACTGTTCGTTGAATTTGTTCGGGGCGGACGTCCGATGACATCCGTTCAGGTTGTTCGTTGATCCGTTCGCTCAGTTTTTTATTACAGAGGGTAGCTAACCCTCTGATCGAACACGCTGAGCTATACTGAGCCATCTAGGACACAAAGGATAGTGCGACTGCAGGGACTTATCTCTGGCACGCTCCCCGTGAGACCCACATTTCCAACTTATTGCCCACACACTACTGCCCCTGCCCACTATACTCATTACTCGCGGGAGTCAATCTACCGATTCCCGTAAGAGTTAGAGCAATGTGAAAGCATCCACACTGAAGAAGATCATTGGCCGGTAAGCCTTAACTATATGAATATGGTATCTGTTCTTTCAGACATGCCGGAAAGAACAGATACCATCTTCATATATCCTTAGCCTTTGTGTTGCCTAGTGTAGTGGTAGACAGATGTGAACTTAACTAGTGTGTAGTAACCATAAGTTACATTCGAAACTAGCATACGACATTTTAAGGAAGTTTTTAATCTGAACACAGTGCTCTGATTTTGTTTCATTCAGTAGTGTTCCATGATACTTAAATATGTTCGCCTCTGTATCCATTTCTTCACCCACACATTTCGTCTTTCACTAACTTTGTTCTCTCTGAAGATTTTTCGTCAGTAATGCTATGATACAATGACGATGGCGGCTGCTCTGTTTTTGACCACAACACTGTGAATATCTCACGACGCTACTGTAGTGGAATCACTTCTACAAGTACTTGCAGACTGACTAGCGAAGCGACTTGCGCAAGTCTTTGTCCTAAAGTAAACACATCATCAAGTGCTTGTAGAAGGTACTTGCGGAAGTTATCTGCTAGTGGACACAAGCCTTAAGTACTGGAACTCATACTGGTGAGATGGAACACTGCAACTGCCAGTCGGTCGCTGTGGCTGAGCGGTTCTAGGCGCTTCAGTCCGGAACCTCGCTGCCGCTACGGTCGCAGGTTCGAATCCTGCCTCAGGCATGGATGTGTGTGATGTCCTTACGTTAGTTAGGTTTAAGTAGTTCTAAGTCTAGGGGACTGATGACCTCAGATCCTCAAATGTTATGTCCCATTGTGCTTAGAGCCATTTGAACCATTTTTGAGCACCTGCCCGCCGCGTCTCATGCGGTAGGGAAAGTTCGAGAGGCGGAGGGGCGATATAAGTAAGTTGCCAAAAATGCGTTTGGTGCAATAACACTACACAAATGATGAACAGAGACATATATGTAGAGCTCAATGAATCTGCAAAAGGTGCACAATGTGGTCCCACTCTGTTCCAAACAAACATTGCATATTTTCAACAATGACCTACAAATTTTGTCACAAGTCTTCAGAGGCTGTAGGTTTTCAAATTCTGATATGTTTCGTGTCTTCAAATCTTCAACGTCAAGTTTGTTGACGGGATCAAACCCATTTTTCAGTTTATCTCAGAATGAAAAATCCATAGGTGTGATACCTGAGGATCGTGGAGGCCAATCAATAGTACTCCGTCTGCGGCCATCAAAGTTTCCACTTAACAAGTGTATCGCGGTAACTTCGTAATGCGGGGGTGCTCCTTCTTTCCATATCAGATTTTTCTTAAACTGCTGCAGGTGTTCAAAAAGTGGACTAATTTCCAGTGCTAACAACACTTCTTGAAACATATCTAGGTAACTTATAAAATTCAGCGCCGTTAAGAAAATAAGGCCCAATTAACCTACCACCAAAAACCACTCACGCTAGGAGAGTTTACTCTATCTCCATCACCACATGGGGATTCGTTGGATCCTAATACACACAGTTGTGGCTGTTCATTCTGCCATTCACCTGCAAAGTCACTTCGCCGCTCCAAAGAATGCTTTTGTAAAACTTTGGATCGGCGTCTTGTCGGATTGTGTGCTACTCGCAGAATGCATACTCTTGTTCGGATCATCTACATTTACACCTTGACGTACAGTAGGCCTATACGGCTTCAGATTCAGCTTTTTCATAAACCTTCGTAGGCTTGTTTTTGCTATTCCGTACTCCTTGGACTCTGTTCTTTAAGATTCAGTTGATAACTGCACAAAACAATTGGTGACAACATTAAGATTCCCTTCTGTAGTAACAGACTTTGGCTCACCTCAAGAACAAAGCTCCGCTGCCAGTCCGGTCTCTTCAAACCTTAAATTTAATTTGCGAATATCTCGTCTGAATGGTTGTTGGATGTTGGGAAAACGTTCCGCAAACAATTTACAAAGTCACTGTAATTATGGCCATGTTTCCACCATGCTTCCAAAACAAATACACGCTTTTCTGTAGTTAACTTTTTATTCACCGACAAACAACGTACCCCCAAACTGCTAGTGTCAATTTACTTATGGTTTACAATCAAACTGTCGAAAACAGAATAGAATAATGTGGCAAGCTATGTGACCAAGAGATGACCCTTTAATTACTCTTCGATTTTTACAAACAGTGTTTAATATCTACATCTACATCATACTCCGCAAGTCACCTAATGGTGTGTGGCGGAGGGTACCTTCGGTACCACTATCTGATCCCTCGAACCCTGTTCCACTCGCGAACAGTGCGTGGGAAGAATTATTGTCGGTAAGCCTCTGTATTGGCTCTAATTTCTCGAATTTTGTCCTCGTGATCAATAAGTGAGGTGTATGTGAGGTCTGACTCCTCCTGGAAAGTGCTGTCCCGAAATTTCAATATTAAATCTCTCCGTGACGCACAACGCTTCTCTTGTAACGTCTGCCAGCGGAGTTTGTTTACCATCTCCGTAACGTTCTCTCGCCAGCTAAACGATCCCGTGACGAAACGTGCCGCTCTTCGTTGGATCTTCTCCATCTCCTCTATCAGTCCTACCTGATAGGGATCCCGGATAGATGAATAACACTCAAGAATCGGGCGAACAAGCGCCTTATAAGCCACTTCTTTCGTGGATGAGTTACATTTCCTTAAGATTCCTCCGATGAATTTGAGTCTGGTGTCTGCTTTTCCCACTATCTGTTTTATATGGTCATTCCACTTAAGGTCGCTCTGGATAGTTACGCCTAGATATGTTACTGTAGACGCTGCTCCAGCTGTTTGTCATCAATAGTGTAGCTGTACAGTAGTGAATTTCTTTTCCTATGTATGCGCAATATGTTACATTTATTTACGTTCAGAGTCAACTGCAAGGGTCTGCACCATTTATCAGTTCTCTGCAGGTCGTTCTGCAATTCCGTACTACCTTCTGACGTTGCTACTTTGGTATAGACTACTGCATCATCTGCTAATAGCCTTAAAGAGTATCCGACGTTTTCTACTAGATAATTCATATACACTGCTGGCCACCGTAAATGCAACACCCTGAAGGAAGCATCCGAATCAAGTGAAATTTACACCATGGGTTTGCAGCGATGAGATATGCAACTGATTAGAATTTCAGCGCAGACGCACATCACGCGCGCCTGTGGCGCCACCTCATAGCGCCATTTAAAGCTTGGCGATTTCGACGAGTGTACGTTCGGCACGTGTGTTTACCTTGTGGTTGTTTCACAAGACGATCAGTTATGCCTCGTAGACAACAGCGAACATCGTTTGATCAAGTATCCGAGTTCGACAGAGGAAGGATAGTGGCTTACCGAGATTGTGGATTATCATACAGAGAAATCGCTAGTCGTGTTGGACGAAACCAAACAACTGTAATGCGGATATGTGACCGTTGGATGCAGGAGGGTACGACGGACCGACGTGGTCGATCGCATTCACCTCGGTGCGCCACTGCACGTGCTGATAGGCAAATTGTGCGCATGGCAGTGACGGATCGCTCAGTGACATCCCGAACCATAACACAGCACATTGCGTCTGTAATGCATCATCCAGTGTCTGCGCGTACCATTCGACGCCGTTTACAGCAGAGTGGTCTGTCCGCAAGACGTCCATTGCTTCGTCTACCATTGACGCAGAACCACAGACGTCTCCGTCGCCAATGGTGTGATGACAGACGGATGTGGACGGCAGATAGGAATGACGTTGTCTTTACTGACGAGGCACGCTTCTGTCTGCAGCACCACGATGGTCGGATTCGAGTGTGGAGACACCGTGGAGAGAGGATGCTGGACAGCTGCATTATGCACCGCCACACTGGTCTTGCACCGGGTATTATGGTATGGGGCGGTATTGGATATTACTCTCGCACGCCTCTAGTACGCATTGCCGGTACTTTAAATAGCCGGCGCTACATATCCGAGGTGCTGGAGCCAGTTGTCCTTCCTTACCTTCAGGGCTCGGCCACAGCCATATTTCAACAGGATAATGCGCGACCACAAGTTGCACGCATTGTCCAAAGGTTTTTCGTCAATAACCAGATTGAATTGCTTCCCTGGCCGGCTCGCTCTCCGGATCTTTCGCCAATAGAAAACATGTGGTCCATGGTTGCTCAACGAGTGACCCAGATTATATCCCCAGCTGCCACACCAGATGATCTTTGGCAACGTGCGGAAGCAGCATGGGCTGCTGTACCCCAGGAACACATCCAACGTCTCTTTGACTCAATGCCCAGACGTATGGCAGCGGTGATCTCCAACAATGGCGGCTACTCTGGCTACTGATTCTGGCAGGAACCACATGTCACAGACGCCTGCAAACGTAATCATTTGATACTTGGTCAACATGTTATCTACAAAATAAATTTTGTTGTGCTACCTCTTGTCTTTCTTGGTGTTGCATTTACGGTGGACAGCAGTGTATATTGTAAACAGTAACGGTCCTATTATATTTCCCTGTGGTACTCCGGATATTACCTTTACATTTGCCGATATAGTTCCGTTAAGAGCGACATATTGAGTTCTATCTGCAAGAAGGTCTTGAATCCAATCGCTGGTCTGCTCCGATCCTCCGTAAGCTCGTACTTTTTCCTTAAACGGCAATGCGGGACGGTGTCAAATGCCTCACTGAAATCAAGAAACACGGCAACAGCCTGAGCGCCGTTGTCCACTGCGCTGTGGATCTCACAGAGGAACAGAGCGAGCTGAGTTTCCCAGCATCTCTCTTTGCGGCATCCATGTTGATTTTTATAGAGGAGATATTCATTTACCAAGAACGGCATAATTCTTGAGCATAAAACACGTTACGTAATTCTACAGCAGATTGACGTCAACGATATAGGTCTATAACTGTGTGGATCTGTCTTACGGCCTTAAAAAAGGGGAGTGGTCTGCGTTTTTTTCCAGTCGTTAGGTACCTTTCTAAAAACTTTGAGGTTCGCCGATGACATTGTAATTCTGTCAAAGACAGCAAAGGACTTGGAAGAGCAGTTGAACGGAATGGACAGTGTCTTGAAAGGAGGATATAAGATGAACATCAACAAAAGCAAAACGAGGATAATGGAATGTAGTCAAATTAAATCGGATGATGCTGAGGGGATTAGATTAGGAAATGAGACACTTAAAGTAGTAAAGGAGTTTTGCTATTTAGGGAGTAAAATAACTGATGATGGTCGAAGTAGAGGGGATATAAAATGTAGACTGGCAATGGCAAGGAAAGCGTTTCTGAAGAAGAAAAATTTGTTAACATCGAGTATAGATTTAAATGTCAGGAAGTCGTTTCTGAAAATATTTGTACGGAGTGTAGCCATGTATGCAAGTGAAACATGGACGATAAATAGTTTAGACAAGAAGAGAATAGAAGCTTTCGAAATGTGGTGCTACAGAAGAATGCTGAAGATTAGATGGGTAGATCACATAACTAATGAGAAGGTATTGAATAGAATTGGGGAGAAGAGGAGCTTGTGGGCACAACTTGACTAGAAGAAGGGATCGGTTGGTAGGACATGTTCTGAGGCATCAAGGGATCACCAATTTAGTATTGGAGGGCAGCGTGGAGGGTAAAAATCGTAGAGGGAGACCAAGAGGTGAATATGCTAAGCAGATTCAGAACGATGTAGGTTGCAGTAGGTACTGGGAGATGAAGAAGCTTGCACAGGATAGAGTAGCATGGAGAGCTGCATAAAACTAGTCTCAGGACTGAAGACCACAACAACAACAACAACAACAACAACAGGTACCTTTCGTTGCTCAAGCGATTTACGATAAATTACGGCTAGAAGGGAAGCAAGTTCTTTCGCATAATCTTTATAGAATCTTATAGGTATCGCATCTGGTCCTGAAGCCTTTCTACTACTAGGCGATTGTAGCTGCTTTTCAGTTCCGCGATCGGCTATCTCAATATCCGCCATTTCTATGTTCGTACGACGATTGAAAGGAGGGACAGTGTTACGATCTTCCGTGGTGAAACAACTTCGGAAGACCGAATTCCGTATTTCGGCCTTCTCTCTGTTATCTTCCGTTTCGATGCCGGTGTGGTCGCTGAGAGAATGAATAAATGATTTTGACCCACTTATTGATTTTACATACGACAAAATCTCTTAGGGTTTTACTCAGATCGGTTGACAAAGTCTTACTTTCGATATCATTGAACGCTTCTCTCATTGCTCTCCTTTGGCTCATATTCGCTTCGTTCAGATTTTGTTTGTTAGATAGGTTTCTACTTCTCTTGGATCTGAGATGAAGTGCTCTTTGTTTACGTAGCGCTTTTCTAACACCGCTATTAAACAAACCATGGTGGATCTTTCTCATCCCTTAAGAACTTACTCGGAACATACTTGTCTAGGGCATATTGAACGTGTTGAATATTTTCCATTTGTTCTCCATATCTTCGTCCATCACTGTTACCTTCCTCTACGTTAACTGATTCGATAAGTTCAGGTCTGTTTGTTGTCAGGAGGTCTAAGACGTTAACCTCACCAGTTGGTCCTCTAACTGTCTGCTCAAGGAAATTTTCGGACAAGACATCAAGAACAATGCCACGCGATTCCCTGTCTCTGGCACCAGTTTTCATGGCATAACACTCCAAATCTATACCTGGCAATCAGAAGTCCCCCCTATTACAACGGCATGATCAGGAAAATTAATAATTATATTCTGCAAGTTCTGTCTGAAGCGCTCTACGACTACAGATCCTGACCCATGTGGTCTATAAAAGCATCGGATCACCATTTTTGACCGTTGTTTGGAACTTAATTTCACCCAGATTAATTCACATTCGGAATACGTGATAACATCGCTAGTTTTTATCGAATTTTGTACTGCAATAAACACGCCGCCACCACTGGGGACTAACCTATCCTTAAGATAAACATTCCAGTCTGAACTTTGGATTTCGTTCCCATTGACGTGTGGTTTCAACCAGCTTTCTGTTTCCAGTACCATGTGTGCACTGTAACCTTTAGTAAGCGATACTAATTCTGGGACCTTTCCTTGGGTGCTCCTACGGTTTACTAAAACCATAGTAATATTTTCTACCTTTGATCTGCGTGGACCAAGATTCCCTGAGATCGCTGTGGCTGATTTAACGGGAAAAGGGTATTTGCTCCGAAGGGAGGAGTTCTGTAACCTGAAAAAGCCCGATGTGCACACCACACATACTCCGCTACCCTAGTAGCAGCTTCCTGCGTGTAGTACACGCCTGACATATTAAGGGGAACCCCACAATTCTGCACGAGATAGCGGAGGTCGAGAAATTCGCATCCGATACCGTCGGAGAGCCGTCTGGGCCTCTGGTTTAGACCTTCCACTCTGCTCCAAACCAGAGGACCGCGGTCAACCCTGGGTACGATGTTACAAACAGCTTAGCTTGCACCCCGTGTGCGTTGTTAGTTGCCTTCAGCCAGCCGCCGAGAGGAGCAGGGGATGGCCTCAGTACCCAAGCGACAGGTGTCATTCGTGCCGACACATGCCACTAGTCGGCCGGTGTGGCCGAGCGGTTCTAGGCGCTTCAGTCTGGAACCGCACGACCGCTACGGTCGCAGGTTCGAATCCTGCCCCGGGCATGGATGTGTGTGAGGTCCTTAGGTTTGTTAGGTTTAAGTAGTTCTAAGTTCTAGGGGAGGAGGAGGAGGAGGAGATTAGTGTTTAACGTCCCGTCGACAACGAGGACATTAGAGACGGAGCGCAAGCTCGGGTGAGGGAAGGATGGGGAAGGAAATCGGCCGTGCCCTTTCATAGGAACCATCCCGGCATTTGCCTGAAGCGATTTAGGGAAATCACGGAAAACCTAAATCAGGATGGCCGGAGACGGGATTGAACCGTCGTCCTCCCGAATAAGTTCTAGGGGACTGATGACCTCAGAGGTTAAGTCCCATAGTGCTCAGAGCCATTTGAACCATTTGAACCATGCCACTAAATGCAGCCGGTTGCACCCAGTGCGCTCGATAGCCGCCGGCAGTGCCTCCTCCACTTCACGGATGAGACCTCCCGGCAAACATACCGAATGCACCCTGGAATTCTTTCACGCCTTGGCTGCTATCTCCCTGAGGGGTTCCATCACCCGCCTAACATTGGAGCTCCCAGTGACTAGCATACCCACCCTCTGCACATGTCCGGACTGGACAGGAAATTCGATCACTGGCCCAACAGGAGAGGCATCCCGCGCTGGCTCACAGTTATCATCAACACTGGGTAGCACCGTGTACCTGTTGCTAAGACGCTCTTTCGCCTTCCGCCCAGTGGCACACGAACCCACTGTCTGCCACCCACTCTGGTGAGGACGGAGCAGTCAGATGTTGCGTATTGGAAGCCGCAGCGACGTCTGGGTCACCAGGGGATTCCAGTGACAGGCTTCGCAGGCCTCGTCTCTGGCGCCCCGACGTCTCCGCAACTTCGAGCATTAGCTAGAAGCTTATCTACGGTAGCCAACGCAGCATCCAGCTGTTTACGGAAGCAGCCAACTCTCCTTGTGTCCGCTCATAACAAGCACAGTCCCTAGCCATATCGTACTGCGTATAAAATACACTATTGGCCATTAAAATTGCTACACCAAGAAGAAATGATGATGATAAACGGGTATTCATTGGACAAATATATTACTCTAGAACTGACATGTGATTACATTTTCAGGCAATTTGAGTGCATAGATCCTGAGAAATCGCTACCCAGAACAACCACCTCTGGCCGTAATAACGGCCTTGATACGGCTGGGCGTTGAGTCAAACAGAGCTTGGATGGCGTGTAGACGTACAGCTGCCCATGGAGCTTCAACACGATACCACAGTTTATCAAGAGTAGTGACTGGCGAATTGTAACGAGCCAGTTGCTCGGCCACCATTGACCAGACGTTTTCAAGTGGTGAGAGATCTGGAGAACGTGCTGGCCAAGGCAGCAGTTGAACATTTTCTGTATCCAGAAAGGCCCGTACAGGACCTGCAACATGCGGTCGTGCTTTATCCTGCTGAAATGTGGGGTTTCGCAGGGATCGAATGAAGGGTAGAGCCACGAGTCGTAACACATCTGAAATGTAATGACCACTGTTCAAAGTGCCGTCAATGCGAACAAGAGGTGACCGAGACGTGTAACCAATGGCACCCCACACCAACACGCCGCGTGATACGCCAGTAGGGCGATGACGAATACACGCTTCCAATGTGCGTTCACCACGATGTCGCCAAACACGGATGCGACCATCATGATGCTGTAAACAGAACCTGGATTCATCCGAAAAAATGACTTTTTGCCATTTGTGCACCCACGTTCGGCGTTGAGTACACCATCGTAGGCGCTCCTGTCTGTGATGCAGCGTCAAGGGCAACCGCAGCCATAGTTGCCGATCTGATAGTCCGTGCTGCTGCAAACGTCATCGGACTGTTCGTGCAGATGGTTGTTGTCTTGCAAACGTCCCCATCTGTTGACTCAGTGATCGAGACGTGGCTGCACGATCTGTTACAGCCATGCGGATAAGATGCCTGTCATCTCGACTGCTAGTGAAACGAGGCCGTTGGGATCCAGCACTGCGTTCCGTATTACCCTCCTGAACCCACCGATTCCATATTCTGCCAACAGTCATTGGATCTCGACCAACGCGAGCAGCAATGTCGCGATACGATATACCGCAATCGCGATAGGCTACAATCCGACCTTTATCAAAGTCGGAAACGTGATGGTACGCATTTCTGCTCCTTACAAGAGGCATCACAACAACGTTTCACCAGGCAACGCCGGTCAAGTGCTGTTTGTGTATAAGAAATCGGTTGGATACTTTCCTCATGTCAGCACGTTGTAGGTGTCGCCACCGGCGCCAACCTTGTGTGAATGCTCTGAAAAGCTAATCATTTGCATATCACAGCATCTTCTTCCTGTCGGTTAAATTTCGCGTCTGTAGTACGTCATCTTCGTGGTGTAGCAATTTTAATGACCAGTAGTGTAGATATAAGGTCTCAAATGGCGCTACTGAGTTTGAAAATATACCAAAGGAGAATAAAGTACTTGCGGGAGTCACTTGCTGCTGGACAAATCTCTTTAAAACAACCAGCTAAAAATTAAAGACGTCTGTACTCCTATTATACTTTCCCTTCCGGTGAAACAAAGTAGTTTCTTTCGATGGCCAATTATGTATATATACAAGAATAAAAAATGCTCCAAACAGCATAAAAAATGTGAATATGTCCTGGGCAGAGTCAGGGATGTAAAAGGAGGGAACTAACTTTGCCACTTGTCTGGGAGACGTTTAAATCAAAACACCTTGACATATTCGCGATTTCCTACGTGTTAATATTAGTGCCCATGTCACGTAATGTAATACATCTTGTCAAATAAAGTAAAATGTCATGTCGTATAACATGACACATTCTCTAGGAACACATAAATTTGTATCTGTTTGATCTTACACCCAACACCATACATGTTACAGAGGGTGTGTGTGTGGGGCAGCAATAGTCCCCTCGAGGAAAAATCAACCACCCCAACTAGATATAAAAAAAGAATTTGCGTCCCGCATCCCATGAACAAATCCACCCCCATAAATTTTATCCCCTTCTCCCCTCCCCAGCCCCAGGAAAACTTTTATAGCTATTACATATACGCCCGTCAGTCATATGACATTATATCTATGGCTTGGCGAATCTTCTGGATTTTGGGCGCAGTATCAGGGTATTTAGCCAATAAATTGCAAGTTGCAGGTGTACCAATACTGTGCACCTAGGAGAGCTCACAGTTCTGGGGAAGTAGGGTTAAGACGTAAAAAACCTGAAATCTGTCTACATGTTTTGATTTAAATGTTATTGAAGATGACAGATAAGTGGAAAAGCTGGTTCCCCTCTTTCCCTTCCCTAACTCTCCCCAGGGCATGTTTACCTTATTTTGTGCTATGGTATGACCATTTTTCATTCTGGTTCCCAACTTTTACTCTCTCATTAGTTTGACAATAGACAGTCATAGCTTGTAGATTTTATTGACTCAGGCAACGACTGATCCGGTGCAGGTTTTTTTTTTCGAAATATGTAGCATCAGTTGGGCATCAGTGGCCTGGTTCCCCTGCGGTTGATGTGGTTATACCTGTCCCGTATAGCCTGCTGTATCCTCAGACCACACAATTTCACCACCACGTCAAGGTCACATACCTTAGTGTTTTTTGTTTTATGTTTTATTTTTCTCATACTTTTATTATTTTGTCTTATATTTGTTAATTTTTTAAAATTCTGTTTAAGTTTTAAATTTTCTTTTGTTTATTAGTTACACGCATATTATTCACAAACTCATGAGACTGTATACGCAAACATATGAAAAATAACCACAAATACTTAATATAGGGCACACAGTAACAGCAAACCTAAATACGATACCGAACGAATTATTAAGTACTGTGCGAAGTTTATGACAATAATGTATGTACATAGTTTACATTGCGCAGATAAGCTTACGCTACGATGATATTAAACAGACAAATTTACTTAAAAGCTTACTACATCACAACCTGAACGATTTGCGCAAGAAATAATAAACTATTGAAAAGCTTACATCTTATTATTATCTCTTATTTCAAAATTCTTGTCATTGTTTTTTAAAGTATGCAATAATAAAAACTGAAAATTAAGAAATCGCCTGCTAGAAAAACTCACGTGAATAATTTTGGCGCGAAATGTCGCAACAACCAATCCGAATTAAGTATGACTATGTTAGTTGGTTGCATAGTCTTTCGATCATCTTGCACGATAGATCGCAACGACGTGGAACCAGTCACTTTACTTTCACATCGCAAATTAATTTGTACACATGGTTACGTACTGAACTTTTCTAATTCCTAATCACCATCTCTTATACATTATAGTAATAGAAATTCTTCTGCGGACTAGAAGAAGTAGTCAAGGAGAAACTTCCTGATTGGCTGAAATAAGTAGAAAGACTGTGAAACGACGTACAGAAGCCAAAATACTATCAAAGTATCAAACCTGCTTGAAAATTGACGAACGTAAGCTAGTTATGTCTGAATATGAATTTTCAACAGCATTTTCTATTGGTTAGAAATACGATGACTTTTTTCTGACAATTATTTTAATGGCAGTTTTCGGGTTAGTATAGTGTTCTGCCTGGTCATCGATAAAGCTTTAAACGGTCGGTCAAACACTAATTCATTTTTTACAATTGTGCGTTGTTGTACTGTTTTGCTCGTCCAAAGATTTTTCGATGATTTTAAGCCGTTGGTGAGTAAAATCTTTAGCGTGTAAACAACGAAACGATAATCAACTGTAATAACCAACTTTTTTATTATATCCAAATGCAGCGTTTAAAATAAATAGCATTTCCGCTAAACAGAGTTGTATGTGCAAACGCGTGATGTTTCGCATGTAAAATACAAACGATGTAAAATGTTTGCAAGCTCTTCTAATAATTACTTTTAGAACATATTTTTATTATAAACTGTATCACTTTAAATCGTCTCGGCGCGTGTGATTCGCATAAAACCTGATTTTGTGTGGCATTTTATGCACACCCTTAGACCACTATATCGTGGCTTTCGCAAAACAACAGTACGACCATTAATTACATATATTTGTTTATCTTTTTACAAAAGTTGAACCGATTTGCACAAGTTTGAACAACAGAAGTGGCAGGGGCAAAAAAAAAAAAAAAAAAACTTCACAGAAAACGTGAATGAAGCTCGATTTTTGAAAGCGAGTTTTCAATTTTCGTAAGAACGCATTTCTTATTTATTTGATTCACTTTAGACAGTTTCCATGCATTCAGTTCACGTAAGAACGAATTTTAGGTGCTATGTTTAGTTCGACTATCTTGACAACGGATTACTGGATAACAAGAATTTCGTTTTCATTTTATCCATTTATCTACCTTTGTGAAAAGTTTGAACCGATTCGAAAAAATTTAAAGTATAAGTGGGGCGCTTCAAAAACCCCCCAGAAATACGTGTTTTTTGCACATAAAATCCAAACGATGCAACAGCAGACACTCTCCAGTCCTGAGGTAATTAAGGGTAACTGTTTTTACGTAAAATCCGAGCGAGGTTTATTATTTTTGAACGTAAAATCCGAACATAGAAATGGTGTCAATAGCTGAGCATTAAATCAGCTCAGTTAAAACTTTTGCAAAAGAATTAATCGATTTGCACAATTTGCCCGTACACCAGCTACGGTTCGTCGTTCAATCCTTACTTAATATACCGTAACGTAGCTACTACCCCCCTCCCCCCTCCCCTGCCAAACCACTTTTCAGTGCCGGCCGGTGTGGCCGTGCGGTTAAAGGCGCTTCAGTCTGGAACCGCGTGACCGCTACGGTCGCAGGTTCGAATCCTGCCTCGGGCGTGGATGTGTGTGATGTCCTTAGGTTAGTTAGGTTTAATTAGTTCTAAGTTCTAGGTGACTGATGACCTCAGAAGTTAAGTCGCTTAGTGCTCAGAGCCATTTGAACCACCCACTTTTCAGTGTGCGGCATTTTCATACACACAGTCATGGAAAAAAAGTATTCATTTAGCGTTGGTCATGTAGAACAACTTTATTTATTAGAACTCAAGTTCACAAGCAGAGATGTTATGTGCTAAAATAACAGTATGATGTTTCCTTCCTGCCGGCCGGTGTGGCCAAGCGGTTCTAGGCACTTCAGTCTGGTCGCAGGTTCGAATCCTGTCTCGGGCATGGATGTGTGTGATGTCCTTAGGTTAGTTAAGTTTAAGTAGTTCTAAGAACTAAGGGACTGATGACCTCAGATGTTAAGCCCCATAGTGCACCGCGAGTGCAGTTGCCTTCGATTCCTGAGTGTTCTTCGATTTGCGCTGTTAAACCACGGTGGGTCTTTTCCGTCGGTAACCCACTTTTTCGGCACATCTACATGGATACTCTGCAAATTACATTTGAGTGCCTGGCAGACGGTTCATCGAACCACCTTCGCAATAATTCTCTATTATTCCAATCTCGTAAAGTGCGCAGAAAAAAAACTAACACCTATATCTTTCCGTGCGAGCTCTGATTTCCTTTACTTTATTATGATGATCGTTTCTCCCTGTTGTGATAAACCTTTTGCATTTCTTTTATGTTTTCGTCTTCTTTAAAGGCAAAGAAAAGAAGAAAAGATGATGCGGTAGCCCATCATAGAGCCTATGCCTACCGTCAGGTATTTTTGATTTTCAGTTGTTAAAAAACAGAGGAGATTTTCTTGTACCAGTATGAGGAAGGGAGGATTCGCGTTCAGCTAGTGAACAAGTGAGAAGCACTCCATTTTTAGCGAGTAATTGTAGACCGCCATTTTGGGGTCACTATGAATAAGTGAGGAGTATGTATTTGATATGTGCACCGTTTAGAAAAATACAGTATTGTTTTATTAACAGAAAGGTCGTGTGAGTTGTTATTTCAAATAGTACGATAATTACATGAACTGAAGCCCGCCTGTGTACTTTGGAAAATTACGAAGATCCGATAAGCTTAATGGGAACACGGTCAAGACTTCAAAGGTGAACACGGCGACTAAACGTAGCATTATAAAGAATGGTAAACACAAATCTACAGCGGAGAAAGAAACTACTTCGCCCTGCAAAATAATATGAACTAATACAAACTTATTTCCAGGCATAGCTCAGCTTATTGTGCTTGTCATTCATGCCGAAAAATTATCTCATTAATTCAATACATTTTAAAAAGCCACGCATTTCAACATTTTATTATCATCTATTCCAGGGCTTCCCAACCTGTGGTCCGCGGACCCCTTAGGGGTCCACCGGCTCTTTCTAGGGGGTCCGCGGCCACCTTTCACCAAATCCTGTAAAATAATGAGTGAAATTATTGAATAAAAATCTGAAAATCAAATCCATTACTATTTTTTTTTCTTGTGAAAAACATGTGTACTTTTACTTCAGGTCGTATCCCCAAGCAGCCTTTGCGGTTCCTAAGTGAGAACGCATACACAGTTTAGTGCCGGAGAATGCGGCTTCTCTGATCGACTGTTTCGCAACAATACGGGGTTCGTTTGTGCACCGGCTCACGGTGATAGATGCGCTGAAACCTTTTACGCATTGTGGATCAATCACATCGCTTGCTGGCACGTATGCGGCCCAGGCATAATTAAATGTTAAACTTGCTTTGCTAGTCCACTACCTATTTCATAAGTCGATTCTTGACCAGTTTATTACTTCTAACATGGATCGGTGGCTGAAGGCAGGATTATTGAAGAAGGGTGCAGTTTCTCCATCGCCTTCACAACAAGGGAAGTTTCCAGTTGAAATGAATGAGGAGGGAGGACGACCAAAGGAAGACTTTACATACATTTGAACATTTTTCTTCGGATTTCACGAAAAATCACACACACACACACACACACACACACACACACACACACACACACACACACACGCACACAAACGACTGTTACGAAATATGCATGCTCCTTACACAACAGTAGCCAAATAGTGGAAGTGAACTGACCATAATCGGCAGCTTGTCAACAGCGAACAGTTTGGACGTGGCGTTGATTGCTCTTGGAGGAAGACAGCTCCATCGTGTGAAATTTCAATTACCAAGTAATTTTAATCAGGCGATAGTGTGTTGAACAAAGGGAGTAAATCCACTAGTAAGTGTCTGGATACAGTGGGAATTGAAACTGGATCGTTAATTTCAAGTTTTTTTCATTCATCTCTAAACCAAAGACTATTGATACTTCGGGGGGGGGGGGGGGGGGGAGGGGTCATTGGGAACATGGCACTTGCATTAAGAAGCTTTCAGTTCCCATGGGTTTCGCTCCGAAATTTAAAGTTACTGTGCTCTTGACTGACTAGGGGTCCGCCATGGATTTTCGACTGAAGAAGGGGTCCGCCACCTGAAAAGATTGGGAAGCCCTGATCTATTCCATTATTTTATTATATTATAAAGTGGCGACCGTGACAGGACCTATATCTGCTAAGAGCAGCAGACTACTGAAAAAGCACAGTATCTGGAGTGTGTGTTGCCGGCCGGTGTGGCCGTGCGGTTCTCGGCGCTTCAGTGTGGAACCGCGTGACCGCTACGGTCGCAGGTTCGAATCCTGCCTCGGGCATGGATGTGTGTGATGTCCTTAGGTTAGTTAGGTTTAATTAGTTCTAAGTTCTAGGCGACTGATGACCTCAGCAGTTAAGTCGCATAGTGCTCAGAGCCATTTTTTTTGGAGTGTGTTCTGCCCACCAAACAAGATCAGGACGCTTCTTGGAACTGTTAAGGATGATCTGGGACTGAGAAAACCTGGTATCTACCATATACCATGTGAATGCGGTATAAGTCTCTTTATTTAGGGAGACAGTATACTGTGTAGGTCGGCGTCAACAAAATAACAACAGTAACACTGCGTGCGATTGGCAGTGACAAGCGAGCGGAGTGAGCGACGCGGTGGAGAGTACGGGCGAGGCCTTTAACTGTGGCGCCACGTGACAGCCGTCCGCGTGTGAATCGATGCAGCGAGAGGCGCAGGCGCGGCAGACGGCGGCGGCGGCGGCGGCGGCTGTGACGGCGGCCGCGCCAGACGGCAGTCCCGTGGCAGCAGAGCCCGCGCCGTCACCATGAACAAGCGCCTGCAGACCGTCGCCGCCATGGCGTGCATGAAGACTCTCCTCATGCTCTTCAACTTCCTCTTCTGGGTAAGTCCTCCTCGTCCGAGAGCCGCGCGCCCCGCCAAAATTCTCGAAAAAAAAAAAAAACCAAAAACAAAAAAACAGTCCGCTCTACGCATCTAACAGGTAGCCATATGTTACCCGCAACAGGCACTTGCCACCGCGTATCCCGCTAAGTCTTGACAGACATATATTACGTCACTGAGGAAACAATACCGCGTAACCGTGCCAATTTGTGTCGCGTAAATGCAAAAGCGTCCGCAGGCGAAGCACATTGTCATTGCCTGTTGCGTACCTCTCAGTGTTCGAAAACCTCATTTCGAGGCTCCATCTGGTGGAAATGGACAGCATTTCACAAGACGATCTTCTCACTGAGAAGACTGAAAAAAAAAGCGCAGGTGACGCCTGTATACAGGGTGTTACAAAAAGGTACGGCCAAACTTTCAGGAAACATTCCTCACACACAAATAAAGAAAAGATGTTATGTGGACATAAGTCCGGAAACGCTTAATTTCCATGTTAGAGCTCATTTTAGTTTCTTCCACCTACGCTCAATGGAGCACGTTATCATGATTTCATACGGGAAACTCTACCTGTGCTGCTAGAACATGTGCCTTTACAAGTACGACACAACATGCGGTTCATGCACGATGGAGCTCCCGCACATTTCAGTCGAAGTGTTCGTATGCTTCACAACAACAGATACGGTGACCGATGGATTGGTAGAGGCGGACCAATTCCATGGCCTCCACGCTCTCCTGACCTCAACCCTCTTGACTTTCATTTATGGGGGCATTTGAAAGCTCCTGTCTACGCAACCCCGCTACCAAATGTAGAGACTCTTCGTGATCGTATTGTGGACGGCTGTGATACAATACGCCATTCTCCAGGGCTCCATCAGCGCATCAGGGATTCCATGCGACGGAGGGTGGATGCATGTATCCTCGCTAACGGAGGACATTTTGAACATTTCCTGTAACAAAGTGTTTGGAGTCACGCTGGTACGTTCTGTTGCTGTGTGTATCCATTCCATGATTAATGTGATTTGAAGAGAACTAATAAAATGAGCTCAAACATGGAAAGTAAGCGTTTCCGGACACATGTCCACATAACATATTTTCTTTCTTTGTGTGTGAGGAATGTTTCCTGAAAGTTTGGCCGTACCTTTTTTTAACACCCTGCATATGAAGGGTAGAAGGACGGATCCTCAAAATTACAGACCAATATCCTTAACATCGGTTTGTTGCAGAATTCTCGAACATATTCTTAGTTCGAATATAATGAATTTCCTTGAGACAGAGAAGTTGCTGTCCATGCATCAGCACGGCTTTAGACAGTATCGCTCCTGTGAAACGCAACTCGCCATTTTTTCACATGATATCTTGCGAACCGTGGATGAAGGGTATCAGACGGATGCCATTTTCCTTGACTTCCGGAAAGCGTTTGATTCGGTGCCCCACTGCAGACTCCTAACTAAGGTACGAGCATACGGGATTGGTTCGCAAGTATGTGAGTGGCTCGAAGACTTCTTAAGTAATAGAACCCAGTACGTTGTCCTCGATGGTGAGTGTTCATCGGAGGTGAGGGTATCATCTGGAGTGCCCCAGGGAAGTGTGGTAGGTCCGCTGTTGTTTTCTATCTACATAAATGATCTATTGGATAGAGTGGATAGCAATGTGAGGCTGTTTGCTGATGATGCTGTGGTGTACGGGAAAGTGTCGCGTTGAGTGAGTGTAGGAGGATACAAGATGACTTGGACAGGATTTGTGATTGGTGTAAAGAATGGCAGCTAACTTTAAATATAGATAAATGTAAATTAATGCAGATGAATAGGAGAAAGAATCCCGTAATGTTTGAATACTCCATTAGTAGTGTAGCGCTTGACACAGTCACGTCGATTAAATATTTGGACGTAACATTGCAGAGCGATATGAAGTGGGACAAGCATATAATGGCAGTTGTGGGGAAGGCGGGTAGTCGTCTTCGGTTCATTGGTAGAATTTTGGGAAGATGTGTTTCAGCTGTAAAGGAGAACGCTTATAAAACACTAATACGACCTATTCTTGAGTACTGCTCGAGCGTTTGGCATCCCTATCGGGTCGGATTGAGGGAGGACATAGAAGGAATTCAGAGACGGGCTGCTAGATTTGTTACTGGTAGGTTTGATCATCACGCGAGCTTTACGGAAATGCTTCAGGAACTCGGGTGGGAGTCTCGAAAGGAGGCGTTCTTTTCGTGAATCGCTACTGAGGAAATTTAGAGACCAGCATTTGAGGCTGACTGCAGTACAATTTTACTGCCGCCAACTTACATTTCGCGGAAAGACCACAAAGATAATATAAGAGAGGTTAGGGTTCGTACAGAAGCATATAGGCAGTCATTTTTCCCTCATTCTGTTTGGGAGTGGAACAGGGAGAGAAGATGCTAGTTGTGGTACGAGGTACCCACCGCCACGCACCGTATGGTGGATTGCGGAGTATGTATGTAGATGTAGATGCAGATGAAAGTTGTCGCTGCTCGCTTGAAAGTGGCGAATGGAAGTGATATTTGTTTCTGATAGCGTCTGACGGCTGCCAACCGCTGCAACAATCGTCTTCTTGCACTTCACCACAGTCCCGTGTTACACATGAAATGTATTCTTAATTGCGAATATGGACAACCATCAGCTGTTTGAATGACGACAGTGAAAATTTTTGCCGGACCGGAATTCGAAATCGGATTTCCTGCTTATGGAGAGGGCCGCCTTACCATTAGGCTATCTGATCATGCTTCACTCAAATTCCATATGTCGTCAACCATGTATCTACAACCTGCATTCGTACAACCATTATATTCCCGTACAGGGGAACATTTTAATTCAAAGTCGCTTACCCGATGTCGGGGAATGAATACGATTTTGCAGCGCCTCTGTTGCTCAGAATTACGGTGCAGTGTTCCTTTCGACATGCATGCGTGTCCGAAGGAACATCCCTGCGCAGAACACAGCCGTTAACATATTCGCAGTTGCGGATATGGAAAAGCATCAGCTGTATAATGGAATGACGACAGTGAAATTTTGTACCGGACCAAGACTCGAACCCGGATTTCCCGCTAATCGCCAGCGGTCCCCTTCCATTTGGCTATGCGTGCGCGGCTCACGGCCAGGCCCAAACTCCCATAGCCGGCCGGTGTGAGCGATCGGCTGTAGGCGCTTCAGTCCGGAACCGCGCGACTGCTACGGTCGGAGGTTCGAATCCTGCCTCGGGCATGGATGTGTGTGATGTTCTTAGGTTAGTTAGGTTTAAGTAGTTCTAAGTTCTAGGGAACTCATGACCTCAGGAGTTAGGTCCCATAGTGTTCAGAGCCATTTGAACCATTTTTGAACCGAACTCCCATATCTCGTCAAATACGCGTCTACGACCTGTACTCGTACATCCATTACGTATATTCCCGTACAGGTCAGACGTACTATGAAGTCGCTTGCCCGCTGTCGGCAGATAAATACGATATTGCAGTGCCTGTGTTATTCTGATTACGGTGCAACGTTCCTTTGGACATGCATGCATTTCCAAAGGAACAGGCACTGTGGTGACTACAGGCGTTATGAAATACGTTAAATGAATTCGCAATTATCGTGAGCGGTCGCCTTATCATTTGACTAGACCCAAACTTCCATATGTCGTCAACAATGCGTCTTCTGCATGCACTCGTATGACGCAGCCGTGGAAACTGTAACGTCGTATCGCTTTTTTACATGAATAACCTCAGACGTTTCGTTTCCACTGTTTCTGTCTTCTACATACTTTTGAAACTATTGCTCTTCTACAATGAAGAACACTGAAGTAGCTCTCTGAAGTATGGACTTGTGGCGACAAGAAAGCATTTTGGGATAATTGCAGTAATAATGTGATATCGAGTTACTAGTACCCGTAAGACTGTCACGGAAAGTTCTCAGTTTTCAGAATGAATTTTTCACTGTACAGCGGAGCTTTCACTCATTTGGAACTTCCTGGCAGAACCGGGACTTGAACTTAGGATTTCTGCATTTCACTTCCAAGTATCCAAGCACGACTCCTGACTTTACAGCTATGTTGTCAAGGGCGCCCCAACGATAGTTCGGGTGTGGATGGGTGAGAGGGGGGCACTAGGCCTGGGTCTATGGTGTACTTTTAATATTTTGGAAGACGAATGGCGATACCGTTAAAAACTTTTATATACTGACATTTAAATCGTTTCTTGAAAGAAAAATACCTGACTACGCTATATTTTTCCTTTCCCTGAGAGCTAGGTGTGTGGGGGGGCAGGGGGGGGGGGATGGAGGAGAGTAATTAGAGTAATTGGAGGGGGGATCTCCTTTGCCCCAGGCATGGGCACCCTTGTAGTCTTTGTTTGAGAGATTTCCAAACTTACCAGTCAGTATACACTATCCGTCAGAATAAAAAGACCCAGACTGCAGTTAAATGCTCTCCGTGTTATTATTCCAAGATCGATCTCATGGCTTCTCGACTCATTGTCAGATGTACGCGATACGTAATCGATTCGTTTCGCTGCAAGCTGCGGATTCTGGAGTGTTTGTGTGGGTCTTTCATTTGACAGCGCACCTTATAAGAGGACAATCGATGTCAGTAAGACATGGTCTTAGGATGAACAACGATTCGATGTATACACATGATGATGCTGGAAGCTTCCAAATCGACGATGGTACAATAAAATGAAGAGCAGTCTGAGGTAATTTCTTTTTTCCAAGTTAGTCTTAGGAAAGCATTTTCAGTAGCTCCATCAACAATGGAAAATCTACATACCAGATTCTTCCTATCTATCGATTTCATCCACCTACTGAGACTACTAAAGGCATTAAGATTATATTTTCTTGATTGGTGCCTCTCATATGACCAAATATCTACCATAAAATGTGAATAAATGACAAATATTTGACGCTATCGGCCAGAAAACTGAAACTGACGAATACTGACTTATACTATAGTCAGCAAAGGGAAGCTGTAACCAGTCAAAGTCGGTTTCAGCACTACAGTGCTTTACTAGCTACCATCCTATTGGACATGGCATGCCGTTGTCTTCCTTCGGCCTTCAAACGGGCTCTCCCAGTCGGTTATAGGGTGATCTACAGTTGCTCGTGGATCCTGGATCGCGGTTCTACTTCGACTGCAAGTCATTTTACAGTGCCCGCTACTTCGATACACTCGTAGGCGACACGAAGCTTAAGCAAGCACCTTCTAAAAATCTTCCCTCTGGTAGAACTTGTTTTCACATTGTAAAGAACGAAATATATTCATTCTTTTTCATGTCAGACATTAAAGCCCCGTGGACAGCGTGGCCTTCTGAGACGAATTTCGGGCCTTTTCGTTAACGTTCTCCTGCCTATAGATGACTATACTCACTCGATCATTTCCGAACAGAAAGCGACCAAATAAATGCGAAGACTATTGTGTTTGTTAAATACTTGAAGGAAAAAAGAGAGTTTCTGCGTGCACGCAAAGCAAGAGTTCATTCTTTTTGTAAAGCCACATGCTTGTATAAAATATGAGTTACGTAAGCATCACAACCGATCACCTGACTTCATCAACATCTAGTCGTCATGTGGGAAGTCAATACTTTTTTCCGACCTTTTTCTAAAACATATCTTGCGCAAGTGGTACCCCGCAGCTCGCAAGTATTTGAAAAAGTCATATTTCAGAATCGCTAAGAGGTACTGATAAATACATCTTTGTTAATTACCGGTTTCGATCAGCTTGTCATCTACAGGTATCAGAAATTTATCTACAGCAGACTGTATGGAAACGTGCTGTCTTTGGTGTCAAATAAGATGAAAATCATCCTATGTCTCTGTCGTCAATAGTAAAATGCATTTTACTGTTGATGGCTGGACACATTCGCATAATATGACTTTTTTTATTTCGTACAAGAGTAAGAGCTTTTCCATACAGGCTGTAGTGATAATTTTCTGATAAGATGAACAAGTGAACGAAACCGGCAGTTAAAAAAGATTTATATATCGACAGATTTGGAGGTAGCACTGAAATATGAATTTTCTCCAGTTCCCTAAAATGGCTCTTCAAGTCTATTACCGTCTCCTTCCTCCAGCCTAGTCCAGCTGAGTCACTGTTCTACCTCGAAGTCGATGGGGTGTTAAACTCTTAACTGTCTGTCCTTCCTTCTTCTGCAAGAGACCTCCACGTCAAAACAAATAACAAAGTCCACAGTCTAAGGAATTTGTTTCCTTACATTCTGTAAAGTGGGCAAGCAGAAGAGAGTGATATGGAGGATGATGAAAGGGTTAGGGGGTGAATGCATGAAAACCTGAGTCTGACTGAATATAAAATTTACAGCGAATGAGATTTCAGCTCTGCCACAATGTCCTTCACTAAATGCTATCAGTTTTGGAGATTAAACGGGTAGCATTTAATAAGGCAGTGTGACACAATTTACTGTAATCGATAACTGCCATGGACAAGTCGCAAATGGATAAACTTGTGAATGTAGAAATGTTTGGGGAGAGAAAACAAATCAATAGGCTCACATGTTGTTCGAAGATACATTCACTGTTCACCATGAAAAAAAGAGTTGATTCAGTACAAGGCCCAGGCCTTTTGTTTGGGCGTAAGACGAAAGAAATGGTTTAAGAAGAGATTTTTTTTTTCAAACAGCTCTCATTGGTGCAACTAAAAGCCGTAATTGGTGTAAAGCTTGGGGAAGACCCCCAGAAAGGTCGAAGGATCTAATTTGGGAACACTGTTACAATGCTGCGACCGTCAAGTCTCGATTGTAAAATTCATGTTTTCTTGCAAGTATCTTCTCTTTCAGTTCCGGCGGGACCATAGGGTAGGTGAGCAGCACCGTTAGGGTCAAATACCACGATATCTCATTGCCAGGCGCGGCTCTTCGCCTCTTGGAACAAAAGTACGGAAAGTGACGCTGCAACGAAGTTCTCACGGCGGCTCCGCTAGATCAACAGTCGTCCAGTCGGTTAACCGATAAGAGGCCCACAAAGCCACCAACACAAGCGTGGTGTCACGGTGAATGCCGATGGCCTTTGTTACAGGGGCTCGCGGCAGGCTGGAGTTGTATACGGTAATATCTCTGAATAGCGATTCTGACCGACTATCTGTGGAGGGAAAAGGGAATGACAGTGGAGGGGCAGGGGCAACCGCAACCGACAGAGAAACATGGGAAGGCTAGGGTTCAAGGACTCGTCAAGATCAAGGTCATTGGAGATGGACCACAAACTTGCCACGGCCTCTTCCAAAGAACGATTCAGACTTTCAACTGATTTATTTGAAACCGCGAAAAACCTAATCGGACTGAAATGTCACCCACTGCACAATCTCACGCTGTCGTGGCACTTAAATAATTTCGGTAGATCCCAAGGACACCGAGAACCGTTTCAGTCCTGTCACAGTCACATCAAGTAGAAGCACTGAAGACCATGACTACCAGCGTCATTTTACAGCCTATACAGCTGCTTAGTTGCCCTGCGAACAACTTCCGATGCAGCAAACAAAAGTATACATCTGTTATCACAAAGTGACTTTATTCTACATCTACATCTACATCTACATTGATACTCCGCAAGCCACCCAACGGTGTGTGGCGGAGGGCACTTTACGTGCCACTGTCATTACCTCCCTTTCCTGTTCCAGTCGCGTATGGTTCGCGGGAAGAACGACTGTCTGAAAGCCTCCGTGCGCGCTCTAATCTCTCTAATTTTACATTCGTGATCTCCTCGGGAAGTATAAGTAGGGGGAAGCAATATATTCGATACCTCATCCAGAAACGCACCCTCTCGAAACCTGGCGAGCAAGCTACACCGCGATGCAGAGCGCCTCTCTTGCAGAGTCTGCCACTTGAGTTTATTAAACATCTCCGTAACGCTATCACGGTTACCAAATAACCCAGTGACGAAACGCGCCGCTCTTCTTTGGATCTTCTCTATCTCCTCCGTCAACCCGACCTGGTACGGATCCCACACTGATGAGCAACACTCAAGTATAGGTCGAACGAGTGTTTTGTAAGCCACCTCCTTTGTTGATGGACTACATTTTCTAAGCACTCTCCCAATGAATCTCAACCTGGTACCCGCCTTACCAACAATTAGTTTTATATGATCATTCCACTTCAAATCGTTCCGTACGCATACTCCCAGATATTTTACAGAAGTAACTGCTACCAGTGTTTGTTCTGCTATCATATAATCATACAATAAAGGATCCTTCTTTCTATGTATTCGCAATATATTACATTTGTCTATGTTAAGGGTCAGTTGCCACTCCCTGCACCAAGTGCCTATCCGCTGCAGATCTTCCTGTATTTCGCTACAATTTTCTAATGCAGCAACTTCTCTGTATACTACAGCATCATCCGCGAAAAGCCGCATGGAACTTCCGACACTATCTACTAAGTCATTTATATATATTGTGAAAAGCAATGGTCCCATAACACTCCCCTGTGGCACGCCAGAGGTTACTTTAACGTCTGTAGACGTCTCTCCATTGATAACAACATGCTGTGTTCTGTTTGCTAAAAACTCTTCAATCCAGCCACACAGCTGGTCTGATATTCCGTAGGCTCTTACTTTGTTTATCAGGCGACAGTGCGGAACTGTATCGAACGCCTTCCGGAAGTCAAGAAAAATAGCATCTACCTGGGAGCCTGTATCTAATATTTTCTGGGTCTCATGAACAAATAAGGCGAGTTGGGTCTCACACGATCGCTGTTTCCGGAATCCATGTTGATTCCTACATAGTAGATTCTGGGTTTCCAGAAATGACATGATACGCGAGCAAAAAACATGTTCTAAAATTCTACAAGAGATCGACGTAAGAGATATAGGTCTATAGTTTTGCGCATCTGCTCGACGACCCTTCTTGAAGACTGGGACTATCTGTGCTCTTTTCCAATCATTTGGAACCCTCCGTTCCTCTAGAGACTTGCGGTACACGGCTGTTAGAAGGGGGGCAAGTTCTTTCGCGTACTCTGTGTAGAATCGAATTGGTATCCCGTCAGGTCCAGTGGACTTTCCTCTATTGAGTGATTCCAGTTGCTTTTCTATTCCTTGGACACTTATTTCGATGTCAGCCATTTTTTCGTTTGTGCGAGGATTTAGAGAAGGAACTGCAGTATTCTGTGATGTAATCGGCGCTACAGTGACTAAGATGAACGCGTTGGGGTTGGTTTCCAGGTTTTGTTCTCCTCCATACCGAGGCGATTCAAATGAGCCTTAGTAAAGATTGGGCTTACGAGACAAAGGATTCTCTGATAGCAGTGTACTATCAAACCCAAAAGTATCCGAACGACCTGTATTGCCTTTTGCCTGATTTGCATGCAGCCTACACAAAGTAGCTGTCTCGCAGGTCCGTGTACGCAAGTCAACATATGGAATTCGCCCACTTACATAATGAATTGAAGCTGTTGATAGACACTACGAAAATTTTAGAAACAAACTAAAACGAATTTTCTTTATAATGAATGTTATTCCATGAGGAAACTCCCATGAAGAAAATTTCATGAGGTCATTTTTGTTTTAATAACCATTGTAGCCTGCATCTACACTGAACAACCAAAGAAACTGGTACACCTGCCTAATATTGTGTAGGACCTCCCGCGTGCACGCAGAAATGCCGCAGCAGGACGTGGCATGGACTCGACTAATGTCTGAAGTAGTGCTGGACCGAACTGACACCACGAATCTTGCAGGGCTGCCCATAAATGCGTAGGAGTACGAGATGTGGAGATCTCTTCTGAACAGCACGTTGCAAGGCATCCCGGATATACTCAATAATGTTCATGTCTGGGGTGTGTGGTGGCCAGCGGAAGTGTTTAAACTCAAAAGAGTATTCCTTGAGCCATCCCGTAGCAATTCTGAATGTGTGGGATGGCGCATTGTCCTTCTGGCATTGCCCAACTACGTCGGAATGTACATGTGTGGATTCTCCTGCTGGAATTGCCCAAGTCCGTCGGAGTGCACAATGCACATGCATGGATGCAGATGATCAGACAGGATGCTTACGTACGAGTCACCTGTCAGAGTCTTATCTAGATGTATCAGGGGTCCCATATCAATCCAACTGCATTCGCCCCACACCGTCACAGAGCCTCCACCTGTTTGAACAGTGCCCTGCTGACATGCAGGGTCCATGTATTCATGAGGTTGTCTCCATACCCGTACACGTTCATCCGCTCGATATAATTTGAAACGAGACTTGCCCGACCAAGCAATATGTTTCCAGTTACCAAGAGTACAATGTCGGTGTTGACAGCCCGAGGCGAGGCGTACAGCTTTGTGTGGTACAATCATCAACGGCACACGAGTTGGCCTTGAGCTCCGAAAGCTCATATCGATGATGTTTCGTTGAATGGTTCGCATGCTGACACTTGTTGATGGCCCAACATTGAAATCTGCAGCAGTTTGCGGAAGGGTTGCACTTCTGTCACGTTGTACGATTCTCTTCAGTCGTCGTTGGTCCGTTCTTCCAGGATCTTTTTCCGGCCGCAGCGATGTCGGAGATTTGATGTTTTACCGGTTTCCATTTCCTGTGAAATGGTCGTACGGGAAAATCCACACTTCATCGCTACCTTGAAAATGCTGTGTCCCATCGCTCGTGCGCCGACTGTAACACCACGTTCAAACTCACTTAAATCTTGATAACCTGCCATTGTAGTAGCAGTAACCGATCTAACAACTTCACCAGACACTTGTTGTCTTCTATAGGCGTTGCCGACTGCAGTGCTGTCTTCTGCCTGTTTGCGTATCTCTGTATTTGAATACGCATTCCTATACCAGTTTCTTTGGCCCTTCAATGTAACTATATGTTCTGTATATTTTATTTGCTCGGTGCAAGTCTTTTTATCTGACGCCACTTAGGACGACTTGCATGTCAATGACGATGGAATGATGACGGAGGCAACAAAATGTACTCCCCGAGCGGAGAAACTATCTAACCCCGCCGGAAATAGAACCCGGGCCCCTCACATGGCAGTCTGCCACGGTGGCCACTCAGCTATGGAGGCGGACTATGTGCTTTGTGAGAAGATGTACCATTATTTTAAACTTCTATCATCACCAAGACATGGTGAACAAGATCAACGCTACATGGCAATTACTAACTAAATAATCCCTTTCCTATTGCATTTGTGGCTGGTCTGCAGGAAGAACGATTGTCGCTTTACCTCAGTGTAAGATCCGGTTTTTCTATTTTTATAGTTCTCGGCATTACATAAGTGGCTCATGTAGGTGAGCAAAACTAAGACATTTGTGGAACGGGATTTTGCGGCTATTTACACCCGTTAATAAAGAAAAGTAACAAGAAGAAAATCGCCTTACTAATTTTAAAATCAACATTTACGTTATCTCATCTGTAAAAGAGGACAGTTTATTTTGTTATGTTTTAACGTTCCTTTATATTTATACAGAATGTAATCTATATAAGTGCAGATATTTTTGTATGTGTTGCCTTAATGTGTACACATATCAATATGCTAGTTGTTTTCTCTCTCCTCTGAACAGTCTTCCCACGAACACGTCACATAATTTACTACTTCACGTTTAGAAATTCTTCCAGTCCATATGTGGCATAATAGCAAACCCGTGCTTAATAGTATTGGTTAAAAAGCAGTCTTGGTTGCAATTTTATTTTTTTTATTTTTCAACGACGCGTTTCGCCTTATTTAGGCATCTTCAGGTTTATTTTTCAACAACGCGTTTCGCCTTATTTAGGCATCTTCAGGTTATCTTTTCTAGATGGACGCGAGAGGCACCAAGATCTGCATAAGCGTTCCGGACCCAAGATGCCAACAAGGCATTGTGAAACCTGGTGGCGGCTCCATAATGGTGTGGGTATGTTTAAATGGAATGGACTGGCTCTTTTGGTCCACCTGAACCGATCATTGACTGGAAATGGTTATGTCGGCTACTTGGAGACCATTTGTAGTCATCCGTGGACTTCTCAAACAACGATGGAATTTTTATGTATGACAGTGTGCCATGTCATCGGTCCACAGTTGTTTGTGATTGGTTTGAAGAACATGCCGGACAATCCGAGGGAATTATTTGGCCACCCATCAAACGTTTATGGGACATAATTGAAAAGTCACATCGCGCGCAAAATCTCGCACCAGCAGCACTGTCGCAATTGTGGGCGGCCAGAGAGGCAGTATGGCTCCATACTTCTGCGGGGGACTTCCAGCGACTCGTTGAGTGCATACCACTTCGAGATGCTGCACAACGCCGGGCAAAAGGAGGTCCGACGCGATATTAGGAGGTACTCCATGACTTTGGTGACCTCATTGTATCAGGGTGTATGCTGTACTCTTCAGTATTCCTTCAACAAACACTAGAAACATACCCTCTGTGTATGCTATGATACCAGTAACTTACCCTGTACGCCGCTGCCTGACGCACTCTGATATTCTCCATTCTCCTAATCGACGCCGCACTTGCATGGTATCTGAGTTCATCGTTAAACTCGATTTTATGCTATTTATCCTTCCCAATGCTTCTTCCGCTACACCATTGGAGGCGAGCTGCACGTGATCAGTTACTTTCCTTGATAGGTTCCTTAAAGTCGCCTGAGGAAGACTGTACAGCAATGAAAACGCAATAATCCAAGAACGGTGGTTCTTGTATTTTGATGCGGAAAATAGAATGTGCTTTTCGAGGCACTCCCAGTGTGGTAGTTGAAAGGTTCTCAGGCGTTGCGTCGGACGGTGTCGTGGAAATTGCACAGTCTTTTAGACTGTCAGCTACTCTTCATCTTCAGGTGCGAGAGTCGGTTGAAATAATGAGCGGTGTCCACGACAACATTCAATGCAACGCCCGACAATCTTGCAAGCAAAAAGTACTAGGGTATGGGTTGGAGTCCAGGCAGAGAGTAACACAGCTTGCAGTACCAGAAGCAGACAACAGAAAAGATCGTCGAAATATCGTTCGGAATTGTGAACTCAGCAAGTCGATTGAACACCCGAAATCACACCGTTAAAGCACTCACACCGAGAAAACCTGAGAGATCGCTGAAAGTAAAAAGCTGTCCGAAAAAGTAATTTCCGCTGAGCGCGCAGCGTAGTATACGTCATTATAAGACATAATGAAAACGATAGCTCCACAACTATCCGGAAGAAAGTGGTACACCTACCTAATATTGTGTAGGGCCACCGCGAGCACGCTGATGTGCCGCAGCACGATATCGCATGGACTCGACTAATGTCTGAAGTATTGCTGGAGGGAACTGACAAAATGAGTCCCTCAGGGCGTCCGTAAATCCGTAGGAGTACGATGGGCTGGAGATCTCTTGTGAACAGCTGGTTGCAAGCATCCCAGATACGCCAATAATGTTCATGTTTGGGGAGTTTGGTGGCCAGCGGAAGTCTTTAACCTCAGAAGTGTGTTCCACTCTGTAGCAATTTCAGACGTGTGGGGTGTTGCATTGTCGTGCTGGAATTGCCCAAGTCCGTCAGAATGCACAACGGACATTAATGGATGCAGGTGATCAGACAGGATGCTTACGTACGTGTCACCTGTCAGGATCGTATCTAGACGTGTCAGGAGTCTCATATCACTCCATCTGCACAGGTTCCATGCCATTACAGAGCAGTTGAACAGTTGATCTATATCTATCATTTTGTCATCTGTGTGACAATCTAGAGAAGGAACTACAGTGCAGTCTTGCTCCGTAAAACAGCTTTGGAAAAAGAAATTTAGTATTTCAGCCTTTAGTCCGTCATCCTCTGTTTCATTACCATTTTGGTCACAGAGTGTCTGGACATTTTGTTTCGGTCCACCTACCGCTTTGACATAAGACCAAAATTTCTTAGGATTTACTGCCAAGTCAGTACATAGAACTCTACCTTCGAATTCATTGAACCAAGGTCTTCCAGAAACCTTACCTATTATAGACTTGGTGTGTTCGTCATTGAGTTAACCCAGTGACATTATGCCTTGTGCTCGTTCTCTTGCATCACGTGCACTTTATGCTGAGTTACAAGGTCAGTATTTTTTCAGCTTCTGAGTATTCTTACTGGACCGTGACTGTTTGTGTATGAGCACCTTTCTCAAACTTTTATGATGGAATATGCCCCCGGAGTAGACAACATTCCATTAGAACTACTGACAGCCTTGGGAGAGCCAGTCCTGACAAAACTCTACCATCTGGTGAGCAAGATGTATGAGACAGGCGAAATACCCTCAGACTTCAAGAAGAATATAATAATTCCAATCCCAAAGAAAGCAGGTGTTGACGGATGTGAAAATTACCGAACTGTCAGTTTAATAAGTCACAGCTGCAAAATACTAACACGAATTCTTCACAGACGAATGTAAAAACTAGCAGAAGCCGACATCGGGGAAGATCAGTTTGGATTCCGTAGAAATGTTGGAACACGTGAGGCAATACTGATCCTACGACTTATCTTAGAAGAAAGATTAAGGAAAGGCAAACCTACGTTTCTAGCATTTGTAGACTTAGAGAAAGCTTTTGACAATGTTGATTGGAATACTCTCTTTCAAATTCTAAAGGTGGCAGGGGTAAAATACAGGGAGCGAAAAGCTATTTACAATTTGTACAGAAACCAGATGGCAGTTATAAGAGTCGAGGGGTATGAAAGGGAAGCAGTGGTTGGGAATGGAGTGAGACAGGGTTGTAGCCTATCCCCGATGTTATTCAATCTGTATATTGAGCAAGCAATAAAGGAAACAAAAGAAAAGTTCGGAGTAGGTATTAAAATCCACGGAGAAGAACTAAAAACTTTGAGGTTCACCGATGACATTGTAATTCTGTCAGAGACAGCAAAGGACTTGGAAGAGCAGTTGAACGGAATGGACAGTGTCTTGAAAGGAGGATATAAGATGAACATCAACAAAAGCAAATCGAGGATAATGGAATGTAGTAGAATTAAGTCGGGTGATGCTGAGAGAATTAGATTAGGAAATGAGACACTTAAAGTAGTAAAGGAGTTTTGCTATTTGGGGCGCAAAATAACTGATGATGGTCGAAGTAGAGGGGATATAAAATGTAGACTGGCAATGGCAAGGAAAGCGTTTCTGAAGAAGAAAAATTTGTTAACATCGGGTATAGATTTAAATGTCAGGAAGTCGTTTCTGAAAATATTTGTACGGAGTGTAGCCATCTATGCAGGTGAAACATGGACGACATATAGTTTAGACAAGAAGAGAATAGAAGCTTTCGAAATGTGGTGCTACAGAAGAATGCTGAAGATTAGATGGGTAGATCACATAACTAATGAGGAGGTAGTGAATAGAGTTGGGGAGAAGAGGAGTTTGTGGGCACAACTTGACTAGAAGAAGGGATCGGTTGGTAGGACATGTTCTGAGGCATCAAGGGATCACCAATTTAGTATTGGAGGGCATCGTGGAGGGTAAAAATCGTAGAGGGAGACCACGAGATGAATACACTAAGCAGATTCAGAACGATGTAGGCTGCAGTCGGTACTGGGAGATGAAGAAGCTTGCATAGGATAGAGTAGCATGGAGAGCTGCATCAAACCAGTCTCAGGACTGAAGACCACAACAACAACAACAACATGCTATAACACATATGTATAAAGCATCTTACGCTGAATGAATATTTTTAATTTGTTTATTTAACTTATGGCATCTAAGTACGTTTGAATGTTGAATTGCATTTCATTATTTGTAAACACTTAATACGTAATCAGAAAAAACGTCTAGTCCTTGTAAATATTTGCTGCAACGTGAGGCTGCCATCAGCAATTCCTGATAACCTTATGTTTACGAGTGCGTCCTGATGCAGCAGTCTTTCCTGATGTGTTGCGTAGTCTGTCTCGGAGCGACAATGTCGCATGCTGGTGGTAACAGTTCCATCCATTAAAATAGTAAATCTGCACATCTTCCGTGTCCCATTCTCAGTCTGTTGAGAGTCGAACATATATCGCGGGGTTGATCAAATACAGGGTCTATCTCGGAAATATAAGGCAATAACTGACACGTTTGTGGTGCATTCTGGAGCCATTCTCTCCTTCAGGAATTGGTGATGTTAATACCAGTGAGGTTGTTTGCAACTGCAAGGGAAGGATGTCTTGAACGAAGTATGTTCATTCTGAGATGTCAGAATGCACCGGTAGTCCACAGTTTGCTAAGGCCTTGTTATATTCACTGATCAAGACTTCTCTCCTCGCACATTTGGGGGTAGTGTTGTTTACAAGAGCGCTATTCAACCATCCTGGTTCATAGCACTATACCGTGGAGAATACGAAGCTCAATGTAGAAGTTCACAGAGTTGACGCTGAAGACCCCGATGTGGTTCCACAAAGTTTTTAAACGAGATTATTTCTTGTCCTCAGCTTAGCAGCGTTTTTTTTTTTTTTTTTTTTTTTTTTTTTTTTTTTTTTTTTTTTTTAGGGGCAATTTAAAAGGCGGGGTTCTGTCTACCCTGACAGCCAGATATGCTGGTTCCTTACTGTTGTTAAGGCATGTCATCAAATACAGACTTCCAGAGATCTATTGGATTTTCTGTTATTAATATGGAAGCAACTCACTTCCGTTTTAGCAGTATTAGGAGTAAGTCGTCATTTTCAGAGGTCTTTCGCCAATACAGACAAATCAGACTTCCGGATGTCTTCTATAGTTTCAAAAAGAGTATGTGTTCCCAGAATGAGATTTTCACTCTGCGGCGGAGTCGTGCTTGGGTAGCTCAGTTGGTAGAGCACTTGCCCGCAAAAGGCAAAGGTCCCGAGTTCAAGTCTCGGTCCGGCACACAGTTTTAATCTGCCAGGAAGTTTCATATCAGCGCACACTCCGCTGCAGAGTGAAAATCTCATTCTGGAAACATCCCCCAGGCTGTGGCTAAGCCATGTTTCCGCAATATCCTTTCTTTCAGGAGTGCTAGTTCTGTAAGGTTCGCAGGAGAGCTTCTGTAAAGTTTGGAAGGTAGGAGACGAGTGACTGGCAGAAGTAAAGCTGTGAGGACGTGTCGTGAGTCGTGCTTGGGTAGCTCAGTTGGTAGAACACTTGCCCGCGAAAGGCAAAGGTCCCGAGTTCGAGTCTCGGTCCGGCACACAGTTTTAATCTGCCAGGGAGTTTCAGAGTATGTGTTGTTGCTGTAGCCTAATCATCAGCATAACTAAATTTATTACAAACTATTTCTGGCATATCGGCACTGTGGAGCTAACGCCGAGCTTTGAGGTAAGCCATTTTGAAGGATTTCCTGGCTACTGATCTTAATTTCCATGATGACCTGGAATCCTCTGTTACCAATCACGTTTTTGTCGGTAAGCTTTATAACTTTTTGGGATGAGGCTATATTAATCGGTTTATAGAGTAGGCCTCGTCGGCAGACGGTATCGTAGCTTGCTGATAAATCAATTAGAGCCAGAGATATTTTCAGTTTCTTTTGAAAGTTCACTTCAGTGTGTGATGTGAGAGGCAGGACTTGTTCTGCACAGCTTCGGTTGGGGCGAAAGTTGGCTTGTGACGTATTGTGTGACGTATCCTGTTAGGCAACGCTCGTTCCAAAAGGTCATGTATCACACTGAGTGCTGGGGGGGGGGGGGGGGGGGGAGGAGGGGGATAGCTTTGGGGAATATTTGGAAATTTATTGTAAGTTTTATGGGATCAAACTGCTGAGGTCATCGGTCCCAAGGCTTACACACTACTTAATCTGACTTAAACTGACTTACATTAAGGACAACACACACACCCATGCGCAAGGGAGGACTCGAACCTCCGACGGGGGGGGCGGAGGGGGGGGGGGGGGGGAGCCGCGCGAACCGTTGCAAGGCAAGGCGCCGCAGACCGCACGACTGCCCCGCGCGGCTTGTCGAATATCTCCAGGCTTGCATGGCCTTAGGAGAGCAATTATCTTGGCACGTTTAACTTCTTGGTGAATGTTTCCCGTCTTGAATAGTCAGGTGAAGAAACTTGCTAACCTGATCCTCGTATATTTACCAAACTTGACGAGAAACTCCGGCAGAATGTCATCAGAACTAGGAGCCTTACCGGGTTTTATGCCTTTATTGCTGCAGCAATCTCTTCAGGGGTGACGTCGCACGAATATTTAGTGTCGAGGACGGCTGTTGTTTTTAGTTTTAATTTTCGGTTCTAGGCCTCTGCCGAGTGCTCCAGCCGGATAATCTCGTGCCACCTACAGCAGCACCACGTCAACTGCGACTGCTACTTTGTAACTTCTAGGAAAGTGGTCTTTTTGGCCTCATATTGCGTCGGGCTGCTTGTGAAGCGTCTTTCCTCGCCTTATCGTACTGTTATTCTGAAATGGAGACCTCGTGACCTCCAGGCTCGTATGCTGTGTAACCGCCAAGCCGCTGGGCCCCGTTTCACTCGCATGAACGCCAGCACAACGTATCCAGCAGTGCTGTTTGGCCTTCACGAGTTCTATCGCTAAGATGGAGCGCATGACCTCGCAGTCTCGTCCTAATTTTCAGTCCAATAACTCACTGAATTCATTTATATCAATCTGCTACGACTCTGCTAAGCGCTGTAGTAAAATTAAGCATATTTCAAATACCAATTTTAGAGTTATTAGGAAGTCGGACATAAAAAACTCAATACAGCAAGCTTGGGTGTTTTGGAATGCCATTTAGTACTGTAGTTCTAGCTCCAAACTGAGCGCATTCTTAGATCTGAAACGCAATTTACTATAAACTTCAACTATTTGACAGAAGTATTCCTATTTCCCTCGATAAAATATAAAAAACTTACCACCGAAAAACAAGTTTAAAAAATAAGTTGCACTTCGAAGTTAAAAGAGAGTAGTCGAGAAATATGGCACAGGGTGGTAAAAATCCAGATAATCAAGCAGATTGAGGCAAAACATATTTAATGCGCACAAAATACAATTTTGAGCTTGCTCTTAATTTGAACTCTTTAAAAAAATTACTTATCACAAAAATAATCTGTTCCGGTAACAAATCTGTTAGTTTTAGTAACTGCAAAACAAAGTTCTGAAGCAATTATTATATTGTTCATTAGAGGTGATCCGTTTTGCTCTCATCTACTTGCAGAAGTCACAAAAGTTATCTTTCGTTCACAGCATTTGCTCAGTCAAGGTGGGCCTATATTTTACCCAGTATTCCGTATTCCTCGACCCGCCATCTTGGACTTCGCAACATGGCTGCGTGGCTTGTGTGAGAACGTTGAGCGACTTGTACATCTCATGCTGTAATCGCGACCAGTGACAAAAAATTTCTTGAAAAACATTCGGGAGTAATCTTAATTTGGTTATGTAGTAAAAATATCTCTCCTAGAATCTATCAGTTCCGTGTCATAAGATCTCTGGCTCTTCAGTTGAAATGGCTCTGAGCTCTATAGGACTTAACATCTCAGGTCATCAGTCCCCTAGAACTTAGAACTACTTAAACCTAACTAACCGAAGGACATCACACACATCCATGCCCGAGACAGAATTCGAACCTGCGACCGTAGCGGTCGCGCGGTTCCAAGCTGAAGCGCCTAGAACCGCTCGGCCACCGGCGGCCGGCCGGCTCTTCAGTTACATCTCTTGCCTGTCTACTGTACACTATCGCTACAGATTAGCAAACTGAACAAGAATAAAAATCCCTCCCGCAATTACATTAATGCTCGAGGAGGCTCACTTGCGGCATCATTATCTGGAGACCTGCTTTCTTTCCAAATTTCAGATCTGCCAATGTACATATTTATCTTATGTCATTCGAGAGGCCTGTATAAAGGCTGATAACGAAAACGGCTGCATCCTTCCCAAAAGGATCCTTCCCAAAAGCATCCCAATCGACGTTCCCCTGCGTGGAGGCACCGATGAGAACGACGTCGTCACAGGAGTCTAACTTCTGGCTTGATGGTACTTGGTGCCATTGGATACACAATACGATCACCTCCGGTTCTCATTGTCTGTACAGCCGCAACATTTTTGACGTGCTAAGGCTGGCGGCTGTACCATATGTTCAAGGACTCTGTGACCTTTCTTTCAACAAGATAACGCAAGACTCGTGGTGTCCTGTCCTGACTCAATACTGTGGGTGCTGTACTGTTGCACTGACAGGCACGTTCTCCAGGTGTCTCAGCCACTGAAAACGCCTGGTCATGAGTTCCCAACACTGACAACCCACCACTCACCAGCTATGAACCCTGACGTGCGACAGTATGGAATGACGTTCCAGTATCTGTCAGGACCATGCTTAATCGCCTTTGTGCGAGACCAGGCTTAATCGCCTCTGTGCGAGAGGTAATTAATTTTCGTGAGCTCTTCGGGAGCGACACTTAGGGTCTAACAGTGTATTCATAGAATCCTAAATACTCGTTCATGAAATTTTGTAAGTAGGCCTTCGCGAAATAATTGGCGTCTATCTTCAGGCGTCCGCATCTCAGCATTCTGCACAGTCCCACGAGCCTCTCACGTGAGTCAAACCTGCAACAATTCTTGCTGCCCTTCTTTGTATAAGAAAATATCCCGTTAGTTCTGTTGGGTATGGTTCCGACACACTCTGATAATACTCTAGAATGAATCGCGCGACTGTCTTGTAAGCAATCTCCATTGTAGACTGATTGCATTTTCCTTGCAGTCTGAGTTCTTCCATGAAGAATTCTGACGTCTTGTTATAACTGCTTATATACATTCACGTCTAGTCCGTTCTTAGTCCTTCACGTTTGCTCTTCACTGTAAAGCACAGAGATGATATTGTTATAGTTAGGAGATTACTTATTTATTTTGGAGAACTGAAACCGACTATACCAACTACACTACTGGCCATTAAAATTGCTACACCACGACGATGACGTGCTACAGACGCGAAATTTAACCAACAGGAAGAAGATTCTGTGATATGCAAATGATTAGCTTTTCAGAGCATTCACACAAGGTTGGCGACGGTGGCGACACCTACAACGTGCTGACATGAGGAAAGTTTCCGACCGATTTCTCATACACAAACAGCAGCTGGCCGGCGTTGCCTGGTGAAACGTTGTTGTGATGCCTCGTGTAAGGAGGAGAAATGCGTACCATCACGTTTCCGACTTTGATAAAGGTCGGATTGTAGCCTATCGCGATTGCGGTTTATTGCTGCTCGCGTTGGTCAAGATCCAACGACTGTTAGCTGAATATGGAATCGGTGGATTCAGGAGGCTAATACGGAACGCCGTGCTGGATCCCAACGGCCTCGTATCACTAGCAGTCGAGATGACAGGCATCTTATCCGCACGGCTCTAACGGATCGTGCAGCCACCTCTCGATCCCCGAGTCAACAGACGGGGACGTTTGCTAGACAACAACCATCTGTACGAACAGTTCGACGAGGTTTGCAGCAGCATGGACTATCAGCTCGGAGACCATGGCTGCGGTTACCCTTGACGCTGCATCACAGACAGGAGCGCCTGCGATGGTGTACTCGACGACGAACCTGGGTGCACGAATGGCAATACGTCATTTTTTCGGATGAATCCAGGTTCTGTTTACAGCATCATGATGGTCGCATCCGTTTTTGGCGACATAACGCACATTGAAAGCGTGTATTCGTCATCACCACACTGCCGTATCACCCGGCGTGATGTTAGGAGGTGCCATTGGTTAGACGTCTCGGTCACATCTTGTTCGTGTTGACGGCACTTTGAACAGTGGACGTTACATTTCAGATGTGTTACTACCCGTGGCTCTACCCTTCATTCGATCCCTGCGAAACCCTACATTTCAGCAGGATAATTCACGACCGCATGTTGCAGGTCCTGAACGGGCCTTTCTAAATACAGAAAATGTTTGACTGCTGCCCTGGCCAGCTCATTCTCCAGATCTCTCACCAATTGAAAACGTCTCGTCAATGGTGGCCGAGCAACTGGCTCGTCACAATACGCCAGTCACTACTCTTGATGAACTGTGGTATCATGTTGAAGCTGCATGGGCAGCTGTACCTGTACACGCCATCCAAGCTCTGTTTGACTCAATGCCCAGTCGTATCAAGGCCGTTATTAGGGCCAAATGTGGTTATTCTGGGCACTGATTTCTCAGGATCTATGGACCCAAATTGCGTTAAAATGTAATCACATGTCAGTTCTAGTATAATGTATTTGTCCAATGAATACCCTTTTATCATCTGCATTTCTTCTTGGTGTAGCAATTTTAATGGCCAGTAATGTAGTTACATTGCTAGTTGGCCGCATCATATGGTGTTTAAGATGGACTGCATAACACTGCACACGATACGAGGGGCGTTCAATAGGTGAAGTAACACATTTATTCCGAAAGCAGGATTATTATACACCTTATTATTCCCCTCTCTTTCACCTACACCTTGTTTTTCAACGTAATCTCTGTTCAGTGTCACAGATTTGAGCCACCTTACTGGGAGGACCACAATGCCTGCATGGCACCAATCTACTGGTCGACGTCGAACCGACGTCTTGCTGCATCAATAGCTTCCCATCACCCACGAACTGCTTCCCATGGAGTGCATCCTTCATTGAGCCACACAGCTGAAAATCGGGAGGTGTGAGATGCGGGCTGTAGCACAGTACACTCCAGAGCTGATCGTTGCACCACGAGGGGGGAAATCAAACAGAATAACCCCTTCAGAGTCCCGCCATATCTTTACAGGCTGAGTGTGTGCCTTTGAACATTTTCTTCGGAGGAGAGGTGATGTGGAGCCTTTCAGTTGTTGGTGTTGTGGTCTTCAGTCCTGAGACTGGTTTGATGCAGCTCTCCATGCTACTCTATCCTGTGCAAGCTGCTTCATCTCCCACTACCTACTGCAACCTACATCCTTCTGAATCTGCTTAGTGTATTCATCTCTTGGTCTCCCTCTACGATTTTTACCCTCCACGCTGACCTCCAATACTAAATTGATGATCCCTTGATGCCTCAGAACATGTCCTACCAACCTATCCCTTCTTCTGGTCAAGTTGTGCCACAAACTTCTCTTCTCCCCAATCCTATTCAATACTTCCTCATTAGTTATGTGATCTACCCATCTAATCTTCAGCATTCTTCTGTAGCACCACATTTCGAAAGCTTCTATTCTCTTCTTGTCCAAACTATTTATCGTCCATGTTTCACTTCCATACATGGCTACACTCCATACAAATACTTTCTGAAATGACTTCCTGACACTTAAATCTATACTCGATGTTAACAAATTTCTCTTCTTCAGAAATGCTTTCCTTGCCATTGCCAGTCTACATTTGATATCCTCTCTACTTCGACCATTATCAGTTATTTTGCTCCCCAAATAGCAAAACTCCTTTACTACTTTAAGTGTCTCATTTCCTAATCTAATTCCCTCAGCATCACCCGACTTAATTAGACTACATTCCATTATCCTTGTTTTGCTTTTGTTGATGTTCATCTTATATCCTCCTTTCAAGACACTGTCCATTCCATTCAACTGCTCTTCCAAGTCCTTTGCTGTCTCTGACAGAATTACAATGTCATCCGCTAACCTCAAAGTTTTTATTTCTTCGCACCTTTCAGAGGACTGCCATTTTGTTTCCGGTTCGAAGTGATGAACCCGTGTTTCATCGTCTGTGATCATATTGGACAAAAAAGTTGTCACGATCAGCCTCGAGACGCGCAAGCAATTCCCCAAAAATGGTCCATCGTTGCTCTTTATGATCTTCTGCTAGGCGGCGAGAACCCAGTGGGCACATACCTTTGAGTACCCCAACTGGTGGACGAGTAAGTCAGCATTACCAACAGAGACGTCAAATTTTGGAGCGAGATGTTTGATTGTGATCCGTCGATCACATCGAATGAGAGTGTGCGCACGTTCCAACACTGCAGGAGTCACAGATGTGTGCGGCCGGCTGGCACGCAGGAGATAGCACAGCATTGTGCGACATTGGACCAGACGCCTCGCCAACGATTCACCGTGCTTTTGTTCACCTCCAGCTCTCCGTAGACATTCTACTAGCATCTACCAGTATCTGCGATGCTCTAGTTTCCCGCCAAAGGAAACTTAATGACAGCTCACTGCTTGCAACGCACCGCCGTAAAAGATGCCAGTTTGAAGGCAACGTACAGAGCCGCCACATTTCGGAACTTTGTGAAACTATTGCGGCTGAAGCGGGAATATTCCACGATTCCCATAAAAAACTACGCATTTTTTCAACCGAAATTGGTGGAGAAAAAAAAGTGTTGCCTTACTTATTGAACCCCCTCGTATTTTGAAAAAAAATTAATATTTCACTTCCGGTCGACATTTAGTCCTACACAGCCACAATAATAAATGAACTGGTGCAAAGAGACGCAAGGAAACTAGGTAAGACATAAAGCGAGACTTTAAATGATTAGATCTCCATTCGAAAGCCGTTATAGTAATCTGTGACTGAACCGCATTGTCCGATAGCACTTGGTGTTTGATATTTGAATTTCGTGGCCTAGCAAAAAAGTAAGTCTATGTCTACTCTCTTTTACAGCGTTTTCGCTATGCAGATGTACGTTTATGTACGTTTATATGTCACAGCCTCACCGTCAAGGCTTCAGTAGTTACGTAAGGATCTTCAGTGTCATGCCAAAAGGCCGGAAGGCTGTAGAATTTATAGTGCGTTCTTAATTGCAGTTTGCGAAACTGAGGTAGAATACATACAGAAGAATATCTGAAGATTCTGTTAAAACATAGTTAAATTCGCAAGCACATATAAGTTTTAACAAAATGTACACATATTCTTCTGTAGTTCAGCATATGTTCCACCACAGATTCCCGAGTTGCTGTTAGAACGAACTAAAAATCATACAGATACGCTGTTCTGGCGTGCTGACATCGCAGTGAAGGTCCTTGCATGGAAACTGAAGCCCTGATAATGAACCCGAGTTCTGAAATGAACAACGCCCAAGAAAAGACAACACCGAAAAGCCAATAGACTGGTGTTATTATTAAGTTTTCAGTCCCCTCCACTTCTGCCAAGTGTATCACTATGGCTTCTAAGGAAGTCTGCTGATGTATTACAAGCGACTAGTACCCTTGTTCTCCTTCGACGATTTGATTAACATTGGGAGATGCCAAGTTAAAGTCTTATTGGTGCGCACCCATTGTCGATTAAAAAAACGGAACATTCATCATTGTATTCTACGGTATTAGGGATACATCGGAAGAGAACAGGCGCTTCGCTTGGAGTGAACCCGCGTGTCGCAGACCAGAGCGTGGTACGTTGTCGCGGGCACCGCATCCTGTAGATTACGGAACTTCCTCTCGTTTTATCGTCCAGTAATTCCCGCTGACGCGCACCGTCACACTACAACAACTGCGAAGGACATCAAATGTTGAGCATTAGTTCTAATTTTGTTTCATAGATGCATTTATTTGTTGACGATACGGCAAGGACATCAGCCACTTGAAACAACAGTTTGTTCCTCCAAACTAATCCTGCGGGGATTTTTACGACAATCCTACACCGAGACCCAAGTCCCCGTATCTTGCAGTACAGGTGATGCTTTACCTGAAGAGAAACAATGAAGTAAAATCTTTCATAGTAAATCGAGAGATTTACTCCACATTTAAGGTGAGGAGTCCAGTTTCATTGCATTCGGGAGGACGACGGTTCAATCCCGCGTCCGGCCATCCTGATTTAGGTTTTCCGTGATTTCCCTAAATCAGTCCAGGCAAATGCCGGGATGGTTCCTCTGAAAGGGCACGGCCGACTTCCTTCCCCATCCTTCCCTAATCCGATGAGACCGATGACCACGCTGTCTGGTCTCCTTCCCCAGAAACAACCAACCAACCAACCAACCAGTTTCATTCATTGTTTATATATCTCCCTGTGTGGAGAAATCCGCAATATTTTAGTTTGTCTATCTGTATCCTCAATTACGGCTTTTCAAAAATAGTGGTTGCCCTAAATTACTTCAGACAAGTTACTATAACATGACGGGGGACTACCTCTCGCATCGTTGTCAAACTAGAACTTTAAGTAAGTAAATGGATGTATATGCGAGTTGTATTTTCTTGCTGTTGTTCTGACGCTAATACCATAGCATGTCTAATATCTTTGTGGCATGCAGATTCCACATCAGTTGTTGATGTTGTGATCTTCAGTCCTGAGACTGCTACTCTATCCTGTGCAAGCTCCTTCATCTCCCAGTACCTACTGCAACCTACATCCTTCTGAATCTGTTTAGTGTATTCATGTCTTGGTCTCCCTCTACGATTTTTACCTTCCACGCTGCCCTCCAATACTAAACTGGTGATCCCTTGATGCCTCAGAATATGCCCTACCAACCAATCCCTTCTTCTAGTCAAGTTGTGCCACAAACTTCTCTTCTCCCCAATCCTATTCAGTACTCCCTCATTAGTTATGTGATCTATCCATCTAATCTTCAGCATTCTTCTGTAGCACCACATTTCAAAAGCTTCTATTCTCTTCTTGTCCAAACTATTTATCGTCCACGTTTCACTTCCATACATAGCTACACTCCATACAAATACTTTCAGAAACGACTTCCTGACACTTAAATCTATATTCGATGTTAACAAATTTCTCTTCCTCAGAAATGCTTTCCTTGCCATTGCCAGTCTACATTTGATATCCTCTCTACTTCGACCATCATCAGTTATTTTGCTCCCCAAATAGCAAAACTCCTTTACTACTTTAAGTGTCTCACTTCCTAATCTAATTCCCTCAGCATCACCCGACTTAATTCGACTACATTCCATTATCCTCGTTTTGCTTTTGTTGATGTTCATCTTATATCCTCCTTTCAAGACCCTGTCCATTCCGTTCAACTACTCTTCCAAGTCCTTTGCTGTCTCTGACAGAATTACAATGTCATCGGCAAACCTCAAAGTTTTTATTTCTTCTCCATGGATTTTAATACCTATTCCGAATTTTTCTTTTGTTTCCTTCACTGCTTGCTCAATATACAGACTGAATAAGATCGGGGAGAGGCTACAACCCTCTCTCACTCCCTTCTCAACCACTGCTTCCCTTTCTTGCCCCTCGACTCTTATAACTGCCATCTGGTTTTTGTACAAATTGTAAATAGCTTTTCGCTCCCTGTATTTTACCCCTGCCACCTTTAGAATTTGAAAGAGAGTATTCCTGTCAACATTGTCAAAAGCTTTCTCTAAGTCTACAAATGCTAGAAACGTAGGTTTGCGTTTCTTTAATCTAGCTTCTAAGATAAGTCTTAGGGTCAGTATTGCCTCACGTGTTCCAACATTTCTACGGAATCCAAACTGATCTTCCCCGAGGTCGGCTTCTACTAGTAGCAGTATGTTTTGCAATTAGCACTTGTCATACCGTTGAAACTTTTCCTGACAGCTGTACGTAAAGAGCGCAAAATTCGTTCTGCTTTCTATAGACGGTGTTGATGAAATAGGAATACTGCTTCTTTCTCACTAGGAACGAACAGTCACATTCTTTGTATTTCATCACAGATGTTATCACGTAACAGTAAAAAACACTGAACAGGGAGAGAACTTTTCAGGTTTGCGCTGAGGAATTTTTGCTTTAAATCATCAGTCATGTGGCTGGTTTCATGAGACGCGCCACACATTCCTCGTTCACTGCAGAGTAGCACGTGTACCCAACGTCCTCAGCTTTTTGTTGGATGTACAAGGTGTTTAAAAAAAGTTTGAAATGTTATAACACGATGAAGTGGTGTTAAGCTAGAAAAAAAAGTTCATAAAATGGTACGTCTGGAAACTTATAGCCAGTTGAGATATGCGCCAATCTGTCCTCTCATTCCGTCGGCCGCTGTGGCCGAGCGGTTCTAGGCGCTTCAGTCCGGAACCGCGCTGCTGCTACGGTAGCAAGTTCGAATCCTGCCTCGGGCATGAATGTGTGTGGATGGCCTTAGGTTAGTTAGGTTTAAGTAGTTCTAAGTCTAGGGGACTGATGACCTCAGATGTTAAGTCCCATAGTGCTTAGGCCCATTTGAGCCTCTCACTCCTTTTTGTTTGCTACGTGCAAGTAGACACTGTAGGCAGAGCTGCATGTGGTTACCATGCATCATGAAACATCTATCAGCCGTTCTCCACAGTGAAGGTGAGGTACTGTCATACAATCCGTAAATAATGGAATGATGCCCCCTCGTTCTACAAGGATAACGTTCTCCAATAGCGCAGGTAATTCATCGCGCAGAAATTGGCGATACAAAGCACATGTTAACCAGCTTGGTGCAGTGTATGATCCTATGAGGCGGTCTGCGACGTTCCTGCCCATACGTTGATACCGAAGCGATCCTTACACCCCACTCCCGTGAGTGCTCGAGGATTTGCATCAGGCCACACATGCGTATTGTGGTAATGAACTACAAACAGCGTCAGCAAGATGGCCTGGATCACCACATGCTACACGTTACCCTTCACTGGTAAAACAACCCACTTCGCAACAGGTATTGGCTTCCAGACATATTTATATCAGAACTTTTCTTGTAGTAGCAAGTAGCAATGTGACCTTCCTTTTTTTTTTAAAAAAAAATCCTTTGTTTCCCACTTACCTAGAACAGATACAATGAAGCGCCAAAGAAACTGGTGTAGGCATGCGTATTCATACAGAGATATGCAAACAGGCAGAATATAGCGCTGCCTATATAGGACAACAAGTGTCTGGCGCAGTTGTTAGATTGGTTACTGCTGCTACAGTGGCAGGTTATCAAGATTTAAGTGAGTTTGAACGTGGTGTTATAGTGGGCGCACGATTGATGGACCACAGCTTCTTCGAGGTAGCGATGAAGTGGGGATTTTCCCGTATGGCCATTTCACGTGTGTACCGTGAATATCATGAATCCGGTAAAACATCAAATTTCCGACATCGCTGCGGCCGGAAAAAGATCCTGGAAGAATGGGACCAACGACGACTGAAGAGAATCGTTCAAAGTGACGAAAGTGCAACCCTTCCGCAAATTGCTGCAGATTTTAATGCTGGGCCATCAATAAGTGTCAGCGTGCGAACCATTCAACGAAACATCATTGCTGTGGGCTTTCAGAGCCGAAGGCCCACTCATGTACCCTTGATAACTGCACGACACAAAGCTTTACGCCTCGCCTTGGCCCGTCAACATTGACATTGGACTGTTGATAACAGGAAACATGTTGTCTGGTCAGAGGAGTCTCGTTTCAAATTGTATCGAGCGGATTGACATGTATGGGTATGGAGACAACCTCATGAATCCATGAACCCTGTCTGTCGGAAGGGGACTGTTCAAGATGGTGGGGACTCTGTAATAGTGTGGGGCGTCTGGAGTTGGAATGATATGGGAGCCCTGATACGTCTAGATACGGCTCTGACAGGTGACACGTACGTAAGCATCCTGTCTGATAACATGCATCCATTCATTCCGTTGTGGATCCCGACGGACTTGGGCAATTCCAGCAGGACAATGCGACATCACACACGTCCAGAAATGCTATGGAGTGGCTCCAGGAACACACTTCAGAGATTAGACACTTCCGCTGGCCACCAAACTCCCCAGACATGAACATTATTGAACATATCTGGGATGCCTTGCAACGTGCTGTTCAGAAGAGATCTCCACCCCCTTGTACTCTGACGGATTTATGGACAGCCCTGCAGGATTCATGGTGTCAGTTCCCTCCAACACTACGTCAGACATTAGTCGAATCCATGGCATGTCGTGTTACGGCACTTCCGCGTGCTCGCGGGGGCTCTACACGATATTAGGCAGATGTACCAGTTTCTTTGGCTCTTTATTGTATATGTTCAGCAAACTAGATAAAAAGTCAGTAGTGACATCTCTCAGTGAAGAATTTGAAACTTTTAGCATAGGACAGGAGCACGTAGAGGAACTGTGGCTCACGTGTAAAGAAATAATTGATCATGCACTGGATAGATATGTACACAATAGAACAGTTTATGACGGGAGGGACCCTCCATGGTATACAGTCACAGTAAAGAATCAGATGTTACTGCATAATAGGTGTAAAACTTGGTGTAGATAGAGAGATGCTGAATGAAACGAAGTTGGCTGTCAAAAGAGCAATGCTTGATGCCTTTAATGTCTACCGTAGCAAAATATTGTCAAATTATCTTTCACAAAACCCAAAGAAATTTTACGTAAAGGCTGTTAGACGCATCAAAGTTAGTAGCCAGTCCCTAGCGAATGAGACAGGAACTGAAATTGAGGGTAGCGGAGCAAAAGCTGAAAGGCTAATCTCCGTTTTAAAACGTTCAGTTGCAAACTAAAATACAGGAGAATTGTTCCAATTTATCCTCGTACCACTGAAGAGATGAGTTAAATATTAATGTTCGTAGAATTGAGAATCAGCTGAAGTCGTTAAAATTGGACAAAGCTCCAAGGCCCGAGGGAATTCCTGTAAGATTCTATACTGAATTTGCGTCCGACTTAGCCCATCTTCTAACTATAATCTGTCGTAGATCATTTGAACAAAAAACCGTGCCCAGTTCTTGGAAAAAATGGGTCACATCCGTCTACAAGAAGGATAGTAGAAGTGATCCACGGAACTACCGTCCAGTATAATTGACATCGATTTGTTATAGAATCTTAGAACATATTCTGAGCTCAAACATAATGAGGTATCTTGAACAGAGTGACTTCGTCCATGTCAACCAGCATGGGTTCCGAAAACATCGATTAGATGTATCCCAACTCTCACTTTTCTCACATGACATACTGAAAGCTTTGGATCAAGGTGGTAAGCTTGATGCAGTCTTGATTTTCGAAAAGCGTTTGACTCAATACCACAACTACGCTTATTGTCAAAAGTACGATCGCGTGGGGTATCAAGTGAAGTTTGTGACTAGATTGAGAACTTTTTGGTAGGGAGGATGGGGAGTCATTGTCATATGTAGAAGTAACTTCAGGTGTGCTCCAGGGAAGTGTGTTGGGACCGTTACTGTTCATAGTGTGTATTAATGACCTTGCAGACAATGTTAATAGTAACCTCAGACTTTTTGCAAATGATGCAGTTATCCACACTACTGGGCATTAAAACTGCTACACCAAGAAGAAATGCAGATGATAAACGGGTATTCATTGGACAAATATTTTATACTAAAACTGACATGTGATTGCATTTTCACCCAATTTGGGTGCATAAATCCTGAGAAATCAGTACCCAGAACAACCACCTCTGGCCGTAATAACGGCCTTGATACGCCTGGGCATTGAGTCAAACAGAGCTTGGATGGTGTGTACAGGCACAGCTGCCCACCCAGCTTCAACATGATACCACAGTTCATCAAGAGTAGTGTCTGGCATATTGTGACGAACCAGTTGCTTGGCCACCATTGACCAGACGTTTTCAGTTGGTGAGAGATCTGGAGAATGAGCTGGCCAGAGCAGCAGTCGAACATTTTCTGTATCCAGAAAGGCCCGTACAGGACCTGCAACATGCGGTCGTGCATTATCTTGCTGAAATGTAAGGTTTCGCAGGGATCGAATGAAGGATAGAGCCACGTGTCGTAACACATCTGAAATGTAACGTCCACTGTTCAAATTGCCGTCAATGCGAACAAGAGGTGACTGAGACGTGTAACCAATGACACCCCATACCATCACGCCGAGTGATACGCCAGTATGGCGGTGACGAATACACGCTTCCAATGTGCGTTCACCGCGATGTCACCAACCATGGATACGACCATCATGATGCTGCAAACAGAACCTGGATTCATCCGAAAAAATGACGTTTTGCCATTCGTGCACCCGGGTTCGTCGTTGAGTACACCATCGCAGGCGCTCCTGTCTGTGATGCAGCGTCAAGGGTAACCGCAGCCATGGTCTCCGAGCTGATAGTCCATGCTGCTGCAAACGTCGTGGAACTGTTCGTGCAGAGGGTTGTTGTCTTGCAAACGTCCTCATCTGTTGACTCAGGGATCGAGACGTGGCTGCACGGTCCGTTAGAGCCATGCGGATAAGATGCCTGTCATCTCGACTGCTAGTGATACGAGGCCGTTGGGATCCACCACGGCGTTCCTTATTACCCTCCTGAAGCAACCGATTCCATATTCTGCTAACAGTCATTGGACCTCGACCAACGCGAGCTGCAATGTCACGATACGATACACCCCATTCGCGATAGGCTACAATCCGACCTTTATCAAAGTCGGAAACGTGATGGTACCCATTTCTCCCCCTTACACGAGGCATCACAACAACGTTTCACCAGGCAACGCCGGTCAACTGCTGTTTGTGTATGAGAAATCGGTTGGAAACTTTCGTCATGTCATTTCAGATGTGTTACGACCCGTGGCTCTACCCTTCTTTCGGTCCCTGCGAAACTCTACACCTCAGCAGGATAATGCACGACCGAATGTTGCAGGTCCTGTACGGGCCTTTCTGGATACAGAAAATATTCGACTGTTGCCCTGGCCAGCACATACTCCAGATCTCTCACCAACTGAAAACGTCTGGTCAATGGTGGCCGAGCAACTGGTTCGTCACAATACGCGTCACTACTCTTGATGAACTGTGGTATCGTGTTGAAGCTGCATGGGCAGCTGTACCTGTACACGCCATCCAAGCTCTGTTTGACTCAATGCACAAGCGTATCAAGGCCGTTATTACGGCCAGATGTGGTTGTTCTGGGTACTGATTTCTGAGGATCTATGCACCCAAATTGCGTGAAAATGTAATCACATGTCAGTTCTAGTATAATATATTTGTCCAATGAATACCCGTTTATCATCTGCATTTCTTCATTGTGTAGCAATTTTAGTGGCCAGTAGTGTATAAGTCAGACATAGATGGTATACAGTTGCCCCAAGGGAATCACAGTCATCACGCAGCAAGAGACACACGGTTCATTTGGCGAACAGGTTTTGTGGAAGGGGCACGCGAAGAGATTTTGTGGTCTTTTGCCTAAGGCTGTAAAAATTTCCGGAGGTAGACCTCTTCAATAGTTAACAAATAGCTAGAGGAAGCTGCAGTCGAAAAGAACAGACTTGCTGAGGGTGGATTGCATTGCGTAGCCATTGTTCTTTTAGTACGAGGGGTCTTCAATAAATAATGCAAACTTCTTTTTCTCAGCAAATTTCGGTTGAAATAATGCGGAATATGTTGTTGTATGTCGTGGAATATTCTCGTTTCAGCCCCTGTAGTTTCAAGAAGTACAGATAGGTTGTGGAACTATACGTAGCCTTCAAAACGGCATCTGTAACAAAGGTGAATTCCAAGGAGAGAGCTCTCTCAGAGCCTTTTGGTGGAAAACCAGAACATACAGATGTTCATAAGCGCTTGCAGAATGTGTACGGAGACCTAGCAGTGAGCCAAAGCACGGTGAGTTGCTGGGCGAGGCATCTGTCATCCTCGCAGCAAGGTCGCAAGAAACTGTCCAATCTCCCGCGCGCTGACCGGTCGCACATAGCTGTGTCTCCTACAGTGTTGGAACGCAAGGACACTCTCATTCGAGGTGATCGCCGGATCACAGTTAAACACCTCTCTGCACAATCAGACGTCTCTGTTGGTAGTGATAACACACTCGTCCACCAGTTAGGGTACTCAGATGTTTATGCCCGCTGGGTTCAAAATGACTCTGAGCACTATGGGACTTAACATCTGAGGTCATCAGTCCCCTAGAACTTAGAACTACTTAAACATAACTAACCTAAGGACATCACACGCATCCATGCCCGAGGCAGGATTCGAACCTGCGACTGTCCGCTGGGTTTCTCGCCGCGTCACAGAAGACCATAAAGAGCAACAAAGGACCATCTGTGGAGAATTGCTTGCGCATTACGAGGCTGACAGTGACAACGGAAGTTTGCGCACCCAGCAGGAGCTCATAAAACTTCCTCATCCACTCCATAGAACAGACCTCGCATCTTTCGACTGCCATCTGTTTGGTCCAATGAAGGATGAACTCCATGGGAAGCAGTACGTGGATGATAGGGAAGTTGTTGATGCAGCAAGGCGTTCTCTTCCACGTTGACAAGTAGAGCTCAACCTTGCGGGCTTTCAGGCCGTCCCAATAAGGGGGCATAAAGCCTTCGCACTGAACGGAGATTGTGTTGAAAAACAGGGTTTGTCTCCAAAAGAATGGGAGATAATCTGTTATATTGGAGTCCAGAATAAAACCAACCTGCTTACAGAAAAAAACGTGTTGCATTACTTATTGAGCGCCCCTCGAAGAAAAGAAGTATCTGATTTGATAGTGCGGTTTGACTCTCATATCTTTCAGACTTTTCTACCTTTAAATACCTTTTTATGAGACAGCTTTAGGCAGAAATTTGGTTTTTATAGCTCTTATCACCTACTCCACCGAACGGACCTGTGGATCACTTCTAAGAACAATTTGACGAGTACGGAGGTACAGGAAAAGCGATCCGGATCAACGACCGTAGTTAAATCGCGAATAGCGCTCGCCTCAGATCGCCTGAATTATTTTCACGGCGGACACGGTCCACGACCACTCTGCTTCGAGCAGTCGAGGAAAGGAACATTTTAATATCCTTAACCAACCGTCCGACATTAGCAAAATGAATAAAATTTCATTTGTGTTCACAAACCCGCGAACTTAAATTACTAGTTCGATAGCGCTCGGCTCGGAGGCATCCGGTTCGAATACAGGCGGTAAACCAAATTTCTTTACAAGAGTTTTGTAGATAAGGAGAGAGAGGAGAGGAGTGGGTCTTAATTAGGGATCAACAGTCAACTCTGCGCACTATTGCGCTTGGTAGAGCTTAAAAATCTCCCAGTGTCTCATGGTGAGATGACAAACGGCGTTGTTGACAATGATTCGTCTGCTGCCTAAAAAGGCTAAGGTGGAGTTTGGCCCTCTCGCTTCCTTTCATTTTCATAATCATCCGCATCTTCACAAATACTGTACTATACTGCACAAACGCTTATCATACTTACTTACAAATCTGACATATTAATCTGGTCGGAAAGAGACAATACCAACCCATCTAACATAGGAGCCCGTGCAGATAAAAATGTGAAATGTCCCATTTTCGTCAACACGTTATGTAATCGATAAAAGTATTCAGACATTCGAAATTGCATAACTCTTTTGCTCATTACAGATGCTGTCCGTTCTGTTCATTACTTTTAAGTTTTTATCCACTTTTGTTATAAGAGGCCAATGGCCTTGCTGGAGTGGTAACACCGGTTCCCGTCAGAAAACCGAAGTTAAACGCTGTCGGACTGGGCTAGCACTTGGATGGGTGACCATCCGGTCTGCCGAGCGCTGTTGGCAAGCGGAGTGCACTCAACCCTTGTGTGGCAAACGGAGGAGCTGCTTGATTGAGAAGTAGAAGCTCCGGTCTCGGAAACTGATATACGGCCGGGAGAGCGGTGTGCTGACCACATGCCCCTCTCGGCCCTTCAGTCTGGAACCGCGTGACCGCTACAGTCGCAGGTTCGAATCCTGCCTCGGGCATGGATGTGTGTGATGTCCTTAGGTTAGTTAGGTTTAATTAGTTCTAAGTTCTAGGCGACTGATGACCTCAGAAGTTAAGTCGCATAGTGCTCAGAGCCATTTGAACCATTTTTGAACATGCCCCTCAGTATCATCATCCAGTGACGCCTGTCGGCTGAAGATAACACGGCAGCCGTTCGCTACCGTTGGGCCTTCATGGCCTGTTCGGGAGGAGTTTTTTTTTGTTATAAGAAATAATAATTTTTGTTGAAGATATTCCACATCAGATTGCTTCTTTGACTTCCCAGAGCTCTATCAGTGTCCATATAGACCTTTGTGTCATCGTATACGCTGTTCGAGGTGGAATATTTCTACAAACGTGTGGCGCCTTTGGTGGAAGAAAAGATATTTTCTTCTTCTTCTTCAACTTCAAGCAGTACACTTACAGCCTCTTCCGTCTTCACAAAGGCCACCTTTTCCTTGGTGTCCATGCATCCCTCGTTTCTTTAGGTCTACAGTCAGTTGCATGTCTCAGTATTCTTTCGGCTCCCATTCTTTTAACATGCTTCTTCCATTTTGCTATCTCGTATTCTATTCCTTCACTTGTGCAAAACATATTTAATTCTTTCCTTATTTCAGAATTCTTTATTTGGCCTCTCACTTTCAGTTGACTGTACCTTCTTTTGTCTCACTCCCGTATGTGAGCATAAGTGTTACCATTCCTTTTTAGAATTTCATCTTCGCGTCTTTCCTAGTTTTATTGACTAATGTTCGATGTATAGTGCCACATGTCATTTTAAACTTATTTAACTTATTATAGACGTCATTACCATATTCAGAACTCATGTTACATCGTAATAGCTGAAAGTGGGATGCCTGTTCAGCTGATTTTACATTTAGCAGTATTTTAGAACGTACTGGTTATTTTCCTTTCAGAGCAATAACTTTGGTTTTATTTTATGACATTATCGAGTTAAAGAGATTGCCTTTCTAGTCCAAGGGATACAGAGTAAAATATGAATCATCCTCCATCTTTCGTAAAATTACCTGGTCATCAGCAAAGAGTACAGTATTTGAATGTGCGTTTCTACGAATTAGCTTTATTTCTAGGTCAACTTCTTGTTTCCATTGTCTAAACATGTGGGCAACATATATATTAAATAATGTGGGTGAGAGACTGAACTCTTGTCGTATTCCTCGGTTAATTGCTATTGGTCCTATTTTCTCTTTGCCTGTTTTAGCTAAAATTTTGCTTTTAAATATCAAGTTTCTGTCACTTAGTCTAAATGTTTAGGGTAACCTCTACTTTCCTTTATACTCCACAATATCCATTCTGTCGAAGAATTTTCCATAATGTACAAACGCAGTACGAGTCTCCAGATTACGTTTCGTCTGTTTTCGATTATCTGCAGCAGCATTGTAATATTGTCTGTGCATTATCGTTCTTTTCTAAAACCACTTTGCTCCTCTAGCAAAAGGACGTCAACTACTCTTTACATTCTGTTACTAATTATGGGTGCATATAATTTATGAACAGTGTTCAACAGACATACATCTCTGCAATGTTCACAAGCATTTCTAGTCCCTTTTTGATTAAATGTCATTAGTTCCATCACTCTTCAAGGGTAGAGAATTATTTTCCATTTTCAGTGTTCAGTTAATGAATGCAACAGCCTCAGTTCTAACATTAATACGCCACATTTGACAAGTTCTGCATTAATGTTATCGGATCCTGCTGCTTTTCTATTCTTTATCTTCTTCGGTGCTTCCTGTCTCCCATCCAGTGTAGTACTGTCTGCTTTGTGTATTTCATCATCTCGACCTTTGTTCTGGTTATTTTCGTTAGCTCAATTTTATCACTGTCTTCTACGGGTAATCCTAGATAGTGTTTTATCCAACTTTCTTTGTCTATTACTTGAAATCGTGCAAAATTTTTTTCTTGTTCGTTGTTTCAGGAGTTTATAAGCCATCTCTCGTCTGGCATGTAGATCATTTACAAGCCGTCTCCTGGTTGTCGTCCAAACTAAGGTCACGTGCAGATCAAGGGCACTGGGGAGTACTGTTTTCCTGAAAACAGTCGTAATCTTATCGCAAGCAGTAGCCTTCCAATGACCATTTAACACAATTTTTCAGTCTTCCTGGAAACTTATGTGGTATAGCGTTGTGCGACCACTCTTCCTACTCCGTCTTTCATTGTTACATGGCTACGAGCGTGCGAGCGGTACACCATTCACGTTGGGCAGTCTGCGGTGATACACCAACAAACCGGACAACTTCACTCACGGTGTGGTCATGGGGACTTCTAAAAGTCCCTTTCTGCCATTCTACCACGTCGCCACGTCGATCCATTCACCGCGCTGATTCCATGAAAGCATTTTGCACATACAAGTTACACCTGAAAAGTTCGGTGAAGGGTCTCAGAAAATAAAGGAAACAAAATTTCCCTACAAAATACCTTTACTTGCCTTCAGAATAATCACAATCAGCTACAAGACATTTCTGACATCGATTGTAACGCTGTTGGAAACTATCAGTAAACGCTCCTTGTGGAAGCACCTTTATCACGAGTGTCTGCAGACCATAAACCTAGCGTTGCTGCTTCTCGATCATGGGGGTCACGGGTTCGATTGCCGTCCAGGTTGGGGATTTTCTCTGCCCGGGGACTGGGTGTTTGTGTTGTCGTCATCATTTCTTCATCATCATCATCATCATCATTCATGACAGTGGCTATATCGGATTGTGAAAAAATTGGACTGTGTAAAAATTGGGACTTTGTACGGGCGCTGATGACAGCGCAGTTGAGCGTCCCCCAAACCAAACATCATCAAAGCAGGGGTAACTTACGGCGGGGAAACAAAAAGAAGTCTGTCGGCGCCAAATCTGGAGAATAAGGGGGATGTTGAAGAACAGTCACCTTGCGTTGGGCGACAAATCTGAGCACGCAGACGTTGTGGATATACAATTCGTGACCACGGTGATTCGAGCGATTCCACGAGAACATTTGCCAATAGTTACCAGTGGCATTACAACCGATATCAGAAATGTGTAGTAGCTAATTGTGATTACTTTGAAGGCCAGTAAAGGTATTTTGTTTATAACTATTGTTTCCTTAATCTTCTGAGGTCATTCTCCGAACTTTTCAACAGCACCACTTCCTGTCCTGACCGCGCTGAGTCAGTTGTACAGCGTTTCTCAGCGAGGAGTGTGCTCTCAGAAGGCTGTCTAATATTTTATTTGGTGAGCTTATGTTCTTGGGTAATAATTGTTCAAGGGAAGTCAGAAGCGTATGGCTATTATCGGCTTGCCCAAAAGCCAAATGAAAAGGCTGAAAGAAAATTTCAGAACGACGAAAAAGGTAATAAGGGAACAAAAATGTTGCAACTCGCGGAGTACAAAGCAGTTTTGACCGAAAGAAACAGCCAAACTCAGTTCGACTCGAAGCTCATTATTTTTGACACAGATGGCAGCTCTGTGTAGTAAATTTTATAGCATGTATAGAAGGGAGCGTTGTATTTAGAGGATAGTGTACGTAGGAGCACACTTTGGGTTTTGGTCGGTTCTTCAGTCTAGTGACTAACTTTACAGTCACATGAAGGGATCTGCACTAGAGGCCGCCATAATCAGTTTCCGACATTTTCTGCGGATTTTGTTGTTGTTAAGCACGAGGTTGTGTTTTGCGCGGCATTTGTAAATGTTTCGCGTTGTGCACATTAAAGACCCCCTATAATAGATTAAAGCTATTTCAAATGTATTGTTATTCGTTCAGGTACAGCATTTTCTGAAGAGTAAAATGCTACATACTTTTAGAGCTATTTATGTTACATATGGACAGCTGAGTCGGTCGTGCGCCATCTTGTACCTTGAAAGAGAAGAACGTGTTGTATCGTAGAACATGTGGTGCTTGCAAAAGAACTGAATATCGTTAATGTCTTAACAATTTTATGTCTTGAAAAATGGAAATTTGCGTTAGTTTGCAATAATTTCTGTTCCAATACGTATTTAACTTGTAAGTGGTTTTGATACTATTTCCGCTTAATTGGATTTCACTTACTGGTTATTGGTGTGTAGTAGAGTAATAATGTAACGGATAGACTACTGAATAGAGTACTGGCAAGATTTTCTCCATAATAACGCTTATAAATTTCAATCGAATATTTGTTCCTAGATACATGGCCAAGTTGTACCATCGTCTCGGATAGCCGTGCGTGTTAAAGCGCCTGATTCTGGAACGGGTAGGCGTGCGGCTTGATTCGAATCCTTCCGGCGGATAAATGACGAAGGTCGGTGTTCCGGCCAGCGTGGATGTTGTTTTCAGACGGTTTCACGCATTTCATTAGGTGAATACCGGGCTGATACTCACATTCCGCCTCAGATACATACTATGCAAACACGTAAAATACTTTCTGTTACTTGTTAAAAAATTTACTCTAGGCATAGACAGATAAGACACACAGATTCCGGCTTGGAAGGAGGGTGGTGAGATGAATATGAGACTGACGACCTTAGATGCTTAGTCTCCTTAAATCGATAATCAGTAGCGGCAGCAACCCTGTTGTACATTGGAATATATTCTCACATTTGGAAAAACCTCAGTTTTCTGGAGTAATGTTTGTAATTTCCGAAAAAGCCTGCAGTACATAAGAAGTAATCTTCAATAAAAAAGCGCGTGGCTGCTCTTGTAAATAACTTATTCGACTGACCTATAAGCCACATCATCAGGCTAAATATGGTGAATCATGACATCAGAGCTGCAACATGGACGAGATCGAACAAGGCTAGGTAAGTTTGGTCCTGCCAATGTTGCAACTTCAAGTCATGATTCATCATATCTATCCTGATGATGTGGCTTCTAGATTACGAAATCGCTCGTTAAATAAATTATTTACAAGAGCAGCCAAGCAGCTATTATTGAAGATATCTACTTATGGTTTCAGTTGTCCCTCATAAAAAATAGCGCGTAACGTAAAAAGTGAATGCCATCATTTAAAAGATGAATAACAAAATATATTTAACTTCTGTTACAGCGTTGGTTAGAGGCGACAGTCTGAAAACTGCACCAAGGTACACCACAGTTCTTTTTCTTCTTGAAGCGGGGCTCCTACAGATGTCACTGTATTCCGCAACTCTGTTGCCGAAGGCCTCGACGTTGCCATTCTTCCTCATCCCCTTCTATTCCTCTTCTCTCCCTTGCTTCTTGGCTACCCCGTAGTTGCCCTTTTAATGGTGTTCCTTTTCTTTTCCTTCCAGGAGCTTTTCATGTAACTGCTCTAATTGACCACAAAAAAATGGTTCAAATGGCTCTGAGCACTATGGGACTTAACATCTATGGTCATCAGTCCCCTAGAACTTAGAACTACTTAAACCTAACTAACCTAAGGAGCTTCACCCTCCATTGCCGGTGGTGAACTGGAGCCGAGCTCGCGGCCGCAGACTATATGTACCTGGCGCGCTAACGTCCGAGGCCTTCTCCGCGGTCATTTCCGGTGCGGTTCTCCTCTTGCTATCTGCGACGGTCGTTCGCTGCAGTACGGGAGAACGGAAAGCCAGGATCCGTTGACCTTAAGGCTTTCCTCTTTCTTGTTCAAACTGTTCGCGTGTTTTTGTATTTCTACAGCTTCTCTGAACAAGCGCGTGTGATAGTGCTTCTCTACAGCCAGAACTTCCGTGTCGGCGAGACCGACAACGTAATAAAATTCGCCGACTTCCGTGTCAAAAGCTTTTTCCATGGCGATCTAGGATGATTACGGCATGTCAAAAGAAGACATGTGGTCATGCCTCGTGATGACTGGGTGTTGTGTGATGTCCCTAGGTTAGTTGGGTTTAAGTAGTTCTAAGTTCTAAGGGACTGATGACCTCAGATGTTAAGTCCCATAGTGCTCAGAGCCAATACATGGAAAACACTGACATGAAGAAGGGACAGAATAGTAGAGTATGTGATAAGACATCACGAAATAACTTCCACAGTACAAGAGGGTAAAAACTGTAGAGAAAGACAGAGAGTGGAATGCGTTCAGCAAATAACCGAGGAGATAGGTTGCAAGTGCTACTTTGAGATGAAGAGGTTGGCATAGGAGAGGAATTCATGGCGGGCCGCTTCAAACCAGTCAGAAGACTGACGACTCAAATAAAAAACAATAATAAAAAATAAAATAAAAAATAAAACGAAACATAAAAAATGCACCAAAATACATAGAAACACAAATAGGTAAAATAGAGCGAGCAAATAAATTTAAATGTCTTGGAGAAACTATACAACAGAATGAACTAGAAAAATCTGCAATAGATGTAAGAATTAACAAATTGGAAAGAGCATATGGTTTGACCAAAAATATTTACAACAAGAAATGTATATCTAGAAAAACACTACACCACAGTGGCCGCGCAGGATTAGCCGAGCGGTCTAAGGCGCTGCAGTCGTGGACTGTGTGGCTGGTCCCGGCGGAGGTTCGAGTCCTCCCTCGGGCAAGGGTGTGTGTGTTTGTCCTTAGGATAATTTAGGTTAAGTAGTGTGTAAGCTTGGGGACCGATGACTTTAGCAGTTATGTCCCATAAGATTTCACACACATTTGAACATTTTTTTGAACACCACAGTGGTACGACCAGAATGTTTATATGGATCTGAATGTCTAAAGATGAACTATAAGATGGACAAACTAGAGGTACTGGAAAGAAGGGTATCAGAAAAATAATGGGTGACATGAAAACTGCAGATGGTTGGGAAATAAGAAGTAATGAGGAGATCTAAAACAATACAGAGAAAATATCTGAAGTAATAGCCAAACGAAGATTAGCCTGTTTTGGACATCTCTATCGAATGAATAGAAATAAACTAACAAAACAAATACTCCTACATTTCTGGAGGAAGAAATCGACAATAGCATGGATTACAGAAGTAAGAAACGATCTTGAAAGAAACAACATCAAAGAATCAGAAAACGCAGAAAGAAACCGTTTTGAAAACAAAATACTAAATTTGGAAGGCTTTCACAGCAGAAGAAATAAAAAATCGGGAACAACACGGACAGAAGAAAGGAAGAGACTTCATGCGGAAAAAATGAGGGAATACTGGAAAAATAGGAAACAACAACAAAGGAAGAAGAGGAACTGAAGTTGTTAACGTGATCCTAGTTGGTCAATACGATTGAAAAAAACAAAACAAAAAAAAAAACGAAACATAGTAGCTGTTTTCCTTCTTTCCGTCAGCACTCTCTCCTACTCCCAAAAACCCACGAATTTAATCGTGTATTCTTCCTGCTATAGTGTACTGTTCTAATTTTAATCACCAACAGTGTATTTTGTCGGACAAAGTGTGTTAGCTGTTCGGAGTGAGAGACTCTAGTGGAGACCGTCAGACCTTTGGGAGGGGTGCACCGTGTGGGTGACCTTTGCGCGGGTGCTGGTATCGTGGCGTGAATGGCTGGACCGGGCCCTTTCCGCTTCCACCGACCGATGTTCACGGCCGATTTGGCCGGCCGGCTCTGCTCGCTGGTGCCGATGAGGCGCTCAAAGGCTTAAACGCGCCCTGAATGTCAGCCGCGGCCGCTGCGACGTCGTTAAACGGCAGACCCCCCCGCCTGACGAGCCGCGGGCGCGTCCATAAACTTGGGCGGCGCTACCAGCCCACTCTGTGTGGTCACCGTGAGCCCCTTCGCACGGCAGAGGTTTATCACTCAAGTAGGACGCCTACCAGTTTCGTTCCTGTTGAGACTTTCACGCAGCTTGTTTTCATGTCCTTGTTTGAGATCACGCCACAATGCAATCTACAGCTGTATACAGGGTTATCACAAATGATTGAAGCGATTTCACAGCTCTACAATAACTTTATTATTTGAGATATTTTCACAATGCTTTGCACACACATACAAAAACTCAAAAAGTTTTTTTAGGCATTCACAAATGTTCGATATGTGCCCCTTTAATGATTCGGCAGACATCAAACCGATAATCAAGTTCCTCCCACACTCGGTGCAGCATGTCCCCATCAATGAGTTTGAAAGCATCGTTGATGCGAGCTCGCAGTTCTGGCACGTTTCTTGGTAGAGGAGGTTTAAACACTGAATCTTTCACATAACCCCACAGAAAGAAATCGCATGGGGTTAAGTCAGGAGAGCGTGGAGACCATGACATGAATTGCTGATCATGATCTGCACCACGACCGATCCATCGGTTTTCCAATCTCCTGTTTAAGAAATGCCGAACATCATGATGGAAGTGCGGTGGAGCACCATCCTGTTGAAAGATGAAGTCGGCGCTGTCGGTCTCCAGTTGTGGCATGAGCCAATTTTCCGGCATGTCCAGATACACGTGTCCTGTAACGTTTTTTTCGCAGAAGAAAAAGGGGCCGTAAACTTTAAACCGTGAGATTGCACAAAGCACGTTAACTTTTGATGAATTGCGAATTTACTGCACGAATGCGTGAGGATTCTCTACCGGCCAGATTCGCACATTGTGTCTGTTCACTTCACCATTAAGAAAAAATGTTGCTTCATCACTGAAAACAAGTTTCGCACTGAACGCATCCTCTTCCATGAGCTGTTGCAACCGCGCCGAAAATTCAAAGCGTTTGACTTTGTCATCGGGTGTCAGGGCTTGTAGCAGTTGTAAACGGTAAGGCTTCTGCTTTAGCCTTTTCCGTAAGATTTTCCAAAACGTCGGCTGTGGTACATTTAGCTCCCTGCTTGCTTTATTCGTCGACTTCCGCGGGCTACGCGTGAAACTTGGCCGCACGCGTTCAACCGTTTCTTCGCTCACTGCAGGCCGACCCGTTGATTTCCCCTTACAGAGGCATCCAGAAGCTTTAAACTGCGCATACCATCGCCGAATGGAGTTAGCAGTTGGTGGATCTTTGTTGAACTTCGTCCTGAAGTGTCGTTGCACTGTTATGACTGACTGATGTGAGTGCATTTCAAGCACGACATACACTTTCTCGGGTCCTGTCGCCATTTTGTCTCACTGCGCTCTCGAGCGCTCTGGCGGCAGAAACCAGAAGTGCGGCTTCAGCCGAACAAAACTTTATGAGTTTTTCTACGTATCTGTAGTGTGTCGTGACCATATGTTAATGAATGGAGCTACAGTGAATTTATGAAATCGCTTCAATCATTTGTAATAGCCCTGTATATGAAGGGAGTGTCTGTCCCCGAAAGAACAGATACCGTTGATGACCGCACAGCTTCTCTAGAACGAAATGGTAATTAAATCGAACCCTAGGCTACAAGCAGGCATTAATCGAAACCCTCAGCTGCCAACAGGTGTTATTGATATACCTCAATGGGGATGTGCTGAAAATGTGTGCCCTGATCGGGACTCGAACCCGGGATCTCCTACTTACATGGCAGTCGCTCTATCCATCTGAGCCACCGAGGGGCAGAGGATAGTGCACCTGCAGGGACTTATCCCTTGCACACTCCCCAATGATGTATATCAACGCCTATTTGCAGCTAGGGTGTCGATTTAATTATCATTTCATTCTAGAGAAGCTGCACGGTCATCAATGGTATCTGTTCTTTCGGGAACAGATGCTACCTTCATATATAGTTAAAATATGGCTACCCAGCCATTGACCTGCTTGTGCGTACGCACACGCTATGCCCGAACTCGAACGGGACTTGGTAGATTAATCTGTTACGAGTAATGTGTGTGATGCGCTTCAGTCCGGAACCACGCGACTGCTACGGTCGCAGGTTCGAATCCTGCCTCGGGCATGGATGTGTGTGATGTCCTTAGGTTAGTTAGGCTTAAGTAGTTGGAAGTTTTCGGGGACTGATGACATCATCTGTTAAGTCCCATAGTGTTAAGAGTCATTTGAACCATTTTTTAAAATTGTGATGTGCAAACGTCTATTAGGCTCACTACGAATGTAGTGGTGTGGACATGTTGGGAATGTGGGTCTGACGGGGAGCGTGAAAGGGGTAAGTCCTTGCAGGCGCACTATCCTCTGTGCCCTCGGTGGCTCAGATGGATAGAGCGTCTGCCATGTAAGCAGCAGATCCCGGGTTCGAGTCCCAGTCGCGGCACACATTTTCAACATGTCCCCAATGATGCAAATCAACGCCTGTTTGCAGCTAGGGTGTCGATTTAATTATCATGCAATGTACAGCGCCCATGCCTGAAAAAATAAGGAATGCTGTCAAGTAAACTAAACAACAAGTTAACATACGAGTAAATACATTGTCCAGTCACATCAATGTGACCGCCTGTCAAAAGTCTGAATAATCAATGAGGTTCTGGAAGATGCAGACAGGGACGTGGAGCCACGCCGACTCTGCTGGGGCCAGCTGCGCTAGGTTTCTCTGTTGAGGTTCCATGGGGCGAAGAGCCTGATCGAGGTGGTCGCACAAATTGTCCACTGGGCTCAGATCCGACCAATTTGGTGGCCAGTGGAGTACGGCTAACACATCTACATCTACATCTACATGGATACTCTGCAAATCACATTTAAGTGCTGGCAGAGGGTTCATCGAACCACCTTCACAATTACCTATTATTCCAATCTCGTATAGCGCGCGGAAAGTATGAACGCCTATATCTTTCCGTACGAGCTCAGATTTCCCTTATTTTATCGTGGTGATCGTTTCTCCCTATGTAGGTCGGTGTCAACAAAATATTTTCGCATTCGGAGGAGAAAGTTGGTGATTGGAATTTCGTGAGAAGATTCCGTCACAACGAAAAACGCCTTTCTTTTAATGATTTCCAGCCCAAATCCTGTATGATTTCAGTGAGAGTCTCTCCCATATTTCGCGATAATACAAAACGTGTGACAGAGACAACCTAACGAATCCAGGACGTCCACTAGTAATGAAAACAGAGAACGGAAAACACGCCGTCTGTTGTCGAGGCGATATGTCAAGACTCACGCATCAATTAGACTCGCTGGCTGAGCTTTTGTTTTTTTTTCTTTATTGTTATTTTTCACCTTATACAAAGGTGGGCTGGCAGCGGATAAATCTATTCTGCTCTTCAGCCACAAGTATTACAGAAATGAGAAAATGAAGACAGAAAAGTGACAGATTGGTGGTTAAAAGAACATTAAATACAAAAATTAAAAAACATGAAGCCGTTCACACTCGACGAAAAAACACCAAAAACTGTCGCCACTGCGCACAAACACTGATGACTTAGACGTACAAGTGAACGAAGGAGTGTGGTGGCGAAAAACACTAAATCACAACACGATGGCACACACATGAGAAACTGATGGCGATGATCTCCAACACGCGAATGTCCACTGAACGTGTGCGAGTCTGAGACCTGGCAAGAGTGGAAGAAGGGGGGGGGGGAGGGAGAGGGGAGAGCAAAGATGCCAATGGCAGAGGAGAGGGTAGGAGGTATGAAGGTATGGGGGTAGGAGAAGCCCGGGGGAGGAGGGGGGAGAAAGGGAGTAGGGAGGGAAAGGGGAGAGAAGGGAGGGAGGATGCCCATAGGAACAAACACAGGAAGATGGAGGGAGTATCAAAGTTGGTAGGAGGGGTAGATGGAGGGGAGGAGGGCATCATCAGGGAGGGGGAGCTGGCGGAAGCCACCTTGGGAGAGGGTAAGGAGAGTGGAGAGATGGAGAGCAGGTGGGACGTGGAAATACAGGTGCGGCAGCAGATGGGGGCAGGAGAGGATGGGAGAGACAAGCAGGTGAGGAGGATCGAGTTTATGGGAGGTGTAGAGGATCCGTATCCGTTCGGGGAAAAGGAGGAGGTGGGGGAACGGAATAAGGTCGTACAGGATCCGCGTGGGGGAGGGGAGAAGGCTGCGATAGGCGAGGCGAAGAGCATGGCGTTCTAGGATCTGAAGGGATTTGTATAAGGTAGGGGGAGCGGAGATCCAGGCAGGGTGGGCGTAGCAGAGGATAGGACGGATGAGGAATTTATAGGACGGCAGAGGGGTCTAGACCCCACGTACGGCCAGAAAGGAGCTTGAGGAGACGGAGTTGGGAGCATGCCTTGGCTTGGATTGTCCGGAGGTGGGCGGTCCAGGAGAGGAGACGGTCAAGGGTGACGCCAAGGTACTTAAGGGTGGGGGTGAGGGCGATAGGACAGCCATAGACAATGACATAGGAATCGAGAAGGCGGAAGGAAGGGGTGGTTTTGCCTACTATGATCGCCTGCTGGCTCAGCGAGAGGCAGGCGCTTAAATACCATATTGGGGACGCCGCTATTAGCCGCTGGAACCACGTGTTCCACTGTGGCACCCTCACACTAACTGTGGGCCAGGAGGCGCACGCCGCCACAGCTTAAGGCGCGATGGTGCAGAGACCTCTAGGGGTCTTCGACGCCCATGACATCTGGCGGGGATCCAAATCCCGCGGCGCGCGGTACCAGACTCCCCTCTATCCCCCCCTCCCCCACCCCCCTTCCCTGCCACACACACACATGCTTTATACACCCTCCACTGTTACTGCTGCAACCAGCTGTCTGTGAGTAGTTATTGCACGTTGAAGTCCAACATGGCGGAGGTCACATTAATGTGACTGGATCATGTTCAAAGGACAATTATAATAAAAGCTAAGAGAAAATGTCCCTGGTCATGAAGAAGGTCAGGGGCATATAATGGCTGGCTTGGCCCTTTTAAAAGCTTCCTTCTTTCACGAGGGCTATGATGTTAGGCGACCAATGCTACTGGACGCACAGCTATTTAATTCGGGGAAGGCACTGCCTGGTGGACATGACCCTGCACGAGTCGTAGCCCTCAAAACTGTCATAGCGGTGGCAGTGAATCACTTAAGCCACCACATTTTCATTGTGTCTGAATACTTCCACCTTCTGGTCTCGTAGGGTCGTGATCTACGGACTGAGTGGTACAAAATTCATTTAATACACTACTGGCCATTAAAATTGCTACACCACGGGAATAACGTCCTACAGACGGGAAATTTAACCGACAGGATGCAGATGCTGTGATACGCAAATGAATAGCTTTTCAGAGCACTCACACAAGTTTGGCGCTGGTGGTGACACCTACAACGTGCTGACATGAGGAAAGTTTACAACCGATTTCTCATACACAAATAGCAGTTGACTGGCGTTGTCTGGTGAAACGTTATTGTGATGCCCCGTGTAAGGAGGAGAAATGCGTACCATCACGTTCCCGACTTTGATAAAGGTCGGATTGTAGCCTATCGCGATTGCGGTTTATCGTATCGCGACATTGCTGCTCGCGTTGGTCGAGATCCAATGACTGTTAGTGGAATATGGAATCGGTGGGTTCAAGAGGGTAATACGGAACGCCGTGCTGGATCCCAACGGCCTCGTATCACTAGCAGTCAAGATGACAGGCATCTTATCCGTATGGCTGTAACGGATCGTGCTGCCATGTCTCGATCCCTGAGTCAACAGATGGGGTCGTTTGCAAGACTTCAACCATCTGCACGAACAGTTCGACGACGTTTTCGGTAGCATGGACTATCAGCTCGGAGACCATGGCTGCGCTTACCCTTGACGCTGCATCACAGACAGGAGCGCCTGCGATGGTGTACTCAACGACGAACCCGGGTGCACGAATGGCAAAACGTCATTTTTTCGGATGAATCCAGGTTCTGTTTACAGCATCATGATGGTCGCATCCGAGTTTGGCGACATTGCGGTGAACGCACATTGGAAGCGTGTATTCGTCATCGCCATACTGGCGTATCACCCGGCGTGACGGTATGGGGTGGCATTGGTTACACGTCTCGGTCACCTCTTGTTCGCATTGACGGCACTCTGAACAGTGGACGTTGCATTTCAGATGTGTTACGTCCCGTGGCTCTACCCTTCATTCGATCCCTGCGAAACTCTACATTTCAGCAGGATAATGCACGTCTGCATGTTGCAGGGCCTTTCTGGATACAGAAAATGTTCGAATGCTGCCCTGGCCAGCACATTCTCCAGATCTCTCACAAATTGAAAACGTCTGGTCAATGGTGGCCGAGCAACTGGTTCGTCACAATACGCCAGTCACTACTCTTGAAGAACTGTGGTATCGTGTTGAAGCTGCATGGACAGCTGTACCTGTACACGCCATCCAAGCTCTGTGTGACTCAATGCACAAGCGTATCAAGGCCGTTATTACGGCCAGAGGTGGTTGTTTTGGGTACTGATTTCTCTGGATCTATGCACCCAAATTGCGTGAAAATGTAATCACATGTCAGTTCTAGTATAATATATTTGTCCAATGAATACCCGTTTATCATCTGCATTTCTTCTTGGTGTAGCAACTTTAATGGCCAGAAGTGTAAATGGTACTCTGTAGCGCTGTTGTATGTTTCCTAGCGATGTTACAAACAGTCGCAGGCATATTCTATGTGATTAAGGACGGGCAACTTAGCGAACTAGTCGAGGTGTTACAAAGTGATTGAATATTTATAAAACCAGGTACGTACGCGTGCAGTCTCACGAACACGGCTGTTGTCATTTTGGAAGGCATAGTTGTAGCAGAAAGGATAAGATTTGGTCACAGAGTACGTTAAAATAAAACCCCTGGTTCGCGTCCACTGCAATGTGAATGAATGAGCCGAAGTCAAGTTACGAAAAACAGCTCCAGAACATCACGCCGTCCGTTGTAGCCTAGCGGTTCTAGGCGCTACAGTCTGGAACCGCGCTACCGCTACGGCCGCAGGTTCGAATCCTGCCTCGGCCATGGAAGTGTGTGATGTCCTTAGGTTAGTTAGGTTTAAGTAGTTCTAAGTTCTAGGGGACTGATGACCTCAGGAATTGAGTCCCATAGTGCTCAGAGCCAAAACATCACGGAACCACCTCTGGCCTGAAGAACACCCTCCAAGCTATGACTTAAAACCTCTTTGGGTTGTCGGTGAATTTGGCGTCTGGTATCACTTGAAAAGAGGCAGTATCGCAGCTCGACAAACATTTCACGCCTCCTGTCAGCTATTGTCCAGTTTCAGTGTTGTCTCTGAAGACGTGGTTTCTTATTTCAAAAGTTTTATGTTTAATGTTTTATTTATAACAAACTTTTATATAATGTGCTACATTTTATCTGCATGACAACTTGGTGTGAGGTCCAACTCAAAATGAATACATTTTACAAAGAAAATTTTCGAAGACCTGAAGATGACAGCAAAATGTGTCGAAACCGGTTGTTTGTAAATAAAGAAATGTCTATTCGGTATTGGCTTTAGAAAGTTTTTATGAAGAAAGACACATCGCTCCTTCTCATTTCTCAATATGAGAAAATGCAGTCACGTGCAACTTAATGTGCCAATTTGAACAAGGGGCTTTTGCATGTGTCCAGTTGTAATGTCCACTGCATGCAGTTCTCTTCATCATGTTCGCTCAGAAAGGTAGTTTAGATGGAGCTGCATTTTCCTGTTGCGTTTGAAACTGGCTGTCAACGACAAAACGTGACACTCGTCTTCCATTCTTGTCGGTGAGGATCTTTCTACGACCGCTGCTCTTACACCGTGTTATATGGCTCCTGATCGTGCACGTTGAACAGTCTGTGTTGATACACCGAGAAATCGGGCACCTTACTGTACAATGGGGTCATGGGCACATTGATACAAGATAGCCCGTTTCTGCCACTGCGTGACATCTTCACATTACTGATCTTACTGCGACGATTGCTTACAATCAACTGGAATATATACATCAACTTCACTGACGAGACTTGCCGACGGTGGTGGGGGGTCACAGTTCCAAAGGGTGTCTCAGAACAATGGTCAGCATTCAGGGGTATGACAAGAACGCTCATTCGAAACAAAATATTTCATATGTACATGTAACCTATTTCAAATGTTTTCTGCCATAGAACACATTTAATTAACAGTTTTATTTATGGAACTGATGGCTTTACACACAACTTGTCTGAATCATGTTTAACAGAGTGCAAAAATTTGTGCTGAATAATTCAGAAATGTTGGAAAGGTAGAAACGGGTCGAAATTACAAAGAGCGTCCCACTGGGTTCAATTTTGGGTCCACTCCTACTATTATGGCAAAAAGAAATACAAAACAAAAATGTTGAAAGCAACGATGTAGTTTGAGATAAAATGGAACGTCAGAGAGATTGCGTGGTTAAGACAAATACAGGGGCTCCACTAGGCCAAAAACAATGTTCGAAGGGCGTTCAATAAGTAATGCCACACCTTTTATCCTCCGGTAATTGCAGTTCAAATAATGCATAATTTGTTGTGGGATATCGTGGAATATACTTTCTTGAGCACCTATAGTTTCATGAAGTCCAGATTAGTGGCGACACTATGTGTAGCCTTCAAATCCGAGTCTGTAACGGAAGCGCGTTCCAAACAGGGAGCTGTAATCGAGTTCCTTTTAGTGGAATACCAGATATTCATAGGCGCTGGCAGACTGTCTACAGTGACCTGGCAGTGAACAAAAGCTTGGTGAGTCGTTGGGCGAGGCGTCTGTCGTCATCGCAACAAGGCCACACAAATCTGTCCAGTCTCCCACTTGCCAGCTGGCTGCACACAGCGTGACTCCTGCAATATCGGAACGTGCGGACACTCTCATTCGAGGTGATTGACGGATCACAGTGAAACCCCTCGCTGCATAACTGGACGTCCCCGTTGATAGTGGATACACGCTTGTCCACCAGTTGGGGTACACAAAGGTGTGTGCCCACTCGGTTTCTCGCCGACTCACAGAAGACCATAAAGAGCAACGAAGGGTCATCTGTGGGGAATTGCTTGCGCATTACGAAGCTGATAGTGATAATTTTTTGTCGACTGTCATCAGAGGCGATGAACCATGGGTTCATCACTTAGAATTGAAAATAAAACGGCAGTCCATGGAGAGTTGCCACACACCTCTCATCCGAAGAGAAAGTTCAGAGCCACACCCTCAGCCGGTAGAATCATGGCGACGCTCTTCTGGAACTCTGAAAGGGGTATTATGTTTGATATACTCCCTCAAGGTGCATCGATCAACTCTGAAGTGTATAGTACTACTCTCAAGAAATTGACGAAACGACTTCAGCGTGTTCGTCGCCACAAACGTACAAATGAACTTCTCCTTCTTTAGACCAACGCAAGGCCCCACTTTAAGTCTGCACACCCGTGAGGAACTGAGAAAACTATATCTGACTGTGCTTCCTCAACCAACCTGCAATCTGCATCTTGCACTTTCCGGCTTCCATCTGTTTGGCCCAATAAAAGACGCACTCCGCAGGAAGCAGTACGTAAATGAAAGGGGAGGGGGGGGGGGTTACTGATGCAGCAAGACTTTGGCTCCGACGTCGACCGGAAGCGTGGTACATGCCCTTCCAGTAAGGTGGCATAAGGCCGTCGCATTGAACGGAGACTATGTTGGAAAATGGCTCTGAGCACTATGGGACTCAACTGCTGGGGTCATTAGTCCCCTAGAACTTAGAACTAGTTAAACCTAACTAACCTAAGGACATCACAAACATCCATGCCCGAGGCAGGATTCGAACCTGCGACCGTAGCGGTCTTGCGGTTCCAGACTGCAGCGCCTTTAACCGCACGGCCACTTCGGCCGGCGACTATGTTGGAAAATAGGGTTTTGTAGCCAAAAGAGTAGGTAATAATAAGATGTGTTGGATTCCTGAAAAAAACCAGGCTGCTTTCAGAAAAAAAGTGTTGCTTTGATTATTAAACCCCCTCTCGTACGTTGTGTTCTGTTTCGAAAACCATTCGGAATAGGACGTATGGCCATATGAGTTTTTTGCTTCTAATGAGCGTTCCAGTCATATTCCTGTATGTCGGCCATTCCCCTTGAGACACCTTTTATACACGGAAGAGCCAAAGAAGGTGGTACACCTGCCTAATATCGTGTAGGGCCCCCGCGAGCAAGCAGGAGTGCCACAAAACAATGTGGTATGGACTCGCCTAATGTCTGAAGTAGTGCTCGAGGGAAATGAAACCAAGAGTGCTGCAGAGCTGTCCTTAAATCGTAAGGGTACGAGGGAGGAGATGTCTTCTGAACAGCACGTTGCAAGGCATCCCAGATACGTTCAATAATGTTCGTGTCAGGGGAGTTTGGTGGCCAGCGGAGGTGTTTAAACTCAGAAGAGTGTTCCTGGAGCCACTCTGTAGTATTTCTGGACGTGTAGGATGGCGCATTGTCCTGCTGGCATTTCCCAACTCCGTCGGAATGGACATGAATGGATACAGCTGATGAGACAGGATGCGTACATACGTGTCACGTGTCACAGTCGTATCTAGACTTGTCAGGGATCACTCCAACTGCACATGCACCACACCATTACAGAACCTCCATCAGCTTGAAGAGTCCCTTGCTGACATGCAGCGTCCATGGATTCAACAGATTGTCTCCAGACCCGTACTCGTCCATCCGCTCGATACAATTTGAAACGAAACTCGTCCGACCAGGCAACTTGTTTCTAGTCATTAACAGTCCAACGACAGTGTTGACGGGTCCAGGCGAGACGTGAAGGTTTGTGTCGTGCAGTCATAAAGGCTACACGAGTGGACCTTCGCCTCCGAAAGCCCATATCGATGATGTTTCGTTGAATGGTTCGCATGCTGACACTTGTTGATGCCCCAGCGTTGAAATCGGTAGGACTTGCGGAAAGGTTGCACTTCTGTCACGTTGAACGATTCTCTTCAGTCGTCGTCGGTCTCGTTCTTGCAGGATTTTTTTCCGACCGCAGCGATGTCGGAGATTTGATGTCTTCGGGTTCCTGATATGCACGGTACACTCGTGAAGTGGTCACACGTGAGAATCCCACTTCATCGCTACCTCGGAGATGCTGTGATCGATCGCTTGTGCGCCGACTGTAACACCACGTTCAAACTCACTTAAGGGGGGTAGAACGTCAAACGGGCCGACTTGGAGCAGGTGAGGCACCATAGATCATTTTTATTTCCACTGTCTATGCTTTTACAAATAAATTCATAAAACTTTGTCATCATGACGAGGAAGCATTGAGGACTCACACTCATAGCAGTGGAAGTTCAAAAACGTAGCAAAATACCTTTTTTTTACATGTGAAATTTCATCATTTTTTCAGTTACTACTGACTGTATTTGTTTCTGTAGGTACACTTTTCTTCCTAAGTAAGAGAGATTCTTCGATGAATTTTGCACAGCATACAAACTATAGTTACATGTGTATGAAACTCTAGAGTTTATTTAATTTATGAAAAAATGAATGAAGTGTTACATTTTAAACTTCATGTTTAGAAAAAACTCAAATTTTATAGTTAATTAACTCAATTTTTACCACAGTTTTTAACAGATTTGGAAAATTCGAGAGTTTCATACACCTGTAAGTACTGCTTGTATGCTGCGCAAAATTCATCGAAGAAGCTCTCTTACTTAGGAAGAAAAGTGTACATACAGAAACAAATGCAGCCAGTAGTAAGCGAAAAAATGATGAAATTTCACATGTAAAAAAAAGGTATTTTGCTACGTTTTTGAACTTCCACTGCTATGAGTGTGAGTCCTCAATGCTTCCTGGTCATGATGACGAAGTTTTATGAATTTATTTGTAAAAGTATAGACAGTGCAAATTAAAATGTCCTGTGTTGCCTCTCCTGCTCCAAGTCGGCCCGTTTGACGTCCAATCCCCCTTAAATCTTGAGAACCTGCCATTGTACCAGCAGTAACCGATCTAACAACTGCCCCAGATACTTGTTGTCTTACATAGGCGTTGCCGACCGCAACGCTGTATTCTGCTTGTTTACATAGCACTGTATTTGAATACGGATGCCTATACCAGTTTCTTTGGCGATTTAGCGTATCATCTACAGTGATAAGAGAGATCAGTGTGCCATTCTAACGTGGTGACTAGTACTCTGGTTAGCTTATAAGGGCAGCGTGCCGCGTGTGATGTGAAGGGGCGTGCTGAGGGAGTGTGTCTTGTTGCAGCTGACGGGGATCGCCATCCTGGCGGCGGGCATCTGGCTGGAGGTGGAGCTGTACAAGTACATGGAGCTGTCCACCGAGTTCTCGCGCTCCGCGCCCTACGTGCTGCTCGGGGCCGGCGCGCTCATCGTGATCGTCGGCTCGCTGGCCTGCTGCTGCACCGTCAAGGGGCAGCCCGCCCTTCTCTACATCGTGAGTACACGCACACACTGTTTGTTTGGTCACCAAAATAACGTTTCCAGCCAGCAAAAAAAGATAAGCGCCGACGTTCTATCGCTGAAGCTTGAGCTGATGGTGGTGTTGGATTTAAGACTCATATCAGCATCGCCATCCTTCAAACTTGAAGGTGCCTAAGAGACAATCTCCTAAGAGACAATCTCCATTCCTTCCGAACTGACTATGCAAATGTTGACGAGATGTGGCTCAAATTCAAAGATATAGTAGCAACAGCAATTGAGAGATTCATACCTCATAAATTGGTAAGAGATGTAACTGATCCCCCATTGTACACAAAACAGGTCCGAACGCTGTTGCAGAGGCAACGGAAAAAGCATGCAAAGTTCAGAAGAATGCGAAATCCCGAAGATTGGCTAAAATTTACAGAAGCGCGAAATTTGGCACGGACTTCAATGCGAGGTGCCTTGAATAGGTTCCACAACGAAACATTGTCTCGAAATTTGGTAGAAAATCCGAAGAAATTCTGGTCGTATGCGAAGTACACAAGCGGCAAGACGCAGTCAATACCTTCGCTGCGCAGTGCCGATGGTACTGTTACCGACGACTGTGCCGCTAAAGCGGAGTTATTGAACGCAGTTTTCCGAAATTCATTCACCAGGGAAGACAAACGGAACATTCCAGAATTTGAAACACGAACAGCTGCTAGCATGACTTTCTTAGAAGTAGATACCTTAGGGGTTGCGAAGCAACTCAAATCGCTTGATACGGGCAAGTCTTCAGGTCCAGATTGTATACCGATTAGGTTCCTTTCAGATTACGCTGATACAATAGCTCCCTACTCAGCAATCATATACAACCGCTCGCTCACCGATAGATCTGTACCTACAGATTGGAAAATTGCGCAGGTCGCACCAGTGTTTAAGAAGGGTAGTAGGAGTAATCCATCGAACTACAGACCTATATCATTGACGTCGGTTTACAGTAGGGTTTTGGAGCATATACTGTATTCAAACGTTATGAATCACCTCGGAGGGAACGATCTATTGATACGTAATCAGCATGGTTTCAGAAAACATCGTTCTTGTGCAACGCAGCTAGCTCTTTATTCGCACGAAGTAATGGCCGCTATCGACAGGGGACCTCAAGTTGATTCCGTATTTCTAGATTTCCGGAAAGCTCTTGACAATAAGCACTAGCAGCAGATTAAGGGGGGTAGGACGTCAAACGGGCCGACTTCGAGAAGGAGAGACATCATAGGACATTTTAATTTGCACTGTCTATACTTTTACAAATAAGTTCATAAAACTTTGTCAGCATGACCAGGAAGGATTCAGGATTCACACTCATAGCAGTGGAAGTTCAAAAACACGAAATAAATAATATTTTTTAAATGTGAAATTTCATGATTTTTTTCACTTACTGTTGGCTGCATTTGTTGCTATACGTACACTTTTCTTCATAAGTAAGAGAGATTCTTCGATGAATTTTGTACAGCTTACAAACCATACTTACAGGTGTATGAAACACTACAATTTTTTTAATCTATGGAAAAATGAATGGGCTGTTACGTTTTAAACTTCGTGTTTAGAGAAAATTCGAATTTTATACTTAATTATCTCAATTTTTACCACAGTTTTTAACAGATTTGGGAAATTCTAGAGATTCATACACCTGTAAGTATGGTTTGTATGCCGTGCAAAATTCATCGAAGAATCTCTCTTACTTATGAAGAAAAGTGTACCTACAGCAACGAATGCAGCTAATGCCAAGTGAAATAATGATGAAATTTCACATGTAAAAAGAATTTGTTTTGTTATGTTTTTGAACTTCCTCTGCTATGCGTTTGAATCCTGAATCCTTCCTGGTCATGCTAACAAAGTTTTATGAATTTATTTGTAAAAATATAGACAGTGTAAATTAAAATGTCCTGTGGTGCCTCTCCTGCTCCAAGTCGGCCCGTTTCACGTCCTACCCCCCTTAACAGCCGGGACCTATATATAAAAAAAAAAAAAACCATTTTGTTCCACTACCGCATCTGCGAAACTGTCTGGACTTAAAATTAATGGAAACAGGAAATGCAAAAGGAAACTACGCCATACAAAAAAAAGAGTCTTTACTCTGAAATACAAAAACAAACAATAGTCAAAGTACAGGCAGTGTGTTCGGAAGTGCACTTCTTTACGCACCAAGTCACTCAAGAAAGGAAATAGGAGTAATTCGCTAAAATACAGACTCAAATCGCTAATCTCTGTTGATCCATCATGGACAGGGGACATCAGCTCGTTAAGTAGTTGTCATTGTCAATTAAATTCACCAACAGCCTTGTAACTTAAGATGTTATATTATTTTATTTGGAAGGCTACCAGTTTCAGCATTTCACTACGCCATCTTCAGGCCCCATACGCATCTCTCCAAATAAACGGAAATGTCATATAGAGCCATAAATCTCTGGATGTCGTGAATTCAGTCGTTACACTAGTGCTTCGTTCGAAGTCTTAATAGCAACTGAGTGCTACCAAGTCTCCGAATGAAGCACTACTGTAACGACTGAATTCACGACATCCAGGGATTTATGGCTCTCTACTACATTTTCGTTTATTTGGAGACATGCATATGGGGCCTGAAGATGGCGTAGTAAAATGCTGAAACTGGTAGCCTTCAAAACAAAATAAAATAACATCGTAAGTTACACGACTGTTGGTGAATTTCATTGGCATTGACAATAACGTCGCTAACGTCGATTTTCTGTAGGATTATGGAACATAGTGTTCGAACATTATGAGTTATTCCGAAGAAAACGATTTATTGACGAATAGCTAACACGCACCTTAGAAAATATCACTGGTGTGAAACACAACTTGCTCTTTATTCTCACGAAGTAATGAATGCTATCGACAGGGTAGCTCAGAATGGTTCCATATTTTTAGATTTCCAGAACGCTTTTGGCTCCGTTCGCCACAAGTGTCTTCTAATCAAATTGCGTGCCTGCGGACTATCATTTCAGTTGTGCGACTGGATTCGAGAGTTCGCAGTAACTGGCGGAAAGTCATCGAGTAAAACAGTCCGCCTCGATAGGTGAATAGTCAGCGTGACGGACTGCCGCCCTAAGGGGCCCGGGTCCGATTCCCACCTGGGTTGGGGATTTTCTCCGCTCAGAGACTCCGTGTTGTGTTGTCTTCATCATCTTTTCACCCCCATCCGGCGCGCAGGTCGCCCAATGTGGCGGCGAATGTAAAAAGACCTGCACCAAGGCGGCTGGACCTGCCCCTTGAGGGGCCTCCCGGTCAATGACACCAAACGCTCATTTCCATTTGCATCGAGTGAAACATAAGTGATTTCTGCAAATCGACGTTAGCGAGATGAATCTGTAATTTAGTAGATTACTCCTACTTCGTTTCTTGGGTATTGGTGTGACTTGGTGTGTACATTGTGTGGACATTCGAACAAGAAGTGTTATAGGCCCTCTATTAACTACATAAACAATTTAGGAGGCAATCTGAGTAGCACTCTTAGATTGTTGGCGGATGATGCTGTAATTTACAGTCTTGTAAAGTCATCAGATGGTCAAAACAAATTGTAAATCGATTTAGACACGTTATCTGGTGTATGGTGTGAAAATACTGATAAGTGTGAAGCCTTCCACGCGAGAACCTAAAGAAATACGATAGATTTAGATTACGTGAAAAAGCAAGAAATCTTAAGTCTGTAAATTCAACTAAATACTTAGATTACGTGAAAAAGCAAGAAATCTTAAGTCTGTAAATTCAACTAAATACTTAAGGATTACAACTGCGAATAACTTTAGCTGGAACGATCGCATAGGTACTGTTGTGGATAAAGCAAACTGAAGATTAGGATTTATTAGCAGAACACTGACAAATGCATGAGAAAATGCAACAGGTATACTAGAGAGACTGACAACGCTTATAAGTCCTTCTCTGGAGTATTGCTGTGCTCTGTGGCATCCGCATCTGATGGGGTCGAAATGGACAGCTCCTTTCGTACTACCGCGAAACAGGGTGGAGAGCGCCACGGACATGATACGTGAATTGGAGTGGCAATCATTAAAACAAAGCTGTTTTTCAGTGCAGGATCTTCTCATGAAATTTCAGTCACCAACTTTCTCCTCAGAGTGTGAAAATATTCTTTTGGTACCCACCTACACAGAGCGGTATGAGCATTATAATGAAGTAAAGAAATCAGAGCTCGTACAGAAAGATTTACGCGTTCGTTTTTCCCGCGCGATATTCGACGGTAGATCGGCAGAGAAACATCTTGATGGTGGTTCGATGAAACCTCTGCCAGACACTTATTGTGAATTGTAGATTGTAGTCGGAAACTCACAGGAACAACAGGCGGTAATCCTCCATATGATCATCATGGAGGCGGAGGATCAATACCTCGCCGGCCGGAGTGCAGTAGGTGGTATAGCACTTAGCAGCCCCATCAGTCAAACAAATCAGTAACAGCTTGCACTATACGTGCTTGAGCATTGTCCTGCCAAATGATGGTCAGGTCCTGGAGAAAGTGTCATCACTTCTGTCTCTAAGCTGGTCGTAGTTTGTGTTCCAAAAATGAACTGAACAGAGACAGAAGTGATCACACTTTCTGCAGGACATGACCATCATTTTACTGGACAATGCTCCAGCTTGTACAGTGCAAGCTGTTACTGATTTGTTTGACTGTTGGGGATGCTAAGTGCTATACCACCTACTGCACTCCTCTGACTTAAGCCCTTGTGAATTCAACTCGATTTCTAAACTGAAGGAAACACTTCATGGCATTTGCTTCAGAACTGCTACAATTCGTTGGACAATAGACCGCGCCGCTCGAACTGTCAACACAACTGGCACTGCTAAGAGTATCCTACGACATCCATGTCACTGACAACGGGTTGTACACAATGCTGGTGACTACTTTGAAGGTCAGTAAAACATTGAAACACGTATCTATTTTGTATATTTTGTATGAGCTGTAAATAAATAGTTGCCTCTATTAAAGTTCCAACCCTCGTATACTGCCGGTTTTAAAGCTGCTTATTTAAATATTGATTTATTATTAGATATTCTGTACATCAACAAACTAGCAGCCTGTCTGTCCCCAATGGAGCAAGAATTGAATGGAAAACAATGCACGTTCACAGTTGGCGATAACCACTTCGCTAACAATGGTAGCTCTATGTAAGTGGCACAATAAAAGGTGTCCCATGGGTCCGTCGTTAGGTTTTATAGCATATCGGACTTGTCCGAAACACTTCGTGTCGACTTCCCTGTTTCTTCATGTGGTGTGCGTACTGTGAGACCTTCGGTACACACACCATCAGATTATTTGACTTGTCGCTCTAACGAAGTAGGCGAGTGTCAGCAATATGTCTCGTGGTCTTATTGTGGCGTGTTTATCTTCTGCCGTTAGGTCAGACGATAGAAATGCCACTTGCACGCTTAGCGTAGCAGATTGACGGTGACCAACTTTAAACAGAACTTGATTAATTTTTACACACATTTATTAAAATAATAAAAAGGATAGACATTACGTAAATTGATTCCGGATGCTGTTTACAACTGGAAATCTGAAGTTCCTTTGGTCTTGGTACGTTGATCTTATTCTCACATATCTCTGATACTTGACAAAGTGTCTATACATTACTCTTCATGGCTATGTACAGGAATATGATAATCTTATTAGGCGCAGACTGAAACTTGCCTACAGACTAATGCAGACTAAAGCAGATTGATGAAGACTGAATAATCGGAGGTCTGTACACTCGTTATAATACCTCGAGCGTTCGGGTATCACTGCGCGAGTGTGATCCGCGAGGAGAAAAGGTTATACGTTAGCAGCAATCTCATTGGCTGCGTTACTTATTACTACGTGGATCGGCGGAAGCAGAATTTGGTCCGTCTTTATGGCAGCGCCATCTCGTAGAGCGGAGACGGACGAGCGCTGCGCCTGCGCTGTTGTGCTTAGCGGGACGCGCTCTAGTGGGAAAGTTGTGTGCGCGCTGACTACGCGCAACTATGTACACAACACTTAATTTCTGCCAACGCCAGCTCCCTAGCTGTTACAGTGTCAAAATTGCGTACTGAAGCTAAACGTTTCAGTTAGCTGTTGGTAGCGCCGGGCGCCGATAGCGTCAGCATTTCACTCGCACGCGTCCACCAGTCGCTAAGATCAGTCTTGTCACTTAGATCTTTGTTCATCGTTTTCAGCAACTGTTTGTGAAAAAATGTCGATGTGAAAAAACAGCACACTAGTTGCGTTAAAAATTATTTTATAGTTCAGCTGGTGTGCTGTTTCTTCAAATCGGTCCCTCTCTAAGTGCAATCGGGCTTCTTCTTTTGTGCCGCATACACGAGGGTGAGTCAAATGAAAACCTTAAATATTTTTTTAGATATTATTTATTGTGCAGAAGTGGTACAAAGCTGTATCACTTTCCAACATAATCTCCTCCACGCCCAATGCAAGTCCTCCAGCGCTTACGAAATGCATAAATTCCCTTAGAAAAAAATTCTTTTTGTAGTCCGCGCATTCATTCATGCACCGCGTGGCGTACCTCTTGATCAGAACGGAACTTCTTTCCTCCCATTGCGTCTTTGAGTGGTCCAAACATATGGAAATCACTTGGGGCAAGGTCAGGGTTGCTCGCTCTCTTCGTTTCCGGTTGGTGGAAGTGAACCCAGGTATCGTCGCCAGTAATGATTCTTGCAAGGAAGCAGTCACCTTCTCGTTCAAAGCGCCGAAGAAGTTCTTCACAAGCATCAACTCGTCGTTCTCTCATTTCAGGAGTCAGCTGCCGTGGCACCCATCTTGCAGACACTTTGTGGAACTGGAGCACATCATGCACAATGTAGTGTGCTGACCCATGACTAATCTGTAAACATGGTGCAGTGTCATTCAGCGTCACTCGGCGGTTTTCCTTCACTATGGCTTCAACTGAGGCAATGTTCTGTGGAGTCACAACTCGTTGTCCCTGACCTGGACGAGGAGCATCTTGCACTGTAGTCACACCATTTGCGAACTTCCTACTCCATTCATAGACTTGCTGCTGTGACAAACACGCATCGCCGTACTGAACCTTCATTCGTCGATGAATTTCAATAGGTATCACAGCTTCACTACGCAAAAACCGAATAACAGAACGCTGTTCTTCCCTGGTGCAAGTCGCAAGTGGAGCGGCCATCTTTATACTGATACTGCGACGGTATGCGTGCGTCTGCACTATACTGCCACCTACAGGCTATTCTGCACGCTGTTTTAAGCACGTTTACCAACTTACAGGATAACGGAGCGAAATTTCGATTTGTTATTACAAATTTAAGGTTTTCATTTGACTCACCCTCGTACTTGCTTCACAAAGTCAAGAGAGAGAGTTTGGTCATGACGACAGCTCAAAAAGTTGTGAGACTCCTTCGTACAGTGAAAGTAAAATTGTGTTCTACTACAACTTCAGAAGGACAACTTTAAATATCTACCAAAAATTGTGGAAAAAATATAATATAAAATAAAACTACCGGCACCCGTTTTTGCCATTCTTAATCGATTTATCGTCGCAACTAATCTTCGATTTTTTTCCTAAATTTTTTTGAAAAATATCGATATATTGATATTTTATCTACAGCACTACCTCACACCATGAAACCTGGTGGGGGCCTATGGGTTGTGGGTGAATGCACTCCGTTATACGCAGCTCACCACACGTGTACGTCCATCACTCGCATACGTTCAGAACCTGTTCTCATAACTGAAGACAACAGAACGCCAGTCCCACTCTCCAGTCAACTCATTCACGGCACCAGAGCAGTCACGCTTGACGGTGTTCTGGTGTGAGAGATAGTCTGGCCAGCGGCACAAGTGATCTTAATCCTGCTGCAATCAGACGTTTCCCGATGCTCCCTGGTGACACACTAGGTGACCGGATTTCGATCCTGGATGATTTAGGTCGGCCACCCCTTCTCGCAGAACGCGTCGAGTTTGACGTGTGTCGGTAATACGCGAACGTCCAGAATGGCCCCACCTCACCTAAACTGACAGCCAGTTTCCGTATCCTAGACGGCGTGGGAGAAAAGCGGACGAGATAAAGACTGATATGCCATCGGGGTCTCTTGTTATTGTTCTACCCAGTATCAGACCGCGGGAAGGCATGGACTACGACCCTACTTGCAGGAAGCCACTTTTGTGGACTGGCAAGACAGCCAATCCACTCGGACGGGAGGCCGAAGGGCACGCGTTTAAGCTCACGCAGGATGGCGTGAGGTCTGGAACAGGACAAGGTCTTTATAGTAGCAAAAATAGCACGTAGCTTCTGGAATGCTTAACTTTAATCCATAATTGGTGAACATCGGTCTGACGGTACATGCATCACAAGATAAATAGCAATTGATAATGGCGCCTTGCTAGGTCGTAGCAAATGACGTAGCTGAAAGCTATGCTAACTATCATCTCGGCAAATGAGAGCGTAATTTGTCAGTGAACCATCGCTAGCAAAGTCGGCTGTACAACTGGGACGAGTGCTAGGACGTCTCTAGACCTGCCGTGTGGCGGCGCTCGGTCTGCAATCACTGATAGTGGCGACACGCGGGTCCGACGTATACTACCGGACCGCGGCCGATTTAAAGGCTACCACCTAGCAAGTGTGGTGTCTGGCGGTGACACCACAGCCACTAATTTGAACGGATACTGTCGCAGAGGTGAGAGAAATCACAACACTAACGCAAAGAGGTATATTCTGAAATCAGCACAGAACAACGGACTCTCAACTGAGGGCAACCTCCACTGACACAGGCACATTCACGGAACGTTATATAGAAATACTATTTACTATACAAGTTTGACTGAGAACACTTCGGAGAGAGAATACAGGACCACGAGAACTAGGTTTCGGCAACGAAAGGGGATTGGCAGAGTTCGGTGAACCTGACCGCATGCGTGACGGTGCTGCTCTCCCGTAGTATGGCGAAACACTTGCAACTACCAAACTACCGAAACGGCGATCTGTTTCGAGCTTCGTTACTAGACCGTGCCCGAAGTAACGACTGTTAAACGGTACCTTAGCAGGGCGGAGAGTACCTCTAGACAAGTGGCGGTCCCGAGCGAGACGGTAGCTGGTGGCTCTTCCAGGAAGACATCAAGTGAATAGGAGGGGGGAGAATGATTTCTTCAACCCAACTCCTGTCAAGCGTGTTTTGTTAGTCTAGCAGAATGCGGGTGGGCGTTATCGTAGAGTAGAATCACGTCACGCTGTCTTCCTGCTCGTCGTTCGTGGATGGCGTGTGCAAGACGCCTCAGCTGTTGGCAATAAATGTCGGCAGTGACGATTACACCTTGGGGAAGCAGTTCACAGTGAACCACATCTTCGCAGTTCCGCGGGAGTTGCTGCTTTGTTAGGGCTACACCATCTCTTTCTTTGCCCTGTTCTGGCGTAAAGACATGATTTCTCGATACCAATAACGATATAGGGTACGAATGGTCAGTGTTGTTCACGAGATAATTGATGACGGGCAAGCAGAGATTCACATATGACCACACATATGGCCACCCGCCGAGTTTTGTGATTTTGGCTTAGATCATGCGGTACCATACACCCGATTTTTGAAACTTCCTCACATCATGCAAACGTTGCACGATGGTGGAATGATCACAGTTCATCACATCCGCCATTTCTCGAGTACACTGACGTGGGTGTGGAAACTGAAATGAGCGTTTGGCATCATTGACCGGGAGGCCCCTTACGGGGCAGGTCCGGCCGCCTTGGTGCAGGTCTTATTTACATTCGACGTCACATTAAAAAAAAAACATTTTATTCTATTAACCTACTATATTCCTAGTGTTGGTTAACATTACTGTCATTTTATAGGTTTTCGTTTGTATATTCTTTTCTTTTTCGTTTTTCTCTTATTGTTGTTCCTTGAACCCTTTTACATGGCCACTTGTCATCTTTTTTTTGGGTAACACATTGCAGGACAGGCACAATAATTTATATGTACCATCGACACATTGATTTTGAGTTCATGTTTCTGTATGTCACGCACTTGTGATGCCACAGGCACATTGTACATTCTGGTTTGATCTCCTCCTCTAGATTGCACTATTAGGTGGGGCAGTATGAGGGAAACATCAGCATGATAGATGGAGCAGAAGTGGAAGAAACTTTTTTACATATACTACAGATTATACATAAATTGAACAACAGAGGAATTTATGTCATACTATATAAGAGAAGCAGAGAGGAAAGTGTGAGTAGACAATATAAATGTTTTAGGGCACATAGTAACGGAAATAATTTAAGAAAAAATTATGAGTAGTTTGCACTTTCCACTAAGTAATGCTTGTATCCTGGACAATACAGTAAAAACGAAAAAATAAAAAAAAAACCACTGGTAGTACTACTGGGTATACTTTTGACACTGATTTGGTCGCGAGCATGACAGATGTTTGGTGAGAAGCACTTTGTATCACTGATTTCACTAAGAAGAAACACTTTATACTACTATACTTCACTATTTGACGCGAGAGGAGAAAGCACTCTATCTTTTTTTCCGCGCGCCTGGTGGGGATGAAATGATGATGAAGACAACACAACACCCAGTCCTTGAGCGGAGAAAATCCCTGACCCAGCCGGGAATCGAACCCGGACGCCTTAGGACGGCAGTCCGTCACGCTGACCATTCAGCTATCAGGGCGGACACTGACGTGGGTCATTGTGAATTTTTGCTTTTAAACGATCTTCATCAAAACCCGAAGGTTTCCCCGAAGGTTTCCGTTCTTAAGACGTGAAAACTTTTATCTTGCCGTGCTGTGTCCAATGGAATTATCCCCACGCACGTTGTAAATGTTCCCGGTAGCCTCCGCTGCTGTACTGAACTCAAACAGAAGAATACGTCAGAAACGTTTCGATTCCTCCACTTGGCACTCCATTTTCTAGCGTCCACGGCTCCACTCACCATCTCCAAAAGACAAATCGTAAACTCAGATAGCAACAGTGAACGGGAAGTAAAATATGACAATCGATAAATAAACCCATAGCAACCGGAATACCAGTACGCGAAACAAAAACGCTATGAATTTATGCACTAACGTAGTAGTTTGAGCTTTTACAGAGGAGAGCAGATCATTGGGAGGCCGACGTGAGATGGGACGACGAGGAGAAGCAGCAGGTGTGGCAGGAAAGGGGCGGCGGAGGAAGCGGGAGCGGCTTTCGGGGCCCGGGGCAGCCTCCAATCAATACGGCAGCCCCCGGGGCATGGACAGGGGCAAAGGTCACCGCCGCGAGCTCTGCCGGAGCTCCAGCCGGCGCTGTCGGCGGCTGCTGACGCAGCGAGCAGCGGCTGGCGCTGAGGCGCCCCCAGTATACGCGGCGTTTCACGACTACCGAGCGCGCTCCTGGAAACTGCCCATAGCAAGTAAACATAAAAATTAAAAAACTAAACCTCGCCCGAAGAGACCATGAAGGCCCAACAGTACCGACCGGCCGCCGGGTCATCCTCAGTCCACAGGCGTTACTGGATGCGGATAGGGAGGGGGCATGTGATCAACAAACCGCTTTCCAGCCGTACGTCAGTTTACAAAACCGGAGTCGCTACTTCTCAGTCAAGTAGCTCCTCAATTTGCCTCACAGGGTCTGAGCGCTCGGCAGACTGAATGGTCACCCATCCAAGAACTATCCCAGCCCGACAGCGCTTAACTCCGATGGTCTGACGGGAACAGGCGTTGCCACTGCGGCAAGGAAGTAGGCATAGTAGCCGATAATAGGTGGCACTTACAATGCTCATCGCAACAAAGAAAACAACTATTTAATACCATAAAGAAATCGACGGGAGAATAGAACAAAGTATCAGAATAATAGAACTACAATACAGAACAGAATAAAGCTATAATACAACAGTTATAACAAATTTCGTCTACTTTGTTAAAAGTAGCGGGAGGCATGCTAGAGTAGTCCAAGCAGATGCAATGCCGAATGTGCCCGGATCGATTTTGGTCAGAGCATCTGGATACCTGGGTTCAAATCCCTGTCCGCCACAAGTTATGAACTTCCCCCATTGATTTCAATCGATCCCCTCTCGCAGCCATTGGCTGTAATTTCTTTGTCTTACAAATAAAAACACTTGTAGACATGACTCGTTTACTAATATTTTTACATGCTTTATTGCTGTTTATGTGTCTTTTTCTTAAGCGAGACCTCTAAAACGACGCTTTGAGAAAACATCTGCAGAAAGGTAAAATCTCAACCCATATCGTCACGACATATCTTTGCATCATGTTCTACACTGTATTACTTCCGAGTGCTTGTCCCCCCACTAAACAGTAGAATTGTATCCAGAACGAGATTTTCACTCTGCAGCGGAGTGTCCGCTGATATGAAACTTCCTGGCAGATATAAACTGTGTGCCGGACGGAGACGGTCGCAGGTTCGAATCCTGCCTCGGGCATGGATGTGTGTGATGTCCTTAGGTTAGTTATGTTTAAGTAGTTCTAAGTTCTAGGGGACTGATGACCTCAGAAGTTAAGTCCCATAGTGCTCAGAGCCATTTGAACCATTTTTATAAGCAAATAACATCGTCGTAAAATTAAAGTTATTACATCTTGATGTGTAATTTAAGACAATTACCATTCATGAAAGATATCGTCAATATGAATATTGAAAAAAAGGGCGGTAGATAATGGACAGGCTTGATGTGCAGCTTCATGTTTTCGCGGCGTAAAGACTGTTCCATAAAATTTCGGGCGTGCAGCCGCATAAATTCAGTTACTTCCTCTAATATTTCGGTTGAATACCGTGCAGCCATCTCCAGAGTGAGCCGAGGTGACTATTGCTCCAGCACTTGCTTCGTCCTTTTAAACTCGAGGACCGAACCATACGCTGCCGCTCCGTGGCCCACCTTTGTCCGTGTGTTAACTGCGCAACTGCTGACTCCACAACTCGTCTGTTGTTTTGCCTCCGCGTCATCTCACTGGCTAGATTGACTTTCATGATAAGGTATCTCTCCTGAACCAACAATAGGCTACTGATAAGACGTTTCTAGAGCAGAAGGGCGACGAAAATAGAGGAAAACTACTCGCAAACTGGCAACTGAGCAGCGTTCAAAGCTTTAGCGATACGGAAGACACTGGAAACTAATGACTGAAAGAAACTGATCTCACTATTCTTTGGGTTGAAGACGAGGATGATAAGAGGAACAGAGGTAGACATTTATTGTGTCAAACAGTTTGAAAGATTAAAAAAAGTATAGGACGTGATTCAACATAGTCCTACGTCCGCACCTTCCAAAACGACGTGCAAATCATGTATATTTTGTTTTGTTAGGAAGCCACATCTTATTCGCACAGTTGTATGTAATTGAATATAAAATAATTTTCAGACATTTACATCCTAATTTGCATAAGTTTATGCGTCATTTTTCGTTAGTGAATTTACACCGTGTTTGATATGTGACTTTCAGATCAGTAAATGATGCATTTTGGGACGATATAGTCAGAAACAAACTGATGCCCATTGCTGGATTGGCATTAAGTTCAGTCAATAAGGCTGTATTTTCGAAAACCACTTTTGCTGTTTATGCACATGAAAATGGCTACCAGCAGGGTTCACAGCTCATCATGGGGCCGTGTTTCGTCGCAGGGCAGCTGACAGAGAGGAACGGTTTTAAGATTATATTAGAAACGTTTCATCCATGTCCCAACCATGAGAGCGGTAATAACTGCAGTACTGATCCTACTGTACTTCGGATAGAAAGAGATGAAGAAATAGCCTTCGTTACTTACCGCTAAAGCTGTGGCTGGGCAAATGAGGCATTGTCCACAAAAATATTTCAACATTTGTCCAATAGCGTAAAACTTTCAAAGACAGCACAGCGAAGTTTAAAAATAAACTGGAACTGTCTTCCTTACTGCTCCATTCTATACACGTTTTTTAAGCTGATTTCTGAATGACCAACAAATAGCCAACCACACGAACGGTTTAGGATATATATAATGCCAAGTGACTCGCTCCATTTCGTTAGGGTAAAAAACGTGCAAATTATCTATGGAGCAAGAATTAACCAACTCACTACTATTTGTTCACTGCGTGTTGTCTGACGGCTCGGATCGATTAAAGTCGGTTGATATGGAGCCACGATTGTTTTGTGGTGAGCGCTAGCAACATTTGCGAACTAACAATACAGTACATTTGTGTGCAGTAACCATTACGAAACGCACTGTGACGTCATTAGTGGAGTGTCAGCGCCGTGTTAGGAAAGCGCTCACGGTCGGCAATGTATTGGCTTTGGTGCGCGGAGGGTGTATCCTTCACTAAGGATTCGATCAGGAAGAATTTTTACATGGTACATCTGAGCTGATGATCAATTACGATGGCTGGTATACCATATATTTTTGCCTTCTCAAGAACGGTAAAGTTTGATATGAAGTCATCCCATTTGATGTTCCTTAAGTATTATGCTTCTGTTGGTTGAAGCGTTCGAGTTCCTTAAGAGCACGGCGATACTGTGCCCAGCTTTCGCAACCGTAGAGCTGGGTACAAACAACAACTGTTCGATACACCATCAGTTTGGTGCGTAGTGTAAAATCTTTATTCAGGAAGACCGGACGTATGGGGCTTGCAAAAGCAACACGTGCGGCGTACAGCCTGTCCTCCACGTCCTTTTCCGATTAGCATGAAATACAGAGGTTAGCGGACAATCACTCATCCCACGACCCTTTCACGAATGGAAGAGAGAGAGGGATCAGATAGCGCTCTCCGCCATATACCGTCAGGTGGCTTGCGGAGTATAACTGATGAAAGGCTCTCAGATTTCCTGCCGGGTCGCGATGTTGAGACGAGTGTCACACTCATTATCTTCTGATAAAGTGTCGATATGTTGGGGACGTTTCTTAAATTATGACCTTCGTCGCTGTGGACAGGTTCTTCGTGAATTCATATTACCATAGATTCCTTTATCATGCTTTCTCAATAGCCCTGGCTAGGCACAGCAAACTGGTGTTCTCAAAATTCGTTATGTGTGTTCCAAATGTACACACCTATTTGTTCCTCGAGCGTTTCGACATTTAGTGCTACATTAACCGTTGTGCTGACGGCCACATTCACGTATGCTACACAGGCTGTTTCACAATTCCTGCTACAAGGTTCTAGAGGTTGTGGAGGGTACATAATACACAAAGCTTTGATAATGAACCCATGTACGGAATGTACCGTGTGGATATAAAGAAGTTTGGAGATCGTTTCACTTTCACATGTCCCTCTTCACGTTTCGAATACAAACAACACGAACTGAGAAGAGGGCACCATCGTCAGTTGATGGTGTAATTGCGACGTGTGACACCATTTTCGTTCAACTATAACAACTTTATTTTACATCTAAATGGTCCATTTCCAGACCAGGGTTAGTTTATAAAAACTTTATCCACGAAGTCCGCTATGCAGTCCCTAGAAGCCTGTAAAAGGAATTGTGAAACACACTGTACATCCCAGGTAAGGGAAGGCTCAATGGTTCCTTCCCAGAGCCAAGAATATTTTTCGTCGGGGGTGATGATCGGAAGATGGCTTTTAGATCAGGTTTTCCAAGCAGCTTCTTAGTCGTGGCTGAAAGTAACCCCATGAAAAAAAAAGAGAATATTTTGTCTCCTTCTTTGATGCGTCTTTTCTTACCTCAAACACACTTCTAACCTGGACTCGCTGTATTCATTTTGACGGATCACTTTCTTCACGTGTCAGAGCTCGCCTTAGCCGGCTTTCCTTTCACGGGTGACACGCACTCTATCGACCACTGTCGTTGACACTGCCTCTACACCATCCGGTGCTGATAACATCGTTTGTGCTCTTCCTCAATGCTTTAGTCATTATTTAGTTTACTCTCAGTCCGTAAGCTATGTTCTGTAAATTCCTTTCAATTGGTGTTGTAAGGCATATTGACTTACACAGAGAACTGGACTGTCGTCAGCGAATCTAATTGGTTTCTTTTCACCCTGAGTCTTAATCCCACTCCTAAGTCTTTCTTTTATTTCGCTCATTGCTTCCTCGATATACAGGTTGAAGAGTAGAGAAGAAAGGCCCTATCCCTGCCTTACACTCTTCAGAACTAAGAGAACTTCTCTCTCACTTTTCGATTCTTACTATTCCCTCTCGATTCTTGTACATATTCATATTGCCCGTCTTTTTCTGTAGTTTAAACCTATCTTTGCTGAGGATTCCAATACAACTTTACATTGGCGAAGGCTTTTTTCTGGATCAACAAATTCTAGGCAGGTATCTTCATTTTTCTGAAGTCTAGCTTCCGTTATAGAGCAAGCCGACAGAACTACAACTGCCTCTCTGGTGCCTTTACCTTTACCAAATCCAAACGGATCGCATCGCATCTCTTATATTAGTGTTGCTGGGAACTTTGTTTCTTGATCCGTCAGAGTTTACTAATGAACTTTACTAATAGTTTGGTTGCCACTTCTTGCAACGATTTTAGAAGTTTCTTAAGAATGTTATATGTCCCTTGTGTCTCATTTCGTAGTAAGTGTTCCCAAACCCTCTACCAAACTCTGGCTGCGACGCTGCACCCCCTACATTCTCCAAATCGACACCCATTTCTTCTTCTATCACATCAAAGCACACTTCCATTCCCTCGAAGATGTTCTCAATGTAGTCTGTACTTCTGTCTCATCAAAGGAAAGTTACTCCTCCTCAAAGAGTTTTTCAGTGTATTCTGTTCATATATCCGCTCTCGCCTATGCTTTTGACATTATTTAAGTTGACGCCTTTGTTTTTAAATTCCTTGAAAGTTGTTTTGACTTTTCTGTATGCTGATCTGTGCTTCCAAAGACGATTTATTTTTTCTATTTCTTCTACTCTTTCCTGCAGCCATTTGAATTTAACTTCCTTGCATTTCCTTTCTTTCATTTCCAAGGCACTGGCCTTATACAGGGTGACTCACCTAACGTTACCGCTGGATATATTTCGTAAACCACATCAAATACTGACGAACCGATTCCACAGACCGAACGTGAGGAGAGGGGCTAGTGTAATTGTTTAATACAAACCATACAAAAATGCACGGAAGTATGTTTTTTAACACAAACCTACGTTTTTTTAAAAATGGAACCACGTTAGTTTTGTTAGCACATTTGAACATATAAACAAATACGTAATCAGTGCCGTTTGTTGCATTGTAAAATGTTAATTACATCCGGAGATATTGTAACCTAAAGTTGACGCTTGAAACCTCGGACGTTCAGTTGCGTGTTGTAACAAACACGGGCCACGGTCGGCGAGCAGCATCTGCAGGGACATGTTTACGATGACGAACGTGTTTACGAGTGTGGCTGTAGTGCACTGTTATGGTTTGGTCTAGCTGTCGCAGTGTCCGCATGTAGCGCTTGCTGCTATTGTTATTCTGCATTCGTCTCCGCACGCAGACCAACTGTAGTACACCGTGCTACCACACGTCTGTGATAGTGTAGTGTTGTAGGAACTGTGACCATGGTGTATTCGAACTCTGGAAAGGCAGAGATGATATTCACCTATGGCGAGTGTCGACGAAATGCAGCTGAAGCCTGCAGGGTGTATGCAGAACGGTACCCGGACAGAGAGCATCCAACGTGCCGCACATTGCAAAACATCTGTATGCAACAGGTATGGTCGTAGCACACAAACGGGTCCGTAACAGGCCCGTCACAGAAGAAGCGAGTGCAGTTGGTGTGTTAGTTGCTGTTGCCATGAACCCACACATGAGTACACTGGACATTGCGAGAGTCAAAGTAGTGTCATGCGCACACTGCATCGTCACCGCTTTCACCCGTTTCATGTGTCGCTACATCAGCAATTACATGGTGATGACTTCAATCATCGAGTGCAATTCTGTCAATGGGCATTAACAGAGAATGCGCTGCAGTTCTACCTGTTTACCGATGAAGCGGGTTTCACGAACCACGGGGCAGTGAATCTACGGAACATGCATTACTGGGCCGGCCGAAGTGGCCGTGCGGTTAAAGGCGCTGCAGTCTGGAACCGCAAGACCGCTACGGGCGCAGGTTCGAATCCTGCCTCGGGCATGGATGTTTGTGATGTCCTTAGGTTAGTTAGGTTTCAGTAGTTGTAAGTTCTAGGGGACTAATGACCTTAGCAGTTGAGTCCCATAGTGCTCAGAGCCATTTGAACCATTTGCATTACTGGTCCGTGGACAATTCTCGCTGGCTCAGACAGGTAGAGCGACAGCGACCGTGGACTGTAAATGTATGGTGTGGAATCATTGGCGACCACCTCATTGGTCTTCACTTCATTGCAGGGGCCCAAACAGCTGCAACATACATCGCCTTTCTACAGAATGATCTGCCAACGTTGCTCGAAAATGTCCCACTGGAAACGCGTCGATGTATGTGGTATCAGCATGATGGTGCACCTGCACATTCCGCAATTAACACTAGGCTGACCCTTGATAGGATGTTCGACGGGCGTTTCATAGGACGTGGAGGACGCATAAATTGGCTAGCCCGTTCTCCTGATCTTACACCTCTGGACTTCTTTCTACGGGGTACGTCAAAGGAGAATGTGTACCGTGATGTGCCTACAGCCCCAGAGGATATGAAACAACGTATTGTGGCAGCCTGCGGCGACATTACACCAGATGTACTGCGGCGTGTACGACATTCATTACGCCAGAGATTGCAATTGTGTGCAGCAAATGATGGCCACCACATTGAACATCTATTGGCCTGACATGTCGGGACACACTCTATTCCACTCCGTAATTGAAAACGGAAACCACGTGTGTACGTGTACCTCACTTCTCATGGTAATGTACATGTGCGTCAGTGAAAAAGACCAGTAAAAAGGTGTTAGCATGTGGACGTAATGTGCTGTTCCAGTCTCTTCTGTACCTAAGGTCCATTACCGTTCCCTTTGGATACCTACGTAATTCGGTGCTCTCCGATACACACGATCGAACAGCGGAGGAGTGGTACTCAAGCGTCAAATTTAGGTTACAATATCTCCGGATGTAATTAACATTTTACAATGCAACAAACGGCACTGATTACGTATTTGTTTATATGTTCAGATGTGCTAACAAAACTAACGGGGTTCCATTTTAAAAAACGTAAGTTTGGAAGGTAGGAGACGAGGTACTGGCAGAAGTAAAGCTGTGAGTACCGGGCATGAGTCGTGCTTCGGTAGCTCAGTTGGTAGAGCACTTGCCCGCGAAAGGCAAAGGTCCCGAGTTCGAGTCTCGGTCGGGCACACAGTTTTAATCTGCCAGGAAGTTAGTTGTCATTATCAAGTGACCTGCGAAAATAACATTGGTATGATTATCTATACGTAAGTCGTGCCTGTTTTATGTTTACATTTTCAATGGTACATACGTCTAGTTGGAAGTGACATCTTACCTTAACCAAACAGAGAACAACCTACATACCTACAATTTACCTAGGACGAAAATCAAATAAGATAAATGCAGTATTCACATACACACACATACAACTGGTTTTCCGTACAATTTACAATCTTATAACGAAGTTACGTTTAAGCATAACCAAAATCTCAGGAATGTACAAAACACCTGTGACGATTGAAACAGGTTCTATACTGGCCAAACCGGACGAAATTTAAGCTTCAGACGTTAAGAACATACTAGAAACAATGATAGCAATCCGTCAATCTTCTATTTACATCTGAAAACTCAACACCACATAACCGAGAAAATTGACACTACGTTACAGATACTGTACAGAATACCGAAAGGATTTACTATGAACATTCTAGAAGAACTGTAAATATATATTCATATAAGAAAATGTCAGTATGAAATTCTAAATTAACACACACACCTTAAACATAAATACTATCTCGCAAACTTTATTGACTTAATAGAGTACGAAAAGGGATAGTAATTTGGAAAACAAAACAATAACAGACCGTAGATAAAACTCAAAAGATAATTTAAACAACGAATGTAATATCGTCTCTGGTAAGCTGTATATACTTTGTAAACATACAGCATCGTAGCAAAGAGCTGTCAAAACAATGAACTGTCAAAGTATCTTCAAGAACATTTTTTTTTTTACGTTTTCTAACTATTTACCACGGCTTGACAGGAAAAATTTACTTTAGACACAATACGGTCCTCACTTCCAACTAGACTTAAGTACCAACCTAAACGTAAACATAAAACAGGTACGATTTACATGTTAATAATCTTAATAATGTTATTTTCGCAAGTCACTTGATAATGGCAGTTAAGCCGAAGCAGACCTGTCGTGTAAAATATTAAATATATCACCTCATTGCAGCTAATTTTCAAGCTTTCATTTTCATTATGTCTTATAATACTGTTTCATGTTCACGGTAACTCGAATGAGTGGGTCCAAGTCACAGTACTATATCACCCCAAACGCATCGTAGAACCATCTTCGGCCGGAATAACACAAATTGCAGGTTAAACGGCTCATTCTCTTCTTGCGTCATTTTCATAGAGGAAAAATCGCGATTCGTTGAACTGCAGTGGATTCCTCCAGTCAGCTGATATTCAGTTTCTGTGTTGCTTGACCCACTAAAGACTTGTAGTTTCATATGACGCTACGAACAATAGTCTTTTACGAGACACCTGACTCCAAATATCCATGCATGCAGTTTCCTTTGCAACGTTCGGTCGGAACTGATTGAGGAAAACGTGCATTGAGTGATAGCAGCAAATCCTGTTGTGTCCGAAGCCGTTTGTCAATGACAAAGCGTGACAGTCGTCTCCGGCTGCTGTCGGTTAAGATATTTTTACCATTGTTTTTAAACAGTTTTACTTTCCTTAGAGAGCCGTTGGGCAGTCCGCGTTGATACACCGGCAAAATGGATAATTTCATTCGCGAAGTGTTCGTGTACACTTCCAACATGACAGCTGCTTTCAGCCATCCTGTCGCGCCTCTGCATCGACCCATGTCAATTCGCTATTTCCATACAGCCGACGGGCATTGCTATACAAAGAGGGCTGTAACTGTGGACGCTATGTTGACAGGCTGGCTTGGAACGGAGTGCAGTGCCGAGGACCTGTCGCAAGCCCGATGGCGCTAATGAGATGTTATTATCGGAACATACGTTTAGTGTTCATTGTCACACAGTTGACTGCCAGTAGCTGGGAGCTGGTCATGCCAGTATGCGCGGCACAGTGTTGCAACTTGTAACTCAGACTCTTCTTTACTGACGTTTTTGTGGTAACGGGATAACTAGTGACAGCCAACAATATTTTTGTTGTTTTCTTTTATATTTATCCATATTGTCGAATCTTTCTTGTAATTAATTACGTTGCAATGACATTGCAGACGGCGCCGAAGTGTCACGAAAAAACAACACATTTGTAACTATGAAAGCGTTACCGTAAATACATTAAGCGATTTGCACCATTATTATTTTCAATTTTTCTTCACTCATCCTTCTGATTTTTATATAAAAGTAAAACAGCTATAACATTTTCTAATCATCTCAGCAGGAAAGTAAAACCAAACATTATGCACAGAAAAATAATAAATACAGGATTAATGCACGAATTTTGGAGTAATAAAAGAAGCGGTAGGCAACAATACTTTTTTACGTTTTCTATTGCACTGATCCATACTGTCGAATGTGTTCTAATTAATTACATTACAATGACACTGTATAGGACACTGTCTCATGCATAAGTACTTAGGTACACACAAGGGTTTGAGAACATGCATAAATTTGAGGAAATTAATCAAACTGTCATGTATAAATTTTATCTGCATATGGTTTAACACCAATATGTTTGACTCAAACACACTTGCAAATTTAACTACACTACTGGCCATTAAAATTGCTACACCAAGAAGAAATGCAGATGATAAACGGGTATTCACTGGACAAATATATTATACTAGAACTGACATATGATTACATTTTCACGCAATTTGCGTACATAGATCCTGAGAAGTCAGTACCCAGAACAACCACCTCTGGCCGTAATAATGGCCTTCATGCGCCTGGGCATTGAGTCAAACAGAGCTTGGATGGCGTGTACAGGTACAGCTGCCCATGCAGCTTCAACACGATACCACAGTTCATCAAGAGTAGTGGCTGGCGTATTGCGACGAGGTATGTAGGGTTTCGCAGGGATCGAATGAATGGTAGAGCCTCGGGTCGTAACACATCCGAAATATAACGTCCACTGTTCAAAGTGCCGTCAATGCGAACAAGAGGTGACCGAGACGTGTAACCATACCATCACGCGGGGTGATACGCCAGTATGGCGATGACGAATACACGCTTCCAATGTGCATTCACTTCGATGTCGCCAAACACGGATGCGACCATCATGATGCTGGAAACAGAACCTCGATTCATCCGAGAAAATGACGTTTTGCCATTCGTGCACCCAGGTTCGTCGAGTACACCATCGTAGGCGCTTCTGTCTGTGATGCAGTGTCAAGGGTAACCGTAGCAATGATCTCCGAGCCGATAGTCCACGCTGCTGTAAACGTCGTTGAACTGTTCGTGCAGATAGTTGTTGTTTTGCAAACTTGCCCATCTGTTGACTCAGGGATCGAGACGTGGCTGCACGATCCGTTACAGCCATGTGCATAAGATGCCTGTCATCTCGACTGCTAGTGATACGAGGCCGTTGGATCCAGCACGGCGTTTCGTATTACCCTCCTGAACCCACCGATTCCATATTCTGCTAACAGTCATTGGATCTCGACCAACGCGAGCAGCAATGTCGTGATACGATAAACCGCAACCGCGATAGGCTACAATTTGACCTTTACCAAAAAAATGGTTCAAATGGCTCTGAGCACTACGGGACTTAACATCTGTGGTCATCAGTCCCAACGAACTTAGAACTATTTAAACCTAACTAACCTAAGGACACCACACACATCCATGCCCGAGGCAGGATTCGAACCTGCGACCGTAGCGGTCACACGGTTCCAACTGAAGCGCCTAGAACCGCACTGCCACACAGGCCGGCTGACCTTTATCAAAGTCGGAAACGTGATGGTACGCATTTCTCCTTCTTACATGAGGCATCACAACAACGTTTCACCAGGCAACGCCGGTCAACTGCTGTTTGTGTAAGAGAAATCGGTTGGAAACTTTCCTCATGTCAGCACGTTGTAGGTATCGTCTCCGGCGCCAAACTTGTGTGAGTGCTCTGAAAAGCTATTCATTTGCGTATCACAGCATCTTCATCCTGTTGGTTAAATTTCGCGTCTGTAGCACGTCATCTTCGTGGTGTAGCAATTTTAATGGCCAGTAGTGTAGTACTTTTCTCGCAAAAGCTTGGCCACAAATTCACAGAAATAATGTCTACAATACAAGACTTTATAATACAGTGTCTCGACATTTTCCAACATATAAAGTGGCTCATATCAATATGAGGTTTACAAGTGTATGTTTGTTGTACGTACCTATGTAATGTAACCCTTCCTTCTTTCATATCCTTCTATTAATATCCGCAGCAACGAAAATACTGCAACATAGTTGTTAATAAAAGTCAAAAGTGCAGAAACGTACACAATACAAATGCGAATTCGTGTAATCTTCAAGTTTCGTTATTACCACAAACTGTAGACAAGCAGCGTCGTCCCAAAATCACATGACCAGCCGGTTTAGATGTTGAGAACATGTGCAATAGGCTACGCTCGCTGCATATATATATATACATATACATATATATATATATGTATTCTGTAGAAGTGCCACATGAGAATGTAGTAGCAGTTGCGCACCATCTACAGCTTTCCAAAGTGACCAGAGTGTGCTTTTAGAGGAATGACTAGTCTTGTTCCATGAGTTTGCTGCCAAACCGCTGACTTTATAACCCTACCACTACTATTAAAATGTAGTATGCTGTTGCCTAAATAACAGAAAACCCTGTCTCTATGTTTCCACGTTTACTATACCCCAACAGAACAAATAGTCCTGTCACGGGAAAAGCCACGTATAAACCTCTTACTAAAATTTAGTTTAGTTTGCAAATAAAGTACACTATGGAAGGGTAGTCCTGTTAATAGGAAAAGCTGATCAGCAGAGATACCCTTTTTACAGGATTTGACCGTAATTTGTGTTTAATGGATAAGTAAACCAGACTATTCAATTCTTTTCCTAAGATCTTACCCCGCGGTTAGAAAGAAACGCAGTATCAATAATATTTTACTGAAGCTAGGGCAGCTGAGTTCCAAGATCATTTAGTGGTTTAAAACATGTACTAATGGTCGCCAGTCTATCCAGGCAATGAAACAGTTAAGTATTGGAAAAGCAGAAGTGTAAATTTTGCCTTCTTTCTTGCTACAGTTTAAGTTGCTTCTTCAAATAAATATTACTCCACGTAAACAATGTTGGACTACACAATTATACATTACGTTTTTAAAAGAGAAAAAGCCCAGTAGACAACTTCAAGGAAGCTAAAAAATTGGACCACAGGGGACCCGTAGAAAAGCATTTTCTATAATCAACAAACTTAAATACTAAATCACGTAGATACTAAAGCACACACCTTTTATACTGAACAGTTCATTTCAAGAAAACCCCTTTCTTACTGGAATTTATTTTCAGAAGCTGTTATTCTTTGAACTAACTCTGTATAGTCATTTAACAGATTCTAGTAACTTGTCTTTACTCTGACTGAATTTTTCGTAAGCAAACTTTTACTATAACACTTTGCAAAATGAAGGAAATTTTTTCATTATTTACACAAAAAAACAATTTAAATGGTGCCCTTTATATTAAATTGGCACTTCTTAAGTCTGGTTTACAGGATACTCGGATTAATTTATGGCCTTTCAGATCATGATGACCCATTTATTACATTTAATATAGTGCAGTCTGATTCAACTAGTAACAGGAAGTGGGAAACTATACGAATAATAAATGAAACAGGAATTGAAGGTATAAAAAACTGCTTGAGGAATACAGACTGGAAAGATGTCTACAATTCACCCAAGATAAATGAAAAATATGTTTCTCTAATACGGCCATAGGTTACATTGAAAACTGCTGCCCTAAGAAAGTAATCAAAGCAAATAGATTAAATGTTTCAAAACCTTGGATTACAAATGGAATAAAAGTATCTTGCAAAACAAAAATAAGACTGTACTTAATGTCAAGGGAAAACGATGACTACACACCTAAATCACATTACAAATGATTTTGTAAATTTCTAAACAAAGTAATCAGAACCTCAAAATGTATTTATTTTGAAGAAAAAATAATTGCCTCTACTAACAATATAAAAACTACATGGAATATAGTAAAAAGTGAAACAGAAAAAACTAATCAGGCAAATGAGGAAATTATGTTAAATGTAAATAATGAGTTGATTACAGATACCTCCAAAATTGCAAACACTTTCAATAACTTTTTCGTTTCAGCAGCAGACAACTTATGTTGGCATAGTCCCTCAGCAGACAGCTTAAAATATTTAAAAAATGCATTTCTGGAGAAGTTTGACAAAATTCAACTATATCCTACCTCACCGAAAGAGATTTCTAATATTATTAGCTCTCTTAAAAACAAATGTTCCAGTGGTTATGATGAAATCAGCACTACCATAATTAAATGTTGCTCCTCAGAACTTTGTGGCATGCTGAACTACTTATGTAATGAATCCCTACACAGTGGTACTTTTCCAGATAGGCTTAAATATGCTATTGTCAAACCATTACACAAAAAAGGAGACAAATCATCAGTGGAAAAATTCCATCGCATTTCATTATTGGCAATATTTTCGAAAGGGTTTGAAAGGGTTATGTACAATAGACTTTATAAACACTTAGTACAGAAAAATATTCTCATTCACTGTCAGTTTGGATTTCGGAAAGGATTGTCAACTGATCAAGCTACATTCACTTTTACAGACGATATATTAGAATTAATAAATCAAAAGTTATTACCACTTGGAATATTCTGTGATCTAGCTAAAGCTTTTGATTGTGTTAAGCATGATATCCTTACATAACAGTAAAAATATTATGTGATAACAGGAGTAGCAGGTTCATGGTTCTCATGCTATCTTTTTAACCCTTTCAGACCCTCTGGCTACAATTGTGTACATTAAATTTTACTGTGTCCTGGCTGCAGCAGAAGTATTTTTTACCAATGTTAACCTGAAGCATACATTTGTGAGTGTTCAATCTTTCCATCCTGTGCAAGTGCTGCCAACTGTTGGGCTTGATTGTGAAAATATCAGCAAGACAGTGTAGCAAATGGTGAACAACAGTATACACAGTTGTGGTTGGTTCGATATACTACACCGTATAATCCAATATTGTTATTGTTATTTTGCATGATAATTATTGAATGAATATTTTACTAATTACTACAGTACAGAAAATTTTGAAATTAGTTACCTTGGTCAATATAATGAAGTCAAATACACGAAATATGTTTTGAAAACAGGCACAGAATTTTGTATAAAACTTGCATATAAATTCTTTAAAAAGTCATCTAAGAGCATTACCACATAAATAAAAATTTTCCTTCCACCAGAAAAAAGTCGGGTCTGAAAGGGTTAATAGAAAACAGTGTGTGCCTGTATCAGGCCTACAACATACACAATTGATACACACAAATATTTTTAAAAACAAAAGTCATCAGAAAATTATTTAACGTAATAAACAATTTACATAGTATTTTACATACATTACTCACATACAATGCAAAGAACTTCAAACTACAGTATAGCGCACTTTACATCTACAGAAAATATGATACCAATATGCGAAAATTTTAAAGCAAGAAAAAAGTTGTAACAATTTAGATGAACCGTAAACAAATAGTGTTACGAATGTGGAGTCGGCAGCCGCACTCCGTTTGACGGGCGCCCCCGTGTTGTGTCGGCAGTACGGCGCCTTCCTGCTGGTGATCTTCATCCTGGAGGTGGGCGCGGCCGTCTCCATCTACGCGTACCGCGGTCACCTGCAGGCGGGCTTCGACCGCGGCCTCACCCAGGCGCTCCACAGCTACGACACCGACCCCGAGAAGAAGGAATGCTTCGACCTCATGCAGTCCACGGTAAGTGCGCCGTCTGTCTGGTGCTGCGGAGGCGTGGTCACAACTAGAAGACATTCCTTTTGTTGCTTCGTTTCTGTAACGTGTTCCAGCTTATTGTTCCTTAGTTTTGCTGTTTTGTGGAAGAGTTAAGCGTACCATTTTTAATTATCAAGTCGAAAAACTAAAGTTACGTAATTAATTCTATGAAATTAAAAACAAGCTCGGTATCTTCAAATAACTTACGGGTTTGCTGCCGGGTGACGTCGTCGAACGCCGCCGATATTTCGACAGGAGCACACCCTGCCATTCTCAAGGCACAAATGCAAGGAAGAAGAAATGTGCAAGGAAATTTAATATCTCGGTTCACAGAGGAGAAACAAGGAAGATACCACACACAGAACAAGTGTCAACACAAAGATACCCAACATCAGAAATATCGATAGTTACTATTAATCAACAGGTAGGGTAGCACTAATTCTGTCCCTCTGTTTTTTGATGAGAGGCACAGCCGGATTCCAAGCAGCATTTAAACAAAATCCACCATCTCTGTTAATAAGGTCGCTTGATAGTTTGATTTAAACAGCTTCCTTAATAACAGTATCCCAATAGCTGGACGTGCAAGCCAGAATCTCCGTGTTGTTGTATTCCATAGGATGACCGGTGTCAAGGCAATGTTCTGCAATAGCGGATTTGCTCGGCTGTTGTACGCGTGTGTGACGCTTATGTTCAATACACCGGTCTTCCACAGTCCTGATTGTCTGACCAATATATGACATGCCACAACTGCAAGGAATACGATAGACCCCAGCCTTACGCAAACCAAGATCATCTTTTACGGACGCCAACAGGGCCTTGATCTTAGAAGGTGGTCGAAAAACACATTTCACATCACATTTCCGCAAAATACGGCCAATCCTGTTGGAAATGCTTCCTGCGTAAGGCAAAAAGGCCGTAGACTTAGCTGCCACTTCGTTGCTATCGTCACTCACCCGTTGCACAGAAGGCTGATAGCGCAACGCACGTTTGATCTGCCTCTCACTATAACCATTCTCACGAAAGGTGACTTCGAGATGTGAGAGCTCAGCTGCCAAACTTTCAGGGTCTGAGATAACGTGGCCCTGTGAACCAAGGTGCGAAGTACTCTTTCACGCTGAGCTGGATGGTGACAACTGTCAGCTCGCAGATACAAGTCAGTGTGGGTAGGCTTCCTATAAGCAGAATATCCCAACGTACCATCAGTCTTCCTTCTGACCAACACATCAAGGAAGGGAAGGCATCCATTCTTTTCCACCTCCATAGTGAACTGAATATTCGGGTGGATTCAGCATTCAAGGTCGCTGACTCCAATGCACGTTCCTCAAAGTCCTCCATAAACCAATTGGCCACAATAGGTGACAACGGGCTTCCCATAGCAACTCCATCAGTCTGCTGGTAGTACTGACCACTGAATAAAAAGTAAGTGGAAGTCAGCACATGTCGAAACAAATTTGTTTACTCAACACCTCTGTGAACCGAGGTATTAAATTTTCTTGCACATTTCTTCTTCCTTGCATTTGTGCCTTGAGAATGGCAGAGTGTGCTCCTGTCGAAATATCGGCGGGGTTCGACGATGTCACCCGGCAGCAAACCCGTAAGTTATTTGAACATTCAATTCGCCGGGAAAAGTTAAGGTCTCACAAGCTCGGTATCATTAAGAGTGCAACGTGAATTCCACTGTTAAATGCAGAGGAGAGAACGGATAGGTGGAAAGAGTACACTGAAGGCCTCTATGAGAGAGGCGGACTTGTCCGATGACTTGATAGAAAAATAAACAGGAGTCGATATAGAAGAGGTAGGAGATACAATATTAGAATCACAGTTCAAAAGAGCTTTGGAAGACCTAAGATCTAATAAGTCAGAAGGCCCCCCCATGAACCATGGATCTTGCCGTTGGTGGGGAGGCTTCTGTGCCTCAGCGATACAGATAGCCGTACTGTAGGTGCAACCACAATGGAGAGGTATCTGTTGAAAGGCCAGAGAAAGGTGTGGTTCCTGAAGAGGGGTAGCAGCCTTTTCAGTAGTTGGACGGGCAACAGTCTGGATGATTGACTGATCTGGCCTTGTAACACTAACCAAAACGGCCTTGCTGTGCTGGTACTGCGAACGGCTGAAAGCAAGGGGGAAACTATAGACGTAATTTTTCCCGAGGGCATGCAACTTTACTGTATGGTTCAATGAACATAAAAAAAAGCAAAACGAGGATAATGGAATGTAATCGAATTAAGTCGGCCGATGCTGAGGGAATTAGATTAGGAAATGAGACACTTCAAGTAGTAAAGGAGTTTTGCTATTTGGGGAGCAAAATAACTGATGATGTTCAAAGTAGGGAGGATATAAAATGTAGACTGGCAATGGCAAGGAAAGCGTTTCTTAAGAAGAGAAATTTGTTAACATCGAGTATAGATTTAAGGGTCAGGAAGTCGTTTCTGAAAGTATTTGTATGAAGTGTAGCCATGTATGGAAGTAAAACGTGGACGATAAATAGTTTGGAAAAGAAGAGAATAGAAGCTTTTGAAATGTGGTGCTACAGAAGAATGCTGAAAATTAGATGGGTAGATCACATAACTAATGAGGAGGTATTGAATAGAATTGGGGAGAAGAGGAGCTTGTGGCACAACTTGACTAAAAGAAGGGATCGGTTGGTAGGACATGTTCTCAGGCATCAAGGGATCACGAATTTAGTATTGGAGGGCAGTGTGGACGGTAAAAATCGTAGAGGGGGACCAAGATATGAATAGACTAAGCGGATTCAGAAGGATGTAGGTTGCAGTAGGTACTGGGAGGTGAAGAAGCTTGCAGAGGATAGAGTAGCAGGGAGAGCTGCATCAAACCAGTCTCAGGACTGAAGATCACAACAACAACAAGACAGAAGGTGACGTTCTTTTGAGAAACAGCATTGAACTTTCACTTAAAAGGTGAAGGACTTGAATGGGAGAAAACAGTCTATAGGGTTGAGAGGTATGGGTAGAAAAATGTAGGGGTCCGGTAGGTAGGACACAATGGAGATGAACATACATTTCGAGTGCCTAGTGGGAAGACAGAAGCTGGGGAGGAGTTTTGATGCGTGGACAAGGCAGTGTTAACAAGGGGAATGTAATCGAAGAAGAATGTAATCGATGAAGAGGGAAAAGGTGAGTGCAGCCCAGATGTGGAGTGGGAGAGGTGGGGAAGAGTTGTAGTTGGTAGAAGGGATAAATATTGGGGCGGGGAGGGGGGGGGGGATTTCATTGTCTGGGAGAAACAGTCGGTTCAAGACGCCTTGGGATAGGATATGGAGCGTGTGTAGGCGAGACGTTGGGATTTGTTTGTATAGATGTGGCAATTAGTGATTAGAGGGGAAATAATAAGGTTATTGTAATCTAGGTTGCAGATAGTGTAGCATAGCGGAAATGTTCGATGTGGGTGCGAAGGGATGGGGATATGATGAGATGTTCTACCTCATTTTTTTTCCTTTATTGATTTTCGATTACCCCCTCCTGGGGAGGGGCGGGCTGACAGCAGCTTAATGCTCTGCTCTACAGCCAAGAGAAAAGTTAACAATGGTGAGAGAACAAACAATACATAAAAAGGCGATAGAACGGTGACTTCGTTAAAAACAGTAAAATGGCGGAAAGTGGCGGAACGTAAAATACCAAAAAGCGTTGATGATGCGGAGGAAGACACACACAAAGGAGACATTCACAATTAAAAAACACTGCGACAGTTTGGTTTCTGTTCGCATGAGATAAAAACACAACTAGCGACAGTATGGTGGCTGTTCGCAACACCGACAGGGGATGCACAACACTGAGCATCCACTTAAACCAGCACAGTGGAGGCGACACAGCGGCAGATGGGTGGGTGACTGGGTGGGTGGGTGCGGGGGGGGGGGAGGGGTGTTGGGAGGGGAACCTGGACCGATGAAGGGGAAAAAGGGGGGAGGCATACAACCCACCGACTATAACTTCTTTTTAAATAGTGGTTTACCAGTTTTACTGAGGATAAGTCTCCTACGAACGCAATTAAAAATTTAGTCTACAGTTGTTTTTATTAATACTACATATTGTACTCGTTATGGCGATAGTGTTAAACCAAATTTTAATGCTCACTTTCTAAAATAATTACAGGAATACAAATATGGTTTCTACTTGAAGTAAATTTATGAAGAATAGTCTCGCTACAGCAGTAGTTATTAAGGCTGCTGGCAGATGGCACCAGCGAAAAATTTTTGCAACATTTAATATTGTACACATTGTTCAACGGTGATGTAGATATCGCTGACCAGAGTAACTGATGGGTATTTTTATCAGCGAGAAATTCATTCACCAGGGTGACCGTACATGGATTGCAATGCCTTACATCTGTAGTTTTGAGCATCAGCAGTAATCCTGTGATCTGTACCGGATAAAGAAAAATGAAAGTCTAGTGTATGTGCAAGCAGATTTGTTTGTACACTGTCCAGTTACATTAATGTGATCAGCTGTCAAAAGTCTGACCACCATTTGCAGCGCGGACCGCTTCGAGACGTGCAGAAAGAGAATTAATGAACTTCTGGAAGGTACCGACAGGTATGTGGAGCCATGCCGACCAGCTGCGCTAGGTTTCGCGCTTGAGGATCTACGGCGTGAATAGTTCGAGCGAGGAGGTGCCCTAAGTTTGTTGGCCACGGGAGTACAGTAAACTAATCGTGGTGCTCACCGAACCACGCACGTACACTGCGAGCTGTGTATACGTTGCATTGTCCTGCTGGTAGATGCCACCATGTCCAGGAAAAACAAATTGTATGGAGGGGTGGAAATGGTCCCCAACGATAGATACAAACGTGTGATGATTCATTGTGCCTTCCAGGATGAGGAGATCACCTAGGGACTACAGCCACGAACACATTACCCAGACAGCAACGCTCCCTTTTCCGTCCTGGACCCTTCCGACGATCCAACCGCCACTCAGTGGACATCCAGTTCCGATACTGGTTTGCGAATTCCATCCTTCGTTGCCGATGAACTGCTGTCAGCATGGGTGCATGAACTAGGTGCCTGCTGTAGAGGCCCATACGCAGCAACCTTCGCTGAATGGTCGTTGTGGAACGCCGTCGATAGCCACTTGGTTCACCTGGGTGGTCAGTTGTTCAACAGTTGTACGTCCATTCGCCGCCATCGTTCACGCCTGTCATCTATGGCCCGTTGTGCATCACAGTTGCCTCGTCGCCGGTTTTGGACAGCCCATTTTCCCGTGCTCAAATACTTAAAGGGACGAAACTTCCTGGCAGATTAAAACTGTGTGCCCGACAGAGACTCGAACTCGGGACCTTTGCCTTTCGCGGGCAAGTGCTCTACCATCTGAGCTACCGAAGCACGACTCACGCCCGGTACTCACAGCTCTACTTCTGCCAGTATCTCGTCTCCTACCTTCCAAACTTTACAGAAGCTCTCCTGCGAAAACTTGCAGAACTAGCACTCCTGAAAGAAAGGATAATGCGGAGACATGGCTTAGCCACAGCCTGGGGGATGTTTCCAAAATGAGATTTTCACTCTGCAGCGGAGCTGTGAGTACCGGGCGTGAGTCGTGCTTCGGTAGCTCAGATGGTACAGTGCGGCTCTCGCAGCCGAGCGAAGCAGACGTGCGGTGTGTGCTCTCCGCTGTCAGAGAGAGCCCGCGCGCCTTGTTTACTTTCTTCGGCCGACACTAACGTGACGCCGTAGCGCTACAAGACCATGGCAAACCAATACAGAAGATCAACCTTGAAATTCACATTTCGGAACGACTTTACCCGACCAAAGGCGCTCGAAGTCGAACGCTTTTTAAAAGAGGAAGCCAAGATCCCGGCTGCCGACATTGTCGGCATTCACTTTTCGATCGTCAGTAGCACGGTCTATGTAAAGCTCATAAACGAAACTACATGCGACAAGGTGCTTCGTGAGATGAAACAAGAACTCCGCTTCTGCCACGCAGATGGCAATGTTGGCAACGTCGAGGTCGGCCATGCCGCAATGGGACTGCGGACTATCCGCATATTCGAACTTCCATTTGAACTCCCGGCGGCAGACGTTGTAGCGGCGCTCCGCCCCTACGGCACGGTACACGAACACGTGGCTGAAAAATGGACCCAGTTTAAGACGTATCCAGTACACAATGGAGTACGCCAAGTGCGCATGGATCTCCAACGACACGTGCCATCCTATCTACAGATAGGAGGATGCCGGGCCATAGTTATTTATGACGGCCAGCCGAAGACGTGTTCCGGATGCGGCAAAGAAGTACACCTTCGTTCCGAGTGCCTCCAGCGTCGGATCACACAACTCCCACCGAAGGACGTTGCACCACCAGCGGCGAAGGCTGTCCTACCCGTGACTTACGCGGCGGCGCTCACGACGTTCTCCACACAACAGACACGGCCGACCGCTTCAGCGGTACAAGAATCACTTTCCACGGACAAAAACCTGGATGATCCGCCGACCTGGCCAGTGGTGGAAAATAGTACTACGACTCTGGAGCTACCGAACGCGACAGACATTGACGCCGGCAAGATGGCAATTGATTCCCTTATTGTACCGACCGAAGCGTTTGTTCCGGCGGAGCGTGAGTCAGTGCCGTCTTCTGACAATGAAGGCCATGTACGGAAACAGCGATCACCGAAACGCCGAAAGCGCCGTCGTCGGACCGTGTCGGAACACAGCGGTTCGCATTCGGCCGGGGAAGAACAACTGACCCCTCAAGAAGCCAGCCGCGAAGCTGAGGCTGTTTCCACTGACTCCAACCTTGCAGAACAGACAGAAAAACATGCAGCTTTCGAACATCAGCCCATTGACAGAAACAGTGAGCAGCGGGAAGGTACCAGTGCAGGCAGCGAAGTCGCCCGGTCCCTTACTACCAACCATTCCGAGGTTATGGAACATGAACAGACATCCGCGCCCGCTTCGTGGGCCGAGGACGTCGAGACACAAGATCCCGACCCGCGGCCAGCTGAGGCGCCGCCGGACCATGCAGCATAAGCAGCACAAGGAGGACCGCGTTTGGCGGGGGGTGACATCACTTCCGATGTTCGCTTCTCTCCAACTTCAACATGGATAACCTCGCCCAAACAACGCGTTGCCAGGCTTACCGCCTGGCGACAATGAATATCAACATGATCAGTTCTCCTGTCAAGATCCAACTTTTGGAAGAAACCATACGAGCCATGGGAGTTGACTTTGCTTTCCTACAAGAAGTGAAAACGACTGCACTCCCGCACTTTTACGGTTACGCCACACATGTGACGCCCGGTAGCCCTGCAGATACCGGAGTGGCAATATTAGTGCGTGAAGGTATTGAAGTTACCGACGTCACGTTTCTTCCCTCCGCGCGGGGAATAGCATTTACGGCACTCAACACCCGATTCATTAATGTTTACGCGCCGTCGGGTACCACAAGACGTCACGACCGCGCCAGATACTACTCCACAGATGTCGCTCCCCTTTTCCTTGGACGATACGACCACAGCGTCTTCGCCGGCGATTTTAATTGCGTACTTCACCCCAAGGACCAAATCCCACATTACATGCCTTGTCCGGAACTGGGTGCGATGATCCAAGAACTTCACTTGTGCGACACGTGGGAAAAAGTCCACGGTAACCGCTCTGGCCACACTCATCTCACCAGTCATTCGGCCAGCCGACTTTACCGCATATATGTGTCACAAGATCTCACACAAGGTGTGGTGGACGCCGAATTATGGCCTCAAGCCTATTCCGATCACAGTGCCTATATCTGCACTATACACCTACGCCCCCAACAAGTCTGGCGCAGCAATGGCTTTTGGAAGCTCAACATAACTCATCTCCAGGACCTGGATTGCCGTCGGCAAGTTGCAGCAACGTGGACTGACTGTGAACGCCGTCACCCACGATACACCTCGACCCTGGAGTGGTGGCTCCTCTGTGCCAAACCAGCAATCCGTAGGACACTTATGCGATATGGCAAGGACGTGACTGCGTGGCATCGACAGACCCTCGATTTTTGCTACGCGGCACTCAGGGACCTCGACGCCTTACCCGCTTCCCCGGAGAGACAACATGACCAAAGCAGAATCAAGGCTCACATACTATCATTGACGAAGCGTCGACTAGAAGGTGCAGTAGTCCGCTCGCGACGGCACGACCGAACGGTTGCAGAGGAACCCACTATGCACCACGTTGTGGCGGATAAGCGCCGACAACGTCAACATTTAATCACACAACTCAGGACACACGACGGTCGCTTATGTACGACCCAAGCAACCATAGTAAAGGCGGTGGAGGATCATTTTCGTCATCTTTACCAGGAAAGAACCGTCATTGACGAGGCCACTACTGAAGTGTTACAGCAGATAACACGTACTATCGACGAGGCCACCGTGAATGCACTAACAGAGGAAATCTCACTCGAAGAAGTCGAAGACGCCGTGGACAAAGGTGCGGCCAATAAATCTCCTGGACCTGATGGATTGCCCATCGAATTCTACCGGACTTTCCGTGACATCATGATGCCTCGCTGGGTAATAATGTTCCGCGAACTTATGTCTCCAGACTGTGTTGTGCCGCCAGCGTTTGTAGAAGGTCTCCTCATACCTGTACACAAGCCAGGTGGAGGGCTATCGATTAACGACTATCGGCCGCTTACAATGTTGAACGCCGATTACAAGATTTTCACCAGGATTATGGCGAGCCGTATTAAGACGACTTTGCCAATGATCCTCGCTCCAGAACAGACGTCGTAGGGAAGAGAAGCCAACATACACATGGCCGCCGGTGACTGCAGGGAATAGCGATCGCTTCTGCGTGCCGTCTGAGAGCGGCGATCGTCTCCGTCGATTTCAACCGCGCCTTTGATAGAGTGCACCACAGCTTCCTCCTACGAGTGATGGACTGTATGGGATTCCCCCCGGGCCTCATCGACACCCTACGGCGTCTTTGGACCGCAGCCAGCTCACACGTCCAGGTCAATGGAAGGACGGTAGGACCAGTACCCATTAAGAGGTCTCTACGACAGGGTTGTCCCCTTTCTACCTACCTTTATGCAATCGCACTCGAGCCACTCCTAGGGGGCCTTAACCACCGCCTATCTGGCATCACGCTGCGGGACGTCACCTTTCGCTATAGGACACACGCTGACGACCTGCTACTGCTGGTTCGTTCCAATGACGAAGTTCAAAGCGTACTAACCTGGATTGAGCGATACGGACAGGCCGCAGGCAGTCTTCTGAACATCAACAAGTCGGCGGCGTTGGACATTGGGCGTGGTCTCGGACCGGAAGCCCTCGCTCCCCTCCCAACAGTTTCTGATCTGCGATATTTGGGAATCACGTTCAAGAAAGATGTACGTAAAACAGCTGCAGCAAACTACCGACGGTTATTACAGATCATACGCGCAATGGTGCGACAGAACCTGCTCCGGGACTTGAATCAGCTACAACGTGTTGAATACCTGAACCTCTACGTAGCATCCAAACTCAACCACGTGGCACAGGTCCTCCCACTACCGCTGCAGATAGGTCGCCGGCTTCAGGCGGCCTTCAGTTACTACGTTTCCGCAGGTCATATCTTTAAAGTACGATACGACACTCTTACCCTCCCAGTGCACAAAGAAGGACTGGTATTGGTCAACGTCAGGGCGAGAGCAGCTGCCCTTTACATGAGCAACATGAGGAAACGATGGAAAAGTCAATATACCTCTCTCACGGGTCGTTTACTACAGGTTCTGATGCCAGCCTCTAACGTCCCGCCGGTGTCGGTTGCGCACGTCGCACCACAGCTTTCCCATGTGTCGACCTTCATTCTTGATTACAGCTATGTCAGCTTGAACCTCTCCGCCACACGTCCACCAAAGGGGAAAGATTTTTATACCAACCTTCTGCGGGCTGTTCAGCATAACGTGGTGGAAAACAAGTACCCTACGGTTCACTGGCCAAGAGTGTGGAAAACGATACACCACCACTTTCTGTCATCCACGGTGCGTTCGAAGTGGTATCAGATCGCCAACAAAAAATATGCCACACGCCAGCGACTTCACACTATTGGACTGGCAGACTCCCCTTATTGCCCAGATTGTCACCTTTTGGATACCGATGAACATAGTTTTACTTGCGCATCATCGTCCGGAGTTTGGCGACTAACACAGAAGATATTGGCTTGTTACCTCCGGGTCACACCTGATATGATTGACCCGCAGACCCTACTCTGTCCCGATGAAACTTACTTTCCGGCTGCAAAATATCATCGCTTATATGGTTCAAAGGACTTACCGTCGCCTACATCTTTAGCGACGGAGAGAAAGAGCAGCTTGATTACTGGTGGTTCCTACAAAATGCTCACAATGCCCTCGAACGCACACCGAAATACCGTACGCTCTTCGCAAATTATTTACGCAGCGTTTTCGTTAACCCCCCACTCAGCTGGGGAGTGCCAGGCTGTGGTTAATGTGCTGTGCCGCATCACACTAACGGCTCAACGTTCTGCCTTGTCAGCCATGACCAAAGGAAGAGACAAGCTGCTGCAAGGATACTGTTTTCCTTGAGGCACTAGCGAAGCAGAATGCCTCCGTTGCAGATGCCCTTCAAAGGTGCTATTGGAGATTTCAGATAACGATGGCAAGGCTCCAAGTGGAACCAGTTACATTATTGAAGGACCTTTTAGTTAGAATTACATCAGTGGTTTATATTTTTATTTTTTTGATTACTCTTTTATGCCACCTTTGTTGTTGTAACACTTACTTGTAACACTTAGTTACTAGACTTCTCATTTGTACACGCTCCCTAAATGTAATCATATAAAAAAAAATGAAAAAGTGGCAACGGATAGCCCTAACCTTGATTCCCATACCTCCCCTGGTCTATAGGCAGCTCTCTGGGGTAGGTTTCCTCAGGAGCCAACGCCTGAAGTGGATCAGATTTTTTTTGTTATAGGATGACAAGTGGCGGTGGCACTTAGGATTTTTTATTTTTTTATTTTTTTAGTTCCATTTTCGTAAGGGGCTTTTTAAGGGAAAAAAGTGGTCCAAAAAGGGGGTAGCGTCTAAAAAAATAAAAATAAAAAAAGAAAAAACAAAAAATAGAAAAAAAGTATAAATAAAAAAAGGGGTGGCGTCAAAACAAAACAAAAAAAAAGATGGTAGAGCACTTGCCCGCGTAAGGCAAAGGTTCCGAGTTCGAGTCTCGGTCGGGCACACAGTTTTAATCTGCCAGGATGTTTCATATCAGCGCACACTCCGCTGCAGAGTGAAAATCTCATTCTGCAGACTTAAGGGGACGTTTTCTATCTTTGGCCCGAAAAAAGCATGTTCTTTGAGAATTTTTTTCTCGGGACATGTTATAGATATCAATGTCAAATTTGGTCAAAATGTCTATTGATATTTATTCTACAAACTGGAATTTTTTTGACCGGAAATGTCGAAGAGCAAAGGCGGAAATGCCGTCGGACCGAAACAAAATTTCGATGTAGACCTCCACGCGCGGTATGTCACAGGTCAGCCAGCTAGTCTGAAATCGCCGGCCGGAGTGGCCGTGCGGTTCTAGGCGCTACAGTCTGGAACCGGGCCACCGCTACGGTCGCAGGTTCGAATCCTGCCTCGGGCATGGATGTGTGTAATGTCCTTAGGTTAGTTAGGTTTAATTAGTTCTAAGTTCTAGAGGACTGATGACCTCAGAAGTTAAGTCGCATAGTGCTCAGAGCCATTTGAACCATTTTAGTCTGAAATCAAAATTGAGTTAATTTTAGCGAAGTATATAAGATTCTTTAGGAGTTGTACCTCGCTTAAGTTATTTGTACCATAGGAAACTAAATGGCGGCCATTTGAAAAAAATAGTGTTTTTTCATCGATTTTTCGACTTCGTCGGCCAAGTAAAAATATTTATAGTTGATTTATCGGAATAAAAATGGTAGACTCCCAGACAATTTAGTTAGCTTCGTCAGAAACAAAGAATCATGCCAATCGGTTCAGTAGATTTGAAGTTAACATACCGCGGTGTAAAAAAAAAGTCATTTCGAGAAAAACGCGTTTGAAGTTTTGACTACATATAAAATGCAATATTATGCAGCTTACGTACAATTTGCTATTCCGGCCCCACAAACTAGTCCTTCCTCTTCCTCAATGAGGGCGTTCTGCTCTATCTGGGCCATCCTGCGCTGCTCCAGAGCCGCTCGTACGGCCGGTGACAAGCGGGTTTCGGCCGCTTGGATCCGGTGGTCGTCCGAATGCTTGGCGAACTGCGTCGAATAGAGTCCCAGGGTGACGTCCACTGTTGTCATGGTCTTCAGAATTGCTGAAAACCCTTCGTTGAAGCTGCTCACTGCCAGGAAATTCGCAATCTCCACAGTCTTCGCACCAGAATGCAAATCCAAACACACGCGTTCAAAGTTTCATTTGAATTTTGTGGGTTTCCTCCCAAGCACCGGAACAATAACTCGTCCTCCGAAAGAAAAAACTGGTGCATGAAAAAGGCCGATTTCAGGTAGGTGCAAACGTTTCCGTTCCGTATTCGAAAAAACCGTTTGAGGGGCGGATTCTAAACACTTTTATGGATCCAGAAATGCAATTAAAAAAAATCAATTTTCTGAACCAAAAGATAGTAAACCTCCCCTTAACCCACGGTGGCGTGCGGCCGGTCAACAAACTTAGCCGTTTGGAAATGCGTCCACTCTCGGCCCGAAAGTCAATGATCATTCCATTTTGGACATCAGACAAAGAGCTCCGTTTCCGCATTACGACGACAGCACTGTTTACCGCGTCCCCCCGACATGTTTTGCATAAGCTCCACCTCTAGTGATGCCGCCTGCCGCCTGTGAGTGGTTATTGCACGTTGACGTCAAACATAAGCGGTGTATGTGTATACAAAGACGATGATTTGCTCAACAGGTGCAGAGGTTTCTGCAATTTTTTAAAACCTTGTTTATAGGTTATCCCGAAGTTAGAGCGGCCTCTTCGACTGCTGACCCATTGAGAGTCAGGCATTTTGCTGCCACATATCGGGCGGTCTGGTAGCGAGGCAAATGGGAATATTTGGAGCGGATTTCCATTTTCAGCAGTCACCTTATGACCAAGAGAAACTTACTGAAAACCTTGGTCAGAAGCAGAGCTTGTCCCGGCCAAAAAGAGTTCCTAGACAGTATAAAACTGCAATAACTCATCTGCATGCTAAGTCAAGTTAGTGATTTGCTCTGCATGTGCAGAATACCTACGACGCCCTGGGAAGGAGAAGGTTTTCGTGTCTTTTGGTATGTGTTCATTCTCCACCCGAAAGAGCGGGCTGTTCGACATCCGGCCCATTAACGAGTCCCTCTTCCGTTCAGCCAGTTGTCAATCAAGCTAACGGCGGAGCAGGTTGGGGAGCTCAGGTGGTTATAAGTGGGAGGGGCTTCACAGTTCTGGCATTCTCCTCACAACCAACGGAAATATCCCAAAAACCGTGGTCGGAACCGAGGGATCAGGGCCACATGAATATACGTCTGAAACATTATCTTCCGTTCATATTATTTGAGCGACAATTTAAATGGTTCAAATGGCTCTGAGCACTACAGGTCTTAACATCTGAGGTCACAAGCCCCCTAGAACTTAGAACTGCTTAAACCTAACTAAGGACATCACACACATCCATGCCCGAGGCAGGATTCGAACCTGCAGCCGTAGCGGTCGCGCGGTTCCAGACTGAAGCGCCTAGAACTGCTCGGCCACAGCGGCCGGCAGCCACAATTTAAAATGTTGTGTATGTGTAAAGTATATATACATTTGTAGGTGTATGTTGTTCTACTGAATAGAGTGTTGTGATGACTTTACTCTCTGCGACAGGACACTCTTTGGACTGCCTGCGAGCAGATTGTCTGTAAATTGCGACGTTTGTGCGAGGTAATGATTGTCTGTTGACACAAACGTATCAACAGATTGCGACTAGGCCTGACAAAAGGTACTGGGTGCCGGTTTTACAGTTAACAGTTTTTACAATAGGGCTACGCACAGCCTGTGCAGTTGGCACCACGCCCTTCCTCGCGCCAAACGGCGTCTGCCACAACATATCCGCCCCAACGTGTTGCGTGCACCGTCTGATACGGCCAGCGCACGGCATGTCTGCGAAAATAACTTTCCCAGAAGTCCAGCTATAATCTGTAATATTGTTCTCGGTGGCATTAGTGGCTTCTAAACCACAACTTTAGTCACTACTACTTCAGTACTACGTACAGAGAGAGCAAAATAAAACTCTCCCGGAAAATACAAGCGCGTGCACACACAGAGACATACAGACAGATACACGCTCAGACACACACAAACACACACACACACACACACACACACACACACACACACACACACACACACACACACACACACGCACACACACACACACACACAGTCGTTCAAACATACACACATCCAAAGAACATGCTAACGCACCACGAAGGAATTATGGTAATGGCATGGAAATCGGTAAAATTCGATGATTTATTCAAGAGGAAGAGCTTCAAAAAAATGTGTGTAAAATCTTATGGGACTTAACTGCTAAGGCCATCAGTCCCTAAGATTACACAGTACTTAACTTAAATTATCAAACACACACATCCATGCCCGAGGGAGGGCTCAAACCACCGCCGGGACCAGCCGCACAAAAGAGCTTCACAAATTGAGCAAGTCAATAGCGCGTTGGACCACCTCTGGACCTTATGCAAGCAGTTATTCGGCTTGGCATTCATTGACAGTGTTGTTGGATGTCCTCCTTAGGGATATCGTGCAAATTATGTCCAATTGGCACGTTAGGTCTTTAAAACCCCGAGCTGGTTGGAAGGCCCTGCCCATAACGCTCCCAAAGCTCTGAACTGGTGAGAGATATGGCGACCTTGCTGTCCAGGATAGGGTTCAATGGTTCAAATGGCTCTGAGCACTATGGGACTTAACTTCTGAGGTCATCGGTCCCCTAGAACTTAGAACTACTTAAACCTAACTAACCTAAGGACATCACACACATCCATGCCCGAGGCAGGATTCGAACCTGCGACCGTAGCGGTCGCGCGGTTCCAGACTGTAGCGCCTAGAACCGCTCGGCTACCGCGACCGGCCCCAGGATAGGGTCTGGTAAGCACGAAGACAAGCAATAGAAACTCTAACTTTGCGCGGGTGGGCATTATCTTGCTGAAATGTAAGCCTGGGATGGCCTGCCATGAAGGACAAAAAAATGGACTACAGATGTGGGATCCCAATTGGTCATAAGTGGGAGGGGCTTCACACTTCTGGTATTCTGCTCACAACTAACGGAAACCTCCCAAAAACAGTGGTCGGAATCGAGGGATCAGGACCACATGAATACAGTCCTACCGAAGGGTTGACGTACTGCTGCGCTGTAAGGCTGCCGCGGATGACAACCAAAGGGGCCGTGATATGAACTGAAATGCCACCCCAAACCATCACTCATGGCTGTCTGGCCATCTGGCGGGTGACAGTCAGATTGGTATCGCAGTGTTGTCCGGGCAGTCTCCAGACACGGCTTCCCCTCGTAATCTCATTGTGTGGAGTAGAACTGCCTTCAGTGATGGGTCCCGGTACGAACTGAGCCACGACGACTACCGAAGACGTGTCTGGACACGCCCCAGACAGCAACTGGATACCAATCTGACTGTCGTCAGCGATGTGAACCGACAACTAGCAATGATGATATGAGGTGCCATTTCTTTTCATAGTAGGACTCTTTGGTCGTCATTCCGTGGCACCATAACAGTACAGCGGGACGTTCACTCTATCCTACGTCCAGATTTGTCGCCCTTCATGTCTAACCTACACTACTGCCCATTAAAATTGCTACACCACGAAGATGACGTGCTACAGACGCGAAATTTAACCGACAGGAAGAAGATGCTGTCATATGCAAATGATTAGCTATTCACAGCATTCACACAAGGTTGGCGCCGGTGGCGAAACCTACAACGTGCTGACATGAGGAAAGTTTCCAGCCGATTTCTCGTACACAAACAGTAGTTGACCGGCGTTGCCTGGTCAAACGTTGTTGTGAAGCCTCGTGTAAGGAAGAGAAATGCGTACCATCACGTTTCCGACATTGATAAAGGTCGGATTGTAGCTTATCCCGATTGCGGTTTATCGTATCGCGACATTGCTGCTCGCGATGGTCGAGATCCAATGACTGTTAGCAGAATTTGGAATCGGTAGGTTGAGGAGGGTAATACGGAACGCCGTGCTGGATCCCAACGGCCTCGTATCACTAGGAGTCGAGATGACAGGCATCTCATCCGTATGGCTGTAACGGATCGTGCAGCCACGTCTCGAACCCTGAGTCGAGACATGGGGACGTTTGCAAGACAACAACCACCTGCACGACACAGTTCGACGACGTTTGCAGCAGCATGGAATATCAGGTCGGAGACCATGGCTGCATCACTCAACGACGAACCTGGGTGCACGAATGGCAAAACGTCATTTTTTCGGATGAATCCAGGTTCTGTTTACAGCATCATGATGGTCGCATACGTGTTTGGCGACATCGCGGTGAACGCACAATGGAAGCGTATATTCGTCACCGCCATACAGGCGTATCACCCGGCGTTATAGTATGGGCTGCCATTGTTTACACGTCTCGGCCACCTCTTTTTCGCATTGACGGCACTCTGAACAGTGGACGTTACATTTCAGATGTGTTACGACCCGTGGCTCTACGCTTCATTCGATCCCTGCGAAACCCTACATTTCAGCAAGATAATGCACGACCGCATGTTGCAGGTCCTGTACGGGCTTTTCTCGATGCAGAAAATGTTCGACTACTGCCCAGGCCAGCACATTCTCCAGATCTCTCACCAATTGAAAACGTCTGGTCAATGGTGACCGAGCAACTGGCTCGTCACAATACGCCAGTCACTACTCTTGATGAACTGTGGTAACGTGTTGAAGCTGCATGGGCAGCTGTACCTGTACACGCCATCCAAGCTCTGTTTGACTCAATGCCCAGGCGTATGAAGACCGTTATTACGACCAGAGGTGGTTGTTCTGGGTACTGATTTCTCAGGATCTATGAACCCAAAATGCGTGAAAATGTAATCACATGTCGGTTCTAGTATAATATATTTGTCCAATGAATATCCGTTTATCATCTGCATTTCTTCTTGGTGTAGAAATTTTAATAGCCAATAGTGTATTTCAGCAAGATAATGCCCGCCCGCACACGGCGAGAACTTTGACTGTTTGTCTTCGTGCGTGCCAAACCCTACCTTGGCCAGCAAGGTCGCAACGTCTGTCGCCAGTTGAGAACGTTTGGAGCATTATGGGGAGGGTCCTCCAACTAGTTCGGGATTCTGATGTTCTGAAGTGCCAATTGGACAGAGTTTGGCACGATTTCCCCCAGGTGGACACAAACAACTCTATCAATGAAAGCCAAGCCGAATAAGTGCTTGCATAAGAGCCAGAGGAATGTCCAGCGCGTTATTGACTTTCCCAATTTGCGAAACTCTTGAATAAATCATCCAATTTTTACGAAACTGTAATAATTAGTTTTTCTGAACATGTACGTCACATATACCGATTTCCGTACCATTCCGCTAGTTTCTTCACAGTGCATCGTTGTTTTTTTCTTTCTGTCTTGGAGAGTATTTTCTATGAGACTACCGCGGGATGACCCTTGCTGGAAAGGTCCACCGTTGTCTGAAACGCAGCGCTGTGCTCGGTTTACCAATGTGACACACTCCTATCAGCTCTGCCTGAGGGGGAGAATCAATAGCGATTTTGGTGTTCTGGTGCAGCACTTCCAGTGTGTGAGGATGGTTACAGTATACGTGACCCCTCAATCTGCCCCACAGGTAAAAATCACAGGAGAACGAGCAGGCGATCGAGGTGGCCATGAGATTGCTCTGACTCTGCTGACTGTACCATACTCAGCGAACACCGCACGCTCTCGTGACAAGATTGTAAAGAGCTGCGTGCTGTTGCTCCGTCTTGCTGAAAATACCCACTCAGTTGTTAACTTATTTCAGTTGGCCCACACATGGATTAAACATACCAGTTAGCTTAATAGTTTGGCTAAAGAATTGTGTTCCTATGGTCAAGACTACACTACTGGCCATTCAAATTGCTACGCCAAGAAGAAGTGCGGATGGTAAAGGAGTATTCATTGGACAAATATATTATACTAGAACTGACATGTGATTACATTTTCACGCAATTTGGGTGCACAGATCCTGAGAAATCAGTACCCAGAACAACCACCTCTGGCCGTAATAACGGCCTTGATACTCCTGGGCATTGAGTCAAACAGAGCTTAGATGGCGTGTACAGGTACAGCTGCCCATGCAGCTTCAACAGGATACCACAGTTCATCAAGAGTAGTGACTGGCGTATTGTGACGAGCCAGTTGCTCGGCCACCATTGACCAGACGTTTTCAGTTGGTGAGAGATCTGGAGAATGTGCTGGCCAGGGCAGCAGTCGAACATTTTCTGTATCCAGAAAGGCCCGTACAGGACCTGCAACATGCGGTCGTGCATTATCCTGCTGAAATTTAGGGTTTCGCAGGGATCGAATGAAGGGTAGAACAACGGGTCGTAACACATCTGAAATGTAACGTCCACTGTTCAAAGTGCCGTCAATGCGAACAAGAGGCACCCCATACCATCACGTCGGGTGACATGCCAGTATGGCGATGACGAATACACGCTTCCAATGTGCGTTCACCGCGATGTTGCCAAACACGGATACGATCATCATGATGCTGTAAACAGAACCTGGATTCATCCGAAAAAATGACGTTTTGCCATTCGTGCACCCAGAATCGTCGTGGAGTACACCATCGCAGGCGCTCATGTCTGTGATGCAGTGTCAAGGGTATCCGCAGCCATGGTCTCCGAGCTGATAGTCCATGCCGCAGCAAACCTCGTCGAACTGTTCGTGCAGATGGTTGTTGTCTTGCAAACGTCCCCATCTGTTGACTCAGGGATCGAGACGTGGGTGCACGATCCGTTACAGCCATGCGGATAAGATGCCTGTCATCTCGACTGCTAGTGATACGAGGCCGTTGGAATCCAACACGGCGTTCCGTATTACCCTCCTGAATCCACCGATTCCATATTCAGCTAACAGTCATCGGATCTTGACCAACGCGAGCAGCAATAAACCGCAATCGCGATAGGCTATAATCCGACCTTTATCAATGTCGGAAACGTGATGGTACGCATTTCTCCTCCCTACACGAGGCACCGGAACAACATTCCACCAGACAACGCCGGTCAACTGCTGTTTGTGTATGAGAAATCGATTGGAAACTTTTCTCATGTCAGTACGTTGAAGGTGTCGCCACCGGCGCCAACCTTGTGTGAATGCACTGAAAAGCTAATCATTTGCTTATCACAGCATCTTCTTCCTATCGGTTAAATTTCGCGTCTGTAGCACGTCATCTTCGTGGCGTAGCAATTGTAATGGTCAGTAGTGTAGATTATGCAGCGGCTTTCAAAGTATTGTTGGGGATATTATGGTGTATAATGAGACATATTTTGTGAGTTTTTGACACCCTTCCTAGCCGAGTCAGTGCATGCATGCATCAAGGCAACGGGGGTGCAATGTAATACTGACAATTGGGCTCATACTGTCTAGTTCTTTGTAAATTTCACTCGATTTAGTTATCATTCCAATAGCGTAAAATGCCGTCTCAAGACGTGAAGTTTCATTTCATTCCCTCTTTTCTTTCTGGATGTTTCACTTGTTTTATCGAACAGTGTATTATGAACAGTAACGGTCCTGTAACGCTCCCTACTTCCACGTCTGTTCTTTATGCCCGTCTATTTCTCCACTGAGTGCCAGCTTTTCAGTAAAGGTGCGTCCACACGATGCCCTTTTTGATGTTCAACTTTACGCATGCGCATGAACTTCCAACAGCGCAATTACGCATGCGCATTTGTGAATATGTAATTTCCTGGAAGTGGAGGCCTGGAGGCCGTGCTTAAAGCGCATTGCTTCCGGGGGATCTTTGCGCTTTTTAGCAGACCACAGGCAGCGGGGACCCATGTGTGTTTGACTTTTTAGTGTGTTGAGGTTATGCCGTAAAACGATTTATGTTCAATAATGTCTGTTTAGTCTAAAGAAAGCACGCTTAAATTTATAGATGATTTCAAATAACGGAAAGTCTATGGAATGCCGCTTCTAAAGATTACTTGAATAAAAATTTGAGATGTGATGCATTGAGCGTTAAGTATTAGATCAAAATTTTCAGATTATTACCATAAAGAACAAGAAGCCCCAAGTTTCGAAGCAGTAAATCAACGAAGAGAAAGCCAGACCTTAAGAAAAGTGTAGTACGTGAAAACTGAGGACGAATATTCAAGCCGGCCGTGGTGACCGAGCGGTTCTAGGCGCTTCAGTCCGGAACCGCGCGACTGCTACGGTCGCAGGTTCGAATCCTGCCTCAGGCATGGATGTGTGTGATGTCCTTAGGATAGTTAGGTTTAAGTAGTTCTAAGTTATAGGGGACTGATGACCTCACATGTTAAGCCCCGTAGTGAGTGCTCAGAGCCATTTGAACGAATATTCATGCTGTGGCTGCCCGTCATCTCAACAAAAGAAATCTGAGGTACGTGCCGCTCCTCAACAAACTACTAGAAATAGAAACGAATGACACCGACGATGCAAAAAATACAAAACTGGAAAACACAAACTCCCTTCCAGTGGAATCTGGGGTTTACGAAATTCCCAAGCTGGTCGAGTCTGAGGATCTCAATTTACATATTATCTTTCATGATTAAAGTCGCGTTACCAACATTTTTTATAAAATAAAATATAAATGACGCATTGAAAAGTAATTAGCCGTGCGGGATTAGCCTAGCGGTCTTGGGCGCTGCAGTCTTGGACTGTGCGGCTGGTCCCTGCGGAGGTTCGAGTCCTCCCTCGGGCATGGGTGTGTGTGTTTGTCCTTAGGATAATTTAGGTTAAGTAGTGTGTAAGCTTAGGGACTGACGACCTTAGCAGTCCCATAAGATTTCACACACATTTGAACATTTTTGAAAAGTAATTAACCTTTAGGTAGTGACGAACGACCTCCCTTAAATATTTCTGATATTCAGGAATAATCACTGAAATTCTTTGTTTTGGGATACGAAATAAATTGTTCAGACTGGTATATGTATAAGTTGCCGGTTACTAGCTAACGAAATGCTCTTGTGAGCCTTATCGCTGCTGTTTCTCAAGCAGAATATGTAAAATCTCGCTGTTACCTCCTTCTGAAATTTGCAGACAAAACGTTGTCACTTTGTATTTTTCGTACCTCTGTTATTTAGATACTTCTTTACCTACAGTCGCTTTTGCGTTTTCTTTTTCCTTCACCTTTTCAACGCAGCACAAGCTCCCACGCAAAGAAGGGAATCCACTGCGTACTGCTTGCGCAATGAGGCAACGTGTGGACACGAGAACGCCTAAGCGTGCATGCGCTCTTTCCACAAACCTTCGTGCGTGCCATTTTATTCCCGCGCGTCTGCGATTGCGCACAAGGAAGGAGGCATCGTGCAGACAGACCTTAATAGACGCACGCAGCTGGTGCAGAGCAGAGTGGATTTGCAGCGCAGTGTGTGCGACGCGAGCCTTGTGACTGCGTTATCTGCTGAGCAAACAAAGCGGCGAGGGGCGCAGCTGTCACCAGGGAACCTCAAACACCTGCCGCCGCGTCAGAGCCTCCAGCAGTGTGGGCTGGGCGAGCAGAAGGGAAGCGAATTGTAACCGTGTGAGACCCTATTCTGCTTTGGTTCTCGTGGAGTCGCCACAGGAAGTCTCCTGCCGAGACAGTACTCTCCAGCGGAAATTTGTTGTAAGTTCTATGGGACCAAACTGCTGAGGTCATCGGTCCCTAGACTTATACACTACTTAATCTAACTTAAACTAACTTAGCATAAGAGCAACACACACACCCATGCCCAAGGGAGGACTCAAACCTTGCGCTATTCGTCCACGAGACTCAGAGGGCCACAGACACGAGTTCCCAGGTAGATGGCGTGTTTCTTGACTTCCGCAAGGCGTTCGATACACTTCCCCACAGTCGTTTAATGAACAAAGTAAGAGCATATGGACTATCAGACCAATTGTGTGATTGGATTGAAGAGTTCCTAGATAACAGAACGCAGCATGTCATTCTCAATGGAGAGAAGTCTTCCGAAGTAAGAGTGATTTTAGGTGTGCCGCAGGGGAGTGTCGTAGGACCGTTGCTATTCACAATATACATAAATGACCTTGTGGACGACATCGGAAGATCACTGAGGCTCTTTGCGGATGATGCTGTGGTATATCGAGAGGTTGTAACAATGGAAAATATTGTGAAATGCAGCAGGATCTGCAGCGAATTGACGCATGGTGCAGGGAATGGCAATTGAATCTCAATGTAGACAAGTGTATTGTGCTGCGAATACATAGAAAGAAAGATCCCTTACCATTTAGCTACAATATAGCAGGTCAGCAACTAGAAGCAGTTAATTCCATAAATCATCTGGGAGTACGCATTAGGAGTGATTTAAAATGGAATGATCATATAAAGTTGATCGTCGGTAAAGCAGATGCCAGACTGAGATTCATTGGAAGAATCCTAAGGAAATGCAATCCGAAAACAAAGGAAGTAGGTTACAGTACGCTTGTTCGCCCACTGCTTGAATACTGCTCAGCAGTGTGGGATCCGCACCAGATAGGATTGATAGAAGAGATAGAGAAGATCCAACGGAAAGCAGCGCGCTTCGTTACAGGATCATTTAGTAATCGCGAAAGCGTTACGGAGATGATAGATAAACTCCAGTGGAAGACTCTGCAGGAGAGACGCTCAGTAGCTCGGTACGGGCTTTTGTTGAAGTTTCGAGAACATACCTTCACCGAGGAGTCAAGCAGTATATAGCTCCGTCCTACGTATATCTCGCGAAGAGACCATGAGGATACAATCAGAGAGATTAGAACCCACACAGAGGCATACCGACAATCCTTCTTTCCACGAACAATACGAGACTGGAATAGAAGGGAGAACCGATAGAGGTACTCAAGGTACCCTCCGCCACACACCGTCAGGTGGCCTGCGGAGTATGGATGTAGATGTAGATGTAGATGTAGACGGGGGGAGCCGCGCGAACCGTGGCAAGGCGCACAGACCGCACGGGTGCCCTGCGCGGCCTCCAGCGTTGGCCTCTCACTCATACGGGCTGATTCTGATATTAAAAAGAAAGAAACCCGAAACGACTTAGATTTCGCTGAGACAAGTAATCTAATGCAAGGTACATGGGGCCGCAAATGTCGGGAAATACCCCAGAAGTGAATGACAAGTGTTGAACATGTGACGCCACCAGATGATGTACCTCGCCGCACGTACAGCGACTGGGCTTGCCGACATACTCGTCTGTAGGGGGCAGTGCTACACGTCGGTCCACTAGGCTACTCGGTATTCGAACACCTTTGAAATGTGATCTGAAGTCAAAAAATTACTGTCCTCGCTGCAGCCAAGCAAAAACAGTTGTTATATTGTGTTTCTTTCCTTTTGTACCTTCTTTTTTTTTGTTTACAGACTTTATTTAGTAAAGAACAGTTAGATCATTTACTGGTAGCGGTGCAGTTCGGAAGCTTATACTTATTTACTTGTGACGCAATACGGTAACATTTTATTGTACTGTACTCTGCAGTCATCCAGAGGAGACCGCAAAACCGCTAAATAAAATAATAACTCTTACTTTAGTATAAACACATACGAGGGGCGTTTGAAAAGTCCGTGTAAAGTCCGAGAGATGGCACCACCGGCATGTATAGAGGTCATGTTTTGATAGTAGCAACTTTGGAAAGAACGCACACCAAGTTCCAGCCATATTGGTCTATTTCTTTGTGTTTGGCATTCGTGTGAATCAAGGAAGTCGAGTGGTTGTCAAAAAATGGACGAAAAAGAATTTCGTGCAGTGATTAAACATTACTTTATGAAACGCAAAACACCTCAGGAGACTAAAGAGGAGCTTGATAAAGATTATGGCGACTCTGCACCTTCGATTAGAACAGTTTATAAGTGGTTTCAAAATTTTTGAAGTGGCGCTGAATTTTCTGGACGCCCTGTGTAGGTCACGACTCCAGAAATGATTGATAAAATCCATGATATGGTGATGGATGACAGAAGACGTAAGGTGCGTGAGATTGATAGTGCTGTGGGCATCTCGAATGAACGGGTACATAATATTTTGCATTAGCATTTGGACATGAGAAAGCTATCCGCAAAATGGGTTCCGCGATTGCTCACGCTTGACCAAAAACGGACTCGTGTGAAGTGTTTCAAGGATGGTTTGCAGCTGTTCAGGATTAATCCGCAGGACTTTAAGCGTCGTTTCGTCACTGTGGATGAAACATGGATACATTACTATACTCCTGACCCCAAACAACAATCTAAACAATGGGTTACCAAGGGAGAATCTGCACCAAAAAAGGCGAAGACAATTCCTTCGGCCGGAAAGCTTATGGCGACTGTCTTTTGGTATTCGCAAGGGATAATCCTTATCGACTATCTCGAAAAGGGTTAAATTATTACAGGTGCATATTATTCATCGTTACTGGACCGTTTGAAAACCGAGCTGCTAGAAAAACGCCGGCGATTGGACCGCAAAAAAGCCCTTTTCCATCACGACAATGCACCAGCACACGCCTCAGCAGTTGTGGTCACAAAATTAATGGAAATAGGATTCCAACTCGTTTAACATCCCCCCCCCTGTTCTCCAGACATAGCTCCCTCAGACTACTAATTGTTCCCCAATTTGAAGAAATGGCTGGCGGGGCAAAATTTTATTCAAACGAGAAGGTGATTGCAGCAACTAATAGCTGTTTTGCAGACTTAGACAATTCCTATTATTCGGAAGGGATCAACAAATTAGAACAGCGTCGGACGAAGTGTATAAGTCCAAAAGGAGACTATGTCGATAAATAAAAAAGTTTACCCCAAACACGTAAGTAGTGTTTATTTTTGCACGGACTTTCAAACGCCCCTCGTATCTGTCTAATGCAGTGCAGAAGAGTATTGCCTGAAAGACTCGAACCCTGAGCCCCATGTGCTCAAGTCGCACAAGTGGGCCCGGAGCCACACCGATGTAAGTACTTGACTTGGGTTGGGGTGATCAGATGCGCCAGATCGACAGACTCCGCCGCTGCACGTATAGCGATGTACGTCATCTGGTAAGGTCACACGTTCAACTTTTGTCGTCCACTTTCGGGGTGTTTCCCGACATTTGCGGCCCCATGAGTCCTATATTAAATTACTTCTTTCAGCTTCATCTACGTCGCTTCAGGGGTTTTTAAACGTTAATAAGATTCACCCTGAATGTTATCTTGCATTTATCGTGAAAAGTACCAATCGACTGGAGAAAACGGCAGGCGTCCTACAAGTCATAGATGAAGCTAGTTAGTTAGTTAGTTACGTTTTCCATTGATCAATAGCACGGAAAACCGTTATGATGTGGAACGTGTCAAATGCACAAGAAATGCGCACAGGAAACAAGTTTTTTTGTTTACATCGTAGTGTTATACCTAAATATTTCTATTATATATCCCATTCCCTTAAATGGCACAAAATGCATATATTATATCTCCAGATTTATTTACTCATATTCAAGAATTCATCTATGGTATAGAAGGAGTTGTCAAGGAGATATGATTTCAATTTGTTTTTGAAACTTTTACTGCTGTCTGTCAGACATTTTATTTCATCTGGTAATTTATCAAAAAGTTTTATAGCAGCATATTTTACCCCTTTCTGCGCCAAATATAGGTTAAGTAAAGGATAGCGTAGGTCTTTCTTTTTTCTGGTATTGTAATCATGAATGTAGCTGTTGATTTTAAGCTGGTCCATGTTGTTGAGAGAAATTTCATTAATGAGTAAGTGTACTGTGAAGCAGTTGTAAGAATTCCTAACCTTTTAAACAGATGCCTACAAGATGTGCGACTATGAACCGCACACATTATTCTAACTACTTTCTTTTGAGCAGTGAATACCTTTTGCCTAAGTGTTGAGTTGCCCCAGAATATTATTCCGTATGACATCAGAGAGTAGAAGTATGCAAAGTATGTTAGCTTACTAATTTCTACACCCTCAAAATTGGCAGTTATTCTGATTCCAAAAGTTGCTGAACCTAGTCGCTTTAGGAGATCCGAAATATGAATTTTCCAATTAAGATTCTCATCTATATGTACACCCAAAAACTTAGTATGCTGTACCCTGGCTACTGACTTCTTTTGATGTGTTATGTTTATTGAAGGAATTATACTTTTTGCAGCAGAAAATTGGATGTAATGTGTTTTTTCAAAGTTCAGAGCAAGCCCATTCGCAGAAAACCAATTAATAACTCTTCCAAAGACCTTATTTGAATCATTTTCTATCGGACTTTCTTTTACTGGATTAATAATTATGCTTGTATCACCAGCAAACAGTGTCAGTTCAGCATCCTGTTTCACATAAGAAGGGAGGTCGTTCACATATATCAGGAACAGAAGGGGACCCATGATCGAACCTTGTGAAACACCTAATGTTATTTCACGCCAGTTAGATGAACTGCCAAACTCCTTTGAATCACTTGAAGTATATAAAGAGACTTTTTGCTTCCTGTTCTGTAGATATGAGTTAAACCACTCATATGCTGTTCCATTTATACCATAGAATTGTAATTTCTCAAACGTAATGTCATGGTTCACACAATCAAATGCTTTGAATAAGTCACAGAATATTCCTACTGGTGACATTTTACTATTTAAAGACTCTATTATGTGGACAGTGAAACTGCATATTGCTGTCTCAGTGGAACAGCATTTCTGAAATCCGAACTGTGATTTACTAAGTATCCCATGGCTAACCACTCTTGAGTACATTACTTTCTCAAAGATTTTTGAATATGCTGTAAACAAGAATACTGGCCGGTAATTATAGACATCTGTGGTTTCCCCCTTTTTGTAGAGAGGCCTGATAATGGCATATTTTAACCTGTCTGGAAAAATACCCTGAGTCAGTGATGCATTACAATGTGACTCAAAACATCAGCTGTAATTGATCCACAGTGTTTTAATAACTTGTTAGAGATGTCATCTACTCCAGCAGAACATTTATTTTTCAAAGATTTAATAATTTTCCTTATTTAACAAGAGATTGTTAGATGAAACTTAATCTGACTACAATTTTTAAAAACTGACTCTTCCATGTACTGCCCGGCTTTTTCTTTGGAACTGTTCTCACCAATTTTTTATCCTACTCTTAAGAAGTGATTGTTAAATACATTGGCTACCTGTGTACTTTTGGTTAAGATTGTCTCATTTTCTTTAGCAGTAACACTACCTGCCCCAGTGGTTGCTTTTCCTGTCTCCCTTCTGACAACATTCCATATTGATTTTATTTTATTGCTGGAGTTGTTAACAACAGGCAGATTCGATATTCCTAGAATTCCGGAAAATGTTTGAACTGTGCCACATTGCAGACAGTTAACGAAGATCCGAGCATGCGAAATACGTTCTCAGGTACGCTAGTGGTTCGAAGACTAACTAACAGAAATGATAAAGTTCCTCTGGACGACGAGTGTTGTTAAGAGAAAAACATATCGTCAGGAGTGCCCCTGGAAAGTGTGACACGACCGCTCTTGCTCTCGATATAGACGGGGCGGGAAACAATGGGGAAATATGAAAAACAAAACACATTACCATGCCTGATACGGAATAGGCACGTCGTTGCCTTTCAAAACAGCTTCCAGTCGACTCGGAATGGATAAACAAAGGTCCTGTGTGCTTTTCAAGGGAATCTTACACCATACTTTCTGTGGTGTCACCGCCAGACACCACACTTGCTAGGTGGTAGCCTTTAAATCGGGCGCGGTCCGTTAGTATACGTCGGACCCGCGTGTCGCCACTGTCAGTGATTGCAGACCGAGCGCCGCCACACGGCAGGTCTAGAGAGACTTCCTAGCACTCGCCCCAGTTGTACAGCCGACTTTGCTAGCGACGGTTCACTGACAAATTACGCTCTCATTTGCCGAGACGATAGTTAGCATAGCCTTCAGCTACGTCATTTGCTACGACCTAGCAAGGCGCCATTATCAATTGCTATTTATCTTGTGATGCATGTGCCGTCAGACCGATGTTCACCAATTATGGATTAAAGTTAAGTATTCCAGAAGCTACGTACTATTTTTGCTACTATAAGACCTTGTCCTGTTCCAGACCTCACGCCATCCTGCGTGAGCTTAAACGCGTGCCTTTCGGCTTCACCTCGTAGTGGCTTGGCTGTCTTGCCAAGTCACAACACTTTCTGCAAAACAGTGGCAACTTCAGGTGACTATAATGGACGTGGATAGCGAACACGACCCCTCTGTTCAAAGTGGACTACAAATGGCCAATAATATTAATGTCTGGTTATTTTGGTAGGTATAGGAGAAGCGACGATTCGTCCGTGTTCACAAAACTGAAGCCCAATCCACGAACGATGGCAGTTTGCGCAAGTCGAGGCACTGACGGGAATTACATTATTGACAATTCCAAGCGACAGCTGGGGTAAGCGCATGCTCGTGCTTTCCGCTTGAAGAAGGGGTGTATCCTGTAAATGATGTCTCTCGCTTACTTATGCAGAATTTATCAAAAAATGGTTCAAATGGCTCTGAGCACTATGGGGCTTAACATCTGAGGTCATTAGTCCCTTAGAACTTAGAACTACTTAAACCTAACTAACCCAAGGACGTCACACACATCCATGCCCGAGGCAGGATTCGAACCTGCCACCGTAGCGCTAGCGAGGTTCCAGACTGTAGCGCCTATAACAGCTCGGCCACCCCGGCCGGCCATGCAAGTACAAATACAGGGTGTTTCAAAAAGAGCATTCCAATTTCACAACTCTTTACCTTCTACATGAATCAAGATAGAAACTGGGCGTTAATTTTAATTTACGCGTCGAAACTAGAAGTATACCTGAAATGTATTTGCAGTTGTGAATATGGACAACCGTCAGCTGTATAATGGAATGACCTAATGAAAATCTGTGTACCGAACCGAAACTCGAACTCGGGACCTTTGCCTTTCGCGGGCAAGTGCTCTACCAACTGAGCTACTCATGCACGACTCACGCCCCCTCCTGACAGCTTTACTTCTGCCAGTACCTCGTCTCCTACTTTCCAAACTTTACAGAAGTTTCATATCAGCGCACACTCCGCTGCAGAGTGAAAATCTCATTCTGGAAACATCCCCCAGGCTATGGCTAAGCCATGTCTCCGCAATATCCTTTCTTTCAGGAGTGCTAGTTCTGTAAGGTGTGCAGGAGAGATTCTGTAAAGTTTGGAAGGTAGGAGACGAGATACTGCCAGAAGTAAAGTTGTGAGGACGGGGCGTCAGTCGTGCTCGGGTAACTCAGATCGTAGAGCACTTGCCGGCGAAAGGCAAAGGTCCCGAGTTCGAGTCTCGGTCCGGCACACAGTTTTAATCTGCCAGGAAGTTTCATATCAGCGCACACTCCGCTGCAGAGTGAAAATCTCATTCTGGATTTCAGAAGCTTCTATTCTCTTCTTGTCTTAACTGCTTGTCGTCTACGTTTAGCTTTTGTGCAAGGCTACACTCCAGACGGAGACCTTCAGAAATGGGTTCCTAACATTTAAATTCACACTTAAGGGAAAGAGTCATGGGATACCGCCTAATATAGTGTCGTACCTTTTTTATCCGGCGCAGTGCAGCAACTCGACTCAACAAGTCGTTGGAAGTCCCTTGCAGAAATATTGAGCCATGCTGTCTCTACAGCCGTTCACAATTGCGAAAATGTTACCGATACACGGTTTTGTGCACAGACTGATCTCTCGATGATATCCCATAAATATTCAATGGGATTCATGTCAAGCGATCTGAGTGGCCAACTCATTCGCTCGAACTGTCCAGAGTGTTCTTCAAACCAATCCGAACAATTGTGTCCCAGTGACATGGCGGATTGTCAGCCACAAGAATTCCATCTTTGTTTGGCAACATGAAGTCCACGAATACCTGCAAATGGCCTCCAAGTAACTGAACATAACAATTTACAGTGAGTGATGGGTCCCATGTAATGTAAACACAGCCCACACCATTATGGAGTCACCACCATCTCGAACAGTGCCTTTTGACAACTTGGGTTCATGGCTTCGCGAGGTCTGCGCAACACTCGAACCTTACCATCAGCTCTTAGGCCCGTTTCACAGTGGGACACTGGTGACGGTCACCAGCGACGGTCACCAACAGAGAGACATTCGTTTGAACTGGAGCATTCACACCGGGACACTACATCGCTTCACCGGGCCACTGTGACGCAGCGGTGACTCACCCTCGCCACATGTGACGGACAAGGTCACTGCGTTCACAGCAGTCATCGCCGGACATGCAATAGTTTGAACTGGAGTGTTCACACTGGGACACAGATCACAGACACAGCGCTGCAGATTTGCCATCAGACGAGCAGTCATTTCTTAGACAGTGCCGCGAAACATTCATTATACAGGGTGATTCAAAAAGAATACCACAACTTTAAAAATGTGTATTTAATGAAAGAAACATAATATAACCTTCTGTTATACATCATTACAAAGAGTATTTAAAAAGTTTTTTTTTCACTCAAAAACAAGTTCAGAGATGTTCAATATGGCCCCCTCCAGACACTCGAGCAATATCAACCCGATACTCCAACTCGTTCCACACTCTCTGTAGCATATCAGGCATAACAGTTTGGATAGCTGCTGTTATTTCTCGTTTCAAATCATCAATGGTGGCTGGGAGAGGTGGCCGAAACACCATATCCTTAACATACCCCCATAAGAAAAAATCGCAGGGGGTAAGATCAGGGCTTCTTGGAAGCCAGTGATGAAGTGCTCTGTCACGGGCTGCCTGGCGGCCGATCCATCGCCTCAGGTAGTTGACGTTCAGGTAGTTACGGACAGGTAAGTGCCAATGTGGTGGCGCTCCATCCTCTCTGCTAGCTCTGCGAGTCGATTTTCCTGGGCTGCGAACAAATGCTTGGTGGATGCGTGCTACATTTTCATCACTCGTTCTCGGCCGTCCAGAACTTTTCCCTTTGCACAAACACCCATTCTCTGTAAACTGTTTATACCATCGTTTAATACACCACCTATCAGGAGGTTTAACACCATACTTTGTTCGAAATGCACGCTGAACAACTGTCGTCGATTCACTTCTGCCGTACTCAATAACACAAAAAGCTTTCTGTTGAGCGGTCGCCATCTTAGCATCAACTGACGCTGACGCCTAGTCAACAGCGCCTCAAGCGAACAAATATACAACTAAATGAAACTTTATAGGTCCCTTAATTCGCCGACAGATAGTGCTTAGCTCTGCCTTTTGTCGTTGCAGAGTTTTAAATTCCTAAAGTTGTGGTATTCTTTTCGAATCACCCTGTATATTATACCTTACACACTGTAGCCATGAGTTTAGATTTCATTAACACGGAAGATTTTATAAGTGAAGTAGAAAGTCGTCCAGCTATCTGGGATGTCAAAAGCGATGAATATAGCAACAAAGTGATGGCTAGGAGGGTACCTTCAAGCACATTTGCATCCCTGGTCCCCTTTTCTTCTGCGCCTTTAGGCGTTCCGCCTTGTTGTTGTTGTTGTGGTCTTCAGTCCTGAGACTGGTTTGATGCTGCTCTCCGTGCTACCCTATCCTGTGCAAGCTTCTTCATCTCCCAGTACTTACTGCAACCTACATCCTTCTGAATCTGCTTAGTGTATTTATCTCTTGGTCTCCCTCTACGATTTTTGCCCTCCACGCTGCCCTCCAATACTAAATTGGTGATCCCTTGATGCCTCAGAACATGTCCTACTAACCGGTCCCTTCTTTTTGTCAAGTTGTGCCACAAACTCCTCTTCTCCCCAATTCTATTCAATACTTCATCCTTGGTTGTGTGATCTACCCATCTAATCTTCAGCATTCTTCTGTAGCACCACATTTCGAAAGCTTCTATTCTCTTCTTGTCCAAACTATTTATCGTCCATGTTTCACTTCCATACATGGCTACACTCCATACAAATACTTTCAGGATTCCTGACACTTAAATCTATACTCGATGTTAACAAATTTCTCTTCTTCAGAAATGATTTCCTTGTCATTGCCAGTCTACATTTTATATCTTCTCTACTTCGACCATCATCAGTTATTTTGCTCCCCAAATAGCAAAACTCCTTTACTACTTTAAGTGTCTCATTTCCTACTCTAATTCCCTCAGCATCACCCGACTTAATTCGACTACATTCCATTATCCTCGTTTTGCTTTTGTTGATGTTCATCTTATATCCTCCTTTCAAGACACTGTCCATTCCGTTCAACTGCTCTTCCAAGTCGTTTGCTGTCTCTGACAGAATTAAAATGTCATCTGCGAACCTCAAAGTTTTTATTTGTCCGCAGCTCGTGGTCGTGCGGTAGCGTTCTCGACTCCCACGCCCGGGTTCCCGGGTTCGATTCCCGGCGGCGTCAGGGATTTTCTCTGCCTCGTGATGACTGGGTGTTGTGTGATGTCCTTAGGTTAGTTAGGTTCTAGGGGACTGTTTCCTTTCCGCCAAAAATAGAGTTAAAATATTATTCTTCATTACAATTATTTACGCATATGTGGATACTACAATAATGAATTTTATTTATTTATTATAATATTATTGAAGTACAAGTTCCTGACACTACAATTTTAATTGTAAGTTCAGTGAATACAATAATGTGACTTCTTACAGTTAACATCGTAATAATTGCACAATGCTCATCAAAAATACAATGCCAGATGAACAATGGGGCCTAACCACATTAACGTTCACGTAACATTTCTAGCAATTACATTTTTTTCAGCTGCCAAGCCACTTCACCTTCAGGGCTAACGAAGTAGTTTCCAAAGTCATCTCTGACACTGTTCGCAATTTTTCATGCACGGACTAAACGAGGTGACATGTCCTGCAATCCCTGAGTAGTTAACGTATCCTCAAACGACATAAAGAGTATAAAACAATCGTTTCTCCAGCCGATCATGAAGCAGTGGATGTACGTATAATAAAGGTTTTGTCTCCATTCTCCTCCTCCTTCTGCTTAGAAGTACCAACAAAAGTTCCCCCTCGCTCGAGCCCATTTCACTAACGAATCAGTTGGCAATACCTGCGGTGTCGGACACCGGTGATCCAGGAGTGTTCACCACAATTACCGAGGACCGTCATTGGCGACCGTCACCAGTGTCTCAGTATGAAACGGGCTCTACGAACTGAAATCGGGACTCATCTGACCAGCCCACGGTTTTCCAGTCGTCTAGGGTCCATCGAGCCCAGGAGGGGTGCTGCATGCAATGTCGTGCTGTTAGTATGGGCGCTCGCGACGGTCGTCTGCTGCCATAGACCATTAACGCCAAATTTCGCCGCACTGTTCTTAACTAATATGTTCCTCGTACGTCCAACGCTGATTTCTGCGACTGTTTCACGCAGTGTTGCTTGTCTGTTAGCACTGACAACTCTAAGCGTACACTGCTCTCGGTCGTTAAATGAACGCAGTCTGCCACTGCGTTGTCCACGGTGGGAGATAATGCTCGGCACGCCCTTGACTCTGTGGATGATGGAATATTGAATTCCTTACCGATTTCCCATATCCCAAGCGTCTAGTTCTAGCTACCATTCCGCGTTCTAAGTCTGTTAAGTCCGGTAGTGCGGCCATAATCACGTTGGGATCCTCTTCATATGACTCACCTGAGTACAAACGACAGCTCCACCAATGCGCTGCCCTTTTATACTTGTCTATGCAATACTACCGCCATCTGTTTATCTGCATATCACCTAGGTGTATTTTTGCTCTTATGCCACAGAGCATTTATTTGATTATTGGATTATCTTAAGGTAATAATTCTAACAGAAATAAAAAGTTGTAGCGCTGTCACAAGTTGAGTTAAGAAGTATCATTTTTAACCTTTGAGCGGAATAGTTTCGAACACCTATGTCCATTTTCAAACCATCCGTATTATGTGACAATATAGGCGAAAGCCTGTGTACAAAAACTGCTCCTGCAGTGATGATCAGAACGTCTCTCTGGCCAACTCAGCAACAGAAAACGGACCACTTAGGACAGACATTGGAGACGGTCAATGTTTGCACATAGTCTTTCGAGTATACAGGGTGGTCCATTGATCGTGACCGGGCCAAATATCTCACGAAATAAACGTCAAACGAAAAAACTACAAATGATAAGTTCACAAAGGTTCATGTGTCACATTGGAACAACCGAAATAAAATGTTCAATCGTACCTACGTTCTGTATTTTAATTTAAAAAACCTACCTGTTACCAATTGTTCGTCTAAAATTGTGAGCCATATGTTTCTAACTATTACAGCGCCATCTATCACAAAGCGAAAAAAGTGGTCCAACTAAAACATTCATATTTCTTTATGTACTACACGAATATGTAATAAAAATGGGGGTTCCTATTTTAAAAAACGCAGTTGATATCCGTTTGACCTATGGCAGCGCCATCTAGCGGGCCAACCATAGTGCCATCTGGTTTCCCCCTTCATTTAGACGAGTTTAGTTCTTTGTAGTTTTTTCGTTTGATGCTTATTTAGTGAGATATTTGGCCCGGTCACTATCATTGGACCACCCTGTATTGTAACACTTATTATGTAGATGGTTTGAAAATGGACATAGTTGTTCGATATTAGTCACCACCAAGAAATAGAAAAGGTACTTCTTAATGCTAGTTAGTTAGTTGCGCACATGTTCCAGATATCATTTTAAAGAATCCTTTGCCGGCCGGTGTGGCCGAGCGGTTCTAAGCGCTTCAGTCTGGAACCGCGCGACCGCTATGGTCGCAGGTTCGAAACCTGCCTCGGGCATGGATGTGTGTGATGTCCTTAGGTTAGTTAGGTTTAAGTAGTTCTAAGTTCTAGGGGACTGATGACCTCAGATGTTAAGTCCCATAGTGCTCAGAGCCATTTGAACCATTTGAAAGAATCCTTTATCGGAATCATGTGGAACGACTCAGTTTATTTCCTTGACAGTTTTTAAGCAGAAATTCGACAAATCGAGTAGAAGGAATAGTCTAAGAGGAATGATTTTAGTTAGATTTAGAACTTGCTTCATTGCCTGTTAGACGTTTTATTTTATTGGGCAAATGATCAAATATTTTTACTGCTACATATTAAACTCCTCTCCGAGCCACCGACAGCTTTGGCGATGGGTGATGAAGGTCATTTGTCCCTCCAGTGTTGCTGGTATGATTATCACTGTTCTTCTCAAATTTTGATGATTATTTATGACAAATCTCGTGAGCGGAAATATGAACTGTGACGCCGCAATTGAAATGCCTAGCCCCTTGAAGCGGTACGTGGGTGAACGCCATATGTTATTCTTCCTGCTCGCTGTTGTGCAATCAATACTTTTTCATATGTGGTGAATTACCTCAGAAAATTATTCCTTACGACATTATTGAGTGGAAATATGCAAAATATGTCAGGAGGTTGATATGTTTTTCCAAGATTAGCAATGACACGAAGAGCAAAAGTAGCTGAACTTAATTGTTTGAGAAGCTCAGTACTATGCTTCTTACAGTGCAAGTTTTCATCAGTATGTACAATTAAAAATTTGGAGCATTCTACGTTACTTACTGACTCCTGCTCATGTGCTATACACTATGTGATCAAAAGTATCCAGACACCCCCAAAAACATACGTTTTTCGTATTGGGTGCATTGCGCTGCCACCTACTGCCAGGTACTCCATATCAACTACCTCAGTAGTCTTTAAACATCGTGAGAGAGCAGAATGGGGCGCTCCGCGGAACTTACGGACGTCGAACGTGGTCAGGTGATTGGTTGTCACTTGTGTCATACGTCTGCATGCGAGATTTCCACACTCCTAAACATCCCTAGATCCACTGTTTCCGATATGATAGTGAAGTGGAAACGTGAAGGGGCACGCACAGCACAAAAGCGTACAGGCCGACGTCGTCTGTTGACTGATACGGACCGCCGACAGGTGAAGCGGGTCGTAATGTGTAGTAGGCAGACATCTATGCAGACCATGACACAGAAATTCCCAACCGCATCAGGATCCACTGCAAGTAGTATGGCAGTTAGGCGGGAGGTGAGAAAATTTGTATTTCATGGTCGAGCGGCTGCTCACAAGCCACACATCACGCCGGTAAATACCAAACGATGCCTCGCTTGGTGTAATGAGCGTAAACATTGGACGATTGGACAGTGGAAAATCCGATGGCAGGATGTGGGTATGGCGAATGCCCGTTGGACGTCATCTGTCAGCGTGTGCAGTGCCAACAGTAAAATTCGGAGGCAGTGGTGTTATGGTGTGGTCGTGTTTTTCACAGAGGGTGCTTGCACCCCTTGTTGTTTTGCGTGGTACTATCACAGTACAGGCCTGCACTGGTGTTTTAAGCACCTTCTTGCTTCCTACTGTTGAAAAGCAATTCGGGGATGGCGATTGCATCTTTCAACACGATCGAGCACCTGTTCATGATGCACAGCCTGTGACGGAGTGGTTACACGACAATAACATCCCTGTAATTGACTGGCCTGCACAGAGTCCTGACCTGAATCCTATAGAACACCTTTGGGATGTTTTGGAATGTCGACTTCGTGCCAGGCCTCACCAACCGACATCGATACCTCTGCCCAGTGCAGCACTCTGTAAAGAACGGGCTGCCATTCCCCAAGAAGCCTTCCAGCACCTGATTGAACGTATGCCTGCTAGAGTGGAATCTTTTCATCAAGGCTAGCGGTGGGCCAACACCGTATTGAATTCCAGCATTACCAATGAAGGGCGCCACGAACTTATAAGTCATTTTCGGCCAGTCATCCGGATACTTCTGGTCACATAGTGCATCAGTTGTTGGTATGACTCTATTTTTTGTACAGTACTGAATGTAATGTGTTCTTTCAAAAATTAGGGCAAGTCCATTTTCAGAGAACCACTAAGTATTTATTTCGATCATATCATCTGCTGCTTTCTCTATCACACGATTTATTATAACATTAATATCGTCTACATAAAGTACCAGTTTTGCTGCTTGAATGTTAAGTGGAAGGTCATTGACACATACGAGGTACGAGTGGACACAAAAACACTGTGGGACTCCCTTTGTGATTTTACCCCAGTAACTAAAATTTTCTACTTTTTCGACATTATTTGATTTATTCAGCACAACCTTTAACATTTTGTTTGCCAAGCATGATTCAAATCAGCTGTGTAAAAAGCCATCAGTTCCATAAAATTTGAGTTTTTGTGAAAGAGTATCACGATATACACAATCGAAGTCCTTGGAGAGATCACAAAAAATACCAGCTGGTGATTTATCTTTTGACAGATATTTATTTTTTTCAAGTTTATTATATTGGAAATAGAGAAATAAATGTAATTAACTCATCCGTAATTTCTGAGTGCAGTACAAACCGAAAACAGCTGAAAATCGTGGTGCAAAAAATTGTAAAAATTGATTTTCAGAATTAATGGCTAACTTCTGTATTAGGGTACCAAAATGATATACAGAATCGGGAAGTCTCTAAAAACGCTGATTCCGATGGTGAAATACTCCATGTGTGTCTTACATTGCAACGTCTCACGGAACACGCTGACCTACATACCTCAGAAAGTTCTGCAACTGGCGGAAAGCGTGCAGAACGAGAATGTGACAGTCTGAGAAACGACAGTTTTATCCGATCTGACGCCGGTTGCAGCAACGCTCATTAACATTTTGTCAGTCCCCTGACACCGCAGTGGCGCCGCGCGGCGCGCGCTGTAAGAGTTGTCCGTGAGCAATGTTCGGTCCGACCAACAGATGGCCACAGCGCAGCCTCGACGGCCTATGTCAGCCGCCACTCTACACGTCATGTGGAGGGGGCGGAAGCGCGCATCAGTGTTACTTCCTTTGATCATGTGCTTACGAAGCATACATTCGTTCGAACAGCAACAACTACATCACCCTGGCCTGATTAGTAAGAATGAGACTGTCTGACAACAGATGTAATTTAAACTGGACCTTACCTAACCTATACCTGATATTAATTTCGAAATGGAACACCTAACTGTGAATGAGCTTATTGTTATGACTGCCATGTAAAACTGGTCCTAAGAAATTTTCATGCCAACTGAAACTCGGTACTGCTCGAGGTGATGAACATAAAAATGCAGCGCAGCAGCCGACAAGCTATATAAACGAAAACCCTTACACAGTGCAGTGCAAGCACATGTCACTATGCTGAGCACATTAGGCTGCAGCTTTACATTTGTGCAATAGCGTTCCACTCAGGGCGATATTCTGACACACAGAGTCACAAAATAAAATTCGTGAGGAAATGGTGAAGAATGCTGCATTTACTTAAAACTTAAAGAGACTAGCATTCAAAAACTACTGGCTCTCGAAAATCTGATACCTTTCTTAACAATTAATCCGTCTTAGCAAATTTAATTTTTATTGCAAATATGACTCTGCCATTAAATTAAATGCTGGGAAGGTAAAGGAATTGTAAATCTCTAACTTCTGTGTGCAACCAATGTGAATAGATAACTTTCATTAATCATGTCTCAATAATCGAACTAACTGGCCTGGACCAATGAAGAAAAATGCTACTAAAACTTCCAGTTCTTCAAACACAACATAAATTACGCGCGCGCGAACAATGCAGCCACAACAGTACCTGAAGATCTTCACTCCTCAAGTTAATCTTTACCAAATCATATTCCCAAAATTCAACAACCCCTGTATCTTTATCTCTATGCCCTGCAAGCTATTTCTAGACCACGAAGTAGTCTGAGCAACACCCGACTCTCTCAATTGCGTCTCACAGCTTGCTACAACACAGCTACGACAATGCTATCGGCAATCAAAGATCAGCAAAAACGGTTCAGATGGCTCTAAGCACTATGGGACTTAACATCTGAGGTCATCAGTCCCCTAGACATAGAACTACTTAAACCTAACTAACCTAAGGACATCACACCCATCTATTCCCGAGGCAGGATTCGAACCTGCGACCGTAGCAGCAGCGCGGTTCCGGCCTGAAGAGCCTAGAACCGCTCGGCCACAGCGGCCAGCTTGTGCTCAGCACATTTGTTGCGTAACATATCGACTGTTGAAGATTACCGTTTGAAAAATGTCTGAGGTACAGATGTGAAGTATGACACATCAAATGAAAATATAGAGCAAAAATCACATTCCTTGGATACCAAAAACAGATTAGAAACCTAACATTTTAATGCTGAGTACTTTGTGCGATAATTATGTTTTACACAAGAAAAAGTTCCCTCAACATTGGCATACAGACTGGAATGGGAATACACAAGTCCTGATTACGAGGCCTACACCGTTGGTCCAGTGACCCGACTCGCCGAATGGTTGTAATCATCGGGAATTCGGCGACGGGCTAAGATTTACGTTGTTCTTCCCAGAAGCTACGGACTATCGGTCTGAAAGTGATCTGAGTGATTTATTTCAGTCATGAACATACGTGTGAAATTTTGTCCAAATTCGTGACCCACAATATTGTTGTACACGCGTTACGAGACACGATTTCACTTTTTCTTTTTATAAGTACAGATTTAAAGCTGTTTTATCAGATATATTCAAAATTATACCGGGATATGCCGACAGCCGTTCTTCCCGCGCACCATACGCCAAGGAAAGAGGAAAAGACAGAAGGGATAGTTGCACGCAAGTACCCTTTACCACACACTGTAACGTAGTTTGTGAAGTACGAAAGTAGATGAATTCCCCGTGCTTTCCCCATCATCATCACCATCCTTGCCGATTATCTCAACAAAAGGGAAGATATAATCCATTTTGACAGAATTCTAGACCTCCTTTTACGCTTTAGGGATTGTAACGAATATCCAAAACGTTAGGATGTTGCGAACCGTTTCGTAGACAGCTACTGGCGTAACCATAGATGTTTTTGTGTTTCATGGTGTTTGCTAAAGGTAAAGAACTAGTACGTTCTATTATGGATATAATGTAGTCATAAAAGGAAGTTGTAAAATACCATATAGTGTCGTAATATAGAACAATTAACTGTCTACTGAGTTGTTAAGGCAGCCGCGGCTGTATGACACTGCACAATTTTTTCAAAGGAAATTGTCTAGATCGCTTAGAATATTTCTTTATTTATAACGACGTTTCTGCTACTTAAAAACTCGTAAAACTATGTCGAGTGTCTGTTGCAGTCAAACCATTGCGTAAGCGGGGAGTCATCTTGAGAGGTCCCCTTAGAAAAATTAATGAATTACTGTGCTAATAAACCTCTTACATTATTTGCTTTTCAAATAGCTGAGCAAAACTGAACGTACTCAGGCATTACTCTCTTTACTTATTCTGATCAACACTAAACTGACACACAATATTTTTAGCGCAACGCAGTCTGACTTTCAATAATCCCTACAAAATAATGGCCCTGACTAACCTACACCTTTCATGAATCAGTTACCTCACAAAAATCTTCGTTACTCGAACTACTGCAATATCAGTTCATGACATCCAGTCTTACAAATTTACTGTCTCTGATGGGCGCACGTCCAGATCATCCGCTCTCAAAACTCCGCCATCTCTCTCCCCACATCCACCACTGCTGGCGGCTCACCTCCAATTGCGCAACGCTACGCGCTGTTAACAGGCAACTGCCCAACGCTACAATAGCGACTATTGCAAGAATGCCGACCAGCCTCAGACTGCACACAGCACAGCCAGTGATTTTCATACAGAGCGCTATGTGGCTTTACCATCATAAAAACCTAAACAGCCTACTTACAATCTCAGCTCAGACACAGGTTTCATTGAAATTTCCACTGAACTTCACTTTACGAGTTTGTAAATAAAGAAATGCTTATTAAGCGATCTTGACGCCTTAATTCGCAAAAATTCGCAGAGATCACAGGCTTATCTAGCAAATTTATTTCGTTTATTAATAAACATTATCAGAACAAAATATTTTGGATTTGAGGTCCGCCAGTTAGCAAAACACCGTTTTTCTCAGTACCCAAACATGTTTCGGCACCACTGTGCCATCGTCAGTGGGTTTTCGGTTTTATTTATTCTCTAATGTGAACATTTTTGTTACATGATTATAAAATTATGTGCATTTTTAGTACAAACAGATCATTTCTTATTGTAAATACCTTTACATTTGGTGAGCATGAATTTTCTGGACCACTTTTGTGTTAATTATTATAGGCAGCTTGTCATCTGCAACCAAACGACGTTGATGGGAAAGTTTTTTTTTTTTTTTTTTGCTGAGAATTAACCTATCTTCTAGAGTGTAGTTTAGTTTTTCGCGATGTTTTCGCGCCTATTTTCGTATTTACTTACGTTTTCGTGTGGCAAGTACTTCCATTCTCCGCATCATGCTGAGTGTTGTGATGCATACGTAGCTATAACAAGTATTTTCCGCAAATAACGTAGTAAAACGCTTTTCACTACGCCAGACCACTGTGTGATTGTGGTTTGTTATGTGTCCCAGCCCTGGCGGACCTCAAATCCAAAAAATTTTAACTGCAAACACGGCCGATACAAGCAGCTCAGCTGCAAATCAAAAAGATAGATTATTAGAACATATACAGTTTCGTTCTTGCCAATGATGAGAAGAAGGGAAAAAATAATGCAAAGGGAAATTTTGTATTTGTTTGAATAAAATCCTTCTTTGCAACTTGAACAAAACATTCCACATAATATGTGCCCAGTTTTTGTTGGTTACAGAGATGCAGTTAGTTATAGAAATAAATTTTCATTCCAAGTGGTGGTGTTCAAGCTACTATGATTTTTTAAAAATCGAATGTTCTTTTTTGTTTTGATTTCTGAGTTTTGGAGTTGTGCTTGAGTTTACATAGTTGAATTTCTCAGTTGTAGAAATGGTTCTGATATGTTGGTCAGTTCTGCTGCATCTTTTAAACATGTCGCACATATTTACAAATTCTAAGCCGATATGCCATTTGTGTACGGGTTTTGTAACGGAAACACTGCTGTTGCTTCTAGAAAGTACGGTAGGCGATTTCCTAACCGCAGACTACCAGATTCAAGGGTGTTTACCCGTGTTTCCACTAAGCTGCATGAGATTGATGCAGTCGTATTTCATCTGAAGATGCACATGAACAGAAAGTGGATAAGTAAAAGCATTACTGAGTTGGTGAAATTTAGTCCTTCAACAATGACACGCAGACTTTCCACACGTATGTACTCCTCATTAATGACTATGCCTCTGTCCTTATGACTTACAGCGGATTCAACCCCTTTCAGAGGGAGACGATTAGAATTTTGTCGTTGGCTAATTCAGAATTGCCGAGTAATCCGATTAACACTGTTTACGTTCCCTTGTGAGGGTATCAGTACAACTCGTAGCTCACAAAGGTTGTCGGTAAAAACCCACATCTGTGGAGACTCACTTTTAAGAACGTTTCTCTTTAAACGTATGATAGGCGATTACTTGAGTGGGCGTGTTGTGTTGTCGTAGCGTCTTATAGGGTCTCTCATCTAGATCTGCTTGAAAATGAGTTTCCAGCATTAATGGAAGAGCTTTCTTTGGCTAAAAGCATTGAAATGTTCTTCCTGCGTGATGGAGTGGAGCACATTCTAGTCGTCAGGGAAAACATCATCCAAGCATAACGCACCCTGGAAAATGGATCGACAGGAATGTTGACGTTTCTCGGCCACCAAGGTTCCCGTACTCCGCGCCTTTAGATTTTTGCCTGTGGTGATGGTTGAAAAGCGAAGTCTACAAAGAAAATCGTAAAACAACAGACTATCTGATCGCTTTATGGAGTGCTGCCATCGATAAAAGAACGCGAAGACGACCTCAGAAGAACTACATTTGGTGTTAAGAGAATTCGAAAGTTTTTTGAAGCCGGAGGTCGAGTTTATGAAAATCAACTTTGAACGTAATCAACTGTCTTTGCGTAGCACATTCCCTATTTGCTTTGTTATATGTTAACAGTAACATATCTAAAAGAAAAAAAGGCCCACGCTATAGGGAATATTTAGTCTAAGCCACCACCTCTTAAAACCCTAACAGTTCCTCCTGAAACACCCTATATGTAGGCAATCAAGTGCCTTAATTCGTAAAAATTCACATTGACCACACTTATTTAGGGAATTTAATTCCTCTATTAATACTTATTTGAATGAAATAATACTGGGCATAATACTGCTTCAAACTGTAATTGGAATTCAATAGGAATCAAAGTTTTCCACTGACTTCCATTAGTCTTCCTTAACTGTAAGTAGAGTGAAATTTGTTTTGGCACAGTAGAATCTTATCCTAGCCGACATCGGCCCCGGAAGTCTAGGCACTTGTTACAACTCACTTCTTATCGGCGCCTGACGCGAGGCATCCCGCCAACTGTAGCTGTCTTGCGTGTTGCGTTGCGTAGAGATTAGGCGCTGAGGCGGCCGATGACCCGCTATGGCAGACGGCTAGCGTGAGTCGTGATCGAGGTGCGTCCGCCAAGGGCAGAGGTCAGCTGCGTGTCCGTAAGGCATGGCGAAATAAGCTCACGCTATAATCCGCCCCGACTTTGGCGCTGCATTTTCTGCTTAATATTTGACGACATTGCTGTTATTTAGACTTCTCTCGTATCTGTCAAAACAAATTTTATACATTTATTTTAACTCATACCTTTCATTTCTCGTCATGGCACGTTACAATGATTATACCTTCATATTTTATGGATGCTATAATATTATGGTAGCTGACGACACTTCGTTTTTTTGTTGACATAATCAAACAAAGTAACACTTCTACATCTACTGGATGTTGTAACCTCCCCGTGAAAATAAAAGACAATGATAATGAGCCAAATGTTGACTCCACACAAAAATGAATAATAAAAATGAGTCATGCGTAACCTTCTTGAAAAATTAAATAATAATAATGGCCCAATTGTAAACTCCTCACAAAATTAACGTTAAGATGAACCTGATAAATTTTATAAGGGCAGCTGCGCTGACCTTAGGCCCTGTGCAATAATTAAACCTGAACACAAAAACCAAAATTCTTGCCTCAGTAAACTGCATCTATATCTGCTCTTATTTTATGGCACAGCTTCGTGCAATGTTGGCCCATGTTTAATTTAGATTCTTGGAGGGAATGCATGGGAAATATTATTTAACTTGAAATGAATCTTTTGTTTAAAACAGTTACTTTAAAAGAAAATTATTATTGGGGCAATTCCTGAACAAATTAATTACAATTAACATATGTCGTTAGCTGAGCGCAATGCTGCTTCATTACCTTCGATAACAATATACCTCGTCCAGAACTGTGACCAGAGACCCATGTCGACGCCCGCTCAGTTTGTACTGAGCGTCCACTCGCTACTGCTACTGCCGACTTCTCCTACACACAACTACCGACCGAGTCCAACTCACAACTGCACACTCGCGCGGTCAAGCGCAGACTAGCAACGATAAATAACTCTCTGGTCAGAGATTCTGTCATGCCTCGCCATCGCTGTTAATGAATACACTGACTACATACGTGTTTCAATGTCTCAGAAAGAATGGTCAATATTGACGGATATGACAGGAACGAACAACTGAAGCAAAAAATTGTACTAAACTTGGGCTCTGAAATGCCTATCGGTACCTTAAGATCTATGAGCACGTCCTCGTCTTCGATATTATGAAGCAAATCTCTTCTATTGGAAGCTTTTGCTTTACATATTTTGGGAAGACGTAGTATGGACCAAAACAAGAAAGAGTGATCGAGTAAACATGGGTTCCGAAACGCATTCCTTAAGAGTTACGAACACTTTTTTCAGGAGAAGAGATGTATTTCACAGTAGCTAAGATGAACAAGTGTTCATACCTCTTAAGGTATGCATTTTAGAGCCCATGGTTACAAGACTTCTTTGGTTCGAATGATCGTTTCTGTCATATCCCTGAATATTTACCATTCCTCCTGGCGCACCATTCTTAATCCACCTTATGGTAGTGTATGGTGCGGGACATTTCTAGTACCATTATATTTTCCACCTTCACTGTTCCATTCGCGATTAGCGCTTGGGAAGAGTGATTCTCGTTAATCACCCGTATTAGGCCTAATTTCTCTTATTTTCTCTATGTGGTCAATTCCCTGGCTGTGGAACTACTACGTTACCCGACTCTTGCCGGAACGTACTCTCTCAGCACTAAACCTCTACTTGACACACGTATACGAATGTTCCTGGGTGCGTTATGTGTTCCAACCTCTGGCCGTATGAGGGTACGTGGAGCATTGTCAAAGCCCAGGGGATTATCACAAATCGCGGTGTCTTCAGCCTAGCTATTGCCCTTGATAAAAGTGTCATTTTTGTCTCATTGTGCATTTCTCTCTATTACCTTCTATACTATTCTGTAGTAATTATTTACATGTACAGTCCACGTTTCATCCAGCTATATTACTTGTCATGTGATAGTTACATTCCTCCGCAAGTTTTACACATCTGTATACGACCCTAGTACATCTCTAGACTCATTCGAAGCCAGTTGCCAGTTACACTTGTTGGGGATCGCAAACAATAAGCAACACTCCGTAATAGGCCATAAGAACTTCGTGACAAATAAAACTCGTACGCCTAATATATAACATTTCTCTTTATCTCGGACTCTCTTTCGCAACTTACTCAATGATATGCCTGCGACTGTGCGTCGCGTTGCGTACGAATTCTTCCTTTTCCTTCTTCCTGTCACTTTTTTTTTTTTTTTGGGCAATGTGACGCAGCTCACGCCTGGACTTGCAAGGTGACCATCACAAGTTCTACTGTCGCCTCTGCGAAAGGGTTAGTTTGTTACTGAGGTATCACAGCGTACGTCTCTGGAATGTAATCCATACGTCTGGCTGTCATCACCCATTAATGTGGTCCCATCTAGGAGATAGCAGACGGAACTTTTTGAAGGGTGGCGCTTTCAAGCAGAGGAAAACTATGTTTCACGCCACTTTTTGACCGTCTAGACGGGTAGTAAGGCAGTTGGTGGATTATGCTACCAACAGAAATAGTTCATACATGAGTGTGAGAATATCTTAGTAGTGAAGAGGTTACCGTTGTTGTTGGGCACCGAAGATGTCTCCCGGACCAACCATAGTGGTGTCGGTCCTGTAACATGTCAAAGATATCAAGTTATCATACAAAGTCGGTCGCTCAGTCTAGATTATCGGGTGGGTGTTATTTGTGTTTTGCAGATTGGATGAAATACATGGCTTACTTTTGAAAACCTACCGTAAATGTTATGAGAATTTAAAACATGATAACGTCATTGCCATAAAGTTTCATGGTGCTGAGATAGGTATGCCGAAAAGTTCTACAGAATATATTTAAAAAATAATTTATAGCGTGTGAGAATGGATGATGTGATACTGTGGGCAATCCTCATTATAAACTATTCAGACGCCATGGCCATCGTTACTCTGTTAATCAGCGTCCGCTGCTTGTGGCAGTATTGACAGGGAACGTTGTAGGAACGGTGTAAGTGTCGGTTTCAAAGGAGTGTTCGCTATCGAGAATAAACCACGCTACAGGGTAGAGCACTCGATATTTATTAAACGAAAATGACGTTCAGGTAGTTTCAGCTTTATGAGGATGTCACCATCAAAAATACAAGGACAAGTATATCGCGAGATACTGGGCGTCCAACTTAATGCTTCATCTGAAACATCTTTTTATGAATGAAGAAAACAAATTCGAAAAGTGAGTTCGTGACCGCTATGGATTTTGCGAATAAATAAGAACTAACTACCTCTTATTTCAGCAACACAGTTTTCCGTTGAAAGTTCTCGACTTCGTTTCATACAACTCGCCTCAAAAACAACAAACAAACCCAAATTGTTAACGTATTTTCTTCTGTAATTTATTACCATGTTTACGAAATACCTAGTTATGCTACGTATTTATTGTCTCGTTGTTTAGTAAGATTATGAAAATACATATTGTTGCTATTTTAGTAGTTACCTTTTTTTTGTAAACTAAAATGTATCACCAACGTCCTTAAGGAAACCAAAAGGTATGTGAAGTGACACAGTTAAAAGTAAATCCCTGTGTTTAGTTCGTATTCCACGGTAGGTGGCTGAGGATAAGTAGAACTAGAATATATGAGAGCATATGACAGTAAAACGTATTTTTATGATCAAGTGATGTTTTCAGTCATTTCTTACAGCTGACATTAAGGTTTCTGGGTTGTTTTTCTTTTTTTGATGATAATTTAATGCCGTAATACTGAGGACAGTCATCGATACTTCGACACGTTTGGTATTCTCATGCAGTATTTAGTTTTTGTAGAAGTAATGTTACGATGAGTAAACCTATTCGATTTCTGAGCCGCTAGTTACTGTCACATGGGTGGTACAGTTTTTATTTGAGACAATCTGTTCTGCGTTGTCTTCAGTTAGTAATTAATGATGGTCGTAGGATGAATCATATAACGTAATTGGAATTAATGCGATCTAGAGGGAAATGAGAAAATTGTGTAAGTTTTTAATCGGCAGATGTGATGTACACTCCTGGAAATGGAAAAAAGAACACATTGACACCGGTGTGTCAGAACCACCATACTGGCTCCGGACACTGCGAGAGGGCTGTACAAGCAATGATCACACGCACGGCACAGCGGACGCACCAGGAACCGCGGTGTTGGCCGTCGAATGGCGCTAGCTGCGCAGCATTTGTGCACCGCCACCGTCAGTGTCAGCTAGTTCGCCGTGGCATACGGAGCTCCATCGCAGTCTTTAACACTGGTAGCATGCCGCGACAGCGTGGACGTGAACCGTATGTGCAGTTGACGGACTTTGAGCGAGGGCGTATAGTGGGCATGCGGGAGGCCGGGTGGACGTACCGCCGAATTGCTCAACACGTGGGGCGTGAGGTCTCCACAGTACATCGATGTTGTCGCCAGTGGTCGGCGGAAGGTGCACGTGCCCGTCGACCTGGGACCGGACCGCAGCGACGCACGGATGCACGCCAAGACCGTAGGATCCTACGCAGTGCCGTAGGGGACCGCACCGCCACTTCCCAGCAAATTAGGGACACTGTTGCTCCTGGGGTATCGGCGAGGACCATTCGCAACCGTCTCCATGAAGCTGGGCTACGGTCCCGCACACCGTTAGGCCGTCTTCCGCTCACGCCCCAACATCGTGCAGCCCGCCTCCAGTGGTGTCGCGACAGGCGTGAATGGAGGGACGAATGGAGACGTGTCGTCTTCAGCGATGAGAGTCGCTTCTGCCTTGGTGCCAATGATGGTCGTATGCGTGTTTGGCGCCGTGCAGGTGAGCGCCACAATCAGGACTGCATACGACCGAGGCACACAGGGCCAACACCCGGCATCATGGTGTGGGGAGCGATCTCCTACACTGGCCGTACACCACTGGTGATCGTCGAGGGGACACTGAATAGTGCACGGTACATCCAAACCGTCATCGAACCCATCGTTCTACCATTCCTAGACCGGCAAGAGAACTTGCTGTTCCAACAGGACAATGCACGTCCGCATGTATCCCGTGCCACCCAACGTGCTCTAGAAGGTGTAAGTCAACTACCCTGGCCAGCAAGATCTCCGGATCTGTCCCCCATTGAGCATGTTTGGGACTGGATGAAGCGTCGTCTCACGCGGTCTGCACGTCCAGCACGAACGCTGGTCGAACTGAGGCGCCAGGTGGAAATGGCATGGCAAGCCGTTCCACAGGACTACATCCAGCATCTCTACGATCGTCTCCATGGGAGAATAGCAGCCTGCATTGCTGCGAAAGGTGGATATACACTGTACTAGTGCCGACATTGTGCATGCTCTGTTGCCTGTGTCTATGTGCCTGTGGTTCTGTCAGTGTGATCATGTGATGTATCTGACCCCAGGAATGTGTCAATAAAGTTTCCCCATCCTGGGACAATGAATTCACGGTGTTCTTATTTCAATTTCCAGGAGTGTATATTTCGGAAAAATTGGATGACTTATTCAAGACAAAGAGCTTCACAAACTGAACACGTCAGTAACGTTTTAGCTCACCTCTGGCCATTATGCAAGCAGTTATGTGGCTTGACATTGATCGACAGATTTGTCGGATGTCCTCCGACGTATATCGTGGCAAATTCTGTCCCATTGGGGCATTACATCGTCAGAATCCGAGCTGGTTGGAGAGCCCTGTCCGTAATGCTCCACATGTTCTCAATTGGGGAGACCAACCAACCTTACTGGCCAAGGAAGGGTTTGCCAAGCATTAAGACAAGCAGTAGAAACTCTCGCCGTGTGCGGGCGGATATTATCTTGCTGAAATGTAAGCCCGGGATGGCTTGCCATGAAGGGCACCAAAAAAACGGGCCGTAGAATATCGTCTACGCATCACTGTGCTTTAATGGTGCCGCAGATGGCAGTTAAAGGAGTCCTGCTACGAAATGAAGTGGCATCCCAAGCTATCAGTTCTAGTTGTCGGGCCGTATGGCGGGCAACAGGCAACAGTCAGGTTGGCATCGCACCTCTGCCCAGAGCGTCTTCAGACGCCTCTTCGGTCTGGAATCTCATTGACTGGAGTAGAATTGTCGGCAGTGATGAGTCCCGCTTCGAATTCAGCCCCGATAACCAGCAAGGACTTGTCTGGAGAGGCCCCGAACAGCAGTGGGTTACCAAGCTGACTGTCCCCAGCCGTACGGGCGATAACAAGGAGTGATTTCGAGATGTCCACCCTTTTGACAGAAGGTCCTTGGGATGACAGCCGTTTACTATTTGTGAGAAAATGAAATGCCTGAAGCCGTCCTTATGATTGTATTTATTTGGTTGCAACCTTCAATGCGCGATCTTCAGGCTGTGGTTGACACGATCCCTATATAGAGTTGGCAGTTGATGGTTAGAGTGCTAAGTTTTCAGACAGTCTGCGTAAGCAGTTATGCAGGCCACTAGTTCGATATACGAGAGTTGGAACTTTAATAGTGGTAATTATTTATTTACAGCTCGTATAAAATAGATACGTGTTTCGAAGTTATACTTATCTTCAAAGTAGTCACCAGCATTGTGTACAATCCGTTGCCAGCGATGTGGAAGCCGTAGGATACTCTTAGCAGTGTTAGTTGTGTTGACAGTTCGAGCGGCGCGATCTATTGCCCGACGAATTTGTAGCAGTTCTGAAACGAATACCGTGAAGTGTTTCCTGCGCTTTAGAAATCGAGTTGAACTCACGAGAGCTTAAGTCAGAGGAATGCAGTAGGTGGTATAGAACTTAGCAGCCCCATCAGTCAAACAAATAATAGCTTGCACTGTACGTGCTTGAGCATTGTCGTGCAAAAGATGGTCAGGTCCTGCAGAAAGTGTCATCACCTTTGTCTCTAATCTGGTCGTAGGTTGTGATCCAAAAATGAGCAGCATACACAATGCTGGTGACTACTCTGAAGGTCAGTAGAAATTTGAAACACGTATATATTTTGTACGAACTGTAAATAAATATTTGGCACTATTAAAGTTCCAACCTTAGTATATAGGGATCGTGCCAACCCCTTCCGCATCAACTACAGCCTGAAGATGGCACACTAAAGCGCCGAAATTGATTGCAACAAAATAATAAAATGATAAGGACGGCTGTAGGTGTTTCATTCTCCCACACCCAAGAGTGGACTGGGATGCCATTTCTTTTCGTAGCAGCACCCCTTTGGTTATCATCCGCGGCACCTTTACAGCACAGCGGTACGTCGACGATATTCTACGCTCCGTTTTGGTGCCCTTCATGGCAAGCCATACCGGGCTTACATTTGAGCAAGGTAATGGCAACACGCACACGGCGAAAGTTTCTACTACTTCTGTTCCTGCTAGCCAAACCCTGTCTTGGCCAGCAAGGTTGCCGGATCGTCACCCAATTGAGAACTTTTGAATCATTACGGGCAGGACCCTCCAGTCATTTCAGGATATTGACGGTCTAATGCGCCAGCAGCATTTAGCACGATATCCCCCCTCCCCCCCCCCCCCCCCCAGGAGGACATCCATCAACTCTTTGAATGAATACTAAGCCGAATAACTGCTTGCATAAGAACCAGAGGTGGAGCAACGCCTTATTGACTTGCTGAATTCATGAAGCTCTTCCTCTTGAACAAATCATACGATGTAATAATTTGTTTGTGTGCACAGGGACATCAGATCTATCGATTTCCGTTGCATTCGGATATTCCTTCGTGGTGTGGCGCCTTTTTTGTCTTAGAGTGTAATTATTTTTACGGTTCCTGGCTGGCTCTTCTTAGAGAGATGGCCTGCTACTTGATTCATCGTGTTTCAGGCTTGTTTGGCCACACTGGAAGCTTCCAAGGCTCCTGACCACTGTGTCACATGATGGTGCGCCGGCACCGTACAGTTTCACCAACGCAGCGCGGATTGTTGCAACCTTTTTCTTCTCCAAATGCAGAAAGCGAATTACGATCCTCATTTTATCATTCCACTGATACGGTCGCAGATTCGAATCCTGCCTCGGGCATTGATGTGTGTGATGTCCTTAGGTTAGTTAGGTTGGTTCAAATGGCTCTGAGCACTATGGGACTTGACTGCTGAGGTCATCAGACCCCTAGAACTTAGAACTACTTAAACTTAATTAACCTAAGGACATCACACACATAGATGCCCGAGGCAGGATTCGAACCTGCGACCGTAGCGGTGGCGCGGTGCCAGACTGTAGCGCCTAGAACCGCTCGGCCATTTCGGCCGGCGTTAGTTAGGTGTAAGTAGTTCTAAGTTCTAGGGGACTGATGACCGCAGATGTTAAGTCCCATAATGCTCAGAGCCATTTGAACCATCATTCCACTGCGTCATTTTGTTCTGATTCATCTAGTGGTCTGCTATGGCACTGTGTTGCTGATCTTACAGTGTGTTCCAGGACTACAGGTACGAACAGGATGACAGTTATTGAACTATGTGAAATAAAACCGTCGTAACTTCTGAACGGTTTTGCGTTACGATGTTCAAACTGCACGGTTGGCCACGGGGCGTGATGGGAATTTGTATGCGCTGTATGGTTTGGTTTAGCGACGAAGCCCACTTTCAGTTGGATGGGTTCGTCAATAAGAAAACTGGCCCAATTGGGGGACCGAAAATCCGCATTTCGCTATCGAGAAGTTTCTTCACCCTGAACGGGTGATTGTGTGGTATGAAATGTCCAGTCACGGAATAATCGGTGCGATATTACTTGGTGGCACGGTGACTACCGAACGGTACGCGAAGGTTTTGGAAGATGATTTCATCCCCATTATCCACAGTGACCCTGATTTCGACAATATGTGGTCCATGCAAGACGGAGCTCGACCCCATAGAAGCAGGAGAGTGTTTGATGTCCTGGAGGAGCATTTCTTGAAAACAGTCTTGGCTGCAATTTTAATTTTTTATTAATTTATCAACTACGCGTTTCACCTTATTTAGCCCCATCTTATTCTTTAATTTGCTCCTGTGAACGTGTACGCGTTATGCACGTCTTGGAGTCACTCACATCCATCTAGAAAGTGTTTACTGTGGTTAACGAAGGCGATGTTGGCCTGATGTACTCGACGACGCCATTTTGCTACACTGTCTAAAGGATCGCCCTAAGAAATACCAAATTAAGATCAGCCTGAAGATGCCTAAACAAGGTGAAACGCGTAGTTGATAAATAAAAAAAAACTGAAATTGCAACCAAGACTGTTTTCAACTAATACTAATAAACACTGGTTTGCTGATTCATGCCAAAGATGGACTGGAAGAATTTCCTGGAGGAGCGCTTTAGGGACCATGGCCTCTGACATGGGTCTCTATTGGTCGCCATATTCTCAGAGTTTTTCACACTCGCTACTCATTTTTGTGGCGCTATGTTCAGGTGGACGATAAATAGTTTAGACAATAAGAGAATAGAAACTTTCGAAATGTGGTGCTATAGAAGAATGCTGAAGATTAGATGGGTAGATCACATAACTAATGAGGAGTCATTGAACAGAATTTGGGAGGAGTCTGTGGCACAATTTGACTAGAAGAAGGGATCGGTTGGTAGGACATGTTCTGAGGCATCAAGGGATCACCAATTTAGTACTGGAGGGCAGCGTGGAGGGTAAAAATCATAGAGGGAGACCAAGAGATGAATACACTAAGCAGATTCAGAAGGATGTAGGCTGCAGTAGGTACTGGGAGATGAAGAAGCTTGCACAGGATAGAATAGCATGGAGAGCAGCATCAAACCAGTCTCAGGACTGAAGACCACAACAACAACAACAACAACAACATGTTAAAGTGTACAGCAATAACCCCAAAACCGGTGCTGAGCTGAAAACAGCCATTCAGGACGTCATCGACAGCATCGATGCTCCGACACGTCAGCGGGTCATGCAGAATTTCGCTATTCGTCTGCGCCACATCGTCACAAATGATGGCAGGCGTATCGAATATGCATAACCTAAATCCGAATGTCTGTACTGACGTTTGCATCTTGAATAAGGTGATGTACGCCGTAGTTTGCAACTAATTTACGTTTTGTTTTCATATAGTTCAATAATTGTCACCCTATACCTACCGACAAACGCGGTATTAATTACTTAACTTCATGAAAATTTCTCGGGTATTCAGCCAGGTAGCGCCTGAAGATGGCAAGAAGTCGACTTGCCGAAATATCGCGCCTTTTGGACGACGCTACCTGGCTGAATACCCGAGAAATTTTCAAGATTTCTGTATGCCAGGAAAACCTCAATCACACAATTACTTAACTTTATGTTTTCAAGATGGAGATATTTCTGCATAATCCAAACTTCTTGCATCATTTTACATTGCTGAATTTTTTATGGGTTTTCAGATGGAAGCACACTTTCTTAATGCTACGTCGCATCTTTTCACAGCTGCACTGCTGCGGAAACCGCAACTACACGGACTGGCAAGACAAGGTGCCCACCTCCTGCTGCAAGGCCGACAAGTGCAACACCAGCGACGTCTCCGAGATCTACACACAGGTAGGCGGGCAGCGCTATGGCCGCAGACCAGCCGGCAGCCAAGGGGCAGCGACGGTCCTGCAACTCCTAACAGCGAGCAGACGAACAAAAACCCCTCCCCATACATCTTGCCATATGAAGTAATCTGACTAACGCGTAAATGTTACAGAGCCGCCGAAGTCAACAGAAGGTAAACTGAGTGTCCAAAAAAATGGTTCAAATGGCTCTGAGCACTATGGGACTTAACATCTATGGTCATCAGTCCCCTAGAACTTAGAACTACTTAAACCTAACTAACCTAAGGACAGCACACAACACCCAGTCATCACGAGGCAGAGAAAATCCCTGACCCTGCCGGGAATCGAACCCGGGAAACCGGGCGTGGGAAGCGAGAACGCTACCGCACGACCACGAGATGCGGGCTGAGTGTCCATCACATCCTATTTTGGCCTCTTATAAGGGAAGCATAAATCTTAATGGCTGTGATTTTTCTCATCGCACTATTGTAGTACATGAGTAACCAAAACCCATGGTGTGATTCTTCAGTTTCTCCCGGTGTATTTCTTGATAGAACAGTCCACGGGAAAAAATAGGACGAATATTGAGGATCTCTGACGTTGATCTGTTGTAGAATTTTAGAACATGTTTTTTGCACACGTATCATGTCGTTTCTGGAAACCCAGAATCTACTCTGTAGGAATCAACATGGATTCCGGAAACAGCGATCGCGTGAGACCTAACTCGCTTTATTTGTTCATGAGACCCAGAAAATATTAGATACAGGCTCCCAGGTAGATGCCATTTTCCTTGACTTCCGGAAGGCGTTCGATATAGTTCCGCACTGTCTCCTGATAAACAAAGAGCCTACGGAATATCAGACCAGCTGTGTGGCTGGATTGAAGAGTTTTTAGCAAACAGAACACACCATGTTGTTCTCAATGGAGAGACGTCTACAGACGTTAAAGTAACCTCTGGCGTGCCACAGGGGAGTGTTATGGGACCATTGCTTTTCACAATGTATATAAATGACCTAGTAGATAGCGTCGGAAGTTCCATGCGGCTTTTCGCGGATGATGCTGTAGTATACAGAGAAGTTGCAGCATTAGAAGATTACAGCGAAATGCAGGAAGATCTGCAGCGGATAGGCACTTGGTCCAGGGAGTGGCAACTGACCCTTAACGTAGACAAATGTAACGTATTGCGAATACATGGAAAGAAGGATCCTTTATTGTATGATTATATTAGCGAAACAAACACTGGTAGCAGTTACTTCTGTAAAATATCTGGGAGTATGCGTACGGAACGATTTGAAGTGGAATGATCATATAAAATTAATTGTTGGTAAGGCGGGTACCAGGTTGAGATTCATTGGGAAAGTCCTTAGAAAATGTAGTCCATCAACAAAGGAGGTGGCTTACGGAACACTCGTTCGACCTATACTTGAGTATTGCTCATCAGTGTGGGATCCGTACCAAATCGGGTTGACGGAGAGATAGAGAAGATCCAAAGAAGAGCGGCGCGTTTCGTCACAGGGTTATTTGGTAAGCTTGATAGCGTTACGGAGATGTTCAGCAAACTCAAGTGGCAGACTCTGCAAGAGAGGCGCTCTGCATCGCGGTGTAGCTTGCTGTCCAGGTTTCTAGAGGGTGCGTTTCTGGATGAGGTATTGAATATATTGCTTCCCCCTACTTATACCTCCCGAGGAGATCACGAATGTAAAATTAGAGAGATTCGAGCGCGCACGGAGGCTTTCCGGCAGTCGTTCTACCTGCGAACCATACGCGACTGGAACCGGAAGGGGAGGTAATGACAGTGGCACGTAAGGTCCCCTCCGCCACACACCGTAGGTGGCTTGCGGAGTATAAATATAGATGTAGATGTAGAAACACCGAGTAGGAACTGTCCATTTCCCACCAAATAAAACACGAGCATTATTGGGAAGTGTCAAAGACGATCTCGGTTTGCAGAAGGCCGGCATATACTAGATTCCGTGTCAGTGTGGGAAGACTTATATTGGACAGACAGTGCGCACCATCGAAGATCATTGACGAGAACATCAGAGGCACACTCGACTTGGGTATCCCAACAAGTCGGCGGTCGTAGAGCACTGTTTGTCCGAAAATCACGAAATGGACTATCAACATACCAGGGTCCTGGCACAGACTGGGACAGTGTCGTTAGAGAGGCTATCTAAAGTTGTATGAGGGACGGACTCGTCAACCGAGATTGCAGCTACAACCTCAGCAGGGCATGGGAACCAGCATTGAGTCTAATTAAAAAGACGCTCAGCAAAGGACACGAACAGGCGACTAGTGCGGTCGAGGCAGTTACACCGACGCCACCACGGACGCCGACGCCAGCGCCTCACCGACCGCTGACGCGCGGGCGCGGACCGCGGAGAGAACGCCTCGCGAGGGGAAGGGAGTTAAGACGACCTCCCGCCCTCAGGAGCACAGTTCGTCAGCGCACCTGACGATGGCGACGTGTCTGATCGCCGAAATATTGTGCCCGTTGGACACTATGAACCGGCAGTACACCAGTGGACTGTTCGAAAAAGCCATAGTTTTTGGGGGAAGATTAGGTAAGAAATGAGGAGACTCGAACGCAGTACAGGCAGAGTTCTAGTCTGTCGCCCTAGGCGGTTGTGCTAAGGCCGCTGCTCGGTGATAGACGCCCTCGTAGGCATTCGCCAAGTTCGCAAAATTTTGACCCTGGGTTTCTCGTAAACACTTGCATTCTACTGAGCATCACTTGCTGCATCTAAGTTTGTACTAAAATCGTACGGAGGATGAGCAAAATCGGTCTATGAGTCCCTTCTTAGTACAACCATATACGCCATTCACCGACCACGTGAATGGTACTTCTATCTCTCTTATTCCTGTTTCCGTAAGCACACTTATAAAAGCCTGGGTTACGTAACGATAACATATCACATGATTGGCGCTTTTGCGTCTTTCACGGGTCAGATTCACGGTTTGATTGTCACTCCAGCATTGACAAAACCAGTCATAAAGAAAATGCTAATAACTCGGCACATTGACTGCAAGACTGAAATCACATTATCTGGTAATAGAGGTAAACACAATAACACTTGTAATACATCTTTAAAATTTTTATCTTTCTTAATTAAGCTTTCCTTAATTTAATCTTTCATTTTAAATACAAAGATCATTTTGCAGTCAACAATTGAAACATCGTGTAGATCAGGTGCTGACATGACTTCATGTTACTTTCTACTCCGTTAGTTACTGTTCTGTTATGATGAAGCTTAACCATCGACAATATGTGGCAGATGTCTCTCAGAAGCCAAGGCTATTGTTGTTCATCTAATACAACACAAATGGTCTACGCTTTGATAAAATGTGTTACATGGATAATACACTCCTGGAAATTGAAATAAGAACACCGTGAATTCATTGTCCCAAGAAGGGGAAACTTTATTGACACATTCCTGGGGTCAGATACATCACATGATCACACTGACAGAACCACAGGCACATAGACACAGGCAACAGAGCATGCACAATGTCGGCACTAGTACAGTGTATATCCACCTTTCGCAGCAATGCAGGCTGCTGTTCTCCCATGGAGACGATCGTAGAGATGCTGGATGTAGTCCCGTGGAACGGCTTACCATGCCATTTCCACCTGGCGCCTCAGTTGGACCAGCGTTCGTGCTGGACGTGCAGACCGCGTGAGACGACGCTTCATCCAGTCCCAAACATGCTCAATGGGGGGCAGATCCGGAGATCTTGCTGGCCAGGGTAGTTGACTTACACCTTCTAGAGCACGTTGGGTGGCACGGGATACATGCGGACGTGCATTGTCCTGTTGGAACAGCAAGTTCCCTTGCCGGTCTAGGAATGGTAGAACGATGGGTTCGATGACGGTTTGGATGTACCGTGCACTATCCAGTGTCCCCTCGACGATCACCAGTGGTGTACGGCCAGTGTAGGAGATCGCTCCCCACACCATGATGCCGGGTGTTGGCCCTGTGTGCCTCGGTCGTATGCAGTCCTGATTGTGGCGCTCACCTGCACGGCGCCAAACACGCATACGACCATCATTGGCACCAAGGCAGAAGCGACTCTCATCGCTGAAGACGACACGTCTCCATTCGTCGCTCCATTCACACCTGTCGCGACACCACTGGAGGCGGGCTGCACGATGTTGGGGCGTGAGCGGAAGACGGCCTAAAGGTGTGCGAGACCGTAGCCCAGCTTCATGGAGACGGTTGCGAATGGTCCTTGCCGATACCCTAGGAGCAACAGTGTCCCTAATTTGCTGGGAAGTGGCGGTGCGGTCCCCTACGGCACTGCGTAGGATCCTACGGTCTTGGCGTGCATCCGTGCGTCGCTGCGGTCCGGTCCCACGTCGACGGGCACGTGCACCTTCCGCCGACCACTGGCGACAACATCGATGTACTGTGGAGACCTCACGCCCCACGTGTTGAGCAATTCGGCGGTACGTCCACCCGGCCTCCCGCATGCCCACTATACGCCCTCGCTCAAAGTCCGTCAACTGCACATACGGTTCACGTCCACGCTGTTGCGGCATGCTACCAGTGTTAAAGACTGCGATGGAGCTCCGTATGCCACGGCAAACTGGCTGACACTGACGGCGGCGGTGCACAAGTGCTGCGCAGCTAGCGCCATTCGACGGCCAACACCGCGGTTCCTGGTGTGTCCGCTGTGCCGTGCGTGTGATCATTGCTTGCACAGCCCTCTCACAGTGTCCGGAGCAAGTATGGTGGGTCTGACACACCGGTGTCAATGTGTTCTTTTTTCCATTTCCAGGAGTGTAGATAAATTCCAAAATTCAGCCACTGGGCGTGAAAGCCGCTTTACTATCCAGAGATTCTGTGGTGTATTTGTCCGTGAGTTGTTTTTCTTGTGGTTATCAGTGTACTAACACTGACTTAATAATAAGAAGCTTATGGTTAGGAAAGAAATGGATGTGCGACGCACTGAAAGCAGATTTGAAACAGGAAGTTCAATATCTCACACTTTGCAAGATTAGCAAGCGACTGGAGACTTGGCATTACAAAACTAAACGAATCCTGAATTTTTTCCTTTGCACGAATCTGCGTACAGTTTTCCGCTTCCACCCGACATAAACTACGGATTGTACCTCAGTATTGTTCGAATTGAAAAAGAAGACCTACTAAACTCAACGAGCGGTGAATGGTCTTTTCTTCCTTTAGCTATTTTGAGAAAAAATAAAAGATTTCTATCAAATGTCTTGCTCTCATTATTTTAGTGGTGCTTGTAGATTTGTAGACCAATGACTGTACACAGGGCTGCTACAAGCTGGTGATGGACTTACTGCACACTGTGGACTTTATGCTGTGCATGACTTGTCACACAGGGCTGCTACGCACAACTGGTGGACTTACTGCACACTCTGGACTATAAGCTTTGTTTGACTTGTCACACAGGGCTGCTACGCACTAGTGGTGGAGTTACTGCACACTGTGGACTGTATGCTGTATTTGACCTGTCACACAGGGCTGCTACGCACTAGTGGTGGAGTTACTGCACACTGTGGTCTGTATGCTGTATTTGACTTGTCACACAGGGCTGCTACGCACTAGTGGTGGACTTATTGCACACTGTGGACTATATGCTGTGTTTGACTTGTCACACAGGGCAGCTACGCACTACTGGTGGAGTTACTACACACTGTGGACTGTATGCTGTATTTGACTTGTCACACAGGGCTGCTACGCACTAGTGGTGGAGTTACTGCACACTGTGGACTGTATGCTGTATTTGACTTGCCACACAGGGCTGCTACGCACTAGTGGTGGAGTTACTGTACACTGTGGACTGTATGCTGTATTTGACTTGTCACACAGGGCTTCTACGCACTAGTGGTGGACTTATTGCACACTGTGGACTATATGCTGTGTTTGACTTGTCACACAGGGCTGCTACGCACTAGTGGTGGAGTTACTGCACACTGTGGACTGTATGCTGTATTTGACTTGTCACACAGGGCTGCTACGCACTAGTGGTGGAGTTACTACACACTGTGGACTGTATGCTGTATTTGACTTGTCACACAGTGCTGCTACGCACTAGTGGTGGACTTATTGCACACTGTGGACTATATGCTGTGTTTGACTTGTCACACAGGGCTGCTACGCACTAGTGGTGGAGTTACTACACACTGTGGACTGTATGCTGTATTTGACTTGTCACACAGGGCTGATACGCACTAGTGGTGGACTTATTGCACACTGTGGACTGTATGCTGTATTTGACTTGTCACACAGAGCTGATACGCACTAGTGGTGGACTTATTGCATACTGTGGACTATATGCTGTGTTTGACTTGTCACACAGGGCTGCTACGCACTAGTGGTGGAGTTACTGCACACTGTGGACTGTATGCTGTATTTGACTTGTCACACAGGGCTGCTACGCACTAGTGGTGGACTTATTGCACACTGTGGACTGTATGCTGTATTTGAATTGTCACACAGGGCTGCTACGCACTAGTGGTGGACTTATTGCACACTGTGGACTGTATGCTGTGTTTGACTTGTCACACAGGGCTGCTACGCACTAGTGGTGGAGTTACTGCACACTGTGGACTGTATGCTGTATTTGACTTGTCACACAGGGCTGCTACGCACTAGTGGTGGAGTTACTACACACTGTGGACTGTATGCTGTATTTGACTTGTCACACAGGGCTGCTACGCACTAGTGGTGGACTTATTGCACACTGTGGACTATATGCTGTGTTTGACTTGTCACACAGGGCTGCTACGCACTAGTGGTGGAGTTACTACACACTGTGGACTGTATGCTGTATTTGACTTGTCACACAGGGCTGCTACGCACTAGTGGTGGACTTACTGCACACTGTGGACTGTATGCTGTATTTGACTTGTCACACAGGGCTGATACGCACTAGTGGTGGACTTATTGCACACTGTGGACTGTATGCTGTATTTGACTTGTCACACAGAGCTGATACGCACTAGTGGTGGACTTATTGCATACTGTGGACTATATGCTGTGTTTGACTTGTCACACAGGGCTGCTACGCACTAGTGGTGGAGTTACTGCACACTGTGGACTGTATGCTGTGTTTGACTTGTCACACAGGGTTTGATACGCACTAGTGGTGGAGTTACTGCACACTGTGGACTGTATGCCATATTTGACTTGTCACACAGGGCTGCTACGCACTAGTGGTGGACGTATTGCACACTGTGGACTGTATGCTGTGCTTGACTTGTCACACAGGGCTGATACGCACTAGTGGTGGAGTTACTACACACTGTGGACTGTATGCTGTATTTGACTTGTCACACAGGGCTGCTACGCACTAGTGGTGGAGTTACTGCACACTGTGGACTGTATGCTGTATTTGACTTGTCACACAGGGCTGATACGCACTAGTGGTGGACTTATTGCACACTGTGGACTATATGCTGTGTTTGACTTGTCACACAGGGCTGCTACACGCTGGTGGTGGACTTCCTGAACACGAACATCGGGCTGGTGGCCGGTGCAGCGGCAGGAGTGGCTGTCATCCCGCTACTGGGTGTCGTGCTCGCCTGCTGCCTGGCGCGCAACATCAACAAGGCCAAGTACGAGCAAATGGCCTAAGGTGGGTACACTTCGCAGCCAGCTGCAGCAGGCAGCATGGTGCGGCACCTGGCATACTCTGCAACATACTCTGTCTGACATTGAAATTGCAGCGCCGGGAAAAGTAGGAAATAACGAAATTTTACCTATTGCTCGTTTGCAGTTTACTAGGAAGCATATAATTAATTTTGTGGGTGACTTGGGGGTGCCTGGAAATAAAATTTAGTGTAGTATGTGCGAGGGCTCCTTCTGCCTCCTGGTTTTGCGACTGAACTGCGTTATTCAATTAGGTAAGCTAGGCTTCCACCGTTATATTCACTCTGTACGTTTTCTTTTGACTCGTGTCAAAGCCTCGGTACTGGATTAGCAAGAATCCCATCAGCTTCCCTCACCAGTTTCGTTCTTTACTCTTAGTTTTTCGACACATTTAAACCTCCATTTATTTTCCTACCCCGGCCCGTTCGTCGCCCATGTTGTGACTCTCAGCAGCCATCTCCGAAAACGCCAGCTGGGTATGGGTCCCGCCTGTTTGCTAAGGGCCGTAAAATGCACAAAAAAAGAAGGAACAGCACCTCCGCGTTGCCCGTAGTCAGCCACTCAGTACAGTGTCACTTTCTTACACATCTCACTCCTGTCGCTGCTAAACGTCTTACGTATGAAATAGCCAGTTCCCACTCTCAACAATAGCACTCCGAAGCTGAAAAGGCTAATGAGAGTAATGACTGCTCCTTCAACGAGCCAAGTCAGAAACGGAATCGTCCAAGCGAAAGAATATTCCGACAGTTATGCGTAATGTTAATGACCACTTACTTCCCGTCGGCTTGTACATGTACCGCTTAATGCAGCAACATCAGGCTACGTCCTACATGCTCGTATCTTATGCCCCAAGCAAAGTTCCACGAGAAAGTATTCAAGTTCACTGTTAGAAAATTTAGAGCTTCACTGAAATAAAACTCGACACTTCAAGAAGCTAATCCTGCACATTATACTCCCAATTAAATGACAAAATGGTTCTGAACCGAGGCATTATACCATTAATGGTCATTACAAGATGGTAGTTGCTGCCTTTTCGTCTATGACAGAGACTTATGTTGTAATAATTTGCTGACATCTTTATGGATGGAACTCTCCCCTACATCGTCTGTATGCCAAGAGCCATTTCGCTCTTTCTTCTGGCCAGTCTTTCAATCCGACAGCTCATGTTTGTCTGATGTTAATAGTTGATAATGGCATAATGGACATTATACTCCCAATTAACTGACAAAACAGTTCATTATACCATTAATGGCCATTACTCTTTTTCGTCAATTATACCAAGTTATGTTGCAATAATTTGCTGATAGCTTTATGGATGGAACTCTCCCCTGTATGCCAAGAGCCGATTTCTCTTGTTTTTGTGGGCAGTCTTTCAACCTGACAGCTGATATTTGGCTGTTGGTAGTGCCTGATGATGCCGTACTCGACGACGCAGTTAGAGGCCGAGATGATTGCTGGCAGCCCACCGAAGTGTCCGCTGCCGCCCCAGGTTTCTTGCTTTGTAACGCACCTATCACTGTCAAAAGTCCACAGGTGTCTTAACAGGAAGTTCTGTCGTTAGCGACAACCTTAGCGTCGCTTCCTCCAAGCTCTCCTTCACCAAGGAGCACTCCCACTAGTTAGTTATTTTGATCTCCTGTTTCTTTAATGTATTTAATGTTCCTCTGGTTCAGGAAGTAAATCATACTCCGTGTTTCCAGTTTTAAATTGTTTGCCAGTATCAAATGTAATATTATAAGTACTCCTTAGTTAATTTAGCAACATGCTTTTTGAAACTCCCTCGCCACGTTTCCATCAACGACAGACAGACTTCTTGCTAGGGGTATATGAAGATGGTATCTAATCTTTCAGACCTGTCTGAAAGAACAGATACCATCGGTGACCATGCAGCTCTCTTAGAATGAAATGATAATTAAATCAATACCCTAAGCTGTCGACAGGCGTTGATAGACTCGTACATCAAGAGAGACAGATGATAATGTGTGCTTCGACTGGGACAGGAACCTGGAATCTCCTGCTTACATGGCAGACACTCTATCCATCTGAGCCACCGAGGGCACAGAGCATAGTGCGATTGCAGGGATTTATCCCCTGCACGTGAGACCCACATCCCCAACTTAATGTCCGCACACTACATTCGTAGTGCCCCTGCCCACTACACTCATTACTCACGGCAGACAATCTTATCGAGTCCCGTAAGAGTTCGTGTGATGTGTGTGCATCCAGCACAGAAGAAGAACGTCAATGGCCAGTTAGCCTTAGCTATATGAAGATGGTATCTGTTCTTTCGGACATGTCCGAACTCTTACAGGACTCGGTAAGATTGTCTGCCACGGGCAATGAGTGTATTGGGCAGGGGCACTACGAATGTAGTGTGCGGACATTAAGTTGGGGATGTGGGTCTCACGTGCAGGGGATAAATCCCTGCAATCGCACTATGCTCTGTGCCCTCGGTGGCTCAGATGGATAGAGTGTCTGCCATGTAAGCAGGAGATTCCAGGTTCCTGTCCCAGTCGAAGCACACATTATCATCTGTCCCTCTTGATGTATATCAACGCCTATCGACAGCTTACGGTCTTGACTTAATTATCATTTCATTTCTTCGTAGGGGTGTGGGCCTCTCGCCCCTTCCTGCAAACATAACCTCTGCTGCCAACAGTAGCTCTAAGACAGCTGGGCACCGAGACGAGCTTAGCCACAACGGCAGACATGGGCACGTCATTCCATGCAGCTTCAACACTACAGCTCAGTTTACCAATAGTAGTGACTAGTGAATGGGAGTATGATAGACTCCTGACAACCCTTAACCAGGTGTTTCCAGTACGTGAGAGATCAGCAGAAAGTGCTGGTCAGTGGAATGGCAGAACAGTCTTTCTATTGAGGTAGGTAAGAACAGGAAGAAATTATAAGTAAGGGCGGTAACATAAAGAGTGCAATGGCAATTCCACTGTTAAATACTGAGGAGAGAACAGATAGGTGGAAAGAGTACCTTGAAAGCCTGTATGAGGCGGAGGACTTACCTGAAGACGTGATAGAAGAACAAACAGAAGTAGACAGGGAAGAGTTAAGGGATCCAGTATTAGAATCAGAATTTAAGAGATGTCGACGACATAAGATCAAATAAGGCAGAAGGGAGAGATTAAATTTCATCGGATTTTTAAAATAGCTAGGTAAGTGGCAACGAAATGACCATCCACATTGGTGTGTACAATCTACACTACTGCCCATTCAGATTGCTACACCACGAAGACGACGTGCTACAGACGCGAAATTTAACCGACAGGAAGAAGATGCTGTGATATGCAAATGATTAGCTTTTCAGAACATTCACACAAGGTTGGTGCCGGTGGCGACACCTACAACGTGCTGACATGAGGAAAGCTTCCAACCGATTTCTTATACACAAACAGCAGTTGACCGGCGTTGCCTGGTGAAACGTAGTTGTGATGTCTCGTGTAAGGAGGAGAAAAATTCGTACCATCACGTTTCCGACTTTGATAAAGGTTAGATTGTAGCGCATCGCGATTGCGGTTTATTGTATCGCGATATTGCTGCTCGCGTTGATCGAGATCCAATGACTGTTAGCAGAGTGTGGAATCGGTGGGTTCAGGAGAGTAATACGGAACGCCGTGCTGGATCCCAACGGCCTTGTATCAGTAGCAGTCGAGATGACAGGCATCTTATCCGCATGGCTGTAACGGATCGTGCACCCACGTCTCGATCCCTGAGTCAACAGATGGGGTCGTTTGCAAGACAACAACCATCTGCACGAACAGTTCGACGACGTTTGCAGCAGCATGGACTATCAACTCGGAGACCATGGCTGCGGTTACCCTTGACGCTGAATCACAGACAGGAGCGCCTGCGAAGGTGTACTCAACGACGAACCTCGGTGCACGAATGGCAAAACGTCATTTTTTAGGATGAATCCAGGTTCTGTTTAGAGCATCATGATGGTCGCATCCGTGTTTGGCGACATCGCAGTGAACGCACATTGGAAGCGTGTATTCGTCACCGCCATACTGGCGTATCACCCGGCGTGATGGTATGGGGTGCCATTGGTTACACGTCTCGGTCACCACTTGTTCGCATTGACGGCACTTTGAACAGTGGACGTTACATTTCAGATGTGTTACGACCAGTGGCTCTACCCTTAATTTGATCCCTGCGAAACCCTACATTTCAGCAGGATAATGCACGACCGCATGTTGCAGGTCCTGTACGGGCGTTTCTGGATACAGAAAATGTTCGACTGCTGCCCTGGCCAGCACATTCTCCAGATCTCTCACCAATTGAAAACGTCTGGTCAATGGTGGCCGAGCAACTGGCTTGTCACAATACGCCAGTCACTACTCTTGATGAAGTGTGGTATCGTGTTGAAGCTGCATGGGCAGCTGTACATGTGCACGCCATCCAGGATCTATGCACCCAAATTGCGTGAAAATGTAATCAAATGTCAGTTCTAGTATAATATATCTGTCCAATGAATTCCCGTTTATCATCTTCATTTCTTCTTGGTGTAGCTATTTTAATGGCCAGTAGTGTACTTTCATAAGGGCCAGAGGTGGGCTAAAGCGTTAGTGACTTGTTCAGTTTAAGAAGCTCTCTCTCTCTTGAATAAACCATCCAGTTTTTCTGAAACTGTAACCATTTCTTTGCCTGTGGATGTACGTCACATCCGCTGATTTCCGTCCCAATCAGATAACTCCTTTGCAGTAATGTGGAGCTCATTTTTCTTATCTGCGCAGACCTCGAAGTAAAACCGTTTGTCACTGATTTCTCAAGCACTATTTCTCAAATAAACCTGTTTTTGCTCTCCTTACTTCTCCTGGCAGTGCACTGAAAATTACGTCAGTGTATGGTGTGTAAAATGTTGCTGTAGCGTAGCTAGTAAATCCGTTTGTAGCTGAGACTCTTTCATTGCGTGTTTCAGGTGCTGCGAGGGGCCGTACGGAGGTGGCGACCGCTGCCCCCGTCCCAGTTTCTCTGCGCTCTCTTTCTCCTTCCTCGTGTATCTCGTTATCACTGTCCACATTCGTATCTACGCACGCACGCGGCTCTGTCCCAGCTACCAGCCGCACCGCTTCTGCCAACATCTGCCGTGTTCTTCGACACACGCTTTATCAGTGTTGCAAATGTAAAAACATCACAGATCTCCTAACAGAAATATATATAAACAAGAGTCCAAACTGAACAACAGATGCATGTTTTCTTGAGAAGTATAGATGAATTTCTTATGCACAATGCACGTAAATAACTTACAGATAAATACCTCACTGGTGACCATTAATATGACGCCATACGCGTTGTGTATCGCACCGATATGACTAAAAACGCTGTTTTTATCTGCAATAACTGAGATTATGTAATATGTGCTTCAATGTCCTTGCTGCTCACAGTGAAAACTATAATCTGACGTGGCAGCGATGTTTGTGTTACACTTAACATAGTTCTTGACAACTTCACTCAAACGAGTAGTTCATTTCTCCCCAGTGCTACGTTACGTTTGCTCTGTTCATTGGTCCTTAAGTTTGCCTTGAAAGAATATGAATTCTAACAGCACAATTACTTGCAGTAAATTAATACACGTTTCATAATAATTAATCAGAAAGACAGTCGAACATCGCTACAAATCTCGTTTATTTTGTGTATTATGATTTCACTCAATTCATTTTGCAATTCGTCTCCTTAGTAACACCTGATAATTCATTTGAAATGATCGGTTGTTAGGTGACAAAGTAACTTACTCCTCAGTATTATAACAGCTCACCCACCCTAAAGGTAACTGTAAAATGCTTAATATGAAGCCATATTTGGATTAGCTACAGTGTGTACCGACAATTTTTTTTCTAATGTAGGTACTAGCACAAGAACAACAGAAAATATATAGTATTCGGAAATTAGTTGCTATGACTAATTTGTTTGTCTACATAAACGAGGCTTCGTAAGAGTCCGTGCAAATCTGCGACATAACACAGAACTATTTTCTATTTAAAGGCCGCACGTGACAGACTGGTAGTCATGATTTTCGCGTAGTGACCTTACAGACTGGTGTCAATAACTGTTACTTTGGTTAAGTTTACTTACACACTAGTGAAATCATCTCGAAGTATAAGTAGAAAATCAATTATATTTTGTACCCACAAACTGGAGCTGATTTATGATTTGTAAGACAGGACCTTCGTTTCCTTCGCAACCACAGTAGCTACGTTTAATGTAATATTGATTACCTGTGTTTTGGGAGAAAAGCTATATATATATATATATATATATATATATATATATATATATATACACGAAGCCTCCAATAGTAGTAGCACGACGGTTGTCATATTTTTTCTTAGTGCGTAGAATCGTCTTCATCCTCAAGTCGTTTATGTTTTCACCATACTTTGAGCTTTGTCGGGGTGTCATTGCTGGGATGTACACATTATCGTTGGAGAGTTCTGTGTGTTTATGACTTAGCATTGTATGATCTGAACAATTATGAATTGCACAACTGTCTGATGCTCCTAATCTCTCGTAAGCTCAGTTACTGAACACACGACTGCAGAAACAAGCAAACAGCACTAAGCGAGTCTGCCCAGTGCTGCCAACTTCTCGGTCTTTTTCATATCTAAGGTTAGAAACGATCTACTGACAAATTCCCTTACTAGATTTGATACGGTTCAGTGTACGAACCAGAACTGTTTCAAATCTATCAAACATATTACATACATTACCCATTATTTTTGTTTCCATGGGAAATGACAGCTGACTTAACCAATGTCTTTAGTGTGAATCAACCGGAAAAACCACATGTCGACGTCGTTGTTTTTATGTCACATTAAAATGCCAAGTCTGCTTCTGGATCATGACTATGCTCAGAAATCGAGCATAGGCCTATTTCAGGTCACTAATCTATAACAGAAAACGGAGATAAAGTAAGTAGGTTCACACTTCTGGGAAAGGCTCCGATGCAGTAATTGATCAACATAACCATAAAAGAGGCAGACTTTTGTAAGGATATAACAATCACTACAGAACGTACTAAATAAACATATCGCGCTTATACACTTTTTTGCAAGTCCCTCTTCCTTTCCTTCCGCTAACGAGTTGGGTATTCTTCAAGACAACGTAATTTCAGCGGAGTATTTGAAGTAGGTAATTTTAAACAGCCAAAAATCGCTTGCTTAATAACGTAATAAGCTTTTATTTAGTTTGATTCTGCCTGTTGCAGAAACTTGATATATTATCCTCAAAGAAATGGCACACAAGGAAGCTGGAAAAACTGAACTTTTTTTAAGTAAAATAATCAGTGGCAAATCATAACGACTCACATTCACATAACACCGTTTCTGTCTTTTCATTTTACGCATAGAGGATTCATATGAAATCTGTGATTGTTTTGCAAAAATGATAGTGAGAGGTATCAAAACCAAGTTTAAAATTTTATTTTCACGCATATATTTTCAATTTTTTCTGTTCTCCAATTGGAGAGCTTACCCTTCAAATAAAACTGAGAGAATTATCAAAGGTGTTGCCTGTTGCTGTTGCCATTACACATAGGAAAATTAGCCATACTTACACAGACGTATTTAACTAAGTAGATTACTTCATTTCTTGATGGCCTCCAGGAAAATCGGCATGGAATATGTTACAAGGAAAATTATCCTGACGTTTTCGTCTGTAAGAAATTTTCAGTCACACCGTTCGAAAGAAACTAATTTCTCAAGAAAACTTGAAGGTTGTTGGCTACTACTAAGATTTTACTGAGGAGGTTGGATATTGCATATTGCCCGATATTAACAAAAAAGAAATGGTTTTACTAATATTGATTCAGTCACACACGCAGGAGATGAAAATCGTTGTTAAATCTTAACAGTAATGATACGGAAGTAAACATAAATATTCCTTGTTGCTGTAGATTATTCTTCATTTAGTTAAAACAAAATATTCATTGTTGTTGCAGGTTATAGCTCATTTGTTTACGTCGAGACTAATTACTGTTGAAGGAAATCACTTAAACTAGTTAAAATAAGCCGCCTTTTTTTCTGACATTGTCACGGAACTCGCGATCGCCGTTGTCTACATATGCAAAACTATATTGTATCTCATCGGACGTTACAGAGTGTGCGGTTGGTCTCTGGGTCAGATGCCTTACTTCACTTACTGCCTTCTACACGTCTTATCTCTGGCACACATGAGTTTCACTTGGGTGAAGTGAACTGAATGGTTCCTCTGAGCTATTGAACGTTGATAATATATTTTGATAATTTAAAATTGGATTTCAAATATCTATTTTGTAATAAATCGTTGGTGTAACGGTAGTTTGGAGTAGTGGGTTCCTTTGCAAAGGCGCCTACATGCAGGGAATAGGCAAACGATTTATATAGCCAGAGCACTTGTCACTAATATTAAATACTTCATGTTTGTCCCATATGTCTGTAATGCAACCAATATATGAAATATGTACTCATTTTTCATTGTGCGTACTGAATCTCTGATGTAGAAACAGTGTATGTTGTAGACTTGATAGATACCTTTACCTGTCTGTACATAAAAGGACAAACCATATATAACAACCTTCACCAATGAGATCTAGTGCAATGTATCTTATATTTGCTCTATTTATTGTTGTGCACTTCACTATATAAATGTCTATTCAATAACTTTCATCACGTATTACGTTTTTCGTGCTCCAACTTAGCGTCTTTGCGTAGTATGTGTAGAGTGGCATGTCGTATATCGTGTATAAGTATGGAACTGTATCCATTTAAAGACGTTATATTAAAAGTATAATAAAAGGCTTGTTTTCATTGTTACCTTTTTTCAGTACAGCACTGCAACTACTGTATATTACACAAATATCTCACAGTTAATATTTATATACTACAGACGCTCCTTTGTATAGAACACGAAGTTCTGGACAAACTAATTTTGATGTTCAGAAAACACGATTTACTAACGTTTTAGGGAAAAGAAAAACGCAATGTCTTTTTTACAATTTTTAGTAAAACGTTTTGTGCCACTTGTGTGTCGTCTTTAATGGATCTCGTTTTATTTCTGTAAAGTATGAAAGAAAACTTTAGGCTGGTTTTCTATTTTAGGCCTAAAAACTATAAAAGTACATTTTTATTTTGTTATGCTCATTTGAAACTACATTAATTTTAAGCATAGCATTGAACAGAGTTTTATGCGTTGTATGTGATAACAGCATGTCATTTTCCTTGAAATCAGAAGAATATGTTCCGTTCTTCAAGGAAAATTTTTTTGTTTACATATCCATAGAGCGACGGTAGTGAATGTTTACTTACGTTTTTCGTTAAACTGCGCATCCTTGGGTGATTTTTTGTGAGTTTCAATCGAACAAATTTCTGGCTTGCAGCCGGTTGTGGTCCACGAGGTTTCGACATGGCACCTGACGGTCACCCCCAGGTGATCCATCATAGGCTCATAAATATGTCGTCCGTTTCACAATATACAGCATGCATGTGTCAAATTGAGGTGACAGAGGGACCACACTACCCTGCGGCAGAGCCCTCACTGGTGGAACTGCAGAACGCAACTGTCCTCAGCGATGCCGCACGCCACGGCCAACGGCGTACTCTATCGTCTCGATCACAGCAAATCCTGGAGCTCATATGATTCCACGCATTATCCAGTTGACAGCCGCTGTCACAGTCCATCAATTTTTTCACGGATTCTTTAGTAATGGAGTCACAAAAAGATGTTTCTTTCGGCCAAAATTATTGTTTGATCATACCCCATTGAATTTACGGCCAGATACTATGTCCGACTGTAGCAGAGTTGATTGGTTGCAAAACGCGAGTGCGTCATTCATGTTCAGTGCATCGTTCTTCCATTACACGCTTGATTTGGCCGATAAATTGATCAGCCAGAACATTATGACCTTGGACCTACTATCGATATAATCCCGTCCAGGCAACAGCATCATCACCTGACTGGGAACGACTGTTAATCAGACACACAAACGATGTATTTAGTATCAGTGAGCGTGCTGTCCGTGTGTAGAAAGGGGAAAGAGCGCGATCTATGTGAGTTTGACCGAGGGCAGATTGTGATTGGCCTGGAGGCTCGGCACGAGCATTTCGGAAACTGCACGGCTTGTCGCGTGTTCGAGGAGTGATGTGGTGAATGTCTTCAACACGTGGCGAAACCAAGGTGAAGCCAAGTCCAGATGTCGTGGGGTTCGGCGACCGCCGCTCATTACAGATGTCGGCTGGGCAGACTGGTAAAACGGGACAGGCGGGGAACTGTGGCGGAGCTAACGTGAGACTTTAATGTTGGGCAGCGTATAAGTGTGCGTGAACACAAAGCGCACTGAACACTCTTAATGATGGGCCTCCGCCGTCGACGACCCAGCACGTGCCAATATTAACACCACACCATCGGCAACAACGACTGAAATGGGCACGTGACCATTGGCACTGGACGTTGGCGAAGAGACAGTGTGTTGCATGGTCTGATGAATCCCGATACCTTCTTCATCGAGCCGATAGGAGGGCGCGAATCCGTCCTCTTCCGGGGGAACAGCTACTTGACACCTGTACTGCGGGACGGAGACAAGCGGGCGTCCATGGGTCCATGGGTCCAGTGGAACTCGTGCAAGGCACCATGACGGCCAAGGAGCATTGTACACTGGTTGCAGACCACGTGCACCCCTTCATGACAATCATGTCTCCCGACGACAGTGGCATTTTTCAACAAGATAATGCGCCACGTCACAAGGCCAGGATTGTGGTGGCGTGGTTCCAAGAACACAGTGACGAGTTGCAATCGATTTGCTAGCTCCTCAACCTGCCAGATCCGAACCCGAGCGAACACATCTAGGATGTGTTCTATGTACTGACTTTGACATTTTGGTCTTATGTCAAAGCGGTAGGTGGATCAAAACAAAATGTCGAGACACTCTGTGACCAAAATGGTACTGAAACAGAGGATGACACACTAAAGGCCGAAATACTAAATGTCTTTTTCCAAAGCTGTTTCACAGAGGAAGACTGCACTGTAGTTCCTTCTCTAGATTGTCTCACAGATGACAAAATGGTAGATATCGAAATAGATGACAGAGGGATAGAAAAACAATTAAAATCGCTCAAAAGAGGAAAGGCTGCTGGACCTTTTCGATTTTACACAGAGTACGCGAAGGAACTTGCCTCCCTTCTTGCAGCGGTGTACCGTAGGTCTCTAGAAGAGCGTAGCGTTCCAAAAGATTGGAAGAGGGCACAGATCATCCCCGTTTTCAAGAAGGGCCGTCGAACAGATGTGCAGAACTATAGACCTGTATCTCTAACGTCGGTCAGTTGTAGAATTTTGGAACACGTATTATGTTCTAGTATAATGACTTTTCTGGAGACTAGAAATCTACTCTGTAGGAATCAGCATGGGTTCCGAAAAATACGATCGTGTGAAACCCAGCTCGCGCTATTCGTCCACGAGACTCTGAGGGCCATAGACACGGGTTCCCAGGTAGATTCCGTGTTTCTTGACTTCCGCAAGGCGTTTGATACAGTTCCCCACCATCGTTTAACGAACATAGTAAGAGCGAGTGGACTATCAGACCAATTGTGTGATTGGATTGAAGAGTTCCTAGATAACAGAACGCAGCATGTCATTCTCAATGGAGAGAAATGATTTCAGGTGAACCACAGGGGAGTGTCGTAGGACTGTTGTTATTCACAATATATATAAATGACTTTGTGGATAACATAGGATGATGCTGTAGTACATCGAGAGGTTGTAACAACGGAAAATTGTACTGAAATGCAGGAGGATCTGCAACGAATTGACGCATGGTGCAGGGAATGGCAATTGAATCTCAATATGTATAAATGACCTAGTAGATAGTGTCGGAAGTTCCATGCGGCTTTTCGCGGATGATGCTGTAGTATACAGAGAAGTTGCAGCATTAGAAAATTGTAGCGAAATGCAGGAAGATCTGCAACGTATAGGCACTTGGTGCAGGGAGTGGCAACTGTCCCTTAACATAGACAAATGTAATGTATTGCGAATACATAGAAAGAAGGATCCTTTATTGTATGATTATATGATAGCGGAACAAACACTGGTAGCAGTTACTTCTGTAAAATATCAGGGAGTATGCGTGCGGAACGATTTGAAGTGGAATGATCATATAAAATTAATTGTTGGTAAGGCGGGTACCAGGTTGAGATTCATTGGGAGAGTGCTTAGAAAATGTAGTCCATCAACAAAGGAGGTGGCTTACAAAACACTCGTTCGACCTATACTTGAGTATTGCTCATCAGTGTGGGATCCGTACCAGATCGGTCTGACGGAGGAGATAGAGAAGATCCAAAGAAGAGCGGCGCGTTTCGTCACATGGTTATTTGGTAACCGTGATAGCGTTACGGAGATGTTTAATAAACTCAAGTGGCAGACTCTGCGGTGTAGCTTGCTCGCCAGGTTTCGAGAGGGTGCGTTTCTGGATGAGGTATCGAATATATTGCTTCCCCCTACTTATACCTCCCGAGGAGATCACGAATGTAAAATTAGAGAGATTAGAGCGCGCACGGAGGCTTTCAGACAGTCGTTCTTCCCGCGAACCATACGTGACTGGAACAGGAAAGGGAGGTAATGACAGTGGCACGTAAAGTGCCCTCCGCCACACACCGTTGGGTGGCTTGCGGAGTATAAATGTAGTAGATGTAGAATGTAGACAAGTGTAATGTGCTGCGAATTCACAGGAAGAAAGATCCTTTATCATTTAGCTACAATACAGCAGATCAGCAACTGGAAGCAGTTAATTCCATAAATTATCTGGGAGTAGGCATTAGGAGTGATTTAAAATGGAATGACCATATAAAATTAATCGTCGGTAAAGCGGATGCCACACTGAGATTTCATTGGAAGAATCCTAAGGAAATGCAGTCCGAAAACAAAGGAAGTAGGTTACATTACACTTGTTCGCCCACTGCTTGAATACTGCTCACCGGTGTGGGATCCGTACCAGATAGGGTTGATAGAAGAGATAGAGAAGATCCAACGGAGAGCTGCGCGCTTCGTTACAGGATCATTTAGTAATCGCGAAAGCGTTACGGAGATGACAGATAAACTCCAGTAGAAGACTCTGCAAGGGAGACGCTCAGTAGCTCGGTACGGGCTTCTGTTGAAGTTTCGAGAACATACCTTCACCGAGGAGTCAAGCAGTATATTGCTCCCTCCTACGTATATCTGGCGAAGAGACCATGAGGATAATAAAATCAGAGAGATTAGAGCCCACACAGACGCACACCGACAATCTTTCTTTCCACGAACAATACGAGACTAGAATAGATGGGAGAACCGATAGAGATACTCAAGGTACCCTCCGCCACACACCGTCAGGTGGCTTGTGGAGTATGGATGTACACATAGATGCAGATGAAACTTCATGTCAAGAGTTCATCGCCCCTCTCCCTGGGATTTACTACCAATCCTCGTTGCTTCTACGCCACGACATGTCGCTGCTGTTATCTGTGCCAAAGGTGGACATACCGGGTATTACTAGGTTGTCATGATGTTCTGACTGGTCAGGTATTTTGTATGTTCCAGTCTTCCGCAATAACACGTTGTCCTTCATAGAGCTTGACAGGTCGACAATCTTAGATGCTGCGTGAGAAACCACTTCCACATGGAAACTGCGCAGAATTTTATTATTTTAAACGAACTATTGGCAACAAAGGGAAGAAAAGCTATAATTTTTACCGGTGTGCTCTGCGCTTTTCTACCTTGTGGTCGTAGGTTTTAACTGATAGTGTCCTAGTAATCAGTTGGGTAGAATACCCACTTTTTCTGAACACTGTCCTTGGAAGGGTGAGCTCTTGAGACAAACTATGTGCACCGGAGTGCGTCTGTCCTCTATATACAAGTGTGTTAAGCACCAATATTTTGCGAAGGGTGATGAAAACTCTACGAATGTAAATACGAATCACTATGAGTGGGCTCAGGTGAACCACCATTCCTCTGTCTACCTAAATCATCCAGGGAAGGGAGACAACCATCATTCTCTATTCAATAGTGAACTGGACATTCTTGTGAATGGAGTATTTATCTTCTCTATGAGACCAGACTATGAAAATGTCGTCCACATACCTTAGAAATATAGTTCTTTTAAGGGACACTGACTCCGTTGTTCTCTCCTCAATATCATGCATAAAAAGACTGGCCACCATGGGAGACAGAGGAACACCCATGACGACGTCATAAGTCTGCTTGAAATATTCACAGTTTCACGAAAATTTCCTTTGCTGTGATTGGCGGAAACGCTCGATCCAGAGGCTCCTTTGCGTCGGCAGGAACTTGAATTTCTTTGCTGGTAGTGTCGGTAAGGGTGAAGTAGAACCACAGGATCTGTTGAATTGAATGAACAGTCAGACGTGTACAGAATGTGGACTGAGAGCAAACCGAAGAAAGACGAAGGTAATGAGATGTAGAGGAAATGAGAATACTGAGAAACTTATCATGAAAACTGGCGATCATGAAGTAGGGGAAGTTAAATGATTCTGTTACTTTGGAATCAAAAGAACGCCGGTCGCGGTGGCCTCGCGGTCAAGGCGCTCAGTTCGGAACCGCGCGACTGCTACGGTCGCTGGTTCGAATCCTGCCTCGGGCATGAATGTGTGTGATGTCCTTAGGTTAGTTAGGTTTAAGTAGTTCTAAGTTCTAAGGGACTGATGACCACAGAAGTTAAGTCCCATAGTGCTCAGAGCCATTTGAACCATTTTTGAATCAAGAGAACCCATGGCGGAGGACATAAAAAGCGGATTAGCACAAACAAAGACTGCTTTTCTGGCCAAAAATGTCTACTAGTATCACACATACGCCGTAGTTTTAGGAAGAATTTTTTTAGAATGTACGTTTGCATCACAGCGAATCGTGATGGCAAAGCTAGAAAAGAAGAACACCGAAGCATGTGATATGTGGTGCTACAGAAGAATCTTGTCAATTAGGTGGACTTATAAAGTAAGGAATGAGGATGTGCTTCACAGAATCACCAAAGAAACGAACATATGGAAAACGCTGAGAAGAAGAAGAAGGGACACGATAACAGGACGTCTGTTAAACCACCAGGAAATGACCTCCATGTTACTAGAGGGAGCTAAAGAGGGTGAAAAACTGTAGACGCAAACAGATATTAGAATACATCCAACAAATAAATAAAGGACATAGGATGCAAGTGGTGCTTTGATATGAGGAAGTTGGCACAGGAGAGGAATTCATGGTGGTTCGCATCGAAACAGTCGTCTGGCTGAAAAAAAGTCAGTCTCTTAGTGGGGGCTACAGTGGGCAATGATATAGGTCGTGGCTCTCGCCAATTTAGACGGTACCTAAAGGCTACTGATGAGTGCAGTTGCTCTTCCAAACAGCATATGCATGTTTACCTTTAAGTATTTGGGCTATACACGGCTCTCTTTAAAAAGAATAGCTCGATGTAGTCATAGCCTGCTTTCACGTCTCGCAGCTAATTCGTTGCAAATAATAACCTGCAGCTGTGATCCTGCAGTCAAATAGTGTCTGCAGTGAATAGAACTATGATTTAATAAAATATACAAAAATACAAAATAAAAGTTAAATGAATAATTTAAAAACAAGGACTCTATTCTAACGTCTCTAATTGAGGTAGACAACAGAGAAGTACGTTGAGTAATGTTTATTCACGAATGGACATCTCAAATAAAAGAGAAGTGGCCCTACAGTATTCAGTTAAAATACAGGCAGAAAAAATCCTTATCAAATGCAGCAAAGTTACGTTGAGAACGTTACGAGAATGATAGCAAAATCCCTAAAATAAATAATCATCGAAGATATGCGAAAACCAAGTTCATTTCGTAATCACAATACACTAACTTTTCTCCAGCTCAAAATAGTTCCGAGTTAAACACTATGATTGACAAATTATCATATGCGTTACAAAGAGTAACTCATGTTGTTCTACGCTCAGTTCCGTAATAAAAGAGGAAAAAGTTAAGAGTCCTACTCTGGTGCACGTGCAGGTCTCTCGTGAGTTAAGAGTCTCTTTAAAAGTTACAGTACTGTGGCGGCCGTTAACCGTCCAGAATCAATCACCTACACGAGTGAATCACATTCGTCACCAAAGGCAGGTCTTCCTTCTTCCAGCGCTCAAAACGGGTCAGTCTCCACTTGATTCCCTTAGTGTTCCACTACAGTCCGCTTTGTTGAAGGCTTCCTCACCAAAAATTTATCGTTCTTAACTCTACAGACAAGATTTGATTCAACTTGACCACTCCCCGAGCCAAACAAATCATTATAACAATATTTAAATATGGAAATATCGTAAACATTCAGTCACACTCAAACTATTCAAAATAAATGTAAATAAAGGTTTGTTCATGAATAAATAAACTAGTATTATTTCCCTGTTGAACTCACGTTAAATGACAACGAATTGTTGTTAAATATTTTGTAAACAGCTATTTAGGTCTTGATGACAGACACGTCTTACGGTTTTCTTTTCAGTTATGGTCTCTGCTGACACATGCGATTGACCACTTTTAATTCAGCACAGTTTTTTAATATCATTTGCAATAAAAATTTTAAATCATGTTACTGGCAAAATAGTAAAATGTTCATTAAACAAGTATACAGGTATGACAAAATAAGAGGTATTCATGCAGTATTCATTTGCTGCGTAATTGCGTAGGATATAATGTTCTGACAATAATTTGCATAATGAAGATAGGTTGTCGTTGTTGTTGTGATCTTCAGTCCAGAGCCTGGTTTGATGCAGCTCTCCATGCTATTCTATCCTGTGCAAGCTGCTTCATCTCCGAGTAAGTACTGCAACTTACATCCTTCTGAATCTGCTCAGTATATTCATCCCTTGGTCTCCTACGATTTTTGCGCTCCACGGTTCCCTCCCATACTAAATTGGTGATGCTTTGATGCCTCAGAAACGTGTCCTACCAACCGATCCCTTCTTCTAATCAAGGTGTGCAACAAATTCCTTTTCTTCCCAAGTCTACTCAGTACCTCCTCATTAGATGCGTGATCTACCCTTCTAATCTTCAGCATTCTACTGTAGCATCACATTTCGAAAGCATCTATTTTCTACTTGTATAAAATATTTATCGACCATGTTTCACTTCCATACATGGCTACACTCCATACAAATACTTTCAGAAAAGATAATGATGATGATGATGATGATGTTTGGTTTGTGGGGCGCTCAACTGCGCGGTCATCAGCGCTCGTGCAAAGTCCCAATCTGTATACAGTCCAATTTTTACACAGTCCAATGTAGCCACTGTCACGAATGATGATGATGAAATGATGAGGACGACAGAGAAAATCCCAACCCTTTTCAGAAAAGACTTCCTGACATTTAAATCCATACTCAGTGTTAACACTCTTCTGCAGGAAAACTTTCCTTGCCATTGCCAGTCTACATTTTATATCCTCTCTACTTCGATCATCATCAGTTATTTTACTCCACAAATAGCAAACCTCATCTACTACCTTAAGTGTCTCATTTCCTAATATAATTCCCTCACCATCACCTGATTTAATTCGACTACATTCCACTATCCTCGTTTTGCTTTTGTTGCTGTTCATCTTATATCCTCCTTTCAAGACACTGTCCATTCCGTTGAACTGCTCTTCCAAGTCCTTTGCTGTCTCTGACAGAATCACAATGTCATCGGCAAACTTCACAGTTTTTATTTCTTTTCCCCGTACATTAATTCCTCCACCAAACTTTTCTTTTGTTTCCTTTACTGCTTGCTCAATATACAGATTGAATAACATCGAGGATAAGTTACAACTCTGCCTCACTCCCTTCCCAACCACTGCTTCCCTTTCATGCCCCTCGACCCTTATAACTGCCATCTTGTTTCTGTACAAATTGTAAATATCCTTTCGCTCCCTGTCTTTTACTCCTGCCACCTTCAGAATTTTGAAGAGAGTATTCCAGTCAACATAGTCAAAAGCTTTCTCTAAATCGTAATGCTAGAAACGTAGGTTTGCCTTTCTTTAATCTATCTTCTAAGATAAGTCGTAGGGTCAGTATTGCCTCGCATGTTCCAACATTTTTACGGAATCCAAACTGATATTCCCCAAGGTCATTCGTCTGTAAAGAATTCGTGTTAGTATTTTGCAACCGTGACCTATTAAACTGGCAGTTCGATAAGTTTCACTCCTGTCAACACCTGCTTTCTTTGGGATTGGAATTAGTATATTCTTCTTGATGTCTGAGGGTATTTCGCGTGTCTCATATATCTTACTCACCAGATGGTAGTGTTTTGTTAGACCTGGCACTCCCAAGGCTATCAGTAGTTCCAATGGAATGTTGTCTATTCCTGGGGCCTTGTTTCGACTTAGGTCTTTCAGTTGTCTATCAAACTCTTCAAGCAGTATCATATCTCCAATTTCATCTTCACCTATGTCCTCTTCCCGCAATTTCTACGTCCTTGTATAGTTCCTCTCTGTACTCCTTCCACCTTTTTGCTTTCCCTTCTTTGCTTAGAACTGGTTTTCCATCTGAGCTCTTGATATTCATACAAGTGGTTCTCTTGTCTCCAAAGGTGTCTTTAATTTTCCTGTAGGCAGTATCTATCTTATCCCTAGTGATAAATGCCTCTACATCCTTACATTTGTCCTCTAGTCATCTTTGCTTAGCCATTTTGCACTTCCTGTATTTCTTTTCGCCTGCTTCGTTTACTATATTTTTATATTTTCTCCTTTCATCAATGAAGCTCAGTATCTCTTCTGTTACCCATCCATTCGTTTTCTGCCGTATTTCTTTCCCCCGTTCTTGTCAATCGTTCCCTAATGCTCTCCCTGAAACTCTCTACAACCCCTGGTTCTTTCAGTTTATCCAGGTCCCATCTCCTTAAATTCCCACTTTTTTGCAGTTTCTTCAGTTTTAATCTTCAGTTCATAACCAATATATTGTGATCAGAGTCCACATCTGGCCCTGGAAATGTCTTACAATTTAAAACCTGGTTCCTAAATCTCTGTCTTACCATTATATAACGCATCTGAAACTTTATAGTGTCTCCAGACCTCTTCCATGTATACAACCTTCTTTCATGATTATTAATCGAAGTATTAGTTGTGATTAAGTTATTAATCGAAGTATTAGTTGTGATTAAGTTATGCTCTGTGCAAAATTCTACCTGACTGCATCCTCTTTCACTCCTAACCACCACTCCATATCCACCTACTACTTATTAACACAAGGGGAGTGTTGTATCCGCATCGCTGGGGAGATAGTTTTGAGGAGTGCTGAGAGATTTTAGCGGCTGCGTCTTTGTTGTGATGAACACTAGACATGAAATACTTTGGATAAGAAGGTAATCCGGCGGGCAGTGTTCAGTCGAGGATGTATTGCGACATACGTGAAGAAAACCAGAAAGAGCGTAACAGTTTAACAGAAGTGACACAGAGAAATTTTCTTGTTAGGTTATGCGCCATATCAGTGATTTTTGATGTAGAAAACAGCAAAAGTTGCAATATTCAGTTCTTTTAGTTAATTGATGATTAGTTTCGGGTTACCTGAACCCATTTCCAAGTCACTCAGACAGACAGAATGGTGTACTCTGTAGCATCATGCGAACCATGTGAAGCTTGTACATACGCGTTTATTAAAGTCAAGTTTTTTTCTGTGAATATTGGCAGGAAAAACATTCTTTGATCTTGTGTTTCTAAAGCGACCAGCAGTATAGCGTGGCTCTTAACCACTTTGCAGCACGGTGTGGCACGTGGTTACGACGACGCAACACGAAGTACCTGTAGCGTAGAGTACAACGGTTCAGTAGCTTAGTCAGTAGTGAATATTTTGGTAACATTGGACTATGAGTGACAGAACATAAGGAAGGGATGGATTTAACAGAGGAAGAGGAAACTACCATGGTAATCTATAAGTTAAATTGATTATATCTCGGGAATTATGAACAAAAGACCTCATCTCAGGAGACTTACAGGACATTCGGATAGGGTCCAGTCATGAACGGCAATGAATAAGGTACCAATACAGATAAAGTCTTTCGCGAAAAATAAGATGACAATGGCCTAAGAAAGAGAATTTGCCATATTAAAGGAAGAGGAAAAGAATTTATAAGATAAGAATTGTTGGTACGACCATGAAAATGTGGTCAAATCAACATAGATATGCTAAATAATTTGATGGAACTTACAAAGCTTAAAAGCGTGAGTGATAACTCGGAACATGATAGGAGTAAAGTTTCGCACAACAATGTGGTGCAAGAGACAGACTGCACAGGATTCTGTAAGTCCCTGGGGCAATAATTCATTAAAAATTAATTCATTTCAAACTGCTGAACATGAAAGGAAATAAAATGAAAGGTCAGAAAATAGAAAAAGGAGAAATAAGGAAGATAAGGTAAGTCAAGACATGAGATAATCATAGACTCAACCTTCTACGTAATCCATGAAATTAAGTTTCATCTAGAAAACGAAGAAGGTGATATCATTGCTGGGAGAAGGAACAGGACATGGTATTACTCAAAAAACATGATGAATACTATACATATTTTGTGAAATCAGATGTGGTTCAGTCAGACATAAAATATCAGAGAGAGGCTGAAGATATGAATACACCATTATAGATTTAACAAGATACTAGAGTACTCGACAGTAAAACCTCGAAAGTCTTATAACTATGTAACGTATGTAGATGACTATCACAAGGTAACCGAGTTATTGGTTCATATTTCTTACCTTTCGTTTTATATGTGACTAAGCAATCTGCTACTATTCTATTAATCTTTAAAGCATAAATCTGATATTTCTCGGACTATTTATATCTACATGAAATTATGAAAAAGCAACACACTAGAAAGCACTGCAAATACCGAATCAGACCCACAAAATTAAAGTAAAAAAAAACACCTAAAGATCGTCAACATATGAATAACAGACGCCGTATTAAAGTAAGTAGAGGAGAAGCAAAGAACAGTTGATAGAGTGGATGAGATAAATAACGGATTGTAAGCACGTGTCTTGACATGTTGTGAATAAAATACTAACACTCTACAGTAAACAATGACAGGTATACAGACAAGCAGAGATAGATATACAGACATGCTACACAAGTAAGAAAAAATGACACCTTTGTCATCTAGAATTGATCAGCCTGAGGTTAACAAAATGAGGGAAAAGGTTTCAGAACGGAGGTACAAGAAAAGTCATTCAGTCGAAGATTTAACCAGCATGAGCAAACAGCTCGCAGTACTAAGAAGTAGGGGATAGTAAAGAATTAAGTGTGTATCATTGTGCTACATTATAAGAGATATTTAATGCAAATATTAATTAGTGAGCATCGAATATTTAGCCAGTAGAAGGAGAATTTAGAGGTTATCCAGCAGAGGATAAGTAAATCCTCCACTAATAATGTTGACAGAAAGAGATGGATAGTAGGCGACGAGTTATTCTGTCAATAATTAAAGTAAGCTGGTAAGTATAACGAATGACTATGACACGGAGATATGTAATGCAAAAAGAGAATAACAGCTGACAGAATGTTAATCACATGGAAGGTAAGTGTTAGAGGTGATAAGGGTTAGAGTAAACCGAAGAGGTAAGTACTTGGTTTAATAACAATGTACTGAAGCACCACTATAGGAATGTTACTTTTGAAGCGTTACTATCGAGACAAATGCACACAGGACGTACTGATCTGAGTGACATGAAAGAATCAAGCAAGTTGTGGTTATATCTATACTAAATATGAAATGAGTATTAAAAGAATAAGGACATTACAAAACGTCAGATTCAATTTATTCCACAACATATTTGCGTCAGCTTGCAAAAATGGGTTTTCTAAATGATTAACCAGAAAAACCATCAAAAACAAATACATCATGGATAACTAAGGAACTGAAATCTTATGTAAGAGCAAGAGGACATTTATATGAAGGCCAGGGTAAGTTAAGATCTGACATTACTTGCATTCTACAAAAAGTACTGTAATAGACAGAAATGAATAATGCAGATAATAAGATTTATACTATATGGGATATTGTTAAATGGGAGACAGGACAGTCAATCAGTGTGTAAGACACCATAACAATTAAACTAAATGACAATGCTATGACTGATAGCTCACAACTTGCGAGTATTTTTAGTAATAAAGTGCTAAATGTAGTAAAAAATAGGATTAAAAGATTGAGTTGAAGAAGCAAGAGAATATATTAAAATTTCATATCAAAAAATTTAAACAAAAAAAGAATGTCATATAGTGTTGATGGAATTTCAAACAGAATTTTCAGATGTTGTTCTATTTTAACAAATAATGTTGTTAGTGATGTACGTAATTCATCATTAGCACAGAGAATTTTTCCAAACAGATTAAAGTATGCAATTGTTAAACCTTTTCATTAGAAAGCTGATAAGAAAGACTTAAATAATTATTGCCCAGTTTCCTCACTGACATCTTTTTCAAAATATTCAAAAAAATGTATTTTACACAAAAGCAGTCTCACATTTCAGTTGAAAAAAATTTACTTAGCACATCACAGTTAGGGTTCCAGAAGCACTGCTAAACAGCGACTGCTATTTACGCATTCACTCATCAAATACTACAAGCGTCAAATAGTAAAATATCACCACTTGATACATTTTGAAATCTTTTCAAGGTGTTGGGTCATGTAGTTCGTGTTACACTCTTAGAAAAACTGAAGGTTTATGGAACTGATGACTTTATACACAGCTGGTTTGAATCATTCTTAACATAAAGAATGAAAAAAGTTTTGCTGATTAGTTCAAACAATGGTGGAAGGGGAAATAATTTTAGTGACAGGAGAAATCACATGGGAAGTCCCACAGGGTTCAATTTTGGGTCCACTACTATTCCTTATATATATATATATATATATATATATATATATATATATATGAATTGGTATTTTTTTACAGATGATACTAGTGTTATTACAAATCCCATTAGAGAGAATACCACAGAAGAGGCTGTTAATGATGTTTTTCAAAGAGTTAAGTGGTTCTCTGAGAAAGCTCTCTCAGTTTGAAAAAATACACTATATTCATTTCTATGTAACAAACAGAGTCATACAAAAAACTGAGTAGCACGTGAGCAGGAGTCAATAAATGTAGAATGCTCCATACAAAACAATTACACACATACAGGTCATGCCTAACTGTAGTTACCACACTCCACCATGCGCACGTCACATACCGTTTTACTGAAACCACGTCTGACGTGCCGTACTTGCTTCAGTCAAACAATCTGATCGTCTTTGCAGCCGTCTGGCAAACTATGGCTACATCAGTGTATCTATGAATACTCTCTGTCTTGACTTTTCCGCTCTGCCTTCTTGTGGTCAACGTTCTTTTCTCTGTGGTACTCGACATTCTGGTGCTTAGATTTCTGAAGAAGTACCGTCTAAGGCATCCTCGATTGCCCTGGTGAACGATGTATCTATAACAAATGAGTATGGGAATCAATCAGATATGTAACAGGTCGAGGTACTACTATTATAGATTCTGTAGGCTAACTGCGAGGAGAGGGAAATCAGGATGGGTTGGGTCAAGTTGCAGAAGGCATATCTTCTTTTTCCTTAAAGATATGGAGAATACGCAAAGAAATGCATCGAGAGTAAAATTAAGATGAAGACCTCAAGTATGTCAATATTACGTTCATGCAAAGAACTAAGGTGAAGGCTTTTTGTAATAATAAAAACCATCAAGATACATTTTTCTGCCGAAAAAAATCTGTCAGGGAAGTTTGGAAACTGTGCTTTCTTAACAATATCTGGAAACCTTGATTGATTTGATTCATGAAAGCTATGGAGTTTGCAAATGTGTTATTAAGTTGGACGAAATAGTGATTTTTGAAAACTTGTGGAGGCGGGTACAAAAAAGAATCACGTGTGACCAGTGTCAAAACGTAAGGACAGCTTCTGTACCGATTCAAGGCCACCAACAAAGTATTCGAGTAGAATGAAAAAGACAAATAATAGCTGTGGATTTATTCAGCCCATTTCAATAGTCCAGATGTGGGTGCACCTACGGTTTTGTCATTTTAAACGTACATCCAAGCTTTGGCCTTGCTCAATAATTTTTATCTCCTACACATCCTTCAATTATCAAAATGACGTGCCTTGATGCCTTAGGACGCGTCCTATTCGATTTCGTACGTTATCATTAGTTATCCGATCTAGCCATCTAATCCTCAGCATTATTCTGCTATAATACATTTCAAAAGCTTTTTTTTCTCTTGTTTGAACTGTTTTTCAGATGGTTCAAATGGCTCTGAGCACTATGGGACTTAACATCTGAGGTCATCCGTGGCCAAGAACTTAGAACTACTTAAACGTAACTAACCTAAGGACGTCACACACATCCATGCCCGAGGCAGGATTCAGACCTGCGACTGTAGCGGTCGCGCGGTTCCAGACTGAAGCGCCTACAACCGCTCGGCCACATCGGCCGGCGAACTGTTTTTCATACACATTTCTTTCCGAAAAAGGCTTCACTCCAAACACGTATCCAAACAAGAGTTCTTAACATTTAATTTTCTATTTGGTATTAATAAACTCCGAATTTTCTTAAACATTTTTCTCGCTACTACCACTCTACGTTTTATGTCTTCTGCACTTCGGCGATCATTATGTTGGATTATGTTGCTATAATAGCAAAACTTGCCTACTACTTTCAGTGTCTCATTTACTAACCTCAGTTCCGTCAGAACTGCATGATTTAACTGAATGACATTCAATTACTCTTTAGTTTGGGTGGCGTTCGTGTTATAACCTCAAGACACTATCCGTTCCATTCAACTGTTCTTCTAAATCATTTACCGTTCCTATATGTGAAATGTTTATGACATTTATGACACATCTCATCACAATCCCCTGGTGCAACAGAAAGTATTTTTCTCTCTATACATGACATACCATTCAAGATACTGTAATGAGTTCTGTCTTCTAACAATAAGTCTTTGTTGGGACTGGATAGATAAGATATCTCATTCGAACGAATTTCCTTTAACAGGTGCCGATACGATTCTTCAAAAGTTTAGCAGCAATAAATCTAGCTATTCACCTCCATTTTTTCCTGTCAGTGAGGTGTGTTAGGCTAGAAAGGCAAGTCCTGCACGTCCATACGACGGAGCAAATTCAGAATATCTCTATAAGCAATTCCAAAGGAAATTAAAACAACAACCGTGATTGTATTTAACGCTCTTGGCATAACACGAGACTTGAAGAGCAGCTATAGATTCGAGATTATCGCTAACGACCTGGAGGAGAAGGCGCTTGTGACAGGTAGTTGCGATGACAGGTTATTCACTCGCCAGATGAAATATGCGCGAGCCCATTGATTGCTAAAGAGGGCCGACGGTAACCACGCCTTCGAGCCTTCGAGACCGCTGTGCGGAACAAAGGAGCAGAGGCAGTGGGGGGGGGGGGCATGGGGAGTGGGGGGGGGGGGGGTTCATATGGCGGCAGACGCGTGGGCACGCTGACAGCGGCCGGCGAGCGATGATGTGGCTCCAGTCTTGCGAAAATGGGCGCCGAGTGCGCAAGGCCCCCTGGCGTCGCGTTACGTCAGCGCTGAGCCGAGGGCTCCCCGCTGCAGCCTATGCGCAACGGCAGGGAATCGCTCGCTACGTAACCTAACCACCGCCGGCGCCGTCGCTGACACATTTTGCGACCAGCGGCCGTTGAGACACTCGGCGCACAATATCTGTGCCACCCAGCCACTGCCATTGTGACTCACCGCGTTGCTAAATCACTGTTTACCACTTGCTCCTACCTGTCGCGCGCCGAAACAAGTTTACAAGTTGAAACGCAGCGTTTACTGCTGCTCGTTTTACGGAGGGCTTTCAATAAATAATGCAACACTTTTAATTCTCGACCAGTTTCGGTTGAAAAAAAACTTTTGGCACACATTCCCGCTTCAGCCCCTATAGTTTCATTAAGTTCCGATATGTGGTGATGCTATGGTGATGATGATGATGATGATGATGATGATGAGGTCCCATACTTCGAGGAGAGTGGGGAACGATGCGGGAGACCTGCACCGCCGACCAGGCAAGGTCCTAGCGGAGGTGGTTTGCCAGTGCCTTCTGTGAATCTATACGTAGCCCTAAATGCTACACTACTGGCCATTAAAATTGCTACACCACGAAGATGACGTGCTACAGACGCGAAGTTTTACCAACAGGAAGAAGATGCTGTGATATGCAAATGATTAACTTTTCAGAGCATTCACACAAGGTTGGCGCCGGTGGCGACACCTATAACGTGCTGACATGAGGAAAGTTTCCAACCGATTTCTCATACACAAACAGCAGTTGACCGGCGTTGCCTGGTGAAACGTTGTTGCGATGCCTCGTGTAAGAAGGAGAAATCCCTACCAACACGTTTCCGACTTTGATAAAGGTCGGATTGTAGCCTATCGCGATTGCGGTTTATCGTATCGCGACATTGCTGCTCGCGTTGGTCGAGATCCAATGACTGTTAACAGAATATGGAATCGTTCAAGAGGATAATACGGAACACCGTGCTGGATCCCAACGGCCTCGTATCACTAGCAGTCGAGATGACAGGCATCTTATGGCTGTAACGGATCGTGCAGGCACGCCTCGATCCTTGAGTCAACAGATGGGGACGTTTGCAAGACAACAACCATCTGCACGAACAGTTCGACGACGTTTGCACCAGCATGGACTGTCAGCTCTGAGACCATGGCTGCGGTTACCCTGGACGCTGCATCACAGACAGGAGCGCCTTCGACGGTGTACTCAGCGACGAACTTGGGTACACGAATGGCAAAACGTCATTTTTTCGGATGAATCCAGGTTCTGTTTACAGCATCATAATGGTCACATCCGTGTTTGGCGACATCGCAGTGAACGCACATTGGAAGCGTGTATTCGTCATCGCCATACTGGCGTATCACCCGGCGTGATGGTAAGGGGTGCCATTGATTACACGTCTCGGTCATCTCTTGTTCGCATTGACGGCACTTTGAACAGTGGACGTTACATTTCACATGTGTTACGACCCGTGGCTCTACACTTCATTCGATCGCTGCGAAACCCTACATTTCAGCAGGATAATGCACGACCGCATGTTGCAGGTCCTGTACGGGCCTTTCTGGATACAGAAAATGTTCGACTGCTGCCCTGACCAGCACATTCTCCAGATCTCTCACCAATTGAGAACGTCTGGTCAATGGTGGCGGAGCAACTGGCTTGTCACAATACGCCAGTCACTACTCTTGATGAAGTGTGGTATCGTGTTGAAGCTGCATGGGCAGCTGTACATGTGCACGCCATCCAAGCTCTGTTTGACTCAGTGCCCAGGCGTATCAAGGCCGTTATTACGGTCAGAGGTGGTTGTTCTGGGTACTGATTTCTCGGGATCTATGCACCCAAATTGCGTGAAAATGTAATCACATGTCAGTTCTATTATAATATATTTGTGCAATGAATACCCGTTTATCATCTGCATTTCTTCTTGGTGTAGCAATTTTAAAGGCCAGTAATGTACGTCTGTAATAGAGGTGCTTTCCAAGCAGAGAGCTGTTATTGGGTTTCTTTTGGTGGAAAACTAGAGCATCGCAAATATTCATAGGCCCTCCCAAAATGTCTACATAGACTTGGCAGTGAACAAAAGCATGGTGAGTCGTTGATCGAGGCATCTGTCATCATCGTAAGGTCCCGCAAACATGTCCGATCCTCCGCTTGCCGGCCGGCCACACACAGCTGTGACTCCTGTGCAGTGTTGGAACGTGCGGACACTCTCATTCTAGGTGATCGACAGATCACAATCAAACAACTCGCTGCTCAACTGAACGTCTCCTCTGGTAATGTTGGCACCGTCGTCCACTAGTTGGGGTACTCCAATAAGTGTGCCCGCTGGCGCTCTCGCCGACTTCCATCTATTTGGCCCTGTGAAGGATGCATTCTACAGCAAGCAGCACCTGAATGTTGAGGAGGTTATTGATGAAGCAAGACGTTGGCTTTGACGTTGACCACTAGAGTGGTACCATGTGGGTACATAGATACTCTCAGTAAGGTGGGGTAAGGCCGTCGCATTGAAGAGAGATTATGTTGAAAAGTGGGGTTTCGTAGCTAAAAGAATGGAAAATTATACTGTGTATTGGAATCCGGTATAAAGCCAACCTGCTTTCAAAAAAATGTGTAGCATTACTCATGAAACGCAACACATGGAGACCGTAGTTGTGTCTTGCCCAGGTGTAGGAAAAAATGGTTCAAATGGCTCTGAGCACTATGGGACTTAACATCTATGGTCATCAGTCCCCTAGAACTTAGAACTACTTAAACCTAACTAACCTAAGGACATCACACACGTCCATGCCCGAGGCAGGATTCGAACCAGGTGTAGGAAACTGCCGAGCCTTTACATACCGTATGTTTGAGAAGAACCAATAAATATTTCACGAAACGGTCGTAGGGACAATTTTGAATTGAGGGTTAGGGGGTGGGAGCAGTGTAGGAGCGCGAGGAAGAGGAGGAGGAGAGGGGGAGGAGGACTATAGTAGCTCCGATATGCACATGAGCCTGAAACGGATGGCTAATACTCAAAATGATGATGGTGATGATGATGATGATGATGTGTTTGGTCACACGGTTTCCAGGCGTTTAGCTATCTTATTACTTAAATATAATGAGATGAGTGTGATTAAAATGGTTTAAAATTTTAAAAAAAGACACTGGAATAAAAATTTTATGTTACCACTTCCACCGATTTTCAGTATGGGGAATCTTTCACGTCTACACTAAAGTAATTAAACCTAGACAACAAAATCTCAAACATAATAATAAAAACTCTTACCGACAAATATTTCGGAGTCAAATCCATAAGTGAACTCTCCGACCCTTTCGAGATAAAAACTGGGGTACGCCACTGAGATAGGCTCTCCCCACTGCTGCGCCCTAGGAAATGTAGACAGAGTGTGTAACGCAATGATCCATAGTGGTATCCGACAAGAAACAAAAAACAGAGGCATAAAAAGTTAATTGTCTAGCCTTTGCACGTGCTGTGGTATTATTAGCCTACATCTGGGAAGCAGCCAAAGAACAGATACTCGAACTACAGAAATAAGCAGAAAAAATAGGTCTCAAAATCTTCTTCGAAAATACCAAGATAATGACAAATATAAAAACAAACCAATGAAATATTTTAAGTGGGAGAATAATATTTTAGCTGGAATGTTGTCGAGAAAAAGGCAATGGAATCTAGGGGAAGTAAAGTTTAATTGGCCTTCCAGTTCACCAAAAACTTGTGTAACAAAAAGTCCTCCTCATGGAATGCAAACATAAGACATTACAGCGCAGTACTCACACCGCGAGCCCTGTATGCAGCCCAAACACTGTACATCACTAACCATGGCTCAGCTGAAAGGCTGAAGACCAAAGACAGGAAGGTATTAAGAAAAATCCTTGGCTCCAGCTTCAACAACAAAAACTACATCGGAGATGAAACCCTTTACCAAACTACCGAAAAACTCTCATACACAATGAGGAAAAGAAGAACTGATTCTTATGGACATATCCTCAGAATGAACCCAAATGGATTAACAAAAACTTTTTGATTGCTTCTGCAACAAAAAAGCCAACAAAATTGCTTTAAGGAATTAGAGAAAGACGCAAGATCACAGAAAAAGTGCTTACAGATAAAATAAAAAAAAATACGAGAAAGACGTTACAAGTCAAAATGAAAACCAAACGAACGATCTAAATCTCTGAAGAAGAAAGGAAATCGAGATAAGACTGAAACTGGGCTGATAGAAAGGAACGGAACATTAAAAACGGATTTGTTTAACGCTCCCCACAGTCAGGTGAAACGGAAGAAGAGGAAGAAGAAAAAGGAAACTTTCATCCATAATGGATGTGGAACTCTGACTGTGATGAATAAAGGTGTCCAGCAACAGCAACAACCAGTCGCCTGTTGTGATGGCTCAGTTTTTATTTTACAGTGACTTGTTTATGACTAGTGACTCAACAGATGGTGAATAGTTTTGAGCGATTGTTTGCAGCATTGTTGGTACCTTTGCGTAGCTGTCCCAGTACGGAACAAACGAATCAAGTAAGCACGGAACGTGGCGTGGTATCACGGGTTAGTTAGATCATGTGGTCGAATTGAAGGCATTACTTATAGTTATTTGCACCCATGGATTTGATCCTGGTGCTTAAATCTCAGTGGAGAACACAGTGTATGTTTTCCATTTATGATGATTACACAGCATTACACAAACTTTTGGCATGGCTACAATTCCCACCTTGTTTAAAGGATGTAATCAAACCAAAGAATGTGACTGGAGTTAGTGTTCAAAGGTTTTCTTTGCTCAATGCTCATATTTTCGAAAATCACAAATTGATATACACACATAGCGATTTAAATTACATTCATTTTTACAGGAGTAACAAGTTTTCATTATTACAAAATTAACGCACGATGTTTACAAAGTTTATGAAACTAGTGTTCAAGATGACTTTTCTTCTACATTTCTTCATACTGAAATGAAGTGTAACATGTTTACTTTTGCTTAACACAGACTGATTATGTACTAGGGCCAGACCTTAGCACGTTGATGGCTTAATTTAACGATAGTGTCAAAACGTATGGGCATTTGGGAGTGGTACCGGAAAGCAAAAGAGTGAAAGCGGCATGTATGTGTGGGACGGAAAGGGGGTTTGTGAGATAGTGTGTGTGTGTTTGTTTGTTTGTGTGTGTGTGTGTGTGTGTGTGTGAAAATGGGGAAGGGCGCATCGCACACATTCACAGATACACACACTCAAGGCTAAGCGACAAAACATGACAGGATTACCATTATTGAGTTGGTGGGTAAGATACAGAACTTAGTTGGCGGAGAAGAAGTTACAAGTGTAGTCTTCCCTTTCGACAGGGAGGTGTAGGTATTTATGGATATGTTGGGAGATGATGGATTGAAATACCTTGCCCATTTCCTCTAGCGCGTCGACAAAACCGCCTCCCTTGTCTTATGTCCCACTCTCAAGAAATATCAACAATCTCTTCTACTCCATCTCAACCAGTTTATATCTTGGTACAACCAGTGGTTCCTCAAGACCGACACTCGCAAGACCCAGGCATTCGTTGAAGGATGAACCGAAGACAGCTTTCGCCACCATACCTCCTACCTCATCATCTACAACCGTCCTATCCAATTTACTGGTACTAACACACTAAAATTCCTAGGACTACCCCTCGACCATAAATTGTCATGGAAACAGTGCTTAGAAACTACACCAAAACACAACAGAAGACTAAAACTACTTTAACTGCTGATCGACCAAACATGAGAACTACATTCCTCTACCATGCTCATCACCTACAAAGCCTTGATTTGACTTGTGTAAATTGCGAATCACTCGAACGTCGACGTTATCTTTTAAGACTCCCCCTCCGAACATCAAGTAGTTGGCTTACATCGATTGACGAGCGGTGTATGAGGCGGCTCCAGCCTGCTGGAACAACATTTTTGTGATGTTGATTTAGAATAGGTGAGTAGGTTCTGTTTGAATAAAGTATCAAACATAAATTAACCCTAGGACGGAGACAAACGTTGTTGGACATGAAAATATTTTTGCGAAAATTGGGCAGTCGTTAGCATCAGCCAATATGCGTCGGCACAGATCCTTACGCAAGCTCAGGTCTCGTGAACTTGGTACCTGCTCCAAACGTGTATATACATATATAATCGCAGTTTTATACTGACGAAAGAGCGGATATACTCTCTACTGCCCTATCTGGTGGCGCAAAGCTAATCCTGAATTTAACTCTTTTGAATATGGTTACAATAAAAAATTATCTTTGAAATAATGGATAAGGCAGCAGCTTTATCGTTTGCCAAATTTAATATGAGCACTGAATTCTCATATCATGTAATTGCCGTTCCAAAGAAGGTCTAATTCAATTATGTAATATTCTTTCAGAATTTATTCTAAACTCTTATTATTGACCGACTCTTCTTCTCAGGTAACTTATTTCGTGAACTGGAAGAAATGCAATAAGAACGCGTAGCAGATTGTTCGTTCGCCAGATTTAATATGAGCACTGAATTGTCGTCTCATGTAACTGCTGTTCCAGATGAGGTCTAATTTGATTATGTGATTTTATTTCAGAATTTATTGTGATAACATGTTTTCTGAACTGGAGGAGATGACTTCTTATGTTAACACTTAATCCTTTTTAGGATTCCGTATGTCAATCGGTCAAAACGTAACGCTTGAAGGATCTGATTGCTGTTCGTCTGTCTGCCTGTCTATCTGTACCACTGTTAAAGGCCCGTTTTCTTGTGAACAGTATCGAGTTGATATTTATGTGGTATGTTAAGGTCTACGGTCCCTTGGCGGTGTAAAAAGTCGAAGCCTCTACGTCAGTTCAATCAAAATATACGGTGTTATATGTCACATATTGTGATATTTGCCAACTTACTCACCAAAATCTATAGGATACTTCCCATTGGTATAGAATCGTGAAATTTGGCCAGAAGTAGTGTTTCACAGTACAACTACAGGAAAAAATTCGAAAATTGTTAATTTATAATTATAACAAACGAAAAAAATTTTGTCATTTGTTTTCCGAGGTCATCGGTCTCATTGGATTAGGTAAGGATGGGGAAGGAAGTCGGCCGTACCCTTTCAAAGGAACCGTCCCGGCATTTGCCTGGAGCGATTTAGGGAAATCACGGAAAACCTAAATCAGGATGGCCGGACGCGGGATTGAACCGTCGTCCTCCCGAATGCGAGTCCAGTGTACTAACCACTGCGCCACCTCGCTCTGTCTTTCGTCATTTGTTATCTTATTGTGTTTCCAGTCATCAGTTAAACCTCTTTTTTTACTCAGGGGCGGCTATACGTACGTTAAAGATCCATACTAAGGCCTATGATCTCCTGACGTTATAGAAAATTGAAGCTTCTAAGTCAATGCAATCACAAGTAGGGCCATTTATGTTACATATTTTGAAACTCTCAAACTTTCTCATCGAAACCTATATGCTAATTCTCGTTGATCTAGAATAACGAAATTTGGCAAGAAGCAAGGTTTAACAGTAGAAGGAAAGGGAACAAACCCGAATATTGTTAATCTGTTGTTATATAACACGAAAAAAGATGTTTTTTGTCGTTCTTGAAAGTCTTAGTATTCCCAGGACGAATTTCTTGCTATTATCGGTATCGGAAACAAGCAAAAGTCATCGAGATTCTCGATTTCCCGGATAGGTGAACTGCCTGCCCTGCATACATAATTAAATTTGTACGGAACCTTCGGTGTGCGATTCCTAGTAGCACTTAGGTGGATTTTTTTATTACTGCAGAGCATGCAGACAGTTTTGTGTTGAGGGGACAGTACACTTACAGAAATTAAGAATGAATGGAGTATTACAGTGGCCGTAATTAAACTTCTGTTATTGTTTAAGAGACCAGTGAGGCATCTCAGTATTGGCAAGAATTCATACTCCACGCCATCGATTCCTCTGCATCGTTACGTAATCTCTGACCAACACCAGAAGTAACTCGAATTTTCTAATATTTCCTAAGATACATGTTATACATTGTTTTCTCTGTCTTCCGTAGTGAAGCCGTTTTGGCGATGGATTTTTTTTCGAACTGAACGATGAGATCTATTCCGGAAGGAAGGAAGGAAGACTTAACGTTCCTTTCAGACTGAGATCATTCAAGTAGTAACATAGACTCTTACGGGACAAGGATGAGGGGGAAAATCACTGTGACCGTCTTTAAGGAACAGCCATGCTGTTTGCCTGCAATGAATTGCCTAAACCACGAAAATCACCACGAAAAGCTAAATCTGGCTCACTGGTTTGCCATTTGAACGTAACTTCCCTTAAATACGGCACCGAATGTACCACGGATTTACCTACGTACCAAAGATTACTGAGGATATTCAGTGTCTAGTCTCAGTGTGTGAACATCAGGCACTTCAGTCGTACATCTCAGGTAAAAGCCGCACGCGCATACACACACAGATACAAGAAATATCTGTAGAATAATGTGCGGAGAAATTGGCTGCCAGAGAATGGGTCCAGCACGTCCTATAAATCAAATGCGTAATTAGTCATTCAGAAACTCGCGGATAGTTCCCATGCAATAGAGTGAACATAGAAATCTGAATTGCAAATGTTACTTCAGAAGATAAACAACCTGCTCTAACATGTCAAGTTCCACAGCACCCAGTTCAAATGGTTCAAATGGCTCTGAGCACTATGGGACTTAACTTCTGAGGTCATCAGTCCCCTAGAACTTAGAACTACTTAAACCTAACTAACCTAAGGATATCACACACATCCATGCCCGAGGCAGGATCTGAACCTGCGACCGTAGCGGTCGCGTGGCTCTAGACTGTAGCGCCTAGAACCGCTCGGCCACGCCGACCGGCGCACCCAGTTCAGAAAAACGGAACTCTTTAACTAGATTACATCACACATTCAACTAACAAGTAAGGCTGATTCACTCAAGTTTTATGAGAGCGTTTCCGTTGTTATCTTGTAATTTAAATTTTCATCTGACCGTGCATTCTACACGCATTGCCTGACAAAAGAATGGAAACACACAAAAGGGAAAGCGGAAACGGAAAGAGACTTTATGGTATTGTGTGCGGCTCAGTGACAAATGGTAAGGAGTGATGGGTTACAGAGTGTTGCTTAAACTGGCGTCGTAGGAAAGCCGGGCGGGACGAGAAATAATTAGCGGGCAAGGTAACTCAGTAAACCGAAGCTTTACCTGTAAAATTAGAAGGAAAGTCAGCATTGGCCGTAATTTTGATGATTTATTAACAGTTATGACATTTTTTCTGCATGTACATTACAACTTATCCACACCTTGCATTTTAGATTAATTTTTATGGCCTACTTTCAATATATGGGTATTTTCAAAATCAGATTTTATGTTATACGGTGTCCCACTGCTGGTATAAGACATGTAATAAAATTATCTCCTTCATATGAGTATTCAAAACCGTTTGCTTTACAGGTTTCATTTCTGATGTATCAACTGTAAATGTATGTATGATGGGTTCTGGCCCAGTGCTTGTGCAAAAGTGTATAACCAGAGTGCGATGTATTTTTTGGGACAAAACTTTTATACTTTAAAGAGAACACTGTTTTCTTACATCCAAGTTCCATTTGTATCATATGAGGAAATTTTTTCTATAAATAATAGGTGTGGTTGTGCAGGTTATTACTAGGCTAGCGTATTTCGTACACTTGTGTCTCTAGCCAACATATCACTAATTCTTTGCAATCTGTAACAGTAGTTCTTACTGATGAATGCGCTAAACGATCTCTGCATCCACAATGTGCTCTTGTATTATTCTGCTTTTCATAATTACGATAATTTTTTTGTAATTAAGCCTCAGAAACAGTTATAATGTGCCAACATGTCCAAACGGGACGAATGAGATGTGTGTATCATCATGTCGTTAAATACGATAAAAAAATTGTTAGTCTGCACCCTAAAATAATTTTTTTTATAAAGAATATTGTATTTCATGACATTTTGACCTGTTAAATCATGGCATTTATTGTACAATCACCACTATTTCTGTATTTGACTTCTTGGTTTCAACGTAATATTTTACGTAAATTAAGAAATTTGCACCTCCGACTTCCCACGCCAGATGGCGGTTAGTGTGCTACAACAGATTCTGTTATATTTGATGTCATGTTATTTGTATATTTTTCTTTTTTAGTAGTCCTGTAATCCGACACCTTATAATTTACCTGTTGATTTTTATTCTTGCATGTTTTTTTACAGTTGTTTTGAAAATTACACGCGAGTGTATGTTGGCAAGATGTGCATTTCCCTCTTCCTTTTTGGTGAGCGTTTTTAATGTACAATTTTAAATCTGAAATATTCGATTAGTGATTTACAAGTGCAAATTTGGCATTTTGTGGTAATCTCTTGCCAAATAAAGTAATGTTAAGGCTTCACATGACACATGTCACATAGAGGGCGTTCAAAGCCCCTGTCACACCGAGGTCTGCTGTAGAGGTGGATGTTAACAGCGGCTTCAGTTATTGTGTTCGTTTCATAGCTTCTGTGACTACTAATAGCTAGACACCAGTGCCTACGAGCTTCAATTTGTACGCTAAAGGTATGTTCTAACCAGCAGTTGGGTTACACTCAGGTGTATTTGTGGTCTTTTGTTTCTTATTCACTATCGCTATGTGAAATGTTTAACTTGCAACACTGAAGATGATCATTATGTGATCGAAAATAGATTTTGCTGTTAATAAATCATCAAAATTACACCCAATGCTGAGCTTCCTTCTAATTTTGTTTATCAATGGTCGTTCTGCACACAGCACTCTATGGAGTCGCCAGTCAATAAAGCTTTACTTGTATTTCTCCAAATTAACGAAGACTCATTACAAATATTGCAGCAAGTGTCCAGCTGTCAGTGTCAACATGGGTGAGGCTAGGCGGCATCAGCGCAGCGTCCGTTAACGATGAGGCTCCAAGCTTGAATGGGCTATCGGCTGCCGCCGGCCGTGCTATATTGCGACAGTGGAGAGTGCTCATAGTCCAGAGCCGCTGTAGACGTGACTCTGCCGGCATGCACTGTTGGGTCCACAAGATTCCGCACCACCACTTTCGGCATCTAAAGGAAACTTGCTAGTCAATTACCAACTATGGGACGCCGGTGAGATGGTATCGATACGTGATATCACACATGGGTTGTTAGAGTAAGTGGTGTTTTTCCAGTGATTACAAAATCAAGTCAAATTTACAAAGAACTTGGCACTATGAGCCCTCTTACCAGTATGAAGTCGCACTCCGTTTAGCCTGGACGAGTGCACTTATTCGGTTGGAAAGGGTTTTTAAGCCATTGTATCTTCTGCTGAGGGAAGCTGACCCACAATTGTTGCCGGCCGGGGTGGCCGAGCTGTTCTAGGCGCTACAGTCTGGAACCGCGTGACCGCTACGGTCGCAGGTTCGAATCCTGCCTCGGGCATGGATGTGTGTGATGTCCTTAGGTTAGTTAGGTTTAAGTAGTTCTAAGTTCTAGGGGACTGATGACAACAGAAGTTAAGTCTCATAGTGCTCAGTGCCATTTGAACCATTTTGAACCACAATTGTTGTAGCTGGTCCTTAATATTTTTAGTAACATTTTTGAGAAACAGCGAACTTGTAAACTGTATAAAATCACTGGAAAAAACAGTCTAGATCGTGACGGGTATTTTATTAAAGTCACCAGCTTCGGTCTAGTCTTAGGCTATCTTCAGACAGGATCATCAGCTGAAGTTGATGAAAGCTTGACTGAGGTCAACTGACTGTTCTACGCGTCGTCAGCTTCAGCTGATGGTGCTGTCTGAACGTGCCCTAAGATTAGGCCGAAACCGGTGATTTTAATAAAATAACTGAAATCTGGTTATGGTTGTGGAGGGGGCAGTAATCAGTTACTGTCAGTTGCACAAAACGCACAAACTTTTATTTTCCTAAGTACCACTTAATTACACATTGCCTTAAAAGGATCAAAATAAAACAATATGGCTGAAGACGTAGTTAAGAAAAGTTGAGATACCTCCTGGGCTGAAGGCCCAAAACCACACCAAAAACAAGAACGGCTGAAGGCCTGAACACAAGTATAAAAAATTGCTTTAAGGAATACATGCGGCTGAAGGCCTTACTTAAAAAAGATATTTCACGTAAATTCTCGGCTGAAGGCCACACACAAGACATTGAACAACTCAGGGCTTAGGATCTGTATCACAAGAGTTTCAAATAGAGCAAATTTTTTGAAAAAATTGTTTTAAACAAATGAATCTTCAAATTTTTATTTTAGCCAGCTGAAGGCCTTATCTTAAAAATATTTCAAGTAAAAGCTCGGCTGAAGGACACACACCGGACATTGAACAACTCAGGGCTTAAGGCTTGGATAACAAGAATTTCAGATAGAACAAACTTTCAAAATTTAGTTCTTAAACAAATCCGTCTTCAAATTTTAATTAAAGTCGGCTGAAGGCGTTATTTTAAAATTAAAACAAACTGAATTAATAGACAGCTGAAGGCCTCCCACAGTACTTCAGACTAAAATGAAAATCACAATCTAAAACCAACAGAACAGTGGTGCTCAGAAGTGTTCCAAGGGTCGATCTGAGGAGGTAGCTCTAAAGTAAGGTGAGGCGAGACAGGCAGCCAAGAGTAAGGTTAAATAATCAGATGGCAACCCGACCCTGGGACAGCTGAAGGACCGACCAACAACCTAATCAATTCCGTTCCACCCGACCAACAGCACGACAACGGAAAGTATCAGTGGCCAAGCGGTTAAAGGCGCTACAGTCCGGAACCGCGCGACCGCTACGGTCGCAGGTTCGAATCCTGCCTCGGGCATGGATGTGTGTGATGTCCTTAGGTTAGTTAGGTTTAAGTAGTTCTGAGTTCTAGGGGACTGATGACCTTAGAAGTTAAGTCCCATAGTGCTCAGAGCCATTTGAACCATTTTTTGAAAGTATCAGCTGAGGACGAAGATACCAGCAGCACTGTGTCTTAAAAATTGGTGTCTAAATACAGGCAAGGCACAATAACCACGCTAAGAAAAAAATATGAACAAACAACTAAAAGGCTGTCAAACTACACGCCATGCCGGACAGCATCAACATGGCGAGGAAAAACACACTGCCGGAAAACTACGCTAACGACCAGGGCAAATAACTGGGGCGTAAACTGCTACAAGGCAGAAAATACCGCTGGTGCACTTCACTGATAAGTAACAACCAATTTAATAGTTAAAGACCATAGAGGAAGACGGCTGCAAAATTTGGCCAACTCCAACACACCATACGTTGGTGCTAGCCAGAACGGCCCAGGAAGCAACTGCTGGCCATGAACGAAGAGATGTCACAGCAGTTGAGATTTCATAACAGGTTAACTGATCACTCAACTTCAGTGTCCAGGTTCGGTGGGCAACGAACTTTGTAGCTCTCGCAGCTAGCCCCTCACAATCTGACCGCGCGTGCACCCCGCCAGCGGTGCCGGCCTGACCTCGCACTGTGGAGACTTCCTCGCTGCTCTGTCCCAACCGACCGTCTGCCACACACACCACCACACGGAAATATAGCGGTCACACCAAAGATGGTACAGCAGTACTAGTATCGATAAGCGCTGCTGCTGCCACTGATGGACGCAAGTCAGCAACTCGTTATGGCAGTAACTCAGGGAGAAATAAGACACCACTCGATTGTGACAAAATGCCAAAGAACAAACGGCATCATTGCGAGCTGGCACGGCTCAATAAGCATCGCGGTCTAGATTGTTTTTTCATTGATTTTAGGGCCCTTAATATCCTGGACCTGGAACAGCGACTTGAGGCTCGAGCTGATCCCACACAGTGCTATCAGGGACAGATCTGGGGATCTTACTGGTCTCAGGAATAACTGAACATTGCGTAGACTGTTCATAGAGACACGTGTTGTGTGTGGACGAGCTATTTCCTGTACAAAAAGGGCACCACGACACTGTCACATGAGAGATAACACACGGGGACGCATTATGTCCCTTACATATCGTTGTGCCGTCCGAGTTCCCTCAATCTCCGCGAACAGTGACCTAAAATAGTCATACCGATGGTTCTCCACGCAATGACGCCAGAATTAAACTGCTATGGGTCTCCAATACATTGGAAGACTAGGACGTCTTTCGAGGTTGCTCCCATGTTCGCCGACGATGGTCACCCGTGGTGGTACAGAAACACAATTTATAGCTGATCAGAATGCGATGACATTCTGGAGGAGTCTATTCGTCAGATATCCAGAGGCAGCTGTCTGTGTTAACGGCAGCTTGCACAGGGGGCAGTAATTCCCTAGTCCAGCTAATGTAAGTGTCTGATCAATGCTGCAGGATGACACAGAGAATATTGCAGCGAGTCCATTACTTGTTGTCGGACGGCAGGCGCTGACCTGAAGGGATTACGATGTGCTTGGTGCACGATACGGTGATCGTCCCTTGAGGTGTTCAGAAGTGGCCGACACGGACCATGACGAAGAGTTTGCCTGCTCTCACACTCCCACGCAGTCCAACATCGGGCCTCTATCACATCTGAATGCTATAAAATCTGGATATTGCACGGTTCAATCAGCCTGTCAAATTGAGACCCGCAATCAGGTGTCCTCCAAAGCGCTGACAACGCTGCCTAACATGAATCCTTGGCACTTCTGTGTCCTTCACAGTGATCGCTCAACATCTGACGCGGTTCGCGCCTCTTGTGTATCCTACCAGGCCTGATAATAGCACTAAACATGGACATCACTGGTGCATACAGGTGATCCTTCTGCCTGTCACGGATAACTGCAACTCCGCTCATTTACACAGCCAGTGTTGGTGTATACTGGTACGAAGCTACTTAGCATCCCACCATGCCTTTGGGTCCTTCACTTCTTTTGTCAGGCAGTATATTTTAACTTGTGTGCACAAAAATACGAGCCGGCCGGTGTGGCCGTGCGGTTCTAAGCGCTTCAGTTTGGAACCGCGTGACCGCTACGGTCGCAGGTTCGAATCCTGCCTCGGGCATGGATGTGTGTCATGTCCTTAGGTTAGTTAGGTTTAAGTAGTTCTAAGTTCTAGGGGACTGGTGACCTTAAAAGTTAAGTCCCATAGTGCTCAGAGCCACTTGAACCACAACAATACGAAAATGACAAAAAGACTTATATCTGTTATACTCATATCTGATACTTATATATCTGATATGGTATACAACACTTACAAATAACTACGTTATATACCGAGCTAACTTTCTGTTATATATATATATATATATATATATACACTCCTGGAAATTGAAATAAGAACACCGTGAATTCATTGTCCCAGGAAGGGGAAACTTTATTGACACATTCCTGGGGTCAGATACATCACATGATCACACTGACAGAACCACAGGCACATAGACACAGGCAACAGAGCATGCACAATGTCGGCACTAGTACAGTGTATATCCACCTTTCGCAGCAATGCAGGCTGCTATTCTCCCATGGAGACGATCGTAGAGATGCTGGATGTAGTCTTGTGGAAAGGCTTGCCATGCCATTTCCACCTGGCGCCTCAGTTGGACCAGCGTTCGTGCTGGACGTGCAGACCGCGTGAGACGACGCTTCATCCAGTCCCAAACATGCTCAATGGGGGACAGATCCGGAGATCTTGCTGGCCAGGGTAGTTGACTTACACCTTCTAGAGCACGTTGGGTGGCACGGGATACATGCGGACGTGTATTGTCCTGTTGGAACAGCAAGTTCCCTTGCCGGTCTAGGAATGGTAGAACGATGGGTTCGATGACGGTTTGGATGTACCGTGCACTATTCAGTGTCCTCTCGACGATCACCAGTGGTGTACGGCCAGTGTAGGAGATCGCTCCCCACACCATGATGCCGGGTGTTGGCCTTGTGTGCCTCGGTCGTATGCAGTCCTGATTGTGGCGCTCACCTGCACGGCGCCAAACACGCATACGACCATCATTGGCACCAAGGCAGAAGCAACTCTCATCGCTGAAGACGACACGTCTCCATTCGTCCCTCCGTTCACGCCTGTCGCGACACCACTGGAGGCGGGCTGCACGATGTTGGGGCGTGAGCGGAAGACGGCCTAACGGTGTGCGGGACCGTAGCCCAGCTTCATGGAGACGGTTGCGAATGGTCCTCGCCGATACCCCAGGAGCAACAGTGTCCCTAATTTGCTGGGAAGTGGCGGTGCGGTCCCCTACGGCACTGCGTAGGATCCTACGGTCTTGGCGCGCATCCGTGCGTCGCTGCGGTCCGGTCCCAGGTCGACGGGCACGTGCACCTTCCGCCGACCACTGGCGACAACATCGATGTACTGTGGAGACATCACGCCCCACGTGTTGAGCAATTCGGCGGTACGTCCACCCGGCCTCCCGCATGCCCACTATACGCCCTCGCTCAAAGTCCGTCAACTGCACATACGGTTCACGTCCACGCTGTCGCGGCATGCTACTAGTGTTAAAGACTGCGATGGAGCTCCGTATGCCACGGCAAACTGGCTGACACTGACGGCGGCGGTGCACAAATGCTGCGCAGCTAGCGCCATTCGACGGCCAACACCGCGGTTCCTGGTGTGTCCGCTGTGCCGTGCGTGTGATCATTGCTTGTACAGCCCTCTCGCAGTGTCCGGAGCAAGTTTGGTGGGTCTGACACACCGGTGTCAATGTGTTCTTTTTTCCATTTCCAGGAGTGTATATATATAAAGCGTTTACTTAAGTCCTGATAAATTGCATTAAAATGGTGGTGGAAACTGCACAGCCCATAGAACAAGCTGGATTCCGCAGTGGTTTCAGTACAATTGACCATAGAAACACACTGCGTGAGGTAATTAGTCGAGCCAGTGAGTATGAAATGCCACTATGCATAGCCTTCATTGACTGTGAAAAAGCCTTTGACACTGTCAGCCACACTGCAGTCATACAAGCAGTGGCCGAGCAAGGAGTGGAAAAAAAACAACATATTGTGCAACATTTACGACACGTCTGTAGCATCTATCAACATGGGAAAAAACAAGTGTGAATTTCCCATTGGAAAAGGAGTAAAGCAGGGCGATCCTATATCCCCGAAGTTATTTATAGCAGTTCTCGAGATAGCTATGTCAAAAATTATTTGGAACAACAGAGGAATAAGGATAAATGGTAAAAGGCTCACCAACCTGAGATTTTCTGACGATATAGTGGTCCTAGCTAACAGTAAGATGGAAATGCAGTCCTTTATAAAAGACTTAACAGATCGTTGTCAGGAAGTTGGACTTAAAATAAATCACACCAAAACTGAGGTTACGAGTAAAAAGTGGGTAGCTGCAGGACAAGTAACACTGAACGGCAACATCCTAAACAATGTTACAGAATACGTTTATCTGGGGCAATTACTTGGCGCAAAAGGTGACTTGAAACCTGAAATTTTTCGTCGAATTAAACTGGGTTGGAGGGCTCACGGAAGGAATGCAACAGTTTTCAAATCTAACATGCCAGTATACTTAAATAAGACAGTTTTTGATCAGTGTGTACTACCGGTTTCAACGTACGGGTGTGAAACTTGGACTTTAAATGAATTTTTCAAAAAGGAAACCTAGAACTGCTCAGAGAGTTATGGAAAGGTCAATGTTAGGTCTCACTAAGAAAAATCAACAGAAAAGTGAAGACATTCGAGCAATAACAGGAGAAAAAGATATTATAAAACGGGTTAAGACTCTAAAATGGTAGTGGGCAGGACATATTGCAAGAACGAAGGATGGGAGAGTGACAAAATCAGTTTTAGAGTGGAGTCCCAGAGGAAAACGAAGACCACGAGGGAGACCACCTGATCGCTGGGATAAGGAACTCTGGAAGGTTGCGGGCTTCAACTGGCAGAAGACAGCAGAGGACAGAGATGCATGGAAACACCTCTCAAAAATGTATTTAATAGCTTAAAGAGGCTACATCTTGTATAGACTGAATTAGCTGAACAATAAATAAATAAATACCGAGCGAACATTAACAAAACCAACTAACCGCAAGGACGGATTCCTGACTAGAAATAGAGGAGAAAAAGGTTCTATGAACGTGTGTCTGGAAATGGACAGTGTGCGTACGACGACAACAAATGGCTCCGGAACACAGTATAGATCTGCATTGCATCCACGCGACAACAGATGTTCAAAGTGGCCTCCATGAGACGAAATGCACGCGTGCACACGATTCTTCATGGATTGCCGCACACTTCAGTGCGTTCTCGCCTCTCTCCAAATAATGTCCCAAGCAAAAACCATCGTCAAAGTCCTTCCCGTAGAGGGAAAAGCGATGTTGATAATCTCTGCACTCGTTGCAGGTAATAGCGATAGAGGCGGTTGTCATGCAGGATGCACGTAATCGTTCTTTGGCTTAAACCATGTTGTCGGGCCACTTGCCTCGAGCTTCTACATCTACATCTACATTTATACTCCGCAAGCCACCCAACGGTGTGCGGCGGAGGGCACTTTACGTGCCACTGTCATTACCTCCCTTTCCTGTTCCAGTCGCGTATGGTTCGCGGGAAGAACGATTGCCGGAAAGCCTCCGTGCGCGCTCGAATCTCTCTAATTTTACATTCGTGATCTCCTCGGGAGGTATAAGTAGGGGGAAGCAATATATTCGATACCTCATCCAGAAACGCACCCTCTCGAAACCTGGACAGCAAGTTACACCGCGATGCAGAGCGCCTCTCTTGCAGAGTCTGCCACTTGAGTTTGCTAAACATCTCCTTAACGCTTACCAAATAACCCTGTGACGAAACGCGCCGCTCTTCTTTGGATCTTCTCTATCTCCTCCGTCAACCCGATCTGGTACGGATCCCACACTGATGAGCAACACTCAAGTGTTTTGTAAGCCACCTCCTCTGGAACGAGTGTTTTGTAAGCCACCTCCTTTGTTGATGGGCTACATTTTCTAAGGACTCTCCCAATGTATCTCAACCTGGCACCCGCCTTACCAACAATTAATTTTATATGATCATTCCACTTCAAACCGTTCCGCACGCATACTCCCAGATATTTTACAGAAGTAACTGCTACCAGTGTTCGTGTCAGTGTCGTGTAGAACCCGGTCCTCCAGATCTGGTGTACGCACATGCCGCAGCCTCCCTGCATGCCCGTTTGTGAGAAAGGACCCACGATCACACAAACACCGAAAAATTTTGTGTAGCGTGGTTGGCGTCTGTGAGGGTGCTTGTTTTGATATAGCTGTGCTCCTCTCGACGCTTCCATCTTCTTGGCCGTGCACAAACACCATCTCGGCTTGTTCCGACATGAATACCTGACCATTCTGTCGCTTACAGTACGATGCGTCAACCATACGGCCTACAACACACAATGAACACACGGAACGTGGTCAAAGGAACTGTCATTCGTCAGCGCTGTCTGCCCTGGCAACGATGCATTTCCGGACGCGTGTTCATACGACATTATTTCCTCCATTTCTAGTCAGGAATCCGACCCTGCAGTTGGTCAGATTTATCAATGTTCACCCTGCATAGCGAAAAATAGTACAGGGCTATTACAAATGATTGAAGCGATTTCATAAATTCACTGTAGCTCCATTCATTGACATATGGTCACGACACACTACAGATACGTAGAAAAACTCATAAAGTTTCGTTCGGCTGAAGCCGCACTTCAGGTTTCTGCCGCCAGAGCGCTCGAGAGCGCAGTGAGACAAAATGGCAACAGGAGCCGAGAAAGCGTATGTCGTGCTTGAAATGCACTCACATCAGTCAGTCATAACAGTGCAACGACACTTCAGGACGAAGTTCAACAAAGTTCCACCAACTGCTAACTCCATTCGGCGATGGTATGCGCAGTTTAAAGCTTCTGAATGCCTCTGTAAGGGGAAATCAACGGGTCGGCCTGCAGTGAGCGAAGAAACGGTTGAACGCGTGCGGGCAAGTTTCACGCGCAGCCCGCGGAAGTCGACGAATAAAGCAAGCAGGGAGCTAAACGTACCACAGCCGACGGTTTGGAAAATCTTACGGAAAAGGCTAAAGCAGAAGCCGTACCGTTTACAATTGCTACAACCCCTGACACCCGATGATCAAGTCAAACGCTTTGAATTTTCGGCGCGGTTGCAACAGCTCATGGAAGAGGATGCGTTCAGTGCGAAACTTGTTTTCAGTGATGAAGCAACATTTTTTCTTAATGGTGAAGTGAACAGACACAATGTGCGAATCTGGGCAATAGAGAATCCTCACGCATTCGTGCAGCAAATTCGCAATTCACCAAAAGTTTACGCGTTTTGTGCAATCTCACGGTTTAAAGTTTACGGCCCCTTTTTCTTCTGCGAAAAAAACGTTACAGGACACGTGTATCTGGACATGCTGGAAAATTGGCTCATGCTACAACTGGAGACCGACAGTGCCGACTTCATCTTTCAACAGGATGGTGCTCCACCGCACTTCCATCATGATGTTCGGCATTTCTTAAACAGGAGATTGGAAAACCGATGGATCGGTCGTGGTGAAGATCATGATCAGCAATTCATGTCATGGCCTCCACGCTCTCCCGACTTAACCCCATGCGATTTCTTTCTGTGGGGTTATGTGAAAGATTCAGTGTTTAAACCTCCTCTACCAAGAAACGTGCCAGAACTGCGAGCTCGCATCAACGATGCTTTCGAACTCATTGATGGGGACATGCTGCGCCGAGTGTGGGAGGAACTTGATTATCGGTTTGATGTCTGCCGAATCACTATGGGGGCACATATCAAACATTTGTGGATGCGTAAAAAACCTTTTTGAGTTTTTGTATGTGTGTGCAAAGCATTGTGAAAAGATCTCAGATAATAAAGTTATTGTAGAGCTGTGAAATCGCTTCAATCATTTGTAATAACCCTGTATAGAAACAGAGTTTATATTAATTCGTGAAAAGCGGAACAACATACACAGAGTTCAGCCAGCTAGTTTTGGACTGATGGTACTGGAAGCAGTAGACAGAGGAGGGAGAAGAGGGGGGGGGGGGGGGGAGAGAAAGAGGAACGTAATAGAACACAAGAAGAGATGATGATGAGGCCCCATACTTCGAGGAGCATAGGGAGCGATGCGGGAGGCCCGCACCGCCGCCTAGGCAAGCTCCTAGCGTAGGTGGTTTGCCATTGCCTTGAATGATGATGATAAAGACGACACAACAACACCCATGCATCTCGAGGCAGGGAAAATCCCTGTCCCCGCCGGGAACCGAACCCGGGACTCCGTGCGCGTTAAGCGAGAACGCTATCCCAAGACCACGGGGTGCGGACACATGAAGGGAGGGGGAATGAAAATGGCATGACTGGCTGAGAAACGAGAAGTGAAAGAAGAGTAACTGCGAGAGATGGAAGTATTTGCTTTGCCGCTCCACAGACAGAAACTGCCCACAAGTGTAACCTTTTCTTAGGGAAAAGTCGTGTGGCTGGCAAAAGAGAGTGCTCCAGCTTTTTGTTTAACGCAGCAGAGCAAAAAAATGGTTCAAATGGCTCTGAGAACTATGCGACTTAACTTCTGAGGTCATCAGTCGCCTAGAACTTAGAACTAATTAAACCTAACTAACCTAAGGACATCACACACATCCATGCCCGAGGCAGGATTCGAACCTGCGACCGTAGCGGTCGATCGGCTCCAGATTGTAGCGCCTAGAACCGCACGGCCACTCTGGCCGGCGCAGCAGGGCATTGAATTGTGAACAAGCCTACAGGGTAGCTTGTTCCAGAGGTGGACGGTAGCAGCAGAGAAGGCAACTTACTGACAGATTGGAACTGTGTGCCGGACCGAGATTCAAACTCGGTACCCTTGCTTTTCGCAGATAAGTACTGTATCGAATGACGTGGCGGAGCGACCAGCCCTCTCAGTTTTACTTCCGACAGTACCTTGTTCCCTATCTTCCAAACGTCACAGAAGCTCTCCTGTGAAACTAGAAGTCCTGAAAGAAAGGATCTTGCGGAAGCACGCTTAGCCAGAGCCTGGAGCGTGTTTCCAGAATGAATATTTCGTTCTACATCGGAGTGTGCGCTGCTATGAAACTTCATGGCGGATTAAAATTATATGCGGGACCGAGATTCGAACTCAGAACCTTTGACTTTCGCTGGTAAGTGCTCTATGAACTCAGTCGGTAGAGTCCCGAGTTCGAGTCTTTCTCCGGCAGACAGTTTTAATCTGCCAGAAAGTTTCATACCAGCACATACTTCGCTACAGAGTGTGAAACGTCTCTGTGAAGTCGTTTCATGAAATGTTGTCAAATTCGGTACAACTTATTCACTTTACTACCCGATTTTAGCTCAGTTCATGAACTCTTCCAGAAATACTGTAAGGCCTATTGAATATTACATGTGTTTTAATTTGGGGTTTCGGTTTTGTTTTGTGGGAAACGCTGAGTTGGTCATCGTCTGCTGGGAGCAGACGATGTTGCTCCTCGTTCGAAGGAGAGCACAGGATGACCAACGTAGGTTTCCAATACCTGAACAGAGAGGTTTACCCATGTTAGTCGAAGGCTGTTTTTGTGTGTAAGGTTGGTGACGGAGGGCTACCCCTCTTGGTAGCTTCCGCTGCAGGGGGAGCTAGGTAGTCTCGAAAGAGAGAGCGGCACTCTTCGGTGAACGTTTGGTCAGTACGGATCGTAACTCTTAAGAGAGGTTTCAGGTGATAGGAAGCAGGTTGCGTTAGGACTTCGTTATGTTTAACTGTTAAAATACTTAAGAACTTCAGCTTAACTGAAGCGTGTGAAGCGAGTTATTTTTCCGAATGTGCCATTATTATATTGCTTTAAATAAGCTAGTTTTGGGTGTTTGAGTTAAAAGTGTGGAAGTTACTTTGTTCATTTTTGAACAACGATGAAGTAGGATTTCAAACGGTAAATCTGATTAGGAAAAGCTGCTTAGGATCACTTCAACCGTACGTGAGTGTAATACTGTGTCGAAACGAGTATGATTTTTAATCTTGTGGGCCCCTACCACCACGGCACAGCGCGTCCCCAGGTTGCGGATAGGGGATACGGCCTTCAGATATGAAGGGTAGCTGCGAATACAAAAAACAAGCAGTCGCGGACAGCCGGTGGGGAGCAGGCGATGGCGTGATGAACCATCCCTGTTTCTTCTTCTTCTACTATCTAATCTATTCATCAAGAATCAGCAATATTAATGGGCATGGGTCCCTTTGAAGTAAAATATTCCGGAGGTAAACTAGGTTCCCATTCGGATCTCCGGGCGGAACCTACTTCGAAGAGATTTAGACCAAAAGGAACTTTCAGGTTGGGAACATGGAACGTTAAAAGTTTGAACAGGCCAGGTACATTCCAGACATTATTAGAAGAATTAGATAGATACGATGTAGACATTACAGCTATTCAAGAAACTCGGTGGCAGGGGGAGGGTAGCACAAAGAGGGGTAACTATACAGTTTTCTATGGAGGTTCGGAAGCTCACAGTTTCGGAACAGGTTTCGCAGTACAGGGAAAAGTGACCGCCTATCAGTTGTAGTGTTGTCCGGCAGGTGGAATAGACTAGTAGTAATTAATGTAGACGAACAAACTGAGGACACTGAAGAGGTTGTTAAAGACGGCTTTTATGAAGAACTAGATCAACTATGGGATGAGTTCTCCTCATATGATACAAAATTAATCATAGGTGATTTTAATGCGAAGATAGGGAAGGAGGAAGCTTTCCGGGCCGGCCGCGGTGGTCTCGCGGTTCTAGGCGCGCAGTCCGGAACCGCGCGACTGCTACGGTCGCAGGTTCGAATCCTGCCTCGGGCATGGATGTGAGTGATGTTCTTAGGTTAGTTAGGTTTAAGTAGTTCTAAGTTCTAGGGGACTGATGACCACAGCTGTTAAGTCCCATAGTGCTCAGAGCCATTTGAACCATTTTTTGAAGCATTCCGGCCTACAACTGGGAAAGAAAGTTTGCATAAGATTTCGAATGATAATGGCACAAGGGTGGTTAATTTGGCTGTTTCAAAAAGACATGATTGTTCAGAGCACATATTTCAGAAGGAAGGACATTCATAAAGCAACCTTGGTCTCTCCGGATGGACACACCCGAAACCAAATTGATCATGTTCTTGTAGATCGGAGATGGCACACTAGTATAGAAAATGTTATGACTTTAAGGGGAGCAGACTGCGATTCTGATCATTTTCTTGTAGTTGCCAAAGTTCACCAACGGCTATCTACAGCAACATCAAGTTGTCACAGTGCAGAACTTGTTAGGTTCGACACTGACAAGCTAAATGATGAAAGCTTTAGAAGAAGGTACATGATAGAAATCTCAAATAGGTTTGATGCTCTCAGGACACACGAAGATCAAGACGAGGATGTAAATAAACAGTGGATCACTGTGAGGAATAATATCAAAGAGGCAGCGAAGGTCACAATAACTAAAATTAAGAAGAACAGGAGGAAACCATGGTTTGATGAGGAATGCAAGAAATTGGTAGAGGAAAGAAGAAAAGCTCGATTAGATTGGGATACAATGGGAGACAGAAAACGAGAGGAGTACTTGAACTTGAGAAGGGAAGTTGGTCGTAGGCTACGAGCAAAGAAGGATTATTTGAAAAATCAGATTACAAAAACGGAAACAAGCAGTAAAACAAAAAAGATTAGGGAACTTTACCTAGACATAAATGGGTACAGGAAGGGCTTCAAGGATAGGACAAATGCACTTCGAGGGGATGCTGGGGGAATACTGACAGACCCCAGTGCTATATTAAATAAATGGAGGGCGTATTTTGAGCACCTATTAAATGTACACCAGGAAGCAGGAAATGAGCAGGCGTACGAAATACATACAGCAGAACCCCAGATACCTGAGCCAACGTTAAAGGAAGTAAGAGATGCAATCAATTAATTGAAAAGCCATAAAGCACCAGGATCAGATTGCATAACTGCAGAATTAGTTAAAGATGGGGGACAGAAATTGGTGGAAGTAGTTCACAAAGTGATAACTAAAGTATGCAACTCAGAGATAATACCTGAAGAGTGGCAGGAGTCGATTCTGATCCCAATTTTTAAGAAAGGTGACAAAATGGAGTGAAGTAATTATAGAGGGATATCGCTATTACCAGTATGTTCCAAAATTTTCTCGAATATTCTGCTAAGCAGGCTTACACCATATGCAGATGAAATTGTGGGGGAGGAACAGATCAACTATAGACCAAATATTCACCCTGCGTCAAATTTTGGAAAAGAAATGGGAATACAATAAACCAGTTCATAATCTTTTCATAGATTTTACTAAAGCATATGATTCAGTATTGCAGTCAAAATTGTACAGAATTCTTTTGGAACTCGGAATACCAAAGAAGTAAGTTAGACTTATAGAAGCGAGTTTGAAAAACACAAATGGTAGAGTACGCGTGGGGAAATTGGAGTCAGAAGAATTTGTAATAAAGAACGGTGTTAAGCAGGGAGATGCCCTGTCTCCGCTACTTTTTAATTTAGTCCTAGAATATATTGTACGAATGGCAGCAGATAATTCAGAGGGTGTGGGGCTAAATGGAAATATTAAGATATTAGGGTATGCAGATGATCTAAACATCTTTAGCGATAGGAAAGAATCTGTAACAGCAAATGCGAATGCGTTAACCAAGGCTAATGAAGATGTAGGTCTAAGGATAAGCGAAGACAAAACTAAATACCTGGTTACTACTAGAATGCCAACAGCAGTAGATCATGAAATGTTAAGAGTTGGAGACACGCAGTTTGAAAAAGTGAACACATTTAAGTATCTAGGCGTGGACATCACTTCGAGAAATGAGATTGAATCCGAACTGAAGAAGAGATTACGGGCGGGAAATGCGTGCTACTTCTCACTGAATAGATTACTTTCATCGCGGATATTGTCCAGGAATTTAAAGATTAGAATATACAAAACTATTATTCTACCAGTTATGCTGTATGGGTGTGAGACTTGGTCTCTCACTGTGCAAAATGAAAAGCCGTTTCGAGTATTTGAAAACAAAATTTTGCGGAAAATTTTCGGGGCAAAAAGGGATGACATTAGCGGAGATTGGCGAAAACTGCATAACGAAGAGGTTCACGAACTCTATTCAAGCCCTGACATAATCAGCATTATTAAAACACGTAGGCTGCGAGGGCGGGTCACGTAGCTCGAATGGATGAGGGCAGGGCAGCGCGCAGAGTACTGGTAGGGCACCTAGAGGGAAAACGTCCTGTGGGGAGACCAAGGCGTAGATGGGAGGACAATGTGAAGGCTGATTTGAGAAGCCTAGGTGTTGAAGAGGAATGGAAGGAAATAGCCCAAGACAGGGACATATGGCGAAAATATGTTGCTGCGGTAATGGACTCTCGAGTCCGGTATGGCCAGTGAGTATATTTTGTGGAAGATGCTTTTGTCTTTGTGTGTCGATTTTGTGCCACGTGTTTGGTAATCAATGACCCTTGTGGTCCACCACGGCACCGCAATAGGCTTTATATTAACAGTTTTCTTGTTTATTGAGCTATAATTTCTGCAAGAATATCTGTTCTTTCGCGCGCTTTCTACAAAGCAGCACAACAGTTTGGTTCGGAATGCACCACGTGCTCTAGTTCGGCCGTTTGCAAGCAGCAGACGCAGTTAGTATGTTGAATAATTATCGCACAACCTCGTGCATTGGTTAAACCTCTGTCCAAATAGTGCATGCGGAGAATCGTAATGCGAATCTCACTGAGATATTTTTATGGTATGAATGCAAAGGAGATGATAGTATCATTGTCTCCAATCCCCGTTTTATGAGTTTCTTCTTGCTGTAGTTAAATTGTGCTCTGTTACATTCTCACGTAATTCTTACTTAAATATTTCTAGTCAGGCACCAGTTATGTGTAGTTAGGATGTGCAACCAAATACTTAGATACAATAAATAATCTACGTGAAAGATAAATTCTGTGGTGTTGATCTTGCCCACTTACTCCGATTTCCAATCCTGAATTAATCAAGTTGCTTCATGCACGACATGGAGAGCTATTTATCTGGCTACTTAAAGAAATTTTCATACTTGTAATTAAATTATTAAAGTAATTAAACTAATAATTTTCTAGCAGCGTTTTTTTTCTAAATGGTTAGGAAGGGCTTGGGCTGGTGGCGACCCTGAATTTCTGATTTTTTATCACTACTTGTGTGAGAGAAGCAGCTAGACATGCGAGATAACGTATATGGCTCGATGAGAAACGTCGTAAAGACAATAATACGTTGTTGTTGTTGTGGTCTTCAGTCCTGAGACTGGTTTGATGCAGCTCTCCATGCTACTCTATCCTGTGCAAGCTTCTTCATCTCCCAGTACCTACTGCAACCTACATCCTTCTGAATCTGCTTAGTGTATTCATCTCTTGGTCTCCCTCTACGATTTTTGACCTCCACGCTGCCCTCCAATACTAAATTGGTGATCCCTTGATGCCTCAGAACATGTCCTACCAACCGACCCCTTCTTCTGGTCAAGTTGTGCCACAATCCTATTCAATACTTCCTCATTAGTTATGTGATCTACCCATCTAATCTTCTGCATTCTTCTGTAGCACCACATTTCGAAAGCTTCTATTCTCTTCTTGTCCAAATTACTTATCGTCCATGTTTCACTTCCATACATGGCTACACTCCATACAAATACTTTCAGAAACGACTTCCTGACACTTAAATCTATACTCGATGTGAACAAATTTCTCTTCTTCAGAAACGCTTTCCTTGCCATTGTCAGTCTACATCTTATATCGTCTCTACTTCGACCATCATCAGTTATTTTGCTCCCCAAATAGCAAAACTCCTTTACTACTTTAAGTGTCTCATTTCCTAATCTAATTCCCTCAGCATCACCCGACTTAATTCGACTACATTCCATTATCTTTGTTTTGCTTTTGTTGATGTTCATCTTATATCCTCCTTTCAAGACACTGTCCATTCCGTTCAACTGCTCTGCCAAGTCCTTTGCTGTCTCTGACAGAATTGCAATGTCATCGGCGAACCTCAAAGTTTTTATATCTTCTCCATGGATTTTAATACCTACTCCGAATTTTTCTTTTGTTTCCTTTACTGCTTGCTCAATATACAGATTGAATGCGTTACAAGTGAAAATTACATTCTGGAACCAGAGAATGAGTTTTTGAATGGTTTTGTTTCATGGATGGGCACAGCGAGGACATTTGATAAGTCGGACTGGGTGCTGCGATTAAAATGAGAGAATAGGTACTTAACCCCTGACGTGAGGGACTGCAGTGCCCCCTCACTCAGGAGTCCACGAAGCAGACATCGCGTATGGTAGCCACGTAACGCGTCGGGCCGCAATCATCCTAACTGGTAGTATGCGTTGATCTTGTGAAATAGGCGAATGTTGCCGATGTAAGACCCTCAAGCGTTCCTGGTTAGTCTAACCATTGTTTCGTAGAATATTCTTTAAAGATAAAAAGTTATCTCATATGAAAACTTAATATTTCTAAGAAAGCTGCCCTATACTGCTGTTTCCAAACGGGAGTTATCGTTTCAGTTCTCGGAACTGATGATGGTTTAAATATGGTAGCCACTTACGCCGCTTGAAAAACTACAAAGTTGTGGATGTTCTACAGCATTCATTTACTTAACCGGCTATAGGCTTACAAGGCCATCGTGAGTCTGTTACGGTGATGATTGCCACGTAAGCCGGAAAGAACACATACAAAATGTTGTGAGGAAGGCGAACCAAAGATTGCGTTTCATTGGCAGAACACTTAGAAGATGCAACAGATCTGCTAAAGAGACAGCCTACACTACGCTTGGCCGCACTTGTTTTCGACCAGCGGCTGCACGGTGTATGATCTTTACCAGATAGGACTAACGGAACTCATCGAGAAAGTTCATGTTTTATATTATCGAGAGATAGAGGAGAGAGTGTCAAGGACGTGATGTAGGATTTGGGGTGGACATCATTATAAGCCGGCTGTTGTCGCCGAGCGGTTCTAGGCGCTTCAGTCCAGAACCACGCTGCTGCTACGGTCGCAGGTTCGAATCCTGGCTGGGGCATGGATGTGTGTGATGTCCTTAGGTTAGTTAGGTTTAAGTAGTTCTAAGTCTAGGGGACTGATGACCTCAGATTTTGAGTCCCATAGTGCTCAGAGCCATTTGAATTTGAACCATCATTAAGACAAAAGCCATTCTCGTTGCTGCGGGATCTTCTCAAGAAATTTCAGTCACCAGCTTTCTTCTCAGAATGCCAAAATATTTTGTTGACGGTGACTTGCATAGGGAGAAACGATCCTCATAATAAAATAACGTAAATCAGAGCTCGCACGGAAAGATGTAGGTGTTCGTTTTTTCCGCGCGCTGCACGAGAGTTGATTAATAGAGGATTATTGGGAAGTTGGTTAGATGAATCCTCTGCCAGGCACTTAAATATGATTTGGAGAATATACATGTAGATCTAGATGTAGAACTGGGCAGGTAAACTAATTCTGTAGAACATACACAATTTTGTGCTTTTCTTGTGTAACTGTCGAGGTGTTCTAGCGAGCAGTGACGGAAGAATTAGTTGATATAAATTGTTTGAAGTAGAAGGTCTTTATGTATGAGCTGCAAGCATTCTTTCTGCAAGCATTCTTTTTTGGTAGTTAATTTACAGCTCTTTAAAGTCAGTACCGCCATTAGACTGTTGTTTATTTATAGTGTTACATTTACACTTACACAATCATGATTTCGGCTTCAAAGTGCCATTATCAGGTGTTTTAAGTGTTATAAATTGCCTAAGATGGCATACTGTCGTATTAAAATACACTATTAGACACCTTAGGCCAACGGCCTTGCCGCAGTGGTAACACCGGTTCCCGTCAGATCACCGAAGTTAAGCGCTGTCGGGTTGGGCTAGTATTGGGACGGGTGACCATCCGGTCTGCCGAGCGCTGTTGGCAAACGGGGTGCACTCAGCCCCTTTGAGGTAAACTGAGGAGCTACTTGATTGAGAATGTAGATGTAGATGTAGATGTAGAAGTAGCGGCTCCGGTCTCGGAAACTGACATACGGCCGGAAGAGCGGTGTGCTGACCACACGCCTCTCCATATCCGCATCCCGTGACGCCTTTGAGTTGAGGATGACACGGCTGCCGGTCAGTACCGTTAGGCCTTCATGGCCTTTTCGGGAGGAGTTTAGTTTAGTTTTTATCAGACACCTTGCCTAAGAGTCGATATTTCTGACAGAGCCTACTGCTTTGTTTCATTACTGAGTACACCATCTTGACTGAATGACAGTTGGCTAAGTCAAGATGGTGTACTCAGTAACGTAACAAAGCAGTAGGCTCTGCCAGAAACATCGAATCTTAGACAATGTGTCTAATAGTGTATTTTAATACGACAGTATACCATCTTAGGCAATGTATAACCCCTAAAACACTTGATAATGGCACTTTGAAGCCGAAATCATGATTGTGTAAGTGTAAATGTAACACTGTAAATAAACAACAGTCTAATGGCGGTACTGACTCTAAAGAAATATATTATGACTGTGGCCCCGCATTATGAAAAAATTATTAATTTAAAGCCCTTCGCTGAAATATGGGAGTAATGAAAAGCAACACATGTGCAATCCCTCTGCGGCCAGGGCCAGGTTGCTGACGAGTGACACGATGATCATAGTTCAGACCCCAGGTCGAACAGGAAATTTTCCTCACAATAATTTGGCCGGTAATGGGAGAGATGATCTTCAGCAGTTCAGAGTCTACATCCTACACGTGCTACGGCAGCTATCTACAGTGCACTGGTTCACCTGTCAAGCAACAGGCACAGTTCGCATACAAATTACTGTATGTCAGTTAGCTCCGACAAATAAAACCGTTTCCAGCGAACACATCAGCAGTTGTCTTGTGACAGCCAGAGCGAGAGCACCAGCAGCAGCGAGTACTGTTTGTATAAAGCGTTTATTTTGCATTTTGTTTACGACCTTCCACTAAGGAAGGGATTCGATTTGTGTTTATCTGCTCTGCATAGTAACTAACAGTTCTTGATAAAACTTTACGTAGTTTTCGTGTTAGATTTCTTAGTGTTTTCTTGATCGTTTAGAACAGAAAGCGCCCTAAAACCGTCTTTTGTTTGTTTCGCGGCCGTTAGCCACTAGTCACTTGAATCAGCAGTTGTCTTGTGACAGCCAGAGCGAGAGCACCAGCAGCAGCGAGTACTGTTTGTATAAAGCGTTTTTGTACTTATTTGCTGCGCTTAGCTTTTAAATAGTTTTTCTGGGAAAACCTAGCGTAGTTTTCGCGTCTCGTATTTCAGTGAGTGTTTCTTGATTATCAGAGTAGCTCATCAGAAGATTATCTTGGGAATTTGTCACCGTATTGAGTAGGGTAAACAAAGTCATGTGTAGGGACTGTGGTTGTTGTGAGCGGACGCAAGGAGAATTGGCCACTCTTCGGGGGCAGGTGGAGGCTTTGTCTGTTAGGCTCATCGAGCTCGAGGCGCAGGCGTCGGCTCGTAGTGGCGTTGGGGCAACTGTGGTGAGACCTATGCCTACTTCGGTGGCCTTGGAATCACATGGAACCCCTGATGTCGCTGCGTCTTCCGGCAGTGAGCATCTTACCGGTCAGCCATCACTCCAGGGTGAATGGCGGACAGTGGTGGGCTCGCGTGTGCCTGGCCGAAAGGCGAAGGTGGGATCTGGCCGCGTGGCAGCTGCCTTACCCCTTTCCAACAGGTACGGGGTGCTTCCTAGTGGTGATGACATCGTTTCCGAGCCACCACAGGATGCCTTGCCTGTTGGGCCAGTGGCCGATTCTCCGGCAAGGTCCCGACAGTCACAGAGGGCGGGCCTATTAGTTATAGGGAGCTCCAACGTTAGGCGGGTTATGGAGCCCCTTAGGAAAATAGCGGGTAGGTCGGGGAAGAATGCCAGTGTGCACTCGGTGTGCTTGCCGGGGGGTCTCGTCCGTAATGTGGAGGAGGCCCTTCCGGCAGCTATTGAACGCACTGGGTGTGACCGGCTGCAGATAGTAGCACATGTCGGAACGAATGACGCCTGCCGCTTGGGTTCTGAGGCCATCCTTGGTTCCTTCCGGCGGCTGGCTGATTTGGTGAAGACAACCAGCATCGCACGCGGAGTGCAAGCTGAGCTTAATATCTGCAGCATAGTGCCCAGAGTCGATCGCGGTCCTCTGGTTTGGAGCCGTGTGGAGGGTCTAAACCAGAGGCTCAGACGACTCTGCGACTATAATGGTTGCAAATTCATCGACCTCCGTTATTGGGTGGAGAACTGTAGGGCCCCCCTAGACAGGTCAGGCGTGCACTACACACCGGAAGCAGCTACTAGGGTAGCAGAGTACGTGTGGCGTGCACACGGGGTTTTTTTAGGTTAGAGGGACCCCCCCTTGGGCGAAACGATAAAATACCTGACGGCTTACCAGAGAGGACATTATCATCGTTGATAAAGAACGTCCGTCCTCAGAGACCAAAAACAGGAAAAGTTAACGTAATATTGGTAAACTGCAGGAGTATCCAGGGCAAGGTTCCTGAATTAGTATCTCTTATTGAAGGAAATAGTGCGCATATAGTATTAGGAACGGAAAGTTGGTTAAAACCGGAAGTGAACAGTAACGAAATCCTAGACACAGAATGGAATATATACCGCAAGGATAGGATAAACGCCAATGGTGGAGGAGTATTTATAGCAGTAAAGAATTCAATAATATCCAGTGAAGTTATTAGCGAATGCGAATGTGAAATAATCTGGGTTAAGTTAAGTATCAAAGGTGGGTCAGATATGATAGTCGGATGCTTCTATAGACCACCTGCATCAGCAACCGTAGTAGTTGAGCGCCTCAGAGAGAACCTGCAGAACGTCGTGAAGAAGTTTCGTGATCATACTATTGTAATAGGGGGAGACTTCAATCTACCAGGTATAGAATGGGATAGTCACACAATCAGAACTGGAGCCAGGGACAGAGACTCTTGTGACATTATCCTGACTGCCTTGTCCGAGAATTACTTCGAGCAGATAGTTAGAGAACCAACTCGTGAAGCTAACGTTTTAGACCTCATAGCAACAAATAGACCGGAACTTTTCGACTCCGTGAATGTAGAAGAGGGTATCAGTGATCATAAGTCAGTGGTTGCATCAATGACTACAAGCGTAATAAGAAATGCCAAGAAAGGAAGGAAAATATATTTGCTTAACAAGAGTGATAGGGCACAAATCGCAGAATATCTGAGTGACCACCATCAAACGTTCATTTCTGAGGAAGAGGATGTGGAACAAAAATGGAAAAAATTCAGAAACATCGTCCAGTACGCCTTAGATAAGTTCGTACCGACTAAGGTCCAAAGCGAGGGGAAAGATCCACCGTGGTATAACAATCATGTACGAAAGGTACTACGGAAACAAAGAAAGCTTCATCATAGGTTTAAGAGTAGTCGAATCATAGCTGATAAGGAAAAGCTGAACGAAGCGAAAAAGAGCGTAAAGAGAGCAATGAGAGAAGCATTCAACGAATTCGAACATAAAACATTGGCAAACAATCTAAACAAGAACCCTAAAAAGTTTTGGTCATATGTAAAATCGGTAAGCGGATCTAAATCCCCTATTCAGTCACTCGTTGACCACGATGGCACCGAAACAGAGGACGACCGAAGAAAGGCAGAAATACTGAATTCAGTGTTCCGAAACTGTTTCACTGCGGAAAATCGTAACACGGTCCCTGACTTCAGCCGTCGCACGGACGCCAAAATGGAAAATATTGAAATAAACGATATCGGAATTGAAAAACAACTGCTATCACTTAGTAGCGGAAAAGCATCCGGACCAGACGAGATACCCTTAAGATTCTACAGTGATTATGCTAAAGAACTTGCCCCCTTTCTATCAGCAATTTATCGTAGATCGCTGGAAGAACGTAAAGTACCTAGCGACTGGAAGAAAGCGCAGGTCGTTCCCATTTTCAAGAAGGGTCATAAATCAGATGCGAATAATTATAGGCCTATTTCGCTTACGTCAATCTGTTGTAGAATAATGGAACATGTTTTGTGTTCTCGTATTATGACGTTCTTAGATAATACAAATCTCCTTCATCATAACCAACATGGATTCCGCAAACAGAGATCATGTGAAACTCAGCTCGCCCTATTTGCCCAAGAAATTCACAGTGCCGTAGACACTGGCGAGCAGATTGATGCCGTATTCCTGGACTTCAGGAAGGCATTTGATACGGTTCCGCACTTACGTTTAGTGAAAAAAATACGAGCTTACGGAATATCGGACCAGGTTTGTGATTGGATTCAGGATTTCCTAGAAGAAAGAACACAACATGTCATTCTTAACGGTTCAAAATCTGCAGATGTAGAGGTAATTTCGGGAGTACCGCAGGGAAGCGTGATAGGACCTTTATTGTTTACAATATACATAAATGACTTAGTTGACAACATCGGTAGCTCCGTGAGGCTATTTGCAGATGACACGGTTGTCTACAAGAAAGTAGCAACATCAGAAGACTCGTACGTACTCCAGGAGGACCTGCAGAGGATTAATGCATGGTGCGACAGCTGGCAGCTTTCCCTAAACGTAGATAAATGTAATATAATGCGCATACATAGGGGCAGAAATCCATTCCAGTACGATTATGCCATAGGTGGTAAATCATTGGAAGCGGTAACGACCGTAAAATACTTAGGAGTTACTATCCGGAGCGATCTGAAGTGGAATGATCACATAAAACAAATAGTGGGAAAAGCAGGCGCCAGGTTGAGATTCATAGGAAGAATTCTAAGAAAATGTGACTCATCGACGAAAGAAGTAGCTTACAAAACGCTTGCTCGTCCGATTCTTGAGTATTGCTCATCAGTATGGGACCCTTACCAGGTTGGATTAATAGAAGAGATAGACATGATTCAGCGAAAAGCAGCGCGATTCGTCATGGGGACATTTAGTCAGCGCGAGAGCGTTACGGAGATGCTGAACAAGCTCCAGTGGCGGACACTTCAAGAAAGGCGTTACGCAATACGGAGAGGTTTATTATCGAAATTACGAGAGAGCACATTCCGGGAAGAGATGGGCAACATATTACTACCGCCCACATATATCTCGCGTAATGATCACAACGAAAAGATCCGAGAAATTAGAGCAAATACGGAGACTTACAAGCAGTCGTTCTTCCCACGCACAATTCGTGAATGGAACAGGGAAGGGGGGATCAGATAGTGGTACAATAAGTACCCTCCGCCACACACCGTAAGGTGGCTCGCGGAGTATAGATGTAGATGTAGATGTAGATTCTGTTTATTTTGGTGGAGTTTGGGGCATTCCGCTCTATTTAATTAGTATATTGTATTGTTAAAGGATAATTTATTCGGCTATTACATTCTAAATCACGCTATTTAATCATCAGGCGTGCCATAAGTAAATGATATAACACAACAGAAAATATAAACTCATTACGACGCACTAGCACGCAAAGTGTCATCATAAATATTTGGAAAAAAAGAAATACCAATTGTATATAGCTGTTGTTGCGGAAGATGACCTTACAAACAAACTTTAATTATTATTTATGTTAATTTAAAAAATTAATGAAGAGTGCAGGGATGGAAGCTGAGGTAAATACAGGTATAACTGTACTCAACTTTCACGGGAAGGTAACCCTCTGGTACTACGCTCCTCTTATCACGTGGAGTCCCAAGAAACCGATCAACACTAAACTCTGTTAGCCTGTCAGCGATAACGTGTTCAGAACATAAGGTTGTCATGACAGAATATACAGGGTGCCCCAGCACTTCGTCATTTTCGATACTGTGAAACAAATCTCTTCACTGCAAGCTCTTTGCTTTCCATATTTTGAGAGCTGATACTATGGACCAAAGCAAAAACGTCCTGTAAACATGGCCTCTAAAGTGCCTATCTCCACAGCTCTAGCACTTGTTCATCTTCGGAGCTGTGAAACACATCTCTTCTACTGCACAAGTGCACATACAGCAGCTCCTAAGGTATGCATTTTAGTGGCCATGTTCACTAGACTGTTTTTCTTGTTTGGCTCCATACTACCTCCTCCCAATATATGGAAAGCAATGAGCTTTCAGTAGAAGAGGTTTTTCACAGTATTGAAGTGCTCATAGATGTTAAGGTGTGCGCCGGCCGGAGTGTCCGAGCGGTTCTAGGCGCTGCAGTCTGGTACCACACGACCGCTATGGTCGCAGGTTCGAATCCTGCCTCGGGTATGGATGTGTTTGATGTCCTTAGGTTAGTTAGGTTTAAGTTGTTCTACGTTCTAGGGGACTGATGACCTCAGAAGTTAAGTCCCATAGTGCTCAGAGCCATTTGAACCATTTTTTGTTAAATTGTGCATTTTAGAGCCAATGTTTACTAGACTTCTTTTTCGAATCATCGTCCCTGTCGTGTCTCTGAATATTGACCTTCCTCCTGGAACACCCTGTAGATGTAGAAGTCTCATCATCTGATGGATGTCTGTGTGGTAATGGTCAGGTGTCCAGTCATACAGCAAAACAAGAATGTGTGGCTAACGTAATGGAATGAAATGTACTATCAAAGTTCAGAAGTATTTTGATTTGTCTGCAATCTATGTAACACCACGACTTGAGGTGAAAAAGGAAAATACCCCCAGAGACTAGAAATGTTACCAGTTACAGGTACAGAAAGATAAATAACCACACATGTGGGCTGCTCACTGCCATAACTAGGTTAATGATGGTATGTACTGCCCGCAACGAACAGCCCACGCGTGTAGTTATTTCTGCTGTACCACAAAAACATTGCGGCACCGGCTGTTCGTCGTTGCCAAATGCCAATTCTGACTGTCACGCTGATGTCATGCACAGAGCTGCGAAAAACAAGCGGCGTGGGAAGTTAAGCAAGCCATTGTTCTTGTTCACCGCATTGCAATGTCCCACACGCACCGCGCAATACTCAGTTTGTTTCAGGACTTTGAATAGATGCTACGGGCAGTAATCAGCATACAGCTCGACGCAAGAGTCTTGCATTCGTAGTAGGTGCAATGAACTTAGCGAACATCTTGGTGGACGTCAGTTTAAGAACGATGATTAGGGGCAAACAGAAGATCTGTTAGAGGCGATTTGAAACTGGTCAGACATGACGTTATGACTACTCCTCTGCACGCTCAGGGCAAGTGTCAAGATCCGAATGATATTTCAGTACTTGGTGTAATAGTCTTAGAGAAACTAATGTACGTTGTTTCTGTTCTTGACACGAATATCAGTCACCTTTTCTTTTCCTTCATTAATACGAATGTTTCCATGACTCTCGTTCCATATGTCGTCCGCCTCCTTAGCTGAGGCGTCAGGTGCCGGACGTACTTTTGAAATCATCCGATGATATCGTGGGGCACAGGTGGGAAAGATGCTGATTAAGTAACAGAGAAGATGCTATAGTGGCTAGACAGCTGTTGTTGTGGTCTTCAGAACGAAGATGGTTTGATGCAGCTCTCCACGCAGGTCTGCCCCACGAAAGCTGTTTATTATACACCGACGGAAAAAAAATCACATCACCAAGAAGGAGTTGAGCGTCATAAACCAAAGTTGGTAGGCGTGTGTCTACATCTGAAAGATAATGTCTATTCAGATGTTGCGGGAGTCGCATACGGGTGGCGCTAGAAATATCACTACGAGGGTGCAAATCAGTTGTGGTTGTTGTTGTTCTGATCTTCAGTCCAGAGACTGGTTTGATGCAGCTCTCCATGCTACTCTATCCTGTGCAAGCCTCTTCATCTCCCAGTACCTACTGCAACATACATTCTTCTGATTCTCTTTAGCGTATCCATCTCTTGGTCTCCATCTACGATTTTTACTCTCCGTACTGCCCTCCAACACTAAACTGGTAATCCCTTTATGCCTCAGAACATGTCCTACCAACCGACCCCTTCTTCTAGTCAAGTTGTGCCACAAATTTCTCTCCTCCCCAATTCTATTCAATACTTCCCCATTAGTTACGTGATCTACCCATCTGATCTTCAGCATCCTTCTGTAGCACCACATTTCGAAAGCTTCTATTCTCTTTTTGTCCAAACTATTTATCGTCCACGTTTCACTTCGATACATGGCTACACTCCATACAAATACTTTAAGAAAAGACTTCTTGACACTTAAATCTATACTCGATGTTAACAAATTTCTCTTCTTCAGAAACGCTTTCCTTGCCATTGCCAGTCTACATTTTATATCCTATCTACTTCGACCAACATCAGTTATTTTGCTCCGCAAATAGTAGAACTCATTTACTACTTTAAGCGTCTCATTCCCTAATCTAATTCCCTCAGCATCACCCGACTTAATTCGACTACATCCCATTATCCTCGTTTTGCTTTTGTTGATGTTCATCTTATATCCTCCTTTCAAGACACTATCCATTCCGTTCAGCTGCTCTTCCAGGTCCTGTTTTGTCTCTGACAGAATTACAATGTCATCGGCGAACCTCAAAGTTTTAATTTCTTCTCCATGGATTTTAACTCCTACTCCGAATTTTTCTTTTGTTCCCTTTACTGCTTGCTCAATATACAGATTGAATAACATCGGGGATAGGCTACAGCCCTGTCTCACTCCCTTCCCAACCACTGCTTCCCTTTCATCTCCCTTGACTCTTATAACTGCCATCTGGTTTCTGTACAAATTGTAAATAGCCTTTCGCTCCCTGTATTTTACCCCTGCCACCTTTAGAATTTGAAAGAGAGTATTCCAGTCAACATTGTCAAAAGCTTTCTCTAAGTCTAGAAATGCTAGAAACGTAGGTTTGCCTTTCCTTAATCTTTCTTCTAAGATAAGTTGTAGGGTCAGTATTGCCTCACGTGTTCCAACATTTCTACAGATTCCAAACTGATCTTCCCCGAGGTCGGCTTCTACCAGTTTTTCCATTCATCTGTAAAGAATTCGTGTTAGTATTTTTCACCCGTGGCTTATTAAACTGATAGTTCTGTAATTTTCACATCTGTCAACACCTGCTTTCTTTGGGATTGGAATTATTATATTCTTCTTGAAGTCTGACGGTATTTCGCCTGTCTCATACATCTTGCTTACCAGATAATAGAGTTTTGTCGGGGCTGGCTCTCCCAAGGCTATCAGTAGCTCTAATGGGATGTTGTCTACTCCCGGGGCCTTGTTTCGACTTAGGTCTTTCAGTGCTCTGTCAAACTCTTCACGCAGTATCATACCTCCCATTTCATCTTCATCTATATCCTCTTCCATTTCCATAATATTGTCCTCAAGAACATCTCCCTTGTATAGACACTCTATATACTCCTTCCATCTTCCAAATCAGATTGAATTTAAATACACGCTGTAACAGTCACGAGCGTTAGTTAGCTTTGAGATAAGATGTGGCGAGTTGATGCTAGTCAAGAATGCCTTTAAGGGGAGAAAGACGCCGTTAGCAACACCTCACTGAGTTTGAACGAGGCCGTGTAATAGGGCTGCGAGAAGCAAGAGTTTCCTTCTGCGATATTGCAGAAAGACTTGGCAAGAATGTAGCCACTGTACATGTTTGCTGGCAGCGGTGGTCACGAGAATGTACGGTCACAAGAAGACAGGGCTGTGGACGGCCAGAGGGCATTCCTGAGAGGGAAGACCATCGTCTTCGGCGTTTGGCTCTGGTGCACCGTACTGCATCTGCATCAGCAATTTGAGCAGCACTTGGCACCGCAGTGACACGCCCAACTGTTACAACCCAGACGCTCCGTAGCGTGCACTTCACTGATCCAAAATCATCGCCATTTTCGACTGCATTGGTGTCAAGCGAGAGCTTACTAGAGGGTAGGGTGGACGTCTGTTGTGTTTTCTGATGAAAACATTCTTCTGCCTCGGTCCCAGTGATGGCCATGTGTTGGTTAGTAGGAGACCGATTGATGGCGTCAACCAACCTGTGTGCGCGCTAGACACACCTGGAGTTATACAGTCCGGGGTGCGATTTCGTATGACAGCAGGAGCACTCTCGCGGTTATCCCACGCAGCCTGACTGCAAATTTCTCCGTCAGTCTGGTGATTCGAGCTCTTATTCAGCGATTCATGAACAGCATTCCAGAGGGTATTTTCCAACATGATGACGCTCGCCCACATACCGCTGTTGTAACCCAACACTCTCTACAGATTCTCGACATGTTACGTTGGCCTGCTCGATCAACGGATCTGTCTCCTAAGGAGCACATATGACACATCATCGAACGACAACTCTAACGTCATACACAAACAGCATTAACCGTCCCTGTGTTGACTGGCCAAATGGAACAGGCATGGAACTCCATCCCACAAACTGACATCCGGCACCTGTACAACACAATGTATGCACGTTTGCATGCTTGCATTCAACATTCTGGCGGTTACACCGGTTATTAATGTTCCAGAATTTCACATTTGCAAAGGTTTATCTCACGCTTATATTAACCTGTGATCTTGCAATATTAATGACTTAAATATATTACCTAGACAAATGTACTTCCGAGATGTCATTGTTTTACATTAATTATTTTTTTTTGGCGTTGCGATTCTTTTCTCGGGAATTTATATGGATAATCACTACAACCTACATCTTTTTGAGCACGCTTAATATTGTCAAGCATTGGCCTGTCTGTACAGTTTTTGCTTCCCCCCCCCCTCCTTCCCTCCCCCAACTTTACCCCGTTACCAAACTTGCAACTCCTTGATGTCTCAGAACTTGTGCTATCAGCTGATCACTCCTCTTAATCAAGTTATGCCATTTATTTTCTCCCCAGTTCGATTCAGCACCTCTGCTTTAGTTATTCGATCTACCCGTATAATCTTCAGCATTCTTATTATCAGCACATTTCAAACGTTTCAATTCTCTTCTTCCCTGAACTATTTCTCGGCCAAGTTTCACTTCCGTGCAACATTACACCACAGCTAAACACACTCACAAAAAATTTACCGGTACCTAAATTTATGCTGTATGACGACATGAGAAGAAGAGTAGGCTGCCACGGAATCGGATAGGACAGTAAAATGTTCAGTTGTTGCTGTCATTCCTATCTGCTGAAGAAGGACAGATGACTGTGAGATCTTTGAGGTCCTCGACTACTACAAGAATTACTGCGATTTTTCTTGTTTTTGGTATAGTATTGGTGGCTTGTCCACGGGAATTCGAGGTAGGCGTGTTGAAAATGCTTCAGTCAATCGAGTTCACGAAAGGAAAAGCTTACAGGCATCTTCGTGTTGGAATGGACGTAAAAATGTATCGGAAGTTGCCTGTGACACTCAAACACGTTTCGGTGCTTTTCATCGTTCAATCATACATATGCTTTCGATATGCTTCACAACTTTGTACTGAAACTGGGCGATATCATCATCAGTAGATGTGTCTATAGGTGATATGGCAGGCACACAAATGTGGTTTGATTCTGCTCTTCACACTCATTTCAAACCGTCACCTTTTCTGCGGCCTTTCTTTACGTTGGTTATTACGAATATTTACATGACCCTTATTCCGCATGTCAGAAAGTTTGAAATACACTGCTGGACATTAAAACTGCAACATTATAAAATTTAATATGCTGAAACATGGGAAGTGCGTAACTTTTAAATTTCGATTACGGTGCCACCCATGTGTTCTTATCTAAAATAGCCTTCACTAACCTACCTTTGAATACTAACATTAACTGTGGAAAACACTTTCACTGTATGTGATGCCAATTAACCTCAACTAAATCCGACTGTCTGCAAATGAAATTGAATACAAAGAATGACTATCAGTAGTACACAGAATGGCTTTTCCATCAAACAAACACATCACCTAACTGCTGCGTATTGAAATTGTGCCTCGTTATAAAATGCACCTACTGAATTATACAAGAAGTTTGCAAGTGAATACTGTTCCTAATTCCATCTCAAAAGGTTTGTTTGGGTCCTACAGTTGTTTCTTGCAAGCAACGGATAACTCATCTCTGCCCTGTCTTGTTTAATAGTAGGAACATGAAATGCTGAACAACATCCATTGGAAATTAATCACTGCTCGTCTAATTGCCTTAGTACTTATTTCTTCAGCTACTTTGCCACTCGATAATTTTTTTACCTTTGCAAGACTGCAGCTAACTATCCGCGCCACACTGCGAGTGGTTGCGAGCCACTGGAGGTGTGGATCAGTGGGCCTGCCCCATTGGCTCTGCAAGATACCACATGAGTGCTGCCGGTGTCTGACAGATACTTGCAGTTCCGTTGCCGGCGTTGATGCCTGTGGGGTGGTATCGATACATTGTACCACATTCTTTACTTTTCTTACAAAGTGCAGTAGTGTTATAACTTACATACAAGCTGTAAGGATAAACTTTAGTGAAATGTCTGTAAATAAACTAAAAGTCTATTTTAAATTGAAGTTATGTTCGGATCCTTTTAAAGATACAAAAACTAATCGTACTAACATGAGGCTATAATCTTCCCTTGCGTTGTCATACATGATAAACACTTTTGCAGACAGACACCTGTTAAGTTATGAATTTACTCTTTGATGTGTACGACTTCGTACACAACGGTAAAGAGAGGTGGGGTACAGAGTGGTGCGGCAACTGTCGTCGCAGGAAAGCTGGACAGGAGGAGAAGTTAAAAGCAAACAAGTTAACACCGCAACCAGAAGATTTACTTGTATTTCTCAGAGATGAGCTCATACAGTAACAACAAAGATGTGGCTCTCTGAACTAAAGCACGAACTGTGGAGTCGGAACCGCGACTAAGCGTCGTCTGCGTAGCGTCACATAGCGAAGAGGCTCCGATGTGCGAGTGTGCCCAAAGACGTAAGCAACCATGCATGAGCAGCGCCTGTAAGACGGAGTGTGTCCTACAGCCGATCAGGTTCCAGTCATTCCACCAGGAAGGAGGTATACGAGTGCATTCAAGTTCCAAGGCCTCCGATTTTTTTTCTCCGGACTGGAAAGAGATAGAAACATGCGCATTGTTTTAAAATGAGGCCGTGTTCATTGTTAATACGTCCCAGAGATGGCAGCACCGTACAGCAGATGGAATTTTACCGCCAGCAGCGAGAATGAGAACTGTTTTAAATACTTAAAATGGCGACGTTTTCCTTACTTGAACAGCGTGCAATCATTCGTTTTCTGAATTTGCGTGGTGTGAAACCAATTGAAATTCATCGACAGTTGAAGGAGACATGTGGTGATGGAGTTATGGATGTGTCGAAAGTGCGTTCGTGGGTGCGACAGTTTAATGAAGGCAGAACATCGTGTGACAACAAACCGAAACAACCTTGGGCTCGCACAAGCCGGTCTGACGACATGATTGAGAAAGTGGAGAGAATTGTTTTGGGGGATCGCCGAATGACTGTTGAACAGATCGCCTCCAGAGTTGGCATTTCTGTGGGTTCTGTACACACATTCCTGCATGACGACCTGAAAATGCGAAAAGTGTCATCCAGGTGGGTGCCACGAATGCTGACAGACGACCACATGGCTGCCCGTGTGGCATGTTGCCAAGCAATGTTGACGCGCAACGACAGCATGAATGGGACTTTCTTTTCGTCGGTTGTGACAATGGATCAGACGTGGATCCCATTTTTCAATCCAGAAACAAAGCGCCAGTCAGCTCAATGGAAGCACACAGATTCACCGCCACCAAAAAAATTTCGGGTAACCCCCAGTGCTGAAAAAATGATGGTGTCCATGTTCTGGGACAGCGAGGGCGTAATCCTTACCCATTGCGTTCCAAAGGGCACTACGGTAACAGGTGCATCCTACGAAAATGTTTTGAAGAACAAATTCCTTCCTGCACTGTAACAAAAACGTCCGGGAAGGGCTGCGCTCGTGCTGTTTCACCAAGACAACGCACCCGCACATCGAGCTAACGTTACGTGACAGTTTCTTCGTGATAACAACTTTGAAGTGATTCCTCATGCTCCCTACTCACCTGACCTGGCTCCTAGTGACTTTTGGCTTTTTCCCACAATGAAAGACACTCTCCGTGGCCGCACATTCACCAGCCGTGCTGCTATTGCCTCAGCGATTTTCCAGTGGTCAAAACAGACGTCTAAAGAAGCCTTCGCCGCTGCCATGGAATCATGGCGTCAGCGTTGTGAAAAATGTGTACGTCTGCAGGGCGATTACGTCGAGAAGTAACGCCAGTTTCTTCGATTTCGGGTGAGTAGTTAATTAGAAAAAAAATCGGAGGCCTTAGAACTTGAATGCACCTCGTATGGCTCGCGTTGTCTGTAGTTCAATCTTGCCTAACGGTCAATACCGCGGTTCGATCGCGTCCACATTGTTACTTTGTGCCAGGAAGGGCTCTCAACAAGGGAAGTGTCCAGGCGTCTCGGAGTGAACCAAAACGATGGTGTTCGGACATGGAGGAGATACAGAGAGACAGGAACTGTTGAAACTGTTGATGTCATGACTCGCTCAGGCCGCCCAAGGGCTTCTACTGCAGTGGATGACAGCTACCTACGGATTATAGGTCGGAGGAACCTTGAAAGCAACGCCACCATGTTGAATAATGCTTTTCGTACAGCCACAGGACGTCGTGTTACGACTCAAACTATGCGCAGTAGGCTGCATGATGCACAACTTCACTCCCAACATCCATGGCGAGGTCCATCTTTGCAACCACGACACCATGCAGCGCGGTATAGATGGGCTCGACAACATGCCGAATGGAGCGCTCAGGATTGGCATCACGTTCTCTTCACCGATGAGTGTCGCATATGTCTTCAACCAGACAACCGTCGGAGACGTGTTTGGAGGAAACCTGGTGAGGTTGAACTCCTTAGACACACTGCCCAGCGAGTGCAGCAAGGTGGAGGTTCCCTCCTGTTTTGGGGTGGCATTATGTGGGGCCGACGTACGCCACTGGTGGTCATGGACGACGCCGTAACGGCTGCACGATATGTGAAAACCATCCTCCGACCGATAGCGCAACCATATCGGCAGCATATTGGCGAGGCATTCGTCTTCATGGACAACAATTCGCGCCCCCATCGTGCACATCTTGTGAATGACTTCCTTCAGGATAACGACATCGCTCGACTAGAGTGGCCAGCATGTTCTCCAGACATGAACCCTATAGAAACATGCCTGGGTTGGATTGAAAAGGGCTGTTTATGGACGACGTGACCCATCAACCACTCTGAGGGATCTACACCGAATCGCTATTGAGGAGTGGGAGAATCTGGATTAACAGTGCCTTGATGAACTTGTGGATAGTATGCCTCGACGAATACAGGCATGCATCAATGCAAGAGGACACGCTACTGGGTATTAGAGGTACCGGTGTGTACAGCAGTCTGGACCACCACCTCTGAAGGTTTCACTGTATGGTGGTACAACATGCAATGTGTGGTTTTCATGAGTAATAAAAAGGGCGGAAATGATGTTTATGTTGATCTCTATTCCAATTTTCTATACAGGTTCAGGAACTCGGAATCGACGTGATACAAAACTTTTTTGATGTGTGTATTTTTAACACAAACAGGAGGGTGGCAAACAATAATTGAGATCCTGAACACACGACTTATAGTTCGCCCTAGGTACTAACAGGTAGGTATTGTTGTTACACTGTGATTATATGGCTATAGCTTGCAGCAATTAAAAACTTTGTATACGTTTCCTTTTTCCAGATTTGCCGTCTCTCTATGAAATCATCTAAGCGTCATTCTCTATACCCAATCACAATAGGGAGCATATGAAATCAAACTGATTCTCTATTCAGCACGTCCGCCAGAAATGCTCCTCACTCACCGACCACAACACTCTCTATCTGCAGCTGACTCAGGCTCGCACTGTCGTTTACTACAACAACCGCTGGTAGCCAAAGAGCAACGTATCACTCGTGTGTTCAGGCATCAAACGACGCTCAAAATGGCACAGATGTCAAACAAAACTGCCATCTCTCATGGCATATAAACCTTTCAGTATGAAGGCAGCATTTAACATATGTCATAATGTCATGTCAGCGGAACAGCACAAAATGGACGATAGTAACGCCTTCTACACTCTGGGTGCAAGGAAAGATTACACAGCGGCTTTTTCATTCAGAAATTATATTTGAATATTGGCTTTGTGTGAGAAGGTCGAGTAATGCCTTGTGTCACAAGGAGAAACGTCTATCAACACATGTCGATAGCAACAGGATCATGGCCTAAGGAGACTGCTGTTTATCTTTCCGTGATATTGCTGCTCGCATTATCCAGGACCTCCTGACTGTCATGTGAATATGTAATCGATCGATTCATCAGGCCATACTCAGTACCATGCACGATCTCAATGGCCACACACGACTAGCGCCCAAGAGGTCAGACAATATTCGCTCGACCCTGCAGGATCACAGAGCTATGTCAATTATCTTGAGTCACGAAATGGCATTATATTCAGCAAAGCAAGTACCCATACATAAAGTCGTTTGGCAATGTTGCTTCGAAGACCTCGAGGAGTAGGTTCAACAACCTACTCCTTCACAAAGACTGAGCCCTTTTTTTGTGAATATGTGATGGTTGTGTCTTATGCGTATTCGTTGAGTGTAGCTGAGTGTAATGGATGTGTGTGTGTGTGTGTGTGTGTGTGTTATAATGTTTGTGTTGTATGATGATGATGAAAGAAGGGAGTGGGTGAATACAGTGCTGGCACATAGACTTCTCCTTTTGAATAAAACAAGGAAGCCGCCAAGATTAATATCCCCATTCGACAAATGGATCACAAACAACAGTGTCACATACCCTCACTTCATGTGTGAGGTGGGATGGTTGTGGTTCTGTATGTGCATTCCTGAATGCAAGATTAAAGTAAATGGTTCAGATGGCTCTGAGCACTATGGGACTTAGCATCTGTGGTCATCAGTCCCCTAGAACTTAGATCTGCTTAAACCTAACTAACCTAAGGACAGCACACACATCCATGCCCGAGGCAGGATTCGAACCTGCGACCGGAGCGGTCACGCGATTCCAGACTGAAGCGCCTTTAACCGCACGGCCACACCGTCCGGCTAAGATTAAAGTACTCATGATCAGAAAATGGAGTGAAGGCCCCTATGCAGTCATGTGAACTTACTTTTGATGGTACTGAAATACGTCACGCAAAGGATAACGTCTTATTTAAGATGAATTTAATAAGTGGTAAGCCTATTTTTAAAAGTTAAGTATCACATATGAGAGGCACCGGTCAACCGCCCCACGACACAGCGTTTTAGTTAAGGGAAACACGTACTAATATATGAAAATGCAAACTTATAAAAGATGCTGTTTGTTTCATTCATATAGACAACACTGTAACAGGGTGACAACGTCTAATTCCGGTGTTGGTAGCAGTTTGGAATCGCATAAAGAATGGTCACACAAAGAGTATGTCTGAAAGCACTACTAAAAAGATGACATGGATGGACAAACACCATACAGAGATACAGAATGCATCCTGGGAATCAGTCAAGCAATTGTAGTGAAGCTATTATCTCCGCGAAATTAACAAATTTCGCACGCCCTGAACCATTCCACACAGAAGCATTATTAGCCGAATCTCGCCAAATAAACTTCCAGTACCCGCAAGCGTCCACGCTGGCTGAGAGCGGCTGTTACCGTACTGGCTCCATCGGCGTGTGTGCGGCTGAGAAGCACTGCAAGACTGAAACACAAAGAGGAAGGCAGAGTCCCTTTTTCTAAAATCTTAACTTCTCTCTCCAGCTATGGAAATGATCCAAATCAACCACGACTGGTGATAATGATTCTGAACACTGTCCAATGTCTGGGCAAGATTACCCGAGGTTGCTACTGCCGCTCCAATGAATTTACAGGTTTCAGCAGAGCTTCAGCAGGAGTGAGGCTTATTGTTCCTTCTGTGGGTGGAGACAAGGGCAGCAGCAAAACTGCCTTCTTGCTGCGTTCCTGAGCAGCTGTTAAGACGCTGTTTTCTGCAGTTCCCACGAAGAATTTCCAACCTGGTTGTTTCTCGTGAAAGCATTACACTCACTGTCATGATACAGCAACTTGAAAAATTATCTACCTAATTGCTGAACTCTATAAGTTGTATGACTATGCAAATAAATTATGTGTACGTCATTTTCCTAGCAAAACTCCAATACCTATAAAGTTTTATGGGAAGTGTGTCTACACACACGTGAGAAACATCTTCCAGGAAACCTATGAGCTTGAAAATGATGCAGCCAGATAGACGACATCCTCATTTATCCAACAAGAGTCTGTCATTATTAACAATGAGATGTTATGAGACATGTCAGAATATTCAGGATGAAATTTTTTGCTTTAAAATATTTCCATTGGTGGAATGAAATTTCCTGCAACATTCATGCAAGCAAGAATGGTAACAAATTCACCTGTCTTTACACAAGTCTGCCTAAAGACAGCTTTGCAACCCTTTGCTGTAAATGTTTCTTGTTTGTGGTTTATTATTTATTTGACGACTGATTAACCACAGTTTTAAATCAATTGTGGCTTATCAAACAAATTAAGTTCTTGCATGGTTTTATCCAATAAAGTAAAATATAGCTCATGCTTACTGAGGCCCCTGCAACGATATGAAGAGAGACCTCTAACCTTCCCGAATGTTACTTCAGGATTGCACTTACAAAAAGCAATAAGCCATTTGATGTTTCGGAAACTCATGTTTGTTTCCATTTGCTATGTGAAGAAAAAAGGAGGCTTTTTTTTTTCCAGCATCAGACTCAAATCTAAACCTACTAGCCGACAACCAAGCATGCGTTATACTGATTGGTTTTCTCGTTCGACGGTAAATGTAGTTTGTCCACCCTTGTTTTTCTGCTGATCGTCGTTACCACTTTGTAGACGATGATGAAGACATGAATGAGGGCAACCCAAATAGTTCTGCAGCATCGCAAATGATCCTCGCTTGGTGGAATGCTGTCATAGTTTTACTCATACTAAATTCAGTCCAACCACTTTTATCATACCCATCTGTGAGCAAGTAAACTAGCCAATTAATATTGAAGCTACCTTACACTCCTTCAGATATACTCGTAATTTCATCACTACACATTTGCTCCGCACTCGATCCAGATATATTGAATATTCGAGCCCAGATTTTAGTTTAAACAAGGTATTTATCGACCACCGTTTTTAACACAGATTTACCCACAAAAAGTACAAATAACGCACTGACTTTGAGAAACATTACTTGTCTAGTGTCCTTGCCGTCTGCACACTTCAATTCCACTCTTTCTCTGTCAAAACCGCCAGGCCACTATTACAACAATGCCTCAGCGCCGAAGGCGAAGAAAGTCAAAGATACACTCTGACTTATCGACTGCTCGCAGAGATTTTACAAAAGCACAGTATAGTTATTATATTCAAAGATCGATACTAGCGGCACCCACTTGAAATGTTTTAGTATCCCTCACTTACTTCTGCTTTGGGCTACTGCAAATATGACACTGTAAAAGTTAATGGCAATAAACATATTTCTTAATTACAACTGAATAAAATTCAAATAAAAAAACTCGTTGTCCAGAAAGAACATGTCATACTAAGGAATAATAACACTTGATATGCTAATGCAAAAAGAATTAAATAATATCACAAAATTTCCTACCAATATTTGAAATTTTCTAAATACGGAAGTCTCTTCATTATACTTCACCCAATTAACAACTTAAATAATGTAAGTACAGAATACACGTATTCACGCAAATCTTAGATCGTCATTAAAGGATAAAATATAAAGTATAATAAACATGGGAAAAGTGATGCTTAAGTCCACTCTCCCCTCTCAAAAAATTGAAATGTCTGGCACACACAAGTCCTTGGTTGTCTCCTCCATGTAACTGGTATTGCGATGATAGCTTTCTAGCCATTGAACTCTAGCTTTGTACCCCATTCATCATTCTAAGAATGTGAAATATAACCAGCGAAAACAAACACTGGCGTCAGTATCTCACCCACATATCAGTCCTCTAATATAGATGAATAGAAACCGCCCTTCTCTTAGAGATTTGTTGAACAATATTACTAGTACAAAGTATACATTTTATACTATAAACTAAGCAATTAAGAAGGTGGATCTCTTTTATCAAGCAGATAGAATGTAAATCCTTCCCAAAGAACAAATAAGTTAATCTTGCCAATACATCTGCATACAATCATGAAATCCCCTCCAAAACAATTCGTGCATAGCTTCCATCTCTCTCAGTTTAGCAAAGATAGCAACATAAATATATGACCAGTAATGAGTTTCACAACACTAGAAACAAAAATATTTTACAATTTCTTAAAGGAAACCATTGTGTGAGTTAGGCAAATACTAATAATACTTATCCTATTGAAAGGCTCCCTCTTTGATATTTATACATAAAAATATGAAACATACCAAAAAAGTATTCAATTCATCACTTAGTAGGCAGAACTTTCTGGTATGGCAAACCAACATCCTCCAAAATTCTCCAACTTGGACACTTATCACAACTAGCTTACCAACTGATAAAATCTCATAGCCTAGCTCTTAACATCATTCAGCCACATCTACCAAAATCATCACCCCATCTATTAGGTAGTAAAAACCATCATATAGTTCTAATAAATATTATCAAAGTAAGTAACTGAAATACACTATGTAATCTGCTTTGGTCTCAACACATCAGTACACGTTCTATCCACTATGTTTTCGTATATTTAACTGATTACTACATTTATATTACTATAAAGCATGCAAGCAGAAAGATTATTATTGTAATTCTGTCATCTTTCCAGAAAAATTCATTGTCACAAGCATTTGCCTATTTTCACTCAAAATAGACCCTCATTATACAGCATGTCCTATTCAGTCAAATTCGTACCACCCAGAACATCTCGTACGTGACGAATGACTGTTCATCATAATATTATTTCCTCTTTCTATTGTATCATTTATGAGTGAAAATTTATTTCTTTTATCATATCTTGCATACATCTTTTTCAACACTAAGATGCTTTTCATCTGTACATCATTTCTTATTTCTTCGTCTTATCAAAAAAATTTTGTACCAGTCTCATACCACTCTCCCACTTACATCAACAATTCTCATGAATTCCACCTCTGAGGCCTTCCTTGGCTTCCTCTGCATTACATGATACAAAATAAAGCTCTTCCTTATAACTTTCAGTCCATCAACTTTATCAACACACCACGAACCTAACAACTCGGCACTAACCACCTGCCTGTTACCACAGTTGTTATGGCGTGAAGTCAAAGCGCCGGCACGCCAGTCGGAAACGAGAGAGCAGAGGGGGCTGTGAAGAAGACGTCAGCCAATTGCAAACTGACTGACCCCTCTCCAGGACGACAATGTGATGGCAGCGATCTATATGCGAAGAGGAGATACACACCGCGCCGACTGGTGGCGGCCCACTTTTCCTGCAGCACTTCAAGACCAGTGACTTAGGAATTGTATATACTAAAGCGATTTCATATTTGCATGTCGCCTTTTGCTTGCGACACCTCTGTGCTATTGCCAAAGTTAAGCATTGTCATCGTTGCCACATTTGATGATTAGGCAGGTTCCTACAACAGTCACTATTGATTCGCCACCAACATATTCAAGATTCACTAACACACTGTCCTCATCAAAAACAAATTCCTGTACGATATTTTAATCTTTCCCTTCACCCTCACTTCCTTTTTCTTCTTCTTCTTCTTCTTCAGATATGCTCTCCTTTTCCTTCTCATACCCTTGTCTCAAATATCCTTTCACTCCATCCTCATTGGCCCACAAATTCAGCCAAACAATATCTTTACATTTGCTGTGTCACTCTGCATGTCTTATGCCGTCTTAAAAATCCTGCTGGTTCACTTTCTCCACGCAGCTTTCAACCATCTGTTCCTTATCATCCTTCTCTCTCTCTCTCCAAAGACCCAAATTCCATCCCACAGTTCCCAGAGGAACTATCGAGCCTTTCATTTAATACTATATCTTCGCCTACCTGGTTACTATTATTCTCCGATGACTCTGACTTCTCTTCCCATTTAGCAACAAAAAGAAACCTCCGTTTCGTCTTCACTTCTTCCAGTTAATGTTCTATAACTGATATGTTCCTCCTCATTTCCATTTTCTTGCTGCTCTGTCTCCAATCTCGTTTCTTCCTGAGCCCCTATTTTCCAAGTTCTCTCTCACAAATGAAGATCACCCCCCCACTTCTACCAAGGGGTCCAATGTTCCTATCGATATTTGGCGACGATGCCCTGCCACAGTCATTATCCCATCGGTTTGACATCCTCTGCCAATTGTTTCTGTTATCCATTTCTACTCAGTTTATTTCACGTTGCTCCCTACCATCTGGTCCATTGAATCTATCATAGTCCCTTGGCGTATTGTTGGGGTAAGCTCTCTGAGTTATTTCCAGGAAATTAGTAAATCCCTCAACATTATCCCTAGGTGCAGCATCTACTATTTGCCTCACCTGGGCAGGCAGTTTATTCTCAAGACCTGGTATAATCGTCTCAGCATTCAGTTTGTTGTCAATACACTTAATTTTATCAAGCCACTATTGGAAGAAGTCTATAAACCACCCCTGTGAGTGGTGGTTTACGGACTGATATTTATTGTTCGACTAAAATTCAGCCGGAAACTTGGACTCAGGTTCGGACAACGACTCACAAAACTCCGCCACTTCTGCCACTGAGCCATATGCTTCACCATTCAAACGACTTTTTATAAGTGGCGCTTTTTTTGTTGCTTACCAACACCTGGGTAACACACTACGAAAGTCTTTCAAATACTCTACAGGATTCTCGTTTCTTACAGAAGCAAATCTCCAAACTTTTTACTGTTCGGAAGCAAGCTTTCTGGCTGGCTCTGAGCACTATGGGACTTAACTTCTGAGGTCATCAGTCCCCTAGAACTTAGAACTACTTAAACCTAAATAACCTAAGGACATCACACACATCCATGCCCGAGGCAGGAATCGAACCTGCGACCGTAGCGGTCGCGCGGTTCCCGACTGTAGCGCCTAGAACCGCTCGGCCAACCCGGCCGGCCGAAGCTTTCTGTGTGCTCACTTAGACTACTGTTAATTTCCTTATTACAAAACTCCTCAACATGCTTTTCATTATTTATGCACTTATTCTGGACCTCCTGGGACAAATTTTTCACTTCTAGATTGACCACTTCATGGTTCTCAACACAACGAGTCTGCTTGATTTTAGCAACAAGATTACATTACTTGGCTAACTCTTCTGACTTATTACAACAACTAACAATAATCAGCGATCTCCTATATCTGATTAGTTCCTCTAGCTTTCAGCTCACTATTTATATTGTCACATTCGGTTCTGATAGCGGATATCTTTCTTGAACTAGTCTCTGGAATTCCGCTCCAACTCAACAGATTGTGCCTCCGATTTAACTGAACCCACACCAGTTTTCAAAGCACATTTAACTGAGCTTTTGTATAGTTTAACTGAGCCTACCTGATTATCAGCATTCACAAGCATCTGTACCATCTCCCATTTGGGAATCACTTGCATGTCACCAGCATTACGACTGTAATGTTGTTGCATTACATACTGTTGTTCACCATTAGATAGCTGCACATACGATTAGACACTATCGTCTCATAATACACGAAATTGACATCGTTACAATTATCCTCTGCTATAGGTTCTTGTTTAGTAACCTTCTATTCCTGGTCGATGTTATCTAAACAAACATTTCCGTTTTCCCCCCCATGAACCATGGACCTTGCCGTTGGTGGGGAGGCTTGCGTGCCTCAGCGATACAGATAGCCGTACCGTAGGTGCATCCACAACGGAGGGGTATCTGTTGAGAGGCCAGACAAACGTGTGGTTCCTGAAGAGGGGCGGCAGCCTTTTCAGTAGTTGCAAGGGCAACAGTCTGGATGATTGACTGATCTGGCCTTGTAACAATAACCAAAACGGCCTTGCTGTGATGGTACTGCGAACGGCTGAAAGCAAGGGGAAACTACAGCCGTAATTTTTCCCGAGGACATGCAGCTTTACTGTATGATTAAATGATGATGGCGTCCTCTTGGGTAAAATATTCCGGAGGTAAAATAGTCCCCCATTCGGATCTCCGGGCGGGGACTACTCAAGAGGATGTCGTTATCAGGAGTAAATTTAGTCTCAAAAATGAGATCGACAGGAAGTGCAAAATGGCTAAGCAGGGATGGCTAGAGGACAAATGTAAGGATGTAGAGGCTTGTCTCACTAGGGGTAAGATAGATACTGCCTACAGGAAAATTAGAGAGACCTTTGGAGAGAAGAGAACCACTTGTATGAACATCAAGGGCTCAGATGGAATCCCAGCTCTAAGCAAAGAAGGGAAAGCAGAAAGGTGGAAGGAGTATATAGAGGGTCTATACAAGGGCGATGTACTTGAGGACAATATTATGGAAATGGAAGAGGATGTAGATGAAGATGATATGGGAGATACGCTACTGCGTGAAGAGTTTGACAGAGCACTGAAAGACCTGAGTCGAAACAAGGCCCCAGGAGTAGACAACATTCCATTGGAACTACTGACGGCCTTGGGAGAGCCAGTCCTGACAATACTCTACCGTTTGGTGAGCAAGATGTATGAAACAGGCGAAATACCATCAGACTTCAAGAAGAATGTAATAATTCCAATCCCAAAGAAAGCAGGTGTTGACAGATGTGAAAATTACCGAACAATCAGTTTAATAAGCCACAGCTGCAAAATACTAACACGAATTGTTTACAGACGAATGGAAAAACTAGTAGAAGCCGATCTCGGGGAAGATTAGTTTGGATTCCGTAGAAATGTTGGAACACGTGAGGCAATACTGACCTTACGACTTATCTTAGAAGAAAGATTAAGGAAAGGCAAACCTACGTTTCTAGCATTTGTAGACTTAGAGAAAGCTTTTGACAATGTTAACTGGAATACTCTCTTTCAAATTCTGAAGGTGGCAGGAGTAAAATACAGGGAGCGAAAGGCTACTTACTATTTGTACAGAAACCAGATGGCAGTTACAAGAGTCGAGGGGCATGAAAGGGAAGCAGTGGTTGGGAAGGGAGTAAGACAGGGTTGTAGCCTCTCCCCGATGTTATTCAATCTGTATAATGAGCAAGCAGTAAAGGAAACAAAAGAAATATTCGGAGTAGGTATTAAAATCCATGGAGAAGAAATAAAAACTTTGAGGTTCGCCGATGACATTGTAATTCTGTCAGACACAGCAAAGGTCTTGGAAGAGCAGTTGAATGGAATGGATAGCGTCTTGAAAGGAGGATATAAGATGAACATCAACAAAAGCAAAACGAGGATAATGGAATGTAGTCGAATTAAGTCGGGTGATGCTGAGGGAATTAGATTAGGAAATGAGACACTTAAAGTAGTAAAGGAGTTTTGCTATTTGGGGAGCAAAATAACTGATGATGGTCGAAGTAGAGAGGATATAAAATCTAGACTGGCAATGGCAAGGAAAGCGTTTCTGAAGAAGAGGAATTTGTTAACATCGAGTATAGATTTAAGTGTCAGGAAGTCATTTCTGAAAGTATTTGTATGGAGTATAGCCATGTATGGAAGTGAAACATGGACGATAAATAGTTTGGACAAGAAGAGAATAGAAGCTTTTGAAATGTGGTGCTACAGAAGAATGCTGAATATTAGATGGGTAGATCACATAACTAATAAGGAAGTATTGATTAGGATTGGGGAGAAGAGAAGTTTGTGGCACAACGTGACCAGAAGAAGGGATCGGTTGGTAGGACATGTTCTGAGGCATCACGAGATCGCCAATCTACACTCCTGGAAATTGAAATAAGAACACCGTGAATTCATTGTCCCAGGAATGGGAAACTTTATTGACACATTCCTGGGGTCAGATACATCACATGATCACACTGACAGAACCACAGGCACATAGACACAGACAACGGAGCATGCACAATGTCGGCACTAGTACAGTGTATATCCACCTTTCGCAGCAATGCAGGCTGCTATTCTCCCATGGAGACGATCGTAGAGATGCTGGATGTAGTCCTGTGGAACGGCTTGCCATGCCATTTCCACCTGGCGCCTCAGTTGGACCAGCGTTCGTGCTGGACGTGCAGACCGCGTGAGACGACGCTTCATCCAGTCCCAAACATGCTCAATGGGGGACAGATCCGGAGATCTTGCTGGCCAGGGTAGTTGACTTACACCTTCTAGAGCACGTTGGGTGGCACGGGATACATGCGGACGTGCATTGTCCTGTTGGAACAGCAAGTTCCCTTGCCGGTCTAGGAATGGTAGAACGATGGGTTCGATGACGGTTTGGATGTACCGTGCACTATTCAGTGTCCCCTCGACGATCACCAGTGGTGTACGGCCAGTGTAGGAGATCGCTCCCCACACCATGATGCCGGGTGTTGGCCCTGTGTGCCTCGGTCGTATGCAGTCCTGATTGTGGCGCTCACCTGCACGGCGCCAAACACGCATACGACCATCATTGGCACCAAGGCAGAAGCGACTCTCATCGCTGAAGACGACACGTCTCCATTCGTCCCTCCATTCACGCCTGTCGCGACACCACTGGAGGCGGGCTGCACGATGTTGGGGCGTGAGCGGAAGACGGCCTAACGGTGTGCGGGACCGTAGCCCAGCTTCATGGAGACGGTTGCGAATGGTCCTCGGCGATACCCCAGGAGCAACAGTGTCCCTAATTTGCTGGGAAGTGGCGGTGCGGTCCCCTACGGCACTGCGTAGGATCCTACGGTCTTGGCGTGCATCCGTGCGTCGCTGCGGTCCGGTGCCAGGTCGACGGGCACGTGCACCTTCCGCCGACCACTGGCGACAACATCGATGTACTGTGGAGACCTCATGCCCCACGTGTTGAGCAATTCGGCGGTACGTCCACCCGGCCTCCCGCATGCCCACTATACGCCCTCGCTCAAAATCCGTCAACTGCACATACGGTTCACGTTCACGCTGTCGCGGCATGCTACCAGTGTTAAAGACTGCGATGGAGCTCCGTATGCCACGGCAAACTGGCTGACACTGACGGCAGCGGTGCACAAATGCTGCGCAGCTAGCGCCATTCGACGGCCAACACCGCGGTTCCTGGTGTGTCCGCTGTGCCGTGTGTGTGATCATTGCTTGTACAGCCCTCTCGCAGTGTCCGGAGCAAGTATGGTGGGTCTGACACACCGGTGTCTATGTGTTCTTTTTTCCATTTCCAGGAGTGTAGTATTGGAGGGCAGCGTGGAGGGCAAAAATCGTGTAGGGAGACCAGGAGATGAATACACTAAGCAGATTCAGAAGGATGTAGGCTGCAGTAGGTACTGGGAGATGAAGAAGCTTGCACAGGATAGAGTAGCATGGAGGGCTGCATCAAACCAGTCTCAGGACTGAAGACCACAACAACAACAACAACAACTGATCAATCTACACCTCCTAGGAGCAATTGTATACCGCCACGCTGCGTTGCGCCTCACCTGTTGTTTGTTTTCCGCAAACACGCCGCCTCGTGCGTCGACACAAGTGTGATCACCCCAGGAGCAGCCAACGAAAACTCGTCACTGTGCAGGCGCGACTCCGCCGCAACGGTACTCCGAGATACATCCCAATATGCATTTAAATACCATAGTTTATTAAACCAAACTGCTTTGACCCTGATCGCGGCACCAGTTCTATACTAGCCGGCTAATATTGAAGCTAGCTTACTCCTCTTCAGATAGAATGTCACCGTTCTGCATACCCTCCCCAGTCACTATACTGAATATTCATGCCCAGATTTTTATTTAAACTCAAGATATTCACTGACCATTCTTCAACGCACAGTTATACGCTAAAAAATACAAAATACGCACCAACATTAAAAAACATTACTTTCCGATTGTCCTTGCCTTCTGTACACCCCAAATCTATTCTTCCTCTGTTAGAACCTCCAGGCCAGTACTACAACAATGCCTGTGTGCCGAACGTGCAGGAAGTCAAAGGTACTCTCTGACGTATCGACTATCCACAGAGATTTCATAAAAACACAGCATAGCTGTTCTAAGCAAAGATATTAGGGGGCAGCCACTTGCAGTGTTTCTGAGAGAAAAGTAAAAAATAAATCAGTAAAATTTTTTGTCCCTACTCAGCCCTAATTTAGTGTACCTATTCATCCAAGAAGATGTGTCTCTAGTCTACAGAGGTTGGTAACACTGAAATCATTTTCCATGAACAGGAAAAGTACCATATACTTATTCCATAACTCTGATTTAAAATCTACCACAAATAAATACATAATCAAAGTAACGGTCTGCTAAGTATACTACATTTAAAAAAACAAACATTATAAATCAAAAGTTTCTGTTCCTCTTACCTTCAAGACTCGTATTTGTTGTGAGAAATTCAGAACATGACACTAGACTGGCAAACTGTCAAAAGGTTTCTGATACATCAAGCACACATGGTAATCTGGAAGATGCAGCACCCTCTTATATGAATTTAATTTTTACTGGGGAATCAATATTATAAAATTCTCACTTATGCAGCTACTGTCCTGATTTACCCAAGGTTTCCCCGTGGTGGCTAGGTATGATGGTGTGGGGTGCTTTTGGATACACGATGTGATCACCTCTGATTCATCACCTATCGATATTTGGCGACGATGCTCTGTCACAGTCATTATCCCATCGGTTTGACATCCTCTGCCAATTGTTTCTGTTATCCATTTCTACTCAGTTTATTTCACGTTGCTCCCTACCATCTGGTCCATTGAATCTATCATAGTCCCTTGGCGTATTGTTGGGGTAAGCTCTCTGAGTTATTTCCAGGAAATTAGTAAATCCCTCAACATTATCCCTAGGTGCAGAATCTACTATTTGCCTCACCTGGGCAGGCAGTTTATTCTCAAGACCTGGTATAATCGTCTCAGCATTCAGTTTGTTGTCAATACACTTAATTTTATCAAGCCACTATTGGAAGAAGCCTATTAACCATCCCTGTGAGGGGTGGTTTACGGACTGATATTTATTGTTCGACTACTGTCCTGATTTACCCAAGGTTTCCCCGTGGTGGCTAGGTATGATGGTGTGGGGTGCTTTTGGATACACGATGTGATCACCTCTGATTCATGTAGTCGACGATTTGAACAGAAAGGGTTACATTTCTGTTGTATTAAGTCCAGTGGCTGCGCCTTATTTAAAAGTTTTTGTGTCATTGTTTTTTAACACGATAACAAAAGACCCTATGTTGCCCACACTGTTCACACCTACCTCGATATAAAGGGTGTTAGACTACTGCCGCTGCAGCCACATTCTCCAGATCGAGAGAAACAACTGCTCACAGGTTTCCTAGACAGCATGCCACTGCTCCCCAGTCTATATGATAGATGATGTCTGGCACAGAACTGAAGCAGCATGGAATGACGTATCTATTGTGCTGGTTGCCAGTACAGCTTTGATCCAAAACATCTCTTGCTCTGAGAGTCTTTGCAAGCGACAGTGGCGCTACCGAGAGGCCGTGCAGGGGACGTGGGAGTGGGGAGAGGTGCCCAGGGACTGAGTGGGAAGTGGAGACAGCAAGATTTGCTCAGAATGGTAACAGAAGGCGGCATGTTTCGCGTGAACTACAGGATTTCTGTTTGTAGGACAACCCTACTGGATGGGCACTGTCTTGGTCCTACTAATATGGACGAAATGAGAAATGACTATCAGGCGGTAGTGGATGAATTCCACATTTACATCTACATGGATACTCTGCAAATCACATTCAAGTGCCTGGCAGAGGGTACATCGAACCACCTTCACAATTCTCTATTATGCCAATCTCGTACAGCGCGCGGAAAGAATGAACACCTACATCTTTCCGTACGAGCTCTGATTTCCCTTATTTTATCGTGGTGATCGTTCCTCCCTATATAGGTCGGTGTCAATAAAATATTTTAGAATTCTGAGGAGAAAGTTGGTGACTGGAATTGCGTGAGAAGATTCCGTCGCAACTAGAAACGCTTTTCTTTTAATGTATTCCAGCCCAAATCATGTATCATTTCTGTGACACTCTCTCCCATATTTCGCGGTAATACAAATCGTGCAGCCTTTCTTTGAACTTTTTCGATGCACTCCGTCAGTTCTACCTGATAAGGATCCCACATAGTGCAGCAGTATTCTAAAAGAGGACGGAAAAGCGTACTGTAGGCAGTCTCCTTAGTAGGTCTGAAGCATACTCAGTATTGTAGAACACTCAGTATAATGTCGTTTATTGAAACTGAACTACACTTCTCGAACAATGACTATACACACAAAGAAAACAACATGTAGGCGACTATTCATCAAGAGCGTCGGTGAGGTCCGTCGGAGCTGGTCCTAGCTCGGCGAGGAACTGGCTGTACTGCTTCTTTTTTTTTTTTTACTTTATTGTTATTTTAAAGCCTGTACAACAGGCAGGCTGTCAGCAGCACACTACGCTGCTCTTCAGCCATAGAATATACAAAGAGCAAAAACAGGAGAAGACACAGAAGTTACAGAACGCTGGGCAATAAAACAGGAGACACATAGAGACAAACACGGAGCCGTTCACACTCGTCGATAATCCACACCGCTAACTGATGAGACGACGCACAAACACTCAAGATGACGATGGCACTGATGAACGAGGGAGTGTGACGGTGAACACTGAACACTAAACACGACGGCACACACGAAACACTGATGGCGGTGATCTCCGGCGCGTGAATGTCCACTTAGCGTGTGCGAGTCCGGGGACCTGCCAAGAGGGAACAGGGGTGAGATGGGGGAGAGGGGAGAAAAAGGATGCCAATGGCGGAGGAGACGGGGGCAGGAGGAGAGGGACAGGGGAGGGGAGGCCCAGGGGAGGAGGGGGGAGAAAAGGAGGAGGGAGGGAAAAAGGGAGAGAAGGGTGGGAGGGTGCCCAGAGGAGCAAGCACAGGAGGAGGGCGGGAGGATCAAAGTTGGTAGGAGGGGTAGATGGAGGGGAGGAGGGCATCATCAGGGAGGGGGAGCTGGCGGAAGCCACCTTGGGAGAGGGTAAGGAGGGTGGAGAGATGGAGACCGGGTGGGACGTGCGAATACAGGCGCGGCAGCGGGCGAGGGTGGGAGAGGATCGGGGAGACGAGCGGGTGAGGAGGATCGAGTTTGAGGGAGGTGTACAGGATCCGTATCCTTTCAAGGAAAAGGAGGAGGTGGGGGAAGGGGATGAGATCGTACAGGATCTGCGTGGGGGAGGGAAGACGGATGCGATAGGCGAGGCGGAGAGCATGACGTTCAAGGATTTGGAGGGATTTATAAAAGGTAGGGGGGGCAGAGAGGGATTTATAGGTGTGGAGGATGGTGGAGGGGTCCAGACCCCACGTACGGCCGGAGAGGGACTTGGGGAGACTGAGTCGGGAGCGTGCCTTGACTTGGATTGTCCGGAGGTGGGGAGTCCAGGAGAGGCGACGGTCGAGGGCTGTACTGCTGCTGCGCTGGCCTTATAAAGCCGGCGGAGGTCGGCGGAATACTCCAACTTTCCCTGTATCTGTGAGGCGACCTCTGCAGGAAAAGGTTCGCATTAGTCTCTAGCAAGTTCTGTTTATTTTGAAGAATTGTTTTCCTCTTAGTTGCACCTGCAAGTGCTTATGTATGTTATATGGTACACAGGGGTGTCTTGAGTGTAGTGTGCCTGGCAGGGGCCGTCTGTGGTAGACGTAACAAGGTCTGTTACATTTTCTGTGTCTTGCCAATAAAACGCAGTCTTTGGTTAACCTTCCCCACAACATTTTCTATGTGTTCCTTCCAATTTAAGTCGTAACGTAATTGTACTAACTAGGTATTTAGATGAATTTACGGCTTTTAGATTAGACTGATTTATCGTGTAACCGAAGTTTAACGAGTTCCTTTTAGCACTCATGTGGATGACCTCACACTTTTTGTTATTTAGGGTCAACTGCCGGTTTTCGCACCATTAAGATATCTTTTCTAAATCGTTTTGCAGTTTGTTTTGACCTTATGATGACTTTATTAGTCGATAAACGACAGCATCATCTGCAATCAACGGCTGCTCTGATGTTCTCCCAAATCGTTTTTATAGATAACGAACATCAAAGGGCCTATAACACTACCTTGGGCAACGCCAGAAATCACCTCTGATTTACTCGATGACTTTCCGTCAATTACTACGAACTGTGACCTATCTGATAGGAAATAACAAATCCAGTCACATAACTGGACGATATTCCATAAGCACGCAATATCACTACAAGCAACTTGTATGCTACAGTGTCAAAAGCCTTCTGAAATCGAGAAGTACGGAATCAATCTGAAATCCCTTGTCAACAGCACTCAACACTCCATGCGAACAAAGAGCTAGTTGAGTTTCACAAGAACGATGTTTTCTAAATCCACGTTGATTGTGTATCACTAGACAGTTTTCTTCGAGGTAATTCATAATGTCCGAACACAATGTACACTACTGGCCATTAAAATTACTACACCAAGAAGAAATGCAAGTGATAAACGGGTACTTATTGGACAAATATAGTATACTAGAAATGACATGTGATTACATTTTCACCCAATTTGGGTGCATAGATCCTGAGAAATCAGTTCCCGGAACAACCACCTCTCGCCGTAATAACGGCCTTGATACATCTGGCCATTGAGTCAAACAGAGCTTGGATGGCTTGTACAGGTACAGCTGCCCATGCAGCTTCAACACGATACCACAGTTCGTCAAGAGTAGTGACTGGCATATTGTGACGAGCCAGTTGCTCGGCCACCATTGACCAGACGTTTTCAATTGGTGAGAGATCTGGAGAATGTGCTGGCCAGGGCAGCAGTCGAATATTTTCTGTATCCAGAAAATCCCGTACAGGACCTGCAACATGCGGACGTGCATTATCCTGCTGAAATGTAGGGTTTCACAGGGATCGAATGAAGGGTAGAGCCACAGGTCGTAACACATCTGAAATGTAACGTCCACTGTTCAAAGGGCCGTCAATGTGAACAAGAGGTGACCGAGACGTGTATCCAATGGCACCCCATACCATCACGCTGGGTGATACGCCAGTATGGAGATGACGAATACACGTTTCCAATGTCCAATGTACGTGCACCGCGATGTCGCCAAACACGAATGCGACAGCCATGATGCTGTAAACAGAACCTGGATTCATCCGAAAAAATGACGTTTTGCCATTCGTGCAACCAGGATCGTCGTTGAGTACACCATCGCAGGCGCTCCGGTCTGTGATGCAGCGTCAAGGGTAATCGCAGCCACGGTCTCTGAGCTGATAGTCCATGCTGCTGCAAACGTCGTCGAACTGTTCGTGCAGATGGCTGTCGTCTTCCAAACGCCCCCATCTGTTGACTCAGGGATCGAGACGTGGCTGCACGATCCGTTACAGCCATGCGCATAAGATGCCTGTCATCTCGACTGCTAGTGATACGAGGCCGTTGGGATCCAGCACGGCGTTCCGTATTACCCTCCTGAACCGACCGATTCCATATTCTGCTAACAGTCATTGGATCTCGATCAACGCGAGCAGCAATGTCGCGATGCGATAAACCGCAATCGCGATAGGCTAGAATCCGTCCTTTATCAAAGTCGGAAACGTGATGGTACGCATTTCTGCTCCTTACACGAGGCATCACAACAACGTTTCACCAGGCAATACCGGTCAACTGCTGTTTGTGTATGAGAAATCGGTTGGAAACTTTCCTCACGTCAGCAAGTTGTAGGTGTCGCCAACCTTGTGTGAATGCTCTGAAAAGCTAATCATTTGCATATCACAGCATCTTTTTCCTGTCGTGTAAATTTCGCTTCCGTAGCGCGTCATCTTTGGGGTGTAGCAATTTTAATGGCTAGTAGTGTATGTTCCAAAATCCTGCTGCATATCGAAGTTAATTTTGTGGTCCTGTAATTTAGTCGGTTACTCCTACTACCTTTCTTGAATATTAGCGTGACCTGTGCAACTTTCCAGTCTTTGGATACGGATCTTTCGTCGAGCGAATAGTTGTATATGATTATTAAGTATGCGGCTAATGCATCAGCATACTCTGAAAGGAACCTAGTTGTTATACAGTCAGGACCAGAAGACTTGCGGCGGCCGAAGTGGCCGTGCGGTTCTAGGCGCTGCAGTCTGGAACCGTGAGACCGCTACGGTCGCAGGTTCGAATCCTGCCTCGGGCATGGATGTGTGTGATGTCCTTAGGTTAGTTAGGTTTAACTAGTTCTATGTTCTAGGGGCCTAATGACCTCAGAAGTTGAGTCCCATAGTGCTCAGAGCCATTGCCAGAAGACTTCCTTTTATTAAGTGATTTAAGTTGATTCGCTACTCCGAGGATATTTACTTCTACGTTACTCATGTTGGCAGCTGTTCCTGATTCGATTTCTGGAATATTTACTTCGTCTTCTTTTGTGAAGGCATTTCGGAAAGCTGTGTTCAGTAATTCTGCTTTGGCAGCACTGTCTTCGATAGTATCTCCATTACTATCGCGCAGAGAAAGCATTCATTGTTCCTTGACGCTAACATACTTCACAAACGATCAGAATCTCTTTGGATTTTCTGCCAGGTTTCGATACAAAGTTTCGTTGTGGAAACTAGTATAAGCATCTCGCGTTGAAGTCCGTGCTAAATTTCGAGCTTCTGTAAAAGATCTCTGATTTTGGGGATTTTGCGTCTGTTTAAATTTGGCATGTTTGTTTCGTTGTTTCTGAAACAGTATTCTGACCCGTTTTGTGTACCAAGAAGGATCAGCTCTGTCGTTTGTTAATTTATTTGGTATAAATCTGTCAGTTGCTGCCGATACTATTTCTTTAAATTCAATCCACATCTGGTCTACACTTATATTATTAATTTGGAAGGAGTGGAGATTGTCTCTCAGGAAGGTGTCAAGTGAATTTTTATCTGCTTTTGTAATTCGTTGAAAGGTAACTTTTTTGGACTATTTAATTGTTTCAGAATGCTGGAAAAATTTAGTGTACTAACAACACTTATTTTACCAAACAAGTTATAAACTGAATTGCCTAAATAACTAACAGATGATTAAACACTCCGCTCGGTGGTGCCTGGTTGGCAAAAACAGTTTAACCAGGTGATCAGTGAGTCAAGTACTCTGGCCCTAAAAATGTGCATAACGCAAGCTGAATTGATCTGACGCTGAGCAGACTTTGGTTGATCAAATCTACTGAAATTTCTGTACATAGTTGCAGCTGAGACAAAGTGGCGATTGAGATCTGTACGTCCTGACAAAGCCGGAGCAGCAGTACGTTACCCTGTTTACTTCGTGCGGCGACATGACTTGCAGCTGGCGAGATGTGTGCGGCGAGGAGGTGAGACGTGGAGACGGCACCTGTGCATCGGTCGCGGCCATGAAAGAAGTGCAAAAATCTTATGGTATAGCGGTCAGGCAGATGGATCACAATTTACTCTCTACCAGAGAGACCTGAAATCACGATAGATTTCAGTGTCTGACACACCAGTTCACTGGTCGTACCAAGGACCAATTTGGCTCACTTACACGACAGAGCGCACAGGGATACCAAATGTCAAGACCGGTAAATCAAAAACGAATAAGCGTGCCCTCGGCAAACGAGTAGTCCGAGACATTTGAAGTCACACTGTCGGTACAGGAACAACTTCACCATGGGCTACCCAGTCTAAACTACTTGCAAGTGAAGTCAGTCGCAGGACATGTCCCAAGTACCAACCACACATGCCAGAGCTCTGACCAGAAGTCCTACCAGACCAAAGTCCCGCACCTGAGAGCTTCCCACCTATCCAGAAAAAATTCCGTTTTCCCACAAAGTTCACAAACAACACCGCCTTCACACCGTCTTGAGCCAATCACAAGGCTCTATAGGCTCTAAATCTCCCCTCCCACTCGACAGCACAAACTCATGTCGAACCAGGGCAAGAGTTAAGAAACATGTATCTCTGAAAAAAAAAGAAACCTCCAATTACTGGATTTTTTAAGTTTTTGCAGAAGGGGTAAAGATGATTTTCTCCAAGTTGTGTCTCTTCACACAGCAACAAGCGAACAGATACAATCTCAAAGATCTTTATCTAAATTGCCTGTGCGTTGGAGCTTGTTAGTCCTAGCTATGAGGTGTATTAAAGATTCCATCTATAATCGTTTCTCAGATGCTGGAGTTTTCTTACACGACAGGGGCGGCCGAGGAAGTGGCTAACTGGTCTTCTTGCAATATTGGCGAACACGAAAACATGAGAACTTTTACTACATGTGGTTCTGCACACAATGCCCAGATTATGACTCCAGCGTTCTTTTAGACTGTAGTCCATGCCCAGCCTTCTGCTGGCGCTGTGGCAGGTATCACGGCATTGTTCTGCTGGAGCCCTGTCCCAGTGAGGGGCTGCCCTGTCTGCCCTATGTGGCTGTAGACCTGTCTGGCAAGATTTACTAAGGGATGGGCTCGCCACCAATAGCTTTCAACTCCCAATAAGCCATTTCTATGAGCTAAGAATCACAAAAATACCTCAAGCTTTTAGCGCCCTACCAGGCTCCATCAACATCCGCTCAGGCCGTTACCTTTCTGGAGCCTCACTCAAGGTGCGTGAGGTTGCATAATATTCCGTATCCGAAAAATAGGTGAGAGAGTAACTTGTCCTCTCTCAAGGCATATTTTTCGTTTATTTTTGGAGGATTTGGGGGTTACAATATTCAATCTCGCTATGGCAACCCTGTGTTCACTGATCCTGGTATCTGTTTTGATGCTCATTATTAACTCAGGATTGCTGAGAGGGCAGTGTGTTTTCACAACCATTTACTATTTGCGTGGGCTCATGAACTAACTGCTCGAAATAATTTTCAGAGAATGCAATTAGCACACTTTTGGATGATGGTATATGCATACCTCCAGAACTGGACATGTATTTTCGCCAACATATCGATTATAAATTAAAGTCACCACCAACGATAATCGTACGAGTCTGATACGAGTTTGAAATCAAACTCAAGTTTTCTTTGAACCTTTCAGCAATTTTACTGTCTGAATTGGGAGGCCAGTAAAAGGATCCAATTATTACTTTATTCCGGTTGCCAACAATGACCTCTGCCCATACTAACCCACAGGAACTACCTACCCAATTTCACGACAAGATAAACAACTTCTAACAGCAACATTCACTCCACCTCCAAACATGTGTAGCCTACCATTTTGGACACCATTAGGTTCTTCGCAAAAGTTTCGGCTGAGCTTATCTCCGGCTTTAGCCAGCTTTCAGTGCCTATAACAATTTGAGCATCAGTGTTTTCTAATAGCGCTTGGAGCTCTGGTACTTTCCAAACACAGCTACGACAATTTACAACTGTTATATCAATTGTTCCTGTATCTACGTTCATCCTGTGTTTGGCCTGCACCCTTTGTGATTGAAGCCCTTCCTGTGTTTTCCTGAGACCCTCTGACCTAAAAAACCGCCCAGTCCATGCCACACAGCCCCCGCTACTCGTGCAGCCGCCTCCTGCGCATAGTGGACACCTGACCTATTCAGCAGAACCTGAAATCCAACCACCCTCTGATGCAAGTCAAGGAATCTGCTGCCTACACTGTCGGAGAACTGTCTGAGCCTCTGATTCAGAACCTCCACTTGGCTCTGTACTGGAGGTCTGCAGTCAGTCCTGTTGACTATGCTGCAAATGGTCAGCTCTGCTTCCATCTTGCTAGCAAGACTGGCAGCCTTTACGATTTCTGTTAGCCTCTCAAAACGAGAGAGAACCTCTTCTGATCCAAAGTGTCACACATCATTGGTACTGACGTGAGCCACCACGTGCAGCTGGCTGCACCCTGTGCTCTTCATGGCATCCGGGAGGACCCATTTGAAGTCTGGAAGGATTCCACCCAGTATGCACACAGAGTGCACATTGGTTTTCTTTCCCTTCATGGCAGCCATGTCCCTAAGGGGCCCAAAAACGCGCCTATCATTGGGGCTACCACCTATCAATAATCCACCCTCTGTGATTATCCGGATATTGCAGGGTGAGAAGTTTTCTCTGAAAAAGGACAGGTGACGGCATCTGGCTCAGCGACAGTGTCAGCCACAGACAGCACCTGGAACCTGTTTCTCAGACAAACCGGGGAGGCCTTACGTGCTGCCACCTGGGAAGTCTTTCGCTGCCTGCTACATGCTGGGGCGACCTCCCACTCGATCACTGTTGAGGGGTCAACCTCAGTGCCAACTGTAACTGGGCTGGCCACCAGTGAGGACCGATCGGAGGACTCGGACGTGCTGGACGTCCTTTGGATCCCCACGGCAGGCCCACAACAGCCCATCTACTGCAGCCTCAAGCTGTGTAAACACAGCCATCACAGCCTGGAGCTGAAAGCAAAGTGTCACCAACTCGGCTCACATCTGCACACAACAATCACAGTCACTGTCCATACTAAAGACCGTGGAAAAACAAAATATGCAGATAAACGGATTATCAGCACATGCTGTGCAACTCTACTGTAGACCCTGACGAAAACGCAGGAGCTGTGTCTAATAAATTAGATTAATTCGCAGAGATTCAAAAACCTAGCTACCGAAGCACTCAATTGAAACTAAATAATTTGCCCCTGATTAGGAACTTATAATATGTCAAAAATCGGTTTACTTCCCGACGCAAACGAAAACGCGAGAAGAGTGACTATTAGATATTAAATCTAAAGAAACTAAACGATTCAAGCACACAGATGATATTATAAAATTAGCTCCTGGTTAGGAACACGTAAAAGTCACAAAATCGGTTACTTCCCTGTTGCTGCGTGTGTCTCGGCCGGCTGCTGCCTGACTGATCACCATTTTTCGACAAATTGCAGATTATTGGAAAATAGTACGTGAATAACATTCAGTATTCCAAATATTTTTGCTACCGAGCCATTGTGAGTTGTTTCATGTTCAGAATGTGCATTGTCTACGAGGTATAAGAATATGAATTTCACATTTTTTTCTTGCCACAATTTTTGCGCCTAACATTGGTTCAAACTATCTAGCAGTGTTATCTCCAGTTGGATAATCAATTATACTTTGTTTTTCGGATCAAGGAATAGTGTTTGTAATGAGCCCAATTTGGTGACTTTTATAGAACACAATTTTTCGAAAATCAGGTCAAAAATTTTGCATTTCTGACCTTACAAAATCTTCGAATTTGCACTCAGTTTACTCAGTATTGGAAAGTGATACACAAATGAAATTTTGTATTTGAAATATTTGAGAGCGTTGCATTGTTAGGTTACTACGTGCCAAGTATCAGGTTCCTCATACCTTTAGTCCATAATATGTAAGAAGCCAAACTCTCCCTAAAGGGAGATTTTGCTTAAAATTTTCTGGCAGAATATCGCTCGTAAAATTCTTTTACTCTTAACAGAACGCATAAAGTTATATAAGACGGCCTTGTAACAGCTCAAATTCGGCATAAATTCACGCTTGCTGTGCGCTAAGTCACGCATGGAGTCAAACAAGTGATTATCCCTTGGCCTTTATTGCTGTCACGAACGTTAAACTTACCAATGTTCCTTGGGGACATGTGCGAATGCGTACATAACATTTCAACTAAATCTGATGTGGTCGAGCAAGGAGGCGTAGGTGATTTGACATGGAATGACCCACGTAAGACTCAGATACCCATCTTCTTGCTTGGCAGAACAGCGTGAACCGTTGGGTTGTCTGCTACGAGCCAACCCCTCGACAACTAACAACAGTTCTCTCAACATGCTGATGCAACAGATTCACTGAGTTAACATTGCCGCAAAATAATCTCCGGGAAGTGCCACAGAGTATGTGGATCTGCGTCGTTCCAAAGCGTCGACCCTTGCGATTGCATTGGACGGGAACATTGTGACTCAATGAAAGAACAATGGAAAGCAGTTGCCTCGTCAGATCAGTATTGCAATCTGTTACGTCACTATGTGCTTAGCGTCTGAAGACGCAAGCTTTAATGATAATGCCTACTGGAAGAGTGTTTTTTTCCAGGCGTTGGATTATAGGAAGTTGCGTCTTGCAAAACCTTCTCCCAGAGAGTCCGAAAGCTTGTGTCAGTGTGCATCAGCCTTGTATTCGCGAGTGGAAACAATCGATGTGTTTGTTTTATCGGACGTGGCTTCGCACCAGTTAACACCAGACGTGTTGGTCGATACATCGGCGGCGTTGTCTCTCTTCCAGTCTAAGGAGACAATAAGAACAGCAAGAGCGACGGCTTGCGGCTTCAGCTCGCGTCGTTCTGTCTTTTCGTTCACAGCTTTCAACAGCATTCGGAATGGGTAAGAATAGCACTAACATGTTTCTTATTACAGATTAACGAAATCTTTTTCTTTCACTTTTTATACCGACACGGTTGAAAATTTTCTTGTTGCGCAGTTGTGTTCATCTTTAAGCAAATAAACAGAATGTGCTGTTTGACAACTGGGCGATTCCTACACTGACGGAAAAAAATCGCAATACCAAAAAATAATTAATGTAGAGTAGTCAAATTGTGGGAATACATTTGTCTAGGTAACATATTTAAATAATTAACATTGCAAGATCACAGGTTAATGTAAGCGCGATATAAGGCATTGCAATTGTGAAATGTTGGTACATTAATAACCAGTGTAACCGCCAGAATGTTGAATGTAAGGATGCAAATCTGCATGCGTTGTGTTGTAGAGGTGCCGGATGTCATTTTGTGGGATGGTGTTCCATACCTGTTGTACTTGGTCTATCAGTACAGGGACGATTAATACTGTTTCTGGATGACGCTGGAGTTGTTGTCCGATGACGTAGCATATGTGCTCGATTGGAAACAGATCTGATGATCGAGCAGGCCAAGACAACATCTCGACACTCGTATAGCATGTTGGGTTACAACAGCGCTATGTGGGGCCGTGTTGTCCTGTTGGAAAACACCCCCTGTTCATGAATGGCAGCACAACAGGTATAATCACCAGAAATTTGCAGTCACGGTGCGTAGTATAACCACGAGAGTGCTCCTATTGCCATACGAAATCGCATCCCAGATTATAACTCCAGGTGTAGCTCCAATGTGTTCAGCCGACAGACAAGTTTTACTTGCTGTCTGAACGGCAAACAGGATGTGCGACACGAGGTATCTGATCGAGACATCACCAGCAGAACAATAAGGCATTCATACAGACAATGGCAGGCTGTCAACTTGTGTCCTTCTAATCAATACACGGCATCACTGGCACCGAGGCAGAACAAGCTTTCGTCTGAAAACACAACAGACCTCCAACCTGGCCTGCAACGAGCTCTCGCTTGACACTTCAGAAGTCGCAAATGGCGGTGGATTGGGGTCGGTGGAATGTACGCAAGAGGGTGCCTGGCTTGAAGCTGTCCTTTAAGTACCCGATTTGTAACAGTTCGTCGTGTTACTGTGGTGCCAACCGCTGCTCAAAATGCTGCTACAGATGCAGTACGATGCGCCAGAGCCACACACTGTACATCACCTCTCGGTAGTGTCACGTGGCCGTCCGGAGCCCGGTCTTCTTGCAACCGTACATTGTCGTTACTACCGTTGCTAGCAATCGTGTACAGTGCTGCACTTCTGCTAAGTATTTTTGCAATATCGCGGAAGAAACATCCAGCTTCTCTTAACCCTATTAAAAGACCTCATTCAAAGTGAATGAGCTGTTGACAATGGCGTCTTTGATGCCTTAAAGGCATTCTTGATTGACATCAACTCACCACGTCCAATCTCAGAGGAAACTAAGGCTCACGACGGTTATTGCGTGTGTTAAAAGCAAACCTGATGTGAACCTTCATAGTTACTCTACTAGCGCTATTCTTAAGTGACTGGCGCGAAATCTGAATAGACATCATCTTTCGGATGTAGTAACACGCCCACCAACTTTCGCTTATATCGTTCATTTCCTTCTTGGTGCTGTGATTTTTTCTCGGTCGGTGTATTAGCCAAATCTCATCGAGCTTGGAGCGGAGCGGAGGGCGTTGCTGTTAGAAAAGTTGTGATCTTTTTCTTTTTTGCCCTTTTCATCCGCCACTCTAAGAAACTGAACAGGCTGTATCAGATTCGGTCCATCAAAGAGACGTGTTTCTTCTTTCAGCCAATTATCACGCGAGCTGGTAAAAGAACACAAGGTTGCCAATTTGCAGTATATGGTAGGAGCTCACCATTTGCAGCATTTACGTGACAACCAAAGGAAAACTCTGCTAGATCGGACCCAAAAAACCCTTCGTGGGAACCAAGGAACAGGAAATAATTTAATTTTATTAACGGAACAATATTCACCAGTGTCTTTCGCTAGAGAGAGGTTTATCCAACAGAGAAGTGCATTATCGTTCTTGTAAAACAGACTCGGATCAACAGTTCCTCAGAAAAGTAGCACAAGTGATCGAGGAGCTCTATATCACTGGGAATTAACGCTTTTGCTCCAATTACCAATGAAAATTCTGCTGTGTATTTATCTGTGAGTTATTTTTCTCGTGATTGTCGGTACAATAACTGCTGTAAAATTAGGATTATGGTGAAGAAAGAACTGGATATACAACGCAGTGAAAGCATAATTCATCAGAAAATTGAATGTCACAGTCAGCAAGATTAATAAGCGAGTCTACGACATTGCGTTATAAAGCTAAATGAATGCCGAAGTTTCTTCTTTGTACTGAACTCTGGGTAATGTCCACTCTTATAGCTGGCATGAACTACGGTTTATTCGAATTGGAAAAGGCAGTTCCTCGTCGCCTTTACAATAATTTATCTGAAGAGATCGTAATCGACGTTCTGAGCAGTTTTAAGAAGTTGGACAGATAAAAACTCCGTATTGCCTCTAGTAATCAACACTCTAGACTGTCATATAATTTTTTTAACTTAAGTGAAAAAAACACGTGATTAACAAATGAGTCCACCTTAACGTAATAGGACTGCCGAATGTATGTTAGTGTCACGATGATATGGAGTCTCAAGTATGTGTAACAAATAGTAAAGACAAAAAGCTGCGTACAAACGTCTCGATGTAGGTTTGGTAATATCGCAGCAAACTGGTGTGACTTGCTGTCTGTTTCTGTCTGCGGGGATAGGATTACTTGAAGTCGCTGGTGTGTGAAACCCCCGCTGAAAGTTAAGAGGAACTGGTTGGTAGAGTCTTAGCTGTTTCATTATAAAACAGACAACAAGGATACTTTAGATAGTGCAGTAAATTTTATGTACTGTTGTAATATGTGTATTCAGAGCGCTGGTAATCACTTCGACAGTTGCTATGTTGCTATAAGGTGTAAATTGCTTATGTCAATAAAAAACTAAATGTTCAATTCTGAACATTGGTCCTGTATCTCAATATACTTATTTTGGGATTATATTTTGTCTGTATAATTTTGACCCTGAAGGTTAGGAGCAAATGTATACAATCAATGGCAGTTGGGACCAGCACCATTGTATTTAGCGTCTTCTCAACGGCGCCGCCTTGAACTAGCGAACAAACTGCCTGCTTAACCTCACTGCTGTTATGGTTGCCTGCTTACTGTGAGATAGGCGCTACTCGTTGCAGCTACACAGGAACTAAAAATACTGTGAGGAAGGACGACGAGCTCTTCAGAGTTTGGAAATCTTTACCGGCAGCTTATGACTAACAATAGTGTGTAGTCGTAATTGCTAATTATATATTATTCACCGTCCCTTACCTGTTTTATATCGCACCGTGTCTTTACTGTTCGTTCCGTATTGTGCAGACTACTGATCTCCGTGTACTGCTTATCAGGAGACGAAATTATGAGTGCCCAATTGTTCTGCTGGTGATGTCTCGATCAGATACCTCGTGTCGCACATCCTGTTTGCCATTCAGACAGCCAGTACAAGGACCGGTACGTGACAGTCACCTGCCATGACGAACTTTTGCGTTTACTTGAGTGACAGCCTAACCTAACCTAACCTAACCTAACCTAACCTCTCATCATCGTGAAATTTATGAAGGACACCATTTCAAACTATGTAAAGTTGTCTGCAAGAGCAGATTTAACGTCTGTAAGGGAGAGCAGCAAATGTTGGAAAGCTACGACCGATTATTTATTTCTGTCACGGTTGCGATTTAAAATACGCGATTTCCGGTTTAGGTTACTATCGGCCATATTCAGATCTTCTGCTCTTCAGTTAAATGTATACTGCCTTTTGAAGCGCACACACACACACACACACACACACACACACACACACACACACACACATCCCTATTGATCTGCCTAAATGTAGCATATACTTTATACTATGTGCATTCAATGCATCACTTGTTTTCCGTCTATACATGCGCCCAGTAGGTTGCACCAAATGCTTAAGAAAGGCGTTTATTGTAATGTTCGCACGTCTTCAAATAATAAAGATAATTTTTGTTCTTTTTTAGTAATTTTGGACTAGAATGCGTTTAGACACTATTATAAGATGCTTACAGACCCTTTTTCATGAAAACAATATAGCGATTTATTGTTTTTGATGTAGCACTGGGTCTGCATTGGGCCACTAATTATATTTTCACATTCCAGTGACATTGTTTTGATAACTTTTAGAGGTTCAATATTGAATTTAACGGATATTTCACATATTTCGATTATTTTCTGCCATAAATAATATTCAATTTGAACATGTTCTTAAATTTTTATAAATCATACCAGTTTTAATTTCAATATTTCCAAATATTTTTGTATTATTCCAAACGCTTTTTCAGAATGAACAGGCTGTTTTATACAGGACAGTACAAATAATTAAGTAGTTCTTATTTTTCAAATTTTTCTGAATATGTGTTTCTACTGCTTCACTTTTTATTTTTAATTTTTAAGAAAAAAATTTGGGTTGTGTGTATTGGTGAATGGATATTTGTACTGGTTTAGACACTTAAGGCACAATTTAATAGAGACAGGCATCCGTGTAACGTAGACTTCATGTGGCTACCCCTTCTATTCTCTCCTTTCCTTTAAGTACTTCCCTCACCAATTTCGAACTAGCGAGCTGCGTGAGGCCTACGTCAGTAAATTTCATATGTCCACTCCTGACATTATAGTGTTGAAGCAGTATATTGGCGACGAAATTGACTCAGAAGAAGTGATTGTATACATTCGATCAGGCAAATGGATAGCTACCCACTTTCCATTTTTGTTGACCAGAAGATATCCGATTACAGTGGTCGCTATTTACGGAGTAACTGGACTATTAAGAGTGTCTACAACGTTGCAGTAAAGTTATACGAGGGTTATTCTGAAAATAAGGAACGATCGGTAGCGAAATGGAAACCACAGCGAAAATCCGATGAAGTTTTGCACAGGTGTGTTGGGCAGTGTCTCTAGTATGTCCGTCGATCGCGTAACGTCGGTCTTTTTAGTTATGAGCACACAGGAAGCACATAAAGATACCTAGAACAATAGTGTCTCCCGCCAAGTACGAGAGCCTGGTGAGAAATTTCGCCTGTAGCTATGCAGCCAACGATGCATAACTGCCGTGCGTTTTCTTCTTCAAGACAATTCTCAGCCGCGTTCTGCAGCGCCAATGAAGACGCTCCTGCATCGTTTTCAGTTGGAAATGTTTGATTACCCACATTACATCCCGTAACTGTCTCCCTCTGAGTTTCATCTCTGCTCACATGAACCGCTGGCTATGAAAACGACATTTTGGCACAGACAACGAGCTGTAGTCCAGCGTAGAGAATTGGCGGAAAGCACTGGCTGCTGCCTTCTATAACGAGGGTATTGGAAAGTTGGTACAACTCTATGACAAACGTCTAAATCGGATCGGCGACTATTGAGATGAGTAGCTGGAAGTTGTAGCTAACTGTTGCAAATAAAACGGTTTTGATTTTCAATGTGGTTTCCATTTCACGATCTATCGTCCCTTACTTTCCGAATAGCCCTCGTATATCACGGACTGCCAAGAGAGAGAATTGCTCTGGCCACCCACTTCAGACATCGTAACGCCTACTGCATCGGCATCCCACTTCACCTCCAACCAACATTGGATGCCTGCATTACAGGGCGTGTATTCACCAGGAAAACCTACGTCGTCTGTGTTATCAACACAAATGTTTACCGGCGTCCACAACACGACACCAGGTCTCCACCAACGGCCGCCAGGGGCCTCTACCTGTTCGCGGAGTCTGAAGAACAGCTTCACCAGAAGTCGCAGCTAGCTCAGGAACTACTATGACACGCCAGGCACGTGATCGCAAATAGTTCCTTAAGAGCCAAACCGGCTTTATAGGCCGGTGCACTGCCGGCAAAGGGCAGTTCGACACACCACCTGGTAGTCTACAGAACTGCCACCCCGGCAGCCACGGCCAGACGCTTCTTCTAGCTGGCCGATCTCTTGCAGATGGAGCTAGGCATAGTCGACAAACATCTTGACATTTTAGAATTGTTTGATTGTGATCTGTTCTATTCTTATTTGTTATTTTATATTTGTAACGATCTGCAGTTGGGATCGAGTCTGTTGTTCTTTTGGAGATTGTATTATTGTTTCGTTTTGGTGAGTCCAATAAATTGTTATCGGACTTGTGCTTTCCGCATTTCTATTCTGCTAGCGTAGATAATTCAGTTATTGCATAACATTCTATTAGATTTAGGAAATCAAGTGTCACGCATCAGACTTTAGCGAAGTATAATTTTGTAACATACTCTTAATAAATGTTATTTATTATTTCTTATTGTGTTGCCACATTTCTGTTGTAGTGCCAGTCATATCAGACAAGTGTTTGATGATCATAATGTACAATGGCTCCCTTTAAGGAACTATAGCTGGAAGTTTGGCTTGAATGAAGAGTAGCGTCAGTTGGTACTTTCACAATAAATATTTATATTGACAATATCCTGCAAGAATGGATGAAGAGCATTTTGGTTTTTAAAAAAGGGCGTTAGAAAAATCAAAGCGCTGTTTTATTTGCGGACGAAAACAGATGATAAACTGCAAATTCCACAAAGAAGACCAAAGTAATAGCACCCAGGGGAATCCTATAAGAACTAAGATCTACATTTATGGAAAAATAATAGAGCAAACAAGTAATTTTAAATATCTAGGCTGTGATATATCACATGATAGAAACGTGGAAATTAAGGGAAAGCTGAGCAAGCAGAGACGAATGTGTGGAGCAATAAGAACATTAAATAATAACGTTCATAAAGAGACTTCAGTGAAGTTTGATATAACAATGACAGTTTAAATATATGTGGGAGTGAAACGTGGATAACGGGGTAAAAAGGACAACAACAAATACAAGTAGGAGAAATGAGATTTTTTAGATCAGTTAAGTGGTGTACAAGATGGGACAGAATAAGGAATGAATACATTCGTTTGGAAATAAACATATTTGCCTTGAATGACAAGGTAACCGACTACAGGAAGAAAAGAGAAATCATTTGGATAGGCTGTAGGAAAATCGACTACGCAGACCGGCAACAGCCTACGTATCAAGAGGTAGGAGAGACGTCTGCTGTCCGAGGAAAGGATGGAAGGAAGCCGAAATGAGTCACAGGCCCAATCCTAGAAGGAGAGAAGAGAAGGAGGAGGAACCGGGCAATGAACGACCAATGCATATCGATTGCCTGCCGGATTTGCTGAGAAATGACTGATTTTATGCTATGTGGATAGAAGAAACGCGCAAGACAATCAGGGGTAATCTACACACACTAGAACTAGCAGCCCACATTTATGTCACCACGTGTATGAATTCACACAGCAACACGATTAAAGTGGATGAATAACTCTCACAAATCAAAGGAGATTATATAAAAACTGGTGACACAAGCTCGCCAAAGAAGATTCACGGGAAGAAGTTATCAGAGGTCATGGGGTTTACAGATCCCACGTGTACACAGTCACAAATGAACAGTTGTTGAATTGATAAAATTGCGCTCACGAATTATCAAAAATGATGTACAAAACACTATTTAAGCAAATTTAGCTATGGTGAAACATTATGAACTGTCTGTGGCCATGAGCTACACAATACATTGTTTGGCACCACCTAGCCACGTCTAGAAATTAAAAAAAAAAAAGAATTAAACTCTCGAACTGCCGGAAATGAGTCAACAGCACTGTTAAGCAAATTTAGCAAAGAAAAACGTTCTGTGGTGCACTATGTAAGTCCATATGCTAAACAAAGCACTGTCTGTCACCATATGGATACGTTTACAAAGTAATATCGGTTAAATTAAAATTTACTCTCGGGAATTATCGAACGCAGCCACACAAAACACTGTCTTTCAGCACATGTACACTTTCAAAAAAAAAAATAAAATAAAATAAAAAAAAAAAAAAGCCGGTTCAATGCAGCAAATCACACTCAAGAATTTTTTGAAATAACGTTAAAAAGTTTGCAGTTTTAATAAATTAGCCTATGGTAGCAGAGATGGTTTCTAATTTCTTTGCCGGCCGGAGTGGCCAAGCGGTTCTAGGCGCTGAAGTCAGGAACCGCGACACCGCTACGGTCGCAGGTTCGAATCCTGCCTCGGGCATGGATGTGTATGATGTCCTTAGGTTAGTTAGGTTTAAGTAGTTCTAAGTTCTAGGGGACTGATGACCTCAGATGTTAAGTCCCATAGTGCTCAGAGCCATTTGAACCATTTTTTTTTAAAATTTACATAGTGCATAACATATTTTGGGACAGTAAGCCCCTTTTCCAGATACACTTTGAAACGGACGTGTAATCGATGTTAGGTATTATTTTTTTCTGGGTCACAGCTGGCTCCCACCTCTGATCACCAAACGTGCAACACCCGCGTCCACGACACCGCACCTAACGACACCTCAGCGGTCGGCAACAGACTACTTACATGATCCTCTACCCAACGACGAGGGCACGACCTCGTGCAGTCAACTGTAAAGTAAGAACTGTGGCAGACTAAAACCACGTGCCAAGTATGTACACCAACCCGGAACCTTTGCCTTTCAGGGACAAGTGCGCTACCGAATGGGCTCTCCAGAATGACTGAGGACTCGACTTTTGATCTTTCTTTCCTTCACTGCTGTCTCCTGTTATCAAAACTTCACAAGAGTTGTCCCACATATCTTGCGAGCCTAGTATTCCTGTAAAAAAGAATATTGCTCAGTAATGGCTTGGTCACGGCCCAGGAGATTGTTTATATAAGGAATTTTTCTCTAGCTACTGAAACCTCGTAGTCAAGGAAGGCAGGACTCGGTTACGGTTGTGGACGAGGCCCTGTTCAGTTACTATTGATTCCCTTTTGCAATTACACACATTTATTATTTAAACGGTAATTCCTGACTCAGCAATAAATAAAGACCTCACACGTTATTAATGAAAGAATAAACAACTGTGTAATTAATAGTGGTTTCAGTGTGTCACAATTTACCAAACTAGCATAAAATACAAAGACAACCAATAATGTTTTAAAAGAAAGCTAATGTGATCCCGATTAGAATTTTAAGGCAACTAATCATAGTCACGGCTGAAGGCCGCCAAGAACGGCAATTATAAAAAATTTAACAAACACACCGTAAATCAACAATGCAATAGCAAAGATTAATTTAAAAAGACAGGCAGACGGTGAGACAAAATGATGGTAGACCTGGTAGCACAACCATTTTAACCTGCTGTAACGCCAAGAATGGCAATTATATAAAAAATTTAAAATAAACGTACAGTAGAACAGCAAATACAACAGCAAAGGTTAATTTAAAAGGACAAGCAACTGATCACCAAACAGGTGAGACAAAATGATGGTAAACTTGATAGCACAATCATTTAAACCTGCTTAACGCCAAAAATGACAATTGCATAAAATCTTTTTAGAAACATACAATAAAACAGCAAATACAATAACAAAACACAAGGGCCAGTCACAGAAGCTGCACCAGGAATCGACCTCTGAGTAGGTCCGGCAAAAAACACTTTCGCGAGCCGTGAGATAGGCAGCCAAGAGTTGCATTCACTTCACAAGATGGTTACTCGGACTAGTGGCAGTCAAACGAATGACTAATGATAATCTTGCTGAGGCTATCTAACGTCCAATAAACCAAATGCAAATATGTAAAAATAAGCAAAAGCCGGAACCGGCGGTCCGGGCTCTGTCCACAGAATACTGTGCTTATAGCGCCCGGAACGAGAAAGGAATCACTACCAGCAGAGTAAAAGAAAGAATCGCCAACCAACCTACAATCAAGAAAGCTGTCAAAACTACTCGCCTCACCAGGCAGCCACGGCAAGGCGAACAAACGTATACTGTCGTTACATACGCTAACTCCCAGGGCAGGTAACTGGGGCGTTAGTGGCCACGAGGCAGGAAAAATACCGCTGGTTGAACTTAACAAATAGTAACAAACTGAACGCAATAAATAGTAATTAGAAGTCCTGGAAAGCTAATTAGGTCCGCCTTCCCCAAGCACTCCACTCGCTGCTCTTCACCTCGGCAACGCTACGAGCAGCAACACGAATCCAAGTCACTGGAGAATCGCAAGATCTCACAGTGGTGGAGGTTTCTCTACTTGAATCCAAATGCACTCAACTTTAAGCTTGCAGGATCCGGTTTACGACGAGTTCGTGCACCCTCGTGACCACAGGTCTTCGATCCAGCAGTCCACGTGCGCCGCCAGTGGTCCCGGCGTGTTCCCGCTCTGTGCAGACCTGGCTCCTCCTGAGTCCCCAACAGAACTACACAATGACACGACCCAGAAGAACAACAACGTCTCCCCAAAGATAGGGCGACAGTTACTATATATCGATAACGCCGCTGCTGCCACTAGTGGACAGGCAACGGTTGCGAAACCAAGTGGCGCCAGTCAACTCGAGATGAAGACAAACGACCACAACCATGTCAACTAAACGATACGGTCTGGCCTCCAACAGAGGAAGGAAACCTACAAACAGCACCAACGCGAGCCGCAGCACGGCTTAGCTACACAGTTTGCACAGATTCGAAAGTTCCTGTAAGATTAATACTATATGCTGGATTGCAACAAAGTTTTACTTTGCCAGAAACTTTCAAATGAGCGCTCACTCCGAAACAGAGGGAAAATTCATTCTGCAACTGAAAGTATTCGTGGTGTCAACGGTTTCTTCGTCGAGTGTATACGGCGTGTCGCACACCGCAGACGTCTCCGCAGACTGGACATTTAAACCGGACGCCGCGAGCCCCTTCTGTAGAGGGATCGCCATACGCGGCCGGGTGACGCCGAATTCGCGTCACCTCACTGCCTGCAATTGTCATCGGTCCGTGTGTCTTTTTGAGCCATTTACATTAAATAAAGAACGGGGAAGGAAAGGTAAGGAACGAGTGAGAATTTATTACTTCCAGGCGTATAGAGAATTGTGGTAATGCGATGGCGAAAGTTGAAAACACGTTCCGGAGCGGGACTCGAACCCAGATTACCGCTTCTCACGAGAGTTTGGCTTAACCGCTTCGGCCATCCGGACACGGTCCGTGACCGACGCAAATTTCCAACGTTTCGCACAGTGCACGCTCCCGTAGGAGTTCGATCGGTATTAGTACATCCGCACCGAAACAAACGTCAACGAACATTCGTGCTCTTACAGGAATGTATGTATTGTGTTCTACATTTCTTTTTTTAGGCCGGCGCACTCAGAACTCAGCGTCAGATTGTCCTCAGACAACTCTCGAATCACGCAGAGTTTACGGAAGACTTGCGGTGAGACATTACGAACCTAGCACGACGCTGTTGCTTCTCCGACTGCTAGTGAATATTGTAGTCGAGTACTAATGGAACTGAGACTGAAGGATACAAAGTTATCTATGCTTAATGTGGTACAGAGGTGTGAAAATTATTACACTCAAGGTTGTGTTTCCTTAAAATGAACACATCTTACAATTTAGAAGCATTTATTCACCAAATGATGATACTTAGTACTTTGTGTGCATGCCTTTATTCTTAATGAGCAATTACACAAGTCTTGGCATTGTTTCTATGAGTCTTGAGTATGAATTTTTGACATCTTCATCATGATGCCATATTTGGATCAGTTTCTCGATGAGTTTTAACCTCGTTGTAATGTCAATCTTTCTCAACTTCCACTTAACAATTGCCCACAAATTCTCTATAGGGTTCATTTCTGGACTATTTCCAGGCCATGGCAAAGATTTTACATTGTTTTCGGCTAATAACTGTGAAATTGACTTTAATCTATGGCAAGCTGCACCATCGTGCATGAATACAAAGTCACCGTCGGTAAACTATTCCTTCACCTTAGGTAAAAACCTCTCTTCAAGCCGGCCGTTGTGGCCGAGCAGTTCTAGGCGCTTCAGTCTGGAACCGCGCGACCGCTACGGTCGTAGGTTCGAATCCTGCCTCGGGCATGGATGTGTGTGATGTCCATAGGTTAGTTAGGTTTAAGTAGTTCTAAGTTCTAGGGGACTGATGACCTCAGATGTTAAGTCCCATAGTGCTCAGAGCCATTTGAGCCATTTGAACCTCTTTTCCAGAACTTTCCTACGCTGAGTTTGATTCATAGTGCCTTCCACAATGTAACGGTGGCTCGTACCCTTTGCGGGCATGACACTCCATACCATAACAGACGTGAGATGTTTTGCGGTTTGCTCTGTGCAAAACTCAGAAAACTCTTCTCCAAAGATTCTGGCTGCTTTCTTCACATATGGAGAACATAGACTCGTCAGAAAAGCAGACCTGGGAGAAAAATGTTTAATCACAAAAACATCCATGCTGTCAGATTTTGTATGCTCATATGAACAGAAGGAAAAAAAAGACAATTTCTCAATGTCTATTTTCAATATTTCGTTGAAAACAGATATTCATCTTTCAAAAGAAATTTTCACATCCAGATTCTCAATTGTTTTCAATAAAGTTTATTTACCTTGCTGCAATCCTGTACAAACTGTTTCCTAACTTCATGTGCCCATCTAAGTCTCTTTGCACTCATTTCAGGGTGAGTTTTGTTTTTTTGCTTGGACGACGAGCTGGAAGCTCAGTAGTAATAAGCTTTCTGTGGACTGTGGAGGTACAAACATCGACTCCAAAGTTCTCCAGAGACTTCTTCAAATCTTGACCGGTAGCTCTGCTGTTGGTTTTCGCCATTCAGTCAAGTTTATTTCGAGTTCTAGGGGACAATGTCCTGTGTCCTCTTGCGTCCATAATTCCCTCGATGTGCAGGACTGAAATTAAGGCCATCTTTCGCTGCCTGGCAAATGAAGCTTACAGATTTTTGTGAACTTTATAACCTGTTTGCTATTTGCCACCGTGAATACCGTTTTCCTTCGAGTAAAAGTTTTATAGTAGCAACTTTTCTTGGCGATAGATTACTTTTCCGACCCACACCAACAAATATCTGACAACAAAAGAATCATTGACAATAATGAAAATATTTCTATTTCATGACTAAAATGCATGTAGAGATACTCTAAATTGTTGTTTGATGATATATTGAACATAAGACGCACCTTAAGTAAGTCTCAGCTGAATAAAACTGTCTCTAAACTAACTGCAACCATGCACTATCTGCTTCAACAATAACAGTTAATTGCTTAGGTAGTGCTACCAACATTGTCGTTGGCGCATTACTATCAATAGCAAAGGTAAATCTTGTCATACACATGTAATCGAGTGAAAATGCTGGTATCACATGGTTGAATAATTCCAGAGTGAGAGAAACCAAAAAATATCAAACTTTTCGTTTTGAGTCTAATAATTTTCACACCTCTGTATGTACTGTAAAGAAACATATTTATGTTTTAATCGTCCTGTGTGTTCTATAACGTCCATCCTCCTCGTTCCGTCGAGCATCCTGTGTTGAACACAGCTTGTAATTTCTTGTTATTTTGCAGACTTTTGGATTTCAGGTGTTTTATTCTCCGAAAGTTAACTGTGAATTTCGGTAACAGATATTTGAAGGGTCAGGAGAAAAAAAAAATCAAGTAAGCCACTTTTTCCGGAGTTGAGTTATTGGTACAGCTCGATTAGAAGGATCTAATGCATCTGTTTACCGAGTCCAGAGATATTCAAAGTTTCTCTGCAAGGGAAAAGAACCAGCTAAGTAAATTTTTCAGAAAAAGAAGCAGACAAGTCACTGGTCACGAGAAGCCAGAGAAACATAATTCTTATGCAGTCCCATCTCCCGCCCCCTCTCTTCCTCCCCCGTCCCCTAATAAATTGGAGGGAAGGAATAATAAAATGAAAGAGGTTATCTGCAAAGACTTTACAAGAAATGTATCCCTGCCAAATGTAGCTACCAAGAAAATTTCGATGTATTCTTTCAGCACCCATGTTCTTGCAACAGGCAAATTCTTTTTTATGTTTATTGTGTATGCATTGCGAAAAAGGGTGCAAATGAAGTGACATCATTCCTTTTTCACTTCGTCACTCATGCCTTGGATGAGTACACTGAAGAGCTCGATCAAGGTGTCCCAGGAGGAATAGTCTATTTTCAGGTGACTTGGAAAGGTAATGCCTCCTTTCCAAAGTTTCCAACTTCTGTTTTGTACCTTCAAGCGGGTCCATACTGCCCTGGCAGGCTGACCTACAAAGTATTTGCCGCAATTACCAGATATTTTATACGTTCCACTCTTTTCCAAAGCTGGAGTCCTGTCTTACATCGCATTTTCACTCAAATAACTCAAATAATTCCTCTCATTTTACTCCTAAATCTAGCATTAACGTTTTTCATCTCTGGAAATGGAGATACTGCATCATATACTTATCTTTGAACCTGATGATGGTGTAACAACCGAAAACCGGTCTATGAAATGAATAATAAATATTGTAGAATATTACACCAGAGTTGCGGGTGTTTTCATTCATAATGTTGTAAGAGGTCCATGACTAAGGAATTTATTGCTAGCGCAGTCGAGCAGATGTAATTTCGATGGATTGCTCACGCGCTGCCTGCGATACGTAAGCTATAAGAGAATCTCAGACCAAAGAACAGTGTTGGCTGCAGTAGGAACTGTGTGTCAGTAGGAGTAAGTAGTTGCCAGCAGCCGTGTGTATGGAGTTGGCTGGGCCGGTCGTGGGGAGCGATGGCGGTGCCTGAGCGTTGTAGTATAAGGTAAAAGCAGCCTCGTGCATATGTACTATTGTTATACCAAGTCCCATGTAAACGATTTTAAAAAAATCTCTTAATAATAATCTTTGTTATAAAAAGTAACTGTTGATAATCATTCATCTCAATTTAAAGAATTTACTAATTTCTCCAATCCATGGTCATCCCCATTATTGTAAAGAAAAATCAGTTGTTTCTTTTTATACATGACAAATCTATCGGCCAGCATTGCACTGAGCTGTGCCAGAAAAATTTCTTATAGGAGCAGATATATACGCGTTATCCGGGGACCTTATTGAGGTAAGAATTTTCAATTTATTCAGTATGATCTTTCAGGGCCATGACGCAGCACTGCTGACGTCCAAATTTACCAGTTTAGATTCACAGTCAGTTAATTATTGAAAGGTTATAAGTGAGCCACAATTTTATTGAGAGGTTAGTCATTTTATTATTGGTAGGCTACGGAATTTATCTGTGGCGAGGTTACGCTGAAATGTGAATGCAATATACATATTTTTACTGTTGGAGGGGCGGCTTCATTGAGGTAAGAATTTTCAATTTATTCAGTATGATCTTTCACGGCCATGGCGCAGCACTGCTGACGTCCAAATTTACCAGTGTAGATACACAGTCAGTTAATTATTGAAAGGTTATCCGTGAGCCGCAATTTTATTGAGGGGTTAGTCATTTTATTATTGGTAGGTTTCGGAATTTATCTGGGTTACGCTGAAATGTGAACGCAATATACATATTTTTACTGTTGGGAGGTTACAATGTGTAAAATATTCTACCAAGAACCGCCGGAACAGTCAGTCAATGTGCTGACGTTATAGCAGTTCAAACATTAAAACCGCTTTTTCTTTAGTTTCATAAAAACTGACTTAGCTGGCTCTTGTTCTTTCCCCCGGCCCTTCACACGGGAAAATATAAACGGTTGTACTTTTTCTTTTTTTCTTTTTTTTTCCCTTGCCAGGTCGTGACCCCATGACCCCATTCCTTGTGTCTGCGAGCGCTCTTGTGGGGGTATCTGACGATAATAACGACAAACAGCGGAATGGGCGATATGCTGATGGCCGAGTCGTCCGTCCGGTGTGCGGACATTTGCCACGCCGGACATTTGCCACGCCGGACATTTGCCACGATTTTAACTGCTACGAAGAGTTGGGTTGCTTGTCTCCCCCTCCTCCTCCTCATCGTTGTCGCGCAGTAAAGGTACTTACTGAGTCTTTCCGCTGGTTTACTTGACATAGGAACCGAATCTCTTTGGATTTTCCGCCACATTTCTAGAGAGACTTTCGTTGTGGAAACTATTAAATGCATCTCGCATTGAAATCCGCACCAAATTTCTTCGCCAATTTTGAAGCTTTTGCGTTCGTCTAAATTATACGTGCCTTTTTCGGTGCACCTGCAGCAGCTTTCTGTCGTGTTTTGTGTACCATGAGGGATCAGTTCCGTCTCTTATTAATTTATTCGGTATGAATCTCTCGAGTGCTGTTGATATTATTTCTTTGAACTGAAGCCACATATGGTCTTCACTTACATAGTTTGGAAGTATTGTAGACTGTCTCTTAGAAAGACGTCTAGCGAATTTTTGGCTGCTTTTATAAATAGATATATTTCGCGTTTAGTTTTGGTGAATTTCTTTGTTACGGAGTTGCGCCTCGTTACGACTGTGTTCACTAATCCCTGTATCCGTCGGGATGCTCAAGATTATTTGTGGCTAAGAGGTCAAGTGTGTTTTCGGAACCATTTACAATTTGAATGGCCTCGTGAACTAACTGTTCAAAATAATTTTTAAAAAAGCATTTAGAATAATTACGGAAGTTGTTTTCTATCTACAATAGGGTCTGAAAATGTATTTTTGTCAACATACGGAAGGTAGATTGAAGTCACTGCCAACTATAATTGTATGAGTAGCGTACCTATTTGCGATGAGACTCAAGTTTTCTTTGAAGTGTTCAGCAACAGTTTCATCTGAGACCAGGGGTTGGTAAGAGGAGCCAGTTATTAATTTATTCCGGTTGTCGAATAAAACCTCTGCCCATACTAAGTCACAGGAACTACGTGCTTCAATGTCACTTGTGACCTGAAACGCACACTACATTATTTTTCCTTAAGTTGTGCTTCTTGTTTCTGCTGTAGTGCAGATAATTACAATTACGGCTTTTCCCTCCAAAACCTACGGTGCTTTCTCTGTGATCCTGTAAATACCAGCGCTAAACAATGTAGAATAACAACGTACGTTACAAGCATAGCATTCTGTATTACTTCATTTCCTTATTTGTAACATTTTAAAATCGTACTTCGACTTTAGATGACATGTCAATCATAGATGTTCTTACCTCTATTTAGTGACGTATTTTCAGTCATGTTTTGAACATTGTCCCGCTACACTTTATTAACTAATGTTTCGCCGCAGGGGATATCGGATTTTAGAGAGTCAATTAATATGGTGTATGCCGTTCTCCTTTTCAGACATTCACATCCCAATTCTTCTTTCCTTATTGTCTTTTGGGCATGCAGTTGTAGTAATGAAAGTAGGCGCAAATGCAGTGATCAAAAAGAAATGATTAGCGTACATTCGCATTCTGTTTACAACGTTCCTTTCTTGTTGCTCCTATGGCGATGGACTGTTTCTATCGCGATCGGTAAGCGTGAAAGGAAGATACCTTACAGATACAGGGACCTATATTTATACTTGGCAGAACTAATTACATACTGACATAATCGTCGGTGTTGCTTTCATTTCCTAAAGGTTATAAATATTTCGATCTCGGAAAAGAAGCTCTGTATTTCGCCAAGATGTCGAAGAAGAAGGTCCCTTACTTACTGGTTGTATCGAGTAAGATGTGGAGACGGCGGTTTGAAAGCGGACAGAAGAAGTACGAGGAAGGGCGTCCCTTACCTGAGGGATCGCTACTCAAGCTACCTGGCGAAGGGGCAAGCGTGGCATTGTCCGGCATTCGTCCGGCGGCGGAGAGAGAACAAAGAGCGGGCGGCCACAGGACAGGAGTGTCCGGTGGGACTGACGTCAGACCCTCGTCCCTGCTGCTGCTGCTGCTGGCGCTAACAACCGCCTGGCGACCCCGCGGCCCTTGTCCACGTCCACAACCCCTCCCGGCTGGCCCGCTCTCTCCACAGGCCACTCCCCGTAAAGATTAGCCAGCTGTTAATTATGGGGACCCCCTCAAAGAACGCGGCAACTTCTACACGCGAAACCGACGTTCTAGCCGCAGGTAGTCAGTAGTTATTCACTGAAAGTACTGGGATCCAGTCCTTGCCCGGCACACAGTTTCAATCTGCCACGAAGTTTAAAAACCGCTTATATTACTCTAAAAACAAGTAAATAAAATGTAGATTAAGGTACAACGTCCCATCTATGACAAGGTAATTAGAGATAGAGCTCTGGATCAGGTTGTGGACGTACGGGGATGGAAATCGACCGTCTCCTTTTCATTCCCAACATTTGCTGCAAGCGATTTAGAGAAGTCACGGAAACTTTGATGTGGATGATAAGACGGGAGATACGAGCCACTGTCCTCTCGAATCCGAGTCCATTGTGTTAACATTATGCCACTCACTCGGTACACTCCTCTCTAGAGTGAAAGATTGATACTGGTGTAAGTCACTGCGCTGGCCGAAGTGGCCGTGCGGTTCTAGGCGCTGCAGTCTGAAACCGCAAGACCGCTACGGTCGTAGGTTCGAATCCTGCCTCGGGCATGGATGTTTGTGATGTCCTTAGGTTAGTTAGGTTTAATTAGTTCTAAGTTCTAGGGGACTAATGACCTCAGAAGTTGAGTCCCATAGTGCTCAGAGCCATCTGAACCATTTTTTTGTAAGTCACTGCATACGTTAATATTTCGTTAGTATCACAGGGCGTCATTTTCAGAGTATTCAACCCTATGAAAAAACAACTCCAACAAGCCTGAAATATGGTTTCGCAGGACAGAGCGGATCAGGTTGTGGAAAGGGTCCCAAATCAGTTGCTGCTAGTTGCGCAAACATACAAACTTTATTTGCTAAAAACACTTAACCACACGTGCCCTTAAAAGAATTCAGAAACAATACAGCTGAAGGGCAGAACACAAGTTATTAAAATTGCGTTAAGGAATACACTCGGCTGAAGGCCTTAGTTAGAAAATAGAAGAACTGAGGGCTTAAGGCCTGGATAACAAGAACTCCAGTAAGGAAATTTTAAAAGGTTTTAGACAAAGACCTTTCAAATTTTGATGTAAGTAGGCTGAAGGCTTAATCTTGAAATATTTCACATAAGGTTCGGCCGAAGGCCATATACTAAACATAGAACAGCTCAAGGCTTAAGGCCTGGACAACAAATTAAGAATTTTGAAATTTCAATTTTTTTTTTTTTTTTTTTTTTTTTTTTTTTTTTTTTTTTTTACTTCAGACGGCTGAAAGCCGTATCTTAAAATATTTCACATAAGGTTCAGTTGAAGGCCACGTACTGAACATTAAAACAAACTAAATTAATACACAGCTGAAGGCCTCGCACAGACCAGTGGTGCTCAGAAGTGTTACAAGGGTCGGCCTGGGGAGGAAACTCTAACAACAGTTCATGTGAGACAGGCATCCAAGCATAACACTAAATAATCGGGTGGCAGCACTACCTATGGACGGCTGAAGAATCAACCAACAACCTAATCAATTCCCTTCCACCCAACAAGCGGCACGACAACCGAAAATATCAGCGAGGACAAAGATCGCAGCAGCACTACGTCTTGAGAATTGGCATCTAAACACAGTCAAGGCCCAATAACCAATCAAAGAAAAAGAAGGGAGAACTACATCAAGCTGTCGAACTACACACCGTATACAACAGCATCAACACAGTGAGGAAAACACACTGCCGTAAAACTACACTAACGACGAGGGCAGGTAACCAGAACGTTAATGGCGACAAGGCAGAAGATACCGCTGGTGTACTTCACTAATAAGTTACAATCATTTCAATAGTTAAACACCATACAGGAAGACAGCTGCAAAATTTGCCGACTCGAGAACACCATACTTTGCTGCTTGTGCGAACGGCCCAGGAAGCAACAACCGGCAATGAAGGAAGAGATGTCACAGCAGTTGAGGTTTTGTAACAGGTCAGCTCCAGTATCTAGGTTCGGTGGGCGACGTACTTTGCAGCTCTCGCAGCTAGTGCCTCACAACTCCAACCACGTGTGCATGCCGCCAGCGGCCCCTGCCTGACCACATGCCATGGAGACTCCCTCGCTGCTCTGTCGCAACCGACCGACTACTCATACCCACACCACCACACGGAAAACATAGTGTGCGAGGTGCCGGGGCTAGCAGTGTATTTAACACTAAATTCTTCTAGAATCTACATATGTAAATGATGCTCTAAGCCCCCCCCCCCCCTATTCTAACTCCGACTTTCGCTGTTGCACATGGATTAAAAAATATACGCAAACTGACTGAAATCAACCCTGCAAGTGGAGTAGAAAAGAGTTTGGCACCTGCAATAATTTAATTTGATAAATAAGTTAAATAAAGGAAGGTTTCATTAACGTAGTGAGAAATGATAGGGTTGCTCTACCGATTAACAGAATGAAAGTTCTGTCCAAAATAACAATATGATTTATTAAGACTAAACACAAAATAATAAACAAAAACACATGAAACATTTACAATACATCAAATTGGCTCAAATTGGATACTCAAACAAACGCTGTGAAGGTGAAGTTGTCCCTAAACTAGATTGTGACGTTTATGACGAAGTGGTATGTGGAGCCAATTCCTTCCCACTCAAATCTTAAGAGAGACGCACAGCTAACCCAACATTAATTGCTGCTACATTAGTGAGAACTCAGACGATGAACACCCAAGATAGAACAAAGTTGGAAAAGACGAACAGGCGCGCTCTGCTGAGCTCTGATTATCGCCTAGCAAAAATGCCTGCTTTGCCTATGCTGCGGACGTACATTACCCAGCTGTCTTCTTAGCTGCAAGGACACGATCTGGCGTACTGGAAGCGATGGTTGTTTGCTTCGATGTCCCGTCGTGGTGATGGTAATGTCGCGAGTATAGCCCGAAACAAATTATCCTGGCCTGGTTGTTCCAGACTAAAGACTTCCTAGCAATACAAATGCGCCTCTGAGGGAGACGAAGAAGGCTCGCCACACAATCACTGACGGTACAGTGATTGATTTTAACAAGCGAAGTCACCCAGTAACTCCGATACAGTCAACATTAGCCAAAACTGCTCAAGACAGACAACATAGGCCTCTTGTACACAGAACGCTCAATTGCCAACTGTACTCGGTAAGTTATGTTGAAGTCGAAACTTCAGCAACTTCGTCAAACAGTTACAATTAAATGAAAGTATATTAGACAGCCAACGGAAGGCAGGCTGACCCGAGCAGCGAGAGCTCAGTCCTGTAACCTACTTCGACCGAAAGGCGAGAGCCGACTCCCCAGAGCACCTGTACAGGCCGAACACAGAACATTCCTGCCCCCACGACAGTGGCCGTGGTTAAACGTTCCAATCAGAAACTCGAAAACTGGCGGAAAATTCCACTCTATTGCCGGAGCACTACCATTCCACCAATGGAGATTCTTGGCGCCAATTTCTGCGCTGATTTTGCTACGTCACGGAGCTATGCCCTGAGCAAGCCAATCACAGTTACTATTTTGCAGAAAGCGCGGGAATTTTCCCGCCACAACTGCCTGGGTACACAAGTCATTCCCACGCCTCGCTGGTAGCCCGCCAGAAAGTGTTTTCGCTAAGTTTGTGCGAAGTAACGGAACCTCTAGCCCAGCCGCTACTTCAGGCCCCTCCGGGCATGTCTCTTGACAATGTCGGCTTATGGAAAGCATTCACCTGACTCCCTCACACCAGTCGGCTTAACCCTCTCGAGATCAGCAGAGTCCGCCTGTCACCGGACCACCTGGGTGACGAGAGACGCTGCGTGGGAAGTCCGCGTGTGAAGGAATAGCAACTTTTCACCGCATGCAATTAGAGAGGAAAATCGTAAGATAGAAATATGAGAGGTGGCTCATGCCACCTCTCAAGTGGTCACACCAAAAATGGTACAGCAGTACTAGTATCGACAAACGCTGCTGCCGCCGCTGATGGAGACGAGTGAGCAACTTGTTCAGGTAGTAACTGAGGGAGCAATAAGGCGCCACTCGATGGTGAGAAAATTCCAAAAAGAAAAAACGGCATCAGCGAGAGCCAGCCACGTCTCAAAGCCCATGTCTTCTCCTTCATGTCAAGGCTCAATTCAGTACGTATACTTACGGTGTACTCATAAAATTTTAACTACCACCTCAAAGAAATCAAGCTGCAACCGTGAAATTTGGTGACGGTGCTAGCCATTCTCTTCACGTTCCCTCTTCAATGTTATACATTTCTTCTGATAATGGGTATAAATATGTAGTCTTTCGCAGGCGGTGTCAGTCTCATCGAAATCCTGGTTGTACTGCCACGACATCTTTTAAAATACTTAAAAATTGTAAAAATACAAAAGTAACGGAAGTTTGAGGCATGTTCCTGTGGCCTACTTCACGACGTCGACTGACACTCTGCAATACAGCCGAAACGTCTGTTATTTTACTGTTTTCAATGTTTTTGAGTTTTTTATAAGATGACGTGGCAGTACACTCAGAAGGATTTTAATGAAATGAGTGGTTTGTAGACCTCGGCTGTAAATGTCTGTATTGACATTGTTAGCAATGCAGGAAGTGGGAGAGCCAGGCAAGAAATTCGGTGACAAATTTTATTTCATTCCCATAGATATTAACAAAGGAAAATTGTCACAATTTAAAAAGACAGCCTTCAAGTAAAATTTAACACACATTAAGAAAATCAATCTTCACGCAAGGTTAACACAGTTGCGAAAGACAATGTTCACGGGAAATTTACCACATTTATGAAATTCCAACTAAACTTAATGCGACTACGAAGGAAGTTTTCAAGAAAATTTAACACAATTAAGAAAACAGTCTTCAATTAAAAATTAGAGGCACAATCACCTTAGTTAACAATTTGTAATATTTACAAGTAGCACGAAAACTTTAATGGAGAGCATACACTCTGTAAGGAGCCTGTTTATATGTTGGCAGCGCAATAGACTACATTAATAACTCTGACAGCACTATGCACCTCTGTAAGAGACTCTGTGGCTGGTCGGACTCGCAGTTTGAAGTGAGTAGCCAACAGTGATGGCAGTTGGAAGTGAATAGCCAGAAGTGATGGAGGTTGGAAGTTTGTAGTTAGCAGTAATGGAGGTTAGAGGTCTGAAGTGTTAGCGCGAGCGGACGGTCTGGACGCTTCCGTCATAGAGATTTAAAATTTTTGACGATTATGTAATTTTTTAGAACAGGATGTCACTCAAGATTATATAATTTTTGAACTGGTTGCCACATGATTAAGGTAAAATCTGATAAATACATTGTTTGCTCTGCAACAAAATCTTTCCTTTGCTAACAATATGCCTATTAGTAGTTAGTATCTTTTATTTAGCTGGCTGTATTGGTGGTTGCTGTATTGCTGTAGTTCCTGGAATGAAGATTTTCTGTGGGGTAAGTGACTTATGAAATGTATGGGTTATTGTTAGGATTTCTCCTAATTCGGGGCCATTCTTTTGTGTTAATTATTTGAGCAGTCAGATCACGTATCGTTGTATATTGTGGGTCATAAATGAACAGAATAACTTTGAGCTGCATTTGTCAGGGAAAATTCTGTAGGTCAGTGTTGAAATGATAAAGTCAAGCAAAGAGACAGTACTTCAATTTCACTCAGCATTTCAGAATTAAATTAAGAAGTTTCACCTCTCAGTTGTTTTAGTTTAAGTAAAAATTTAATAAAGAAGTTTCAACTCAGATAGGCATGAAAATGAAATACGTGCCGAAAATAACTAGAGGCCATGGAATACTAAGCACACAACTGAGCATGAAAATCATAATAAACAGAGTGACTATAATTAAAGTTAGAGTTTCAAAACGCTGGAAAAAACGAACTACTGCTCAGAATGGGCAAATCTGAATCGAGTTTTATCGAAGATTATGGGGAAAAAAATTAGGAAAATTCCACTACCATACTGCACTGTAAGCGGCAGAATGTACAATTAAAAGACGCAGAGTACACGACTGTCCCTCACTTTGTTTCTGACACGCTCGGCGTGACCGTGTCAGTGCGGGATCGCGCGTTGCTGGTAAAGCTCTTTTACAAGAACGGTGACTGCGCGCCAGTCTGCAGAAATTCCGGACACTCAGTGTATGAAAAAAGGCGTTGGTCCTATGTCTGCCAAGAGTCTGGATAAAATGATTACGAAATTCTAAAACACGGGTTCTTTTGAAGTCCAATGTGGCGTGGGAGGAAAACGATTAATCCAACTTAGTTGAAGATGTGGCCACAGCATTGGAGGACGGATCGAGCGGTGATGTGCAAACATGCAGTGCATGGGGATTGCCCAAACTCTGCACATGCCTGTGAGCACGGAGCATAAAATTCTATGAAACATATTGCACTGCTATTCGTGCATAATTACCGATGCAGTTGCTTCATGTCGACCCGGCAGTAAGACAGACATTTGCTCTAGGACTTTCTTCCTCACATGAAAGAGGATAATGAATGCCAAGGAATATTTCGTGGACAGACGAAGCCTATTTCCATCTCCAAGGACATGTACAGTCGTGGACAAAACGAGCGAGACCCCTCGCCTTTTCGTTATGCTGATCCGCACAGCTTCAAAGTCTGCTACACAGCGTAACAGGCAAGGCGACGAAGTGCTACCAACATACTATGCAAGTTCGCTCAGCTAATGTGCTGAGATAGCTAGCACAGGAGAAACTCGAGCTTCGAAGACGCCACAGCATCGTCAGCCACCACTTCGTGGGAAACGAAAGTCCTCAAGTATAAACCAATGTGTTGTATTCGCATATCTGTGAGTATGACTTGGCGCTAAAGTGTGGTTATGGATAGTACGTATGCTCAGATTATGAATCTAACATCATGAATAAAGACAAGGGGAAATGAATTAGTCGTCCTTCCTCTTCCGTAACATCAAATATATTTTAGTTATTCTTTCTTAAATGAACTGCGCAATAAATCATTCACCAGAAATGAATAACTTTTTAGTAACAACAGATGATATTAACAACTTGCCGGCGAGGGTTAGCAGTGCGCTCAACGGCGTCATATCGCGGACCGCGCTGCTCCTCGTGCCGTCAGTTCGAATACTTCCCCGGGTATGGATGTGTGTTAGGTTAGGTAGGTTGAAGTAGTTCTAGGTCTAGGGGACTGATGACCTAAGCAGTTTGTTGGCATAGTTCTTAGAGCCATTTTTTGACCTTTCGCGTAAATTTTCTTTACATAAACGGCCATATCTTTAGATTGCGTTGACATAGCTCACATTTTTACACCACCAAGAGACCGTATACCGCAGGAAGCGCTATACATTTCCGCTTATTATGTCCACTTGTACTCGAGGTAAACGGGTTTTAAGGGTTGGGTAGATAGATAGACGGTCAAGAATGTGAGACTAGTAGGGTTCCATTTTTACCGATTTATGTGACGAAATCCGAACAACGAAAATAACTACCACAGTTACTGAAGATGAGGTCCGCATAATAATTTCCCCTACTCTTTATTCGAAATGTTCCAGTTGCAGTCGATACATCAGCATATCAATCGTAGCTACGCTCTCGATCCAAATCACGTCTACAAGAATGCAAATAAAATCCATTTGCCTATACATGTGGTAATTCTATCCCATTATTAATGCCACCGCGTTTCAGATGTGCTAGCATTCCCATTGCTAGCTACCTTAAGGGACACTTCGGGTAAGGAACGTTTTCTGGCTGTGGCGCGTCTAATGGAGTATCAGAAACATTGAAGAATACGTTTGGCAGCTACGTCGCCGTTTATTTCCTGGGGTGGTGCAAAATTATCCTACTAAACTTACTCGCTAATAACAGTACTTTGTTATTTCGATAAACATCCCGAATGATTGTCACATAAGCGGTGACATAAAGGTAGACAATTCATGTTTTGAGTCCAGAAAGCTCTGTGCAACAGAAACGGCATATCATTTTGCCATTTTCATTGCGAAATTGCCGGCTTATTCATGGCTGGCGTAATAATAGGGGGTTGTTTGCCTGGGTTGTCTGATAGCGTAGTGAAAGGTGTTTGCTACTGCAAGGGAGGTCTGGTTTGTTTTCGGTTCTAATCTCGATGGTGGCAGATAGACTATCAGTGAAGGAATTTTAAGAAATTCTCGCGCCCCCAATACGTTTTATTGCTACCTTTATTCTGCACCGGCGCCTTGTGGATATCGATATGTAACTCTTGTAGAATTTCATACTTGTTACTGTCTACTTTTTCCGCTTCTGTCCATAATTGAATTGACGTAAGTGTGGCAGTGAATGATTTTTAACTGAATTTCGTTATGAATCTTCACGCATTGCTAAATTTGCATACTTTCATGGTAGGTCAGCAACGTTAATCCAGTATGACTGGTCCGAACGGTGACAAAGACCATTTCGCGGCCGAATGCGCATAATATTTTGCTAATTCGTAACGATCTGGGGTACTTCGTCTTACTAAAACAGTTATGTTATCTCGACAAGTTGAAATTCATTTTTATTAGTACAGTTCATACTAATGAGCGTTTCTTCTTTCATTTATCTCTTATATTTAGGTGTTGTGGTTAACACACTAATCAGCAAGTCTTACACATGATTGAAAACAGTCTGACAAATTTCGGATAGTTTTTCAATTTCACGCCTGTGCATAGTACAGGGTGTTTCAAAAATGACCGGTATATTTGAAACGGCAATAAAAACTAAACGAGCAGCGATAGAAATACACCGTTTGTTGCAATATGCTTGGGACAACAGTACATTTTCAGGCGGACAAACTTTCGAAATTACAGTAGTTTCAATTTTCAGCAACAGATGGCGCTGCAAGTGATGTGAAAGATATAGAAGACAACGCAGTCTGTGGGTGCGCCATTCTGTACGTCGTCTTTCTGCTGTAAGCGTGTGCTGTTCACAACGTGCAAGTGTGCTGTAGACAACATGGTTTATTCCTTAGAACAGAGGATTTTTCTGGTGTTGGAATTCCACCGCTTAGAACACAGTGTTGTTGCAACAAGACGAAATTTTCAACGGAGGTTTAATGTAACCAAAGGACCGAAAAGCGATACAATAAAGGATCTGTTTGAAAAATTTCAAGGGACTGGGAACGTGACGGATGAACGTGCTGGAAAGATAGGGCGACCGCGTACGGCAACCACAGAGGGCAACGCGCAGCTAGTGCAGCAGGTGATCCAACAGTGGCCTCGGGTTCCCGTTCGCTGTGTTGCAGCTGCGGTCCAAATGACGCCAACGTCCACGTATCGTCTCATGCGCCAGAGTTTACACCTCTATCCATACAAAATTCAAACGCGGCAACCCCTCAGCGCCGCTACCATTGCTGCACGAGAGACATTCGCTAACGATATAGTGCACAGAATTGATGACGGCGATATGCATGTGGGCAGCATTTGGTTTAGTGACGAAGCTTATTTTTACCTGGACGGATTCGTCAATAAACAGAACTGGCGCATATGGGGAGCCGAAAAGCCCCATGTTGCAGTCCCATCGTCCCTGCATCCTCAAAAAGTACTGGTCTGGGCCGCCATTTCTTCCAAAGGAATCATTGGCCCATTTTTCAGATCCGAAACGATTACTGCATCACGCTATCTGGACATTCTTCGTGAATTTGTGGCGGTACAAACTGCCTTAGACGACACTGCGAACACCTCGTGGTTTATGCAAGATGGTGCCCGGCCACATCGCACGGCCGACGTCTTTAATTTCCTGAATGAATATTTCGATGATCGTGTGATTGCTTTGGGCTATCCGAAACATACAGGAGGCGGCGTGGATTGGCCTCCCTATTCGCCAGACATGAACCCCTGTGACTTCTTTCTGTGGGGACACTTGAAAGACCCGGTGTACCGCCAGAATCCAGAAACAATTGAACAGCTGAAGTAGTACATCTCATCTGCATGTGAAGCCATTCCGCCAGACACGTTGTCAAAGGTTTCGGGTAATTTCATTCAGAGACTACGCCATATTATTGCTACGCATGGTGGATATGTGGAAAATATCGTACTATAGAGTTTCCCAGACCGCAGCGCCATCTGTTGTTGAAAATTGTAACTACTGTAATTTCGAATGTTTGTCTGCCTGAAAATGTACTGTTGTCCCAAGCATATTGCAACCAACGGTGTATTTCTATCGCTGCTCGTTTAGTTTTTATTGCCGTTTCAAATATACCGGTCATTTTTGAAACACCCTGTATGTTGGTAGCACTGGGACACCTTGCCTCTTATGCTGTGTAGCAGACTTTAAAGCTGTGCGGGTCAGCATAACGAAAAGGCGAAAGGTCTCGCGCGTTTTGTCCACGACTGTACATACGCAGAATTGCAGAATATGGGCAACGGAAAATCCTCTCGCATACCAACCGGTATCGCTTCATTCTGCAAAGGTAACTGTGTGTTGCAGGCTGATGGCATCGTTTATCATAGGGTCATCGTTTTGGAAATTGGTGGTAAGTCCTGTGGGACCGAGCTGCTGAGGTCATCGGTCCCTAAGCTTACACACTACTTAATCTACCTTAACCTAAGGACAACACACACACCCATGCCCGAGGGAGGACTCGAACCTCCGACGGGTGGAGCCGCGCGGACCGTGGCAAGGCGCCTCAGACCGCGCGGCTACCCCGCGCGGCCGGTTATGTTTTTTATCGAGGAGATGGGTACTGCGCGTCCTGTCACCTGTGCCGTCACTCGTGAACGCTATGAGAGCCTTTTGCGCACCAACGTGATTCCAACACTTCAACAGCGTGAATGTGTAGGTAGCATAATTTTTATATAATCTGGCGCTCCTTCGCGCATCTTACAGGTAGTGAAGCAGCTGTTGCAGAGGCATTTTGGAAATGCTAGAATTATCAGCTGTCATTTCTCTTCAATCTGGCCGTCTAGATTAACTGATATTAATCCGTATCACTTTTGGTTGTGGCATTGTCTGAAAAATGCCATGCACAGAGCTCCGTTTCCAAACGTAGCTGAAGTCAGGCACACGGTTCGCAATGCATTCTGAACGTGACCCCTGGAAACTCCGGTCTGTTGTGGAACACGCTGTTTCTCGCTTCGAGTCGTGGCAGGCAAAGGTGGACAGCATGTATCAAATGTCAAGCGCCAGTCTGACGACAGTGAAAACTCGATGTCATTATTGCGTTTTATGTGTTTTTTGGCCTTAGGGCAATTACAAATCGATGTCATTGTTGCTTTTTATGCAGTTTTTGGCCTGAGGACAATTAAAAACCGATGTCATTGTTTTTATGCAGTTTTTGGCCTCAGGACAAAAATCGATTTTGTTCGTCCTTGCCGTGGTGGATGCGCTAACCGAACTAGGTGCCACAACTGCTGAATGCCGAACTTTTACTGTCATGCCCAGTGCATACTACGGTTGGTTTGATGTGTAACTCACGCCGTAGTCATTGTATTGCAATGTATCTTTAACTTGTAGTCGAACCAATTTATGTTTGACGCTTACAGTGCCGTCTATGCGGATAATTTCTTTAAATTTTTTTGCTTCCATAATGTTTCCTCCTTCATCATTAACATTCCATTCAAATTCGACATCATTCTGAACAGTATACAGTACGTGTTTTTTTTAGGTAGAACTTTAATTGTTACCAACCTATAAAAGCGTTACCGATTCTTGTATACAAAAGGTTCATGTGATACAAAGCTAAGACTTGCATGTGGCATTAAAACTAATGAGTTTCTAGAGAAGTAACCAGTTACAGGTCACCCTCAGCACGTGAAAAGCCACATATAAAACATGTTGATGGCCTACTATTTTAGCGCGGCCCGGTGCGTTACAGTAGACTGGTTTTCAACTAATCGAAACCATTGGCTCAGTTTTAACAAATTAAGGTTCATCAGATGCCACATTATCGAACTGCGTAGGTAAAATTCAAGTAAATCATCAGCAAAATAAGCCTCAGAAAACTGTAGCCAAGACCGTAAGATTCGCTCGACGGTAACGTTCTTTTCATTGCGAAGCATGACACTCACGGCCGATTACCGCCAAATGCCACACTACATCATCGTACCCTACCCTCTATGCTACATCGGGAACAAACACTGGCTGAGATCCATCCAACGTGTAGCACACCGATTCTGCGCTGAGGCGCCATCAACATCAGCCAGCGTACCGAGAAAGACAGACCTCACGCAGGCGCGTCCGGAGCTATATTTTCAGATTAAATAATTAATTAAGTCTCCCCTCTCCATCCCCCCTTCTCTCTCTCTCTCTCTCTCTCTCTTCTTGCCTCTCTGTCCCTCACACACACACACACACACACACACACACACACACACACACACACACACACACACACACCCACACACACACCCACCCACACACACACACACACAAACAAACAAACATTCACCCAAATCTAACACACTCACACATAGCAAGAGAAAAAGAACACACACAAAGCAAGTGAACAAATGTCAAACCATGTTGTTGTTGTTGTGGTCTTCAGTCCTGACACTGGTTTGATGCAGCTCTCCATGCTACTCTATCCTGTGCAAGCTTCTTCATCTCCCAGTACCTACTGCAACCTACATCCTTCTGAATCTGCTTAGTGTATTCATCTCTTGGTCTCCCTCTACGATTTTTACCCTCCACGTTTCCCTCCAATGCTAAATTTGTGATCCCTTGATGCCTCAAAACATGTCCTACCAACCGATCCCTTCTTCTAGTCAAGTTGCGCCACAAACTTCTCTTCTCCCCAATCCTATTCAATACCTCCTCATTAGTTATGTGATCTACCCACCTTATCTTCAGCATTCTTCTGTAGCACCACATCTCGAAAGCTTCTATTCTCTTCTTGTCCATACTAGTTATCGTCCTTGTTTCACTTCCATACATGGCTACACTCCAAACAAATACTTTCAGAAATGACTTCCTGACACTTAAATCTATACTCGATGTTAACAAATTCCTCTTCTTCAGAAACGATTTCCTTGCCATTGTCAGTCTACATTTTATATCCTCTCTACTTCGACCATCATCAGTTATTTTACTCCCTAAATAGCAAAACTCTTTTACTACTTTAAGTGTCTCATTTCCTAATCTAATTCCCTCACCATCACCCGATTTAATTTGACTACATTCCATTATCCTCGTTTTGCTTTTGTTGATGTTCATTTTATATCCTCTTTCAAGACATTGTCCATTCCGTTCAACTGCTCTTCCAAGTCCTTTGCTATCTCTGACAGAATTACAGTGTCATCGGCGAACCTCAAAGTTTTTACTTCTTCTCCATGAATTTTAATACCTACTCCGAATTTTTCTTTTGTTTCCTTTACTGCTTGCTCAATATACAGATTGAATAACATCGGGGAGAGGCTACAACCCTGTCTCACTCCTTTCCCAACCACTGCTTCCCTTTCATGCCCCTCGACTCTTATAACTGCCATCTGGTTTCTGTACAAATTGTAAATAGCCTTTCGCTCCCTGTATTTTACCCCTGCCACCTTTAGAATGTGAAAGAGAGTATTCCAGTCAACATTATCAAAAGCTTTCTCTAAGTCTACAAATGCTAGAAACGTAGGTTGCCTTTTATTAATCTTTCTTCTAAGATAAGTCGTAAGGTTAGTATTGCCTCACGTGTTCCAACATTTCTACGGAATCCAAACTGATCTTCCCCGAGGTCCGCTTCTACCAGTTTTTCCATTCGTCCGTAAAGAATTCGCGTTAGTATTTTGCAGCTGTGACTTATTAAACTGATAGTTCGGTAATTTTCACATCTGCTAACACCTGCTTTCTTTGGGATTTGAATTATTATATTCTTCTTGAAGTCTGAGGGTATTTCACCTGTCTCATACATCTTGCTCACCAGATGGTAGAGTTTTGTCAGGACTGGCTCTCCCAAGGCCGTCAGTAGTTCTGAAACGTCCCCTTTGAACAATTATACACGACTGTCCTTAAACTGATACACAATATTTTTTTTTAGCGCAACGCAATCTGACTTTCAAAAATCCCTACAAAAGAATGGCCCTGACTAACATTAAACTATACCTTTCACAAATCACTTACCTCACAAAAATTTTCGCTGCTCAAGCTACTGCAATACAGCGAGCGCCACTACTGCCAGCTAAATAAAAGATTCAAACTATGGAAGGCACTAACTACTGATAGGGATAGTTAGCAAATGAAAGATATTAATAGAGAACAAACAATGTATTTACCTTGATATCATCATATATAAATATAGCAGTTCATGACAAATTTCAAAACTCCGCCATCTCTCTCCCCACATCCACCACTGCTGGCGGCTCACCTCCAACTGCACAACGCTACGCGCTGTTCACATCCAGCTGCCGCTGCCCAACGCTACAATGGCGAGTATTACAACAATGCAAAGCAGCCACAGACTGCACACAGCACAGCCAGTGATTTTCATACAGAGGTGGCGTTACCATAAAAAAACCTAAACAGCCTACTTACAGAGAGAAAACATAAACAGCCTACTTACAGTTCTAATGGAATGTTGTCTACTCCCGGGGCCTTGTTTCGACTCAGGTCTTTCAGTGCTCTGTCAAACTCTTCACGCAGTATCCTATCTCCCATTTCATCTTCATCTACATCCTCTTCCATTTCCATAATATTGTCCTCAAGTACATCGCCCTTGTATAAACCCTCTATATACTCCTTCCACCTTTCTGCCTTCCCTTCTTTGCTTAGAACTGGGTTTTCATCTGAGCTCTTGATATTCATACAAGTGGTTCTCTTCTCTCTAAAGGTCTCTTTAATTTTCCTGTAGGCAGTATCTATCTTACCCCTAGAGAGACAAGCCTCTACATCCTTACATTTGTCCTCTAGCCATCCCTGCTTAGCCATTTTGCACTTCCTGTCGATCTCATTTTTGAGACGTTTGTATTCCTTTTTGCCTGCTTCATTTACTGCATTTTTATATTTTCTCCTTTCATCAATTAAATTCAATATTTCTTCTGTTACCCAAGGATTTCTATTAGCCCTCGTCTTTTTACCTACTTGATCGTCTGCTGCTTTCACTACTTCATCCCTCAGAGCTACCCATTCTTCTTCTACTGTATTTCTTTCCCCCATTCCTGTCAATTGTTCCCTTATGCTCTCCCTGAAACTCTGTACAACCTCTGGTTTAGTCAGTTTATCCAGGTCCCATCTCCTTAAATTCCCACCTTTTTGTAGTTTCTTCAGTTTCAATCTGCAGTTCATAACCAAGAGATTGTGGTCAGAATCCATTTCTGCCCCTGGAAATGTCTTACAATTTAAAACCTGGTTCCTAAATCTCTGTCTTACCATTATATAATCTATCTGATTCCTTTTAGTATCTCCAGGATTCTTCCAGGTATACAACCTTCTTTTATGATTCTTGAACCAAGTGTTAGCTATGATTAAGTTATGCTCTGTGCAAAATTCTGCAAGGCGGCTTCCTCTTTCATTTCTTCCCCCCAATCCATATTCACCTACTATGTTTCCTTCTCTCCCTTTTCCTACTGCGAATTCCAGTCACTCATGACTATTAAATTTTCGTCTCCCTTCACTATCCGAATAATTTCTTTTATCTCGTCATACATTCTATCAATTTCTTCATCATCTGCAGATCTAGTTGGCATATAAACTTGTACTACTGTAGTAGGCATGGGCTCTGTGTCTGTCTTGGCCACAATAATGCGTTCACTATGCTATTTGTAGTAGCTAACCCGCACTCGAATTTTTTAATCATTATTAAACCTACTTCTGCATTACCTCTATTTGATTTTGTATTTATAACCCTGTAATCACTTGACCAAAAGTCTTGTTCCTCCTGCCACCGAACTTCACTAATTCCCACTATATCTAACTTTAACCTATCCATTTCCCTTTTTAAATTTTCTAACGTACCTGCCCGATTAAGGAATCTGACATTCCACGCTTCGATCCGTAGAACGCCAGTTTTCTTTCTCCTGATAACGACGTCCTCTTGAGTAGTCCCCGCCCGGAGATCCATACGTACACAATAAAATCGAAAGACTGAAGACAGACACATAGCCATAGTTGGCAACACTACACACTGCAAATACACACACGTACAGCACACAATGAAAAGTGCAAATGTAGTGTTAAAATCACTCTACTCCATAACCACTGCGGCAGCACTAGCACAGCAGCCTTAATAGATCTTTAGATACAATAAATCGGTCTTGGTTGCACAAGATAGGTTTATTTAATCTCCACATGTGGCTCGTTTCACGTGTTCTAGGCATTTTCAGAAAATCTGGGGAAATTACAAACTGGTATAACTACAGATTGATATTAAAGATAATAATAAATGAATAAATTACAAATAACAGAAGGAAGAGAAACATCAATTGGAAAATGGAAGACATGGTCACATCTGTGCTTGAGGGAGTGGCGAGGGGTATAAGTTTCAACTCATAAAATATTACACCATCACTGAGCTTACCGAATAAAAACTCTTGCCAATCGTGAATATAGTTAAAAGTCCAATAGAATCGGGAGATGACATCAAGGTACCCACAGTCGATGCTTCATTACATCACCGATAAAATTCTTCCTACTCGTATTTGAGTCGTCAGACACGATTAAAAGTCCCAAACAACTGGGAGGAAACAGCCAGGTGGCTAATGTCAACGCTTCTTTACATCACCTAGAAGGAACATGAAAAAAAGTAATGAAAGCAGGAAAAAGAAAGCTACTAAGGCGTCTGACTTAGGAAATAAGCAAACTCAGTGAGCATAAAAGCTCACGAGTGCAAAATATGCCCATATAATAGCTAGGCTAATACACGTTTGGCAAACTAACAATAGGAAAACAGCTAAAAAAATTTAGTAAAATACGAAACAACGAAGCCATAAGCAATGTTAAGCCAGAAAACTGACTGCAGCGCTGTTAGTTTACCAATGAAGAAACCACCCCATGAACACAAAAATATGGTCTGCTTACAACAATTTGAGCAAGCGCGGTTATGCCGGCAACTAGACTGCCAAACAAATGTGAAGGCCTCGTGAAAGTAAGGTGTATCACTGGGCCCTCGAAAAATCTTTTAAGTTGCGACATATTCCCAAAAAACAGCGAAATAAACACTAACACAAACATTGACGCACCACGAAGGAATTATCCAAATGGGACGGAAATCGGTACATGTAATGTACATGTACAAACAAACAATTGCTTACAATTTCACAAAAATCGGATGATTTATTCTAGAGAAAGAGTTTCACAAATTGAGAAAGTCAGTAACGCGTTGGAAGCAGTTATTCGGCTTGGCATTGATTGACAGGTTGTTCGATGTCCTTCTGAAGAATATAGTGCCAAAGTCTGTCCAATTGACTCTGTAGATCGTCAAAATTCCGCGCTGATTGGAGGGCCCCGCTCCAAACGTTCCCAGCTGAGGAGAGATCGGGCGACCTTGCTGGCCAAGGTAGGTTTGGGAAGTATGAAGATAAGCAGTAGAAACCGTCGTCGTGTGTGAGCGGTTAACGTCTTGCTGAATCCCAGAATGGCTTGCCGTGAAGGGCAACAAAACGGGGCGTAGAATGTCCTCGGCGTACCACAGTGCTATAAGGGTGACGCAGATGCCAGCCATTGGGGTCTTGGTATGAAAAGAAATGTCGCTCCAGACCATCACTACTGCTTGTCGGGCAGTATAGCGCTTGACAGTCAGGATGGTATCCTACCGCTCTCCAGGGCGTCTCGAGACACGTCTTCAGCGTGGTATATCATCGACTGGAGTACAACTTTCTTTGGCGAGTCCTGCTTCGAACTGAGCCCCGATGACCCTCGAAGATGTGTCACTCCTCAGAGAGAGCGCTGTTGTATGTAAATAGCATACAATATTGCAAACTACAATTCTATTAAATTAATTAGGAAGTCCTAGATATTTTACAAACGCCAAAATCTATAAAAAATATTTGCATATAGAAGAACGCGAAGCTGCTTATTTCGCCTCCATAATACCAAGTCTCTAACCACTTCTCCCCTCCCCCCTTCCTTTCTTTTCTTTCTATCTGCTTCTTCGCTGTTATGTGTCGACGTCACATGACATTTCTCAGGCTCCAACGATGAGATCTTTGCTCAGTTCTTTATTCCTGAAGATGGCCAGTCCCCTAACTGAACACATTGAACTGTCGTGCCGGCTACATGACGGTGAACACGTATATGTGCCAACAACACTATCTCTCATTTTAGAACCTCCTGAAGGCTTTTACCGCTGATGTGTCATTAACTGGCATTTCATTATAACAAATGGTCCCAAGAGTGATACGTTCGTGGTTGATCTTTCATGTGCCATTGCCCTGAAGTATCGTACTGTCATAAAATTCTAGTTATAACGCGAAAACAGCGCAATATAATGAAATACAAAATGAAACTTCAAGAAGTTCTTTATCTGCCAACTGCTATCGAGTTTTGTGATCCTATCGAGTTTCGTGGAAGACACGTCATTTTGACATCACTACACAGTAAGCTGAGAACGACAGTGGCTGCTTCGTTTGCCATTGAGCTGAGACATTTTGTTGTAATTCCTCTAGCAGCTAGCTAGTGCGCTGTGGCCAAGGGATTTCAATATGTACCAAGAGTATATCTACATACCTCCAAATAAACAAACAATTAATCGCTTACCGAGCGAGGTGGCGCAGTGACTACCACACTGGACTCGCATTCGGGAGGACGACGGTTCAATCCCGCGTCCGGCCATTCTGATTTAGGTTTTCCGTGATTTCCCTAAATTGCTCCAGGCAAATGCCGGGATGGTTCCTTTGAAAGGGCACGGCCGACTTCCTTCCCCATCCTTCCTTAATCTGATGAGACCGATGACCTCGCTGTCTGGTCTTCTCCCCCAAACAATCCTATCCAATCCAATTAATTACTTAACTTTACTTAAAGCTTTATGAGTGAATTCGGTACTGAATATTTTATGAAGTTTTAATTTCTCAGAGAAATCATAAGTAATGTGATATGTCATGCCCCATTTGTGGCACAGTGAGAGCACAACCCAGGTAAACAAAGGGGAACAGTTTCATTAGTAAGTGCATCAACCAAAAGTTTCTCTTTGGAGGAAAATTACTCACTACAATAATTTATGAAAAGCCGTGATTAGCACTGAATTTACACAAGTCCGGACTTAGGCTGAGGGCTGTAACAATGAAACAGTTATAGTTTAATATTCACTTGGAAGTAGAACAAAATACAGTCTAAGGATTACTTGATGGAAGAATGACTTACGAAGAAAACGTCGCCGGCTGATACGAAGTTCCTGCTCATTTCTAACGCAGAGACCAAGTCATCAAGGCAGAAACTGGCAACTCCCTCAGCAGGCAGTGGCTGGTGTGGCGCGGCATGACATCTCCGAAGGGCCAGATCGAGATTCTGACTGAAGAAATATTGGTGCAGCTTGCGCCGTCATAGAAAGCCAGGCCGCGTAGAGATACTAAAGGAATTGTTTGAAATCACGTGACCCACAGGAATAAGTAAGTCCGTGGGGCCGGCGACCTCTAGCTGCCTGCTGTCTTAGTTATCACGCATTATTGAAGTTATTCGTCTGTTGATGTAGCCCCTTATGGGATAGGTGAGCCACATACCACAGATGAGAGGTATTAAAGGTCTGCTGGGCGATTGGTCCATACATCACAACCCTCCCCACTGTGAAAGATGAGAGGAGGATGCTCATCTCAAAGATTCAGGAAGGGCACACCCGGCTGTAGAACTGGTGAAACAGGAGACTATGGGCTACATCCATCAGCGTGGGAGCTGGGAGTGGAGAAAGGCTGGCATCCCTCGAAGCTGCGGGATGCAAGCCTGTTGAGGGAGGAAGCTCGAATCTGGAACAAAAGATCATGAAAATCTTTTGGTAAGGAGGCACCGGTGTTAGTCGTGAGTACGCTAGGTTAATTTATTTGGAGGCATGTGAATCTGGTGTGCAGAGTCACGTCTCCTACAGGCATCCTCAGAACAGGGTGACCACAGCTGGCGTCGAATGTTGGCAGTGTCATGGAATGGAGACGTCCGAGATGTCCAGTGGGAGCGTAGCTAGGCTGGAATCCTGGCCGCGCCCAGAGGCTGGTGTGGGTGGACCTGGTGTGGCTGGCAAAAATTGGCAGCAGTCGAGGAGTGAAGTACCCAGAACGAGTCTGTTTGGAGACAAAACAAAGGAACACGCGTACAAAATGTAGGAAAGTGGTGTGGAAGAACTCTGAAAATGACATGGACAAATTGCACCCAGAGGACAGCTGTGAGGACAAGAGCACCTGAAAGGGAAATTTTCAGGGCCTGGAGGGCAGAAGTAAGTGCAGAAGCGCATGAAAAGTTAACCTATTGGATCTAAAGAGCATAAATAAGTGCTAAAGCGTGGAAAATGGGAAATGATGGTACTGGGTGGATGTGGTGGCACGAGGCATGTAAAATCTTTATGACAAAAGAGAAATTCCGATATCAGTTGCGATCGGGTATTGAAATAAATCCATTGGCGACAAATGAAAATTTCTGCTGGACAAGGACCCGAACCCAGACTTCCCCAGACATTAATAACTTCGGCTATCTGAACATGCTCCCCATACAACCTAGATTACCATATATTGCACACTACATATGCAGTGTCCGCTGTCCGTTATCCTCATTGCTACCACCGTCACCTGATTATTGCAAGAGCTCCAACGAAGAGTGAATCTGCACTGAGGGTAGCATTATCTACCATCAAGGTGCATAAATCTATATGTGTGATATCTAATCTTTTTGACTTGTCTGAAATAACAGATGCCACTCATACAGATAAAATCTTTATGCTTGGAGGGCATAAGAGTGTGCCAGGTGGGCAAAGGTGAGTGTGTGAGTCCTTAAAATTGAAGAGTATTGTGCCCAGAAAGCATTCATGGCTGTGGAAAAACATTGGATGGAAAATAATTATGTCCAGATGGCATAGTTGGCTGCTAAAGCCACAGAAAAGTAGGAAAACGAGTCAGTGATGGTTCCTGGAAAAGGAAGACAATATATGTGTGCTAACATTAGACACAGAAGACTGGATCAGACCTGTCGAGCATGGATGAGGCATGGCATGGGAGAGAACTCACCAACTACAAATGAGTGCTGGTAAGAGATGTAAGAAGGACTAGGCGTGAGGACGGATGTGGATGCAGGTTCAGGTGCCTGAAAAGGAGAAACAACTGAGGAGTAGTCTGGCAGCACTGGAGGAGCATCGGGAATGGTAACTGGAGAAGTTCGGAGTTGTGATGACGCTGGCTGAGGGTTCCGGTGCAATGCCAGAAACAGAAAGTTGTGGCATATGTGCCCAGAGTTAGCTGATCCTGGAGAAGTGTCTGGGATAGTGGCTGGGTAACTCCAGTGTCGTGGAAAAGCCAGGTAGTATTTTCATAAGGAGTCTCTGCATCTGATGTACGAGTATGTTGAGGTGTCTCTTCGATGTTGAGGACCGACAACTTGGACCTATACATGTTGGTGCAAAAAGTCACTATCAAAGTCTTAGTGGCGTAGGAGTCACACACACACACACACACACACACACACACACACACACACGGACGGACGGACGAACGGACGGACACTGTGTACCTGGGGCGAAGAATACGCTTGAAATTTAAAGAAAAATATCTCGTTGCCACTTGCTACAGGACGAAAATTGGGACTGGAGCCGATGGAGGAGCAAGGAAGCGAAAAATCCTTGTCGCACACCGATATGGGGCAAAACTTCGTGGCGGTACTGGAACTGATGGAGATGCTCGAACCTAAAAATCCCTGTCGCCAACAGATATGGCTCGCGTCGGTTGAGAACACAAGCCAGGTAAGCAATGCAGAACAGTTTTAGTAATAAATGCATCATCCAAAACCTCCTCTTTGGAGAAAAGTTAGTCAATGCAATAGTTTTTGAAAGTTCGTGATTAGAACTGAATTTACACAAATTCTAACTTAGGCTGAAGGTCACAATGATTGAGACTCTAACAGAAGAACTGCAGGTATAGTGAGCACCTGGTCCAGAGCTTGTTGTAACACTGGATTAGGGTCGAGTTGCGACGCCCTAAATATCAAATCCTCGTAGAGATACTAGAGGAACTACTTGCGATCACGCCGGCTGCTGTGGCCGAGAGGTTCTAGGCGCTACAGTCTGGAACCGCGCGACCGCTACGCTCGCAGGTTCGAATCCTGCCTCGGGCATGGATGTGTGTGATGTCCTTAGGTTAGTTAGGTTTAAGTAGTTCTAAGTTGTAGGGGACTGATGACCTCAGGAGTTATAGTGCTCAGAACAATTTGAACCTTTTTTTTTTTTTTGCGATCACGTGCCCACAGAACCAAACAGGTCCGTGGGACTGGCGGCTTCCAATGGCGCTAGCACTGCCGCCTCCTGGTCCAGCCAGCATGCGCGATTGAATTTCAGTTATCTGCTAATGTGACCCCTTTCAGGGTAGGTCACTCGCATAACACAGATGTGAGGGGGCTGAGGGGCGAGTGGCGCATACACCATATAATGGATCAAACTCAGTACTTATGTGACCTGCATTGTATTTTAGACATCATAAAGACACATACTGAGTTGTACCTTCACTGAAGTAGAAGATACAAGGATATGAAAGATGTTTCTTCAACCTGAGGAAAAAGTAGAAATCCAGTCTCATCTTATACAGAAAATAAGATTAACCTTTTTGTTGCTGTTGATGTGTAGGTATGTCCTACTCCACCATTCCGCAGGTGCAGTAGACGTGTATACGTGCTCGCCCCGCTTGGGTTTTCCTACAGTGCTATTACATCTACATCTACATACATACTCCGCAGTCCACCATACGGTGCATGGCGGAGGGTACCTCGTAACACAACTAGCATCTTCTCTCACTGTTCCACTCCCAAAGAGAACGAGGGAAGAATGAGTGCCTATATGCTTCTATACCAGCCCTAATCTCTCTTATCTTAGCTTTGTGGTCTTTCTGCGAAATATAAGTTGGCGGCAGTAAAATTGTACTGCAGTCAGCCTCAAATGCTGGTTCTCTAAATTTCCTCAGTAGCGATTCACGAAAAGAACGCCTCCTTTCCTCTAGAGACTCCCACCCTAGTTCCTGAAGCATTTCCGTAACACTCGCGTGATGATCAAACCTACCAGTAACAAATCTAGCAGCCCGCCTCTGAATTGCTTCTATGTCCTCCCTCAATCCGACCTGATAGAGATCCCAAACGCTCGAGCAGTACTCAAGAATAGGACTTATTAGTGTTTTATAAGCGGTCTCCTATACAGATGAACCACATCTTCCCAAAATTGTACCAATGAACCGAAGACGACTATCCGCCTTCCCCACAACTGCCATTACATGCTTGTCCCACTTCATATCGCTCTGCAATGTTACTCCCAAATATTTAATCGACGTGACTGTGTCAAGCACTACACTACTAATTGAGTATTCAAACATTACGGGATTCTTGTTCCTATTCATCTGCATTAATTTACATTTATCTATATTTAGAATTAGCTGCCATTCTTTACACCAATCAAAAATCCTGTCCAAGTCATCTTGTATCCTCCTACAGTCACTCAATGACGACACTCTCCCGTACACCACGGCATCATCAGCAAACAGCCGCACATTGCTATCCACCCTATCCAAAATATCATTTATGTAGACAGAAAACAACAGCGGACCTACCACACTTCCCTGGGGCACTCCAGATGATACCCTCACCTCCGACGAACATCACCATCGAAGATAACGTACTGGGTTCTATTACTTAAGAAGTCTTCGAGCCACTCACATATCTGAGAACCAATCCCATATGCTCGTACTTTAGTTAGGAGTCTGCAGTGGGGCACCGAGTCAAATGCTTTCCGGAAGTCTAGGAATATGGCATCCGTCTGATACCCTTCGTCCATGGTTCGCAAGATATCATGTGAAAAAAGGGCGAGTTGCGTTTCACAGGAGCGATGCTTTCTAAAGCCGTGCTGATGCATGGACATCAACTTCTCTGTCTCAAGGAAGTTCATTATATTCGAACTGAGAATATGTTCGAGAATCCTGCAACAAACCGATGTTAAGGATATTGGTCTGTAATTTTGAGGATCCGTCCTTCTACCCTTCTTATATACGGCCGTCACCTGCGCTTTTTTCCAGTCGCTCGGGACTTTACGTTGGACAAGAGATTCGCGACAAATGCAAGCTAAGTAACGAGCCAATGCAGTAGAGAACTCTCTGTAAAACCGAATTGGAATCCCATCAGGACCCGGTGATTTATTTATTTTCAACCCATTCAGCTGCTTCACAACCCCAGCGATGTCTATCATTATGTCCTGCATACGGGAATCTGTACGGGACTCGAACGGCGGTATGTTTGTGCGATCCGTCTATATGCGTCCTGAACCGCCGACCTCTCAATACTGCAGAAGAGTTACTTCCATATCTCGGTGAATAAAAAAGTTGCGAGTATTTATGATGCAAAATATGTGCTTCTTTGAGTGTTGTCATTTGGAAAAACCTCGTTTCGACATTCTGAACCATTTCTAAAATATGACGACTGTTATGACCACGTAAGTCCCGACTGGCAAGGACGGAAATGGGTATGTCATGCTCGACTGTCTGTGGAGAACTCGAGAACGAAATAACATGTCGTTCTGCTCTAAATTTTAAATAAAATTTCGTTATCTGATCTACATTTCATATACTGCAATGTATGAGGTAAAATCAATCATACACCTGTTTTATACCTCTGCAAACTCTTTAAAATTTCGTGCAATGTTTTACTTCATTTGATGCAGCGCTGTAACTATGAAGTACAACAAAAATAAATTCAGTTCTTTATCGAGCGAAGATATCGTGCAGTAGGATTTCCTAAAATCAAATTTTTTCAGCATGTAGTTTTCTTAAAGTAGGATTAAGTATGTCATAGCAGCCGGAGAGTTGTCATGGGCAGACCTGTGCACACTGTGTGGTACTGTCCGTCGGATATAAAAATCAATAACTCGAAAAAGGAATGAGATATCATTCTGTTCTCAATTTTAAATAAAATTTCGACATCTTATCTACATTTCGTACACTGAAATGTATGAGCTACACTCAACCATGACCAAAGTTTACACAATCACCTCTGCAAACTCTTTAAAATAGTGTGCAAATGTTTTACATTTGATACAGTGCAATAACTATGACGAATAACCAAAAGAAAATCTGTCCTTTATTGAGCGTAAATATCAAACCGAACGATGTGCAAAAATTATTTTTTTTTCAACGAATAGCTTTCTTAAAATCGGATATTAAGTGTTTCACATGACCAGAACGCCGTTTTCCAGCAAATGTATCAGCATTAGACGAACTGTACAGCCAGAAGAAAACCTTGCTCAACACGGAATACAAAGAGCATGTCTTAGCAGCGGATGGGTTAAAATATACTATCAGCTAAATCAGGAAGGTAAGAGCGTACTCCAGTGGAAGTGGCTGTTCTCATATTGGAATGTGGGAGTGGTCACAGCATACTCATCAAAAAGAGTAGATGCAAAGCAACACTTGCTCATTGAGAATATGAATTAAATACTTTTGTTCAAAGTCACGGTAACCTGCCCGAGTCGTCACAAGAAATGGTACAAAAAAATACACTAAAAAAAGTCGTAGAACGACCTTGGCTCTGAACTACACCCTCAACGCGCTGAGCTTTAAACGCCTCATTAGGTCACTGGTGCACTCGACGCCTTCAGCCAGCTAATGTCCAGTTTCTGTGATCCTTGTCCCACTGAAAACTTACAGCTTTATGTGTAACTGTGGGCAATGGCGTATTTCGAGGCAACTGGTTCCAAACGCCCGTTGCCTGCAATTCCCTTCGCAGCCGCTCGAAAACAGATTGAGGTGGGCCTGCGTTAAGTGACAGCAGCAACTGCTGTCGGGTTCTGGAATTGACGTTCCACAGCTGCACTTCGTTTTTATTTTATTTATTCCTATTTCGTTCTTTTTCGACTAGTTTCCTGCGTCAGCCAAGATGACAAACTGGAATCCGGCGTCACAACTGATCACAGAAAAACTAAAATTTTGTAGGAATGTGGTACGAATCGTACTGTTTGAATCCGATTGTCTCTCCCAATTTCACATAAGAACTCTCGAATGACGCCTTGATCACCATCTTTGTAATTACGTCTTATAAGGATGTATTTTTTCAAATGTTGATGTATTCACTTTTCGCATGGAAGATGTAGCTAATAATATTACAGTAATAACATTTTTGTCTTTCTTTGATGATTATGTATAATGATATAGTGACATTAGTTCTAATGATGTGTACAATATACCGAATGTTGGAAGTATCACACTGAAACAATGTTCTGTCCCCTGAGTAAGTAAAAAAATAACGAAAATCTTATGATTAAATTTTCCCACATATCTAATCCCTTACAGAGGCGTACAGGGGTAAAGGGTATATGTGCAGATAATTTTATGTGTGGTATCTTAACGTGTACACACATCAATGTCTCGGGTTTTTTTTTTTTTTTTTTTTTTTTTTTTTTTTTTTTTTTTTTTTTTTTTTTTTTTTGGATCGAACAGTTGTCCCACATAGATTACGACTTGATGTTTTCTGCACAGTCATAACTGCACCACTAAATGAACCACACCTGTCAGTACAGTCTTGCATCCACACATCCATACATCAACACGTGGTCTGCTGTCCAGGGAAAATAAGCTCGTGTATTTGGTGGTGCTAACCACCCTAAAAACTTACAACTTGTATGTAGCAACTATAACTATTAGCTTGCAAATGACGTGTATACTGATATAATGCTCAGTAAACCGTCCTTGGTCTCCAATAGGAATATATGCACTTATACCCATGGCACCCTGTATATATATACACACACACTGACATCACTGCATTTTATACCACTTTGTTGACTTAATTTCTGTCGCATAAACAATATAACTATTCGCCAGGTTTACATCATGACCTTGTTGGGTACTCATCTGTACTGAAACAACCGTCATTGGTAAGTAGTAGCAGAAATTTCTTTATATCACAGATACAGTAAACACATTACATATTTTTTCCAATCTGTATCAAAGTGAATAATTTAGCTATTCCTTAATGCTACAGAAACTACTAGACATTAGCACTTTTTCAACCATTTCTTAAAGAGACCCAAAGCTGTTTTATATTTTTTATTCCTGCAAGCAACCATGACTGAAGATCGTTTAAGTGCATTTTTGTGGTATCCTTTAGTCCGAAGACTGGTTTTATGGACCTCTCCACTCTAGTCTAACCAATGCCAGCCGCTTTATCTGGGAGTAACTACCGCAGACAACATCCATTTTAGCCTGCCGACTGTGGTCAAGCCTTATTCTCCCTCTACCTTGATTACCCCTGCACTTCCCTCAACTTATAGATTAATTGTTCTTTGATTTATCATGATTTGTGCTATCAAACGATCACTTCTTTCACTCGTGTCATAAAATCATTTTCTCCCCTAATGGATTCATTACCTCTTCACTGGTTTTAAGATCTACTGGTCTGATCTTCTGCATACTTCTGCAGCAACACGTTTCGAACGCTTCTGTTCTCTTGTAGCCCTGCACTGTTTATCGTCCACGTTTCACTTCTGTGCAAGGCTGAGCTCTAGGCAAAATCATTCACAAAATGTATCCTATCACTTAAGTCTATGTTCGATATTCGGAAACGCCTGTTTTGCTGTTAGCATTCTGCATTTTATAGCCTCTCTGCTTGGACCGTGGATAGTTACCTTACTGTCCAAATAGCAAAACTCACTTTCTACTTCTACTGTCTAATTTCCTAACCGAATTCCCTAAGCACCACCTGAGTTAACGTTACTACATTCCATTTTCTTTGTTTTACTTTTGTTGATATTCATCTTGTAACCTCTATGCAAGACGCTATCTATTTCGTTCAACTGATCTCCCTAGTCTTTTACTGTCTACATCAGTCGATGTGGTCACGAGCCCAGGAGAGGCGCTGCAGGCGATGTCTTGCTGTTAGCAAAGGCACTCGCCTCGATCGTCTGCTGCCGTAGCCCATTAACACCAAATCTCGCCGCACTGTCTTAACGGATACGTTCGTCGTACGTCCCACACTGATTTCTGCGATTATTACGCGCACTGTTCCTTGTCTGTTAGCACTAACAACTCTACTCAAATGCCAGTATTCTCGGTCAATGAGTGAAGGCCATCGGCCACTGTGTTGTCCGTGATGAGAGGTAATGCCTGAAATTTTGTACTCTCCGCACACTGTGGATCTCGGAATTCCGAATTCCCTAACCATTTCCGAAATGGAGTGTCCCATGTGTCTAGCTCCAAATACTATTCCGCGTTCAAAGTCTGTTAATTCCCGTTGTGCGGCCACAATCATGTCGGAAACCTTTTCACTTGGATCAGCTGAGTACAAATGACAGATCCGCCAATACACTGCCCTTTCATAACGTGTGTATGCGATGCTACCGCCATCTGCGCACGTGTATATCGCTATCCCAAGACTTCTATCACATCAGTGTGGTATCTTACTTTCATCACTAATGCTCTCAACTTGATTCTGTATTCCCGCATTAAAAGAATAAGACCGTAGGGAATCGAGACCTATGAATTATCATCTCTTGCCCACCTCGGCATGTCACCAACACATGGAACATCTGTAACTGGCATGTAGTAATTCCAAGGAAACGTCTTGATCGTTAGAAACATTATTTATGACGCGTTTCGACTCGTCATCATCATCATCATCATCATCATCATCATCATCATATGACTGTGGCAAAACTTACGCAAAAGACTTTTTTTTCCTTTATTGAGTTTCGATTCCCCCTAAAGGGGGCGGGCTGGCAGCAGCTTATTACGCCGCTCTTCAGCCTACAGAATTTGTTTTAAAAAGATGAAGATAAGAAAAAATAATAACAGTTGGCGATAAAATCGGTGACTTACAGGTAAAATGGCAGAAAATGCTGGAGCTTAAAACATAAAACACAGGGTTGACGATGCTAATAAAATACACAGGAAGCAGAAAAATAATAGACAGACAATTAAAAAACACGGCGACAGTCTGGGTTCTGTTCGCAAGAGATATAAAAGGCACACCCAGCGACAGCATGATTTCCGTTCGCAACACTGTGGAAAGACGCACAACACTGAACACTCACTTAAACACTGCACTAAAAAGTTGGCACAAATATGACATACCACACCCGAGAGCAGGTGGGGGAAACTGGTCAGATGACGGGAAAAAAGGGGGGGAAGGAGAGGAAAAGTGAAGTGCGAGGGGGGAAAGGAGCCAATGGAAGAGGAGGATCCAGAAGAGGGGTGGGGGGTGCTGAGCAGACGTGCCAGGGAGTGGGGAAGGCAGAGGAGGGGAGTACAAAAGGACTCGGATGGGGGGGGAGAAAGGAGATAGGGAGAGGGTAGGCAGGGAGAAAACACAGGATGGAAGGGGGCAAAAGACAATTTTTTTTTCTTTATTGTATTTTAATTCCCCATCGGGGCGGGCTGGCAGCAGCATATGCGCTGCTCTTCAGCCGAAAGACATAGGACAAAACAATAGAAGACATTTAAAAACAGCAAAGGAGAGAATAAGGTGAACATAGATATAAAAAAGGGGGAACATCATGGAAGGCAATAGACAAAAATCGGGGTGACTGTAAAATGGAGATAAAAAAAACTGTTTAAAAGTAGCACACACAAAAAGCCACACACTGCGATGATTAAGAGAACACAAGGCACAGTATGACTGGAGCATAAAGGTATCGACGGATGGCATAGCACATAACGTAACACTGACGGCGAACCTCAAGGCCGTACACAATTAAAATCACACCTCTTGACGCACACGAGAAACAGCACTAAACACAACACTGATGTGGCACACTGATGATGATCAATACAGAGGATCTGCCAGGCGCTAGGAGATGAGGGAGACCTGAAGAAGGGAGGGAGGGGAAGAGATGGGGGAGGGGAGGGGGGGCGTGCGGAAGAGGGCCAGGTAGGGAGGGATGTGGGAAGGAAAGAGGCAAGTATGGGGTGCAGGGTCTCAGGGGAGGGGGGGATGGAGGAAAATCCGCTCTGGGAGAAGGAGGAAAGAGGAAAAGAGGGCCTTGGGGAGGGGGGGGGGGGGGAACAAGGCCAGGTTATAGTTGGAAGGAAGGGTAGATGTCACAGCGAAGTTCGTCATCCGGGAGGGGGAGGCGTTGGAAATTGCCCTGATGAAGGAGATGGAGGGTGTGGAGGTGGAGAGAGGGAGGGATACAGCGATAGAGGCGCGGCAACAGGCGGGGGGTGGAGAGGAAGGAGGAAACCAGAGGGTGGGGGGATCAAGCCTGCGAACAATGTAAAGGATGCGGAGATGTTTGAGGAACAGGAGGAGGTGGGGGAAGGGGATCAGTTCATACAGGAGCCGTGTGGGGGAAGGAAGGCGGATACGGAAGGCAAGGCGGAGCGCATGGCGTTCAAGGATTTGGAGGGCCTTGTAAAAGCGGGTGAGGGCGGAGATCCAGGTGAGGCTGGCATAACAGAGGATAGGACGGTTGAGGGATTTTGTAGGTGTGGAGGATGGTAGAAGGATGCAATCCCCATGTCTGGCCGGACAGGAGTTTCAGCAGGCGGAGGCGGGAATGGGCTTTCTGCTGGATGGTCAGGAGATGAGGGGTCCAGGTGAGGTGTCGTTCAAGGATGAGGCCAAGGTATTTCAGGGTGGGGGTGAGTTGGATAGGACAACCATAAAGGGTGAGGTAGAAATCATGGAGGCGAAAGGAGCGAGTGGTGCGACCTATGATGATTGCCTGGGTTTTGGAGGGGTTGAGACGGAGGAACCACTGGTTACACCAAGTGGTGAACTGGTTAAGGTGGGTTTGGAGGGTACGTTGAGACCGTTGAAGGGTAGGATAGAGGGCCAGGAAGGCGGTGTCATCAGCATATTGGAAAAGGTGGACTGGTGGGGGTGGCTTGGGCATATCAGCTGTATACAAGAGATAAAGGAGAGGGGAGAGGACAGAACCCTGGGGGACGCCAGCCGTGGGATAAAAGATACGGGAGTTGGTGTTGTGGAGGGTGACATAGGAAGGACGGTTCGAGAGGAAGGAAGCGACCAGATGGACAAAATTGATAGGCAGGGCGTAGGTTTGGAGTTTAAAGAGGAGACCAGGATGCCATACACGGTCATAGGCATTTTGGAGGTCAAGGGAAACAAAAATGGCGGAGCGACGGGAGTTGAGCTGGAGGGACAGAAGGTGAACAAGGTTGAGGAGTTGGTCGTCAGCAGAGAAGGAGGGTCAGAAGCCACACTGGGTAAGGGGGAGGAGGTAGTGTTGAGCAAGGTGCTGATGGATACGGTGGGAGAGGATGGATTCAAAGACCTTACTGAAGACGGAGGTGAGGCAGATGGGACGATAGGAAGAGGCGGCAGAAGGGGGTTTGTTGGGTTCGAGGAATAAGAGGACGTGGGAGGTCTTCCACAGGTCAGGGTAGAAGTCAGTAGAGAGGATGACATTATAGAGATGGGCGAGGACAGTTAGGAAGGAATAGGGGCTTTCTCGAAGGTGACGGTAGGTGGCACAGTCGTGACCAGGGGCCGTGTTGCGTTTGGACTGGAGGAGAAGTTAAATGTCTTGTGCTGTGATGGGAGTGTTGACGTCGGAGGGGGGCAACTGCCCCAAGTACTGGAGACTAGGAGCAAGTGGAGCGACCGAGGTATTGGCACGTTCCATGATGGTGGGGAAAAGAGAATAATCAAAGTGGGGATCATCGGAGATGGAGAAGACCTCGGAAAGGTGGGAAGCGAAGTGGTTGGCCTTACTGAGGTTGTCAGGAAGGGGGCGATCGTTATGGAGAAGGGGGTAGTGGGGAGCGGAAAGGGAACCAGTAAGACGATGGAAGGCGGACCAGTACTTGGAGGAGTTGATAGGGAGGGTGGCGCTGAGTCGTGTGCAGGTCTGGCGCCAGTCTCGGTGTTTCGTTGCTGTAATAAGGTTCCGTACATGTCGCTGTATTTGCCGGTGGCGTTGGAGTGTATCCCTGTCACGAGTGCGCAGGAAGGAGTGATAGAGGCGGCAGGATTCACGGAGGAGGAGGACAGCCCGTGGAGGGAGAGTGGGACGGTGTGGGTGGATGGTTTTAGTAGGAACATGGGCCTCCACGGCGTCAGTAATTACCTTCTGAAGGAAGGACGAGGCGTGGACGATGTTGTCAGGACGGCGATAGGTAAGAGGCTGGCTTTCGACCTGGGTGGAGATGGAGTCCCGGTAGGCATCCCAGTTGGCACGGCGATAGTCATGGACGACCTTGGGAGGGGGTGCAGGGTGCGGAGCCGGAGGGGGGCGGTTTGCAGACGTTATGGGGAGAAGGACAGGGAGGTGATTGCTACCTGCGGGGTCAAGGACGGCGACAGTGATACGCCCAAGGAGGTTGGCGGAGGCAATGACAACATCGAGGGTGGTGTTACTTTCGGGTCGGGTATGCTGGGGAAGGGGAACAAGGCCACCTTGGATTGTGGAGAGGAACTGATGGCACCGCCGAAGTGCAGCAGGAGTGCGGCTATGGATGTTGAGGTCGGCGGCAATCACATAGGTGGAGAAGGTGTGGTCAATGTGTGAGATGAAGTCATAAGGAAGAGAAGCAGTGGAGCAGACATAGATGGTGGCACAGGTAATGGTGAGGGAGGGGAAGAAGACGCTAAGGATAAGGTGTTCAGTGGGGTCATTGAGGAGAGGTTGTGGCCGGACAGGGATATGCTTAAGGTGGCCAATCGCGACTCCACCCTGCGCACGAGGACCAGGAGCATCAGTGCGGTGGAGGAGATAGGGGGAGGTGCGGATAGAATGGTGGGGCTGGAGAAAGGTTTCGTTCAAAAGGAAGGTGTCGACCTGGTGGTGGGAGAGAGTGTGCATGAGGAGATATTTGTTGGAGCGGAAGGAGCGAATGTTCTGGAAGAGGGCAAAAGTCAAATTAGATACGCTAATACATAATAATTGCGAGTCCAAAGTAACGTCAGGAATGGAAGTACATACTAGGTACAATTACTTACATTATGCTTAGGAAAGCTCATGTAAGAGAGCAATAAAAGAAGAACGTACAATCTCATGTGCAACGGCCGTTGCGTGATATTTGCAAAAGATGTTGTTTGGAAACTTCCCATGCGTGTGTGAAGATAGCAGACTCGGGGCCCATTTTATATCAACTACGCGCCAGATGGCGTTGATGTCAAAGATCGAGAAAACCAAGACATAGCTCTTATAATATTCCTATCTCATAACATTTGTCTTTTTTCTTTTTTACAATAAGTGCCATATCGTCAGTGGAAAAAAAACCGTTATGACTCAAATGGTCAAATGGCTCTAAGCGCTATGGGACTTAACATCTGAGGTCATCAGTCCCCTAGACTTAGAACTACTTAAACCTAACTAACCTAAGGACATCACACACATCCATGCCCGAGGCAGGATTCGAACCTGCGACCGTAGCAGCAGTGTGGTTCCGGACTGAAACGCCTAGATCCGCTCGGCCACAGTGGCCGGCTATGAGTCAAAACCTGTCACGGGACACATACAAAGATCGTACAGAACATCAGGCAACTAGGAACAATGTCAAAATATTTCATAGAGAGAGAGAAAGCAACGCAAAACCGCCGTTATAGAGGAATCTTTTAATTACAGTTATCCAAACAACGCAGTCGAGCTTCAGTCTATTGAGACCACCCATGGCTCATGTCAAAAACAAACCACAAAATAATTTTTTTTTCAGTTCCGACAGGGTGGACTGGGAATGGATAGGAACAAGTGGGCGTAGCTGTGGGGGGTAAGGGATGGGGGCACAAAGGCACGTTAGCGGTCAGATGGTGGCAGATGTTGAAATACTGAGAGGGCGGGGCAGGGGGAGGTGTATAGGGAAATATGTATAGGTTAGTGATACGTGGAGAACCGAGGAACTGGAAGGAAGGGTAGCATGAAAGGACGAAGGGGAACAACGAAAGAAGGGGGAGGGGAGGGCGGAAATGTTGCTCCAATGGTACATTTTCCTAACTATATGTAACAGATATAATGACATTAAAATTACATTACAACAGAAAAGACAGTGTTTTTTTTTCGGTAGACTGTTATGCTGAAACCTTTTGAATATGTTTCAAAGCATAACAGTGATTAAAGAATATTACTGGACTGGGAAGGGGAGGGAGGGAGGGGAGGAAGAAGAAGAGGAAGGGGAATGAAAAGTGCAATATGCAGATACATAGCAGTATTCAAATACAATATGCCACTATGTAACGTTATTCAAACACATGTTATTTGAAGGGGAAATATTATCTGCGTAACCCACATATAACAGGAAAAAATGTATATTTCTTTTAGTTTGAACTAAAATCTGAAATGAATTACTATGCTAAAACCCACCGGGACCAAAGATGGGTCACAGATAAAGGACAAAACACCGTAAATAACAAAGTTACAAACGTGTTGGTGGAGAGGGCTGAGGGAGAGGGGACTGGTGATGAATAGGTGTAGTGGGTGAGTGATGACACTAAGAGCAGCGAAGGACGAATGCGAGACGGACGTTGATTTAGTTGGGGGGGGGGGGGGATATTAAAATAGGCAGAAGGGAGGGATGTGTTGGAGGCCCAAAGAACTGGAGTGGAGGGTGGTATGAACGGATAGAAGGAACGAAGAGAGAAGGGTGTGATGTTATCCCAGCGGTACCTATTTACATTTTTTTACTCTAAGGTAATAAACATAGTGATATTTAAAATTGTATTAGCATATACTGATCTTCCTTCCTTACAATATTCTCTTTTAAGGTGGACCATTATGCCCAAAACCTCACGAATATGCTTACAAGAATAGCTGCGTCAGAGCATGTTACCAGGAGGGGGCCAGGGACCGGAAGGGGGGAAGAAACATATGCCAATCAAATGCAACATGCAACTATAAAACATTGATTCATATAAATACTATTTAAAGAAGAACAATGAGTGCATGATCTATATGTAATATAAAAGAAATTTACACGTGTCATGGATAGGAATAAATCTTTTAAATTGGAATGCTAAGCTGAAACATCATAAACATTTTTTTCTTTAATCTTTAAGTATATGAAAACATCATTAAAACAAGCTACTGAGATTTGCGGGGGGGGGGGGGGGGGGAGGGGGCTGTGAATATTAAATGACCAAAATTAAAATCTATCACCAATCATAGAATAAAAATTTACTTAAAATCATTGATAAATAAAATAATGTAGGGGTCAGTATTGGAAGTTACACAAGCAGATTTAAACATTTATGGACAACTGTAGACCATAGGTGCAATAATTTGGTTAAATACATAACAGATTAAGGGAGTGTTGGCGGGTGAGGGGGAGGGGGGGGGGGGAGTGAGGGCAGCAGAGCAAAACGAAAAGGTTGGAAGTGACAAGTACATGTGAAGCAAAAGGGTTAAACATAACTGAAGACCGTGAACTACTTAAACTCTTTCAATGTACCCTCACTTCATCCAAAACACCTACACTCCTGGAAATTGAAATAAGAACACCGTGAATTCATTGTCCCAGGAAGGGGAAACTTTATTGACACATTCCTGGGGTCAGATACATCACATGATCACACTGACAGAACCACAGGCACATAGATACAGGCAACAGAGCATGCACAATGTCGGCACTAGTACAGTGTATATCCACCTTCCGCAGCAATGCAGGCTGCTATTGTCCCATGGAGACGATCGTAGAGATGCTGGATGTAGTCCTGTCGAACGGCTTGCCATGCCATTTCCACCTGGCGCCTCAGTTGGACCAGCGTTCGTGCTGGACGTGCAGACCGCGTGAGACGACGCTTCATCCAGTCCCAAACATGCTCAATGGGGGACAGATCCGGAGATCTTGCTGGCCGGGGTAGTTGACTTACACCTTCTAGAGCACGTTGGGTGGCACGGGATACATGCGGACGTGCATTGTCCTGTTGGAACAGCAAGTTCCCTTGCCGGTCTGGGAATGGTAGAACGATGGGTTCGATGACGGTTTGGATGTACCGTGCACTATTCAGTGTCCCCTCGACGATCACCAGTGGTGTACGGCCAGTGTAGGAGATCGCTCCCCACACCATGATGCCGGGTGTTGGCCCTGTGTGCCTCGGTCGTATGCAGTCCTGATTGTGGCGCTCACCTGCACGGCGCCAAACACGCATACGACCATCATTGGCACCAAGGCAGAAGCGACTCTCATCGCTGAAGACGACACGTCTCCATTCGTCCCTCCATTCACGCCTGTCGCGACACCACTGGAGGCGGGCTGCACGATGTTGGGGCGTGAGCGGAAGACGGCCTAACGGTGTGCGGGACCGTAGCCCAGCTTCATGGAGACGGTTGCGAATGGTCCTCGCCGATACCCCAGGAGCAACAGTGTCCCTAATTTGCTGGGAAGTGGCGGTGCGGTCCCCTGCGGCACTGCGTAGGATCCTACGGTCTTGGCGTGCATCCGTGCGTCGCTGCGGTCCGGTCCCAGGTCGACGGGCACGTGCACCTTCCGCCGACCACTGGCGACAACATCGATGTACTGTGGAGACCTCACGCCCCACGTGTTGAGCAATTCGGCGGTACGTCCACCCGGCCTCCCGCATGCCCACTATACGCCCTCGCTCAAAGTCCGTCAACTGCACATACGGTTCACGTCCACGCTGTCGCGGCATGCTACCAGTGTTAAAGACTGCGATGGAGCTCCGTATGCCACGGCAAACTGGCTGACACTGACGGCGGCGGTGCACAAATGCTGCGCAGCTAGCGCCATTCGACGGCCAACACCGCGGTTCCTGGTGTGTCCGCTGTGCCGTGCGTGTGATCATTGCTTGTACAGCCCTCTCGCAGTGTCCGGAGCAAGTATGGTGGGTCTGACACACCGGTGTCAATGTGTTCTTTTTTCCATTTCCAGGAGTGTATTTCTATAGAACATCTCTTGCTCATTCAGAATACAGTGGAGTTCACAAATCCTATGTGTATGTAATTATGTAATAGTTCTCAGTCTTTTTCCTTCCTTCTTCAAAACGTTTATGGACCCTCAGCTTCAGAAATGTATCACTACCCGAATGAACAAGCTATTGATGGACATTTCATGTCCTCTGTCATTCGCCTGTTTAAACTTACCATGATGTTTTCTGGAGTCAGTACATTATTGGGACTTATGTCCTTTTTGCGACATCGTGTTTCTAGTGTCTTCTGTCTGCTTAAGGATGTGACGATCATGAGGAACGACCGCTCTGACACTGCGTCAGCTGATACGTGCTGCAATCTGTCGAAACATGCGCCATTGTGGCGCCACACTCTCCCAGATCGGATATCTCGCTACTATCAATTACCGGCGAGAGCCAGGATTGATGCACACTGTATCAAGGCTGCTGACGTCTCTGGCTGCAGCTTCGCATTGCGGCGCATCTGCTTCTTGTGGTGACAAATCACGCGTCTGACCTCTGACGTCACTACCACTACCTGTCGCTTTTTTTCTGGTCCCTGTCCGTCCTTCACAATACTCGTTGCGTGTCCGGGACTGCACTACGTATTATCTGTCGCATCCTCCGTCACAATATCTTCTACCACAAATTTTCGATTGGTCTATTCCCGCACCTGTTTGAAATTATTAAATAAAGCTCCATGCCTCTCTGAAAAATATCGTATCATGTACACTGTGACTCATGCTTCTCTACGATTTTCATCATCTTTCATAGCATACAACTGCATTAACATTTACATTCCTATTAGATTTTTCGTTTGACTTGTCTCCTTGTTATTTATCTCTTTACTCCTACTACGCTCTGTGTCAGCCATAGATTTGTTTCTGAACTCACCACTGTACAAGTAATCTCAACCCTTGCCTCATTTCATTGCAACTTCATTTACTGCTGATTTAAAAAATCAACTAAATTATCTCATCATTTCCACTGCACTGTCAAACTTAACAGTGCGTTTGTACTAATCTTCCACAAAATGGAACAAGAAGATCAATATAATTCAGACAGGCAACGCCGAGACGCCACAAACGATAAAGACGGTGAAACACAGGAACTCACAACTTTCTATTAATTTACTGGTTTTGGGGATGTGCCCATTTAGCCATCTCAACAGTGCAATATCAATTACGACGATATGAACGTAATGACTACACCACACCCAGTCACCGAGCGGAGAAAATCACCGGCAATCGAACCCGAGCCTCTTCGCTTATCAACCCGCCGCTCTGACCGCACAGCTACCGAGGCGGACAAAAGTCGGAGTTGAAACAGTACTTGAATAGGTGGCCGCATTCAGACAGAAAACTGCGCACACATGAAATCTATTCGTAAGTATACTGTTACATACTTGTTATGTCATTTCGTTAACTTACGTTAATGTTACATAAAGTGTCTTGAATCTATAACAGAAAGGCCTCGAAGCAAAATAAAAAGATGGGAATTTAACAAAATCAAGGTAATGAGCAACGAGCAGTTAATGACAAAACATACCCCATTTTTGGCGTCAATTTATGTAGTGATCGAAATGTTTACATCCATTATGTAATCAAAAGTATCCGGACACCACCAAAAACTTAAGTTTTTAATATTAGGTGTTTTGTGCTGCCACCTACTACCAGGTACTTCATATCAGCGACCTCAGTAGTCGTCAGACATCGTGAAAGAGCAGAATGGGACACTCCGCAGAACTCACGGACTTCTAACGTGGTCAGGTGATAGGGTGTCACTTGTGTCATACGTCTGTACGCGAGATTTCCACACTTCTAAACATCCATGAAGAAACACGTACAGCACAAAAGCTTACAGGCCGACCTCGTCTTTGACTGCCAGAGACCGCCGACAGTTGAAGAGGGTCGTAATGTGTAACAGGCAGACATCGATCCACACCATCACACACGAATTCCAAACTGCATTAGGATCCACTGCAAGTAGTATGATAGTTAGGCGGGAGGTGAGAAAACTTGGATTTCATTGTCGAGCCTCTGCTCATAATGCCAAACGACGCCTCGCTTGGTTAAGGAGCGTAAGCATTGGGCGCTTCAACAGTGGAAAAACGTTGTGGGGAGTGACGAATGACGGTACACAATGCAGCGATTCAATGCCACGGTGTGGGCGTGGCGAATGCCCGGTGAACGTCATCTGCCAGCGTGTGTAGTGCCAACAGTAAAATTCGGAGGCGGAGGTGTTATGATGTGGTCGTGTTTTTCATGGACGTCTTGCACCCATTGCTGTTTTGCGTGGCACTATCACAGCATCGGCTTCATTGATGTTTTAAGTACCTTTTTGCTTCCCACTGTTGAAGAGCAATTCGGGGATGGCGATTGCATCTTTCAATACGATACAGCACCTGTACATAATGAACGACCTTTGGCACAGTGGTTACATGACAATAACATCCCTGTAATGGACTGGTCTGGACAGAGTCCTGACCTGAATCCTATATATCACATTTGGGATGTTTTGGAACGCCGTCTTCGTGCCAGGCCTCACTGACCGAAATCGATACCTCTCCTCAGTGCAGCACTCCCTGATGAATGGGCTGCCATTCCCCAAGAAACCTTCCGGCACCTGACTGAAGGTATGCCTGCGAGAGTAGAAGCTGTCATCAAGGCTAAGCGTGGGCCAACACCATATTGAATTCCAGCATTACCGTTGGAGGGTGCCACGAACTTGTAAGTCATTTTTAGCCAGGTGTCCGGATACTCTTGATCACATAGTGTACCTATATACACTGAAGAGCCAGAGAAAATAGTACACCTGCCTAATATCGTGTAAGGCTCCCGCCAACACGCGGAAGTGCCGAAACACGATGTGGCATGGACTCGATTAGAGTCTGAAGTAGTGCTGAAGGAAATTGACACCATGAACCCTGCAGGCCTGTCCATAAACCCGTAAGAATACGAGGGGTGGAGATCTCTTCTGAACAGTGCGTTTCAAGGGATCCCAGATATGCTAAATAATATTTGTGTCTGGGGAGTTAGGTGGCCAACGGAAGTGTGTAAACTCAGAAGAGTGATTCTGGAGCCACTCTGTAGCAGCTCTGCAAGTGTGGGGTGTCGCATTGTCCTGCTGGAACTGTTCAAGTCCGTCTGAATGCATAATGGACATGTATGGATGCAAGTGATCAGACACGATGCTTATGTACGAGTTACCTGTCAGAGACGTATCTAGACGTATCAGGGGTCCCATTATCATTCCAACTGCACCCGCCCCACACCATTGCAGAGCGTCCATCAGCTGCTGACATGCAGGGTCCATGGATTCATGAGGTTGTCTCCACACCATACACATCCATCCTCTCGATACAATTTGAAACGAGACTACTCCGACCAGGTAACACGTTCATAGTCATAAACAGTCCAATGTCGGTGTTGACGGGCCCAGGCGAGGCGTAAAGTTTTGTGTCGTGCAGTCATTAAGGTTAAACAAGTGGGTCTTCGGCTCCGAAAGCCCATATCGGTGATGCTTCGTTGAATGGTTCGCACGATGACACTTGTTGATGGTCCATCTTTGAAGCCTGCAGAAGTATTGCACTTCTGTTACCATGAACGATTCTCTTCAGTCGTCGTTGGCCCCATTCTTGGACGATCTTTTTCCGGCCGCAGCGATGTCGGAGATTTGATGTTTTATCGCATTCCTGATGTTCACGGTACACTCGCGAAATGGTCGTACGGGAAAATTCCACTTCATCGCTACCTTGGAGATGCTGTGTCCCATCGCTTGTGCGCCGACTATAAAACCTCGTTCAAACTCACTTGAATCTTAAGAACCTGCCATTTTAGCAGCAGTAACTGATCAAACAACTGCCCCAAACACTTGTTGTCTCATTGAGGAGCTGCCGGCCGCAATCCGGTATTCTGCGTACTTACATACACTCCTGGAAATTGAAATAAGAACACCGTGAATTCATTGTCCCAGGAAGGGGAAACTTTATTGACACATTCCTGGGGTCAGATACATCACACGATCACACTGACAGAACCACAGGCACATAGGCACAGGCAACAGAGCATGCACAATGTCGGCACTAGTACAGTGTATATCCACCTTTCGCAGCAATGCAGGCTGCTATTCTCCCATGGAGACGATCGTAGAGATGCTGGATGTAGTCCTGTGGAACGGCTTGCCATGCCATTTCCACCTGGCGCCTCAGTTGGACTAGCGTTTGTGCTGGACGTGCAGACCGCGTGAGACGACGCTTCATCAAGTCCCAAACATGCTCAATGGGGGACAGATCCGGAGATCTTGCTGGCCGGGGTAGTTGACTTACACCTTCTAGAGCACGTTGGGTGGCACGGGATACATGCGGACGTGCATTGTCCTGTTGGAACAGCAAGTTCCCTTGCCGGTCTGGGAATGGTAGAACGATGGGTTCGATGACGGTTTGGATGTACCGTGCACTATTCAGTGTCCCCTCGACGATCACCAGTGGTGTACGGCCAGTGTAGGAGATCGCTCCCCACACCATGGTGCCGGGTGTTGGCCCTGTGTGCCTCGGTCGTATGCAGTCCTGATTGTGGCGCTCACCTGCACGGCGCCAAACACGCATACGACCATCATTGGCACCAAGGCAGAAGCGACTCTCATCGCTGAAGACGACACGTCTCCATTCGTCCCTCCATTCACGCCTGTCGCGACACCACTGGAGGCGGGCTGCACGATGTTGGGACGTGAGCGGAAGACGGCCTTACGGTGTGCGGGACCGTAGCCCAGCTTCATGGAGACGGATGCGAATGGTCCTCGCCGATACCCCAGGAGCAACAGTGTCCCTAATTTGCTGGGAAGTGGCGGTGCGGTCCCCTACGGCACTGAGTAGGATCCTATGGTCTTGGCGTGCATCCGTGCGTCGCTGCGGTCCGGTCCTAGGTCGACGGGCACGTGCACCTCCCGCCGACCACTGGCGACAACGTCGATGTACTGTGGAGACCTCACGCCCCACGTGTTGAGAAATGCGGCGATACGTCCACCCGGCCTCCCGCATGCCCACTATACGCCCTCGCTCAAAGTCCGTCAACTGCACATACGGTTCACGTCCACGCTGTCGCGGCATGCTACCAGTGTTAAAGACTGCGATGGAGCTCCGTGCCACGGCAAACTGGCTGACACTGACGGCGGAGGTGCACAAATGCTGCGCAGCTAGCGCCATTCGACGGCCAACACCGCGGTTCCTGGTGTGTCCGCTGTGCCGTGCGTGTGATCATTGCTTGTACAGCCCTCTCGCAGTGTCCGGAGCAAGTATGGTGGGTCTGACACACCGGTGTCAATGTGTTCTCTTTTCCATTTCCAGGAGTGTATCTCTGTATTTGAATACGCATGTCTATACTAGTTTTCTAGCGCTTCAGCGTATAATTAAATTTGCACTTCAGTGCTCCTTTGCCGGCCACGGTGGTCGTGCGGTTCTAGCGCTGCAGTCCGGAACCGCGGGACTGCTACGGTCGCAGGTTCGAATCCTGCCTCGGGCATGGATGTGTGTGATGTCCTTAGGTTAGTTAGGTTTAAGTAGTTCTAAGTTCTAGGGGACTGATGACCTAAGATGTTAAGTCCCATAGTGCTCAGAGCCATTTGAACCATTTGAAGTGCTCCTTTTGTGTAATAAATCTAAGGAATCACAACATCATGAACTGTCGTTGAGTGCAGCTTATGATATGAAATAAAAGGCTTGGGAACACCAGCAGCAAGAACCTAATGAGATTAGTCATAAATATTTATTTTAAGAAAAAAAATGCCTTTGGACCACGGTTATTCAAATAGAATTTACAAGTTATACTCTTGAAGCAGGAAATAATATTTCACCCAAGTTACAAGATGTTACAGGATGTTAGGGTGTTGCGAACTAACATCCCATAGATGTTCGGGTTCTCATGCGGTTCCTCTTCGTCGAAATGTCTTTTCACGAATTTTATCTTCGCCTCGTCGGACATTCCCCTTATAAAACCATCTCTGCTTGCTGCTAGAAAATTTACTGGGTGATATTTCCCGTCGTCTGCAAAACGTTTGACCGATCCCGAGTTCATCCACGGAACACTGGTCACTGTAGATTTTTGATGTGCAGCTAAAGAATTCAGTTCGCTTTTTATTTCATTGATTTGCTTTTTAAGTCCACTGTTTTCAATTTTAATGCCAGATTCGACTTGTTCCTTTATTTTATCTACTTATTTCTCCCCTTTACCTATTCGAACGGTATGTTGCTAATAGCCTCTGTCGTCTCAGCCATTAGAGCATCTTGCCTATTCATACGATTTCTTACGTTGCCTCCCAGATCTGCCCGCAACTTCTCCACCTTATCACTGAAAGTTTTCTCCGCTTGATTTGCCTTAGAGCGAAGTATCCCAACTTCATCAGAAATTTTGCCCATTTCATCCCGAATGGTTTTTAATTTTCCGTCTATCAATTCCTCGATTCCACTAGCCAGTTTACCTACTTGGTCTTTCACAAGCGAAGCTATTTAGGATTGAACGGAATCAATTTTTAAATTTGCGTCAACCATATCGATTTTAACAGAATCAATTTTTAAATTTACGTCACCCATATCGGTTCTTACAGAATCAATTTTGGATCCCAATCCTCTTATCATTTGCATTAATTGCGACATCATGTCTCCCCCAAATTAACGACTCATAAATAATGTTGGCCCCACAGTTGCGATTTACTTAGAATAATGTTAATTCAAAAAGCAAACTAATAGCGAAAGTGGTCGCATTTAGAATTACTGTTACGCTCGATCGCATATCCATTTGACACAGTTCGATCATTCACAATCTCATCGCAAAATACTAGTTATCTAAGCGAAAAGTTAAGAGTTTACACCAGGCGCGCGGCTGCTTACCGCTCAGAGGCTAAGTCCCGTGGTACCACACAACGCGAAATTTTCTAAGTCGTTTCACTTCGTAGCTGCTTAAAGAACGACTGCCCGCTTTCGCGTCTCAATCCGAACTGTACCCTTTGCTGTCTGGACCAGAACTGTCCCTCTGCCCGTCTCCGACAGCGTTTGCCGCGCGCCGAACGTCTTCACTCAACTGACTAGCGCAGTTCCCTTTCCTGAAGCCGTCCATCTGATTGGCTACAGCTTATTCTACATTACTTTAGATTTTATCATATTTAAATAATCAAAGCTTGACCACTTTCACGTTCTAAATAAAGTAACAATTATATTCATTACATAATAAACGTTAAATTCTTTTACATAAAACCAATGCAATTTCCTTCAATGTCACGGCCAGTAGTCTTGTACCCATGTGCTTTCTCATAAATAAATAAAGAACAAAACTAACTATTACGCACTAAACTTTGCAACAAATATTCTATTACCTAATGATTCAATGAGGTGTGATGCTGTCATCGTTCAATGTGTTTTTCTGTTTTGTGTGGAAGAAATGACGATCTGATGCTTAACTGTAAATACTGATAATTTAAATTTACTATATCTTTAAAACAAATAAAGTTACAGAGTTGATATTTACAGCGTCTCACATTTTAATGATGCGCTTCTATATGAAATGTCGATCGCTAAGGTCGACTAAAGCGTTTAGATTTTAGCATTCAGGTCTTTGTTAGAAAACTTGTGAATTTCAATTTAACAGTAAATCCTAAACTATTATAGATATGATCAATATTCAAGTTTTATTGGGGTCACCATGAAAATTTATGGAGGATGGCAGATTAAAATTACTGTGGCTTCATTCCCTGAATTTCTACAGAATTAAATATTTGCCATAGATATTTCCCTTTACGGCCGATCTTAGGTCCACCATATTTAACACTGCTACGTATCCCTGGACACAAAATCATTCTACTAGGTTTCCCTATGACGTAGGTTATTGGTCGGTCTCACTCGCACACTACAGCGCTTAGGCCTCAATAGACAATAGACGCCTGTGAGTTTCCCCATCTCTTGGTGAAACTGCGCCCTTTGTGGCACCCGGTCCTGGACGGCAGGGTTCGTTTCAAAATTCCTGAAGTCTGACTCTTTCAGCCATATACTTAAATGAGAGCGAAATTCTCGTTAACTCACATTGTTTACATCTTGATTGCTATGAACAAAAGGTACTGACAGACGGACTTATATGAGAGCTTGTCAGTGTCAGTAAAATCCACCAACAGCCGCATAATTTAATACTGACTTGTCAGTTGCTGTCACGTCTTCGTATGAAGCAATTGTGTAACGACTGGAGTTCACGATAGCCAGTGATTTATGGCGCTATACGACAAGTTCGTTTATTTGGATTGAAGCGTATGGGGCCTGAAGATGACATAATGAAATGCCGAAACTGGTTGCTTTCAGAAAAAAATAAAATAATATCTTAAACTATATGGCTCTTGGTAAATTTTATTGACATTGAAAATTACTTAGCAGCCGATGTCCCCTGACCGTGATGGAAATGGTTCAAATGGCTCCGAGCACTATGGGACTTAACTTCTGAGGTCATCAGTCCCCTACAACTTAGAAATACTTAAACCTAACTAACCTAAGGACATCACACACATCCATTCCCGAGGTAGGATTCGAATCTGCGACCGTAGTGGTCGCGCGGTTCCAGACTTAGCGCCTAGAACCGCTCGGCCACCCCGGCCGGCTGACCATGATGGACCAACAGAGATTAAATGAGAGCTGTTGCGTAGTACTTTGTACACAACGGTAAGGAGATGCGGGCTGCAGAGTGGTGGGGGCAGCCGTCGTCTTAGGGAAGCTGAAAAGGGGCAGATATGATTAACGAATATGTAAATACAGTAAACAGAAATTTTATTTAACTTTTCGCTTTCTCCAAGCGTTATGAAGTAATTTTTTCAAGAGAATAAACAGCAGTAAAGTCAAGCTATTACAAGAAGCAAATTGTAGAGCGTCAAGCTAAGTGAGGCTAGCGCTGCTAATGTACGAGCAAACTGTCAAAGGTTGAGTAAGACTGAAAACTTTCGAAGACTACGACTGAGACTGGGCCATGTAGCTGCTGCCAGCCATCCCGTATCGCGGCGGCGGAGGGCGATCGTAGTCGGAGCTGCTGAAGGCGTGGCTGTCAAAATGGTTCAAATGGCTCTGAGCACTATGGTACTTAACATCTGAGGTCATCAGTCCCCTACAACTTAGAACTACTTAAACCTAACTAACCTAAGGACATCACACACATCCATGCCCGAGGCAGGATTCGAACCTGCGACCGTAGCGGTCGCGCGGTTCCAGACTGTAGCGCCTAGAACCGCTCGGCCACTCCGGCCGGCACCAAGGCGTGGCCAGCGGGCGTGTGTCATTGGATTCGCTGTGTCCCCACGCGACTGCTATCAGTGTCTGTTGAAAACGCCTGTTTCCATTGCCAACTGTGAGACACCGGTGGGAGTGGTACCGATGTATGATGCCAAAACAGCTGTATCGAGTTCTACCGGGCAGTGATCGGGCTACTGGTGTCATGGCGGAAGAAGCGCTGCACGTCGTCTCGTGGCAGCGTGAGAACAGCAGGCAGGAGTGTTGGGACCGGCTGGCGTATCTTCTGGCGGCACAAGGCGCATACGTTCCAGGCATTGCCAAATCGAACACAAGTCTTCTCTTTCCCTTCTCGTCAACAAGTCTCTTCTGCTGCGGCCCGATCGTAAGTGTTACTCTGAGGCGATCTTTTTGCGTGCTTTAGAACTACACTCCTGGAAATTGAAATAAGAACACCGTGAATTCATTGTCCCAGGAAGGGGAAACTTTATTGACACATTCCTGGGGTCAGATACATCACATGATCACACTGACAGAACCACAGGCACATAGACACAGGCAACAGAGCATGCACAATGTCGGCACTAGTACAGTGTATATCCACCATTCGCAGCAATGCAGGCTGCTATTCTCCCATGGGGACAATCGTAGAGATGCTGGATGTAGTCCTGTGGAACGGCTTGCCATGCCATTTCCACCTGGCGCCTCAGTTGGACCAGCGTTCGTGCTGGACGTGCAGACCGCGTGAGACGACGCTTCATCCAGTCCCAAACATGCTCAATGGGGGACAGATCCGGAGATCGTGCTGGCCAGGGTAGTTGACTTACACCTTCTAGATCACGTTGGGTGACACGGGATACATGCGGACGTGCATTGTCCTGTTCGAACAGCAAGTTCCCTTGCTGGTCTAGGAATGGTAGAACGATGGGTTCGATGACGGTTTGGATGTACCGTGCACTATTCAGTGTCCCCTCGACGATCACCAGTGGTGTACGGCCAGTGTAGGAGATCGCTCCCCACACCATGATCCCCGGTGGTGGCCCTGTGTGCCTCGGTCGTATGCAGTCCTGATTGTGGCGCTCACCTGCACGGCGCCAAACACGCATACGACCATCATTGGCACCAAGGCAGAAGCGACTCTCATCGCTGAAGACGACACGTCTCCATTCGTCCCTCCATTCACGCCTGTCGCGACACCACTGGAGGCGGGCTGCACGATGTTGGGGCGTGAGCGGAAGACGGCCTAACGGTGTGCGGGACCGTAGCCCAGCTTCATGGAGACGGTTGCGAATGGTCCTCGCCGATACCCCAGGAGCAACAGTGTCCCTAATTTGCTGGGAAGCGGCGGTGCGGTCCCCTGCGGCACTGCGTAGGATCCTACGGTCTTGGCGTGCATCCGTGCGTCGCTGCGGTCCGGTCCCAGGTCGACGGGCACGTGCACCTTCCGCCGACCACTGGCGACAACATCGATGTACTGTGGAGACCTCACGCCCCACGTGTTGAGCAGTTCGGCGGTACGTCCACCCGGCCTCCCGCATGCCCACTATACGCCCTCGCTCAAAGTCCGTCAACTGCACATACGGTTCACGTCCACGCTGTCGCGGCATGCTACCAGTGTTAAAGACTGCGATGGAGCTCCGTATGCCACGGCAAACTGGCTGACACTGACGGCGGCGGTGCACAAATGCTGCACAGCTAGCACCATTCGACGGCCAACACCGCGGTTCCTGGTGTGTCCGCTGTGCCGTGCGTGTGATCATTGCTTGTACAGCCCTCTCGCAGTGTCCGGAGCAAGTATGGTGGGTCTGACACACCGGTGTCAATGTGTTCTTTTTTCCATTTCCAGGAGTGTATGTCCCTGTACATGGCCATACATTCAGCTGACTGGCTCATATTCCTTTTCTGGCCAACCATATCATTGTTCACTGCCATTGTTAAACATTTTTGTACACACAATTCCCAAATTCTCACGGTAAAAAAGGAGTACCACAAGCAAATCTTATAGTAGTAGAATTCCTTCACCGGGCAAGCTTCATGTCGCCAGCTAAGAATAGAAATCCTCTGAAATGATAATTAAATCAAGACCCCAAGCTGTCGACAGACGTTGATACACAACAACGGTGACAGTTGAAAATGTGTGCCCCGACCGGAACTCGAACCCAGGATCTCCTGCTTACACAGCAGACACTATCCATCTGAGCCACCGAGGGCACAGATGATAGTGCGACTGTAGGGATTTATCCCTTGCACGCTCCCCGTGAGACTCACATTCCCAACTTAATGTCCACACACTACATTCGTAGTGCCCCTGCCCATTACACTCATTACTCGCGGCAGACAATCTTACCGAGTCCCGTAAGGGTTCGGGCAATGCGTGTGCATCCAGCACAGAAGAAGAAGGTCAATGGCCGCTTAGCCTTAACTATATGAATATGGTATCTTCATATAGAGATCCTCTGTTCCGTCGCCTCTACCTTCTCCCCTGCTAAAATCTCCTTCCTCTTCAGTGCGTTTTTTCCCATACTCCTTTCGCCAAGGAGGATACGCAACCGTTAAAAGACTTTTTATTGCAAGTATTCTTTCCTTTAGCAAACTGCATAACACTCACTTCAGCTTAACGTTTCATGTACTGTGGAGACATCCTTCTGCTCCTAGAACTGATAAGGTGTCTCTTCTGCTCAACAGCACACGACCAGGCTGCCATCTTCAGGTCCATTGTAAGTCTCAGAAGGAAACGATTAATTAGCAGAACAAGGGCGTTCAGTGGAACTAAAGACATACAAAGATTATGAAACTCCTAGTGTAACGGAAGTCACGGCACAGACGATTGTCTGAGGAATACACACGATTATGCAATAAGCATAATCTAAAATACATAAGAATCTCACTTAAATACAAAAACATAAATCTCTAAACACAAAAACAGCTTGTCCCTGTATATTTGATGAGTGCTGAACTGCAGCGCGTACTGGCTGCGTTGGCGAATTTATCATCAGTCTGCTTATGAGTAATTGTACCTAATAACGCTAAGAAATCACGTAACATTCGATAGTACTCGTGGCGATGGGAAAGACACAACATATTTGTTAGTGATGGTGCAGTTGTACAGGACATGGATTCATAGTGTGGCTTGTTGCAACCGTGAGCTTTCATGAGCACATTGTTTCGAAGAAAAACAAATGCCATTTCGGAAAAAAAAACTGACGCATCGACACCTGATTAGTTACTCACTTGGTTTACTAGAAAACCATTCCTTTTACAGAATAAGTAGAAGGACATTGAACCTCATTAATCAACACTGAATTTCGAACTGAACACAAAAAATATATTTCACAGGAATCGAACTGACTTGTTAGCGATACTGAATGAGAGGGCGTTTAGTACCTAACATCATCATGGATGGCAATAGAATGTATGGACAATCTGGTCCACCCGACCAGAACCCCTTCCATTAATATTTTTCAGTATCAATATATGAAAAATGTAATATATATCTAGGGTAAGGTGGGGTTGATAAGACCGTGTGGGTAATCCCGACTGTCCTCTATTTGTTAGAAACGGCGAAGTGGAGCGATTTCGCATTAGTGTTACCATACAGAGCATTTGAAATTACGAAAATGTCATCTTGACAGCTATGCCGTATTTGACATTTAGACAACCAAAAGGCAACAATTGTCTTTTCGATTGTTTCAATTTAATTTTTGTGCAAATGTCATCAGTAGATTCACCTTATTAAATAAAACGATCGCAAAACAAACGGTAAGTGATGTTTGAAGTGCATTTAGTGACCTATTCAGGGTATGTATCGTTTTTGTTGGAAATGGGGTGGAAATTGTTTCTATGTGTGTTAAATGAAACATGGCCTGGTGGGGTAAATCCGATTGCTAACTTGTGGGGTAAATCCGACCGCATATTTTTATCGTTTATGTGTATGGAATTATTTATTTATGTAAACAAAGAGAATTTTTGTTTATTTTTAGGAAAATGGTACGAAATTACAAACTACAAACGACAAAACGCAATCAAAACGATATTCGCCGAGCAGTTGCTGCAATGCAAATGGGAATGTCTTTACGAGCTGTCGCTAGTGATTTTAACATTCCGAGATCTACATTGCTGTTGCACCGTTGTGCAATGAAATCATCTTTTTTCAATTAAAATTTACATTCATTTAACTTTCAGTACATTTAGAACTCTAAACATTGTTTTCTGAACACATTTTGTTCATTTATGTAAAAACATTATTGCTTATAATTATTTCCCAAAAAAACCGATCATTTAGAACTATTTCTGTGCAAAATCATCCAAAAAAGTAGGGGGGTCGGATTTACCCCACCATTTCCGCAAATGGCAAAAATGTTCATTTCTTGAAATACGGGTATCTCAAAAACTATTGAAGGTATAACAAAAATATTTCGCAGACAGTTGCTCCTTTATATTACCTATAATTTAATGTATATAACGTTAAGATCCGACCTTGGATAAGCGTTTTATAGCCTACCTTAGCCTATATATTACATTTTTCATTATAATATATTTTTCAGTAAGAGAAAACTTACAATTTGTGTGATAATGTGAAAATAAATGAAATATTTGTGTTAATGGTATTTAACAATTGCCACCCTAATTTTTTTTTCTAAATTTCCGAATTATCTTGATTTTTTACCAAGTACGGATAAATGACGTTTCATTGTATACTAGAGGACTCAAAACAAAATTTTCGTTGTTTTCTGGGTCCGGGTCGCCTTAAACTAAGGCAATCATCGACCGCTGTCTGGCGGGAGGAAGACGACATAGCGTGTGGTGAGGGCAGGCTGAGGGCGCCTTATTGGGCAACAGCCGGCGCACGTGGACCCGCCCGCAGAGACCACAAGGTTGCGCGTGACGCAACGGCCGGCTGAGTGCGCTTGCGCAACGCCGTTGTCCGGGCAACCGCAGGTGGCGCCCGCGGCCTTGTGCAGAACCTGCGCTCGCCAGGGCTGCCCGGCGCCGCCTGCCGGCCGGAACTCAGGAAGGACCTCCCACTGTCGAACACGAAACAAAGCCCGCCAATGTCGACGCGGGACAATCGATCTGCCGAGGAGAGGCGAAATATACTACATTGCCGTAGGCAGAGGTCTTTGCGAATACAGAAGCCAGAAAATGCAGGGTGGTCAGTGTGGTGTCACCGCCGCACACCACACTTGCTAGGTGGTAGCCTTTAAATCGGCCGCGGTCCGTTAGTATACGTCAGACCCGCGTGATTGCAGACCGAGCGCCGCCACACGGCAGATCTAGTCTAGAGAGACTCCCTAGCACTCGCCCCAGTTGTACAGTCGCCTTTGCTAGCGATGGTTCACTGTCTACATACGCTCTCATTTGCAGAGACGACAGTTTAGCATAGCCTTGAGCTACGTCATTTGCTATGACCTAGCAAGGCGCCATATTCAGTTACTATTGATATTGTGAATCATGTACCGTCAAGAGCAACGTTCATCATTAATGGATTAAAGTTAAGTATCAAATTAATTATGTCCGCTTTCTGAATTCTCATTCCTTGTCATGTTCCAGACCTCACGTCAGTATGGTTCTTCCCTCCTCACGCCAGCCTGCGTGAGCTAAAACTCGTGCATTTATGCCTCCACTCGTAGCACGGTGTTGGCTCTTCTGCTAACACAAAAGTCAGAAACAGTGAAAGTAAGGTATTGTAATTTGAAGGTGGAGGGGGGGAGGGGGGCGAGAAAGGAAACGAAAGGGAAGTGAAGGAACTCATGATATCAGGCGCATCGGAGCTTTATGCGAAGTCACCGATGCCGAGTGATAATGTGTACAACACCGGGATTCGAACCCAGGATATCCTGCTTGCGAGGCAGTTGCGTTAACCACTGAGCTACCGGATAGAACAGTCACCGCACTTGCGTGGACTATCTTGATGTTGGGACACCCCTCGGCCGACGCACATTCCCATCTAGCGCCGCTTTGCCGCAGTATCCTCCATGCTTGCTACTTTGAGATTCCCGCTGGAGGTCGAACGTGAATGTGCATTGCACTGAAGATGGCGGATCTGTAACCCATCGAGGCGACTCAGTTTCAAGAACATGTGGAATCTGTTCTTTCGGACATGTGCAAAAGAACGAACACCACGTATTCATATAACAGTGACAGATATCTATAAAAACAGACGAGTCGGAAAGAACAGACACCACACCACTCATATAACAATGAAAGACGTTCTCACAGCGTAGATGATAGCGCACGAGACTGCTCCCACTTTGGCTCGGGTTCGATCCTAACTACCGTCTCATGTCCAGTTTTTATAACCTCCTCTTGTCCGGCTTTAACAAACCGAATGAAGGACACGTTTGGCCTCAGCTTCTCTGGCGGGCCGCTTCAATTTACAAGCGCAACTGCCTGATGGGCTAATTTCAATGATGATGAACTCGGAAACGGCACAAAATATCGAATTCTGTTCCTAACAATTATTTCTCAGCACAACCTATCCTGCAACACCCTTACAAGATTTTCAGACTGTGTCTTATCACTCTGTACATCAGTGGATATCTGCTGTAATGGTTATTATGCGAATTAACTACTGCACAGATATCCGGATAAATTGTGGTTAAACGTTAAAGGACAATATAATTCCAGAATGAATTTTCACTCTGAAGCTGGGCGTTGCGCTGATTTGAAACTTCTTGGCAAATGAAAACAGTCGCGGGCAAATGCTCTACCAACTGAGCTATGCAAGCACAACTCATAAATACACATCACAGCTTTACTTCCGCTAGTACCTCATCTCCTACCTCTCAAATTTCACCGAAGTTCTCCTGTATACGTTGTGGGGCTAACATTCAGTCATTATACGAAATTGGTCAAACTGTGTTACTTGCGAACGAGGAACGTGATTGTATGAAGAGCTACAGCACCATTGGTGTAAGGATATCTGTAATCATTCCTGCGTGTTTTGCTCTAACGGAGGCCAGTTACACAATTACTGAAACCTGCCACAAAGTGTTACATAGGCAGTTCTAGTGCAAGTCGTTCTCAGAAACCTTCGCTTCCTGTTTTTGTATCAAATACGATGTAAATAATGTTCCGTATAAAATCAGTCACTTTATGAACGTTTCTGTAAAGCGTATTTTAAAGTAAGCAACCTATGGTTATTACAGTGAGAAGTGCAAACCAGTGACACTATTTAACATTATGCTGAATTAAAGTACACACAGCCTATGTGACTAACACTTAAAAGTGTGAACGATTCTCATTTCATATACATATTCTACTTGCATTAAAGTAACTAAGATCGATTCTGTACTTAGAGTATGACATTATGAAGCGTAATATGAAGTTAAGCAATAAGGCAACAGACCAAAGCTGTTGTGTAAAATTCCGGTTTAGTTTCAAAATTTCGACAGATGTAATCTTAATCTTTCACAAGAGCTACTGAATTCACAAATTAATTCTCTTTGACTTATTACAGGGTGTACCTAATATTTTATCCGTCATTTCTAGTATCAGTTTTGTAACTAGAGCGCCAACACATGCTACCATTTCAAAATCCATATTTCTCCGGAATGCTGTGGATATTTTTGTCAACAACCATATCTATCGTCATTTTTTTCGTTTTCCGTCGTTCCTTAGTTGCTTCAAAATTCGTGGAGAAATAGTACGTCTCTGTAGCTAAATAAAAGGCGGTTTGTGTTTTGCCATGCGCGTTTCTCTTCTTTTATTTATTAAGCGTCTTCAGTGGGCTTTTATGTTATATTTTCTCTAGTTTCGGGTTACAAACAACCTTTGTAGCACAAGTTTCGAGAGCTTAAATTATCGTTTGGTGCTAATTACGATTTACAAAGTTGTTGCTCCCTATGTGTTATTCTGTAGACGTATTACTCCAGATGACAGATTTTACAGGATAAGAAAGACGCTCCAGCCACATTTAAAAACACCAGTGGACAAACCAGGTAAATATCGAGGACCAGGTTGTATACTAGTTAGAATGTTAAGAATGTGAATCTGTGTATCTTGGAATGACAGGCAAGAATTTCAAACATTGATATAAAAACATATAAGAAGCTGGAAGTTTGAAAATAGCCATTCCACCTTTGCTGAATACCTGATAAATCATGGACATGAACTGTCCAATATGCAACAGGACAAGAAAATTATTAGAGTGAGCATTTAAAATAAAAACCTCCTGACATTATAGAATAACTTTCAAATACAAAGAGCCCTTCTAATAAAAAAGAAAGTAATGAATGACCAAATCAATACAAGCAATAACCCACTGATCACGTTAGTCGCTAAAAAGATAACAACAGAAACTTAAATCATAACTAGACTAAATAATTAATTAATCCTCCCTTTCCCACTCTCCCTCCATTCTCTCTCTCTCTCTCTCTCTCTCTCTCTCTCTCTCTCTCTTTCCCTCACTCACTCACTCACTCACTCTCGCACATACAGAAACACTCACACACACAAAACAAATGAACGAATATCAAGCCACGCATACACAATACAAAGAGAAGAGGAAAAATAAACACACTGCGGGAGTTGGCAACACTACACACTATAAACACATACACTTTCAACACACAGGAAAAGTGCATGCTAAGTGTTATAAGAAATACCGACAATTGGTTATCTGGAGTATGGAGACCGAGTAAAAAGGATGTCACACATAAGCTAACAACATGCGAAATCGTGAGTAATACCAAACGATAATTTAATCCTCCGAAACTTTTGCTGTAACAGTTATTTATCACTCGAAAACCAAGAGAATTACAAGAGAAAAAGTAACATATTAACATACATGCAACTAATATATAATGTATTTATCAGTAATAAGGAAGAGTGTCTGTTTGTTTGTAATTCATACAAATCTACAGTTTAATTCCGATCTTGATGAAATTCTGCACCCTTTACCTTGAAAAACAAGAGGAAGATCATTGTCTACGTAAGATATTGTAATGTGACTTGAAACATTTGTGTATGCAGTATATAAAGGGGGAGGATTGATACTAAGAATCACTGAAAGTCCTTGGCCAATTTACTTCAAATTTCTACACGATCCCTTAAAGAACATTTGGGCGGACATAGCCTACATATTTTTTTAATATAAACAATACATAAAATATATAAAGAAGGAACGTTGTTACCAGACATATCGAAAATTTCTTGACCGATTTACTTCATTTTTCTATATTCAGATAAAACAATGTACGAAATTAATGAAAAAATGGCAGATAGTAAACATCCCGGGCAACGTCTGGCAATCTATAACTTACAGGCCACGGAAGGTGCATCACAAATAAAATAAGCCAAACGCGTGTGGCAGAAAGCAAATTGACTTTTACGTAGATGCAAAGGCGGAACATACTTGGATGAACCAAATCTACATGTGCAGACAGTTTACTGAATGGCGCGTGGGAAGAATGATTTTTGGTAAGACTCAATATGACATCTAATTTCTCTGACTTTGTCGTCGAGTTCAGCTCACGAGACGTATGTGAGAGGAAGTAATATAAAAACTTTGCAAGACTCTCCTTGGAATGTAGGCTCTCAATTTTTCTAACGGCAAACATCTGCGTGATGCACAACGCCGCTATTGTAGTGTCTGCCATTGGAGTCTGTTAAGCATTTCCGTGACTCTGTGGCGCCAGATAAACGATCCCGTGACGTAACACGCTGCTCTTTTTGCATCTTTACTGTCTATTCCACTAATCGTACTTGTTGAGGGTCCCAGAGCGCTGAAGAATACTCAAGAATCGGCCGAACATGTTTGTGGATTACTTAAATTTCCTTAAGATTCTCCGGATGAATCTCAGTCTGGCATCAGCATTTCCTGCTCTTTATTTCATGTAGTCATTCCACTTTACGTCACTCTGGGTTGTTACTCCTTGGTATTTTCTTGTAGTTACTGTTCTCAATGGTTTGTCGCCAATAGGGTAATCGAGCAATAGTTGATCTCTTCGCCTATTCATGCGCCTTACGTTATCTTTATTTACGTTCAGGGTCAACTGCCTGTCCCTGGACCAATCTTGGATCTTCCGAAGGTCTTCTGGTGCTGCAACCTTTCTATATAAATCAGCAACATGGGCGAATAGCTTCACGGAGATTCCACATTACCCATTTGTAGCTACCCTCTAACGCTCCGCTGGGGTAATCCCGAAATATCGTTTTCATTTTTCGGTTTTGTTCCAATAAGAGAAATCTGTTGAGTTCTATCTACAAACAGATCGTGTATCCAATCACGAATCTGGTCTCCATACTCCATAAACTAGTAACTTTTTCAATAAAAGACTATGCAGAACTGTTTCCAATACTTTCCGCAAGTCAAGGAACATGATATCAGCTTCGGCGTCTATGTCGTCGATGTTCTGAATCTCATAGACACACAGAACGACCTGTGTGTCGCAAGATGTGTTGACAGAATCCATTTTGGCGCATCTTGTCAAGTCAGAGACTCTCGCCTAACAGATCTGCAACCCTCCGGACAGGTCCATTGCGCGGGCAGCTACCACTGCTCCTGCATGCCTAAGCATCGCAAGATCGACTCCGTCCAGACCAGCCACCAGTAGGCAAAGGCGGCACCTACAGAGGGCGACGCTAACGTGGAACCTACTTGCGTCCGCGCACCACGGGACAGGTAAATAGTTGCCGCAGTATTCCCCCGCAGGCAGTTATACAAGCCTGCGACAGGACAGCACGAGTCAGTCAGGCATCGAGAGCCTTCCTTGGTCCAGGTGACGGGTGCTACTCACCCCATTAAATAGGACTGCTCTCGAAGTCCATCGTTAGGAACAAACGCCGCTGCCAGAAGTCATCGTCGGTTCTTCTCACGGACCCTTACGCTGGCTGATATGCAGGGACTTCAGCTTCTGCAATAGCACAATGTGTTCACTATTAGCGACGTTATTCTGAGTAAGGCGTTCTGGCTTTTTCGTCTTGAGTTCTGAGTGCTATCTTATTGAACCTAAAACCCAGGAAGTCATCATTCTCTGACTCAGACTTACCGGTCACGAACATAACATCCAGCCAGTTATTCTGAGTAAGACGTTCCGGCTTTTTCGTCTTGAGTTCTAAGTGCTACCTTATTGAACCTAAAACCCAGGTAGTCATCATACTCTGACTCAGACTTACCGGTCACTAACATAACATCCAGCCGGTGACCATTGTCCAAACCAGTATCCAGTAAGTGCTCACCGCAGATTTGGCTCCAGGCAGTGTTTTTCATGGATAACGTAAGTCTCTGATCAGTGTCCTCGGCTCTCAGTGATCCTCAGTTATTTTGTACCTGTTGTGTCACGCTTGTTACTGTATTCTTGGTTTCTAGTTCCCTACTGTAGAAGCAGACATTTTTTCTTTTTTGGTTCAATAAACTTGTTATAACTACGACAGTGTTTTTCTTGTGTCACGGAGCGCGACACTTCACATGTAGAGACGATTTTTGTTCTTCAAGCACATCGTAGTACGTGAGCGTAAAACAAGTTCCATAAGTCCACAACAACCAGATGAGAATGACCTGCGGTTATTTTTCAGTTGCTAAGTACTCTTAGATGCTCCAGCGATCTGCGACGAAAAAGTGCTAGAAGGGGTCCAAGTTCTTTCTCATGTTTTTGTTGTGGTCTTCAGTCCAGAGACTGGTTTGATGCAGCTCTCCATGCTACTCTATCCTGTGCAAGCTGCTTCATCTCCCAGTACCTACCGCAGCCTAGAACCTTCTAAATCTGTTTAGTGTATTCATCTCTTGATCTCCCTCTACTATTTTTACCCTCCGCACTGCCCTCCAATACTTAATTGGTGATCCCTTGATGCCTCAGAACATGTCCTACCAACCGATCCCTTCTTCTAGTCAAGTTGTGCCACAAACTCCTCTTCTCCCCAATTTTATTCAATACCTCCTCACTGGTTATGTGATCTACCCACCTAATCTTCAGCATTCTCTGTAGCACCACATTTTTAAAGCTGCTATTCTCTTCTTATCTAAACTATTTATCATCCATGTTTCACTTACATGCATGGCTACACTCCATACAAATACTTTCAGAAACGACTTGCTGACACTTCAATCTATACTCGATGTTAACAAATGTTTCTTCTTCAGAAAGGCTTTCCTTGCCATTGCCAGTCTACATTTTATATCCTCTCTACTTCGACCATCATCAGTTATTTTGCTCCCCAAATAGCAAAACTCCTTTACTACTTTAAGTGTCTCATCTCCTAATGTAATTCCCTGAGCATCACACGACTTAATTCGACTACATCCATTATCCTCGTTTTGATTTGTTGATGTTCATCTTATATCCTCCTTTCAAGACACTGTCCATTCCGTTCAACTGCTCTTCCAAGTCCTTTGTTGTCTCTGACAGAATTACAATGTCATCGGCGAACCTTTAAGTTTTTATTTCTTCTCCATAGATTTTAATATCTATTCCGAATTTTTGTTTTGTTTTCTTTACTGCTTGTTCAATATACAGAATGAATAACATCGGGGAGAGGCTACACCCCTGTCTCACTCTCTTGCCAACCACTGCCTTCCTTTCATGTCCCTCGACTCTTATAACTGCCATCTGGTTTCTGTACAAATTATAAATAGCCTTTCGCTCCCTGTATTTTACCCCTGCCACCTTCAGAATTTGAATTTCTCATAATCTTCGTAAAATCTCACAGGTTTGCCTTTCCCCACTTGAGTAGTTTTAGTTGATTTTCTATTACGCGATCGATTATCTCAGTGTCATTTCAGCATTTTCGTAAGATGAGAGAAAGGAGGAAATGTATTACGATTTTCGTAGGTGAAACAATTTCGGAAGGCTGATTCCAGTATTTCGGCTTTCTCTCTGTCATCTTCTGTTTTGGTCCCTGTCTCTGAGTGATTGAATAGATAATTTCGATCCTCGTAATGCCTTTAAAGAAGACGAATACTTCTTAGGATTCTTAGGCCGTTTGGCAAAATTTTACTTCGTAATTCATTGAATGCTTCTCGCATCGCTCTCCTCACCCTCATTTTGACTTCATTTAGCTTCTGTTTGTCTACTATGCCCCGACTACACTTAAATAGTAGATGATTCATAAAGTTGGTTTGATGTAATTTTCCATTCCCGTCACTTGCCGCTTCTCTTCTTTTAGCCGCAATGAGTCGTGAGATAGAATCCCGGTCAGGCCAAGCAGTGTTTCAGTTCAGTCTGTCTTTAACCTATCCTTTTCCGCTCAGTGATCTGAAGGCTCGCCAGGAACGAAATGTATTCGGATTCCACGTTAAACATTAGGTCTCCTTTCCACGTAGGATTGCTGGGATACATTGTACATGAGCACGACATGCGGGCTGCATGCGGGTCTTGGCTTGGATTGTCACCGCTTTGCTCTGTCCTTCTCGGAAGAACGCGGTACAATGAGACATTTCATTTAGCACAGCGATGCCACAGTTTTTGGCCACTTTCTTCAATATGGTAGAATCGTGATGTCAGTGGTGTTTACCTTCCGCTATTTGTTGCGGTGTAAGCTTACAAATCTAGTTTCTGTTTGCACGAAAAGAGGCAGTCTAGTGACGTATCGTCACAAGCCTTTAAAAGTGAATGGGGGTGATAGTAGGATAAGAATTCGCAATATCTATTATGCGATAAACAGTCGCATAATCTACGGGTTTCGCGAATTTGCTCAGAAGAAGGCCAAACAGAAAGAATTTAAGGATTTAGTTGACGATGAAAGAGCACAAAATTAAGATCGACACACGGGATCCGTTGTTCTGTATATCAGGAAGCACTTCGTACTAATTTTGCAGGCATGGAGTACGTGATGAAATTGGAAGTACGAAAAGCAAATTTTCTGAAGCCGTCCAGCTTATTCCATTGTCAGTTGCAACAGTTTTTGATAGAACTGAATGAAGAGTATCAAAACTTTATGTATTACTGCAAAAAATGTTGGTTAAGTCAAGTTTCTGGCCTGGAACAATTTTTCAATTCAAAACCGACTGTTGATGAATTTATGAAGAAAGAAGGAATGTAGGAACAGAAATTTTTACAAACGGAATGGATTGCAGCAGACCTCGCATTTTAAATGGACTGCACAGTGCTCGCATTAAGACACTACAAGATGAGAATAAACTTACTTCTTTCTTTCTGATTTCGTGGGGAGACATTTAAAGAAACCGCCTTCTGGAAGGGACAAATTCTGATAAACAACACCGTTAATTACCCAAGCTCAGTATCCTTAAAGAAAACACAAGATTTGAAGAATTCATCGTGGCGTTGAGAGCATTACAAGGATAGTTTTCTAAACATTTTCACGTCATTGCCAATGTTATATCTGTTTTCTAGCTGTTTTCGAGACCGTTTACCGTTTCAGTTGAAAGCGCTCATGTGCGTGTGCAGATGGAACTGAATGGCCTGCAGTGTAATTACCATTTAAAAGACAAATTCTTTTACGATAAAACAGTCCAGGACGTCTATGTTGCTTTCCTCGGGAAGAGTTTCCATATCTCCATCATGGTGTTGCAACGTGATAAAATATTGTCAAGATATTTGTGTGAAAGGGTATTTTCGATCATGAAACTGGAGATGTCACGATTACGTGGCAACCTGAGTGCGAAATTGTGTGAAATTGTTTGGTCTGGCTGTATGCCGACAGTTTGTACTATATAAAAGTAGTCAAATAACTGAACATTTGTTTTGTTTGTTATCTATGTTGTAGGGAAATATGAAATCAATTAATATGCAAAGCGAATGCATTGGCATTTAATTGCAGAGTTTTCGTAGTTTCTCCCTCTTTCCCTTCTTCACGCTCAGACAGCGTTGCAGGACGACAGGGTCGTCAGCTTCAATATATTGGTTGACTCTTCAAGGAACTTACGCTCTTGGACTTTTAACGGTAAACTTCACTGTGATGTAGAACACTTCTCTTGCAGCAGCGCCACTGCATATGGCTGATCATTTCCATGATTTCTTAACACTTGCTAAATGAACATGTAAGGAACGTGTTGCTCTTCTTTGGATCGTCTCTTTTTAGTTTATTAACCCTATCTGGTACGGATCCCAGTTTTACCTGCGAACAAGGGTTTGTAAGCTTGGTTCAAAATGGCTCTGAGCGCTGTGGGACTTAACATCTGAGATCATCAGTCCCCTAGAACTTAGAACTACTTAATCCTAACTAACCTAAGGACATCAGACGCATCCATGTCCGAGGCAGGATTCAAACCTGCGACCGTAGCAATCACGCGGTTCCGGACTTCACGGCTTTCGCTTCAGAACTGCAACAAATTCGTCGGAAAATAGACCGCGCCGCTCGAACCGTCAACACAACTGCCACTGCTAAGAGTGTCCTCCGACTTCCACATCGCTGACAACGGGTTATACACAATACTGGTGACTACTTGAAGATCAGGAAAACTTTGAAACACGTATCTATTTTGTACGAGCTGTAAATAAATAGTTACCACTACTAAAGTTCCAACCCTCGTATAAAAGCGAAGTAAGACTCAAACATTTGCATAGAGAAACGTAATGCAACTCTCGTTAAAAAATCAGATTTCTTGGCAAAAAGCATCTTTCAAAGAAGGTATGATGCCGGTTAAAACGTACTAAAAGACAACGTATAAGAAAAAAAAATTTAAAATTAATAAATAATAGCACCGGGATCACGCAGCAATAGAGAACGAAGAAGAAAGCGAAAAATGGTTATTACCTCATGGAGGCGACGACAGCCATGGCAGAGTCGACAGGATTTCGAACGTCTAATCTCACCCCTCCTTCATAATTCCATCTATTGTCCACGTCAGTCTTTTATGAAGATTTGAGAGGGGCGATGATTACAATAAACTTTCTAGTTTACTTAGCTTGTCATGCAGAACTGGCTCCAGTTCTTTTTGTCTACGGATCCGATTCTTGAAGCTTAAAAGGTAACAATTATTGTCCTCACGATTGTATCGATCTAAATAAATTTGAAGAATGTTCTTGCAGAATTTTTGTTTTTACGTAATTACATTTTCACAGATTTCAGTATATCATACAGTCTTCTGATTTTTCCCATTAACAAAGTCGAAATTACATTTATCGCACAAAATACAAAAATACGTCCGATCACATCAGAGGTATGCTTACGACTCTCACATTCTGCTTAAATAACCATATTCCAAAGGGTTTTCAATTTTTCTTAACAAATGAATTTCTACTAGTTTCTGTTACATTATTGCTTTCGATTTTTGTTTCATAAATGAATCCAGAAATAAACATGGTAACCGGTACAGTATTGCGTAATTAATAATATAAATTTTAAGTGTGCCAATAGTTCGTAATTTCAAGTGTTTATAAAAAAGGAATTTTAACTGTACATTCAGAACTAGTACTTATCGATTGTAACACCGAGACTAAAAGATTTTATAAAGTAATTCATTTAAATAAATTTTAGCTTGAAATATAACATACTGTGTATAAAATCATATGAAAGTTTTCAGAAAAGCAACTCAGATAATATTCACCTGCCCAAAATTCGAAAAACAGTACTGATATCGACAACTACTGTTGAGGAAAAGTAATGCTAGAGGCTAATGTCCCGTTACAAGCGCAAACTCTAAACACTACCGTATGCTAGAAGGTGCCATGACGTCCGTTCGTATTCACATAGTGCATACATATGAACGATAGGAGCGCATGAAAAAATATTGAGCTAGTAGTTAAGACGCGCTGTACAATGCTGCCGCCGGGTGTATAGTGCGATGTTGTTGTTGTTGTTGTGGTCTTCAGTCCTGAGACTGGTTTGATGCAGCTCTCCATGCTACTCTATCCTGTGCAAGCTTCTTCATCTCCCAGTACCTACTGCGACCTACATCCTTCAGAATCTGCTTAGTGTATTCATCTCTTGGTCTCCCTCTACGATTTTTAGCCTCCACGCTGCCCTCAGAACATATACTACAATCCGATCCCTTCTTCTAGTCAAGTTGTGCCACAAACTTCTCTTCTCCCAAATCCTATTCAGTATCTCCTCGTCAGTTATGTGATATACCCATCTAATCTTCAGCATTCTTCTGTAGCACCACATTTCGAAAGCTTCTATTCTCTTCTTGTCCAAACTATTTATCGTCCATGTTCCACTTCCGTACATGGCTACACTCCATACAAATACTTTCAGAAACGACTTCCTGACACTTAAATATATACTCGATTTTAACAAATTTCTCTTCTTCAGAAACGCTTTCCTTGCCATTGCCAGTCTACATTTTATATCCTGTCTACTTCGACCATCATCAGTTATTTTGCTCCCCAAATAGCAAAACTCCTTTACTACTTTAAGTGTCTCATTTCCGTTAGCATCACCCGACTTAATTCGACTACATTCCGTTACCCTCGTTTTGCTTTTGTTGATGTTCATCTTATATCCTCCTTTCAAGACACTGTCCATTCCGTTCAACTGCTCTTCCAAGTCCTTTGCTGTCTCTAACAGAATTACAATGTCACCGCCGAACCTCAAAGTTTTTATTTCTTCTCCGTGGATTTTAATACCTACTCCGAATTTTTCTTTCGTTTCCTTCACTGCTTGCTCAATATACAAATTGAATAATGTCGGGAAAGGCTACAACCCTGTCTCACTCCCTTCCCAACCACTGCTTCTTTTTCATGTCCCTCGACTCTTATAACTGCCATCTGGTTTCTGTAAAAATTGCAAATAGCCTTTCGCTCCCTGTATTTTACCCCTGCCACCTTTACCATTTGAAAGAGAGTATTCCAGTCAACATTGTCAAAAGCTTTCTCTAAGTCTACAAATGCTATAAACATAGGTTTGCCTTTCCTTAGTCTATTTTCTAAGATAATTCGTAGGGTCAGTATTGCCTCACGTGTTCCAGTATTTCTACGGAAGCCAAACTGATCTTCCCCGAGGTCGGCTTCTACTAGTTTTTCCATTCGTATGTAAAGAATTCGTGTTATTAATTTGCAGCCGTGGCTTATTAAACTGATAGTTCGGTAATTTTCTCATCTGACAACACCTGCTTTCTTTGGGATTGGAAAGTGTGATAACGGAGTAAAATTCAAACAGTAAAGGACAAATTGAGAAGTGGATAAAACCATGCCCTATCTGGGTGAAACGCGTCGCTCTTAAGTTAACAAAGAACAGTGTGCAAGCTTTGACGATTTCTTAAATAATAGAATCCACAAAGTTGAGGCATTGTAAATTACTCTTGACGATGTATGTTGCAACTGATGATGCAGCTTTACGCCGCGAAACCGACTGTGTGTCAATAAAACAACGGTTTTACCAACTGTCAGCGGAATTCTTCTAAACATCATGCCCTCCAACAGCTGCGGATGGTCAGAATATAAAACATTTTATGATTAAAGCAGAGAAATGCATTTCTACATCTACGTCTACATCTACATTTATACTCCGCAAGCCACCCAACGGTGTGTGGCGGAGGGCATATTACGTGCCACTGTCATTACCTCCCTTTCCTGTTCCAGTCGCGTATGGTTCGCGGGAAGAACGACTGCCGGAAAGCCTCCGTGCGCGCTCTAATCTCTCTAATTTTACATTCGTGATCTCCTCGGGTGGTATAAGTAGGGGGAAGCAATATATTCGATAACTCATCCAGAAACGCACCCTCTCGAAACTTGGACAGCAAGCTACACCGCGATGCAGAGCGCCTCTCTTACAGAGTCTGCCACTTGAGTTTGCTAAACATCTCCGTAACGCTATCACGCTTACCAAATAAACGTGTGACGAAACGCGCCGCTTTTCTTTGGATCTTCTCTATCTTCTATGTCAACCCGGACTGGTACGGATCCCACACTGATGAGCAATACTCAAGTATAGGTCGAACGAATGTTTTGTACGCCACCTCCTTTGTTGATGGACTACATTTTCTAAGGACTCTCCCAATGGATCTCAACCTGGCACCCGCCTTACCAACAATTAATTTTATATGATCATTCCACTTCAAATCGTTCCGTGCGCATACTCCCAGATATTTTACAGAAGTAATTGCTACCAGTGTTTGTTCTGCTATCATTTAATCATACAATAAAGGATCCTTCTTTCTATGTGTTCACAATACATTACATTAGTCTATGTTAAGGGTCAGTTGCCACTCCCTGCACCAAGTGCCTATACGCTGCAGATATTCCTGCATTTCACTGCAATGTTCTAATGCTGCAACTTGTCTGTATACTACAGCGTCATCCGCGAAAAGCAGCATGGAACTTCCGACACTATCTACTAGGTCATTTATATATATTGTGGAAAGCAATGGTCCCATAACACTCCCCTGTGGCACGCCAGAGGTTACTTTAACGTCTGTAGACGTCTCTCCATTGAGAACAACATGCTGCGATCTGTTAGCTAAAAACTCTTCAATCTAGCCACACAGCTGGTCTGATATTCCGTAGGCTCTCACTTCGTTTATCAGGGGACAGTGCGGCACTGTATCGAACGCCTTCCGGAAGTCAAGGAAAATAGCATCTACCTGGGAGCCTGTATATAATATTTTCTGGATCTCATGAATGGCCGAGCGGTTCTAGGCGCTTCAATCGGGAACCGCGCGACCGCTACGGTCGCAGGTTCGAATCCTGCCTCGGGCATGGATGTGTGTGATGTCCTTAGGTTAGTTAGGTTTAAGTAGTAGGGGGCTGATGACTTCAGATGTTAAGTCCCATAGTGCTCAGAGACATTTGAACAATTTTTTTGTTCTCATGAACAAATAAAGCGAGTTGGGTCTCAGACGATCGCTGTTTCCGGAATCGGTGTTGATTCCTACAGAGTAGATTCTGGGTTTCCAGAAATTACATGATACGCGAGCAAAAAACATGTTCTAAAGTTCTACAACAGATCCATGTCAAAGATATAGGTCTATAGTTTTGCGCATCTCCTCGACGGCCTTTCTTTGAAGACTGGGACTACCTGTGCTCTTTTCCAATCATTTTGAACCTTCCGTTCCTCTAGAGACTTGGGGTACACGGCTGTTAGAAGGGGGGGCAAGTTCTATCGCGTATTCTGTGTGGAATCGAAAGGTCCAGTGGACTTTCCTCTGTTGAGTGATTTCAGTTGCTTTTCTATTCCTTGGACACTTATTTAGATGTCAACATGTTCTAAAATTCTACAACAAATCGATGTCAGAGATATAGGCCTATAGTTTTGCGCATCTGCTCGACGACCCTTATTGTAAACTGGAACTACCAGTGCTCTGTTCCAATCATTTGGAACTTTCCGTTCCTCTAGAGACTTGGGGTACACGGCTGTTAGAAGGGGAGCAAGTTCTATCGCGTACTCTGTGTAGAATCGAAAGGTCCAGTGGACTTTCCTCTGTTGAGTGATTTTAGTTGCTTTTCTATTCCTTGGACACTTATTTCGATGTCAGCCTTGTTTTCGTTCGTGCGAGGATTTAGAGAAGGAACTGACCACTATGAGTTAATGTTGCTAAGCCTTTTTTATCGGTTACCTCGCCCTGTCTTTGACAGTCGGAGCTGTGGCAGTGTGAGGTGACTTTGGCGACAGAGCGCGGGGCCTGGTGAGGCGCGGCATCCGGCCGCGGTGGTTGCCCGCCCAGGCGGCAGGTGACAGCTTCCAGAGGAGCTGCTGCTGCAGCAGCGGATGTGACGGCCGCGTGCGCGCCGCGCGGACAAAGCGCATTCCAGCGGCCGCACCTGCCTGCGGACGCCGGCTGGGCACGCTCGCGTCCGCCCAAAGTGGAGCCCGGGGCCGCCGCCGCCGCCGCCTCTGCCACTGACCACCGACCGGGGCGCCTCGCCACCTGCGGCCCAGCCTTTGTTCCCGGCTCCCAGCTGCCCGGCCGCCCACACAACTGCCTCCTGGCCGCCGTAGGCCAACGTCTTCTGTTACACCAACACCGACTCAAAGGAAGGCCTCGGCGCTTGTTGGTGACGTCACGTCAGCTAGGCACGACGAACGCCAGGTCGGTTGCAGGGAGAAACACCTGAGCGTGCTTATCACTATAAATCTCTTATTTTTGGACAAAATTTTTGGTATTGTTTTGGATTCTGCAGTTTTATTTAGATGAAAGATTTTCTTACTATCGTAAAGCTACAAATGAAGATCATAGTTCGGTATTACTGAATCCTGTCGAAACAAATGTAGATCATTATGAGAAGATGCTTTGCCCCATTGCAAGCTTCGGAAATTTTACATTCAAATAACTATATTTACTTGATCCATTTTGTTATCGAAACTTACCCCAACCCCCTTACAATGAACTCGTTTCTTTTATTTATTTATTTATTTTCGTTTGACATCGTCACTGGAAATGTGAACTAATTTACATGTGTAAATGTCCAACTGTTGCCAGTCATTAGATTACAGTTCTTTTCAACGAAAGGAATTCTAAACAGGAAACAAAATAGCTTCATATGTCTAAAATACTGCCGAGCTTAAACTTTTTTAAACATGCACATTAGAAAAGATAAATAGTCCCCTTTTGCAACTAAAAGGAGAAACTTTATAAGATAAAAAAATTTATTTGCTAAAACAAGTAACTCTCTTTTGCCTCTTCTTCTGTCCCCCATCCCCTCCCCCAACGTGTACAAGCGCAAGAAATTCCATTAACATTCAGTGCTCCTCACCGCATAGTCAACCAAGATACCCAAAGAAGAGCACCAATACGTTCACAGTTTCTTGTAAAAGCAACCCAGTACAAACGTAACTTCCTCAGATTTACAAATAAGGTAAAGAAGCACGAATTCTGTTGCTGCTGGACCATGAAGTTGTTTTTGTGTGTCAATCCTTAAAACAGGTGGAAATATAAGTTCAGGAGTACACTATTTGTTAAGAAGTGTAATGAACTGCACAATTAGTTGATGGCAGAAATCTCTGAGAACAATGTGTGTGTTGGTCATCTACCGCCAATAGTTTAACAGAGAAGGAGACACCACCATTATGAGTATGCCTGCAACAGACCTGGCGTTGGCCGTGCCTAGCTGACGTGACGTCACCAACAAGCGCCGAGGCCTTCCTTTGAGTCGGTGTTGGTTACACACACCCTGAGCACTCGGACGTGACACCTACGGGTCTCTACGAAGTAATCAGCACACGCACCTTATATGATGGAGCAACGCCAGGGTGTGCAAAGCAATCTGAGTCAGTTTTGGGCAAATCTGTCATCAGCCGGCCGGCCAGGGTGGCCGAGCGGTTATAGGCGCTACAGTCTGGAACTGCGCGATCGCTGCGGTCGCACGTTCGAATCCTGCCTCGGACATCGATGCAGTTAATTCCATAAAGTATCTGGGAGTACGCATTAGGAGTGATTTAAAATGGAATGATCATATAAAGTTGATCGGTGGTAAAGCAGGTGCCAGACTGAGGTTAATTGGAAGAATCATAAGGAAATGTAATCCGAAAACAAAGGAAGTAGGTTACAGTACGCTTGTTCGCCCGTTGCTTGCATACTGCTCAGCAGTGTGGGATCCGTACCAGATAGGGCTGATAGAAGAGACAGAGAAGATCCAACGGAGAGCAGCGCGCTTCGTTACAGGATCATTTAGTAATCGCGAGAGCGTTGCGGAGATGATAGATAAACTCCAGTGGAAGACTCTGCAGGAGAGACGCTCAGTAGCTCGGTACGGGCTTTTGTTGAAGTTTCGAGAACATACCTTCACCGAAGAGTCAAGCAGTATATTGCTCCCTCCTACGTATATCTCGCGAAGAGACCATGAGGATAACATCAGAGGGATTAGAGCCCACACAGAGGCATACCGACAATCCTTCTTTACACGAACAATACGAGACTGGAATAGAAGGGAGAACCGATAGAGGTACTCAAGGTACCCTCCGCCACACACCGTCAGGTGGCTTGCAGAGTATGGATGTAGATGCAGATGTAGATGTGTGTGATGTCTTTAGGTTAGTTCTAGGGGACTGATGACCTCAGAAGTTAAGTCCCATAGTGCTCAAAACGATTTGAACCATTTGTCCTCAGCCCGAAGGCAACTTTGAAAATCACAGTGCTCCATTGGGAATGGTACTGTTGGAGATGCTATTCTCCACAGAATTACTAAAAGTAAAGTAGACCGCTCACTGGCGATACTATAGCACTCCCATACACACTGAGTCGACAAAAGTCATGGGACAACGACATGGACGTATACAGGGTGGTCCATTGATCGTCACCGGGCCAACTATCTCACGAAATAAGCATCAAACGAAAAAACTACATAGAATGAAACTCGTCTAGCTTGAAGGGGGAAAGCAGATGCTATGGTTAGCCCGCTAGATGCCGGTGCCATAGGTCAAACGGATAGCAACTGCGTTTTTTTTAAATAGGAACCCCATTTTTTATTACATATTCATATAGTACGCAAAGAAATATGAATGTTTTAGTTGGACCACTTTTTTCGCTTTGTGATAGATGGCGCTGTAATAGTCACGAACGTATAAGTATGTGGTATCACGTAACATTCCGCCAGTGCGGACGGTATTTGCTTCGTGATACATTACCCATGTTAAAATGGACCGTTTACCAATTGCGGAAAAGGTCGATATCGTGTTGATGTACGGCTATTGTTATCAAAATGCCCAACGGGCGTGTGCTATGTAAGCTGCTCGGTATCCTGGACGACATCATCCAAGTGTCCGACCGTTCGCTGCATAGTTAAGTTATTTAAGGAAACAGGAAGTGTTCGGCCACATGTGAAACGTCAACCACGATCTGCAAGAAATGATGATGCCCACGTAGGTGTTTTAGTTGCTGTCGCGGCTAATCCGCAGATCAGTAGCAGACAAATTGCGCGAGAATCGGGAATACAGCTCGTGGTCGTGCGGTAGCGTTTTCGCTTCCCGCGCCCGGGTTCCCGGGTTCGATTCCCGGCGGGGTGAGGGATTTTCTCTGCCTAGTGATGACTGGGTGTTGCGTGATGTCCTTAGGTTAGTTGGGTTTAAGTAGTTCTAAGTTCTAGGGGACTGATGACCATAGATGTTAAGTCCCATAGTGCTCAGAGCCATTTTTTTGATTCGGGAATATCAAAAACGTCGGTGTTGAGAATGCTACATCAACATCAATTGCACCCGTACCACATTTCTATGCACCAGAAATTGCATAGCGACGACTTTGAAAGTCGTGTATAGTTCTGCCACTGCGCACAAGAGAAATTACCGGACGATGACAGATTTTTTGCACGCGTTCTATTTATCGACGAAGCGTCATTCACCAACAGCGGTGACGTAAACCAACATAATAGCATTATTAGGCAACGGAAAATCCACGATGGCTGCGACAAGTGGAACATCAGCGACCTTGGCGGGTTAATGTATGGTGCGCCATTATGGGAGAAACGATAATTGGCCCCTATTTTATCGAGGGCAATTTAAATGGTGCAACGTATGCCGATTTCCTACGTAATGTTCTACCGATGTTACTACAAGATGTTTCACTGCATGACGGAATGGCGATGTACTTCCAACATGATGGATGTCCGGCACATAGCTCGCGTGCGGTTGAAGGCGTATTTAATAGCATATCTCATGACAGGTGGATTGGTCGTCGAAGCACCATACCATGGCCCGCACGTTCACCGCGTCTGACGTCCCCGGATTTCCTTCTGTGGGGAAAGTTGAAGGATATTTGCTATCCTGATCCGCCGACAACGCCTAACAACATGCGTCAGCGCATTGTCAATGCATGTGCGAACATTACGGAAGGCGAACAACTCACTGTTGAGAGGAATGTCGTTACACGTATTACCAAATGAACTGAGGTCGACGAACATAATTTTGAGCATTTATTGCATTAATGTGGTATTTACAGGTAATCACGCTGTAACAGCATGCGTTCTCAGAAGTGATAAGTTCACAAAGGTACGTGTATCATATTGGAACAACCGAAATAAAATGTTCAAACGTACCTGCGTTCTGTATTTTAATTTTAAAAATCCTAACTGTTAACCACTGTTCGTCTAAAATTGTGAGCCATATGTTTGTGACTATTACAGCGCCATCTATCACAAAGCGAAAAACCTGGTCCAACTATAACATTCATATTTCTTTACGTACTACACGAATGTGTAATAAAAATGGGGTTCCTACTTAAAAAAACGCAGTTGATATCCGTTTGACCTATGGCAGCGCCATCTAGCGCTCCAACCATAGCGCCATCTGGTTTCCCCCTCCAAGCTAGACGAGTTTCGTTCTTTGTAGCTTTTTCGTTTGACGCTTATTTCGTGAGATATTTGGCCCGGTCACTATCAGTGGACCACCATGTATAGATGGCGCTAGTATGTGAAGAGTTGTCCGACGTGATTACGGCCGCACGACGGGAATTAACAGAAAGACAAGAGGTTATACTGGTTGGGGAGAGAGACATATGCATCAATTATCGGGAAGCCGCATCAAAAATTGTCTTCCCAGAAACGCACGCAAGTATAGATGTGTGCGTGTTAAGAACGTTGTGGCAATTCTGAAACATTACTTGAATCTCAGTTCCTATAGTTTTTGGTGTCCGGCTTGGTATTTTACCTTTTCCCCCCAACGATGTACAACAATGCTGCGGTGGCTATTCTTTCTCCGATTTGACTTGGATTTTAAAATGCAAATCCTCGTCTCATCGGGAAAAGGAAATTAGGACGTAGCTGGGTAGTAGAATGACAAACTTGTGACTCCCACATATTACTACTTTTAATTAACACAATACTGAGACTACTGGATTACACACGTCTTTCTCGCGCCAGCTCAGAGGACTGACAGACACCGAGATCGGTGAAAAAGTAAAGATGAGTTGCATAAAGCAATTGCTGTTTCTGTTCCTCGATTATCTGTCATACTTTCTTATGATATCTTTGCCGTTTATTTATTTATTTTATTTAGCGTATGGCATCTACAGAGTAAAATTGCACACATACTATTAATTAATATGATAACAATATAATTTCTGCACACATACTATTAATTAATATAATAACAATATAACAATATAATTACAAATATATTATTAAATGATTGATTGCAAACAACAATATGCGAAAGATTAGGGAGACAGCCACTGCAGCTATTACAAGTCCATATCTAAGCAGGTCACCCACTGAACAGCACGTGGAGTAGCATTCATGATATCCCTCCATTCTCCTTCAAACCGCCGCGCAGGACATTCGAAGATCATGTGAGGGATTGTTTGTTCTCCTGCACCACAGTCGCATCGTGGGCCATCAGTGAGTTTCCATTTGTGGAAAATGGCCTTACACCTGCCGTGGTTAATCCTCACACGATTAAGTCTGCACCAAGTTCTTCTGGGAATCTGCATTCCTTCCATCGGTATCGAAGGATCAAAATCAGTGTCGAGAGGATGGTGATTATTCAGCGACCAGTATTTTCTCCATTCCCTTGCTATGTCGTACCTTTCTGGGAATTTGAGGACTTCGTCATCCCTTATAGGTTTCCTGGATTTTAGGCGGGTAGTTGGTAGATGTTACAATATTTTTCGGATAGGTATATCTTCAGAGACAGAGGGGTCATTAATTTTCTTCCATTCTCGGATAGCTGCTTGTTGCCTTCTGAGGGAGGGAGGAGCTATATTGCAAAAAGCCAGGGACGTGGAGTTGATTGCTGAGTTCCTGAAACAATCCTCATCGTGGTATTAAGCTGGACATCAAGTTTCTCCTCAGACAGCACGAATATTTACTTATATTTGTAGGCCATTTAAAGAGCCTACACAAGCTGCAGATCCAAAATCGGAATTAAGAGACTTTGGATGCGGAGTGGTAGTTGGACATTCCATTTCGAGAGTCGTAAGGGAATTCAGTATTCCGCGATCCACAGTGTCAGGAATGTGCCCATACTAGTACGCTTCAGGCGTTACCTCTCACTGCGGACAAAGCGCTGGCCGATGGCCTTCACTTAGCCACCGAGGACGTCGGCGTTTGTGTAGTCACTGCTAACGGATAAGCGATACTGCGTCAAATAACCACAAAAATCGATGTGGGATGTTCAACGAACATAACCGTTTGGACAGTGCGCGAAATTTGGCGTTGACGGGCTGTGGCAGCAGACGAACGATGCATTTTCTAACAGCACAACACGGCCTGCAGCTTCTCTTCTGGGCTGGTTACGATATCGGTTGGACCCTAGACGACTGGAAAACCGTGGCCTGGTCAGACGAGTCCCGATTTCAGTTGGTAAGAGCTGATGGTAGGGTTCGAGTGTGGCGCAGACCCAACGAAGTAATGCACCCAAGTTGTACTGACTCCATAATGGTGTGGTCTGTGTTTACTTGGAATGGGTCCTAGTTATGTTGGCCTACTTGGAGACCATTTCCAGCCACTCATGGACTTCATGTTCTAAGGCAACGATGGAATTTTTATGGAGGGAATGTGCTATGTCACCAGTCCAAAACTGTTCGCGATTTGTTTGATGAACATTCTGGACAATTCGAGTGAATAACGTGCCATCCATATAGCCCGACATTAGTCCCATCCAGCATTTATGCGACATAATCGAAAGGTTGGGAAGGGAGTGAGGCAGGGTTGTAGCCTCTCCCCGATGTTATTCAATTTGTATATTGAGCAAGCAGTGAAGGGAACAAAAGAAAAATTCGGTGTAGGTATTAAAATCCACGGAGAAGAAATAAAAACTTTGAGGTTCGCCGATGACATTGTAATTCTGTCAGAGACAGCAAAGGACTTGGAAGAGCAGTTGAACGGAATGGATGGTGTCTTGAAGGGAGGATATAAGATGAACATCAACAAAAGCAAAACGAGGATCATGGGATGTAGTCGAATTAAGTCGGGTGATGTTGAGGGTATTAGATTAGGAAATGAGACACTTAAAGTAGTAAAGGAGTTTTGCTATTTGGGGAGCAAAATAACTGATGATGGTCGAAGTAGAGAGGATATAAAATGTAGGCTGGCAATGGCAAGGAAAACGTTTCTGAAGAAGAGAAATTTGTTAACATCGAGTATATATTTAAGTGTCAGGAAGTCGTTTCTGAAAGTATTTGTGTGGAGTGTAGCCATGTATGGAAGTGAAACATGGACGATAAATAGTTTAGACAAGAAGAGAATAGAAGCTTTCGAAATGTGGTGCTACAGAAGAATGCTGAAGATTAGATGGGTAGATCACATAACTAATGAGGAGGTGTTGAATAGGATTGGGGAGAAGAGAAGTTTGTGGCACAACTTGACTAGAAGAAGGGATCGGTTGGTAGAGCATGTTCTGAGGCATCAAGGGATCACCAATTTAGTATTGGAGGGCAGCGTGGAGGGTAAAAATCGTAGAGGGAGACCAAGAGATGAATACACCAAGCAGATTCAGAAGGATGTAGGTTGCAGTAGGTACTGGGAGATGAAGAAACTTGCACAGGATAGAGTAGCATGGAGAGCTGCATCAAACCAGTCTCAGGACTGAAGACCACAACAGCAACAACAACAACAACAATCGAAAGGCCAATTCGTGCACACTCGTGCAGCAGCAACACCTTCGCAGTTATGGACGGCTATAGAGGCAGCATGGTTCAGTATTTCTACAGGAGTCTACCAGTGACTTGTTGAGTCCATGCCATGTGGAGCTACTGCACTACGCCGGACAAAAGGATGTTTGACATGATATTAGGAGGCAAGCCATGACTTTTTACATATGCAGGATGTCCATAAAGTCTCCGTACATAGGGAATTTTAATAAAAAATATTAAAGTACATTTTAGTCAGCACAATCTTAATAAGTTGTCAACATGATCTCCATGCTTTTCAACACATAATTCGATGCGCTTTGCAAAATTAAGGTGAATTCGATGGAACAGGTCTTAATTGGCGTCGATCTTATCACATTGACTGGTAATGCGTTCTGGCAGGTGCTTTACATACCCCAGAAAAGCCCGCCCGGCTAACCACGCGGTCTAACGCGCTGCTTCCCGAGCGGGAAGGCGTGGCGGTCCCCGACACGAATCCACCCGGCGGATTCGTGTCGAGGTCCGGTGTGCCGGCCAGCCTGGGGATGGTTTTTAAGCCTGTTTTCCATCTGCACTGGCGAATGCAGACTGGTTCGCCTTATTCCACCTCCGTTACACTATGTCGACGATTGCTGCGCAAACACTGTCTCCACATATGCGTACACCATAATTACTCTACCACATCTGAGGCTACATTCGTCTAGTATGAGACGTTCTCGGGGGGGAGGGGGGGGGGGGGGGTTATTCACAAATAGTCAGCAAGGATTCAGAAAATACCGTTCTTGTGAAAAAAACTAGCTCTTAATTCTCAGCAAGTAATGATTTTTATCGATACGGGATGTCATATTGATTCCATAACTTTAGATTTCCAGAAGCTCTCGACACCGTTCATCACAAGCGACTTCTGATCAAACTGCTTGTCTATGGAGTGTCGCCTCAGTTGTGCGACTGGATTCGTGAGTTCTGTCAGAAAGGTCACAGATCGCAATAACCGCCAGAAAGTCATCTAGTAAAACGGAAGTTGTATAGACCCTCTGCTGTTTCTGGTCTACATAAACGACATAGGAGACACTCTGAGCAGCCATCTTAGATTCTTTGTAGATAATGCTGTCATTTACAGTCTTCTAAAGTCATCAGATGATCGAAACCAATTGCAAAACGATTTAGGCAAGATATCTGTATGGTGCGAAAAGTGACAGTTGACTCTAAATAATGAAAAGTGTGGTATCCACTTGAGTACTGCAACAAATCCGCTAGATAAATCACACGAATGCAAAATCTGTAAATTGAACTAAATTCTTAGGTTCAAAAATGTCTCTGAGCACTATGCGACTTAACTTCTGAGGTCATCAGTCGCTTAGAACTTAGAACTAATTAAACCTAACCTAAGGACATCACAGACATCCATGCCCGAGACAGGATTCGAACCTGCTACCGTAGCGGTCGCTCGGCTCCAGACTGTAGCGCCTAGAACCCCACGACCACTCTGGCCGGCAAATGCTTAGGGATTACAACAACAATAACTTAAATTGGATCGATCCCTCATATAATGTTGAGGGGATAGGAAACCGAAGGCGGCGATTTGTTGGCAGAACACTTACAAAATACATCAGGTCTATTAAAGAACTGCTTACACCGCGCTCGTCCGCCCTCGCTGTGCAGTGAGGGACTCGCATCAGATGGGATTGATGGAGGACATCGAATAAGTACAAAGAAAAGCCGCTCTCCTTGTATTATCCCGAAATAGGAGAGGGAACGTCAAGAATATGATAAGGGAGTTGTGGTAGGAATCATTAAAATAAGGCGTTTTTCATTGTGGCAACATGTTTTCGCGAAATTTCAATCACCAACTTTCTCCTCCGATTATGAAAGTATTCTGTTGGCACCCACCTAGTTGGGGATGTATGATCATTATGCTAAAATAAGAGATATCAGAGCTCGCACATACAAACTTAAGTGTTCATTTTTCCCGCGCGCCGTTCGAGAGCGAAACGGTAGAGAAATAGCTTGAAGGGCCCTCTGCCAGGCCTTTCGTGAATTTCAGAGGAATCATGTAGATTAAGTAGTTTACTATTATGTTGTTATTATTAAAATATTAGGCTTCTGTAAGATGATGAGTTATATTAGGGGTAGGGTAGACAGTAATAATTGTGCCCCCTACCCACACCCCCAGTTCCGAAAAGCTATCGTAGATACTCAGCTGTTGTTGTGCTTCGTGCATCGATCGTAAATAAAATAATGAATTGCAGTATGGCGATTGCTTTGCAGTGAGCTACAGACACCGAAATCTACTGTCGTTCCTTCTGAAATAGTGTGATGTATACACTGCTGGCCATCCAAAATGCAACACCAGGAAGGACAGGGGATGTTACAGTCGAAATGATTTAGTAGATAACACGTTGTGCAAAGATTACAAGACTGAAAACACAGCGCCATGTGATGTGAGGAAGATGACGAAATTTGTATTGAGTGTTACTGCCATTGCTGGCTACACGCCGCGGCACTTATTCAGTGAGGCTCTGGTTGTGTTGTTGCGGTGTAGCCTGCCATGCTTCTTCCACATGTTACCAAAGTTAATTTGGTGTAGCAGCGCATGATGTATCCCCGAACAGTCGTTCCGCTGCCATCGACCAAATGTTTTCCGCAGACAAGAGATGGGGAGAACTGGGAGGCCAAGCCTGCAGTGCAACCCGATGGACGCCGAAGAAGTCTTGAACACTGCGTGCCATATGTGGTCGTGAATAATCCCGTTGGAATGTGGCAGTTGGCAGACTCCGAAGCTATGTAAGGACAAGCTCCAGCACTTCAGAGATTTAACGCTGGCAGGCTAGAGTACCGATAATGCACACTACGGGCGCGCAACCATCCGAAACCATAACACAGGGTGCCGGGCCAGTATAGCAATGCATAAGGCAACAGTTCAACAATCTCTCACCACGGTGTCTCCAGACTCTAAACCGACCAGCGTGATGGCGCAGGCGGAATCAGAATTCGTCAACAAAAGCAACGTCCTTCCATTCGGTTGTCCACGTCCGTCGTTAATCACATCATTGCCGGCAAAACACCTGTGGCGTTGACTTGGTGGTAAGCGCAGCAATGGACGCTTTTGTGGACAGTCCGCTTTTCTGAAAACAACGTCGAATAGGCCCGGACATTGCTTGTTATGCAACCGTATTTGTTGTTACACGGTTAGTGATACAGCAGAGCGATCCGTCACTGCCACGAGCACTATATATGTCCGCCATCACGTGTAGTGACGCAACGAGGTGGGCGCAATCGGTTCCGTCGCTCCGTCGTTCCCTCCTGCGTCAAGCGATTACAGATCAGCATCACAGTTTCTCGGTTCCACCACACACGCTCACCGATGTTTCTGAAGGATAATCCGCAATTCACACACTACTGGCCATGAAAATTGGTACACCACGAAGATGACGTGCTACAGACGCGAAATTTAACCGACAGGAAGAGGTGGTGGTGGTGGTTAGTGTTTAACGTCCCGTCGGCAACGAGGTCATTAGGGACGGAGCGCAAGCTCGGGTTAGGGAAGGATTGAGAAGGAAATCGGCCGTGCCCTTTCAAAGGAACCATCTCGGCATTTGCCTGAAACGATTTAGGGAAATCACGGAAAACCTAAATCAGGATGGCCGGAGACGGGATTGAACCGTCGTCCTCCCGAATGCGAGTCCAGTGCGCTAACCACTGCGCCACCTCGCTCGGTGACAGGAAGAAGATGCTGTGATATGCAAATGATTAGCTTTTCAGAACATTCACACAAGGTTGGCGCCAGTGGCGACACCTACAACGTGCTGACATGAGGAAAGTTTCCAAACGATTTCTCATACACAAACAGCAGTTGACCGGCGTTGCCTGGTGAAACGTTGTTGTGATGCCTCGTGTAAGGAGGAGCAATGCGTACCATCACGCTTCCGACTTTGATAAAGGTCGGATTGTAGCCTATCGCGATTGAGGTTTACCGCATCGCGACATTGCTGCTCGCGTTGGTCGAGATCCAATGACTGTTAGCAGAATATGGAATCGGTGGGTTCAGGAGGGTAATACGGAACGCCGTGCTGGATCCCTACGGACTCGTATCACTAGCAGTCGAGATGACAGCCATCTTATCCGCGTCGCTCTAACGGATCGTGCAGTCACGTCTCGATTCCTGAGTCAACAGATGGGGACGTTTGCAAGACAACAACCATCTGCACGAACAGTTCGACGACGTTTGCAGCAGCATGGACTATCAGCTCGGAGACCATGGCTGCGGTTACCCTTGACGCTGCATCACAGACATCAGCGCCTGCGCAGGTGTACTCAACGACGAACCTGGGTGCACGAATGGCAAAGCGTCATTTTTTCGGATGAATCCAGGTTCTGTTTACAGCATCATGATGGTCGCATCCGTGTCTGGCGACATCGCTGTGAACGCACATTGGAAGCGTGTATTCGTCATCGCCATATTGGCATATCCCCCGGCGTGATGGTATGGGGTGCCATTGGTTACACGTTTCGGTCACCTCTAGTTCGCATTGACGGCACTTCGAACAGTGGACGTTACATTCCAGATGTGTTACGACACGTGGCTCCAACCTTCATTCGATCCATGCGAAACCCTACATTTCAGCAGGATAATGCACGGCCGCATGTTGCAGGTCCTGTACGGGCCTTTCTGGATACAGAAAATGTTTGACTGCTGCCCTGGCCAGCACATTCTCCAGATCTCTCACCAATTGAAAAGGTCTGGTGAATGGTGGCCGAGCAACTGGCTCGTCACAATACGCCAGTCACCACTCTTGATGAACTGTGGTATCGTGTTGAAGCCGCATGGGCAGCTGTACCTGTACACGCCATCCAAGCTCTGCTTGGCTCAATGCCCAGGCGTATCAAAGCCGTTATTACGGCCAGAGGTGGTTGTCCTGGGTACTGATTTCTCAGGATCTATGCACCCAAATTGCGTGAAAATGTAATCACATGTCAGTTGTAGTATAATATATTTGTCCAATGAATACCCGTTTATCATGTGCATTTCTTCTTGGTGTAGCAATGTTAATGGTCAGTAGTGTATATGCATCTATTCTTCTTCGGTCGGACCCCGAAACGTGCTCGAAGGAAGCTCGCTGTCTTCTACGAGGCATACTGAAGCTGCTTCTGCAAAACAACCGCACGAAAGCACAATTCCAGTACGCCCACATGGCCGTCTGTTCCCCTTTTATACAGCGCTACTGGTGCCGTTATTGTGCGTCTGCACTGAAATGCTAATCACGTGCATCTCTCGTCGCTGCAAACCCATGCTGCAAAGTTCATCTGATTTGTATGTTTCCTTCACGGTGTTGCCTTTTTGTTGGCCAGCAGTGTAATTCGCTCTCGCCATCACTTTCACGTCCATAGACGGCGGTCTTTCACAGACGCATTGCCGCGTGCGGCGGCCACACGCGGTAAACACAGTACGTCTCAGGCGGGCGAGCCCGAAATACCTCGGCCCACGTGGGCGGCGTTGACTGCGGAAGTGAGGCACCGGGGCGACAGCCGTCTAGGGCTTACAGAAATAGGGACGCTCGACTACCGAGCAATCCGAGAGATGTCTCTACAGTCAAGCTACCTAGATCCTTTGCGAGCCCAGGGCGTCCATTACGCTATTTAGCTGGGGAAGTTGCGAAAGCCAATTCAAAACAACTGGGCGTTGGAGATTCGCCACAAACATATCACACTTTTTTACGGGATCTTTGACAAAGATTTTGACAAACTTCTTTGACCAAACTGCTTCATTGGAGCTGTGCTACCGTAAAATTTTGCGTTATAGTTGCTGGGGAGTGACTGCCGAAAGTTGATCGTCTGTACGACAGCATTATTTTGACGTTAGTGACGAGCACATTGCTTGAAAACAAAGACAAATGGAAACATTGCTGGCTGAAAATGTGTACAGCGAGAAGAGATCAAAGCGTTCAACAGAATTAGCTCCATGAGCCACTGTGCGAGGACACAAACAACTACGAAATCATTTGAGAATGGGCCAATAAACACTTCTGTTTGCCCTTCTGAAAGTAGACGCCCCATATTTGCAAACAAGATACCTATCCAAAAAATGTCATTTCTTAATTTCATTCATCGCAATTGATGTTTCTGGAAGGCCTATAACTGTCGCATTCAAGATTTAAATAATGAAACACTGGGCTAGTTACGTATCTTTCCATGCTTTGTCCTCGAGCGGTCCCTTCCATTTTCATAATACGACCGAGCGCGCGGCAGACTTAATACACATGTAAATGATATGTCTTCGTGTTACCAAGGTAAACATGTATGAGCATTATCACAGTTTAATCTTAGTTTACTCGGACAATGATAAAATAAACCGATATTATATGAGCTAAATCACGTTTGATTATACTTAAATTAAACAATAATAAAATAAACTTTCATTGTATCAGTCTGTTGCCGTGTTCGAGTGTTACCGCGCAGTAATGACCAACTCGGAGCATTAAACGGCGCAGTTCCATCAGATTCCCGCCAAAAACTGATCCCCGGCGAACACTTATTCGATTACTAATTATCTCGTAGACAGCTGCCTCATTAGTGGGTTGTGCTGCTAGCTCGGAATCTGGGCCTTTTCCTGCACGGACCGTAAATTTTTTTCTCATCTGGTTCGCTGTTTGTTTTATGTCTTACTGCTGCTCATTTGGGAGTATAACAGCATATCACTGTTACATGAAGCAATAATGAAGGAACAGAAGTGGGTTCCTAGTTATAAAACAACAACAGTTATTATTAAAGTGTCTTTCAGTCTATTGATTTTAAATGAGGTTGCAGTCTGCATGTTGACCAAGTGCCGCAATGGAGAGGAGTTATGTAGGGGGAAGTATCTTTTCTAACTAGTGCCTACTCTTACTGTGGATAGTTAGCTTTCTTTTCTGAGAAGGAATTGTGAATAGCACTTGTGATGCACGACGAATCACTTCGTCATTCAAACACACACGCACACACACACACACACACACACACACACACACACACACACACACACACGCACACAAACAAACAAAATGGGTACATGTAGTATTACGAACAGTGTGTAATGAGGTGTATTGTAAATAAACAAATAACACATAGTTTGAAAGACTTCTTATTTGTTGCAGACATTGACATTCTTTTAATGCAGGAAATGACAAATATCAAATCAGATGTCATCTGTGGATGTAATGCTACAGTAAACTCTCGGACAGGAAGGGAACTGGGGAGCGCGCTACTCACTAAAGAGGGTATTGTTGTCAAACAAATGGAAACACTCTCGAACTGCTGGGGTACTGCTGTCACAATCCACAACACCAGGGTTATTAACATTTATGCGCCATCAAAAAGCAGCAAAAGGCGCAACAGAGCTGAGTTTTATAAAAAGAGATCATTCCCCTCTGAGTAGTGCGCAAAGAAAATTTAATTTTAGCAGGAGATTTTAACTGTGTCGTACATGGGACAGACCAAACCCGCCCAAAAACGCGTCACCACAGTTAGCCTATGTAATCAAATAAATGAAAGAGACGAATTCAGCTGACATGTTGGAACTTAAGAATGGAAATGTGCCTGGTTTTCTATTTAACACTAACGCATCCGCGAGTCGGCTAGATAGAATTTACGTTGCTTACAACTTCCAGAAATGAACCTTACAAACTGAAGTATGACCCACTAGTTTCACGGATCTTACACCATGTTATCTGTACATTAGATATGGAAACCTATCGACCAAAAGGAACATGGAAACTAAACGTTGCACAGCTGCAAGATGACGAATGTCGCGAACGATTCAACCGGACATGGGGAAGAATGCGAACGAAAATTCGCATCATATATAACTTGGTGGCTCAAAAGCGCGAAACGAAAATTACGAAAATTGTGAATGAATTACTTGCGTGGAAAAAATTTCTGGTATAAGGAAACGAGTGCCCGATAAAACAAGGTTCGACTGCAATTAAAAAAAAAAAAATACGGCGGGCCAGATACCATTCATGTCTGAGCCGTTACAGCAGGCCAGATTGATACCGAGTTCCCATTCAATATCCTCATATACTTTTTCTATCTCTTAGGAACTTAGGGACGACAGAACGCTGAAGATCGTCTGCAGTGTAACCTTGTGGCAGGAGCAGTGGAGGTCGCTGGGAGTATCTGGCAGTGGGGGGCGGACCCAGCCTGCGGTGGACCAGGAAGTGTGCGGCGGCCGGATGTCATAAATCGGAGGCGCTGCCCTGCCCTGCCCCCCCGCGGCAGAACAAAGCGGCTCGACCAGCCCAGCACAGGCGCCACCCCGGCTGTGCCTGTGCAGCAGCCGCGATGCCTGCCGTCTTCAGGACGGACTTTGCAGGTCTTACGTCCCGTGGTTACAGAAATAAGAAAATACATGAGGACCGCCTGCTAGTGAGACATGCGTCTCTTTTTTTTTTCAGAGAAAAGAAATTTAAAATACACTACTGGCCATTATAATTGCTATACCACGAAGATGACGTGCTACAGACGCGAAATTTAACCGACAGGAAGAAGATGCTGAGATATGCAAATCTGATGTTACGCGCTAGGTCATTTTTATATATTGTGATAAGCATTTGTTCTACAACACTCCACAGGCTCTCATTTTACTCATTAGAAGAATGTGCGGAACAGTATCGAATGCCTTCCGAAAGTCAGTCAGAGCGGCGGATCTATTGCTCTCTGGGTGTCGTAGACGAACAGACAAACACGACCCTTGTTTTAGGAAACCCTGAGTCCCGCACTGTAGGTTTACAGTCTGCAGTACTGTCAACACGCAAGCATAATACAAGTTTCGAAATTCTACAACAGACCGACGCCAGAGTTGTAGGCCTATAGTTTTGTGCGTTTGTTCGACAATCCTTCTTGAAAACGGATATGACAAGTGTTCTTTCGAACATTTTGCTGCTCCAATGACCTACAAGCAATGTCTGTCGCGTGCTCTGTATAGAATCGTATTGGTATCCCATCAAGTGCAGCGGCATTTCGCCTGTTGAGCAATTTCAGTTGCGTTTCTATCTCGTGGTCACTTCTTTCGATATCGACGAGGCCATTAGAGACGTGAAGAAATGAAACTGCCAATCTCCTCTGCAGCAGTACAATCTCGACTTTTTTTGCGAGTAAAGCTTTCTAGATCGACTTGTCAACTTGTGCCACTACCAGGTACTTACAAAAAAAAAAATCGTAAGGCAAACATCAGTGTCAGTTGCAGTGATACCTATGCCTGAGACCCGCCGGAGAAAATTCGTCTCCCTCCAGGAGACATGACTACTACCTCGTTACGGGAATAGCTCTCACTTAGGCGAAATGCAGGAAGATCTGCAGCGGATAGGCACTTGGTGCAGGGAGTGGCAACTGACCCTTAACATAGACAAATGTAATGTATTGCGAATACATAGAAAGAAGGATCCTTTATTGTATGATTATATGATAGCGGAACAAACACTGGTAGCAGTTACTTCTGTAAAATATCTGGGAGTATGCGTGCGGAACGATTTGAAGTGGAATGATCATATAAAATTAATTGTTGGTAAGGCGGGTACCAGGTTGAGATTCATTGGGAGAGTGCTTAGAAAATGTAGTCCATCAACAAAGGAGGTGGCTTACAAAACACTCGTGCGACCTATACTTGAGTATTGCTCATCAGTGTGGGATCCGTACCAGATCGGTCTGACGGAGGAGATAGAGAAGATCCAAAGAAGAGCGGCGCGTTTCGTCACAGGGTTATTTGGTAACCGTGATAGCGTTACGGAGATGTTTAATAAACTCAAGTGGCAGACTCTGCAAGAGAGGCGCTCTGCATCGCGGTGTAGCTTGCTCGCCAGGTTTCGAGAGGGTGCGTTTCTGGATGAGGTATCGAATATATTGCTTCCCCCTACTTATACCTCCCGAGGAGATCACGAATGTAAAATTAGAGAGATTAGAGCGCACACGGAGGCTTTCAGACAGTTGTTCTTCCCGCGAACCATACGCGACTGGAACAGGAAAGGGAGGTAATGACAGTGGCACGTAAAGTGCCCTCCGCCACACACCGTTGGGTGGCTTGCGGAGTATCAATGTAGATGTAGATGTAAAGCAAATCCAAAAGTTGGACCATGAAGGTTACATCAGTCCACCCTCAAACAATTTTTATTTATTGACTAAACCACTTTCGACTTCTCATTCAATATCAGTACTCCATAATATTTCTTGACCGACAGCTGGGCTAGAGATAAGAGTGAACATATTCTAGGCTAGTGCTGGAGAGCTATAGTGGGACACTTGTGGATGCGTTCACAATGAACATAACACTTACTTACTTTGTTATATGTGCCGTCGTTTATAATTGTGAACTCCGCCTTTATGTGGAAAAAATCATTTCACAATGAGAGTACACTTTATTAGCAAAAAGTACCTCAGCACGATGATCGTTTCCATGATTTAGGAAGATCTTTTTTCATATCAACAATGATTTGTACTTTACTATGTTGAGCTTCTCTCCCTCACTTAAACACATAATTGCGGGACCACAAACAAATAAAAACACACAACAAATTATTACACATTCGAAAATTCTACTGTGGAGTAGGAGTTGTCAAGCAGATATGTTTTATCGTAATTTTTTCTGTTTACCGTCTTTCCCTTAGTTGCTTTAAATTCGTGGAGGTAAGTGCCGTCTATGCAACTAACTGAAGGCAGTTTGTTTATTGTCATACGCTTTCCGCTTCTATTATTTGGTTCAAATGGCTCTGAGCACTATGGGACTCAACTGCTGTGGTCAAAAGTCCCCTAGAACTTAGAACTACTTAAACCTAACTAACCTAAGGACATCACACACATCCATGCCCGAGGCAGGATTCGAACCTGCGACCGTAGCGGTCGTGCGGTTAGAGACTGTAGCGCCTTTAACCGCTCGGCCACTCCGGCCGGCTCTATTATTTGGGAAGCATCATCAATGGGCTGTAATACATGTTTCCTTTTATACATACAATAAACGTATTATATAGTAGATATCACATGATGCTATATTAAATTTTGTCGTGTTTTTCTCTTGTTTTTTAGGTTAAAATCAAGTCTTGTAGCACAAAGTTCGTAATTTGAATATATCGTTCGGTGTTACTTAGGCGCCTTCCGTCGGAGGTTCGAGTCCTCCCTCGGGCATGGGTGTGTGTGTTGTGTATTATTGTTAGCATAAGTCATTTTAAGTTAGTTTAATTAGTGTGTAAGTCTAGGGACCGATGACCTTTGCAGTTTGGTCCCTTAGGAATTCACACACATTTCGTGTTACTTACGGTTTCCAGCGCTGTTAACTCATATGTGCGGTCCTGGAGATGTATTCGTTATAGTTCCCACACTCCAGCTGGCCTATTTCTGGCGTTCTTTCACCCACATTTGTCACATCGCATGTATCACTTGCACTTTCCATTGTTTGATCCACATATGTGTGTATATATATAATATACGCACGCGTGTGTGATTATGTGTGTGTGCGTGCGTGTGTGTGTGTGTGTGTGTGTGTGTGTGTGTGTGGAGGGAGAGAGAGAGAGAGAGAGAGAGAGAGAGAGTGAGAGAGAGAGAAGGGGGGGGGGAAGGAGATTCATTAATTATTTACCCTGGTTACATTTCGGTTCGTTCTTATTTTAGTGGCTGGCATGATCAGACAGTTATTGCCTTTATGGATTTGTTCGTTGAGTACCTTCTTTTACATTGCAATGGCTCTTTGTACGTGAAAGTTTTCTTGCAATGTCAGGAGCTTTTTGTTGTGATTATTCACTCTGACAACTGTCACGTCACATTCCATGTCGGATGCTTCATGTCCGTGTTCTATCAGATGTTCGGCGAAAGTAGAATGACTATTTTCATATTTCCAACTTCTTATATGTTCTTTATATCTAGTTTTGAAGTTCCTGCTTGCCATCCACAGATATACTGATCTACATTCTTGGCACTCTGGCTGGTATATACCTGTTCCATGATGTTTATCTGGTTTGTCTGTCGTTTGTAAATGTGAAAGTGGAACGCATATGGCAATAAACAAATTGCCTTAAATTAGTTGCGTGGACAGTACATACCTCCACGTAGATATGTTTTTGTTTATGTTAGGAGTTACTTTTATTATTTATCAAATTCTTTACACCACTGCATCAAGAAATTCTGTTCTGAAGGTTAAATACTAATTTCCTCTTTCTTTTCTGGGTCTCTTGTCTATCTTCTCCCAACCACCATCCCCCCCCCCCCCCACCCCCCTCGCCTGTCTGACCCACCTCCTTCGCCAGCACACGTTGTTGCGAACAGCAAGCTCTTTGTTTCTTCATTCTGTGAGAGCGGACAAAGAGAAGAGCCATTTGACCCTGAAAATATTGTAATTTCCGAGTAAATTATAAACTCGTCCTTCGCGGAATGACTGCTCTGTGCTGGTGGTTCCACGCAGTTCGTAAGGATTTGAAAAATGTCGTATCTCAACACTTCCAAGAGCTAACCATAAAATAAATCTTTGTATACCACTGGTTTCGATTGTCTGATCTTCTTCAAGTATCTCAGAACTAAGCTATGATACCCGAAGATGCTCGCAAGATGAAACCAATACTAAACAACTGTTTAACGTAGATCTTGGCGGTATTGAAACATAACTTTTATCGAAAGAGTGATCGCTTATGACTGTGTCTCGTCAAGCAACGATTTATTCGATATTACGTAAAGTAGGTTTTTTTCGTATTTTTGCATTTCTAGTAGCTGAAACTATTATGCTGCGTAGGTATAGAGTTTAGACGCATATTGTCTCGTTGCGCTGGATCATGAAACGGTCCGCTGTAGGAATTAAGTAACGCACCACATTTTCTGAAAACGGGTTGGTTTTATTAAAAATTCCAATACACCATATTATCCTCCACTCTCCTGGCTACCGTGGTCTCGCGGTCGCGTTCTCGCTTCCCGAGCACGGGGTCCCGGGTTCGATTCCCGGCGGGGTCAGGGATTTTCTTCTGCCTTGAGATGACTGGTTGTTTGTGTTGTCCTCATCATTTCATCATCATTGATGAAAGTGGCGAGATTGGACTGAGCAGAGATTGGGAATTTGTACTGGCGCTGATAACCGCACAGTTGGGCGCCCCACAAACCAAAGGTCATCATCATCATCTTCTGGCTGCAAAACACTATTTTTGAACATAATGTCCGTTCTATACGACGGCCCTACGCCACCTTACTGGGAGGGCCTGGATACCCGCATGGTACTACACGGACACAGCTAACGTCTTTCTGCTTCAATAACCTCCCCATCAACCGACGTACTGCTTCGTGCGGAGTGCGTCCTTCATTGGGCCAAACAGATGAAAGTTGGAAGGTGCAAGATCCGGGCTGTAGGGTGGCTGAGGAAGAACAGTCCAATGAAGTTTTGTGAGCTGCTCTCGGGCGGTCAGACTTATGTAAAGCCTTGTGTTGTCATGGAGAAAGGCCGGTACACTTGAAAGTTGATCGCTGCATCACGAGGTAGGGCATCAAACAGAATAATCCCTCCAGATTCTCAGAAGACCGTCGGCATGACTTTATCGGCTGAGCGTACGGCTTTGAACTTCTTCGGAGAAAAGGTGGTATGGCGCTCCTCCATGGAACGCCGTTTTGTCTCCGATTCGAAGTTTCATCGTCTATGACAATGTTCGACGTAAGATTGTAACGATCGGCCTCGTAATGCGCAAGCAGTACTGCACAGATGGTCCTTAGTTTCTCTTTACGGGCTTCTGTTACGCCTCGCGGTGGCCGAGCGGTTCTAGGCGCGACTGCTACGATCGCAGGTTCGAATCCTGCCTCGGGCATGGATGTGTTTGATGTCCTTAGGTTAGTCAGGTTTAAGTAGTTCTAAGTTCTAGAGGACTGATGACCTCAGATGTTAAGTCCCATAGTGCTCAGAGCCATTTGAACTATTTTTCTGATGCCGCGAGGACTGCAGGGAGCATACACCATTCAAGACCTCAAGTGGTGGAAGTGTGTGACAGAACTACCAACAGTGACGTCCAGTTGTGCAGCGGAGTGTTTGATTGTGATCCATCGATCACCTCGAACGAGAGTGTCCGCACGTTCCAGAATTTCAGGAGTCACAGCTATGCCAGCCGGCATGTGTGTGATTGGACAAGTTTGCACCACCTTCTTTCGATGATGACAGAAACCTCACATGCTTTTTGTCTACTGTCAGGTCTCCTTAGACATTCTGTAAGAGCCTTGAGTATTTGCGATGCTTTGGTTATCCGCCGGCTGGAGTGGCCGAGCGGTTCTAGGTGCTACAGTCTAGAACCGCGCGACCGCTACGGTCGCAGGTTCGAATCCTGCCCCGGGCATGGATGTGTATGATGTCCTTAGTTAGGTTTAAGTAGTTCTAAGTTCTAGGGGACTGATGACCTCAGATGTTAAGTCCCATAGTCCTCAGAGCCATTGGAACCATTTGGTTATCCGCCAAAAGAAAGTCAATGACAGATCTCTGCTTGGAACGCCCCTCCTTTACAGACGATGTTTTGGAGGTTACATATATCACCGCCACCTACCGGAACTTCATGAAACTATAGGGGTTCAAGCGGAAATATTCCACGATGTCCCACAACAAACGCCGCATTTTTTCAACCGAAATTAGTAGACAAAAAAATGTGTTGCATTATTTATTGAACTCCCCTCGTGCCGTCACTTGTAGCACTCTAATAACACTCAAAATGGCCACTGGCTCGTGCGGAGGTTGAAACAAAAGGCAATACGAATGCAAATAAAGCGGAAACGTTACGTAATGAAATCGATACGGCGGCAGCCGCAAACGCAAGGTCGTGGCGGCACTTTGGCACGAGCTGGCGCGCCGGTGGCCAAGGGCAGCCAAGCCCCACACACACACAGCATACACACAGCACACACGGAGAACAGCGGCGGGGTTCGGCGCGACGTCGTGGCAAGCAGCGGGTGCAGGCGGCGGCGAGCACGTAATTTACTGCGGGCAGCGGCACGAGATCGTGGCGCGCGACCGTGCCTGCCGGGACCTTGAGGACGCCGCAGCCGCACGACCTGCGCGCACGGCGCGACCGGACACTGTGCCTGCGTGTGTGTGTGTGTGGGTGTGTGGTTGGGGGGAGAGGGGAAGTACGTACCACTCTGATAGAGGACGGCGTCTCCAATGCCTGGAATCGTAGCAGTTTCTCCGTCATATATAAAGTTAATGAATGGACCTTAAACTCCGAACCAATGTCTTGCGGATAAGGGCTAGTTTACACTACACGCTATTCGTTGCGTGAAACGAACCACGCGCAAACGGTTTCGGATATGATTGTATTCACGGCGAAATCACCAATGTTAACTTCAGTTTCGAAGTTTTGTGAGTACCGTAGTCGGTCAAAACTGAAATTTTTACAGCTGCACGAGTTGTGGCGGAGTTAATGCCTGTTTGTGTGAAGTCGCTTCATTAGTAACGAAATAAGAAACGTGTTTAGTTTCGTGACTGAATAAAGAAAAGACGTCAACACGGTTGCTCAACGATCTTAGTGACAGAAACTTTGAAAGGTGGCTATAATTTCGCACCTTACAAGCACTCATCCACGTACTTCGCCATGATCTACAAACACGATTAGGTATAGTCTGATACGCTGTATATCGTTGTTGTTGTTGTTGTTGTTGTGGTCTTCAGTCCTGAGACTGGTTTGATGCTTCTCTCCATGCTTACTCTATCCTGTGCAAGCTTCTTCATCTCCCAGTACCTACTGCAACCTACATCCTTCTGAATCTCTTTAGTGCATTCATCTCTTAGTCTTACCCTCCACACTGCCCTCCAATACTAAATTGGTGATCCCTTGATGCCTCACAATATGCCCTACCAACCGATCCCTTCTTCTAGTCAAGTTGTGCCACAAATTTCTCTTCTCTCCAATTCTATTCAGTACCTCCTCATTAGTTATGTGATCTACCTATCTAATCTTCAGCATTCTTCTGTAGCACCACATTTCAAAAGCTTCTATTCTCTTCTTGTCTAAACTATATATCGTCCATGTTTCACTACCATACATGGCTACACTCCATACAAATACTTTCAGAAACGACTTCCTGACGCTTAAATCGATACTCGATCTTAACAAATTTCTCTTCTTCAGAAACGCTTTCCTTGCCATTGCCAGTCTACGTTTTATATCCTCTCTACTTCGACCATCATCAGTTATTTTGCTCCCCAAATTGCTAAACTCCTGTACTACTTTAAGTGTCTCATTTCCTAATCTAATTCCCTCAGCGTCACCCGACTTCATTCGATTCCATTCCATTATCCTCGTTTTGCTTCTGTTGATGTTCATCTTACATCCTCAAGACACTGTCCATTCCGTTCAGCTGCTCTTCCAGGTTCATTGCTGTCCCTAACAGAATTACAATGTCACCGGCGAACCTCAAAGTTTTTATTTCTTCGCCATGGATTTTAATTCCTACTCCGAATTTTCCTTTCGTTTCCTTTACTGCTTGCTGAATATACAGATTGAATAACATCGGGTATAGGCTACAACCTTGTCTCATTCCCTTCCCAACCACTGCTTCCCTTTCATGCGCCTCGATTCTTATAACTGCCTTCTGGTTTCTGTACAAATTGTAAATAGCCTTTCGCTCCCTGCATTTTACCCCTCCCACCTTCAGAATTTGAAAGAGAGGATTCCACTCAATATTGTCAAAACCTTTCTCTAAGTCGACAAATGCTAGAAACGTAGGTTTGCCTTTCCTTAATCTATTTTATAAGATAAGTCGTAGGGTCAGTATTGCCTCATAAGTAACGAAATAATAAACGTGTTTAGGTTCGTGACTGAATAAAGAAAAGACGTCAACTCGGTTGCTCAATGATCTTAGTGACAGAAACTTGTAAGGTGGCTATAATTTCGCACCTTACAAGTACTCATCCACATACTTTGCCATGATCTACAAAGATCATATATATGAATATATAAAGGAGACCGACATTGTCACGTACGTGTTGTAAATAATTGTTAACGCTTATTGCATGAAAGGTGATGGAGTGTCTTTGTTATAAAAACGGCGTAATGAATGATTGCCTATACTAGTAGAGGTTGGAACGCCGGTGGAAATGAAACGGCTGGCGGAACTGAAGCCCTGGATGGAAGGCACACGCAGGTGTGTTGGTCCCGCTTAAACACAGGAAATAGCAAGACGGACGTCACAGCGCTGAGGCATAATAGAGTCGCGACCGGCCGGCTTGTAGCCGAATCGGAAGGATTTTACTTCGGCAGCTACGAAAATCTTGGACGCAGGTGAGGGGAACGAAGAAGCGGCACCTCGGAAACCACACATGCAGGGTTATTTCCAAGGATTTTTACTCAGAAGCGCACCATTGTACAAATATAGGTTTTACCTCGCAAATTTTCTGCGCTGGACGACAACAGACTAAGATATGGTTGGTCGGCATTCGGAAGAATCTGTAGAGGGACAATATTCCGTGGTTTCGGGAATATGATTCGTTTTCGGAATCCAAGCCTTGCTGGGAAGCCAGCACTGGAGAGACGCGGTCTTCCCTTGTGAGTGCCCGTGTGTGACGGTCGCTCGACATCAGCTTTTGTTGGTACAGACAGACTTGCTGTCTTTACTCTCAGTAGAGTTTATAGTTATAACAGTTAGGAACTGTACTTGTTGCGAACCTATACGATTCTGGACTTCACCTCCGGGTTGGAAGTTGTCGTTGAGTAGGCAGCGTTCAGTAATTGAGAGCACTTCCTCTGCCTATAATTACGTTGAGACGTTATGTGAACTCCGTCCTTGTGGTTGGGAGTTCGCGTTTCTCGTCTGCAGAACACAGAGAGGAGAAGACAGCATGTTAGTCAGAGGACCAACCTTCTGCCGTCCTAGAGTTTGAAAGAGTTTATTTGTGGCTGGAGTTCTTCCATCGTCGCAGACGAGTACGAGAACCATCACTTCGACGCACCAGACGCAGTACGTATGGTGATATCGCAAATTGCCTCGGCTTATTAGGGCTATAAAAGCTTAACAACTGTGATCACGTTAGTGTACATCCACTGAGGTTCCACATCACCGTGGATCATCTTTGAAAGTAGTGTCTTCTAGTGTTTGGTATGTAGATGATGTCAGTTCAACAATGTTCAAATGTGTGTAAAATCTTATGGGACTTAACCGCTAAGGTCATCAGCCCCTAAGCTTACACACTACTTAATCTAAACTATGCTAAGGACAAACACAAACAGCCATGCCCGAAGGAGGACTCGAACTTCCGCCGGGACCAGCCGCACAGTCCATGACTGCATCGCCTTAGGCCGTTCGGCTAATCCCGCGCGGCAGGTGCAGATATCAACATTCTGTGGGACGTATGTATTATAGTTCACAACATGGACATCGTCGGCAATCAAGAAAATTTCAAGACAAACCATTAACTTGCACCATGCATACTGAATGAAAAGTGGCGCTCTACAGTGGTCACGGAAGTTCATACCATTAAGATCGAATGCGAACTCCTTGCGAGATACAAACCCTGCAGGACTTTCAGCTAGGTATCCACTCTTAAAGAGTCCATATAGAATAATATCGGTGCATAGGGGTCTTGAGAGCTGACGGAATGTGATGGCATGCAACCGAATGCGAAATAGTCTGTCGTGGAGCTTATCATGAAACCGGCAATCCTTTAAGGAGTAGCAGCGGATAATGTGATAATATGTTTTATCACAGACTAAATTTGCCCAGTGGTACGAAGTGCAATGTCACTCACTTTTTGGGAGGGATAGTTTTCTCTCAGGGAATATGGTTTCTATACGCAGACCAGGAGTCGAGCAAATAGCAAGTTATTTTGACCAGCTATTGGCCAAAAGCAGTGCTAATATCATTGTTATAGTTCTCTTACGCCCTTTTCCCATTCTTGCTTGCTGCGATGTAAAAATTCCCTATTGTCCTTGCAAGATGACGTGCACGAGAAAGAATCATAGGGGCAGAGCACCACCAACTTCTCGCAGCACAATTAACAACTTCCCAGCCAATCTACCATCAATATTAACAGTCGGCTTAATTGTATACGAGTGCATTAAGGCATTTATGTTAGTTGACCCTTTTTTAAGTTATGCAACCATCCACTGCCTCCGTTGAAATCACTGTAATCTATGCCGCTCGCGATTTGATGTGCATAACGTAGTAACACCCTGTAAGTTGTATCGAGTATCCTCGAAACGCGCAAACACCAATTTTTGCAACAAGCGCACCTTGTCCTCCCTTGAATATACGCAGCTCTTCTTATGTACTACATGGTCGTACTGCTGCGGACTTATTCAAAATCTGTTCGTAATTGTTTTTTTTCTTTACTATGCTGTGGATGATCTTCCACGTACGTAATTATGTTGAGTACCGGCTCCTTGGATAACGATTGTCCTTTACTACGGTTCACTGGAGATGGGATTTCTGGCTCCCTGTCCGACAAGTATGATGAACTACATAGCTCCACACCTGTTCCAATAACACTTCCACATGTTAAGCGCGTTTCGTCATTGTTGTGCTCCTCATGCACTTTCTCCGCACAATTGAGCATACACAACACCACACAATCCACGGTCTCATCTTGCAGAAATGCTAATATTTCATCTGTCACTTCTCTATCACTCTGCAAAATTTCTCTTGTGTTCCTTTGTGACGAAATGTTAACTTCGGTAACTGTTGTTGTAGATATAACGCAATGTTTGCTTTGTTTATCGTTGCCACTGCTTTGTATTAACACCACTACCAATGTAGCAATGTTGTGTTTTACTCGTCGAGTGGGCAGTTCAACTACGCTCTGTAGCCCCATGCTGTGCTCAGTATTGGCTTTGTCCAGTGCCCCCCCCCCCCCCCCTCCTTGTCATTGGCAGCTAACACTGTGATTGCATGGTAGACAATATGTGGGGCGTCGAATGCCGTAAACATCAAGGTGTTCCTTGTTGGAATACCACCAGAAGAATTCACATTCCTCCAAAATAGTTGATAATGGAGCAGGGAAGAAAAATGTAATGCATGAAGCATTGTGGCCGGAACTGAAATTACAAATGACATTGTGTGCTATATAGAGTCTAGAACTCTCATCTGGCTAGAAGGTTCATTTTTAGTTGGTGATGCGTTTACATTAACATCATATTTAACTAGGCCTTTTTCAGCAGGTAAGTTTCAAAGAGAGAATATAGTTCGCTGTGTTGTGGAAAATGCATTTGGAATCCTGGTGACCAAATTTCGCTTGTATGAAAAGCAAATACCACCACGCCTAGAAATACTTGTCAAAATTTTCAGTGCTGCATTACGAGTTCGTCTGAGAAAAACAGCTCTCCAACAACGTGTAAAACCACAGGTAATACTCCAGGAGCATATCGATAGTGGAGATTACCAGTCAGGATCAAGGAGAAACATAAATGCAAAGCTTGAGAGAGGATGAGTCACTCTCACACTGTTCTTCATATTCAAGGCTACTCTTTACTGTTTATTTTACACCCAAGATATCATTTTCTGAGACGACAGGAAGTTAACAACATGTGCAGACACTGATAGGAGCATGTGCGTTTTTAATGCATGTGGGATTTTATGGTGGCCGTCCTTCAAATAGTATTTTCTGGAGTTGAGAAAAAGCAAGCAGGTTGGCCATTAACAGTAAATCCTGCAGTGAACTTTTGGAGCTTGATAGCCATGTGCAGCAATTAGGGAATGGAACATGTCATAGTATTTATGAGGGCAAAATGCTGAACATAAGAATTTCTCGCACTGGTGCGCAAACAATGGTTCTGGCCAAAGAGACGAAAAAAACTGCATAGCTGGATGTATCTATTGCCACCTCTAGCCACAGCAGGGGCAGGTATGCAAGAGAAATTTAGGTCGCCTTGCCAAGGTGTTTCGGCAGTGTCGTAAACGCCCTTTGTGAACAGGGATGGCGGCCATAAAAATTCGCAAGTTTCAATGTTCACCATAGATATCGGACACTATCGAGGGAGCCGTCAGGTGTCATCCCTTTGCCTGCCGGTTTTTTATGGGAACCCTCAAGCCTTTGAAAGAATTTTAGAATGGAACACATCGTTTATGGCGGCTCTGAAATGGTCTATGTTGGGGCATGAAAGCACTTCTCTTAGTTTAACCGAGGCCTCTGTTCGGACACAGTGTAACGTTCGGGCCATCCACATAATCATCTCTGTGATAAATGTTGTAACACCCCACCTGTCACTTAGCTGGTTTTGGCGTGTTTTCACCCCAACTAATTGACTAACCGATCAACAGAGACTGCAAAACTGCGGCAATATCGGATAATGCAAAAGAGTAATATGGCCCTGTGACTCCTGATTGAACTGCGGTGGCAGTGTTGACATTAATTTATTCAGAATTGATCACTTTTAATTAAAAAGGGGTGCACATTGATGTTATATTCAGCTGTTGAACACCAGATGCAAACGTTGAACATAAAATTAATTAAGAAAGCGACTTGGGATTTCAACTACTTGATTGAAAACAGATGCAGTCGATTAGCACAAATTTATTTTAACTCACGACCTTAAAACATCACATTACATGACTCTCCTACCAGGCAGTGGTAATAAATTGCGTTTGCGTGGAGTAAAGCTCGATAACTCAAAAGTAATTCCTATCGACTGACCCAGGCGTAATACGAAGTGCGAGAAGAATTCTACAACACACGGCCCATGAAACCCTCATGCAAACTTTGCCGACGTGATCCAACAAATTAATCAGTGGCCGGAGCGGGCGCAATATCACCGAATACAGCATGGCGGAGCATCGTCGTGTGGACGTCGGCCGACTTCATGGTGCTGCAAGGCTGTGCTCGTCTATTCACTCCTAGCTATCTTGCTCAGTACATAGCTGAACGAAAACTTTCTATCTCCAAGCTCAATCGTTACATTTGCTAAGTCCTAAACTGCAGAGATGCTCACTCTTTCTCAGGCAAGCTGAGTAAAGAACGCCACGTCCGCACTCTAGGCAAGCTGGGAACGGAAGACCTCTACTGAGACTTCTGCCAGTCTGTTCTTCGCCTCGGTTTCCCCTCCAGCAAAATCACTTACGCCAATTGCAGCGCAAGTCGCGTTAATTATGCATCGATTCCCAGCACCGACCAATGCCTGCTCTGGGAAGTGAACAAATTCCCACAAAATTTCCCTTCTTCTCAACTTCTGCTATGTAGCTCCTCCCATGCCACCCATCAAGGTTAGTGTCTTACCGGAATTCTGACTCCCAGGAGAGTACTTCAAATTCCTTGGTCCTATGTTCCCATCGGAGGCGGGCGTATTTCATGCTGTCGCTCTTCACCTGATTTACTTCAGGCTCTGTGGATCGTGAATTCACTGTTAAGTTGCTATAGTCACGAACACGCATATTTTGACCTCTGTTAACCGCTCCACCATAGCTTTGCATGGCTTTCTCGCATGTTTCCCTGAAAATGGGACAACGGACATTTATCAACAGGCGTACAAGTTCTCCGTCTGCTTCTTGGTACAACAGCATGGGGTCAACCACCGACTCACTATCGCTCATCTTATGGTGGCTGGAGGCCGCACCACGTTACCGCTTTCTCAGAGCTTGAGCCGCCCTAACCTGCCTATTGTCGCTTCCCTTCGCCGTTCCCCAGCCGGCCACGGTCGACTCTAAATACTTCCCTGGGGTAAACTAGCATCCAGTAAATCAACCCGTTTCCACAAATTTTTCATGTCGTGTGAATTACTTTAAAACCATCACCTGACATTAATTATTCCAATATGTTCATACTCTACCCTCTACAAGATGCATTGTGCCCTGTCAGATATTTTGTTCAGCCCTACTGTTCGCTCAATGTGAGTTAGGTGATCTTTAATGACTTCATGTAAGGGGCATAGTTCTTGCCATCTTACATTGTCTTATTCACTTTAGGACTAAATGTAAACTCAAAACATGCTGCCTAAATTGGCCATGGGAAAAAAAGTCAGGAACACAAGATATTCTCCTCTCTGCATGGGAATTTACGAGTCAGGGATTGGCTGCTTCTCCAGAAAAGAATTTTGTTAACTTTGATTACGATTGGCTGATGGATAGTGCTGATGAGTTAGAGGGGAGACCTGGAGCTCGTGAAGTCTTGTGACTGGCAGAAAACCCTTGTAATGGCGGTTGTGTGAGAGCTTTTGTGGAGTTTACCGGGGTTTGACAGAAAGTGAGGAGTGCAGAAACTTTGTCACTCTGATGCAGACTCACGTCTGGAAAGGATTATGGACTTGACTCTTGTGATGAGTGGGTTGTACTTAGGACACTCGTCCTGAGTATGACACCACATTGGCATTGGTCTTCGTTACGGCGTAAAGTCAAGCGCCGACACTCCAGTCGAGAACGATGGAGAAGAGATGGCTGTAAGAAGACGTCAGCCAATAGCACGCTGACCGACTACTCTCCAAGATGACAACGCGACAGCAGCGGCCGCAGTGTGAAGAGGACATTAGGGCCGCGACCGACTGGTGACGGCCCCAGGTCAATAGCAGTGTCAACTCTAGTTACTTCGCTTGTACGCTCTATGTAGCACAGACCTGGAATTGTTTATACTGAAGAAGATTATTATGTATGTCGCACTTTACTTGCGACACATCTATGTACACTACTGACCACTAAAATTGCTACACCACGAAGATGACGTGCTACAGACGCGAAATTTAACCGACAGGAACAAGATGCTGTGACATGCAAATGATTAGCTTTACAGAGCATTCACACAAGGTTGGCGCCGGTGGCGACACCTACAATGTGCTGACATGAGGAAAGTTTCCAACCGATTTCTCATACACAATCAGCAGTTGACCGGCGTTGCCTGGTGAAACGTTGTTGTGATGCCTCGTGTAAGGAGGAGAAATGCGTACCATCACGTTTCCGACTTTGATAAAGGTCGGATTCTAGCCTATCGCGATTGCGGTTTATTGTATCGCGACATTGCTGCTCGCGTTGGTCGAGATCCAATGACTATTAGCAGAATATGGACTCGGTGGGTTTAGGAGGGTAATACGGAACGCCGTGCTGGATCTCAACGGCCTCGTATCACTAGCAGTCGAGATGACAGACATCTTATCCGCATGGCTGTAACGGATCGTGCAACCACGTCTCGATCCCTGAGTCAACAGATGGGGACGTTTGCAAGACAACAACCATCTGCACGTTTGCAGCAGCATGGACTATCAGCTCGGAGACCGTGGCTGCGGTTACCCTTGACGCTGCATCACAGACAGGAGCGCCTTGCGATGGTGTACTCAATGACTAAACTGGGTGCAATAATGGAAAAACGTGATTTTTTCGGATGAATCCAGGTTCTGTTTACAGCATCATGATGGTCGCATCCGTGTTTGGCGACATCGCGGTGAACTCACATTACAAGTGTGTATTCGTCATCGCCATACTGGCGTATCACCCGGCGTGGTGGTATGGGGTGCCATTGGTTACACGTCTCGGTCACCTCTTGTTCGCATTGACGGCACTTTGAACAGTGGACGTTACATTTCAGATGTGTTACGACCCATGGCTCTACCCTTCATCGATCCCTGCGAAATTGCACGACCGCATGTTGCAGGTCCTGTACGGGCCTTTCTGGAGACAGAAAATGTTCGATTGCTGCCCTGGCTAGCACATTCTCCAGGTCTCTCACCGAGCAACTGGCTCGTCACAATACGCCAGTCACTACTCTTGATGAACTGTGGTAACGTGTTGAAGCTGCATGGGCAGCTGTACCTGTACACTCCATCGAAGCTGTGTTTGACTCAATGCCCAGGCGTATCAAGGCCGTTATTACAGCCAGAGGTGGTTGTTCTGGGTACTGATTTCTCAGGATCTATGCACCCAAATTGCGTGCAAATGTAATCACATGTCAGTTCTAGTATAATGTATTTCTCCAGTGAATACCCGTTGACCATCTGCATTTCTTCTTGGTGTAGCAATTTTAATTGGCAGTAGTGTAATTGTAAAAGTTAAGTATTACAATTTGCTTGTTGTAATAAAACTCATTAATACGACTGTTTTGATTGTGTTTCTAGCCATCCGGTTATGCAGGCTTCCTCGACACCACAGTCTTGACTGGGGAGCCTGTGGTGAGGGCTTAGCTGTACCAACAGTTTAGACCTGTCATCTCAGGCAATCTTATTCGTGTCAGGTCTGCCGCCTTGACGTTTGATTTCCTTGTGCACACTGTCGTATGAGTGAGTGAAATTGGTTCAGTGAATGGGAGTGTCACACACTGGAATCTGCCAAGATTTCAGGGCTCCATTCGAGAGTAACTGCGAGCCGTCTAACAAATCACCGCCGGCCGGAGTGGCCAAGCGGTTCTAGGCGCTACAGTCTGGAACCGCGCGACCGCTACGGTCGCAGGTTCAAACCCTGCCTCGGGCATGGATGTGTGTGAGGTCCTTAGGTTAGTTAGGTTTAAGTAGTTCTTAGTTCTAGGGGACTGATGACCTCAGACGTTAAGTCCCATAGTGCTCAGAGCCATTTTTAACAAATCACCAGCCGCGACTTTGGATATTTCGTGCCCACGATAACGAATTAGAGGCGCCGCACATCGCTACTCTGCAGACGTGTGCACTGCGACCGTCACCTGAGACAGTGCTACACATAGAGAAAGGGGTACAGCATTGCTGCTCCGGCTTTTTAGGGAAAACGGAATCACAGTCTCACCAATTGTTTTCAGCTGCCCCAACGTAGTATAACTTCTATGCTGAGTAGATCCATCAAAGTATGTTCAGCGTTAGATAATTTCAGATTGCGTTATTCATGTTATGAGTCAGAGCAAATACGAGTTCACTCCAAACGAAATGCACACTATTTTTGTAAAAATACAGTTTTCATTCTGCATGTGTGAAAGTTTTACAGTGTGTAGATACATCCTTCCCGCTTGTTTTCAAACTTAGTTCAACCTGTTCCCGTGAGTGGTGCCGTCACAGCATGTCTTCAAGATGGTTGCTACATTTGACGTTCGTCAGAAGCAACGTGCTGTCATAGAATTCCTGTGCTGTGAAAACGAGACAGTGGGAAACTTCCACAAGAGGTTGGAAAAGGTGTATGGAGATGCTACTGTCGATTGCAGTACAGTTAGTCGGTGGGCAAGCAGGTTACGTGATGAAAGCGGGCACGGCAATATTGAGGATTGTCCTCGCAGCGGCAGGCCTCGTACTGCACACACTCCAGACACTGTGCAGAGAGTTAACGAATTGGTGACTGCTGACAGACGCATCACAGTGAACGAATTGTCACGCTACGTTGGGATAGGGGAAGGAAGTGTTTGCAGAATACTGAAAGCGTTGGCGTTAAAAAAGGTTTGTGCCAGGTGGGTTCCCAGGAAATTGACAGTGGCTCACAAACAATAAAAACGGTATGCAGTGAACTTTTGGAACAGTACGCGAATGGTGGAAATGAATTTCTTGGAAGAATTGTGACAGGAGATGAAACACGGCTCCATCATTTTTCACCAGAGACGAAGAGGCAATCAATGGAGTGGCATCATGCAAATTCACCCAAGAAAAATAATTTCAAAAGTACACCTTCCGCTGGAAAAGTTATGGCTACGGTGTTTTTCAATCCCGAAGGACTCTTGCTTGTGGACATCATGCCAAGTGGAACCACCATAAATTCTGATGCATATGTGACGACACTGAAGAAGCTTCAAGCTCGACTGAGTCGTGTTCGACCGCATCGGCAAAAGCAGGATGTTTTGCTGTTGCACAACAATGCACGGAAACATGTCAGTCAAAAAACCATGGAAGCGATCACAAATCTCGGATGGACAACAGTGAAACACCCGCCTTACAGTCCTGACCTGGCTCCATGTGACTATCATCTCTTTGGGAAACTGAAAGACTCTCTTCGTGGAACAAGGTTTGAAGATGATGACTCCCTTGTGCACGCTGCCAAACAGTGGCTCCAACAGGTTGGTCCAGAATTTTACCGTGCGGGTATACAGGCGCTGGTTCCAAGTTGGCGTAAGGCAGTTGAGAGGGATGGAAATTATGTGGAGAAATGAAAATATTGTTCCTAAAGGATGTATCTACACACTGTAAAACTTTCAAACATGTAGAATAAAAGATAGATTTTTAAAAAATTGCGTGCATTTCTTTTGGAGTGACCCTCGTAATTTAACCAGACAAACCCTGGTTTTTGCCAACCAATCGCCACCCAGTGGAGTGTTAACTATTTGTTCATTTATATGTGCTATCAACAGTTAATGATTTATTTGCCATCACGCTTAACTTGTATTGTTTGTCCTAATTAACGGTCAATAAACTTTTGCCATAAGTTTTTTTTTATGAAAGATCAGTCCCATTTTGATATATTAAACACCCATCAATAATTGACTACAATAATCACAGGGCCGTCATTCCATTGAATTATTTCAACATTCTAGTTCATTTAGATCCTAATAAAAGTGATAACCTCTAATGCAGGTTAACAACAACAACCACTGCCAAAGGGCAAAATCAATTTAGCAGTCGCATGGTGGAGGTAGACAAGTAAAAGACTTACTAGTTAAAGTGATTGCTGTCAGGGGCTACACTCATAGTCACCTGTAGGCCTTCAGTTTAGCAATCATATAGAACCGCTCACTTGACGGAAGGTCTGTTCCTAAAGACTGGAAAGTAGCACAGGTCACACCAATATTCAAGAAAGGAAGTAGGAGTAACCCACTGAATTACAGATCCCTATCACTGACCTCAATTTGCAGTCGGATTTTGGAGCAAATACTGTACTCGAACATTATTAATCAGCTTGAAGAAAATTTATTGATACATAACCAACACGGACTCAGAAAATATCGTTCTTGTGCAACACAGCTAGCTCTTTGTTCCCATGAAGTAATGAGTGCTTTCGACAAGGGAACTCAGATCGATTCCATATTCTTAGATCTCCAAAAGGCTTTTGATACCGTTCATAACAAGCGACTATTAATCAAATTGCGTGCATATGGAGTATCGTTTCAGTTGTGTGACTGGATTCCTGATTTTCTCTCAGAGAGGTCACAGTCCGTAGTGATAGACGGTAAATCATCGAGTAGAACAGAAGTGATATCTGGCGTTCCGCAAGGTAGTGTCATGGGCCCTCTGCTGTTCCTGATTTACGTAAATGATCTAGGTGATCATCTGAGCAGCCCCCTTAGAGTATTTGCAGATGACGCTGTAATTTAACGTCTAGTAAAATCATGATTATCAATTCAAATTACAAAATGATCTAGAGACAATTTGTGTATGGTGCGAAAAGTGGCAATTGTCACTAAACAAAGAAAAGTGCGAGGTCATGCACGTGGGTACTAGAGGAAATCCGATAAATTTTGAGTATACGATAAATCACACAAATCTAAGGGCTGTCAATTCGACTACATACTTAGGAATTACAATTACGAGCAACTTAAACTGGAAAGACCACATAGATAATATTGTGGGGAAGGCGAAACAAAGACTGCGCTTTGTTGGCAGAACACTTAGAAGATGCGATGAACCCACTAAAGAGACAGCCTACATTACACTTGTCCGTCCTCTGCTGGAATATTGCTGCGCGGTGTGGGGTCCTTATCAGCTAGGATTGACGGAGGACATAGAAAAAGTGTAAAGAAGGGCAGCTCGTTTCGTGTTATCGCGCAATAGGGGTGAGAGTGTCACTGATATGATACGCGAGTTGGGGTGGCAGTCATTGAAGCAAAGGCGGTTTTCTTTGCGGCGAGATCTATTTACGATATTCGAATCACCAACTTCCTCTTCCGAATGCGAAAATATTTTGTTGACACCCACCCACGTAGGGAGAAATGATCATCATAATACAATAAGAGCAATCAGAGCTCGAACGGAAAGACGTAGGTGTTCCTTTTTTCCCACGGGCCATTCGAGAGTGGAATGTAGAGAAGTAGTATGAAAATGGTTCGATGAGCCCATTCTGTAAGTCAAAATGCTTTCTGCAAAACACGAGAAAGCGCCACTCTCCTGCTACTAGGGTCGCCTCCAATGCTCAGTTTGGCCACTGGACAGGACCTGGTTGAAATATGCTTATTCTAAGCAGGTCGCATTAAGGAGGGAATGGTTTGCAAACTACTTCCTTCAAGATGAATCTGCACCGTGACAACATTTTAGAATGCAACATTAGCAGTTTCTGAATAGGAAGCAGTACTGTGACATTTAAATAAATGAGTTTTGATTTAAATTATTTAAAAATAGTCTTGATCGCATCTATTGTTAACTTCTGGCCGGTTTCGGCCTTTTAATTACGGGCCATCATCAGAGTTTGCACCATCTGGATGACGTGAATGGCCAACTAGCATAGTATCAGGGGTTCTCTGAAGTTGGAAAGTTGCTCACAAGGCTAGGCTATTATTTTCGACAGATTATGTGTCTTTTGAAAACTGTAATTTTTTTACCGTCAAAATGCTTTCTGCAAAACACGAGAAAGCGCCACTCTCCTGCTACTAGGGTCGCCTCCAATGCTCAGTTTGGCCACTGGACAGGACCTGGTTGAAATATGCACAATGGTCTGCTATCCATCTAAACAAACACCAAACACCTGAGGCTCCAGCCATGGCTGACAGCAAAGAGGCTACTTTGTTCACTACATTCACTTCCCTGCCTGTCCTAAATCCAGTGTGTTGTGCATTCCCATACACACAAAAATCACCCAGAAAACATTATAGTCCAGCACCAAGTTAAATGAAAGGAAATGAAGGTTGAAAGAGCTCAGTATGAACAGTCGCTGTGGTACAATACACATTAATAAAAATATTATTATTGGACTCTACTCTGTTATCACCCTCCAGTTACTGAATCATCTTAGAAATTATATGAAAAATGCATGCAAAGTGGCCTGCCATGTTTCAGGCATCACCTACCGTTATGTATGAAGGCTGCAGCGAAGAATGGACGTGGTGATGTTACAGTATGGGGCTGCTTTTCGTTGTTAAGTTATGCTGTTCTTCTTGCGCTTAAAAAATGTTAAATGCGGAAGGATATGAACAATTTTTACAGCATTGTGTACTGTGTAATTTGAAGCACAATTCAGAGAAGATGGTGGTATCATCATGATATGAACCCTGTCGAAAGCAGCATGCTTGAGGCTATGGTTTGAGGATTACAACATTCCTGAAATGAACTGGTCTGCTCAGGCTCATAGTGTGAACACAATGGAACACTTCTGGGATGACTTTGAAAGTCGACTTTGCTCCAAACCCAAGCGTCCTACATCGCTACCTCCTCTGGCTTCGGCTCGTGTGCAACAATGGACTGCCATCCCTCCACAGACATTCAGACATGTCACACAAATTGTCGTCAGCAGAGTTCAAGCCATAATAAATGCAAAGGGTGGACACAGCCCATATAAAGGTCCGCTATTACGTGTCCAGACGCATTTGATCGGATGGTGCATACTGGACGAAGGTGGGACAATGAACATACTAGAAGAAACTGCAATTTAGAGTCATTTAGTAATAAACACAGACGATTTGTTCAATGAACAAATGAACCTCAAGAACATGTGCACCTATGTAGTTTTCAAGAGGTGTTGTGCATCTCAAGGTAACCTGTAGAAAGTTATACAGGGCGTCCCACTCGAAAGAGGCCTCACAAAACAAATGTTAGCTTAAATTACACTTACAGGCTTTGCATAAAAATCAGTCCTATCTTGTTGATGGGGAAATAAAATCACAAAACGTGCTGGAAGTGAGCGCCCTCGGCTTGTAAACACAGTTGAACACGACGCTGCAGATTCTCGAATGTTGCTGCCAGAACCGCTGGTATCACTGCCTGGATTACACGGATGATGTTCTCTCGTAAATCTTCCAAAGTGTGTGGTTTGTTCCTGTAGACCTTGCCTTTTAGGTCAGCACAGAGGAAAAAGTCAGGTGGTGTTAAATCAGGTGACCTTGGGGGCTACAATCGTTTCGAAATCACTCTGCCGTGGAAAAATGGTTCGACCTCAGCCATGGTCACTCGAGACTTGTGACGTCTGGCTCCATGCTGTTCGTACCGCTGAGGATAAGTTCTTCATCGTGCAACTGGTTCAGAAAATCCAGAAACATTTCGAGGCAAACTGCACTTGTCACAGCAAACTCGAAAGAAATTGGTCCGATGATGCGACGCTGTGATATTTGCACAGAACACGCCAATCTTTTGTGAATGCAGGGGTTGATGGACCATTGCATGTGGTACATGATTGCTTAACACTTTATACAGTGAACAGTTTTTAATAATACAAGTGTTACAACGATTAGAATGAAACTAATGAAACGTCCAATGGTCCGCTATAGCTGTGTTTGTTCATGTCACTTATAAACCCACATAATTGGTTTTCAGCTTTTGAGTTGCATCTCCTGGTGTAAATATGCTATTTCATAGGCTACAGAATGCAGCAGAGTAGCAATTGGCGTGGCTAGGCAAAGATTTCATCACTCCTCAATTCATAAAAAACCATCGCCAAATGATAAAAAGAATCGTCAATGATGTATGTGTTACGTCACGAACTGTACACATTCCGATTAAAATATGCATTTGTCGGCCTATGCCAAGCAACAAAATGCCCCTCATCACATTAAACGATGTTGCAGAGTACACTGTTGCCACGTTAAACGTCGTAAATTACACGGTACAATTTCAGCGGAATTGCTACTCACGTATGTGTTCACAGGGTGTTTGTTTTAACTTGAGACAACTAAACATCTCGAAAGAAAAAAAGCGTTGGTGAGAAGTTAACGTTAGTAAAGGGGAAGCCCCCCCAAGCTTTACTGCATGTTCGGAATCTACGCCAAAAAATACGTACGGTTTAGTCAAGTTAAGAACCGACATACTTGATTCTACGTTTCATATACTACGTGAATGTAAACTTTCTGTTGTAATGGTTGACATTTATCTTCGAAATTTACGTTAGTGTTGCAAATTTGATTGCACAATACGTTATGGTTAGCTGTTTCAATGTATGGTTAGAAACTACGTGTAGCGTGATCCAAGAACAACGATGTGGATGTAATACTTTTCTGCTCCCATCGGGATGCTTGATATGGGTGAGTATCCTTGACTGTCACCATTCGGGTGCTTGATTTCCGTCAGTGGCCATGGCAGGGGCACCTGTCACTATCACTTCATGGACATTTCATCTTATTACAATGATCGTGTCGCGGCCGACGCGAGAGTACGGCGGTTGGATGGAAACACACACCTAAATCAGTCACCGTAACAGCGGGGTTCGAGGGCGGCCACAGAAACCAAGCATTGCTATGGTTTGGGGAGTCACCACAATCAACCCGGTAGGGAACAGAAAACTCTGTTACCATGCAAGTAGCTTCTTTGCCAGGAATGTAAATGTCTCGTCATATTATTTATACGCTACAGACACATTTGTAACACTCGAGTAACTTTTGAACATCGATCCGAACCATTAGAATACAAAGGTTTGCACTTACATCGTAAATGAAATGTAGAATCAAATGCGTCGGTTCAGAATTGCAAAAACAGGCACATATGAAATTATCTATAACTGTGCCATCTATCACGAACGGGAAACAATGGTTTGCGTAAACACGTATTTTTTAGCGTGGAATCGGAATACGCAATAAAAATGGCGGGGGGGGGGGGGGGGTGGGGGGCGAGGGAGTTCCATTTGAAAATACAAAGTTGACCCCGCCCAAGCAGGAGAGATGGTTCGGAGGCACCCTTTAGTAACATTAATTTTTCACCTAGAACATTTTTTCCGCAGTATGCTTCGTCTCCGGAGTATGTAGTTTATCTCGAATAGAGAAAAAACACTCTGTACAACTGATAATGAAAGTCGAACTCTTTCGTTGATTGTTTCAACACACCCTCCACGATGTGTATTGCACGAAGGTTGCGCCTGCTTCAGTTCATAAAAAAATCGTATAAAAAGTAAAGTCGTTAACTACGAGTTAGGGACGGCGGTTGTCACTGAAACAACCAGTTTCGGCTATGTTGGTCTTTTTCGAAGCCAGCTTAACCTGAATGTTAAAACGGCTCAGGATAACCGGTTTCCGAAATAACTGATTTTCGGTTTTCTGTTCCTATTAGCCGGCCGCTATGACCTAGTGGATCTAGGCGCTTCAGTCCGGAACCGCGCTGCTGCTATGGTCACAGGTTCTAAACTTGCTTCGGGCATGGATGTGTGTGAGGTCCTTAGGTTAGTTAGGTTTAAGTAGTTCTGAGTTCTAGGGGACTGATGACCTCAGATGTTAAGTCCCGTAGTGCTCAGAGCCATTTGAACCATTTATTCCCATTATTTCCTGTAATAAACGTAGAAATCGAACAAATATTTAAAAAAATTTGAATCGCTCTGTTTCAAGGTACATAGAATCAAAATATTATCGTAAATTTGTAAGGTGGCTATAATTTCCCACCTTACAAGAACTCATCCACCTACTTTGCCGTGATCTACAAACACAACTAGATATCATGTGATAGGTTGTACATCGTATATATGACTATGTAACGGAGACTGACATTGTCACGTACACCTTGTAAATAATTGTTAACGCTTATTGCATGAAAGATGATGGAGTGTCTTTATTACAAAAACGGCGTAATGAATGATTGCCTGTACTAGTAGAGGTTGGAACGCCAGTGGAAATGAAACGGTAGGCGGAACTCAAGCCCTGGGTGGAAGGACCACACAGGCGTGCTGGTCCTACTTAAACGCAGGAAGTAGCAAGACAGACGTCGGGACATATGAGCGCTGGGGCACAATACAGGCGCGACCGGCCGGTTTTGTAGCCTGACGGGAAGGGTTATACTTCAGGAACTACGAAAATCTTGGACGCAGCTGAGAGGAACGAGGAAGCGTCACCTCAGAAACCACGCAGGTAGAGAGGGAGAATATTCTGTGGGTTCGGGAATATGATTCGTCTTCGGAATTACGATGGCTGGGAGCCAAGCCTTGCTGGGAAGCCAGCACTGGAGAGAAGCGGTCTTCCGTTGTGAGCGCTCGTGTGGGACGGTCGCTTGATATCAGCTTTGTTGGTACAGACGGATTGCTGTCTTTGCTCTCAGGAGAGCTCTTTCAAAACGGTTCAAATGGCTCTAAGCACTATGGGACTTAACACATGAGGTCATCAGTCCCCTAGAATTAGAACTACTTAAACCTAACTAACCTAAGGACATCACACACATCATACCCAAGGCAGGATTCGAACCTGCGACCGTAGCAGCAGCGCGGTTCCGGACTCAGCCACAACGGGCGGCGAGAGTTTATATTTAGAACAGTTAGCCACTGTACTGTTGCGAACTATACGTTTCTGGACTTCACCTCCAGGTTGGAAGTCGTCGTTGAGTACGCAGCGTTCAGTAATTGAGAGCACTTCCTCTGCCTATACTTACGTTGAGACGTTATCTGAACCCTGTCTTTGTGGTTGGGAGTTGGCGTTTCTCATCTGTGGAACACAGAGAGGAGAAGACAGTATTAGAGTATATTAGTCAGAGGGCCGCTTTCTGCCGTCCTAGTGTTCTAAAGAGTTTAATTGTGGCTGGAGGTCTTTCATCGTCGCAGACGAGTACGAAAACCATCACTCCGACGCACCGGACGCAGTACATACGGTGATATGGCAAATTGCTTCGGGTTATTAGGGCTATAAAAGCTAAACAGCTGTGATCACGTTAGTTTATTTCCACTGAGATTTCACACCACCGTAGATCATCTCTGAAAGTAGTGTCTTCTAGTGTTTGGTATGTAGATGATGTCAGTCATTTCGCGTTATTGATATTAGACCGCGCAGTCATAACAAGGGGCAAAGTTGGGCAATTAATTAGTAATTTTACTTAGGAAATGTGAACTTTGTAATCTATTTTTTTTAATCTACAATAAATAAATAAGCAGGAACAACGTTTACCATTTAGTGGGATTAGTTACCTTCATTATTCATTTATGTTTAGATTGTAATTTATAGAATTAAGAATGGTTCAAATGGCTCTGAGCACTATGGGACTCAACTGCTGAGGTCATTAGTCCCCTAGAACTTAGAACTAGTTAAACCTAACTAACCTAAGGACATCACAAACATCCATGCCCGAGGCAGGATTCGAACCTGCGACCGTAGCGGTCTTGCGGTTCCAGACTGCAGCGCCTTGACCGCACGGCCACTTCGGCCGGCTAGAATTAAGAGATCCTAAGATCTGCTTCAGGGGGTAGTCAGACAGGACCAAATCTTCATTTTAGCGTTTATTATTTTACGTTGCTCACATTAATTTTACACGCGCCTGGAGTGGCATCTTGGAAAATAAATTGACAAATGAAAGGAAACTTAGTCCGTCCTTCATTCGCTGCTTTTCTCCAAAATTGATTACAAAGAATCACCAGTATTCTCCTATTGATTCTAATTGTTTAAACTCTGTTCAAAACTAATGTTGTATCGGGGATCATTCCACTGTTTGTGCATTACGAATAATCAGTGCTAAAGGGCGAAAACTGTGGTTGAAGAAACCTGTTTTTCGTGGTAATTGGTCCGTTTTCAAGGACTACAAGCAGATAAAGGTGTAGACAACGAAAGCAGATCAGCTAATTTCTGTTGTTATTGTATACTATGAGTGAATTGTTATTAAATTTTTAATTTAGTAGGCCTTTTGTTACCATAGTTTCCTTTCTCTTATTAATTCCTAGAAATGACAGACAAATCTTTAATCTTTTAAAGCAAATGAAGCATTGTACTTCGTTACTACGTCACTTCGTAAAAAGTATTCCAGATTAGGTTTGGTGCCATTCTGCTATACAACGGACGTCCGGCGACGGGAGCGAGAAACTATCGTATAGACCAGAGGCAGCCAACCTTTATTACATACCGCCCACTTTTGTATCTCTGTTAGCAGTAAAATTTTCTAACCGCCGACCAGCTCTACAGTAATGGGGATTTGTAAAATAGGGAAGTAACTTTAGTCATAAAATTTATAAAGCAGAGTTACACCAAGTTAAACAATTGTAAGTAGCCTGTTTATGTGTTTGTATGTTGGCAGCGCTATATAGCGCTCTGCATTAATAACACTGACAGTGCTGTGTGCACTCTGTAAGACACTCTGTGGGTGGTCGGACTCGCTGTTAGAGGTGAATAATCAGCAGTGATAGCAGTTGGAGGTGAACAGCCAGCAGTGATGGAAGTTGGGAATGAAATGATAAGAATAAGTAAAGAGAAAGTAGGCTCAGTACGTTCAGTTTCACTCAGCAGTTGCAGAATTATTCAACGTAGAAGTTTCACCTTCTTAGTTATTGCAATTTAAGTAAAAAAAAAATATATTATATTAAGAAGTTTCGACCCGCCGGGGTGGCCGAGCGGTTCTAGGCGCTACAGTCTGGAACCGTGCGACCGCTCCGGTGGCAGGTTCGAATCCTACCTCGGACATGGATGCGTGCGATGTCCTTAGGTTAGCTAGGTTTACGTAGTTCTAAGTTCTAGGGGACTGATGACCTCAGAAGTTAAGTCCCATAGTGCTCAGAGCCATTTTAAGAAGTTTCACAATTAAACATTAACTACTTCCTGAACACTTTGCCAGAATTTTTTGAAACCTAATTAAAATGTTTCTAAAACTCTACCTACTAGGGAAGCAGGAACACCGAGTAGTGGGCGGCAGGGACTAGGTTGACTACCAGTTGTGTTGACCAATTGGGGGAAAGTTTTGCACACTGCATGTGCACATGTACCATGAGGCACGACACATGGCGACAGGGAAATTTTTGTCTCAGCTCTGCTGTACCAACTCTTATGCTGTGTGTCTGTTGCTCATTTCTGTCTGCATTGTTATTGTAACAGCACTGATCGATTTTTCCATTTTATATAATTACATAGTATTTCAAAACAATGCAAATTTTACGAATAAAAATTACTACTTTTTTGAAAGAGTGTGGTGTGCGTACTGTAAGACCTTCAGTACACACACCATCAGATTATTTGAGTCGTCGCTCTAACGAAGCAGGCGAGTGTCAGCAATATGTCTCGTGGTCTTATTGTGGCGTGTTTATCTTCTGCCGTTAGGTCAGACGATAGAAATGCCACTTGCACGCTTAGAGTAGCAGATTGACGGCGACCAACTTTAAACAGAACTTGATTAATTTTCACACACATTTATTAAAATACTAACAAGCTTACGTAACTTGATTCTGGATGCTATTTAGAATTGACAATCTGTAGTCCCTTTGCTCTTGGTACGTTAATCTTATTCTCACATATCTCTGATACTTGGCAAAGTGTCTATTCATTTATCTTCATGGCTACGTACAGGAATATGGTAATCTTATTAGGCGCAGGCTGAAACTTGACTATAGACTGGTACAGACTAATGCAGACTGGTACAGACTGGTGCAGACTAATGCAGACTCGCACAGACTAATGCAGACTGATTAATCGGAGGTCTGTACACTCGTTATGATACCTCGCTCGTTCAGGTATCACTGTGCGAGTGTGATCCGCGAGGAGAAAAGGTTCTACGTTAGCAGCAATCTCATTGGTTTGCGTTAAATATTAATACGCGGATCGACGGAAGCAGAATTTGGTCCGTCTCTAAGGCAGCGCCATCTCGTAGTGCGGAGACGGACGAGCGCTGCGCCTGCGCTGTTGTGCTTAGCGGGGCGCGCTCTAGTGGGAAAGTTGTGTACGCGCTGACTACGCGGAACTATGTACACAACAAAGAGGTTTAGATAAAAACGAAAATTTTTAGCACTGTTGCTACATGTAATTGATATTTCGTTTCATTTACTAATTATTAGTAAAAAATAAATAACACCTGTCATAAGCGAGACCAAACATATATCGAAAAACACCGATTGTGCAGAACTAAAATACCGGTATGGATTTTAGCCGGTCGACTTTCCCCACCCCTGCAGCGAGTGCACCCGTGCTTCAGCCCGGCCGCGGCGGCACGAAGGGATGTAGGAGTTTGAGGTAACGTAACACGGGACGCGGCGCGTGCAGCGGCCCGCGTGCCGGAAGCGTGTCGCGCTGGTCCGGCAGGTGCCTCCAGCTGAGCGAGAGGGAGGCAGAGCAGAGGAGCGGCTGGGCAGATGCCGCGGCACGGGGCGTCCGCCAGGTGCGGGCCCAGCTGCCGCTACTGTGCGCGGCACGCGCCGCCCTGCACTTCCTGTGCCTTTTTCTGCAGCAGTGAGGCTCCCAACTTTGGACACAGGGCGAGGAGATCACGCCAGACCACCTGATATCACACTGCGTGAAACTTCCAGGCAGACAAATACCGTGTGTCAGAGCAGTACTCAAATACGGGACTTCCTGTGGCCTTTTCTTTATCGGAATATGCTCTTACCGACTGGGCTACGGGGGCACGACTCGGGAACCCTCAAATGTAGGGAGGCCGTGTCGACGGTCGAGCTTGTAAAGCTAACAAGGGAACGTCATATCTGTTAATAACGCAACTGATGAGTCTTAGATATGCTGTGTGGGACCTGTCTGAGTAACTGGCTGGCGCTTTTCTTGCGATGGTCCACAGTTTCCGTGGAAATCCACGTTGAAATTTTATCCGTGCCCCCTACAATTGTGGCGTTACACATGTTCTGACAAAACCTAAGTACACTACTGTCCATTAAAATTGCTACACCAAGAAGAAATGCAGATGATAAACGCATATCCATTGGACAAATATATTATACTCGAACTGACATGTGATTACATTTTCACGTAATTTAGGTGCATAGATGCTGAGAAATCAGTACCCAGAACAACCACCTCTGCCGTAATAACGGCCTTGATGCACCTCGGCATTGAGTCAAACAGAGCTTGGATGGCGTGTACGGGTACAGCTGCCCATGCAGCTTCAGCACGATACCACAGTTCATCAAGAGTAGTGACTGGCATATTGTGACGAACCAGGTGCTCGGCCACCATTGACCAGACGTTTTCAATTGGTGAGAGATCTGGAGAATGTGCTGGCCAGGGCAGCAGTCGAACATTTTCTGTATCCAGAAAGGCCCGTACAGGACCTGCAACATGCGCTCGTGCATTATCCTGGTGAAATTTAGTGTTTCGCAGGGATCGAATGAAGGTTAGAGCCACGGGTCGTAACACATCTGAAATGTAACGTCCACTGTTCAAAGTGCGGTCAATACGAACAAGAGGTGACCGAGACGTGTAACCAATGGCACCTCATACCATCACGCCGGGTCATAAGCCAGTATGTCGATGACGAATAGACGCTTCCAATGCGCGTTCACCGCGATGTCGCCAAACACGGATGCGACCATCATGATGCTGTAAACAGAACCAGGATTCATCCGAAATAATGACGTTTGGCCATTCGTGCACCCAGGTTTGTCGTTGAGTACACCATCGCAGGCGCTCCTGCCTGTGATGCAGCGTCAAGGGTAACCGCAGCCATGGCCTCCGAGCTGATAGTCCACGCTGCTGCAAACGTCGTCGAACTGTTCTTGCAGATGGTTGTTGTCTTGCAAACGTCCCCATCTGTTGACTCAGGGATCGCGACGTGGCTGCACGATCCGTTACAGCCATGCGGATAAGATGCTTGTCATCTCGACTGCTAGTGATACGAGGCCGTTGGGATCCAGCACGGCGTTCCGTATTACCCTCCTGAACCCACCGATTCCATATTCTGCTAACAGTCATTGGATCTCGACCAACGCGAGCAGCAATGTCGCAATACGATAAACCGTAATCGCGATAGGCTACAATCCGGCCCTTATCAAAGTCGGAAACGTGATGGTACGCATGTCTCCTCCTTACACGAGGCATCACAACAACGTTTCACGAGGCAACGCCAGTCAACTGCTGTCTGTGTATGAGAAATCAGTTGGAAACTTTCCGCATGTCAGCATGTTGTAGGTGTCGCCACTAGCGCCAATCTTGTGTGAATGTTCTGATAAGCTAATCATTTGCATATCACAGCATCTTCTTCCTGTCGGTTAAACTTCGCGTCTGTAGCACGTCATCTTCGTGGTGTAGTAATTTTAATGGCCAGTAGTATTGTACAGCGGTTTAAGTTTGCTTCTGTCACGCCGCTGGAAGGGGATCAATTACAGCCAGTATTCTTCTTGCTTTTTTTTCAGTTTCATCGTACAGAATAACAGAAACACTTACGAGAAAAAGAATCGCAACACCAAAAAAATAATTACTGTAGAGTAATGAAATTTCCGAAATACATTTGTCTAGGTAACATACTTAAGTGATTAACCCTGCAAAATCACAGGTAAATGTAAAGGCGATATAAGCCATTGAAAGGTCTCTGTTGGATTCCTTTCATGTTAATTTCTTAAATCTGTTGTCATTTACGGCATACATTCCACTTCTAAATTTACTGTGGTGTTTCTGACTATCTGGGAGGAGACTGAGCAGTGGAATGTGTTACTTTTACACATAAACAAGAACGATCTGTCACACTACTACACTTTAAAACACAGTTTATATGTAATTCACGTCACACAGTCTCATACGGAACCTACATCCGCTTTCTTTTATATACTGTATATGATAAGATACTGTCATCCCCCTCCCTTCTGTGTGAGAGGATGAATGTGCAAATGTATTTCTAGTTGCATGCTTGATGGTAGCAGACAAGCCTATCTGCTAGAGAACAGTAGGACCAATGTCAGAACAGGTAGCTACGCTTTCTAGAAGCAAAGAGGTTTTGAATTCTTGGTATGGTCCTGTCCGTCCCTTGTCATGTTGGTATAGAAAGCTGCCTCTCTGGTCACTTCCGTTTGTATTTGTGAGGCATCCCTCAGGAGGAGCCCACGGCAGTCTGTCTGCGGCGAGCGTCTGAAGTGGTAAGATCTCCGGCTAAGCGCGTGTCTGCTAAGTCCGTAGGACAATGGATTTCTTAAGTTCAGCCTAACTGAAAATTTAATCACCTTTATTTCAGGTTTAGCTCTAAAATATCTAATGTTATCTTAAATTGCAACGCGGTGTATTTCGAGTGTGAAGTTCAGAATACCTTCCGCTAGTTGCTTTGTCACTAATTTGTGAGTAAAGTGGAAGCACGTATTGATCATTAACTCTAACTTAGATCATCAATCTTAAATGCGAATGTGCGTGAGACTATAACGTCTCGTCTTGACAATATTTTTCAATATAGCAACTTTTCTTTATGTTCAACCCACGTGGGGTGTACTTGGTGAGACCAGTACTACGTGCTTATACAATTGTTTGACCCATCAGGTTAACAGTAAGACGATGGTAACCAGTTCGAGGTTTTTCTTTCGTAAATTGCTTTTCGATCTAATTTATTTTATCAAAATTATTGTGGAGTTACACTCTTTCTGTAAACCAAGTTGACCACATGAAGCATGTGGTGTAATCATCATAGTAGCCCTCAGCTATTCTTTTCAGGAAGATTTCACAGAGAGTTAGTATGAATTTAGTATACCAGTGTGTGGTATTTTCATGACAGACAGGATTGCGCTACGCCTGCCGAAGTGGCCGTGCGGTTAAAGGCGCTGCAGTCTGGAACCGCAAGACCGCTACGGTCGCAGGTTCGAATCCTGCCTCGGGCATGGATGTTTGTGATGTCCTTAGGTTAGTTAGGTTTAACTAGTTCTAAGTTCTAGGGGACTAATGACCTCAGCAGTTGAGTCCCATAGTGCTCAGAGCCATTTGAACCAGGATTGCGCTACGAACGTAACTTCTTTGGGTGAACATTGCATCGGTTGGTTGTGGTTAATTTCCTCTTGGATATGTTTCAACGTTCTTCGTGTGTTATTTTATGAATGCAGTGTTGTATGTAGTCTCTCAATCTTGGCTCCCTATTTGATGTGTTCTGTAAGATTACAAAGTCACACTTTCACAATCCTAAATAAGGCACCAGTTTAGTTATGAATCAAGTTTAATATGCTCAAATTTCAATGATCAATGTTAAAATAGATTTCCAAATATAAACTGATTTATTTCTTTTTATTTAAATTCTCTTCTTTATATATATCACTGGTTGTCGTATGACAATTAAAAGATTATAATTAATGTTAGTCTGGTTGGGAATTTGGTAAGCTAGACTGGATACCTGGTGAAACAGTTGCTCAGTAATGCAAAGTTAACTTCCCCAGACAGCTCACGGCTTTTAACCCGCTTTTATTGTCTATCAGCACCGTTTTCATAACAAATTAAAGCAACAACATTACACCATAGCAAGTGTGAAATGCTGATACATTAATAACCGATCTAACTGCCAGCATGTTCAATGAAAGAATGCATACGTGCATGCATTCTATTATGAAGATGCTGAATGTCAGTTTTGTGGAATGGACTTCCATGTCTGTTCCAGTTGGTCGGTCAAAACAGAGATGGTTAATGCTGTTTGTGGAAGACGCTGGAGTTGCCGTCCCTAGACGTCCCATATTTGGTCGATTAGAGACAGATCTGATGATCGAGCAGGCTAGGGCAAGATGCCGACACTCTAAAGAGCATGTTCGGTTTGACAGTGGTATATGGGCGAGCGTTATCCTGCTGGAAAACACCCCCTCGACTGCTGTTCATGAATGGCAGCACAACAAGTCGAATCACCAGACTGACCTACAATCTTGGCGTCAGGGTGGGTGGGATAACCACGACAGTGCTCCTGTTGTTATACGAAATTGGACCCAGACCATAACTCCAGGTGTAGATCCAGTGCGTCTTGCACAGGTTGGCAGCAGGCTCTCAACTGGCCGCTTTGTAACCAACAGATGGCCCTCACTGGCATCGAGGCAGAACCAGCTTTGATCAGAAAACGCAACACACCTCCATTCTGCCCTCCAATGAGCTCTTGCTTCACACCACTGAAGTCGCAAATGACAGTGGTTTGGGGTCAGCCGAATGCACGCCACAGGGCGTCTGGCTCGGAGCTTTCCTTAGAGTAACCGATTTGCAACAGTTCGTTGCGTCACTGCAGTGCTGCTCCAGATGCAGTACGATGTGCCAGAGTTATACCCCTAGCACGATGATCATCCCTCTCGTTAGTGCCACGTGACCATCTAGCGACCGTCCATTGTCATGATCAAAGCTGCCAGCAATCATATACTGTGGCTACGTTCCTGCCAAGTGTTTCTGCAGTATCGAAGAAGCAACATCCAGTTTCTCGTAGTCCTATTACACGATCTCGTTCAAAATCAGTGAAGCACTGATAATGCCATCTCTGCCACCTTAAAGGCAGTGTTGAGTAACATCGGCTCACCCCGTCCTATCTCCCTATCTCAAAGGTAACTAACATTCACAACAGTTAAGCGTGTATTAAAGCAAACCTTATTACATCCTCACAGCGGCACTACTAGCGCCACCTTTATGCGACTGACACGAAATAGGAATAGACACCATCTTTCACATGTGGCAACACACCTACCAACTTTCGTTTGTGTCACACATCTCCTTCTTGGTGCTGCGATTTTTTCGGTCACTGTAGCATATGTCACGCAAACTTATTCAACAATAGTCATTTTCGCTGTACTGATTTAATTAATAAATCAATTATTACATCAAACTTCCTTAAAATATATATTCTGTTCGTTACAGAGTAGATTACAGAATCGTTTGGCTCACAATCGCCTACATCGCTTGCACTGTCAGAACCGAATTCCGGGTGGTATTGGTAGTAGGAGCAACCGAAACACAAGTTTGTGGAGCACCACGCACTTTTAATGAAAGTTACTGCTTTGCTGGCATACGGAATTTCCAGAACCCATACCGCTACAACAAAGTTTGTTGAATCTCAGAAACATTATTCTTTATACGATCAACTTCGATCCGAACCACACGTATTTGGTTATTCCCGTGAAAGCACACTAAAGTGATATAGATTTAAAGCATATATTTTTATGGAATCTTCCCTCGATTTCTCTATTACTCTTCAGCAAGTTGGGGGCATCTTGAATTTTTTCGCGAAAATCCTGAACTGCCTATAAAAATAAACTTAACAGGTTTGACGAAGTGGAGTGTATTTGGGTGAGATAATTTCTACGGTGCAGGTGCTTACTTTTCTTCCATCTACAAAGATCCAATCACAAACGGCTGATTAGTCTGCCCTGCCCACGAGTCAAGCTAACAGAATCTAAATATTTGGCTTTTTGACTAGGAACCAGAAACGGGATACAAAGTTTAAGAAAGTTTATGATGATTGAAGTATTAATGAACTTACGACATAAAATGACTGTTTCTGAATAAATTTGCGTTACATATATTATTTAAAGATATTCTATAAAAATAAATAAACAAGAAGCAGAAAGAAAAAAATGAATAGGATTTGCAAAGCCGGTAGCCAGGTTCTGCGATGTCTTGTGTTATACTCTCTAAAAATAATACAATAATTTTGTGTTAATCTATCTTAATGTCGTGTACTTTGATGTGGAAACAATGAAGAAGACGTATCAGACGCATGCTATGTCGGTGCAGTTTTTATTGTTTTTCCTCTGTATTTTTTATATTATTGCTTCTGATATGAACGTAATATACCAAAAAAATTATGTAACTAAACGTGAAATTAAAAAAAAAATTCTCTTCATGGATGAAGGCACTGCTTCTCCCAAGAATATGGCACGACAGCACATAGTAACCACAAAAAAACCCACAGTTTCGCTACAATAATCTCTTACCATATATACACTCCTGGAAATTGAAATAAGAACACCGTGAATTCATTGTCCCAGGAAGGGGAAACTTTATTGACGCATTCCTGGGGTCAGATACATCACATGATCACACTGACAGAACCACAGGCACATAGACACAGGCAACAGAGCATGCACAATGTCGGCACTAGTACAGTGTATATCCACCTTTCGCAGCAATGCAGGCTGCTATTCTCCCATGGAGACGATCGTAGAGATGCTGGATGTAGTCCTGTGGAACGGCTTGCCATGCCATTTCCACCTGGCGCCTCAGTTGGACCAGCGTTCGTGCTGGACGTGCAGACCGCGTGAGACGACGCTTCATCCAGTCCCAAACATGCTCAATGGGGGACAGATCCGGAGATCTTGCTGGCCAGGGTAGTTGACTTACACCTTCTAGAGCACGTTGGGTGGCACGGGATACATGCGGACATGCATTGTCCTGTTGGAACAGCACGTTCCCTTGCCGGTCTAGGAATGGTAGAACGATGGGTTCGATGACGGTTTGGATGTACCGTGCACTATTCAGTGTCCCCTCGACGATCACCAGTGGTGTACGGCCAGTGTAGGAGATCGCTCCCCACACCATGATGCCGGGTGTTGGCCCTGTGTGCCTCGGTCGTATGCAGTCCTGATTGTGGCGCTCACCTGCACGGCGCCAAACACGCATACGGCCATCATTGGCACCAAGGCAGAAGCGACTCTCATCGCTGAAGACGACACGTCTCCATTCGTCCCTCCATTCACGCCTGTCGCGACACCACTGGAGGCGGGCTGCACGATGTTGGGGCGTGAGCGGAAGACGGCCTAACGGTGTGCGGGACCGTAGCCCAGCTTCATGGAGACGGTTGCGAATGGTCCTCGCCGATACCCCAGGAGCAACAGTGTCCCTAATTTGCTGGGAAGTGGCTGTGCGGTCCCCTACGGCACTGCGTAGGATCCTACGGTCTTGGCGTGCATCCGTGCGTCGCTGCGGTCCGGTCCCAGGTCGACGGGCACGTGCACCTTCCGCCGACCACTGGCGACAACATCGATGTACTGTGGAGACCTCACGCCCCACGTGTTGAACAATTCGGCGGTACGTCCACCCGGCCTCCCGCATGCCCACTATACGCCGTCGCTCAAAGTCCGTCAACTGCACATACGGTTCACGTCCACGCTGTCGCGGCATGCTACCAGTGTTAAAGACTGCGATGGAGCTCCGTATGCCACGGCAAACTGGCTGACACTGACGGCGGCGGTGCACAAATGCTGCGCAGCTAGCGCCATTCGACGGCCAACACCGCGGTTCCTGGTGTGTCCGCTGTGCCGTGCGTGTGATCATTGCTTGTACAGCCCTCTCGCAGTGTCCGGAGCAAGTATGGTGGGTCTGACACACCGGTGTCAATGTGTTCTTTTTTCCATTTCCAGGAGTGTATTTGGTACAACGGAATAAAAGAAAACTATGGTAAACTGTTTTACTAACTAAAAATATGTATGAATTAAAAAATAAAGCAATAGAAGATAATAATTTTATTAAAAATTAGAAATTAAGACAAGTAATGTTTATTATATATGATGAAAGATTTATTTTTATTGGACGAGGTCAAACATGAAGTTTAAACAAACATCATTAAAGAAGAGGTTCTACCTTATCTTGCGAACTACGGACGAACGGCTATCATGTGAGACCGTCTACCCTCCCACAATGCATTCTTAGACTACATTTGGCATTACCCGGGAAAACGACGTGGACGTAGTAGTATTGTGTTCCCTTCTGGGTGCTTGATTTTGGTGAGTTCCCTTGCCTCTCACTATCTCGGGGTGCTTGATTACTGTTAGTCCCTTAGCCTCTCACAAGTGTTTCAGTGCAGCAAATGTTCCAAATGTTGTTCGTTGTTTCTAATGCACATTGCAACTCTGTGTCTGAATGACAATCCGACATGTATTAGTGTCTCTGCGCCAATGTTTGCACATTCATTGCGAATTCACTGCCGCATATCTTTTGGGGTTGTTGATACATCCACGTACAGTCTCTCTTTTAGCCATCCTCACAGGAAAATAGTCCGTCCCCGGTAGCTGAGTTGTCATCGCGACAGACTGTCAATCCTAAGGGCCCGGGTTCGATTCCCGGCTGGCTCGTAGATTTTCCCCGCTCAGGGACTGGGTGTTGTGTTGTCCTAATCATCATCAACTAATCCCCATCGACGCCCAAGTCGCCGAAGTGGCGTCAAATCGAAAGACTTGCACCCGGCGAAGGGTCTACCCGCCGGGAGGCCATAGTCACATTTATTTACAGGAAAATATTGGCAGCAGTAAAATCGGGTGAACGTACGGGCCACGTTTGAGGACCTCCTCGTCCAATCCGTCGCCCCGAGTAGTTTAGATTGCCATACCCAGCGGGGATTTCCCTCTGATCAATAATGCATATTATATCGATTCACTTGATCGCGATTCGTAAAATTTGATTCACCGGAGAAAAGTATCTGTGAAATGAAACTATCATTGACTGGCAGTTGTTCCTGTATCCAGTTGCAGAAATTCAGCCCATGGTGAAATTCGTCACCATTCAGTTCTTGATGCAGCAATAAATGAAATGGATGCAATTTGTCTGCATGCAGTATGCTGAGAACACTTCCTTTCGAAATTCCTGAACCTCGCGCAATTTGCCGAGAACTAATGTGAGGATTTGCAGCAACTGCAGCTAAAACATTCACTGTGTTATTTTCGTTTGTTACAGGCCGCGGTCGGACTCTTCCTCTGTAATGGATAAGCTCTATCTTTCTCTGTTTTAGTAAACAGGTGGACAATAGCGCGAAATGTCGTTGGAGACAGAACATTCCTACCGGCGAACAGAGTAGCATACCTTTGACGAACCTCAAAGTACATGGCAATGATATGATATCGACCCTCTCTGCAGTCGTTAACATCGTACCGTCCGAATCATTGAAGTAAAATGCACTGCCGACTGAGCGCGTAATACGTCTGTGCTTCACTCGATTGTGGGATGGCCGGCCGAAGTGGCCGTGCGGTTAAAGGCGCTGCAGTCTGGAACCGCAAGACCGCTACAGTCGCAGGTTCGAATCCTGCCTCAGGCATGGATGTTTGTGATGTCCTTAGGTTAGTTAGGTTTAACTAGTTCTAAGTTCTAGGGGACTAATGACCTCAGCAGTTGAGTCCCATAGTGCTCAAAACCATTTGAACCATTTTTTTGATTGTGGGGTGTATCACATGACAGCATTATCAAAACTATCAAAAAAGTACTTCGATTGTCTTAATCGGATGTGTATTTGTTTGAGATAGTACAGTTTTGCGACAATTGTCACATCATTTCCATGTTTGCCGATTACAGCGCCATCTATCATGAAACGAAAGAAATGCTTCATACAAAAGATACATACTGTTTTAACGGAGAATCCAAGTGTGGAATAAAAAATACGGATTCCTATTTAAGATTTCAAAGTCACCTCCCCCCCCCCCCCCCCCCCTGGTCCCACTCATCCCCGGAGTTGGTGCAGGGAAGTCGACTAACAAACAGACAGGCATAGGCTACATATTTTTTTAAATATATATGGTACATAAAATATATGTAATACACAAACAGGAAACGTTGTTAGTAAGAATCTCGAGAGGTTCTTGAGCGATTCATTTCCTCTTTTTACATGATACTCTAATAAACGTTGGATGGATATAGACTATATATTTTTCAAATATATACAATAGATAAATTTGTGTGCGTTATTTAGAGGGGAAAGCTTGTTAACAAAAATATCGAAAGGTTTTTGACCGTTTTACTTCAATTCGTTACACGCTAATCTACTACAATTCAGACAGACATAGGTTATACACCCCCCTTTTTTTTAAAAAAAAAATCATCTCTTGTTATAACTGTCTTCAAAAAAGAAAATTCTGTGCTGTGAAAACTTTGCAATCCTAACCATTCACCGATTAAAACTTTGAGAAATACTGCCATTGTAGCTACTATCCTCACAGATCCAGCAACTGGAGGGGTCTCTCCTGTACCCTTTACATCAATGATGCCAATCGATTTAATCAGTCATTGTAAGTGACTTCATCTCCCAATCGAGGTTTAGTTTGCAATAATAATACACGAGGCCCGAGAGAGAGAGAGAGCAGTGAAGGAGGGGCGATAGACAAGAGGGGGGGAGGGGGAGAAAATGGACTGAGAGATGGAGAAGGAGGAGATGGACAAAAAGATGGGTGAGGTGGAGATTGGGGGAGGCGGAGGAGCAGATGTGTGAAGAGAGGGGGGAAGAGGAGGAGATGGACAACGACAGGGCGAGGAGGACAGAGGGAGAGGAGATTAGAACGTAAATACAATTCCCATACATATTTAGCAATAGCGAAATGTTGCGGGTTGATTAATGAATATAATCGAAGTTTGTTTAAGGACCAATCGATACAAACGGCAGTTTAGAGCAATAAACCGAGAGAGGCGCAAGAGGTGTACATGTGCAAAATTTGCATGAAGGGTCTATCATAATTGGTAGTGCAAACTGATACTGGTGAAACTATACGACAATACCTTCCAGTGAACATAGATCCTCAATGGAGCCTTGCGAGATAACCACGAATGCGTGGTTACGAGCTGCCACTGACTTTAGTGTGAAATGTTGTCCTCGTTAGTACAAACGTACTTGCAATGTAAACTTTCTGATTAAGTCACCATCTAATTGCGCTCAAATTTCACCCAAGGTGAGTTTTCTTGAGATGTAGTATAAAACGTAAGCAGTTAAACAGTGTCTTTTGTTTAACACCTCAGTACAACAATAAATGTTTTTCTTGTGTTTATGGCCCGTTTTTTCCGGTGGAGAGTGAAATAATTTGTGAATTAGAGTGTCAAAAAATTCCTTTATTAAACAAGAAAGGGTAAAAACTTTTAGAAATGGGAGGAGTCGAAGGAGGAAGTGAAAGTGATCTGAAGGCGGGAAAAAGAAACAGTGGACAATGTACGAATACTGGAACGAAAGGAACGAAAAACAATTAAGAACTGAAATTGGAACGTGGTATCCAAGAACAAGAAGGAGAAGAACAAGAGGAAGAAACAAAAGTTGCAGAAATTTTATATTTTCATTTTTTCCACCTAGTTTAATAGGAAGCACGTTTTTATTAAACCTAGAACTATACAATAGGGCTATATCATTCTGTTTTTACCAGAAATTTTTAAAGCGCTCAGGAATAACCTTAAATGGAAACGGATTGTTTTTTCCTTTAATACTTAGCAGTGAAAAGCGATTCAAAAATTTATTTCTGTTACAGAGAAATGTCTGTGTAGTACTTATTTTAAAAGAAAGATTTATTTTTAAAGGCCGATCGACGCAGGATTCTAAACTACATCAGCAGCTCAGTCGGAATATCTACGAATTATCTGCCAGTAAAGGACACATGGTGTGATTTCTACGAATATTACTAATCACATTTAGATGAATTTCTGGCTAGTTCTGACTTTCATCTCAGGCAAATCAGGATAACGTTTGCATATTCACCAAAGACGCAAACTTGTCTGAAAACTCTGTGTGTCCTCTGATCACTTGCGGTCAGGATGAAGCAGCTGCCTATCGCACTTTAGCTCATGTCGATTGTACAAGAATGTTCGCTACGCTAACAGGAGTGACATGTAGATAACAAAACACTCAGCTGTTGACTAGAACCTTGGATTTGAGCACCAGGACTATCTAGCACGAACCTTAACTGGGCCATCGTCTCGGTGTTGCACTTTATCTTTTTCACTTAATAGAACTGTTTGTTTCAACTACACTGAAGAGCGGAAGAAACTGGTAGACCTGCCTAATATCGTGTAGGGCCCCCGCAAGCACGCAAAAGTGATGCAACACAACTGGCACGGACTCGACTAATGTCTGAAGTAGTGCTCGTGGGAACTGACACCGTAACACCGTAAATCCGTAAGAGTACAAGGAGGTAGAGATCTCTTCTGAACAGCACGTTGCAAGCCATCCCAGATATGCTCAATAATATTCATGTCTGGGGAGTTGGGTGGCCAGTGGAAGTGTTTAAACTCAGAAGAGTGTTGCTGGAGCCACTCTGTAGCAATTCTGGACTTGTGGGATGTCGCATTGTCCTGCTGGAATTGTCCATGTCCATCGGAATGCACAATGAACATGAATGGGTGCAGGTGATGAGACGGGGTGCCTACGTACGTGTCACCTGTCAGAGTCATACCTAGACGTATCAGAGGTCACATAGCACTTCAATTGCACCCCCCCCCCCCCCCCACGCTATTACAGAGCCTCTGCCAGCTTGAACAGTCCCCTCCTGATATGCAAGGTCCATAGATTCATGAGGTTGTCTCCATATCCATCCGCTCGATACAATTTGAAATAAGACTTGTCCGACCAAGCAACTTGTTTGCAGCCATCAACAGACCAATGTCGGTGTTGACGGGTCCAGGCGAGGCGTAAGACTTTGCATCATGCAGTCATCAAGGGCACACGAGTGGGCCTTTGGCTCCGAAAGTCCATATAGAAGATGTTTCGTTGAATGGTTCAGACGCTGACTCTTGTTGATGGGCCAGGTCTGAAATCTGCAGCAATTTGTGGAAGGTCTGCACTTTTGTCACGTTGAAAGATTCTCTTCAGTCGTAGTTGGTCCCGTTCTTGCAGGATCTTTTTCCGGCCGCAGTGATGTCGGGGATTTGATGTTTTATCGGATTCCTGATATTCACAGTACACACGTGAAATGGTCGTATGGGAAAATCCCCACTTCATCGCTACCGCTGTGTCCCACCGCTCCTGCGCCGGCTGTAACACCACGTTCAAACTCACTTAAATCTTGATAACCTGCCATTGTAGCAGCAGTAAGCGATTTAACAACTGCGCCAGACACTTGCTGCTTATATAGGCGTTGCCGACCTCAGCGCCGTCTTCTGGCTGTGTATTTATCTCTGTATTTGAATACACAGACCTATATCAGTTTCTGTGGCGCTTCAGTGTATTTCACTTATATACGCTCTCTTCATTCGCAGTGTGTGTCTAGACACTGCCTTTGGTCATCACTCAATTGTACTTTAAATAATATATAACTACTCATTTTAGAACAGTATCATTTAGTTTTATGCGATTAGAATCAGAAACGTCACCCCAACCATCATATGAATATGCCGGTTAAGTATAATTATTCTTCGAGCATATAGTCACATCCTTACGAGTCAGCTTTCAAAATACTTATAACATCTTCAATACTTGTATTTGATTGTGCAATAGAAGATCGCCCCTTACTTCAAATCATTTTATTAAGCAGCCTGGGTAATAATCCACGTAATTTGTACGAATTTATAGAGTTAAGAGTAGAATCCCACTCAATGATGAGCTTATTCGGACACTGAGAATACTAAATGGAAGGTAACGCTTACTTCACACTATGTCTGACGTAAAATATTCCATCCCATTAGCAACGAATTTGCTTAGCATTACATCGGAAACATAGAACGTTCAATGCATAATAAAATGTGCAACGATGATGCTGATGCAGTAGGTGCAGACAAACTCGCTACAAATAATTCCGTAACCTGACATGCTATTGTTTCGAAATTACGTCAGTAGCGTTGTAACGGGTCCCCACGTGACCTCAAGGAGAATTTCAAACGGTCGTACGCCTCAGAGCGTTGCAACAGATGTCGATCAAATGTCACTGCTTTGTCTTGTGAAAGGAGGACAGAGATGTAGGCTGAATATGAATGCCGGTAACACAGTACCAAGGTGACGCTGTACTTACAGGCAGAAGGGTAAGCTGTCTCCAACAACTGTCCATCTGTCTCAGTTGTTCATCTTACGTTCCAGTGTCAACGATCAAACATTCTTGGTAACATTCGCCTGCTAGCTTTTCGTTTCTTTCTTTTTCTTCCAGTGAAAGTCAAAGTATGCAGTTTATGTCGTTTCATTACATTCCAAGTCAGACTTGAATAACTTTTCGGGTGTCCCAGGATTAAGAGGAATCTCAATAACAGTAAAATTTTAATGCTAAGGTACTTTTTAAAGTTTCAGTGACACTATAAAATGGAACATCAGCATGCCACAGTCATAACATCTTTAATTTCAGAACTATATTTTTGTTCCTTCATTCTCCGTCAGGTCCTTCTAGGAACTATGTTCCCATTTTTTTATCTTTCGTTTTTCGTTCCGTTTCATCCGGTATTCCTTTATTGTTCCACTGTGCATCCGTTTCCTATCTTAAGACCACTTTCTACCTCTTTTATTTTCCATCTCATCTTTGAACACTCATATTTATTTGAGGGGAGTAGGCCACGGCGGCTCGCAATTTTGCGACAGATTTTGATGCTTTTTTTGAATAAAATAACAAAAAATTACAAAACAGACTTAAAAATTTTTTGTACACTCTTAGGATTGTTTTAGGTATTTTTTTAAGTAAAAAAGTTACATCCAGAGGCAGGCCCGGATCCAGTGAAGGGGAGGGGCTAACTGGGTGTCTGCCCGGGCAGCAATTTCAGAGGCCGTCAAATTCAAACTCTTGAAGAAAAAATAAAAGAAAAAGAACTTTGTTTCACAAAGCGCCTGGCACACAGTACGCTTTGGTCCATCGACTATTCATATGGTCTTCAAACGCATCCCTGTTGGTCTTTGAACACATTATAAGTAGATTTCTGAACGAATCGTAAGTATATTTTTGAATGCGTGCGTACTGTACGTGATGTCTCTGCCAGGGGAATCCCCGTCGCATCTAGAAACAAAAGAAAACTTTCCCGCAGACAAAAGGGGAAGGGGCTATACGACCTGAGCCGAATAAACCCAAACGAGTGTATGCCAATCGCTGTTTGTTTGTGTGGTTGACTGTGTGTGCGAATGATCAGCGCTCTTGTAATTATTAGCGAAATCCTGAGATACAGACTACCAGAGTTAAAACAAACTACTAACATGAATAACACTTGAGGAAGATTACATATTATCTTCTCCGTGTATCCAAGAAAATGAAATTGGCAGAAAATTTTTGCCACACGCTACACTACTAAGCGCCAGTTTTACAAGCGCTTGAAGTTCGAACTCGAGCTTTTCTTTTAATGCTGAAACTGAACGAACCTTTAATCGGCAATGCCAGCACCGTACAGGTGGCCTTTTTTTCACCGATATCGCAATACTCTCATTCTGACGAAATTATGTCCATCATCGGGCTTTCGCTTACCAATCGAAGTGCTTTTTGCACGAGTGCCATTACCTCCTCAAACTTTTCCACCAGTATAAATACGTTTGTCTGCCATTCTCAAGCACTCACATTTTGCTTCGCATAAAAAACAAACTACATGACAAATTAAGCCGATGCAAGACAAGCATGTGCTTTCGGACTGTTTACCATAAACGAATCACGTTACGAAGGGAAATCTTGTTGAAAATAGTATTTTAGTTGCTACTAATGCCCTGTGTGATGGTATCCGAAACTGGTAGGATCGGTATTCCGTAGGTAACTATTCTAGTATAGAGCACGACACGCGCGCGAGATTCAAGTAACAAAGAACTAACTAATAAAGAATAGTAACATTAAAGTACATGTGTACATGTGTTACCTGTTTATGCGAGATACTGAAAGTGATGGCCACAGGCGTTCAGGCATCGCTGACTTCGTGTGATGACGTTACCAGCAATACATTGTAATTGTCCAGGCGTGATGTTTTCAAATTTTCTAGTAATATTCCGTTTTAAGATGGTCTGTTGTGCGAGGATTGTCGTGTTTCATTGAGCCCCACGAATAAAAATCATACGATGTTAAGCTCGTGGACCTTAGTGGCCAGAGGCCTCTGCTGACAAGTCTGTCTCCAGGGAAAACGTCGGTGATGTGTCATACTTTCGTTGGATGTGTGAACGGTTTCTCTAACTTGTTGGAATGCTGGATACTGCTTCTCTGTGTCTGTTAACTGCGCCTAGAAAGAGTCAAAGATCTCTAGATATATGGAACTGATGAAGGTGTAATTGAAAAATATGGGGCAAATAATGCGAAAGCGGGACAACGCACACCAAACACCTATCTGCTCTGAGTGGAGAGGTTTTTCATGCAGAATATGTATGTTGTCCTGCGACCAGTATCTGCAACTCTGGGAGTTTACGTAACCTGATAAAGGAAACTAGGCCTCATTTGGCAGTTGTTCGTGTGGAATTCTCGCAGTAAGATGAGCCGATGAAAAGGCGTGGAAGAATGGCAGAAAGGAGCTATCGTGTTTGTACCACCACATTAATGAAGTTGCCTGACTTCTTCGTTCATCAACACGGACGGTCCATCACGTCTACAGGGGACGATGTACTACTCGCAGCCGCGCAACGCGTCATTACGACAGTGGTCGTAAAAAAACAAGCAGCTTTCAGTAATTAATGCAACGCATTTTTTCTCGGCCAATTTCGGTTTAAAAAATGCGGAATTTGTTGCGGGACATCGTAGAATATTCCGCCTTCAGCACCTACAGTTTCATAGAGTTTCGTTAGGTGGCGGCGCTATGTGTAAAGTCGTCTGTAAGGGAGTTGCTTTCGAAGCAGAGTGCTGTCACTCAGTTTCTTTTGGCGGAAAATCAGAGCATCGCAGATATTCAGAGCACGGTCAGTCGTTGAGCGAAGCGATTCTCATCGTCGCAACAAGGTCGCGCGCACTTGTCCGATCTCTCCCACGCTGGCCGGCAGCACTCAGCTGTGATTCCTGCAGTGTTGGAACGTGCGGAGGTGATCGACGGATCACAATCAAACATCTCGCTGCTCAACTGGACGTCTGTTGGTGTGCTGACACACTCGTCCCTCAATTGCAGTGCCCGCTGGGTTCCTCAAAGCCTAACAGAAGACCAGAAAGAGCAACGAAGGACCGTCTGTGCAGAACTGCTTGCACGTTACGAGGCTGATCCGGACAATTTTTTGTCCAAGATCGCCACAGGGGATGAAACATGGGTTCATAATCTCCAACCGGAAACACAACGACAATCCATGGAGTGGTGCAACACCACCTCTCCTCCGAAGCAAAAGTTGAAACCCACATCCTCAACTGGTAGTATTTTGGCGACAATTTTCTGGGGCAGTAAATGGGTTATTCTGTTTGTTGTCCTGTAACGTGGTGCAATGATCAAAACAGTTGCTACTCTCAGGAAATTGAAGAAACGATTTCAGTGAGTTCATCACCACAAAAATATGAAAGAACTTCTTTTACATGGCAAAATAAGGTCTCTCGCAAGTCTGCACACCCAAGAGGAGTTCATAAAACCAATTGGACTGCTGTTCCTCATCCATCCTACAGCTCGGACCTCGCACATCCCATCTGTTTGGCCCAGTGAACGATTCACTCTGGGAAGCAGTACGTGGATGTTGATGTGGTTATTGATACAGCAAAACGTTGGGTCTGATGGCATCCAGTAGAGTCATACCATGAGGACATACAGGCCATTCCAGTAAGGAGGCGTATGGCCATCGTACTGATCGGAGAATGTATTGAAAAATTGGGTTTTGTAGCCAGAAGATGTATTGGAATCCTGAAAAAAAAAAAAACAAAGCTGTCACATTACTTATTGAACGCCTCTCGTCGTACCCTAATTGGAGTAGGGGGACAAGGCCGGCGTCACCCAACTCTGAATTGTTGCCAACTTTATTCAACACGGCGGATCCATGATGGTGGTGATAGATTATGGCAACGTCGCAATGACGTCATGGTGGGAAGTTCAAAGCTTGTTGGGCTATCTCCATTAACCTAACCCCCTCCCCTCCCCCCTCCCACCATCCCCTCCTTTCAGCCAGAAAATGGAGGAAAGTTCAAATTTTGGTTGAAGAAAGGTTAATTGGGCTGTCTCCACTAACCTAAGAAAATGGCGGGAAAATAGGTCACTTGGGCAACCTCCATTAACCTAAGTCATCCGACTGCTTCCTCTCGTAGGAACTGGCGGGAAAACGACTCAGCCTGTGCTGGGCTGCTGGAGAGGGGATGAAGCGTACTTTATTTGGTCTGGGACAGTTTATTTAGGGATGGATTTCACGTAGTTCATTTATTACACTGATACAGAACACTCGCCCTGACAGCCTACACACCTGCAAACTACTGATGTACAGACACGTAAACAGCTATTAAATTACCGAAATAATGCAGTACGTAGCATACAGAAATGCAAACTACTCATATCACCGAAATAATGGAGTACACTGATGTGCAGAGACGAAAACAATTCGAAAATTAACAAAATAATGCATTAAAAACGCTCTGTAGACACTCTCACTACTTGTAAATTGTCCAAATAATGCAGTGCACAGCACACGGACATGCAAACTACTTGTAAATTACTGAAAATAATTCATAGCACAGCCTACAAACCTGCTCGCAAAATAATGCAACAGACACGCAAACAACTAGTAAATTGTAAAAAAATAATGCACGTAAAAAGCTCTGCAGAAACGCTCACGACGCTTAAACAGTCGAAAATAATGCAGTGTACAAATACTCAGTGCATGTAAAAACCGCTTTCGAACTATCGTCAACTGCGACGTATCAGCGAAGTGTTGCAATACGCACATGCGCCGACACCGCCGTAAGCCACCGCAGGACTGACGAATGCAGGGGCGCGGTATATTGCTCTCAGGCCGCTACCGATTACAGCCAGTAGATGAAAGTTGCGTCTATTTGCGGGTATACAGTTAGAATTATTCGAGTGTTATACTGACGTCACATGTCTATATAAATAAGAGCCAAGTCACCCTCTGGACGTGCACGTGTTTATCATTGATGCTCCGATGCCTTTTCTACCTGTGGTCCAGCAAAGACCTAATTGCCGAGCAACTCATACTCGCAGTTGCGGCTAAAAGGTTCTCAGTGCTATGCTGACGTCACAGGTCGCGCTATAGAAATCTGTTCCAGTACTTCCCAGAATAGCACAGGGCACATTGTTCCTAGCTATCGACGTCGACCTGCAAGTCCAGCGACAAGCTGCATAGCTGTTCACCCGCGTAGGCGCATCCAAAAGGTTTCAATGCTATACTGACGTCACATGGATATGTAAATAAATCCAAGTCGACCTCTCAAAAATTGTAAAGTGTGGCAGAAATAAATGGTCGCATTTGTAAGAGCTTTTGTGATATCTCAGCTTCTCCGCATGGAAATTCTTGTCCTAACAGAACCTGTTCACGAAAATTGCCCAGAATAACGCCGAATGCATTCCTCCTGATGGTCCTAACATGGAACCCCGTCCATCACGTGTTACCCTTCCTGGAAATAGTTAAGTCGACCTTTCAACAAATATTTCCGAAACGCAAACATTCTCACCGCTATGTAGAGGCTCCTACATCCCAGCACAAAGAGCACACACAGCTCCAAGCCCTAATAGAAAGCACTGAAGCTCAAATAGTCACAAGTATGGAAAGCTGGCCAAAGCTGGAAATATGTTCATCCGAAATTTTTTCAAACTATGTAACAGAGTTCAGAAAGGATGGGTTAAACACAGTTGGTGGTGGAGTATTTATTGCTGTCAGAAGCAGTTTACCTTGTAGTGAAACTGAATTAGATAGTTCCTGCGAAATAGTATGGGCAGAGGTTATACTTGACAATCGGACCAGACTATTATTTGGATCGTTTTACCGACCCTCCGACTCAGAAGATGCAGTTGCTGAACAGCTCAAAGAAAGCCAGAGTCTCATTTCAAATAGGTACCCCACTCATACTGACTTTAATCTACCGTCGATATGCTGGAAAAATTATACACTCCTGGAAATGGAAGAAAGAACACATTGACACCGGTGTGTCAGACCCACCATACTTGCTCCGGACACTGCGAGAGGGCTGTACAAGCAATGATCACACGCACGGCACAGCGGACACACCAGGAACCGCAGTGTTGGCCGTCGAATGGCGCTAGCTGCGCAGCATTTGTGCACCGCCGCCGTCAGTGTCAGCCAGTTTGCCGTGGCATACGGAGCTCCATCGCAGTCTTTAACACTGGTAGCATGCCGCGACAGCGTGGACGTGAACCGTATGTGCAGTTGACGGACTTTGAGCGAGGGCGTATAGTGGGCATGCGGGAGGCCGGGTGGACGTACCGCCGAATCGCTCAACATGTGGGGCGTGAGGTCTCCACAGTACATCGATGTTGTCGCCAGTGGTCGGCGGAAGGTGCACGTGCCCGTCGACCTGGGACCGGACCGCAGCGACGCATGGATGCACGGCAAGACCGTAGGATCCTACGCAGTGCCGTAGGGGACCGCACCGCCACTTCCCAGCAAATTAGGGACGCTGTTGCTGCTGGGGTATCGGCGAGGACCATTCGCAACCGTCTCCATGAAGCTGGGCTACGGTCCCGCACACCGTTAGGCCGTCTTCCGCTCACGCCCCAACATCGTGCAGCCCGCCTCCAGTGGTGTCGCGACAGGCGTGAATGGAGGGACGAATGGAGACGTGTCGTCTTCAGCGATGAGAGTCGCTTCTGCCTTGGTGCCAATGATGGTCGCATGCGTGTTTGGCGCCGTGCAGGTGAGCGCCACAATCAGGACTGCATACGACCGAGGCACACAGGGCCAACACCCGGCATCATGGTGTGGGGAGCGATCTCCTACACTGGCCGTACACCACTGGTGATCGTCGAGGGGACACTGAATAGTGCACGATACATCCAAACCGTCATCGAACCCATCGTTCTACCATTCCTAGACCGGCAAGGGAACTTGCTGTTCCAACAGGACAATGCACGTCCGCATGTATCCCGTGCCACCCAACGTGCTCTAGAAGGTGTAAGTCAACTACCCTGGCCAGTAAGATCTCCGGATCTGTCCCCCATTGAGCATGTTTGGGACTGGATGAAGCGTCGTCTCACGCGGTCTGCACGTCCAGCACGAACGCTGGTCCAACTGAGGCGCCAGGTGGAAATGGCATGGCAAGCCGTTCCACAGGACTACATCCAGCACCTCTACGATCGTCTCCATGGGAGAATAGCAGCCTGCATTGCTGCGAAACGTGGATATACACTGTACTAGTGCCGACATTGTGCATGCTCTGTTGCCTGTGTCTATGTGCCTGTGGTTCTGTCAGTGTGATCATGTGATGTATCTGACCCCAGGAATGTGTCAATAAAGTTTCCCCTTCCTGGGACAATGAATTCACGGTGTTCTTATTTCAATTTCCAGGAGTGTATGTTTAAAGCCAGCGGTAGGCATAAAATGTCATCCGAAATTGTACTATTTTGAAAAATTACTTCACGAGCCCACTGGAAGAATAAATGGCTGCGAAAACATACTTGACCTCTTAGCAACAAATAATCCTGGACAAATAGGGCGTATGGTGACGAATACGGAGATTAGCGACCACAAGGCAGTTGCTGCCATGCTGAATATCGTAACACCAACACCCATAAAAAAGAAACGCAAAATACATCTATTTAAAAAATCTGATAAAAATGCTCTTAACGCCTTTTTAAGAGACAGTCTCCACTCCTTCCGATCTGATCACATAAGCGTAGAAAAGATGTGGAATGATTTCAGAGAGATAGTATCGATGCCAATTGAGAGATATATACCACATAAATTAATAAGTGATGGTACTGATCCCCCATGGTACACAAAACGAGTCAGATCGCTCTTCTACAAGCAACGAAAAAAACATGCCAAATTAAAAAAAAGCAAAATCCCCAAGATTGGCAAAGTTTTACAGAAGTTTGAAATACAGCGCGTACGTCAAGGCGAGATGCTTATAACAATTTCCACAACGAAACTGTCTCGAAATCTGGCGGAAAACCCAAAGAGATTCTGGTCGTACATAAAGCACACCAGTAGCAAGACGCAGTCAATACCTTCACTGCGCGATAACAATGGTGAAGTCACTCATGACAGTGCCACTAAAGCAGAGTTATTAAACACGATTTTCCGAAACTCCTTCACCAAAGAAGACGAAGTAAATATTCCTGAATTCCAATCTAGGACAACTGTGAAGATGGGAAACATAGAAGTAGATGTTCTTGCTATAGAAAGCAGCTTAAATCACTTAATAAAGGCAAGGCCTCCGATCCAGATCGTATACCAGTCACATTCCTTTCCGAGTATACTGATGCGATAGCACCATATTTAGCTATTATATACAACCGCTCGCTCACAGAAAGTTCCGTACCTAAAGACTGGAAAATTGCTCAAGTCACACCAATACCCAAAGAGGGAAATAGGAGTAATCCGCTGAATTACAGGCCCATAACAGTAACGTCGATTTGCTGTACGGTTTTGGAACATATATTGCGTTCGAAAATTTTGAATTACCTCCAAGAAAACGATTTATTGACACGTAGTCAGCACGGATTCAGAAAACATTGTTGTTGTGAAACACAACTAGCTCTTTATACTCATGAAGTAATGAATGCTATCGACAGGGGATGTCAAATTAATTCCATATTTTTAGATTTGCAGAAGGCTTTCGACACCGTTCCTCACAAGCGTCTTCTAACCAAACTGCGTGCCTGTGGAATATTGCCTCATTTGTGCGACTGGATTCGTGATTTCCTGTCAGAAAGGTCACAGTCCGTAGTTATAGACGGAAAGTCATCGAGTAAAACATAAGCAATATCTGGCGTTCCCCAAGGAAGTGTTACAGGCCCTCTATTGTTCCTGATCTATATTAACGACATAGGAGACAATCTGAGTAGCCCCATTAGATTGTTTGCAGATTATGCTGTCATTTACCGTCTTGTAAAGTCATCAGATGACCAAATGGAATTGCAAAATGATTTAGATAAGATATCTGTATGGTGCGAAAAGTGGCAAGTGTCTCTGAATAAAGGAAAGTGTGAAGTTATTCACATGAGCACTAAATGAAATACGCTAAATTTAGATTAGGCGATAAGTCACCCAAATCTGAAGGCTGTAAAGTCAACTAAATACTTAGGGATTACAATTACAAATAACCTAAATTGGAACAATCATATAGATAACTTGAAAAAAGCATATTTGTGCCATCAGCTGTACAATTTTATGGCTATTCTCTACCATTTTCGACTGTTACAATAATCTTCAAGAACAAAACGTTAAAAAAAATTACAGAATATACACAACCGTCATAGCAAATGGTGGAGTTAAAAAGGCCATTTTTAAATCATAGTACTTACACATTGTACATCGATGGGCCAACCATTCATTTCCATCATATATGAGCCATACGGATGCAGAAGTAGTCTGTTCTAACATAGTCCACATAAACACGCTGTGCCTTGGCACAATTACAAGTAGTGCACATTTGGTGGTAAATCCACACTTAATAATTGCCACGTTATAACTGTCAAACGTGCAAATACTATATGATGGTCAAAGAGATCAACTTGAAACCTAGACCTCCAGTAACAAGTGGTGCAATCCCAAGTACACTTTGATCTATACCTGGAACACACCTGGGATTACACCTGCCTCAATCTGTAAAAACGGAACCCTTATAGGATGGCTTTCTTGGTCGTCTGTCTCTCTGTCTGTCTGTCTGACAAACTGTTAAGCAACTTTTTTCTCAGAAGCGTGTAGACCGATCAAGTTCAAATTTATGTCACGTTTTAAGACCTATGGTCCCTTGGCGGTGTACAAATTGTAATCTTCGTTGTCAGTTTAATCTAAAGATACTGTCATTCATTTTACATGTTTTGATACTCGCAAACTCTCATATAGGGTATTTCCTGTTGACCTGCTGTCATGAAATTTGGCAAGAAGCAAGATTTTACCGTACAAGTAAAGGGGGAAAAATCCGAAAATTCTCGTTTGGAACTGTATAACAAGAAAAAACTATCATTTTTTATACGTCTGTCTGTCTGTCCGTCTGTTAAGTCCCTGTTTCTCTGGAACACATTGGCGTATCACTTTCAAATTTATGTAGCAAACCAAGGCCTATGGTTTTTTGGCGGTGTAAGAACTTGAAGCTTTTACGTCAATGCATTAAAAAGAATACGGCCATTTACGTCACATATTTTGATACTCGAGAACTCACACATCAAAATGTATAGAGTACTTCCTGTTGACCTAGAATAATGAAATGTGGCAAGAAGTGAGGTTTCACAGAACAAGTAAATGAAAAAAAATCCAGTTATATCACAAGAAAAAATTTCTCTTGTCATTTGTTATCCGACTTCAAACTTGAAATCAAAACATTCTCGATAGTCTTGGAATCCTCGGCACCGATATTCTGCTAGTATCAGTGTCGATAACAGGCAAAAATCGTCAATTTACTTGATTTCTGGAATGGATAAACTATCTATATACATAATTAAATTTGAACGAAACCCTCAGTGCTCGAGCCACATTAGTATCTCGCCAATTTTTTTCTTTCTGCAACTTTCCCATTTGTTTGTATTTATCTTATTGTGAAGCAGGCCTTGGTTTTATAGCCCTTCCGAAAATTTCTGTAGGCCAAAGTGGCACTGAAAAAGCCAAAGAAGTGGTAGTTTTATCCGCAACATTCCCCTGGAGCTGTGAAGATGCTGTAAATTACAAGTCTGTTCCTATAATTCATTCATGTTCTCCTCTGAATCCCGTACATGTTATTTCGCTTTGCGGTTTATCGTTTACGGATCACTGTAGATTCAAAAATACCATAGGTGGGTCCATTGCTCAGAGTAACATCGCGGTTGCTTCTCTACTACCTTCACATCTTATAAATCCATTTGACGTTCTTCTTCTGTTTACGTTTAAGAACATAGCGAATTTTTTTCTATTCAGTCGCTTCTGGTTGTGGAAAGCGCGCAATAAAGGCGTGGTGCAGACATGCACTGGCGTCTTTGATCGTAAGAGGAAAGTCCGTTCCAGCTCCAGCGGCCGTCCAGTGACTGTACCAGCGATTGTATGGGCGACTTCCTGCTCACCTCAAACCGTGACCCGCGCCGCGCCGCGCAACAAAAAACCAGCCACGGCGCACAGATTAGTCCTCGTCCGATCTCAGTGGGTGTTCGGCAGATGTTTCCCACAGCTGCAGGTAGCAGGCAGCAGGTACAGAGCCATCAGGAAGCGTTTCACAGCGCTTTTCAGGAGGCCGGATTTTGCAGGGTCCTTTGATCCTTTCCCTATGAAACATCGGCATCTGAAGAGAGAGAGAGAGAGAGAGAGAGAGAGAGAGAGAGAGAGAGAGAGAAAGAGAGAGAGAGACAAACAAAATAAAGAACTACACTCTACGCACTGCTGTACTATAACTATTTGCTCAAGTGCCACACACGTTATATAGTCTGAAATTCCAAGCTCTTTCCAGTGACAAGATACACAACACCAAAAAATTTCGGTCATGATTAGCCTGCTATAAACTTTAAATTTTTTTTACGTATGTCTGAAAATTAGCCATATGCTTCGCTAAAACCTCATTTTACAGAAACCTCATTTTACAGAATGAGCCCGACCTTCACCAACAAAATTTCGTAGTTTGTCCAGGGATATTTTCTCAATAGTTTGGCGTAAGGGAATCGTTGTCTTGGCAGATCGAAGATCACCGGTCCTTTATAGCAAAATATTCATAAAACAAGTTTCGAAATCTTGTCTGTGAAGTTAGGGTTCACCCTGTATTTGTTACCATTTGATCAAATTCCGCGCCTGCTATGTTCTCCTCTTTGAAGGCTCTTTTGGACGACACAAGAGAAAAGTATAGCTACATTGCAGTTCCATAAAAAAAGGTCGGTGTCATAATTCGGCTGATACAAACGTTAAAAATTACTCACACTCTGCAGAAAATTAGCCACGTTGTCCGCCATAACTTACCTGAAACCGCGCATCAGTATACACTGCGGTGACAAAACTCATGGGATGGCAATACATACGTACACAGATGTTGGTAGTAACACGCACACGCGGTATAAAAGGGCAGTGCATTGGCGGAGCTGTCATTTGTATTCAGGTGATTCACGTGAAAGGTTTTCCGACATTATTATGGCCACATGACGGGAATTAGCAGGCTTGGAACGTAGAGTTGGAGCTAGATGCCTGGGACTTTCCCCTTCTGATATAGTTAAGAAATTCAATATTACGGGATCCGCAGTGTTAAGAGCGTGACGAGAATACCAAATTTCAGGAGTTACCTCCCACCTAGGACAACACAGTGGCCGACGGTCTTCACTTAACTGCCGACAATAGCGATGTCTGAGTTGTCAGTGCTAACTGCGTGAAGTAACCCAGAAACCAATATCCGTTAGGACAGTGCAGCGAAATGTGGCATTAATGGGCTATGGCAGCAGACGACCGGCGTGGATGCCTTTGCTAACAACAGGACATCGCCTGCAGCGCCTCCCCTGGGTTCGAGACCACATCGATTGCGCTCTAGACGACTAGAAAGCCGTGGTCTGGTCAGGTGAGCCCGATTTCATTGGGTAAGAGGTGATGGTGTGTAAGCTGGTGGTGGCTCCACAATGTTGTGGGCTGTGTATATATAGAATGGATTGGGTTCTCTGCATGTTCGGCCACTTGGAGATCATTTGCAGCCATTCATGGATGTCCTGTTCCGAAACAACGATTGAATTGTTGTAGATAACAATGCGTCATGTTGCGGGGCACATTTGTTCGCGAATAGTTTGAAGAACATTTTGAACAGTTCGAGCGAGTGATTTGGCCACTCAGATCGCCTGACATGAATCCCATCGATCATCCATGGAACGTGGTCGAGAAGTCAGTTCGTGCACAAAATCCTGCACCAATTATGGACGGTCATGGAGACAGTTTGGCTCAGTATTTCTGCATGAGACTTCCAACGAGTTGTTGAGTCCATGCCATGTCAAGTTGCTGCAAGTTTGTTTGGAAAAAACAGGTCTGACACGATATCAGGAGCTATCCCATGACTTTTGTCACCTCAGAGTTTTTACTCGATCTTGGTGTATTTGGGGCGATCTATCTTAACTGCCTCAGCCTGTTCAAATGTTACGTTTCTTGCTGTGCTAACTAATGGACAGTGTAACTTCTGACACTTGATGCACGAAACGTTTCTTGTATTCACTTTTCGTGCTGTAGAAAGTTTTGTATGTATCGACAGTTCTGAAACAAAGGATCATCAAAACTTTACGTTCAGTCTGGTGGATCATTAAGTAAGTCAGACACACACTGTTCAGATTAAACATTCAAAGATATTAAAATAAAAAATTAGTCCGCACCACCGTTGTTCGTTCATGCTTTGCTCGGGTGCATTCTTTTTACTACAGATTTCAGTCTCTTCTGATACATCGAGCAACCTGTCTTTCGCTCCGATAAGTAACATTTCTGTATTACGGCCGATGTCCCAAATAGAGTCGTTTGCCGCAGGCATAGACAACCCAAACGCTATTGTTCTGGGAACAGGTACTGTATTTAAAAGGCGACTCAAGTGGGGGTCCCGTTTGGTCGATATAACACTTGTGCCGTTAATCTTATACATGCCGGAATTTAGGAATTTATCGTACTTCGGACCGTTTTTTTCCCGTAGCTGGGTTGGGTTGTTTTGGGGAAGAGACAAAACTTCGAGCTCATCGGTCTCATCGGATTAGGGAAGGACGGGGAAGGAAGTCGGCCGTGCCCTTTCAAACGAACCATCCCGGCATTTGGCTGGAACGATTTAGGAAAATCACGGAAAACCTAAATCAAGATGGCTGGACGCGGGACTGAACAGTCGTCCTCCCGAATGCGAGTCCAGTGTGCTGACCACTGCGCTCCCGTAGCTGGTTGGAAGTCTATCTGCACCTTACGTTCTTGACAGGACTGATAATTTTTATGAGACTTTGTCGTTGCAGGTTGTGCCAACATATTTAGATGTTAGGTTTCCGTTAGTATTCTTAATCGAATTATTGTTATTAACGCTGCCGTTATTATTAAAAAATTTAAGTACAGTGACTTTATTGTATTCGATTTTCCGGCAGTAGTAACGGAAGTAGTCGATGACGACAATCATTAAATTCACATTGTTCCAACATGGATCCTGGCACGGTGCTAGTTAAAAATATTGTACTGTAGACTACTGTATTGTTCCAGCTGGTTGCGAGTGTAAATAAATGTAAAACGACATCAAAGAGAAACAGGGTGGTTATGTCCACAGACAAAAAGATGCACGGCATGGAGTGCGTAAGAAAGGTTGTTGAGAAAGACCACTGTTGAATTTGTTGTTGGCATTTCGACGGTGTCAGACCGGATCGAAGAATTATCTATGACCAGCCATATGTGAGTCCACTGACAGAGTTTGCACGCTGAGTAAAGAAACTGGTGATAGTATCGAACCGTCGGAGTCTGTTGATGTATTTGTACACATGAATGCTCACAGATATGTGCTAATGACGTAAATAAGTGGCTGAGAAATGACAATGTACTATGTCTGGTTACGAATATTATTGCCGATCGTTCGCCTGTAGAGAATGACGACAGTGAGGATGGACTAGTTGACGAAGCTGGAATTCACTATGAAGACATCATAAAGCCTACAGAGGCAACAATGCCGCTGGATAATATAAAGGTTTATTTCGAATACCAGGTGCACACAGTGTAATGGTTCTTTATTTACGTGACCATTACGGCACTCCAACCCCAGTTCTCGATATCAGTAATACTGTACTACTTTTCTGCGAAGTAACAGACATATTTTTGTGACAATGTTCACATTTGGTTTTATTAATGTATAGGTACTTCGATGCATCGATATATTACAGTGATATGGGTCTTGTGTGTATTCATTTCTGTGAGACTCTCATAATCTTTGACTTACTTGTAACCGTTTTGGCGCGAATGCGCACAGAGCAGTCTTTGTTTCACTTTGGCAAAAGTTAAGTTGTTATTTCGCTTTGTAAAATAACAGTCAAGTCTTGTGTTTGGTTAAAGTGGAAATTTTATGTATGAAGATTGATACAAGACCTGTTTTCTTGATGATGTGACAATTAAGAAGAAGTATATATGAATTTACAAGAAGTTTAATAAAAATGTGGATGTGAACACCAAGTCAAAATTATTTCTACCATACCATTGTTCTGATCTGGGATTGTTTGATCATTAAGAATTTCCTGAAAAACGCATTTGTTAGGTCTTCAAATATTCCTAAAATACAGATCTGGACCTACTAGCAGTCGAAGTGGAATAAACCCTAGAACCAACAAGATGAGCCATAACAACTTCGACGAAATCTACGTGGGAATCCATCCAAGGTAAGTGCCAAATTAATGACTTTTTTACAGTTACCTCATTATTTCCGTTCTGACGATACCATCCACAGTCAATATCTTTGTTGTTGCCCGATAAAGCGAACACATGCTGCGTGAGCAACATTATTAATCTGATTTCTAACCTACTTCGCAAGTGGTGGAATTGTTAGAACAGATACCGTCGAACTAAAGCTGATGAAATGTCTGCGTGAGGATGGTGCACGTTAACGAGATAGCATTCTTGCTCCAAACGAACTTACTGTTTATTTCAGTGTTGCTGCAGAGCAGTAGGCCATCAGGATTAAAAGGCCGGAGCGATTGATTTAAAATTAACCCCTTTCAACATGCCAAAGCCAACATACATGGACTCACAGCTCAAAGAAATATAAGTTTGACAAAAAGCCAAGATTACTTAAGAGAATTAAGACTTCACTTACATAAATCGCTTAAGAAAGCTCCTCAGCAAATAACCTCTCAAGTAGAAAGTTTTAGCCAAAATGTGTCTCCGTTATTTAAACAGGTTTGCCAGTAACTGTGAATTCAGAAAACAGAATACTAGAAAAAAGAAGGCTCGGAGGTAACGTAACATACAAAAATTCTAGTCTGAAGGAAGAATTCATGTCCTGGCGGAAAACATACTACACTCCTGGAAATTGAAATAAGAACACCGTGAATTCATTGTCCCAGGAAGGGGAAACTTTATTGACACATTACTGGGGTCAGATACATCACTGGTCACACTGACAGAACCACAGGCACATAGACACAGGCAACAGAGCATGCACAATGTCGGCATTAGTACAGTGTATATCCACCTTTCGCAGCAATGCAGGCTGCTATTCTCCCATGGAGACGATCGTAGAGATGCTGGATGTAGTCCTGTGGAACGGCTTGCCATGCCATTTCCACCTGGCGCCTCAGTTGGACCAGCGTTCGTGCTGGACGTGCAGACCGCGTGAGACGACGCTTCATCCAGTCCCAAACATGCTCAATGGGGGACAGATCCGGAGATCGTGCTGGCCAGGGTAGTTGACTTACACCTTCTAGATCACGTTGGGTGACACGGGATACATGCGGACGTGCATTGTCCTGTTGGAACAGCAAGTTCCCTTGCCGGTCTAGGAATGGTAGAACGATGGGTTCGATGACGGTTTGGATGTACCGTGCACTATTCAGTGTCCCCTCGACGATCACCAGTGGTGTACGGCCAGTGTAGGAGATCGCTCCCCACACCATGATGCCGGGTGTTGGCCCTGTGTGCCTCGGTCGTATGCAGTCCTGATTGTGGCGCTCACCTGCACGGCGCCAAACACGCATACGACCATCATTGGCACCAAGGCAGAAGCGACTCTCATCGCTGAAGACGACACGTCTCCATTCGTCCCTCCATTCACGCCTGTCGCGACACCACTGGAGGCGGGCTGCACGATGTTGGGGCGTGAGCGGAAGACGGCCTAACGGTGTGCGGGACCGTAGCCCAGCTTCATGGAGACGGTTGCGAATGGTCCTCGCCGATACCCCAGGAGCAACAGCGTCCCTAATTTGCTGGGAAGCGGCGGTGCGGTCCCCTGCGGCACTGCGTAGGATCCTACGGTCTTGGCGTGCATCCGTGCGTCGCTGCGGTCCGGTCCCAGGTCGACGGGCACGTGCACCTTCCGCCGACCACTGGCGACAACATCGATGTACTGTGGAGACCTCAAGCCCCACGTGTTGAGCAATTCGGCGGTACGTCCACCCGGCCTCCCGCATGCCCACTATACGCCCTCGCTCAAAGTCCGTCAACTGCACATACGGTTCACGTCCACGCTGTCGCGGCATGCTACCAGTGTTAAAGACTGCGATGGAGCTCCGTATGCCACGGCAAACTGGGTGACACTGACGGCGGCGGTGCACAAATGCTGCGCAGCTAGCGCCATTCGACGGCCAACACCGCGGTTCCTGGTGTGTCCGCTGTGCCGTGCGTGTGATCATTGCTTGTACAGCCCTCTCGCAGTGTCTGGAGCAAGTATGGTGGGTCTGACACACCGGTATCAATGTGTTCTTTTTTCCATTTCCAGGAGTGTATAACTAGGACAGGCCGGCAAGTTCGGCTTAGTTAAAAGATTAAACCAGGCAATACACACATTCACCCATAACTACGAACGGAAAGTCTTTATCATTTGGTTCCCTCCGACACTTTATTATTCAAAAATATGGAACGAAGCTGCTTAGAATATGTAACAGCAATCATAAGGGAAACCATCTTTCAACACGTCCAACTGACATTAGAAGATTTTACTTTAATAGATATATTACATTAGTGATAATATAAGGCGTAAACAAAGTTAGCGTTCCGTGTTCACTGCTTGCTGCAACTGTGTCCCTCTCCTTCCCACATGTGGCAGGCACTCAGCACATCGATTCTTTCAAGTAATAAATGCAAAGGGAATCGGACTTGCAACATACTATAATTAATAACCACTGTTCTCAACATCGTGACGGATCGAGACTTGCCGGCCGGGGTGGCCGAGCGATTCTAGGCGCTTCAGTCTGGAGTCGCGCGACCGCTACGGTCGCAGGTTCGAAACCTTCGAATCCCGCCCCGGGCATGGATGTGTGTGATGTCCTTAGGTTAGTTAGGTTTAAGTTGTTCTAAGTTCTAGGGGACTGATGACCTCAGCTGTTAAGTCCCATAGTGCTCAGAGCCATTTGAACCATTTTTGAGATCAACACTTTTTCCTTTCACTGCAGCTAATGGCCAGCGTAAATATCAGTACTCCTCCCAGTAACTGATAGTTAATCACGTGAGTGCAACTCGTATTCAGGAAATAGGAAGCAGAAATGTCAGCCACCAAAGAAACAGTCAGTCTGCTTTAGTACAGGAGCACAGTATGTCGGTAGACTCAATGCAGCTCACTGCCATCCAAGACGGAACTCAGCAAATATGACAGTCCGTCTTAGCTCGAAGAGTAAGCGCAGCTCAGGCTCGCGATGCACTGCACAAATGCACACTCTTCTGTCGTACAAGTCCAACAGGTACAGATGTGTTACGTACAGTCTTTCAGAGCATAAACTTAAGGGCACACACCATACCAGCTGCTGACGTCTGTCCACGGGGAAATCCGTCACTAGTGTCCGCTTACTCCTCCCGTTCCTTAAGCCGTCGGCACACTATTTGAATGCAACAATACACTGAGGATTCACACAAAACGCATTGTTCTTGGTAAAATTTGTTATAGTTAAATTTCATTTAGTAACATAGCTACGATTAAAGCTTTCTGGAAGTGATAAAATTCTAAGAACTTCATGATGTTGGTTTAGCGTAGTGAGAAGCGTCAGTGATCGCTGAAATTTTCATGTCTGGGCAGTGGTTCGCGACTCGCCAGTACATAATTTTTTTTCCTAACATTTGCGTTTTTATTAGGTTCTGTTACTTTATTATTAGTTTAATATAAGTATATACTATAATTTTTGATGTTATGTAAATATAAGTTCATCTTTCTTTGGGTGTTCGATTGGCTTGATCTACAGGACACCTTGCGCTACTCACGTAAAGCTCCTTTACTTTTACGCTTCGTAATTCACGTGTTGCAAAGATTCTGCTACTGGGTAGGACCAGTGATCAAGTAAGACTGACCTTGAGGTTTTACTAAAATGTGGGAATGATGAAATAATTTTTCCTTATGTGAAGAAGTATTGCAAATTTGTATCGCACTGTTTGTAATGGAACTTTTATAAGCCTGTGTCCTTATTGATTGGACATGGTACTTTCCTTTTCGTGGACAATGGAGGAAATGTGCGTTTTAATAGAGCTAACGCGGGAATTTTACGCTCGTCCGTTTAGTGAACAGTGTGATTTACGCACTAGAAACTTCCTGCAACTGCCGCCGGAGTGCGCTGCGATACCGTGTACCACTTTGGGGCCCACGTACCGTATGCACAAGTCGCATCGTTTCTGAGCGTTCAGCAGCACGTTGAACTTAGCACGTTCAACGTTGACGTTCGAGAGCACGGTCCCTATGCCAACGGCTTTACTGTCATTATTCGCTTCTTCTTGCTGGCCCACAGATAAAAACCTTTTTGGTAGCGATCTCGTAAATCGCAGACGGTGAAAATATTGTCAATTAGGTCATACGTTAGAACAGTGTCAAAAGTGTCTAAAGCTCACACTGCCTTTTTTTCAGAATCTGCTCAAAATATGTGTAAATGAAGTATTTACGGTATTTAATCAGTGTCTTTCTTTCGAGATTATCCGGGCTTCCCGCACTCTGGATGACCTGCGGTCCCCCCTACTTCGTATGAACCAGGTTCCTCTGTACTGTTTGTAGCCGTGTTGCATCCCAGGTGACTTAGCCGCTAGACAGCGAGTTGCAAGTAGAGAGCAGGACACACGAGCACATACGGAAGGTGAGGCGCGCGCCCTGCCGTGGATGCGATACGAGGCCGCTGCGCTGGCAGTGACTACCGGTGTCGGGTTTCTGGACGGCTGCCCAGCGGCGTGTCGCAGCCGAGCTCTCCCTCTCGTCCGCCAGGTATTTATAATCTCGCCTCTGACTAATTGCCTGACACACGGCAAATGGCCGCACATTTGGAGCGCACCAACTACGTCGCCTTTATGTCACGAGTGCTGGCGAGTTCTTTTGGACTAAGTAGGCGGAAACATAATAATTTTCTCCCCTTATCAGCGAAAGGGGTCTTTTACACCTGTATACAAACGGGGCTAATTATTATTCCCACAGTTTTCACTGTCTTATTAATGACGGAGCTTTTCCTTCAAATATTTATTCCCAAATTTTGACGAATGTTTCGACTTTTTCTTATTGCTCGATTTAGAATTTCCCAGTCTCCGTATTGTGTCTCAATGAAGAAAAGCTGTACGGTGGTTGGCCAGACCACGGTTTACTCGACATTTTTGCACCGAGGTACTTCGAAACAGCGTTGTCACAAGAGACACATACTATTGGCATATCTTGGTTTACGAGTATGTCGTACTGACGCTGGCCGCTCATGATACTGAATCAATCAGCAGTGGAACAGTTTTCACGTTGCACACACTCAACACATCAGCCGTAGAAATGGAGCTCGTTGAAGAAGTTGCTGCGAAATCAGACATTCGTCAGAGAAATGGAAAAAAAAAAAAATACGTTGGAGCCCCATTTGTACATAACTGATTTATGTCCAAAATATTGAGGAGCTATCCTGATACCACACAATTATGGTGCTCACCGAATCATCGAAAAAGTAGTGACAAAAATAAACACACACTGTTAATAATACAATTTATTTACACAAATGGAGCCGTTGCCGGTTTCGAACCAAGAAATTCGTCTTCAGCTGGCTGTTCACGTTTGTATTACATTTGGTGTTTTGTACGCTAGCTATTGACTATTTGTTTTTCCAACAGCAACTGTAAACAGCAACAAATTTAATATAAATATGAACGGCCATCTGAAGATGAACCTATCGGTTCGAAACCGGTAACAGCGTTATCTTTGTAAACAAAGAGCATTATTAACAGTGGCTGGTTGCTGTTTTCTCTTTGCAAGAATAAAATTGTATTTTGTACACAGCAGCGGGCTCAAAAATGTCAGTTTTCGACAAAGCTGGAAGTGCTATCAATACTTGTGATAATAAAAGTTCAGGAATACAGCTTTAGGTTTTCAACCAGTAGAACTGCAGTCAACAAAAATACTTCTGTTTTGTAACTGTTGAGGGAAAAACAGCCTGGCACAAAGACCAAGTGCCACTTACTAACGCAAGTTTGAAATACTTTCTCCATGTTTTGGCACCTGGATCGAGCCTAGGACCATGCATCAGAGTATCCAGAACACAACAGCACTGAAAACGCGTTTTCTAAAAAAAATGGCACTTATAATGTTTTCCACTTACGTTCTTCAAATGTTACGGCACAATCGTACGTATAACATGAACTAACCAGTAGAAATTTAACACTTTCGGTGTAACATTACTTCAACAAAAAACACAATGACCTAGATGTATAGCAGGGACACGTTCTTATTCTTATCCAATCCGTTTTTAAATAAAGGAAGTACAGTTTCAGAGTTTAAAAATATTCGTTAAGCGTTAGCAAAAAATCTCAGAACATCCACATGCGACAGCGTAAGTCAGTGTCAATTAGACACTGCGCCCTGCGTTGTATACATGAAAGAACCCTGGAGATACTAGAAGGCTTCAGATAGATTATATAATGGTAAGACAGAGATTTAGGAACCAGATTTTAAATTGTAAGACATTTCCAGGGGCAGATGTGGACTCTGACCACAATCTATTGGTTATGAACTGTAGATTAAAACTGAAGAAACTGCAAAAAGGTGGGAATTTAAGGAGATGGGACCTGGATAAAGTGAAAGAACCAGAGGTTGTACAGAGTTTCAGGGAGAGCATAAGGGAACAATTGACAGGAATGGAGGAAAGAAATACAGTAGAAGAAGAATGGGTAGCTCTGAGGGATGAAGTAGTGAAGGCAGCAGAGGATCAAGTAGGTAAAAAGACGAGGGCTCTTAGAAATCCTTGGGTAACAGAAGAGATACTGAATTTAATTGATGAAAGGAGAAAATACAAAAATGCAGCAAGTGAAACAGACAAAAAGGAATACAAACGTCTCAAAAATGAGATCGACAGGAAGTGCAAAATGGCTAAGCAGGGATGGCTAGAGGACAAATGTAAGGATCTATAGGTTTATCTCATGAGGGGTAAGATAGATACGGCCTACAGGAAAATTAAAGAGACCTTTGGAGAAAAGAGAATAACTTGCATGAATATCAAGAGTTCAGATGGAAACCCAGTTCTAAGCAAAGAAGGGAAAGCAGAAAGGTGGAAGGAGTATATAGAGGGTCTATACAGGGACGATGTTCTTGAGGACAATATTATGGAAATGGAAGAGGAGGTAGATGAAGATGAAATGGGAGATATGATACTACGTGAGGAGCTTGACAGAGCACTGAAAGACCTAAGTCGAAACAAGGCCCCGGGAGTAGACAACATACCATTAGAACTACTGACAGTCTTGGGAGAGCCAGTCCTGACAAAACTCTACCATCTGGTGAGCAAGATGTATGAGACAGGCGAAATTCCCTCAGACTTCAGGAAGAATATAATAATTTCAATCCCAAAGCAGATATTGACAGATTTGAAAATTTCCAAATTATCAGTTTAATAAGTCACAGCTGCAAAATGCTAACGCTAATTCTTTACAGACGAATGGAAAAACTGGTAGAAGCAGACCTCGGGGAAGATCAGTTTGGATTCCGTAGAAATGTTGGAACACATGAGGCAATATGACCCTATGACTTATCTTAGAAGAAAGATTAAGGAAAGGCAAACCTACGTTTCTAGCATTTGTAGACTTAGAGAAAGCTTTTGACAATGTTGACTGGAATACCCTCTTTCAAATTCTGAAGGTGACAGGAGTAAAATACAGGGAGCGGAAGGCTATTTACAATTTGTACAGAAAGCAGATGGCAGTTATAAGAGTCGAGGGACATGAAAGGGAAGCAGTGGTTGGGAAGGGAGTGAGACAGGGTTGTAGCCTCTCCCCGATGTTATTCAGTCTGTATATTGAGCAAGCAGTGAAGGAAACAAAAGAAAAAATCGGAGTAGGTATTAAAATCCATGGAGAAGAAATAAAAACTTTGAGGTTTGCCGATGACATTGTAATTCTGTCAGAGACAGCAAAGGACTTGGAAGAGCAGTTGAACGGAATGGACAGTGTCCTGAAAGGAGGACATAAGATGAACATAAACAAAAGCAAAACGAGGATAATGGAATGTAATCGAATGAAGTCGAGCGATGCTGAGGGATTTAGATTAGGAAATGAGACACTTAAAGTAGTAAAGGAGTTTTGCTATTTGGGGAGCAAAATAACTCATGATGGTCGAAGTAGAGAGGATATAAAATGTAGACTGGCAATGGCAAGGAAAGCGTTTCTGAAGAAGAGAAATTTGTTAACATCGAGTATAGATTCAAGTGTCAGGAAGTCGTTTCTGAAAGTATTTGTATTTAGTGTAGCCATGTATGGAAGTGAAACATGGACGATAACTAGTTTGGACAAGAAGAGAATAGAAGCTTTCGAAATGTGGTGCTACAGAAGAATGCTGAAGATTAGATGGGTAGATCACATAACTAATGAGGAGGTATTGAATAGAATTGGGGAGAAGAGGAGTTTGTGGCACAACTCAACTTGACTAGAAGAAGGGATCGGTTGGTGGGACATGTTGTGAGGCATCAAGGGATCACCAATTTAGTACTGGAGGGCAGCGTGGAGGGTAAAAATTGTAGTGGGAGACCAAGAGATGAATACACTAAGCAGATTCAGAAGGTTGTAGGCTGCAGTAGGTACTGGGAGATGAAGAAGCTTGCACAGGATAGAGTGGCATGGAGAGCTGCATCAAACCAGTCTCAGGACTGAATTCCACAACAGCAACCTACGATCAGTGAAAGCAATTTCTCTTCCGTGATACACCTCCTATCAGTCGCTAAGACGACATGAAACGCTACGCTGTCGGTCCCAGTATAATATCCAGAAGTGTGTGATGCTTGTGGATTACCTATAGCATGTGGTGTTCCTATTATTTAATTTATTATTTGACCACTGACCATGTTTTGTAATCATCTTTGTCTGTCAAGAAAGTCATTATGCAGGTTGTAAAGAATAACTGTTCAACGCACGAGAAGGGGTTGCGTGAAATCAAGACGACCAATCTGATATGGGACACTTGCAGTATATCAAGCCGAGAAACAGCCTCAAATTGGCATCCAAAATCCACCTTGGATATTGCGCGGGAGCACCGCGTGATATTTTGGCTAGAATCGTTCTTGAATATCAAAAATTCGCCCTTCTTATACGAAAAACTTAAAACTGACGTTTCTATAAATTTAATCTCAAAATACTGTGCATTTTAACACTGCAAAACTAGCAATAAAATCGTTTTTGTCGTTCTTACTACGAAACTACTGTGTCTGTAAAGGTTAAGGTTAGGTCGATCTGCAAACGTACTTATTTTTTTGCGTTACGTTTAAAAGAGTTTTTCTGTCATTGCTCTCAGGGGAAAACTTAAATTAACAGTGTTAACGAAATAGCCGACTAAGCTGTGGAGTAAGGGAGCGAGAGGATACTGAAAACCACCCACTGTGCCCGCGCGCTCTACGCCAATTTCAGATTTTTTCCCGCATTGGTAGATCGCACGTGTCACCTATGAACCTATTCGTTTTGATTTCCGTTACATCACTGTGCTACGTTGTAAACAGCTATCGTTTACAGCCTATAATATAATTTCTCTCTTTCTGACCAAACTCGCTTCTCAGTATTGTTGCAACTTCATTCTTTTTACCAGCACCAGAGAGAAAAGCTGATAGCAGAGAACAAAGGTTGACGATACTAATTAACTTTACAATTACTATCACCGTCACCTAACTCAAATACCTGCCTCTGGTCACAGAGACGGTGTATATACGAGGGTTATTCGGAAAGTAAGGTACGATCGGTCGCGAAATGGAAACCACAGTGAAAATCCGATGAAGTTTTGCACAGTTGTGTTGGGCAGTGTCTTTAGTATGCCCGTCGATCGCATTACGTGGTTCTTTTTAGTTCTGGGAACAGAGAGAGCACATAAATATACCTAGGACAATAGTGTCTCCCGCCAAGTACGAGGGCCTGGTGAGAAATTTCGCCTGAAGCTATGCAGCCAACATTATATAGCTGTCGTGCGTTTTCTTCGTCAAGTCAATTCTCAGCCGCATTCTGAAGGGGCGATGAAGATGCGCCTGCATCGTTTTCAGTTGGAAATGTTTGATTACCCACAATACAGCCCGTAATTGTCTCAGTCGTTCATTTCAGCTCACATGAACCGCTGGCTATGAAGACAACGTTTTTACACAGATGAGCTGTAGGCCAGCGTAGAGAATTGGCGGAAAGCACTGGCGGCTGCCTTCTATAACGAGGGTATTGGAAAGTTGGTACAACGCTACGACAAACATGTAAGTCGGATCGGCGACTATGGAAATAAGTAGCTGGAAGTTGTAGCTAACTGTTGCAAATAAAATAGTTTTGCTATTCACTGTGGTTTCCACTTTGCGACCTATCGTTCCTTACTTTCCGAATAGCCCTCATATACACACATCTGAGAATTCACAGTAACAAGTCCTTTCCTTAGATGAAAATATGACCGAAGTCTTCGCCGAAATCAGTTTTCCCGTCTAGTAAAATATTCTGTAAGTCTTCCTTTACCTTTCATGGGCAATGCTGTTACCGCGTGGAGGAGCTTTGGGGACGCATTGTAAGTCGTGCCGGATAGCTCAGACGACTAGATTGTAGCCCGCCAAATACGAGGTTCCGGATAAGAGTCCTGGCCCGGCATGCAGTTTTAATGTGGCAGGAAGTTTCGCAACAGCACGAACTCCATTGAGGAGAGAAACGTTCATTCTGTGTCGAGTAGTTTATTGAAATTCTCAACTCACATATTGCTTTAAAAGTTTCCTAGTTACAGCATACGGTATACTTTCTGCTCATGTTTTGAGTGGACCCTGGGTGTCGAAACATTACGTGGTAGTAATAGTGGATCGTCATTTATTTGAAACACTGTTATTCGCGCTTTAGCTAAACAAAAATACGAAAAATGTAGCTACTGTAAGCTGCTGGAGAGCCAACGAAAACAACTAGGGGACTTATCGCAATATCGTGTAAAGAGGAAAAGGAAATATGATTGCAAACGCAAAAACTTGTAACCCATGTGCAATTTACAATCGAAATGTCAGCATGTACTGTACTTGGAAGACGACATTTGAACACGAAGCATCGACTGTTGTTTTATGTGTTTATTTCAATCCGTTGTAAAACTGGAGAGGTACTGAGTTTTTTGTGTGACTGACTAATTGGGGCGGCTCATTCGTTAAGATAATGGACTGTAATTGGAATAAAGCGGGTTCAAATCCCCGTTAGACTTGTAACGCCGGAAATGCTTATCCTCCTATTTCCATCTATTGTACTATAATTTTTTTCCTTGTTTTGTTACCTCAAGATATGACATTTCTGTCTCTTTATATATTGTAATTGTTTTACTGTTTATATATATATATATATATATATATATATATATATATATATATATATATTTATGCATTTATGTTGGTTTGTTTTGTGAATATTATTTGTATTTATACGCTGGGTCTGGCCTAGGGAAAACTATGCTATCGAACGAATACATCGATAGGTCGTGTGGAGAACCAAAGTGTTGAGGATCTTTCGTAGGGTTAACTCTGTCGCGTGGAGCGCGGGCAGAGGGGGAGTCTGGCTGGGGTGGTGCAGTGGAGCAGGTGTGTTGTGTGAAGCTCCCGCGAGTTGCCGCGCTTTCGGGGTTTGGCAGCATGTAATTGCGCTCGACTTGCGATGATAGTTTCTGACATGGTGTCGCGGACGGGAAGCATTAGCTGGCGCACATCAAGAGCCCGTTTCGCCTGGTGACCGTGTCGAGAAGAAGGCGCGCCAACATCCAGCTTCTGCAACAGCGACGGCCGACATTGAGTGACTGTCGCCACCTCCTCGATCGACGGCTTCAAACCTTCAATCAACCAACAAGGAAGACTGGAAGCTCGTAAAGTTTTAGAACTGTATGGCAGACCTCAGCTTTTCAAACTATTCAAATCACAAAATTACAGCAACGTAGCATGAACCTTTGTTGCTCATTCTCCCAATTGCATTACCAAGCAGGGTCCCTTCCTTTTCCGGAATGAACCCGAGTGTCGTTGAAATTCAAACGCCAGCATCATTCGATTTGACTGCTTTCATTTCAAAATTCAGTTAAGGTATTCATATCTGGTTACAATATTTAGATTACACAAGCACAAATTAAGAGTGGGAGTGTTGTTACCGTATTTTAGCTTACCTGTTACTGCAGCTCAGCTTGGTACGTACTAAATTTTACTATTGTTAATTGTTCAGAATCATTTAATTCAAGTTCAAAGTTAAATCTCTTATTTCTAAATTGCGTAAATTCAAGTAGCTTTTGAAATGATTGTTGAGGTAGTCCAAGACTAACCGTATTTTACTGAATTTCAATGTGCTTCAGAAAGAAAGCTCACTATTTACTTCAGTCACTAAATTAACTTTCGATTTTCCGGTTTTATTAATTCTTTTGCTAAATTAAGTCAGAGTGTAGCGAAATTTATTACTTCTGACAAACTTTCAGTTTTCACACTACACGTGTCAACCTTCAGTTGCCACGCTTCTAGTGCTAACTATATGTGTAATAACCTTTCTTTTTCAGTTACTATAGTAATTGTCCTTAGGACTGGCGACCGTAATTTCCCCAAATCTCAAATATCTAATTACCGCTAGTTAATTGTTAACGTAACGGCCGCACATTTACTTTCTTTATTAACTTTACCCCTTTTCAAAATTAATTTCCACCAGTTTCATTTGCATTTTTCCTTTCATTTAGATGTAACCCTTTCCTCCCTCTTTACCGACAAATTAACTTCGGTGACGATTGCTTTTCCCAAATTTCCATTAGGTACACGCGGTTTAATTTTTCACTGTCATTAAGGTCGATAAGTGAGGGGGAGGTTACAGACTTCTGAAGTTCGGTTTTCTCTTGTTTCCCTAAGGCACTTCAAGACTGTTTCTTAAAAAGGCAGCCGGCCGGTGTGGCCGTGCGGTTCTAGGCGCTTCAGTCTGGAACCGCGTATCCGCTACGGTCGCAGGTTCGAATCCTGCCTCGGGCATGGATGTGTGTGATGTCCTTAGGTTAGTTAGGTTTAAGTAGTTCTAAGTTCTAGGGGACTGATGACCACAGATGCTAAGTACCATAGTGCTCAGAGCCATTTGAACCATTTTAAAAAGGCACAATCGATTCCTTCCTCCATCTTTCTCCAACTAACGTACGGGAACTATGGGTTGTACTTCGCCTGGCGTGATCTCCATATCCGACTTCTTTTCTTCTAACGGGCCTAAAGCAAACAATCACCAGAGACTCTCTTAAGTCGTTTGAATTTTAAGAGCCCAAAGAAGTATTTTAGTACATTTTAAATGTATAAAGAGCCGATTCGATAACGTGTTTCTTACGAGACCTCGGATGCTGTTTCTCTGGATGCTCACAAAGCACATCAGCTTTTAAAATCAGAGTATTGTAATATTCTGTCCTTGGGTAAAGGTTACAAGCGTTGACAAGACAGGAAGGGCTTGGTCAAAATAACTCAGTCAGACCATTGATGTTATTTGAGAATGTGGAGAAGGTAGTGTGTAATTCATAGAAACACATTTCAGTGGATTGGTGGCATTCCTAAAGTGCTTGACGTCGACACACTGATGGATAACTCTCACGTCATATTTTCAGTGACTCTTTAGGGCAATACATATAATAATGTAACCCGCACTCTGTCACCATATATATACTGGAAAATTAGGAAACGACATTAGGATTTGACCTCCCGTGGACGACATGGACATGGTAATCAGAGACGGAGTACAAGCCCGATCTGGGGAATGGTATTGGCCGTGTCGCTTTCAAAGAAACCAACTCAGCCTTTAGCGGTTTAGGGGAACAGCTCAAAACCTAAAATCTTGATAATCGAAAGAGTATTTTAACCATTCTCCGGATTGCGCTCGGTGCTTTTTAGGGAACCCTGCAAAATCTGAATATGGATGACCGGAAGGAGGATTGAACCAGCGTCCTTCCCTGGTACTATACGACTATAGTAAATGCAGAAATACCTCATAATCCCTTAATAACTGAGTCCAAGAGTCAATTATTCAGAGCGTGTTCTGAGATGTTGCATGTGAGTAGTCTCAATAGTTACGCCTGGAAGCCAGCCTTCCCTCTCGACAGATCCGCCGGCTGGGTTGCGTTTTCTCCTAACACATGGATTTGTGAATACGCTGGAGAATATTTGCGCTGACATCGAAGAATGGTATCAGTCGCTCATCTCCCACCGCCTTTGTTTAGGGAAAAATTGCAGCAAAGGAAAAAGTGTACAGAAAGTACTTTATTGTAGAATTTTTATTTAGTGTGTCGAATGAACTGCGGCAGTCGTGAATGCTGTCTTAAACCATTTACTGGACCATGGTTTCTCCTTCAACTGAAGCTCGTCTGTCCCAGAATTCTGATATCTGCAAGCGCTCTGTATAGTCAGTATACATACATGGGCGAGTTTGTCAAATCAGAGGACACTATGGGAGTCGACTACAAAATGGCTAGTATCATCGCATGAGCGGCAAGGATTGAAGGCTTGCTATGGTACAGTAAGCAGTCAAACACTTTTCAATGTCCTGTTGCGTAAGAATTGTAGCGCAGTCGTTGGGCTTTATTATTTTAACAACCTTTCCTCGTAAAAAATTTTAACTGGAAGCGAATCAGACCTCAAACGTTGTGATAACATCTGCAAAAATTGCAAACAGACGTTTTACGAGTTTTGTACTTCAATGTCTGTTATTCTGAAAGCAATGGGTTACATTAGGATATATAATTTAATCAAGGTGTGTGGTTTGATCGATGACGTATAATCAACAACACTTTATTTGAGTAATACGTGGCTTAATGAATAACGTGACAGTACTATATGTCCACATTCCCACACATGCACACTACATTATCACTAAACATGCGTAAAACATACAAATATGCAATACAACGATGAAGATTTTTGTAGTCAGCATAGTGCTACAAATGACTTTGGTGGCTTTCATACTGAAATTGCATGTCTATTAACCGAAATAAATGCAATTTTTTTAAAAATTGTATTTTAACAATAATAATTGTAATTTCACTCGAAATTCTTATTTACTCTTTTGCAAAACTCATATGAAATCTATTCACTACTTTCAGTGGTTAAATTTTCACAGTTTAATAACACTTTTGTTAATTAATTTCACTCTAATTGATTTCACTCAAAATTACAATGGCTATAAGCTGCCTATGCTGGAACAGTATTCGTTTTAAGAAAATAAACTTTTGACTTGTTTGTAAAGAGGCCATATATTATAATTCATTCTGGGACAATACACATCGTAACTTGGTACGGATTACGTATTCTCTCTTTTTCAGCAAACTGATACGTGGAAACCGTAGTAGTAAACTACTCAAAATAGAAATATAAAAAATAGGTTGAAATAGCAGTCAATTTTAGTTATCTACTCATCTGCAGGCAAAGCTAAATTCAGAGAAAGACATTTCAGTGCACTGACGACATTCGCAACTTGGTTCCCGCCGACACACTGATGGATAACTCTCATGTAATATTTTCAGTGACTCGTTAGGGCAGTGCATATAATTATGTGGCCCGCACTATATCACCGTCCAGAATTCAGCGCACCACCATTGCCACCGATTGCTGTTACTCGCAGAATTTGACTCAATCACTTGCTGTCTCTCTCTCTCTCTCTCTCTCTGAGTTCGACAGAACACAACAACAAAATTAAGCGATATTTACCACTTGAGCACAGGTTTCGAATATTTATAGAAATTTCACATTTATTTCAGATCAATTTTCATCATCATATACTATTAAAACAAACGCAGAAAATTATTGTTTGCACCGATTACTCACAGAACTGATTAGTTTTACACCGCCACTCACAAATGGGACGAGATCGGTAAATTTGACTGTACATTGGCTAATACACGAAGATGATTAAAAGCAAGTTTATAATTAATTAAGAATGAGCAGTACTGTGTACAACGATGATCAGGATTTACTGGGCCGTTAAAGGATGTACGCTGATACTGATTGCGATTCGTCCTCATTAAGGATCCTAAACTTGGTAAAATGGGCTGTTGGCAAGAACCGTGTTTCATTTCCTCGTTTCCGTATTCAGTCACAAAATTATAAAACAAGGCTACTGATGATAAAATTTAACAGTGTTATTCATGCACACATGAGGCAGAACGGAGGCAACCGCTAACTACTTTCTGATCAGCCTTGTGTAGCGGTCGATCAGCCACCGTACTATGGGATCACGCGGTGATCTGGTCAGTGGAATTGGCAGTGGTTAAGGTGGTTGGGGAATCTTGGAATGTTAGTTACATAATTCATAACTTCGGCTCCCCTAGCTGTTTGTTAGCAAGTATTTTTGCCCGAATAAGCGAATGGTTTGAGTTACGATGGCTGTTCGGAAAGTATCGAACGATCGGTCGCGAAATGGAAACCGCTATGAAAATGAAAACTGTTTTATCTGAAACAGTTAGCTACACTTTCCTGCTACTTCTCTATATAATCGCCGCTCCGACTTATGCATATGTTGTAGTGTTTACCGACTTCACAAAACCCTCGTCATAAAGCCTCCCGTGCTTTCCGACAAAGTTCTACGATGGACTGTAGCTCGTTGTGTGTGCCAAAATGTTGTTGTTGTGACTTGGCAAGACAGCCAAGCCACTGTGAGGTAGCCGAAAGGCACGCGTTTAAGCTCACGCAGGCTGGCGTGAGGTCTGGAACAGTTAAAGGAATAGAGACCAGCAAAAAAGGTACGTAGCTTCTGGAATACTTAACTTTAATCCATAATTGGTAAACATCGGTCTGACGGTACATGCATCACAAGATAAATAGCAATTGATAATGGCGCCTTGCTAGGTCGTAGCAAATGACGTAGCTAGCAAAGTCGGCTGTACAACTGGGGCGAGTGCTAGGAAGTCTCTCTATACCTGCCGTGGGGCGGCGCTCGGTTTGCAATCACTGATAGTGGCGACACGCGGGTCCGACGTATACTAACGGACCGCGGCCGATTTAAAGGCTACCACCTAGCAAGTGTGGTGTCTGGCGGTGACACCACAGTTGTCTTCATAGACAGCGGTTCATTTGAGGAGAGATGAAAATCAGAGTGTATTAAGTTTGGGTTGTAGGGAAATTGAGGAAGCTCCTGCAGCGTTTTCGATGGTAAGTGTTTGATAAACACTTACAAGTTTCATCTACAAACCTCCTAAAGTAGACGAGTCTGTCTGCTTCGACATTGTTCCTTCATGTTTCGACTCGACTTACGAGCCCGGTGACACTAATATAAATTTTCTACAACACGGTGCTTCCACTGTAAAATACAAGAGTGTCGGTACTTCAGCTTGCTCCTACCCATCTCATGGCTATGGCAGCATTTGCAACGAAATCCGCAAACAGAATATTTCGCATCCTTCAAACACCTGTACCTGGCAGGTCTGCCCTCGGTACTGTTTTGTGACGTACTCGCTAAAATGTCCCAGAAAGGATCCAAGGCTCATCACATACAGAGATTTCGAACGAATTAATTTATCTTAACTTGCAACTGAGGCGCAAGAAACAATTAATTCTCTCGCATAAATGAAAAACTTCATTGATATACTTACAAACGTAGTCAACTATATGATAAGTATGTTCCCCTAAATATAGGAAAAGTAAGAAGAAAACCTGCATCTTGGCTAACTCAAGAACTAAAACAATGAATAATAGAGACGTTGCACATGAGGCATACAAACTGTCCCCTGCGTCTGAAAATCAAATTGCTTAGAAGCGAAACCGGAACAGTCCGTCAGGGTGTGAGAAACGCTAAACTCAGACGTGCCTATACATTAACCGTAAACAGAAATGGAACAGGTGTCCCACGTAAGAACCTGCGTGTCTCATTATAGGCAAAGTAAAAGCTACAGACGATTCTATTGTCCCAGCCGAAAACCTGAACCGGTATATCACTTTATCTACTACCTCAATTGTACCGAAAGGTCGTACAGTCGTTAATTACTTCATGGAGGTAAAGACTGTCTCGACGAATAGCTCTATCTAAAGCACGTTACTTGCAATAATGCCAAAAATAGCCATCATACGTGTCAGAGCAGTATCTACTGGACACAGTGCCATCACGGTCCAACTAATGAGACTTGGGAGTATTATTGACCTACTACTGCCCATTATAACAGATTTATACAACCACTCCTTAACCGCAATTGTTTTCCCTGAGGTCTGGAAACAGGAACTAGTTGCGGCACTACCTAAAAAGGATGCTGCCATAGCAGCCTCTCATTACCAGCCTATCTGCATTCTTCCTGCGTCCGCAGCTCGTGGTCGTGCGGTAGCGTTCTCGCTTCCCACGCCCGGGTTCCCGGGTTCGATTCCCGGCGGGGTCAGGGATTTTCTCTGCCTCTTGATGACTGGGTGTTTTGTGCTGTCCTTAGGTTAGTTAGGTTTAAGTAGTTCTAAGTTCTAGGGGACTGATGACCATAGATGTTAAGTCCCATAGTGCTCAGAGCCATTTGAACCATTCTTCCTGCACTGATCACAGCATCACAATAGCCACTGATCAGCCAGAATATTATGATTCCCTACCTTATAGCCGGTGTGTCCACGTTTAGGATGGATAACAGAGCCGATGCATCGTCGCATGGAAGCAGTGAGGCTCTGATAGGTCGCTGGAGGCAGCTGGCATCACACCCGCACATACTAGTCACCTAATTCCCGTAGATTCCGGAGAGGGGGCCAATGAGCTCTGACGCCACCTAGAATCACATGCCAGACGTGTTCTACAGGGTTCAGATCTGGCGAGTTGAGTGTTTAGAACATCAATTGGAACTCGCCACTATGTTCCGCGAACCACTCCATCACAATCCTGGCATTACGCCATGCACATTATCTTGCTGAAAAATGTCACTGCCATCGGGAAACATAATAGAAATGAAGGGGTATACGTGGCTTGCAACCAGTGTACGATACTCCTTGGCCATGAGGGTGCCTTGCACGGCCTTCGACCCATGGATGCCAATGTCAATGTTCCCCAGAGCGCGATGGAGCCGCCCCCAGCTTGTCTCCGTCCCACACTACAGGTGTCAACGAGCTGATCCCCTGGAAGACACCGAGCGAGATGGCACAGTGGTTAGCACAATGGACCCGCATTCGGGAGGACGACGGTTCGGACCCGTCCCTGACCATGCTGATTTACGTTTCTTGTGATTTCTATAAATCAGACAAATGCCGGGGTGGTTCCTTTAAAAGGGAACGGGCATTTCCTTCGCCATCCTTCCCTAATCTGATAGGACCGATGGCATAGCTGTTTGGTCCCCTTCCCCAAATCAACCAACCAACCAACCCTGGAACACGATGGATTTGCGATCTCCCATCAGAATGATGAAGGTATCAGGATTCAAAAAATGGTTCAAATGGTTCTAAGCACTATAGGACTTAACATCTGAGGTCATCAGTCCCATAAACTTAGAACTACTTAAACCCAACTAACCTAAGGACATCACACAATCCATGCCCGAGGTAGGATTCGAACCTGCGACCGTAGCAGCTGCGTGGTGCCGGACTGAAGCTCCTAGAACCGCTTGGTCACCGCTGCCGGCTATCAGTATTCATCAGACCATGCAACCCTCTGCCACTGCGCTAATGTCCAGTGCTGATGGTCACGTGGCCGTTTCAGTCGTAGTTGCCAGCGTCGTGGTGTAAACATTGACACATGCATGGGTTCTTGGCTGCGTAGGGCCATCGTGTTTGGTGCACCAGTGTTCAGACACACTTTTACTCTGCCCAGCATCAAAGTCTGATGTCACTTCTACCACAATTCTCCTCCCGTCCTGGTCTATCAATCTGCGCAGGCTATGACGTCCAACATCTGTAATGAGGGGTGGCTGCCCAACACCACCACATCTGGACATGGTTTCACCTTGGTTTCGCCACTTGTTGAAGACACTCAGCACAGCACTCCTGGAACACCTCACAAGTCGTGTTGTTTGCAAAACCATCACAATCTGCCCTCGTCAAACCCAGATAGACCACGCGCCTTCCCCATTCTACACATGGACAGCACTCTCACTGATACTACATGCACCGCGCGTGTGTCTGACTAGCGGTCAGTCCTCACCAGGTGAAACTGCTGTCGCCTTGGCGATTTTATATCGATATTAGGTCGGTGGTCATAATATTCTGGCTGATCAATGCATAGTCCACGAGATACTAGCCGAATACCAATCAGATTTCCGAAAACATCGCAGCACATCTACCTTATTAAAGGAGCAGATGACCTGAAGCTTGCCACGGATGCACAATAGGCAACTATCACGTGCTTCCTAGTCTTCAGCAAAGCCTTTGATACTGTTGATTTCGACATTTTACTTGCCAAACTTAGCAACCTAAATGTCTCACAAAATTCAGTTCAATGGCTTTGCTCATACCTGACGTCACGCCAGCAATGCGTCTTGTCCGGCACCATAAAGTCTCAGGTAGGAAGTATCACGCGTCCCCCAGGGCTCGTTATTAGTTTCTACACTTCGTTCATTGTCGGTCAATGATGTGTCATCTGTTTTGTCATACTGCAAGAACACAGTATATATATATATATATATTTTTTTTTTTTTTTTTTTTTTTTTTTTTTTTTGTGGCGGCGTTCGTAGCGACAAACAATTCGCTGTAGAAACGGCTTACGAAGTCACCACCACACTTTTAATAGCGGGCCGACCGGTCCGCTGGAACAGTGAACAGAAAGATGAAAACCCAAACACTCTGATTAAATAAAAGCCGATACTTATCTTTATTAACGAAGATACAGAAACACAGTAGTGAACTCCGTGTCTACAGAAATCTGTCTAGTTCGAGTCGGAGCGGCTAGGTCAACGTCGGCTGACGACAAACAACAACTCTGCTGCGATGAACACACAACTGACTAGCAAGTACACAATTCGGTGGCGAGTATACAACTGAGCGGCGAATACAGAACTGTCCTAGCGCTCGCGACTCCAGCGCTTAAGAAACCAGAAGCCAGCGGTGGCGCGCGCAGACTTGCGGCGATTTCCTGTCTCGCTGGCGCTGCTTATGCGGACGGCGTCTGGACTTTGATGCTGCTAACCTTTTGGCAGCGGGCTCGGGTGGCATTACTGGCTAGGATATAACATATATATATATATATATATATATATATATATATATATATATAAGCTCATGGCATAGCCTATATCACTTGTGCATTAATTTACATACCAGTATTTGAGAGTTGTTATACATGCCTTAATACATATATAACTGTTGTTCGGACTCCTGTCACAGTTCGTTGAAGACTACCGTGTAATGAAGGTAGGCTTGCAGAGCTTTTATCAAGTTCGTAACAGGTAGGAAAAGCACGAGGAAACATCGTCAATGTACACAAGCAGATATAACACATTAAAAACAGTTAGAAGACAATTTGGAACAGCTCAGAGAAGGGCAATCGCAGCTCTAATGTATGGACCTGTGACTGAAATGGGTACGCCTTTACAGGAATAATAAAATACAATAGAAGGTAAGTTAAAGACAAGCTTTTAGACAAAATGACGACTGTGATTCACAATGTTTGTGTTAAAGCAATCATTATTAACGAAAGAGAGCATTTTTGCACGTCTGACACTTTAGAAATAATGTCCACATATATTCACAATCTACCGATAATATTTTCACAAAATAAATCATCTTCCTAAGCACAACAACAAGATTTGAATGCGTCAAATGTTATAACTTGTCTTCGTAACCTTCTACATGACCAAACGCTACAAATTACAAACAGGAGGGCATAATGCAAAAACGATATACTGCAGTAAATAGATGTTCCTGTGAAATAACTCCGTTCCTCTGCGCGGTTGCAACGAAAGCCAACATATGTCACTGGGCACAGAACACTTCCAATATTAGCAAATGACAGGAAGGCGTCTAGTTTCTCAAAGGAAGCAAAAGGTGCAGCACCTATTAGATGAGACCAGTTTTCTTTTTTGGCCCTTCCACACTGCTCTCTCTTTTCCCAAAAACATTCTGCAGAACGTTCTGACTTGTAAACGTCAATTATGTTATTCAGTATCGTCAAAAATAGCATAGATAAGTATTAGTTGCTGGGAACAGTGCACGTTGATCTTCGGTAATATTAAATTAGGCTACATACGTTTCTGATGTCTGCTGTCAAGACAGACACAGCCCGTATAACGATTTGTCGTAATCGTCATACAATTTTCTTCGAAATAAGAGTTGATTTATGGCTTCAAATCACCGTTCAGCTTCCTCTGATGTTTCGTTAGATTACGAACAGAGACTGCGGAAGGTGGAAACGACGGGTGAAGAACCGGTCGCTTTGGAAACACGAGGTGGAAAAAAACTGATGTGTATTAATGGGGGCTGTCAACAGGTTTGTCACGGTGGCAGCCCTGCTTCCCACGCGCCGGCAGTAAACTGCGTGGGTATGCGGTGGGGCTGCCTCAGCGATCGATGGCGAAACCTCGAGGTAGCAATGTACCTGACGCCGGAGCACACGTGCTGACGATTTGTGAGTGAACAAGGCAACAGAGGCTAAGAAATACTAAACAAGAGGCCTTTAAACTCACAGGAGCGAAAATCGATGAACGTTCATTATGTTTTTAGAAAGCGGAAAATTACTGAGGATTCTGCTGACCGCGTTCTATAGCTGGTGAAGAAGTGAGACGCCCATCTGTAAGTGTGATTTGTTGCCCAATTCTGCTGTATCGGTTACGCATACCTCACGTACAAGGGTGTGCAAAGCTAAGGAAGAGACTAACTTTCGCATGTTATGTCACTGCCAAATAACATATGTCGAAGAAACTTGAACTACACATAGAACGAACTGTTACAGTATAGTGCAGAAAGTAAATGAAAGAAATACGCAGTGAGACCCATAGAAGAGTCATTTTTATTCAGAAACAAAAATTACTCTGACGTCACGGCGATTTACAATGGTGCTCTAGATAATACAAAAGGCGGGACGTGTCTCTTAACAGAAAGTGTGCTCATCACGGACAACAATGCATACTCTGCAATGTACTCCCATGCTGGCCGCAAGGTACGTAAGGAGTTTTACTGATAGGGCGTTACATTTCCCCACCAGCACAACTGTTGGGTGGTCATTGGTGCGTGTGGACAAGTTGCAATATGTCTCCCCCTCGTGTCCCACATGTGCTCGATGGGATTCAAGTCACTGAATATTTTGCCATTCCAATAGCTTATCCTCCTGCGCTGCTCGATGCAGCGGCTGCATTACCATCCACAAAGCTTAAGTCAGGGCCCAATGAACCCCAGAAAAGAAGAACATCGGGAAGGTGTACAGTGGCGCAACAACGTAGACCGGCGATTGCATCTTGTTCAAAGATTTGGAGATTGTTACGCCCACGCTACGTTATAGCTTCTCACATCGTAACACCTAGACCACCAAAACGATAATGTTCGACAATGTTACGACAGTATTACGTGTCCCCATCTCTTGTCACCTGTTTGAATATTTACTCTAATAATCTGTATACATGGATTTACTTCCTGTCTCCAATTCTTAATCAAATCATTTACGCAGGGTGAATAATCGTAGACCTATATCTCTAACGTCGATCAGTTGTAGAATTTTGCAACACATATTATATTCGAGTATAATGACTTTCCTGGAGACTAGAAATCTACTCTGTAGGATCAGCATGGGTTTCGAAAAAGACGATAGTGTGAAACCCAGCTCGCGCTATCCGTCCACGAGACTCAGAGGGCCACAGACACGGGTTCCCAGGTAGATGCCGTGTTTCTTGACTTCCGCAAGGCGTTTGATACAGTTCCCCAAAGTCGTTTAACGAACAAAGTAAGAGCATATGGACTATCAGATCAATTGTGTGATTCGATTTAAGAGTTCCTAGATAACATAACGCAGCATGTCATTCTCAATGGAGAGAAGTCTTCCGAAGTAAGAGTGATTTCAGGTGTGCCGCAGGGGAGTGTCGTAGGACCGTTGCTATTCACAATATATATAAATGACCTTGTGTATAACATCGGAAGTTCACTGAGGCTTTTTACGGATGATGCTGTAGTATATTGAGAGGTTGTAACAATGGAAAATTGTACTGAAATGCAGGAGGATTTGCAAGGAATTGACGCATGGTGCAGGGAATGACAATTGAATCTCAATGTAGACATGTGTAATGTGCTGCGAATACATAGAAAGAAAGACCTTTATCATTTAGCTACCATATAGGAGGTCAGCAACTGGAAGCAGTTAATTACATAAATTATCTGGGAGTAGGCATTAGGAGTTATTTAAAATGGAATGACCATATAAAATTAATCGTCGGTAAAGCAGGTGCCAGACAGATTCATTGGAAGAATCCTAAGGAAATGCAGTCCGAAAACAAAGGAAGTAGGTCACAGTACACTTGTTCGCCCACTGCTTGAATACTGCTCACCGGTGTGGGATTCGTACCAGATGGGGTTAATAGAAGAGAGAGGGAATATCGAACGGAGAGCAGCGCGGTTCGTTACAGGATCATTTAGTAATCGCGAAAGCGTTACGGAGATGATAGATAAACTCCAGTGGAAGACTCTGCAGAAGAGACGCTCAGTAGCTCGGTACGGGATTTTGTTGAAGTTTCGACAACATACCTTCACCGAGGAGTCAAGCAGTATATTGCTCCCTCCTACGTATATCTCGCGAAGAGACCATAAGATCAGAGAGATTAGAGCTCACACAGAGGCATACCGACAATCCTTCTTTCCACGAACAATACGAGACTGGAATAGAAGGGAGAACCGATAGAGGTATTCAAGGTACCCTCCGCCACACACGGTCAGGAGGCTTGCGGAGTATGGATGTAGGTGTAGAACCTAAAACATGCTACACGAATTTAGTGGAAATGGTAAGTGCTACTGATGTGCGTGTTTCACAGAATGCATTCGTAGTCAGAGGCTGCTAGCCAATCAACAGAGTGTAATAATGCTTTAAGAGTATATTTTTTGTGAAAACATACACTTTTTTAAACGGGACAATGCCTATTGACATTAACAGACTAAAAGCATGGTAAATTAGGAAGTCAATGGACTTTGTTGCAGGATTATAGTGTTACTGATTGATTAGATATCGTATTTTGAAAAGTTCTCAGAACGACACTTGTACATTACCTATGGCGACTCACAATAAAGAGCAACACAAGTGCATAAACAAGCTCTTAATTCTGATCAGTAACGAGGTAACTGACTATCACAGGTTGTGTTCAAAATTACCACCGGCAGCGCCTATACCAGCTTCCAGTCTTGTATGGAACGACTGTTCCACACGTGCTAGCAATTCAGCGGAGATGTCCGAACAGGCTGCAGTAAATAAAAGAAAAAAAATACATCATTTCACATCATCGACTGTAGTTGGTATGTCCTTGTAGGCAACGTGTTTCAGCTTTCCCCACAGAAAGTCTACAGGCGTCAAATCTGCGGAAGGTACGGGTCCTCTGCACGCAATCCAACGATTTGCAAACAATTCGTGAAACACGCTGTAGTACATCGTACACTATGGGCTAGACAGCCATCATGTTGGTATCACAGGTTCCTCCTAGTCTATAGAGGAACGTCTTCTAGCATCCGTGGAAGATTGGTCTCTCAGGAGGCTGCGATACTCGTACGTGTTCAATGTTCTGCCTATGAGAAACGGCCCTATTAGCTGATAGTTCTGACGCCACACGTCTACACTCCATGCGCGTTGACATTCCACCTGACGAAGCCAACAGGGATTGTTAGCCAATGGGGTTGTCAACAGACCAATAGTGCATGTTGAGGCGGTAGACGTGGCCTTGACTTGTAAATGTAGCTTCATCACTAAACAAGACAATGATACATGTGGAGTATCCATGTACGGGAGTTAACACGATTGTCATAATCGTTTCCATCCAGCTCCTGATGGAGAGAGCTGTAATTGGAATGAAACCTACGTTGAAGCAGAATGCGTAGAACACTTGCATGACATGCCACTTCCTTGTGCGACTGCATGGGAACTAACATGCTCATCAACTGCAACAGCAGCAAGAACATTAATTTCCCCCTCTTCTGTCGTTACTTGTTTCTTTCTGTTACGTTCTTTAAGTGTGTTACATTACTATTTTCACGTAACCGATTGAAGAGGATGATAAATAAGTGCCAATGTCATTGACGTCTATTGGATTATTTTGCCGCGTGTACGTACAAGAACGAAATGCATTCTTCCTACACTCTCCACACACCATGAGCGTGTCGGTTTTTCCACATTGGTAAATCTCATCGTCCACCCACGACCAACTGTTGGACTGTCACCCACCAACTGACTAGCAAGTCCATGCACCCAAGGAACACACAAACACACTCTAAGCAAACATAACAACATCGTGCCTATCAACTACGTAGGTACAAACAAGTGTCGGTGTGGAAAATTTCAAAATAAGATACCTCTTAAACGACTCGCACTAGAATCCTGCAACAAACACCACTGACATTTTAATTTACCCTACGTTTAGACTGTTAATGTCAATAAGCATAATTCCATTTAAATATGTGTACGTTTGCACGAAAATACAAATTTTAAGTATTATTATAATCTGTTTATTGAATAACAATACGAACACCTGCTTACTAATCCATTTTGTGAAAACCGCAGATCAATAGCACTTTCCATTAGCGCAATATTTGCGGTACAAGTTTTAGGTGATTCACCCTATATACACTCCTGGAAATGGAAAAAAGAACACATTGACACCGGTGTGTCAGACCCACCATACTTGCTCCGGACACTGCGAGAGGGCTGTACATGCAATGATCACACGCACGGCACAGCGGACACACCAGGAACCGCGGTGTTGGCCGTCGAATGGCGCTAGCTGCGCAGCATTTGTGCACCGCCGCCGTCAGTGTCAGCCAGTTTGCCGTGGCATACGGAGCTCCATCGCAGTCTTTAACACTGGTAGCATGCCGCGACAGCGTGGACGTGAACCGTATGTGCAGTTGACGGACTTTGAGCGAGGGCGTATAGTGGGCATGCGGGAGGCCGGGTGGACGTACCGCCGAATTGCTCAACACGTGGGGCGCGAGGTCTCCACAGTACATCGATGTTGTCGCCAGTGGTCGGCGGAAGGTGCACGTGCCCGTCGACCTGGGACCGGACCGCAGCGACGCACGGATGCACGCCAAGACCGTAGGATCCTACGCAGTGCCGTAGGGGACCGCACCGCCACTTCCCAGCAAATTAGGGACACTGTTGCTCCTGGGGTATCGGCGAGGACCATTCGCAACCGTCTCCATGAAGCTGGGCTACGGTCCCGCACACCGTTAGGCCGTCTTCCGCTCACGCCCCAACATCGTGCAGCCCGCCTCCAGTGGTGTCGCGACAGGCGTGAATGGAGGGACGAATGGAGACGTGTCGTCTTCAGCGATGAGAGTCGCTTCTGCCTTGGTGCCAATGATGGTCGTATGCGTGTTTGGCGCCGTGCAGGTGAGCGCCACAATCAGGACTCCATACGACCGAGGCACAAAGGGCCAACACCCGGCATCATGGTGTGGGGAGCGATCTCCTACACTGGCCGTACACCACTGGTGATCGTCGAGGGGACACTGAATAGTGCACGGTACATCCAAACCGTCATCGAACCCATCGTTCTACCATTCCTAGACCGGCAAGGGAACTTGCTGTTCCAACAGGACAATGCACGTCCGCATGTATCCCGTGCCACCCAACGTGCTCTAGAAGGTGTAAGTCAACTACCCTGGCCAGCAAGATCTCCGGATCTGTCCCCCATTGAGCATGTTTGGGACTGGATGAAGCGTCGTCTCACGCGGTCTGCACGTCCAGCACGAACGGTGGTCCAACTGAGGCGCCAGGTGGAAATGGCATGGCAAGCCGTTCGACAGGACTACATCCAGCATCTCTACGATCGTCTCCATGGGAGAATAGCAGCCTGCATTGCTGCGAAAGGTGGATATACACTGTACTAGTGCCGACATTGTGCATGCTCTGTTGCCTGTGTCTATGTGCCTGTGGTTCTGTCAGTGTGATCATGTGATGTATCTGACCCCAGGAATGTGTCAATAAAGTTTCCCCTTCCTGGGACAATGAATTCACGGTGTTCTTATTTCAATTTCCAGGAGTGTACATGTTAAATAAACTTGGTGATAGGCTACAACCTTGTTTAATACGTTGTTGGTAAAAATTTCTTCAGTTGTATTACTACCAGCTGTTATTATTGTTTTTGTGTCGCTATACAAGCTTTTGATAGCTTGAGTAAGATGTATAAGATATCGAGCTTCAGTCATTTTATCCCATAGTTTCTTTCTGTTCACATAGCCGAAAGCTTCTCCGAAGTCAGTAAAACCTATATGTACCTCTAAATTCACTTCTCGGCGTTTCTCTTCAGGAGCCTTTGTGCAGCAATAAAGGAAACTGAAATTATGGGAAATACTCCAAGATCTCGAAAATAATAACAAATAATACCCCACTGGAGCAAGTCCCCAGCTTTAATTTTTTAGGGTATATTACAAGCTATGCGACGGAAAAGGATATAGAAAATAAGATTTAACTAACGTCAATAAATGTGGAGAAAGATACAACATTCGAAAGTAAAATTTGGAAGGATACAAAACCAAAATTTTATAAAATGGCTCTGAGCACTATGCGACTTAACTTCTGAGGTCATCAGTCGCCTAGAACTTAGAACTAATAAAACCTAACCTAAGGACATCACACACATCCACACCCGAGGCAGGATTCGAACCTGCGACCGTAGCTGTCGCCCGGTTCCAGAGTGTAGCGCCTAGAACCGCTCGGCCACTCCGGCCGGCAAAATTTTATAAAATCCATAGCTACTAATATTCAAAGAGGCATGGATTCCATGTTCGACCCTAGTTATTACTTAAATTTTGAATAAAAATCATCAGACATGGCGGCCAAAGACTTCCAGTATAGGGAGTCTCTCTCGTTCTGTCAAACGTCTTGTCAAAGAGTGGAGAAGCGGGCGGGGGTTCAGGGCAACTTTTGCCGATGGGGCGGAAAGTTGCGGTTAAAAGGTGGAAGAATCAATACCATAAAAGACATGAGGATGCAGAAGGTAATGGAAACCACTGCATTAAAGACACATAAGGTGTATACACAGGAAATGTGGCCTGTACTTGAGAAATTGGCAAAAGATTCCGGATTAGACCCTTTCGGATATCCGGGAGGAGACTGCCTAGGGCGATCTGACCATGAGAAAACGAATGAATAACGAACGAATGAGTAACATTCTGTGATTCTAAGGATGGAATGTCAAAAGTTTGAGCGTGGTAGTGAAGCCAGAAAATCTATAAAAGGAAGTGCCAAGTCTCAAACTAAATAGAGTGGGGATCAGCTAAGTTCAAATGGTTCAAATGGCTCTGAGCACTATGGGACTTAACATCTGAGGTTATCAGTCCCCTAGAACTTAGAACTAATTAAATGTAACTAACCTAAGGACTTCCAGACTGAGGCGCCTAGAACCGCTCGGCCACGACGGCCGGCGATCAGTTAAGTGAAAGGGAAGCATTCAAAGGAGTTCTGGTCGGATGAAAATAGGGTAATACCAACAGTGGCAGAAAATGGTATAACGGGAGTAGGAATCGCTTTGAATAGGAAGGTAGGACAGAGATTGAGTTACTGTGAACAGTTTAGTAATGGCGATATTCTTATCTGAATTGACAGCAAACCAAATCCCACAAGGATATTTCACGAAAACAAGCTGACTTCGCAAGCTGAAGAGGAAGAAGGAATGAGAGAAAGTATGATTGGGTAATTCAGTATGTAAATGAAGAGGATCATCAAATAATCATGGGTGACTGGAATGCTATAGTTGAGGAGCGAGCAGAAGACAGAGTTACAGGCTTGGTAGCAGGGGTTAGGGGTTTGGCAGTGGAAAGAAGAGAAATACTAATTAAGTTCTGTAATAAAAATCAGGTAGTAATAGCGAATACACTTCTCAAAAATCATAAGAGGAGGCGCTACAAGTGGAAAAAGGCCCGGAGGAACACAGAGGTTCGAGCTGCATTACATAATGGTAAGACAGAGATGAAGAGAAGTGTAGGAAAATTGTGCAAAATAAGCAGTGTGGAAAGAAGTGTGATAGTAAAGTATTGAGGAATGATAAGATGCCTTTGAGGTTCTCTAAGACTGTGGATACTGATAATGAACATCTAGGCAGTTCAATTGAAGAGAAATTGATATCTCTAAAAACGGCAATTACATAATCTGGACAGACAAAAATAGTTACAAGGAAGGTAACTGCCAAGAAACCCTGGGTAACAAAGAAAATACTGCAGCTGATCGAAAGAAAGAAGGAAGTACAAACATGTTCAGGGAAAAACAGGAACACAACAGTACTAGTCATTTTGGAATGAAGCAAATAGGCAGTGCTGAGAAACTAATGCGGAATGACTACAGGAAACATGTGACGCACTCTGGAAAGAAATGGTCATGGGAAGGACTGATTCAGAATATAGAAAACTCGAAACAAACGAGAAACGCAGAGGAGAGAGGAATTTATAAAATCATTGGGAAAAGCGAAAACAAAGCAACTATTCAAGCTGGCGTGTTGAAGCAGGTGACTCACCTTTCGACACTCTCGAAAATATAAACGGCAGGCAAGTGCGACGTCTATCGCGCAACAAGCTTAACTACTCGTGCATCCAAGCTGCTGAAAAGAATGACATACGAAAGAATGGAAAACAAAGCGGAGGATCTGTTAGATGATGATCAGTTTGGCTTTAGAGAAGCAAACAGCAACAGGGAGGTAGTCCTCACGTTACGTTTTATAAAGGAAGCAAGATTTTAGAAAACACAAGACACGTTCCTAGGATTCGTCGACCTAGAAAAAGCGTTCCACAATGTGAAATGATGCAAGACGTTCGAAATTCTGTGAAGACATGGAGTGAGCTATTGGGGAAGACGGGTAATATACAGTATGCACAAGAAACAAGAGGCAGCTATAAGAATGGAAGATCAAGAACGAAGTGCCCGAATTAAAAAGGGTGTAAGAATGGCGTTCAGTTCGTTTCCCCTACAGTTCAAGCTACACTTCGAAAACATCGAAGACGCACTGAAAGAAATATGAGAATTAAAATTCAGTGAGAAAGAGTATGAATGATACGATTTGCTGATGACATTGCTATCCTCAGCGAAAGCGCAGAAGAATTATAGAACCTTTCGGATGGAATGAACAGTCTAATGTTACAGTAGGTGGACTGAAGTAACGAGGAATAGCAGAAATAAGGTTAGCAACCAGCTGGTGACCACGAAACAGACGAAGTGAAGGAATTCTGCTACCTTCGATGCTAAATAACGCTCCACTGACGTACCAGTGAGGGCTAAGATGGAATTCCTAGCGAAAAGACGCCTACTCTTAGCAAACGTCGGTCTCAAGTTCAGGAAGAAGGATCTGAGAATGTACGTTTGGAGCCCAGTATTGTGTGATGGTGAGTGAGAGACTGTGGGAAAACCGGAACAGGAGAGAATCGAAGCATTTGAGATGTGATGCTACAGAAGAATGTTGAAAATTTGGTGGACTGATAAGATAAGGAATGAGGAGATTCTCCGTGGAATCGACGAAGAAATGATCATAGAGAACAAGGGACAAAGTAATGGGCCGTGTGTTAGGGCATCTGGGACTAATTTGATTTGCGCTATGGGGGGCTGTAAAGGGTAGAAACAGAAGGGGAAGGCAGATATTGGAATACATCGAGCAAATAATTGAGGACATAGGGTGAAACTGCTACTCTGAGATGGCTTGACAAAGAAGAAAAATTCGTGGCGGCTGGATCGAAGCAGACAGAAGACATAATCCCAGCAAAAAGGGTAACTAATGAAGTGACAATTGAATTGAAGGGAAAGGAAATTTCTTGCAGAACATAACTAAAAGAAAAGAACGGTCGATAACACACCTGGTGAGGCAGAATGGAATATTTTTGAGGCAGTTTTTACTTCAAATGCGAACATTTTAGGTTAGGCCTTACCCTGACTGTTATTGATATCGACTGATACAACAGGTTTACTGTTAACAGTAGCAGCAACAACAATCAGAACACTTTGTGCGACAGGAAATGTTGGGAGTTGTAATTGGCAGGGGCTGTGCGGGCATAAATACTTGTCAGCTCCAAATTATTTAGTTATAATACAACACAGGTAATCAGAGACCATCAGCTTAAACAAGAAAAAAAGAAAATATTACTTGCACTTAACTCCAACAAACAAAACATGAGCAGTATTTCTTTCATTAATCGCCGACTTGTAAAAAATCTTGATACTTTAAATGACCGTAACTAACTAATTATACTAGCTGGAAAAGAACAATAACAAAACGAGGTTTCTGGATTACAATTTCAGGACAATATTTCCTAAATCGTTACATTACAGAAGTGCTATTTCTGAAAAGGCCGTGCACATAATCGCGGTTTAGGGCTGTCTTGGTGCTCGGTTCCTACTTGAGCCAGGAACGTGGAATGAATGGGTTTCGGTACAGCCGTTCGAACATTTGTTTTACTGTAGCTATGTTACAGTATATTAAGCAAGGTTTGAACGACGAACTGGAGCTGGCGCCCAGGCAAATTGCGCGAATCGATTAATTACTTTTCCAAAGATTGAACTGCGCTGAAATTAATGCGCAGCTAATAGCACCATTTGTATGTGCACCGTTCGCATTTAACCTGTAAAAACGTGCAAAAAACACGTTTCTCTGGGAGGATTTTGAAGCGCGCCATTTCCATACTTTAAACTTCTACGAATCGGTTCAAACTTTGCACGAAGATAAATACGGCGGAAGATCGGAAAGTAAGGCACAATAATATTACTACCAAAAAGTTTAACAGGTAATAAAACAGAAATAAATCATAAATGAAATTAGATCTTTTACCTACTTTTCTACGTAATCACCAAAGTTGCCAACACATTCTTCCCACTGAGGTAAAAGTTTCAATATGCCCTGTTCGTAGAAGTCTGTTTCGTTGCTGTTTAGCCATCTGCGGGCTATTGATTTCACTTTCGCGTCTGTCGCAAAACGTTGGCCGGTCAGGAATTTCTTCAAGGGACCAAACGGATCAAAGTCCGACCTTGCAAGATCTGGACTGTATGGTGGATGTTGGAGAATCTCCCACCGAAATTTGGGGATTTTTTTACGAACAGGAGCAGCAACATGGGGGCGACCATTGTCATGAAGAAGTTTGACATCGTCAGCCCTAATCATGTGGCGTTCGTCACGAAGGCACGACGCAACTTAATAGATATAATGCAGGCTGCAGCATTCACAGTGGTCCGTAGTTCAGCAAACTCCACCAGTGCCAAATCATGCATATCGTAGAACACTGTCACAGACACTTTCCTAGCAGTCTGAGTCATTTCGAACGTTTTTCGTGCTGGCAACCAGCGTGTTTCCATTTCATGCAGGCCTGCTTGGTTTCGGGCGTGTAGTGGTACGCCTACGACATATCACCAGTGACGATTCCTTTCAGAAAGTCATGACCTTCTGCTGTATAACGCGTTAAGTGATTAACTGGTCCTTGTGGTTGTCTGTCAGGTTTTTAGCCACCAAGCGAGAACTAACTCTACGAAATTTCACCGCGTAACGAACAATATCGAACAACGCATTATAGGAAATATTGAATTGCAGCGATAAGGTTCGCAGCTGCAAACACCAGTCATTCAAAATTGCTGCCTCAATGCTTCCGACATTCTGCGAGGTTGTAACTGTTACCGGTCGCCCGGAGCGTGGCGAATTACAGAGGTTCACAGGGCCCTGTTGGAAGAATACGCATCACCTGAAGACGCTACAGTCCATACAGTCGTCCTCATTCACGCCACGCACGACCCTAGGAATTTCGCTCGGTTTATGCCCTTTGGCCCACAAATACCGAACTACACTGCATTGCTCTTCACTTGACGATTGTAACAAGCGTGCCATGTTTGTTTCGTAGTTGAAACTTCTCTCGCTAGAGCTGCACTTGAAAACAAAATTCCCTCTGCTGCGCAGACTTGAAACTATATCGTCGTGAAGTTTCAACGTTTAGTTGCAACACCAGGGAAGAAAAAACCTGATGTCCGTTACTTTCCGATCCTACCTCGTAAATGGATAAAATCAAATGACATCTTTTTAACCAATAATGTTTATTCGTTGTCGAGATACAATAGTTTAAAATCGAGATAAAATGTAGCATGTAAAATTCGTTCTTACGTGAGCTTGAAGGTGCAGATTTTGAATAAAAAATAAAAAATGCATTCTTACGATAAAATTGAAAACTCGCTTTCAAGAATATAGCTTCATTCGTATTTTACGTACAAAAAAAGATTTTTTGTGAATTTTTTAACGCGCACCACTTGTGTGTTTCAGACTAGTGCGAATCGGTTCAAATTTTGTAAGAAGGTAGACAGATACATGGTCGTCCTGTCGTTTTGTGGAAGCTTTATCCATTGCTACGATAAAAGCAAAATAATTGGAAAGACAATTAAGAAACCTATACCGGATCAGTCGTCAGTCAAGTCAACAAAAATCTACCTCTATTGCCAAGCTGTGGCAGTTTAATGTCGGAATCTATAAAACCAGGGTGAGATATTCGCTCTGTTTCTACGATTTGAGACTACTTCCTGAGCGCAGTAAGCTCTCTTAGCTGCAAAGTGTTCGCACACCTACATCTTGCAGCTTATAGACTAAAGTCACTGATCCTGGGCCTAAAATCCAGAAGATTCGCCAGCCATAGTAAACAAAATACAATATATATATATATATATATATATATATATATATATATATATATATATATATATATGTTTACTATGGCCGGCGAAAATTTTAAGCTATTACATGTACGTTCTTCAGCCATATTATATAATATGGCTGAAGAACATACATGTAATAGCTTAAAATTTTTTCATGGGAGAGGGGGATAAAATTTCTGGGGAAGGGTTTGTTCCTGGGGAGGGAGGGATAAGCTAAAATATTTTTTTGAATTATGGTTGGAGAAGATCGATTTTTTTTCTTTGAGGGGACCATTTCTCCTCCAGAACCTCTCTCTGTTTGACATATGGTGAGGGGTGTAAGGACAAAGACACACATTTGTGTGATTTTAGAGAGTGGGATATATCTACAATAGGAAGTATCCCAGAGTGGGGATGCATGCATCCTGTACTTTAATGACACATTGTGTTGTACTGCACAACATGGCAAATGCCATACTGGATGACGTGATGGCATGTGTCATTGTACGCCATGACATCATGTATCATGTTACTTTTCTTGAGATGATGCATTGTATTACATGGTACAGATACTAATACTAACAAGTAAAAACGCGCGAATATGTCAAGATGTTTTGATTTAAATGTGGATGAAGCTGTCGAAACGGTGGTTTACTTCTTTTACATCCCTAACTCTGTCCAGAATATATTCCCCTTTTTTTGTTCTGTGATAGGAGCATTTTTCATTCTGGTAAAATGTAAATGAGGGATGAAAGAAGGCTTTGAAAACATAAGGCTGAATTTTCAAATCAGAACTAAAATTAGCAAGAAACAGCCAATTTATACGACTCAGAAAAAGCCTGCACGATGCTTGAATATGGGGAAAGATAAGACTTGTTCACAGATCGAAGAAGACGCCCCTGGGTTAGGGATGGCGCTTGTCGCTGGACCAACCGGTTTTCGTGTATGACGGTTTGTTTCGTCCCCCAACCAGTTTCTAAAATAACCGATTTTCGACTTTGGGGTGTTGCTGTTATTTCCAGTAACAAACGTAGACTTGAAGAAAGATCGAAAAATTCTAATTAAGGTGAAGGAGTAGGAGATCTCGGGTTCAGGGTATGCCTCAAATCGGTTTCAATGCAGCCAACAAAGTTGGTGTCCTGTTGGCGAAAGCGTAAGGTCGCCAGTTGGTAACCTTCCTGCATCGTCACTTTAGGACCGTATCAATTTTTATCCTTGAATCAAGCACAAAATTGAGGGTTCAGTTATCATCCGAAGTTTATAGGACGTCAATAAAATTACGGACACTTTTATATCAAGCAAATTTACTTTCTCTTTAACGGTATATTGTGGATGTTTTCTTCTTATATGACTTCGCAAGTTTGTTGTGATTTCTCCCGTTTTTAATCTTTTACAGCAAATGGAGCATTGTATTTCTTTGTTACCACGCCTCCAAAGTAGGGATTATGCCATTCTGCAATACAACCGATGTCTGAGGGCGACAGTATAGACAAGGAGGGGGCAAGTCTAGCACAGTGCTCGTACATGGCATACCGCCCAACAGCCATGCCATACGGAAACAGGTAACATTAATATGTCAGTACTGCTGTACCGATTCTTATGCCATGTGTTTTTTGCTCGTTTCTTTCAATGTTGGTATCAAAACAGCACTGATCGCTTTTGTTGTACTTTGTATAGTAACCTAATATTTCAAAGAAATAGAAATTTTACCAAAATATTGTACAGTACTCGTTTTTAAAAAAAAAAGTTTTATTTAAAGACCAAAAATTTTAGCTCTGCTGCTATGGAAAATTGATACGCCGGTTTCTTACCCGGTTATTAGTAAAAATGAAAAGCACCTTTTATAACCGAGACCAGACAAATACTGGAACAAATCGGTTATTCAGAAATAAAATAACTGTACTAGTATTAACTGGGAAGTTTTCCTCACTCCTACCTTGGGGTCTACTTTAAGACAGAACGTTTCCCAACTGATACGTATTTCAGGTAAGCGCAACTTATCCTTGCAGTGGCATCCAGTTAGAACGATAGTAAACAGCAAAACTCTGAACCTACGCCAGGTTCCATTCGCCCGCTAATATCGGGGACCAATCTCTGCTCACTGACAACAAGTCGCCACGTAGCTCAGGCCGAGACTCCACACCAGGTTGCCCCTTTGCTCGCAAGGCGAACTTGCAGCGCTGTCTGTACTTCCGTCTCTGTTGCTGCTTTCTCGAGTCCTTCTCGTTGGCTCTCCACAGCTGATTTTTTTTCCCTTTTAGTGCCAAATACAACAGCGGATATCCTACCCTTCATGTACAGGGTGTTTCAAAAATGACCGGTATATTTGAAACGGCAATAAAAACTAAACGAGCAGCGATAGAAATACACCGTTGGTTGCAATATGCTTGGGACAACAGTACATTTTCAGGCAGACAAACTTTCGAAATTACAGTAGTTACAATTTTCAACAATAGATGGCGCTGCGGTCTGGGAAACTCTATAGTACGATATTTTCCACATATCCACCATGCGTAGCAATAATATGGCGTAGTCTCTGAATGAAATTACCCGAAACCTTTGACAACGTGTCTGGCGGAATGGCTTCACATGCAGATGAGATGTACTGCTTCAGCTGTTCAATTGTTTCTGGATTCTGGCGGTACACCTGGTCTTCCAAGCGTCCCCACAGAAAGAAGTCATAGGTGTTCATGTCTGGCGAATAGGGAGGCCAATCCACGCCGCCTCCTGTATGTTTCGGATAGCCCAAAGCAATCAAACGATCATCGAAATATTCATTCAGGAAATTAAAGACGTCGGCCGTGCGATGTGGCCGGGCACCATCTTGCATAAACCACGAGGTGTTCGCAGTATGGTCTAAGGCAGTTTTTACCGCCACAAATTCACGAAGAATGTCCAGATAGCGTGATGCAGTAATCGTTTCGGATCTGAAAAATGGGCCAATGATTCCTTGGGAAGAAATGGCGGCCCAGACCAGTACTTTTTGAGGATACAGGGACGATGGGACTGCAACATGGGGCTTTTCGGTTCCCCATATGCGCCAGTTCTGTTTATTGACGAAGCCGTCCAGGTAAAAATAAGCTTCGTCAGTAAACCAAATGCTGCCCACATGCATATCGCCGTCATCAATCCTGTGCACTATATCGTTAGCGAATGTCTCTCGTGTAGCAATGGTAGCGGCACTGAGGGGTTGCCACGTTTGAATTTTGTATGGATAGAGGTGTAAACTCTGGCGCATGAGACGATACGTGGACGTTGGCGTCATTTGGACCGCAGCTGCGACACGGCGAACGGAAACCCGAGGCCGCTGTTGGATCACCTGCTGCACTAGCTGCGCGTTGCCCTCTGTGGTTGCCGTACGCGGTCGCCCTACCTTTCCAGCACGTTCATCCGTCACGTTCCCAGTCCGTTGAAATTTTTCAAACAGATCCTTTATCGTATCGCTTTTCGGTCCTTTGGTTACATTAAACCTCCGTTGAAAACTTCGTCTTGTTGCAACAACACTGTGTTCTAGGCGGTGGAATTCCAACACCAGAAAAATCCTCTGTTCTAAGGAATAAACCATGTTGTCTACAGCACACTTGCACGTTGTGAACAGCACACGCTTACAGCAGAAAGACGACGTACAGAATGGCGCACCCACAGACTGCGTTGTCTTCTATATCTTTCACATCACTTGCAGCGCCATCTGTTGTTGAAAATTGTAACTACTGTAATTTCGAAAGTTTGTCCGCCTGAAAATGTACTGTTGTCCCAAGCATATTGCAACAAACGGTGTATTTCTATCGCTGCTCGTTTAGTTTTTATTGCCGTTTCAAATATACCGGTCATTTTTGAAACACCCTGTATATGGGACGGCAGTCACAGATTTCCCGCAGTAAACCGTTACTCTCTACGTACTAGACACCGCGACTCCACTGCTTCGCTAACAAATGCCAAACTGACAGACAACACTTGCAGGCCCTTTTTCCTTGCATACGAGTTTGATGTTCCATTTGACACATACTTCTACAACTACAGTGGCGTTGACAGCTTAATTTCATAAAATAACAGCATCAAAGCCACAGCAAGAACGCACTATAATGGCCCTCATCAACTAAACATGACAAGGTCACGTCCGCTTCGTGACGTCGTCAGGCGCGAGACGCTCTGATTCGTCCGCTTCGCAGCTTTGTTGCCACACGCGCACTGCAGTAGCGATGGGTCAGCGCCAGCTCTATATTCGGTGTTCCTGTGCGACATGGTGCGTTCACGTGTGTCGTGGTTTCAGTATGCCGTGAAAAGATCATTGACATGTGTTTTGTAGTGAGTGTAATGCAGGAGCGAGGGCTTGGAGGGGATGGTGTGCGCAAAAGATGGCAAGACAGGCAAAGGGCGAACTGTGATTGTCGTATCAATTCCCGGTGATCCGGCCAACAATGAGGAAGCCAGGAACAATATAAATTTTGCGCAAATTCATAACTGACAGCAAAAGCTTGTAGTATTTCCGAATTGACTATATATTTCGTATTGACAGTGCAGTAACATCATCAGAATCTCCAGATGTGAGAACCTGTTATTCTTCAAGAAAGGGATGTAACCGAAAACGGAAAGCTACGGAATTTATTGATTGTAACAAGAAAGTTAGTGCGTATATCTGTATTTGCTTACGATGACAGAGTATACGACGGTTAGCGAAAAACGTGGTGATCTCCATGAAAAAATAATTGCGTGGTGATCTCCATGGAAAAAATAAGTATTATGTCTCAGAAACTTCCTTTCTTCCTCTTCTCCGCTCACTTACTTTTCGCTTCAGAAGGTATAATGATAGACGAAAGTTTTTGCGCGCAAGCAGAGATATTGCAGCAGGAAGAGTGAAGCTTTTGTCTACAAAGCTCTTAATGCCTGCTGAGGACAACAGTATTGTGGCACACTTCGATAAAACTTGGATTTCACAAAAAACGTAAGAACAAATGTATTTTTCTCAACTTCAACAGAAATAGTGGCCTGAAAACACATACAGTTACTTTTGTGTAGCATATATAGATATTTTGGCTGATATGTGCAATGATGAAATCTCTGTAACAGCCTCAAATAAAAAAAATTCCCTTATCAAGGCGATCCGTCGGAATGAAAATCCTGGTGGCGGGATACAAGTACTATACTGCAGAACGTGTGTGTTTGCTATGTACTCAGAAATGTCGTTCAGACATACATGCATGTCACTGCTGTCATCGACAACTGTAGGGAATACAAGAAATGTATTCGTTACTGATAATATTTAATTCCAAGACAAGGTCGCGAAAATAATCACGAGCTTCTCCCTGTGCGGGAATCAAAGCAATTGCCCGAGTACAGGACATAGACATACGGTGACATATGGAAGCTTGGGTCAGTGTTGCAGACGTGCTCGATCAGAGGGTTAGGTGCCCTCTGCAATAAAAAAGACGGAATGAATGGATCAACGATGAACTTGAACGGCTGTCATGGGACGAAGTGTGACGAACAAAATGAGATTAAAAAAAAAAAAAAAAAAAAAAAAAACCAGAAAGGGGGCGGTTAAGGCGACCACTCGCGAAAAGCGTGAATACGGTTTCGAGTCCCGCTCCGACGCAAATTTTCATTGTCACCAACACATTGTGCAGCTGGAGTTGTATTGCGGCATACAGATACTCTCTCGCTACCGCGAACGGAGTCTCTCGTAAATAAATTGCGTTCATAACTGCCACGATATAATAAACTAATTTTATGGCTTTCTTAACAACCTTGTCACTGGAAGTTATTACGTGGTCCAACAGATCACAAATGCATCCACGATTAAATTTTTCGTTATACAAGCGAGAAATTATCATAGGTCTTACGATATGAGGGGGGGGGGGGGTTAAAAGTTTCTAGCTTAACACATAAAGAATGGCAAAAAATTTAATAATACCAATTTATTTTCCAATCTAATGCCCGTCTGCCGGCCGCAGTGGCCGAGCGGTTCTAGCCGCTACAGTCTGGAACCGCGCGACCGCTACGGTCGCAGGTTCGAATCCTGCCTCGGGCATGGATGTGTGTGATGTCCTTAGGTAGTTAGGTTTAAGTAGTTCTAGGTTCTAGGAGGCTGAGCCGGCCGCGGTGGTCTCGCGGTTCTAGGCGCTCATTCCGGAACCGTGCGACTGCTACGGTCGCGGGTTCGAATCCTGCCTCGGGCATGGATGTGTGTGATGTCCTTAGGTTACTTAGGTTTAAGTAGTTCTAGGTTCTAGGGGACTGATGACCTAAGATGTTGAGTCCCATAGTGCTCAGAACCATTTGACCATTTTTTTCTAGGAGGCTGATGACCTTAGAAGTCAAGTCCCATAGTGCTCAGAGCCATTTGAACCATTTAATGCCCGTCCACACTAATTAACTTGCTGGCACGCTCAGATAACTTCTGCAAACCATTCAAATAAAAGTCTTCCATTTCGAGTCCAACCAAACGTTCACAGTATCAACCACTGCATCATCGCCCTATCAGGTATTTTTCTGGGGGGAAAGAAAAAAGTCTGGTGGCGCCAAGTATGGAGAATACGGCGGATGACGTAACAATTCGAACCCGCAGTCATGCAGAGTTTCCAGTGGTCATGCAAAAGAACTCCGCTGGCCAATTTTACGCCCCTTTTTTTCTGTATCTCTTCTCTCAAACGGCGCAGGAGGGCTCAATAGTTTGATCCATTGATAGTTTCAGCCTATCGCGAGTAATTCACCATAATTACCCCTTCTGCCTCCCAGAAGACCAATTGTATCACGTCACCGGCTGATGTTTGCGCCCGGAATTTTTTTGGGATAGGGGATGAAGGATGTTTACATTGTTGTGACTTGTTTTGTCTCAGGATCAAAGTGGTGAACCCACGTTTCATCCATTGCCACACACCTTGCAAGGAAACCATCTTCATTCGCTTCCAATTAGCTTCGGGACCCACCGAGAGTTACGCGGTTAGAGGCGCCATGTCACTGACTGCGGCTGCGCGGGATTAGCCGAGCGGTGTAAGGCGCTGCAGTCATGGACTGTGCGGCTGGTCCCACCTGAAGTTCGAGTCCTCCCTCGGGCATGGGTGTGTGTGTGTGTGCTTGTCCTTAGGATAATTTAGGTTAAGTGGTGTCTAACCTTAGCGTCTGATGACCTTAGCAGTTAAATCCCATAAGATTTCACACACATTTCAACATTTTTGAACACTGACTACGCGGCCCCTCCCGCCTGAGGTTCGAGTCCTCCATCGGGCATGGGTGTGCATCTTGTTCTTAGCATAAGTTAGTTTAATAGTTTCAGTTATTTTTAGTAGTGTGTAAGTCTAGGGACCGATGACCTAAGCAGTTTGGTCTCTTAGAATTTCACACACATTTGCACATTTTTTTGACCCACCGAGATGAAACTTTCCGCATTCCCAAAATATCTACAGCAATGTTATGAGCACGCCCATGGGAGATTCCAAATGTGGTTTCAGTGTACTGCAACGTTGTTCGACGATCCTGCAAAATCGTGTCGTGAACTGCAGTCACTGTTTCATCAGTGGCAACGGTGACAGGCCTTCCGCTCGTTGGCGCGTCTTATGCAATTGTTCTTCCACGTCTGAAGTCGGACTCCCAGTTTTTCGCTCTTGTATAAGACGGAGCACTGTTCTTAACTGTATTCTGCATGTCCTCCGCAATTTCCTTGGGCATCATTCCCTTCAAACCTTCAAATGAAGATATTCAATCACAGCACGGTTGTTGATTCTCTCAATATTCGCCATTTTGCTTACACTACGGTATACATTGCATCATAGAGGCAAAACTAACGAAGCTGGAGCCGCGAAATTTGACTTGCATACCCCACAAAGGATCACCATAAAAGTAGGTGAAATTGCAATTAAATCAATACCATTAGCTGCTGACGGGCGTTGATATACATCAACGGGAACAGTTGAAAATGTGTGCCCCGACCGGGACTCGAACCCGGGATCTCCTGCGTACATGGCAGACGCTCAATCGAGTCCCAGTCGGGGCACACATTTTCAACTGTTCCCGTTGATGTATATCAACGCCTGTCAGTAGCTAATGGTATTGATTTAATTGTAATTTCATTCTAGAGAGATGCACGGTCACCAACGGCATCTGTTCTTTCGGACATGTCCGAAAGAACGGATGCAGTCTTCATATAAAGTAGGTGGTGGTGTTTGTGCGAGACATTACGGTAACTATCTTGGGCTAGAAACTTTTCGACCGCCCCTCATATTTTATTTTTTTATCACGGAACTCTTTTATGTTATCTTAATAAGATTTGTGTCACATCCTTCTATAAACTTCGAGAATGCTCATATCCAATAATGGCAGTGTTGCTCTTTGTTTCTATATATTCAAGTAAGAACTATTTTTGTTCATAATTTATTATAATGTTAGTTTTTTTTACCTAGCGACTGGCAAGAATTTTCTCTTGGAGAATACTCTAACGTATTATTGGCTAAAAACAGAGGTATCTAATACTTTTTTCGAAATCTTTACTAACATTTGAAATTATCACTGACTGGAAATTCTGTAGCAACATGAGATACCTTGACTAACCATTTTATTGACGACCACTATAAAATGTGGTTTACCGTTCGGGGGTATTTCTCCTGAGAAATGATGTAGGGGAACTCGGAGCAGAACGGGATAGCGGGGCACAATGGGAAATTGCTCTTTTGTAGACTACACAGTGCTGCAACCTCTTGTATGGGCATGTAACTATTTCTCCGAATGGAAGGGAAGTTAGGGCAGCCATTTTTATTTAGTTTGAAGTGCGAGATCTAAGTGAATTGTTGTCCATCACGTTATCGCTTGCGCTGTTCTAACGTTTGGTGAATTTCAACGCCAGGTAAGCTGTTAATTGTTAACTGTATATCCTAAAATGACACATTCCCTTAAAGTGCATGATATTTGTTATACTTTAGTTATTTAATGCGTTTAAATAATCAGTTATTACGCTCCATAAAAGTTGTTAACCTCAAAAGTGCTCTTGGGGAGGAACGGGACGCGGCAGAATGGGATAGTGTCCCGTTCTGCCCCGTCATTTTTTGATGCAAGTGGAAAGCAAACTGTATTCTTCTTTCTTTCCCCCTTGCTGTTCCAGATTGTGCTAACGTACATGAAAAAGACTGATAGACAGCAATGGGACGTAAAAGCAATGGAAATGGCAGTTTCAGCCGTTTCATCTTCCCAAATGGGATTTTTAAAAGCATCTAAGCAGTTCAACGTACCGAAATCAACATTGGAAAGAAATATGCCTAAAGCTACGAATAATCCTGACTACATAATTGACAAATCAGATGGGAAATTTAAAAAGGTGCTCACTGCAGAACAAGAACATGAGCTGGCAACATATCTCAAGTCAATGGAAAGCAGACTTTTTGGTCTAACAATGAAAGATCTCAGATCACTAGCCTATCAACTAGCCGAAAGAAATGGCTTACCACACAGATTTGACAAACAAACTTGTCTAGCTGGACAAGACTGGGTTAAGGATTTATTACGAGGCATCCTACACTGTCTGTTAGCAAGCCAGAAAATACTTCTGGTGCTCAAGCAATGGGATTCAACAAAGCAGCAGTTTCACAGTTTAACTGTCCCAACCAGCTATGTTCGCCGAACAATTCAGCTTTCCAGATATCGCTCGAGGCTGTCTTTCCAATCCCAGTAATCTGTCAAAATACTCGGCGGACTACACGACGAAAAGGAAACACCGTCGTATTAACAGATTCTCGTTATAAGAAGGAACTGCAGAATGCTGTCGCACGTAAAGTAGGCCTACAGAAAGGAGGAGGGTGCACAAATATGAACAATGTCAGGACAGAGACGTCAGGTGCAATACAGCTTAAGGCAAAAATATCAAACTGTACACCCAAAAAAAAAAAAAAACTGAAACAGAGGACGTTAAAGACCTTAAGAAAAATAAAAGGAAGAAGCTGACGGAGAGAGAGAATCAGAGAGAGAGACGGTGCTGAGTGTCTCTACTGTGGGGACTTCTACTCCGTTTCTAATGAGGACTGGGTCGCATGCCAGAGGTGTTTCAAGCGGGCACACAATTCATGTGTTGGCGTAGACAGTGAAGATGAATAGGAAATACTGATTTGTGACTATCGTCGAAAGGTCTAGTAGTTTGTGGTTTGGTGGTTATTAAGCATTGTACATTTTTCAGAATGACATTAAAATACTTTCTTATTTTGAAGAATGACTTTTTAATTGCTTAAATTACACATTCCATTGTCTGAATTGCCTTTTATACAACATTTTGTCATAGTTTAATACGATATTCGTAATTCAAATTCAACATTTATGCAACAATTTAACAAATAATAGCCGTATCTCATTCTGCCCCATGGGTGGGGCGGAACAGGAAATATGCAAGACTTTCTTTGAAAAATTGTAAAAAATGCAAAATGTATTGTTCTAAGTGATTTTAAAATAAGGTACATTAGGTTACACTACAAGGTGTTTTTTTATAACTTTAAGAAGTGTGTCCTGTCACGGTCGCCAATTGTACTGTTTCCTTTCCTCGGGGCTCTGCCGTGAAAATATGAAATAGAAAATCTGTTTGGGTTTTGAATTTTGATGGAATAAGTTACGGATAAGGCGGACTTCGTATTATTGATTGAGATAGTGCTGTAATTTGAACGTGCATGGCAGACCGGGTCGGCAATACTACAAAAAGCGACTGTACGGAAATAGCATCAGAAATTAGTTGAAATTTGTCTTATAATTTTGTTAGAAACGTAGTATTAATTATAATATAGTCTTCGTGGCTGTCTTCTTAATTTTCTTGTAGGATGACCTGTTTTCATTGTTCTCCGTCTGTTGAAAATTTCTTTAAGTTGTCACTGTTAGGATTAATTTATAAATTTGGCGATAACCATTTCGAATCACTATTGAAATAACTTCGTAAAAGCATATTTAACACAGCGCCGAAAAATACACGTCTTTCGTATGAAGACAAGGGAGAGAGAGCAATCAATTAGTTGTTAAAAACAAACACCTACGCAAAAGTAAAAAAAAAAGATCAAAATTACTTATAAAAATCGGTCGCTGGCGCAGCGCTCTTCTGGATGCTCGATCGTAAATCGTATCTTTGGATTGGCGGAGGCGCGGTAGTCTAAGTACCGTTACAATGACTCCTCTACTGACACGCTCCGCAAGCGAGTGTGGCAGTATAGAAAATTTACATATATATATATATATATATATATATATATATATATATATATATATATTGTTAAACATTAAGTATCCCGTTCCGCCCCGAGTTCCTCTAACGCACTGGGCCTATGAGAGACCAGCTCGGTATTTTCTTCGATGAAAGCATCTAAAGGACAGGATGGTTGCGCAAACGAACGGTTCAACTTCCTGTTCACAGTCGAACGGAGAAGGACGACTCCCTGTTGTGGAGCGCGTACTGCGAAACTTAAGAGGTGTGTAAAACGGAGGTTTTACAGTCCCTGCGACCCCGACGTGACCTCAGTCCACAGGCGTGGCGCGCTCATTTGCGTAGGCTCGCCCCGCACTCATGCGTGTGGGCTCGTGCCGAACGCTGTCCGCGGGAGAGTATTCGCGATCTTCTGACGCCCCTGCCAGGACGGGGCGGTCTTGCGAAAGCGCTCTTGCGCGACGCCAGATAAAAGTGCGAGTACTCGCCGCTATAAATAAGACCGCGCCCCGGGTCACCGCTCTTGGCAGTCGCCCGCATCTCCGGCTAAGTTCGGCTGCCGTGCACGGCTGCTTTCATTTGCAATAGACCCCCGGCCAGGAAATGTCAACGCAAATTACTTCTCGTAGCCGGCCATTCCACCTCGCTTTACGACTGTCTGCGTGAGCGCAACGGGGAAAAATGCGTGCCGCACTTTCTATTGTGTGGCCCACTGCCGGTATGCAAACAGAAAGTCGTAATGTACCGAATTGAGTACGTTCACAAAATACAGACTGTCTCAGAAAGGTTCATCCGATTTCGCAAGAGTAAATGTCCTACTTGAATGAAAACAGAGGCTTGGTATAAGTTCTAACTTGCGCATAGGACTATAAAAATTTTTAAGCAAATCAGATTGCGACGCTACAACGCAGTCCTTGCTATGAATTTTTTCGCTTACTTAACACATGAAACTGTTTCTATACGATGTATTGTCTAGTGTAAATATGTATTGTATATACTATGTTTAAATTATGTAATATTTAACACTGGCAAGTCAGGGCATATTTAGTTAAAGTTGAAGTCAGAGAGATTGTTTTGTCGCACCTCTGGGCGCGGGAGCGCGCCAGCGGGCAGTAGTAGCAGTGACTTCGTGCTCGGAGTAAGAAGTACAGTCGAGTGCTGCTAGTCCTAGCTGTGTTACATCTAACGGCTAGTGTGTGGATCTAAGTACGACGGGAAACTAATGGACGGCATATCTGGAAGCATGGCCGGGCAGGTTATTATGGATTAATGGGAATAGTGCTGAAGAAACGAGGACTTAAATGTGAAGCGCACTGTGGGCCCAAGTCGCAACAGTAAAAGCCCGATGCCACATTGTGTCGCTGGCGTGGACTTCCGTCGATCCACCGACAACGAGGGAAGTAAGATCTACGTAATTTTCGTAGGATAAAATTGTAGAAGGCTTGCCAGTGGCTGTGCTTTTCTCTGAAGTTGAACAATTAATAACAAGCACTTTATAATCGAAGTTTTGCAGTTACATTCCACCCGACAATAACACCAAGTAGGTTCCTTCAATCCTTATCTTATTGAACCGAGTGTGTCACGCCATTATCAAGAGAAAATATGTTAATTATCAAATTATTTGCATAGACGGTGAAGAGTAAATTTCAGACTGGTTATCGTAGTTAATTGTTGTACTTAATAAGCTTACGCCAACCGTAGTAACTTAATAATAGACTGAAGTAATAAATTTGATTATTGAGATTTATTTAAATGCATATTCAGCTGAAGTTAATTCAAGGATATTTCATGAAACTATAAAGCTTATTCCACCTGACAATCCCCAAATTAATGAATTATTATCAGTCAAAACATAGTTAATCAATTATTGGCAATATATTTCATTATCAGTAGATTAAACTGTGCAAAGTAACTAATTTTAAAGACAGAATGACAGTCCATTATTCAAAATCTCGATAGATAATTATCTGTGTTATCAGCATTGCACTTAGCTGACAAATTATGAACAAAATAAGTGTAGTTAGATTGTTATGACGTTGTTTTATATGAATACTGAGCCTGACACAGCACTCGCGTAAAAGTTCCCGTTCCACCTGCTGCGCTACAAACAGGTAAACTTTATTTTCGACACAATTATTCACGTACTTAACAGTACTGTCGCTCATCAGTTGAGCTGGCGACCGTTTTTTTTAATTGCCTTTACAACTTAATCATTTCTTTCGGCAAAATTTCCATTGGCGAAATTTATTTCCAAATTATTTCCATTATTTCATTTACCGATCGTTATTGAATGAAATTACTCATTCGATAACGATCAAGTTATAACGTCTCCTGTTTCCCGCGGAATAATCATTATTTACTTCGGATTCGGATGCCTTATCCCGACGCGGGTCAAAATTCATAATTCACGGTCATTGTCAACTTGTAATTTCGCAAATCCCGGGAAGCAAGGTGGGTGTTATAAGATGAAATATTGTTTCCCCTGCAACATCCTTCAAACACCTAATCCCTATCATTGCTAATTAGAAGCACATTCTCCGCCCTTGAGCAGTGAACTTGACGCGGTACTGATACACCAGACAAGATGATTTATCTGAGGGAGCCCCGGTCACGTTACTTCTACCTCAAATTAATCTCCTAATCAAGCTCTTCATTTGTGTGCTCATAGTGTCCTTAGTTGCTTTATAATTCTTGAGGGTATTTTGTTCTGTCGTTGTAACTAAAAAAATGGGTAATTTTTTTCACCAGACGCGTTTCGCATTATTGATAATAAAGCATCATCAGTGGTGGAGAATTTCGGTTGATATAAGCGATAAATCAACGGAAAATCAGCACCACTGATGATACTTTATATCAATAAGGAGAAACGCGTCTGGTGAAAAAAAAATCACGCATTTTTGTAGTTGCAACGACAGAATAAAATACCCAAGAATCCTAAAAAAGCATTTACAAAGTCTCCTAGCTGCTCCGTGTTGATGGTAGTTTGTTGATATCCCTCACAGTCGGTAGTGCTATCGAGCTGTAGGTTGATAATCTGAAGCTTCTGATGGAACTACAGATAGCTACCACCACTAATGAATGAAACGCAGTGATACCACCGCAATGAATTTATTGTGAACTTCACAGAAATGCACCTCTGATGTTGTTGTTGTTGTGATCTTCAGTCCCGAGACTGGTTTTGTAGTGTTGGCAGAAGGGCCAACACCGTGTTACTAGAGGAGGCCGAAATTCTCACGTTTTAGCTCACGCAGGCTGGCGTGAGGAGGGAAGGACTATGCTGACGTGGGGTCTGGAACATGACAAGGAATTAGAATTCAGAAAGTGGACGTAATTAGTGTGATACTTAACTTTAATTCATTAATGATGAACGTCGCTCTTGACAGTACGCGAGTCACAATATTATCTGTTCAGAATAGTAACTGAATATGGCGCCTTGCTAGGTCGTAGCAAATGACGTAGCTGAAGGCTATGCTAAACTGTCGTCTCGGCAAATGAGAACGTATGTAGACAGTGAACCATCGCTAGCAAAGTCGGCTGTACAACTCGGGCGAGTGCTAGGGAGTCTCTCTAGACTAGTCCTGCCGTGTGGCGGCGCTCGGTCTGCAATCTCTGATAGTGGCGACACATGGGTCCGACGTATACTAACGGACCGCGGCCGATTTAAAGGCTACCACCTAGCAAGTGTGGTGTCTGGCGGTGACACCACAGGTTTGATGCAGCTCTCCAGAATACTCTATCCTGTTCAAGCTATTTCACCTCCCAGTACCTACTGCAACCTACATTCTTCTGAATCTGCTTAGTGTATTCATCTCTTGGTGTCTCTCTACGATTTTTGCTCTCAACGCTGCCCTCCAATACTAAACTGGTGATCCCTTGATGCCTCGGAACATGTCCTGCCAACCGATCCCTTCTCCTAGTCGAGTTGTCCCACAAACTCTGATATTGACGAAGATAATTAACTCGAAAATGGAAACACATAGCTTAAGTGCCTACTGACTGACTTTGCACATCACAAAATTTGCCATACAAAACTGTACTGTTTCGTATTGCTTAGTATACCATACATCATACTTTTTCGTATTACTTCGTATACTTCCGCGTGAGTCTGTCTGCAACGATTATTTAGGAAAACTTTAAATTAATTGCATTATAACAGCTACGTACTCTAAACTCCGTCCGAACAGGCCATGAAGGCCCAACGGTACCGACCGGCCGCCGTGTCATCCTAAGCCCACCGGCGTCACTGGATGCGGATATGGAGGAGCATGTGGTCAGCACACCGCTCTCCCGGCCGTAAATCAGTTTACGTGAGCGGAGCCGCTGCTTCTCAATCAAGAAGCTCCTCAGTTTGCCTCACAAGAGCTGAGTGCACCCCGATTGCCAACAGCGCTCGGCAGACCGGATGGTCACCCATACAAGTGCTAGCCCAGCCCAAAAGCGCTTAACTTCGGTGATCTGACGGGAACCGGTGTTACCACTGCGGTAAGGCCGTTGACTAACAACGCCATAATAATGGCCAATTACTGCTGTACTTCTCCTGACATTTCTACACAAAAATTATTGTTATTAACACTTATAATTAAAATTATGAACCAAATGAAACTATATGGTTCTGGTGACCTTTAATGAAACTGTATGGTTCCGGAGACCTTTTAAACTCTCCAGCATCTATGAATGATAGAACTCTGAAAAGGTCTGTGGCACCAAGTCGTTTCATTTGATTAAATCACGTATGATTGCGTTTCAGGCAGGATCCCCCGTTTCGATCGATGCTGAGGTGCTAGCCCAATATAATTGGCGAGCCTCTGGAATTCGAGTCTGAGGGGAACATCAAGTGGGCTGAAGAGTCAATAGGAATTTGGACTGAGGAGGGAGGCGTGCTAAGGCAGTCCGGGCAGTGGTACAAAACCAATGTGTCAGGGTGGCTTAATGGTTAGCGCATTTTAATAGTGAGCAGGAGACTTCTGTTCGATCCCCGGCCTTGGTACAAATTTTCATTCGTCTCTTGAGTCTGCATAAATACCTCATAAAATTATGGATGTTTGGCGCCCATAGTCTCTGTCGTCCTAGATTTTTATGTCCATGTACAAGATACACAAGTGAGAGAAAACATTGTCATCAGGTCCTTTAGAGCGATTGCGCGTGTTATGGATTCTACAAGTCCTAGGAAGGGTTCTGGAGGTATGAGGCGACTACACCGCACGTAATTCCTACGAATTACGGGCTGGTGATTTGTGGGCACAGAACACGTCAACATGAGTTTACCATCATACTCCTCGAACACTTATCGCGGTCTCGAAGCGTCTTGTCACGGTCCGCGCGGCTCCCCCAGTCGGTGGTTCGAGTCCTCCCTCGGGCATGGTTCAAATGGCTCTGAGCACTATGGGACTTAACATCTTAGGTCATCAGTCCTCTAGAACTTAGAACTACTTCAACCTAACTAACCTAAGGACATCACACACATCCATGCCCGAGGCAGGATTCGAACCTGCGACCGTAGCAGTCCCGCGGTTCCGGCCTGAAGCGCCTAGAACCGCTCGGCCACCGCAGCCGGCTCCCTCGGGCATGGATGTGTGCGTGTCTCGTCCTTAGCGAAAATTAGTTTAAGTTAGATTAAGTAGTGTGTAAGCTTAGGGACCGATGATCTCAGCAGTTTGGTCCCATAAGACCTTACCACAAATTTCCAATTTCGAACAACTGTAGCATGGTTCTGGCCTTGTGCCACGGACGGCTGTCCCCCTCAAAGAAGCCACAGTCGCCGGAGATGCTACCTTGATGCTTCCCACGAAGCCCAGATGAATGTTCCGCAAGTGATAATACTACTCATCAATTGCCTACGTCTGTGGCGCGGTGCATGTTTCCAGCAGCTGTTCGCCTGATGACGATGTGTCCGGAGCCGACAGTCGACCAGCTGTAAAAACAATCGTGTATCATCCGACCATTCGATACGTTTCCTTTGATTCGACGTCCCATCTCGATGATTCCGCGCCCACTGCAGTCGCAACTGACGATGTAGCTGTGTTAACGAGACGACAAATAAGGGGCGTCTGCTGTGGAGCTCCGTGTTCAAAAATACGTTCCGAACAGTGTGATTTTTGTGGATGAAGTGGAGCAGCAGGTTGAACGTGTGGGTACACAGGTGCGTTGTTCTAATGTTAGTTCTTCCATTCTGAGGTGTGAATTGAGACATCAATAAGCGAGCTATCGAATTTTCAGATCTACAATACAACACTATCACAAGTAGAATCATTTACGCCATACGATAAAACCACAGTAGACGAACACTTTCTAACACTATTTTACGCCACCCTGTGTTTGTCTGGAGTGTATCACTGCACGGATGTGAAGCGTGGAACATGAACAGTTCAGACAGGGAGAGACAGAAGTGTTTGAAATGCGGTGGTACTGAAGAATTCTGAAGATTAGATGGGTACATTGGATAGCAAATAGGATGTAATGAATCGAAATGAGGAAAAAAGAAATTTATGGTGGTGGTTCGTGATTCATACGCGGGAGAGGTCCAAACGTCATCGGTTCCATCGGATTAGGGAAGGTTGGGGGAAGAAGTCGGCCTTGCCCTTTCAAAGAAACCATCGTGGCATTTGTCTGAAGTGATTTAGGGCAATCATGAAAAACCTACATCAGGACAGCTGGATGCGGGTTTGATCCGTTGTCCTCCAGAATGCAAGTCCAGTGGGCAAACCACTGTGCCACCTCGCTCGGTAAATTTATGGTACAATTTGACTACAAGTAGGGATCGATTGATGGGACACAACCTGAAGCATCAAGGAACAGGCAGTCTGATAACGGAATACATATATATATATATATATATCTGTGTGTGTGTGTGTGTGTGTGTGTGTGTGTGTGTGTGTGTGAGTGTGAGTGGAGGTGGGAGTGTGGGGTGTAATTGTGGAGCAAGACCAAGCAGGTTCAAATGGATGAAGGATGCGATAGATATTGGTAGAGATGAAGAGGCTTGCACAGGATAGACCAGCATGCAGAGCTGCAGCACACCAGTCTTCGAACTTAAGACCACCATTACAATAGCAACAACAACAACAACAGTCCTTCTTAGGTGCCGACGAAATGAAACAAGTTGTTTTAAGGAAACCGTTTGAGATGGAGCAGAATTTAAGACATTGGACACGAATTACGTGGTAAGTGGGATCAGATCCCCGTTCTGATATCGTCGTGTATATATTTTGTGCGGCGGGTGGCCCACAGCTCGGAAATACTTGAAGAAAGTTACATTTTTGGTATCACAAAGAGCTACTGATGAAGTAAAGCTTTATTCACTTCTCAGTGATTTCTAAAAACTATACTCCGCCCAAACAGGCAGTGAAGGCCCAACCGTACCGACCGGACGCCGTGTCATAATTAGCCTATTGGCGTAACTTCATGCGGGTATGGATAGGCATGTGGTCAGCACACTGTTCTCCCTGCCATATGTCAGTTTACGCAACCGTTTCAATAATTTCACTCCTTTCTATTTACTTTCAACCCTTACACTTCTATTAAACATCTCTGCAGAAATACACGTTCTCAACAAAGTACAAACCTATCCGTACCACTGCATAACACTGCGATGTTCTCTAAATCATTATCTCTATCAGGAACACGACTTTGGATCAATCGTCCTTAGAATATTAGAGAAACTAAAATCCTTTATAACTTCAGCTAATGGCCTAGTTTCTGTCACAATAGCTATCTCTTCTTGCAGCTCAGTTTCGTCAGCCCTCCCTCACCCACAACTTTGCCCTCGCCTGTCTACGGAGTTCGCTATTGACGTTCTCTAATCTCCTAGAAGTCATTGTCACTTTCATTTCAATCTTGTCCTATTTCATTATCTCATCCACTTCTTCTAACATGAAACAAGTCTTCAAAAGTACTAAACTTATTAATATTTTTCTTGATGCCTCCAGTGCTTTATTATTATTATTATTAATAATATTACCGTTAAATATTATTTCTATTAATAATGCAAATTATTATCATTGAGTTGTGTTCTTCTAACACGAAACAAGTCTTCAAAAGTACTAAACTTATCAATATTTTTCTTGATGCCTCCAGTGCTTTATTATTATTATTATTAATAATATTACCGTTAAATATTATTTCTATTAATAATGCAAATTATTATCATTGAGTTGTGTTCTTCTAACACGAAACAAGTCTTCAAAAGTACTAAACTTATCAATATTTTTCTTGATGCCTCCAGTGTTTTATTATTATTATTATTATTACCGTTAAACATTATTTCTATTAATAATGCAAATTATTATCATTGAGTTGTGTTCTTCTAACACGCAACAAGTCTTCAAAAGTACAAAACTTATCAATATCTTTCTTGATGCCTCCATTATTTTATTATTATTATTACCGGCAATTATTATTTCGGTTAATAATGGGAATTATTATCACTGAATTTTTCTGTAATAACTAATCAATATCATTCTTAATTCCTCCATTAATTTATCATTATTAGTGTTGAATTATTATTATTAATGTTGCCAATTATTTTGATTAAAAATGCAAATTATTATTGTGAGATCTGAGTTTCTCCCGTTGTACCGAATGTTCGAGTAACTTACGGGAATCCGCCTGGGTGACGTCATGACAACCACCGATGTTTCGACAGTAGCACACCTGCCATTTTCAGCTCATAACTGCAGTATGAAAGTGCTGTGCGAGGGAATTTAAATCTTCGGTTTTCGGAGAAACTCCGGAAAGATAACCCTCACACACATTACTAGCGCCATTACAAACCAAAGAGAACTGACGTCAGAAGTTATAGATAGTGAAATTAGTGGTAACGAGTGAGGCAGCATTAACTCTATCTGTTTTTTGACAAGGGAGAGAGCAGGTTTGCGTGCAGAATTTAAACAAAAACCAAAATCTATATTTATACAGTTACTTATTAATATAATTTCAACAGCTTCCATAGTAATGCTATACCAATAGCTGGAAGTGCATGCCAAAATCTCCGTGTTGTTATATTTCACAGGATGACCAGTACCAAGACAATGTTGCTCGGCTGTTGTAAGCATATGTGACGCTTGTGCTCAGTACATCGGTCCTTCACAGTGCTGATAGTCAGACCAATATATGACATGCCACAACTGCAAGGAGGACAGAGTTAATGCTGCATCACCCGCTGATTATTAATTTCAGTATCGATAGCTTCTGATGTCGGTCGTCTTTGGTTTGTGATGGCCCTCGTGTTTACAGTGTGAGTGTTAGCTTTCCAGGTTTTAAATTTCCTTGCACAGCACTTTCTTGCCTCAGTTTTGCCTTGAAAATGGCAGGATGTGCTGCTGTCGAAACATCGGTGGTTGTCGATGACGTCACCCGGCTGAGTTCCCGTATATTATTTGAGCAAATTATAATTGTTGTGATTGTTATGTAATGTTTTTTGCATGTATTGTTTCTGGTCAGATGTAAGGCCCTGGTCTTGTCAGGTTAAATAAGTAATAAATAAATAAAGCAAATGCTGAGGTGGTTATTTTTTAAAGGACCTGGTGATTTCCTCCCTCGTCCTGTCCTACCCAAACTGGGTCCCCCGTTCCCAATGACCGTGTCGTCGACGACATCATAAACCGTAATCTTCCCTTTTATTTTTCGCTTTGCTTGAATCATACGCATGCACTGTGAATCGTATATCGCTACGAATCTGTGAAAGATTGAATAGTAACTGCATTAAAATCCTTACATGGATGCATGACGTGTTTCTTGATTGTAAATTCCGCAGCTGTAGAAGTAGACATTTCGCCTCTACGTTTCACGACAAAGTTTTATTTCTACCGGACTTTAACTCTCCTTTTTATCAGCGCTTGCTTCATCCTCAGCAGCATTACTGCGAGCCATAGATGGTGCGCGCCCATAGAAATTCCAGTTATGGCGGGACTTTAACTGTCAAAATAAATTATGGTATTACGCGTGTCTTTTCAGTAATGAATTACACTGACAACGAGCCCATCTGTACTGACTCTAACTCCCCGATATGGCACGCTTTTTATGACTGAAATAAATTACAGAATTATCTTGTGCAGTCGAAAAACAGTATTTCATTCTGCACGGCGCGTTGAAACGCATTGACGGAATACGTTTCACTGAGAACGCGCTCATTTGGCTGACAGATAGGTACTGAAATTTGCAGAGGTGTCGTTTGCAATTTTCTTCCGAAGGTGTGTACTGTGACGAGAGCAAGTTCTTACGAAATCCTCTGGCCACGTTACGTGAGCTGCTCAGATTAAGCTTGGCGTTAGGGCTGTCATCTCACATCTTCCCAGCCCCTTGCGTAATATTTGGGATTACCACTCCTAGGCAAATCGACATTCTCAGGCTCCGAGCTCTGCCTGTCCTGAAGAGATGTCTTCCGCCTTTTCTACCGCTGGGATGTTATGTAACATTCTATTCCGACATTTGACCGGTTGACATCCTCTTCAATAGAGCATGAAAGTGAAGGACACCGTCGGAAGTGGGAACCTAGTACCATCTGACACCAGCCTTACTTAAAGCGAATAGAAATGAACTGATTAAGAGCAAGAGACAAGAAGTAAATCCAGGTACGCAGATTAATAGAAGTAAACACGGTAATATTGTGCTGTCCGCAGATGGTGTAACAATTTTGGGAGAAAGTGAAAATCAGCCGCCGGCCGGTGTGGCCGTGCGGTTCTATGCGCTTCGGTCTGGAACTGCCTGACCGCTACGGTCGCAGGTTCGAATCCTGCCTCGGGCATGGATGTGTGTGATGTCTAGGTTAGTTACGTTTAAGTAGTTCTAAGTTCTAGGGGACTGATGACCACAGGTGTTAAGTCCCATAGTGCTCAGGGCCATTTTTGAAAATTAGCCACAAAAAGCAATATATACAGTTTATAAACAACATCATTTAAAGGAAAAGAATACAATCTGCGTATATCAATAAAGAAAACTGAAATCATGGGAAACACTGCACTCGCTCAAAATCAGTAATAGATAATACCCAATTTAAGCATGTCTAGAGCTTTAATTTTTTAGGTTGCGATATAAACTGTGATATGGGCAAGGACATAGAAAATGAGATTAACAAATCGCAATAAATATGCAGCATGATAAACGAAACATTCCAAAACTGAGTATGGAAGTAAACAAAATTAAAATTTCAGAAAACCGTGGTTACACCTATATTGCTATATGGGGGTGACTCATGAATCCATAATAATAATAAGAAAAAAAGAAAAGAACGTGATAAAATAAATTACAAGAGAAATAAGTGAAATTTCTCAGCAACCTGAGAGGTATTATCCAGGAAGACCATACAAGAAATGAGGATGTTAGGGATCAGCCAAATATTTATAACATCAGTGAAAAGACTGAAGAAAATAAAACGTCAAGGAAATGTCACCTAGAAAAATTAGTGTTGAGAGAATACAAAGTCTAGCCATGCATTACCAGCCAAGAGAAGGAAGGGACATAGGAAGATTCGGAGTTAGATGCTGTGAAAAGTGAACAAACCACCCATGTGGCTTAGCCTTGGACAGCGAAAGAAGAAGACAATTTTTGCATTTTTGGACATACTAGCGATATGAACTGCCAAGCTTCATTCAGTGAAGACTCAGTTTACTGTTATAAGGTCCACACTGTTACTGCCATTGTTTATTACTAACTTTTTTACGAAATCGCTAAAAGTTTTATGATATCTGCATTTGTAAAAAAATGGTACTCATACAACACTGATTTACTTGGCATCTGACACTTCTTACATCCAACTTGCAATTTAATTTAATTCAGCTCTTCAGGTTGCGTGGAAATATGCTAGTCAGAGCTACTTTGGTCTTCGAACAGTCAGTGTGTAATTCAGAGAAACGTGATGAGAAAATTTAAAAACCGAAAATGAAGATTTAAAAAAATCTATATTACTTACAATCGTGTACACAATAAATACTGCGTCGTAGCGTAAGGATTTGTTGTTGTTGTGGTCTTCAGTCCGAAGCTTGGTTTGATGTAGCTCTCCACGCTACTCTATCCTGTGCAAGCCTCATCATCTCCGAATAAGTACTGGAACCTACATCTTTCTGTATTAATCTCGTGGTTTCCCTCTACAATTTTACCCCCCCCCCCCCGCCCTTCCCCCACATACGCACACACACTTCCCACCAATACTATATTGATGATTCCCCGATGTCTCAGAATACGTCCAGTCAACTGCCCCCTTCTTTTGGTCAATATTTGCCACAAATTTATTTTCTGCCCAGTTCTGTACAGTACCTCCTCATTAGTTACGTGAGCTACACATCTAATCTTCAGCCTTCTTCTGTAGCACCATATTTGAAAAGCTTCTATTTTCTTCTCGTCTAAACTATTTATCGTCCATGGTTCACTTCCATACATGGCTACACTTCATACAAATACTTTCAGAAAAGACTTCCTAACGCTTAAATCTATTCTCGATGTTAACAAATTTCTCTTCTACACAAACGCTTTCCTCGCCATCGCCAGTCTCCATTTTATATCCTTTCTACTTCTACCATCATCAGTTATTTTGCTTCCCAAATAGCAAAATTCATCTACTACTTTAAATGTCTCATTTTTCTAATCTAATTCCCTCAGCATCAATTGATTTAATTCGACTACATTCCATTATCCTCGTTTTGCTTTTTTTAATGTTCATCTTATATCCTCCTTTCAAGACATTGTTGACTCCGTTCAACTGCTCTTCCAGGTCCTTTGCTGTCTCTGACAGAATTACAATGTCAATGGCAAACCTCAAGGATTTTATTTTTTCTCCCTAGATTTTAATTCCTACTCCGAATTTTTCTTTTGTTTCCTTTACTGCTTGCTCAATATGCAGATTGCATAACATCGGGGATAGACTACAACCCTGTCTCAGTCCCTTTCCAAACACTGCTTCCATTTCATGCCCATCGATTCTTATAACTGCCGTCTGGTTTCTGTATAAGTTGCAAATAGCCTTTTGTTCCCTGTATTTTACCCATACTACATTCATAATTTGAAAGAGAGTATTCCAGGCAACATTGTCAAGAGCCTACTCTAAAAATGCTATAAAGGGACTTGTCCTTCCTTAAGGTCACTTGCCAGTGAATCTGCTTCAAAAATTGAAATTTTTTCCGTCTTAAATCAACATTTAGAGGTTTGCGAACAAAATGGTAGTTAAATGAATCGATTCCGATGCTCCTTTGTTTCCTTTATATATCTATGGTTTTCGAGAATTGCTTGTGTGCAAACTTCTGTACGTTGTTGAGTTGTTGGTGGTTATGCCTCCAAAAAGTGTTTTGGAACAGGAAAACGTAAGTTTTATGGTAATCGGTTTGCTTCGTTGAAAGTAGAGACTGTGTAAATACATGCACAAAATGTCTTACATTTTAAAGTCTGATTCCTAAATCTTCGTCTAACCATTGCATATAACCAATACGAAACCTTCCGGTGTTTCCAGTGGCAGATGTGGACTCTGACCACATTTTATTGGTCATGAACAGTAGATAAAACTAAAGAAATTGGAAAAAAGTAGGAAATTAAGTAGATGGGACCTGGATAAGTTGAAGGAACCAGAGTGTGTTGAGAGTTTCAGAGGGAGCATTAGACAACAAAGGACTCGAGCAGGGGAAAGGGATACAGTAGAAGACGAATGGATGGTTTTAAGAGATGAAATAGTGAAGGCAGCAGAGGATTAAATAGGTAAAGAGCCGAGGCCTAATACAAATCCTTGAATAACACAAGAGATATTGAAATGAAATCAAATGAGGGTATGGCATTATCGGCCGGGCCGGGAGGCCCAGTCTGGGGAAGTTCGGCCGCCGAGTGCAAGTCTTATTACAGTCGACGATACGTTGGGCGACTTTTATAATTCTTAAAATAAGTGTTAGCAATCATTAACTTATGCTCTGTACAAAATTGTACCAGGTGGTTTCCTCTTTCAATCCTTTCCCTCAGTCCATATTCGCCTACAAGTTTTCCTTCTTTTCCTTTTCCTATTATACAATCTCCTATCACAATTAAATTTTCGCCTCCCTTAACTACCTGACTAATTTGTTTTACCTCATCATACTTTTCTTCTATCTCTTCATCATCTGCGGCGCTAGTTGGAATATAAGCTTGTGCTACTGTGGTAGGCGTAGGTTTCGTGTCTATCTGGGCTGTTCGCAGTAGCTTACCCGCATTCCTATTTTCTTGTTCATTATTAAACCCACTCCTGCATTATCCTATCTGACTTTGTATTTATAACCCTGTATTCACGTGACCTGGCGTCCTGTTCCTCCTGCCGCCGAACTTCTCTAATTCCAGACTATATCTAACTTTAACCTATCCACTTCCCATTTTAAATTTGCTAAACTACCTGCCCCTTTAAGGGATCTAACATTACACGCTCCTATCCGTAGAATCCTCGGGATTAGACCACGCCCAGAGATCCGAAAGGGAGACTATTTTACCTCCGGAGTATTGTACCCAACAGGACGCCATCATCATTGAACCATACAGCAGAGCTACATGCCCTCGTGAAAAATTACGGCTGTAGTTTTCCCTTGCTTTCAGCACAACAAGGCCACTTTGCTTGATGTTGCAAGGCCAAATCACTCAATTATCCAGACTGTTGCCCCTGCAACTACTGAAAATGCTGCTGACCCTCTTCAGGAACCACACGTTTGTCTGGTCTCCCAATAGATACCTCTCTGTTGTGGTTGCACCTTCGACACGGCTATCTGTATCACTGGGGCAGGCAAGTCTCCCCACCAACGGCAAGGTCCATAGTTCCTGGAGGCGTAAGGATTTGTAGTCAGTAAATAATACTGCACAATGGAAGTCCCCACAGTACTGCGAGTAATTTCCGTACATCACAAACCGAACGTACTGCGAGGCATAGATTCATTTTAAATTTGCAACTTAATCTTTTGTGTCTCTAATTCTCCAATTAGGCTGAAATTCCGCTGAAAATGTAAACTGCAGAATAGTGCACATCTTTTTGCACGATGGTTAAAGAAGTACACGATGTTTCAAAAAGATTCAATCGATTTGACACGGCTCTGTCTCCTACACAAGTAAAGATAGAAACTTAGGGAAAATTTTCACGTGGGTATACGATTACAAAGCTTTTAGTTTCATACAACCCATTAGGAAGATATGCCTTCTGCATGAATGCTCAGACAGTCATCTGTCCTTTTTTACATTTACTTTTAGGACCGGGGTGTATATCTCTCACAAATGTACAATGTTCTCTCTACAGGATGCACGATAAACATTCAGATGATATGCGACGCCAACCTGTATTTTCGCTAGGGTGTCTGACTGCCTTCACTGCTGTTACTATGCACCACCGAAGTTTACCCAGTGGTAATAATATCGTGGTACAAAGGCAAGGTGCCAGTCTCTCAACTACACACCAGTTCACCGACTTGCGACTGCCTAACCTATCCCAGCTACTCAACCGGGGAAGTAAAAGCTACAGTTTAATGTGGAATGCGAAGCACGTATTGTTTCATCGTTTTTGGCGAATTTTCACGTCGTTGGGAGGTGAATGCGAAGTTCAAGGCGGGTTCATACAATCCGCAGCCCCACCGGGATCCTATCCCACTACCCTTCGGTTTCCAGGCACGCGCTAAACTATGGATTGAATATGGTGTTGGAATGAGTGGCACATATGCAGAGTCTTTCAGAAATCTCCATAAAAGAATCACATACCGTGAGATTAGGTGACTTCAGAAACCAAAGTTGCAATGGGAGACGTGAACGCCCCTTACTTTGTAGGAGGTGCAGTGATTAAATCTCTATAAAAAATCTCTCTTCGCAGTTGTAAAGAAATTTTAACTGTTGAATGGAAAACGTAACGCGTTTTGTTTCTATGCTATCGCTATTCGACCGACGCACGTCTCGTAATGTGGTAATGCAAGAGCGAATGTGCTAGCTAGCGACACGGCTGTATCTGACAGAATCGTACTGTAAACCACATGAACTGTAAACTCATAACTCGTACCAAGATAAACTTTTAGTTTCGATGTGCGAATATAATTCACGCCAAGGTTGTACCTTCTTCGAGCGGAAGGTATAGTCTATAAACTGAATGCCTTTTATTATTATTATTATTATTATTATTATTATACAAATTTGGCCGTTAAAGACCGTGAAAACAGTTATTTCTTGCGCTTCTGGGAAGTCTTCTTTCTCTCAGTCCACACTTCTTTCATTCTTGCGCTGAAGGCGGCTTTCCTCTCTTCAGACCATTTAGTTCCACAAGTCTTCTTAATTTTCACACCGAAACCCGTGAATGAATTCAGTTTTTTTCTAAAAAGGTTTCTGTTAAATATTGTTTCCTGATCTATGTCCATTTCTTTTAGATCTCTTTCTGTGTTGATAAACCATAAATTTTTATTTTTTAGATTTGCGATGTACGAAAATATTTGTTTTGTAAGCCTATTCGGGTTCATCCTAATGATGTGAGCATAAAAGGAGCATCTTCTTTTTCTAATTTCGTCTGTAATTTTGCTGCACTTCGTATACACCTCTTTGTTGCTTTTTAGTCTGTATACAGGCTTGCCTTGATCATCTGTTATTTTCCTGTGTCCAAGAATTGTCCTCACAATTCTTCTTTCACGATTTTCTATCTGTTCTGCGTATGTAAAATTTGCCAGTGTTTCTGATGCATATAGTATCTGCGGTCTAATGACAGTCTGGTAGTGTCTGAGTTTAATGTTTTTGGATATACATTTTTTTGAATACATTTGTCTGCAGTAGTGAGTTGCTGTCTCTAGTTTTTGTATTCTAGCCCTGCAGGCTGGATGACCTTTTGCCACAGGCTGAATTAGTTCACCAAGATATTTAAAATGTTTATATACCTGTATTTTCCCGTATTTCGTAGTTATTTTCTTTGATGGATTTTTGATATTTGTAATGATTTCTGTCTTTTCAAATGAAATTTGCAAGCCTGCTTCTTCAGCAGTTTCTTTAAGTAATTCTATTTGTTTTATTGTGTCTTTTTGTGTGTAAGCTAAACAGGCGAGATCGTCAGCGAAGGCAAAACAGTTGGTTTCAATGGCTTTGTAGCACTTCCCTCCAATTTGGACTTTCTCAACTCCATGTTTTTGCGTGAGTTTTCTCCATTCTGCTATGACTTTATCCAGAACACAGTTGAAAAGTACCGGGGACAGCGCATCTCCTTGTCTGACGCCGGTTTTGACCTCGAAATGCCGTGAAATTTCTCCTTGGAATTTTACTTTTTATGTTGTATTTGTTAATGTTTCTTTGATTATGGTGATTGTTGTTTCATCTATTTCATATTCTCGAAGTGTTTTGATGAGTGTGTCCCTATCGATTGAGTCATAAGCTTTTTTGAAATCAATGAATGTTATGAAATATTTCTTGCTCCTTGTAGAGAAATAGTTCATTGTTGTTTTGAGGTTAAAAATTTGTTCGGCGCAGGATCTTCCTGGTCTGAAGCCAGCTTGATATTCTCCAAGTTTTCCCTCTATAATTGGTGATACACGATTGAGCAGGGCTTTTGATAGAATTTTGTGTGGGACTGGGAGAAGCGATATTCCACGATAGTTGTTAACATCCCTTTTGTCACCTTTTTTAAACAAAGGGTGAATTAGGGCAGTTTTCCAGTGACTTGGGATTTTCTTGGTTTCCCATACTTGTTCAAGTTCTTTGTGTAGTGCTTCTACTGATGTTTCTCCCCCAAGCTTGAGCATTTCTGCTGTAATTGTGTCTTCTCCACATGCTTTCCTGTTTTTGAGATTTTTGGATGTTTGTGATTTCCTCTCGTGTCGGAGGTGTTGAATGTGTTGGTAATGTTTCTGGTTGCGTAAAACTGAGAGTCTGGATGGGTGTTTGGCAGTTTAGGAGTGTCTCAAAATATTCAGCCAGGATTTCACAGTTTTCAGTATTGTTGGTGGCGAGAGTCTTATTATTTCTCGTAAGGTTTAGGCAAGGGGACTGGTATCCTCGGAGTTTCTGGTTGAATGTTTTGTACCAAGCTGCCGTGTTGCATTTCTTGAAATTCTCTTCGATTGAGTCCAGTTGTTGTTTTTCATATTGTCTCTTGGTGTTGCGAATAGTTTTCGAGGCATTCTTTCTGGCTTGCTTAAATTCATCAAAGTTGTTTTCAGTTTTATGTGAGTTCCACTTTTTCCAGGCTTTAAGACTTCCATGCAGAACTTCATTACAGTTGCTGTTCCACCACGGGTGTCTCGGTTTGCTCTTTTTTGGAAAGGTTGTTTCTGTTGCCTCAATCAAGTTGTTCTGAAATTCTTGGAGGTTTTGTGAAGGGGAGAATGTCTTTAGTTTTTTCTGAAAATCCTTGAGGTTAGAGTTGGACTTAAGGTTGTAATTTCTCAGGGTTGTAAGATCAAAATTTATTTTATTTCTGTTTTTATATTCACCGTTTCTGCTTTTCTGTTTGTTTTGTGGTATCAGTTTAGTTTTTATTTTCGTGGGATAGTGACCGGAGTCGAGGTTTAGAGATTTTCGGACACGTGTGTTCAATATTTCTTTTTCACATTTGGAGGAGATGGCAACGTGATCTATTTGAAATTCTCCGATACTCTTTATCGGAGATACCCAGGTATTTTGTTTTCTGGGAAGATGTTTAAAACGTGTTGACATTAGCTTGAGTTTAAACTGCTTACAGAGCATAATTAACCTTTCTCCATTTTTGTTGGTTCGTTTTTGTGCGGGAAAGTTGCCGACAATATCGCGGAATTTCTTTTCTTTTCGAATCTGAGCGTTAAAATCTCCTAGAAGTATTTTTGCATTGTTTTCTGGGATTTCTGATATATGATCCTTAAGGTTTTCCCAGAATTCATCTGTTTCTTCCCTATTTTTAGCATTATTTTTGTCATTGTGGGAGCGTGAACATTGATTAATGTGTATTTTTTATTTGCACATCGAAAAGTGAGGAAAGATGTTCTCGATGATGTTGACCAAAAATGTTCGACAGAGTTCAGAATTTTTGTGTTTACAGCAAAAGCTGTGCCAAGCTGAGGGCATTTCTTCATTACAATTTTTCCAGGTTTTCCTTTAAATATTCTGAATTTGTTTGATTCAAATGTGTTTTCATCAGTGAAGCGAGTTTCTTGTAGCGCCACAATTTGTATGTCTTCCGTGTGTAACTGGTCTGTAAGGTGCTTAAGTTTTCTCACTTTGAGAAGGGAGTTTATGTTGAGAGTTGCTATGCTGAAGATTTTTCTGGGTTTAATCTTGTTGGATTTGCATGGTGTTGCAGACTCCCCAGAATCCATGGGTCTGCTTGCGTCGTTGCCGACGGTGGATTGGCCACCTGGGGTAGTTTCGTTATTGAAAGACATTTCCATCATGCGTTAAGATTGTAACTGTTGAAATTCTTCAAAGTTGGGGAGATTACTTGCGTAACCTACCAGGAATACGACTAACGTTGTTAGCGTTAGAAGGTTTTCTTGAAACAGCCGCCTCTAACATGAGGAACAGACGCTGCCCACAAGCCGCCCAATCTGGGTACAGACGCTTGCAGTTATAGATTTTTGGTTCCTCCGCTCTCTCAGCCGTTGGGAGTTAAAAGTTCCTCATCCGCCTATGAGACCGTTGACAGGTTTTCACCCGTAACCCTAGGCAGGGGCCCTCACAGGGTGCTACCATCCGGAGCCAGATGGACCCAGGTTTTTTTACGAGGTTGTTACTCCTCCCCCTCCTCCTCCCTCATCACTTGTAAGATGAGGATCCGGGCTTGGAACCGGCAATGGCGGAGTTTGCATTTTATTATTATTATTATTATTTTCCTTTTTTTGGAACTCCCTATATTATGAAGTACAAATTGTTTTTACTTATTCCTGTTGAGTGAGTTCATATTATTAACCACAAAGCCCACGAGGGGGATATCTTTGCAGGGATGAGGGCAGTATTAGGATTCTTAGACGCCTGAAGAATGGTCTGTAACGAAGTTCGCGAACTGACACCCTGATAATACTGACTGACTGTTTCTGGGCTGGGAATATTCTTTGTGAATGTTGCACCCAAACACAATTCCATACGAAAAATAAAAATATATGGAGTAAAAAAATTTCCACGTGTCAGCCTAACAAAAGGGGTGCTTATTCTTCTCGTAAAATTTAGCAGCATTTAATGTCTGTGCAAGGTGATGAACATCGTACTGTCAAGAAAGATTTTTTTAAACTACTTTCAGTCTCAGTGGCCGCTTCCGTTGACTGGTGGGCGCGACTGACTGCCATCCGGAGCATCTGGGTTCTATTCGCGTTAGTGCCGAGGACCTTTCCTTGGTGGAAGCAGTGGACCAGGGTGCACTCAGCCTCGTGTGGACAATTCAGGGGCTGCTTGACAGAAGTAGCGTCTCCAGGTCACGAAAACTGACAACGGCCAGGAGAGCGGTGTACTTACCGCATAAAAAAAGATAAAAAAATAAAAAGGCTCTGAGCACTATGAGACTTAACTTCCGAGGTCATCAGTCCCCTAGAACTTAGAACTACTTAAACCTAACTAACCTAAGGACATCACACACATCCATGCCCGAGGCAGGATTCGAACCTGCGACCGTAGCGGTCGCGCAGTTCCAGGCTATAGCGCCTGGAACCGCTCGGCCACTCCGGCCGGCACTTAACGCATCCAGTGACGCCAAGGGGTGAGGATGACATGGCGGTCGTCGGCACCGCTGGGCCTTCCGATGCCTGTTCGGATCTAGTTTAGCTTAGTTTTAGTCAGTTTACACACAGTAGTCATTAACTTCGTTGGTTTTCCTAAATTGTTTTTCTTCTGGTGGTGTGGTATGGGAAAACTCTTGATATACACCCGGCTCGGATACTTAAGTCATGCCTTTGGAGCAGGAAGACCTAGTAACGGAATAACAGAGAGGTTAACAACCAATGAAACAATTACTCCCCTGCAACATCGACCAGTTATGAAATTCCAAGCGTGAAAGGACCTCGAGAAGGTGACCTTCTCAATAATACAAATACGTTTCAGTTTTTTCGTCCTTTACGTAAAAAATCGACGGTAGAGTCATGCCGAACACTGTTGTCACTGGGAACACGGGCACAAACAGACACTACACACGTGATGTTCTCTCGTCAAACAGTCCTGTAACACATTCGTATTTTCTTTTTTTGTGACGTTGTTTCCTATTGGCATGGGTCCGAAATGATTTAGAAGTACTCTATGATCTGTTGCACAAGTGTCCAAGCAATCTCCTTTGTAGATTGACTGCACTGCGCAGTACCCTAACAATGAACCGAATTCTGCCACCTGCAGCAACAATGATTGAGTGTATGCCCTCATTCAGTTACTTTTCTCTATAAATTGTTAACACTCAGGTGTGTATATCAGTTGACTGATTCCAAGCTTGACTCATTTATACCTAGTATAAAGTATTACGTTTACACGTTTTGTGAAGTGCGCAATATTACGTTTCTGAACAAAGTTGAGAATCTTTGCACAACTTCAAAATGTTACTAAGATCCGATCAGAAACTGTACAGCTTTTTTTCAGATAGTACTTCAGCATACCTTGTAGATAATTGCAACATGTGCAAAAAGTCGAAGATAATTATTAACATTATACACCAAGTCATTAGTTTGAAACACGGATACCAAAGCTAATAACAGTTTACCCTGGGGCATGCCTGACGTTACTTCTACATCTTTCGATAAGTCTCCATACGAGATAACATACTGCGTCCTACTACCAACAGGTCTTCACAGTGTGGGGCAAATAAAAGTGGCCCGGAAAAGTGGATACCATTTGTGGCATCATTAACGGAGAAGGAAAAGACCTACAGTTACTTCCAACAGGATGGAGCAACTGTCCATTCAGCTGGCCGAACCTTGGAGCACATTTACACGGAGGTCAGTATGGTCGCGGCCATAGCGGGCCACCCAGGTTACCTGGTATGTCAGTATGCGATTACTTTGTGTGAGGAGCCCTCAAGTCTAAAGTGTATCGCAACAACACTCATAGTCTTCAAGAACTGCAGCAGAACATTTTGGATGAGACTGCAGCAAGTCCAGCAGTCCAGCTTCGATCCGCCTTCAGCAACCTGCTGACCAGGACCCAAAAGTTCCAAGAGATGAATGGGTGAAATTTTCAACATCTGCTATAGTCAGGTTAGTACTGTATTTCCTTTCCTCTACTATTTTCCTTTGTAGCCTGGAACTCTGTTCTCCGGGTCACTTTTGTCTGCCCACTTTTGTGGGGGATGTCAGCGAGAAAAAGTTTCTTAAAGGTTTTAAATTGTGTGTATTCTTTGTTGGAAGTCGTTACGTGCTCTCATCCTCAAGTACGGGGAAAATGAAGTTCGCGTATTTGCGCTCTATCAGTTACGTTAAATTCTTCAATTCAGCAAGTAAATGTGTGAAATACTGAAACCTGAATTTCTGTTGCCCTTTGCCGCAACTGGTATCGAGTTCCGGGATCCGGGTTAGCGTTTCAGTGTGGTACCGCCTCTAATGCCTTTCCTAAATCAAGAGGTATTGCCCTTACCTGACCGGCTTAGTCCATGTCTTTCCGAATGTCATGTGAAGAAACTCGGGTTGGGTTTCACATGATCGCTGTTTTCTGAATCCATGCTGCTTGCCAAGGAGGAGGTCATTCTGTTCGAGATACCTCACTACATTTGAGATCGGAATGTTTTGTAAGGTCCTGCAACAGACGGTAAGGTTGATATGGGACGATAGTGTTGTGATTCATTTTAGTCACCCTCCTTGTCGGCTGGAAAGACCTGTGTTTTCCTCCAACTACTAGGCACTCTTTTCTGTTCAAGAAATGTATGTTGTGGAGGAACTAACTCAGCTGAAAATACCGTATGGAATCTAAGAGGATTTCTGTCGGGTCCTGGGATCTTGTTAAAAGAAAGCTGGTTTCAGCCCTTTCTCATCACCGCTGACTTAACATACATTTCCATGTCATCTTCGTGGTGGTGCGAGAATTAAACTGGAACAACACTTCTGGATTTTTCTCTGTAAACAAGCATTTGAAAAATATGGTAATGATTTTTGGATTTCTTTGCTACCCTCTGTTTTGATTCCTGTGTCATCCACGAGTGACCGGGAGCTAACTTTGGCGCCAGTGACAGCCTTTTCCAATAAACAGCTTTTCTTTTGGTTGTGTGAGAGGTCCTTCGAGAAGACCATGCAGCGATAGGCATCAAACGGTTCATTCGATGGTCCTATTTTCTTTTTTCTTTTGCCAGCAAAATGCGTTTCATTTGAAATTTAGTCCTGATTTGCATTTTACTGCTATTGTGCAGTAGCCGTTGTTTCTTTAAAGAGACATTTTACAATGGAGGGTCTGTACTCACAAATCAAGAATTATTCTACTAGGTACATATCCATTCAGTGTTTGATCAGCTATTCTTCTAAAATTGAGTCGCTGTTCCTGTACACAATTCCTGCTGTATCTACACAATTCCAGTAGTATTTCGAGCACTTCCTTGAAATATGACATTACTGCCTCCCTACTTAACATGTAAATTTTTTGACTTTTAATTGCTTTTATACATCGATAAGTGTAGCTACACATGTCTAATGGGCACTGATGAAAGATTAATTGTGGACATAGTGTGTTTGTTGCCATTAGATTTATTTCCGTCAGGAATGAGCCCCTGAACTGTCTGTTCTCAGAAGTTTCCAGAGAAAGCAAAGCAGTATTTATCGCAGGAAGCCTTATCATACTCACCAATTACAAACCTATAATCATGCAAAAATTTTGTTGGATGATCAGAGATGGGAATACGATTCGGTAATGTGTTTGTTAGTGAGCTGAGTTACATCTGATTGTGAGTCTGGCGGTTTATAAAAGAAGTCTATAATTGTGTGATACTGAGGCCTGTCCAAACATTCTCGCATGAATCTTCGAGTTTCTCGTCTATTGCCTACCCTCTTCACATACAGCTACATTAATTGACCTCAACGATCTCACTGCTGCCAGTTTTGGGTTTTAGGTAGTTCTCTGTGCCTACAATTACGTGACAGCTTTTTACGAGTGCCTCAGACTCTGTCATTTTGCTAAGAATGCTTCAGGTGTTCATAGCTAATGTTTTAATAGTCTCAGCTGTCATAAGTGTTTCTTCACGTGTTAAACTAATAACTTCACAGCATAGTAAAGTTGTAGTTTTCTGACTGGAGAGGCACCTAATAAAAAAAAAAAACCTCTTGTGTGCACTGTAAATCCAGTCAGATAGTTCGGTAGCAACCTCTAACGTGTAGTATTTCCATGGGCGATTTATGGGGATACTATAGTTATCAACCCTCTCGTGCAAGTTCAGGAAGTTGCAACCTAGCTTGTCATAGAACCTTAGAAGTCTTTGGTTCGTTTCACAATCGGGGAGTCATTTTCAGTTTCTTGGACAATGTCTCAAATTGTTAGCTTCGATGAAATTCCTTGTGTAAGGCTGATCGTGTCTGCCGGTGTGCTGAATGATCCGAGTATGTCCTCGGAAACCAGGCCACAGGCACGAGGACACTATCTTATATAGGGTGTTCGGAAATTCCGTTACAAACTTCTAGGATATGTAGAGCACAGATAGTACATAATATTTTGAATACGAACCCATGTCCGGAAACGTACCATTTCCGATCTACGACGGTTTCAATTCAGATGTTTAACTCGTGCACTTCCGCTTGAGAAATTGAATTAAGCGTAACTCAGTACAATTATTAGGAAACAATTCGAAAGGAAACATAGCGAAACATCCATTTATCATTTTACATTACTTCAAAATAAAAAAAAACCCAGCATACTGTACGCGCAGAACACTACTGATGCATCACAACAGCAGCTCGATGTGGCGGTCACTAACGTTATTGCAGACATTGCACCTACACTATGTGATCAAAAGTATCCGTACACCCCCGAAAACATACGTTTTTAATATTAGGTGCATTGTACTGCCTCCTACTGCCAGGTACTCCATATCAGCGACCTCAGTAGTTATTAGACATCGTGAGAGAGCAGAATGGGGCGCGTGATCTGCCAGCGTGTGTAGTGCCAACAGTTAAATTCGGAGGCGGTGTGGTCGTGTTTTTCATGGAGGGGGCTTGTACCCCTTGTTGTTTTGCGTGGCACTATCACAGCACAGGCCTATATTGATGTTTTAAGCACCTTCTTGCTTCCCACTGTTGAAGAGCAATTCGGGGATGGCGACTGCATCTTTCAACACGATCGAGCACATGTTCATAATGTACGGCCTGTGGCTGAGTGGTTACACGACAATAACATCCCTGTAATGGACTGGCCTGCACAGAGTCTTGACTCGAATTCTATAGAAAACTTTTGGGATGTTTTGGAACGCCGACTTCGTGCCAGGCCTCACCGACCGACATCGATACCTATCCTCAGTGCAGCACTCCGTGAAGAATGGGCTGCCATTCCCCAAGAAACCTTCCGGCACCCGATTGAAAGTATGCCTGCGAGAGTGGAAGCTGTCATCAAGGCTAAGGGTGGGCCATCACCACATTGAATTTCAGAATTACCGATGGAGGGCTCCACGAAGTTGTAAGTTATTTTCAGCCAGGTATCCGGATACTTTTGATCACATAGTGTACGAAGGGTGTTCTGGTTCAGACTTGTAACCTCCCCCTTCCTAATAGTCCAACTGGATTGTGATATAACTGACAGTGATCGCATATGCCTACAGAAATTTTACACTGAGTAAGGCTATCACCGAAGGAAATGTAGCACCGGTTAATTGGAGCAAAGTATACAACAAACCCTTCTAAAGGGAGAATCTATCGTAAAACTAATAAAAATACTGATGATAATTTTGAAATGGGCAGAATGTAGCGCAATCACTCACAAACCACACAGGAGCGAAAAGAGTACCATGTAATACTTACTACAAAATTAGCGATAGTAAAAAGAAAACACTGATAGGCTACACTGGGGATAATTAAACAGTCACCAAACGCTAGAGCAATGAATCTCCAGAATCTTGAGAAAGGTAATGTCAAAGAAACTTAAGTAATAATCACTGGCGTGGCAATAGAAGGTTGTCACGCTTTTCCACAGCACAATAGCTCACGTGAAAATAAATGAATCAGAAAGCACTGAGTTTGGAGTTACTTATGCAGAAATAATAAATTTTGAAATTAAAATTAAATGACGTTACTGATTAAATTAATGAATCTCTCAACTTAAACTTTGTTATGTACAAAAAAATTACTTTCGGTAACCTCATGTAACATAGTGCAAAATTTAGAAAAAAGGCAAGCAATTCACTTTTGGTTATTGACAGATTGAATTGAATTTACTTTAAGCAAATGAGCAACTGATCGTACTTTTAAAATAACAACAATAAAATACGTACCAAAGCAACAGAAGTCCCTTGCTGTGCTAAACGCAGAATAATTGAAATTGCGTACTGTTAATTTGTGCTGTATCTTTAGTTATTAGTTTCGCTAGTGAAATTTTACGTTACTTTAAGTAAACTCTGTTACACAATACAAGACTGAACAGTTTCTGAGGCAGATAATTTAAACTGGAACTGGTCGTTGGCAAACACAAAAACTGGCAATAAATAGTTGATCAATTTTCATACTCTTACGATACTCGGTGATTGTATTGAAAGGAAATGGACTCAGCCTGCTAATAATGTCTGAGGACAATGAGAACACAGGTGCTCTACAAGTTTTAACTATTGCAAGTTATTATTCAAGCTATTCATAGGTTGTGAAAAAAATGTTGCTGGACAATGCCTACGTAAGTTCATAGCTGTGCGGACGACGAAGAATGTAGCCGACGACAATGCCCAGCTGAGAGTCTCGAGCCGTCTCCAGAGCCATAGATAATTATGGGACAGGCAGTAGTTGGAACTGCAGCTTCCTCCACCTGTTCGCTTCTGCCGTGCTGTCAATACTCGCTGGTTAACGAATTAGGCGCGCCTACACTTTCGCGGTCATAGCTGCACCCCGTGTCTTCGGGAGCGCTCAACAAACACTTCAGCACTCTTTCATGACTCAAGCTGCTCTGCTTCCTCTCTGCTCGCAACGCGACAAAGACTCTCCATACGCAAAGATAAACAACGGCACAGCTACTGTCATTTCGCCTTTGCTATCGATACATTTCAATAAAGTTCCCTTAGCTATTACCTAGAAATTTGCAATACTTTCATTATAATTACAATCAATTATATACAGTCAGAAATAAGTACATTAATAAATCGGTTAGGTATCAAATGTATTTTCTGTAATAAAGTTTACATTTTCGGAATCAGAAGTACAGTAGAAGTTATTAACGGACAACAAACAACGAAAAGTTTTGAATGGTGCGGAAGGTATTTTATCCGTATTTTAGATGTTATGCACTCTCCATCCCACCTGGTGTCTCTTCAGTTTCCAGTGCAGCTGCCAGAACTCGTGCCAGCTGATCTTTCTCTTTCTCTACAGGACTCTCGTACGTAAATAAATTTTGCATACGACCCCACAAGAAGTAGTCCACAGGAGTACACATCATCGTGTCTAAACCTGTTGCGTCCCAGGACAAGCAACTCTGAGACTTGTCTTTCACTCCGCAGACGTGGACGCGTTACGCATCTGAACTGAAACCGTCGTAGAAGGGAAAAACTCGTAGAACGGAAAAACCAGGTTTCCGTATGTACTCGCACCCCTCTACAAGTCCTAGAAATTTGTAACGGGAATTTCCGAACACCCTGTGTAGCTGGCAGCACTCTGCTATCCCAATGGCTGCCTGAAACGCCACTTCAGCATGTTGAATAGGGCCCAAAGAGGTACACACAGAGTGCACAAGTTGATCTCTTTTATCTCTTACCGCCATTTGCCATTTCTTTACGCACCTGTTGTTCTCCGCACGTTTGAACTGCTGATTATTAAGACCCCCGCCTCGCCCCCGATTACTTTGATTACCTGCAGATTACGTCTGACGCACTGCTTCAGTTTTCACTGACAGGCACGGTTATTAGTGAAGAATTTTCGTCAGACCACAGAAAAATCCTAGTTTTTCTTAAATTGAGACGTTTTCCAGTTACCTGTACGCAGTAAGTGATACAATACGGACATGTCAACAAGACTGTAGTTTTTGACACTCTGTCGTTAACTGGCTCCAAGATTGAAAGAAACTCCATCCTGTTTTTGATATAATTGACATCAAGTAAGCTGGGACAGTTATTAAAACACAGGTCTGCCTTTCGGGAGAAACTGAGATTAAATTCCCGTCAGTCGCCTTGCTTCCCATGTTTTCTCTGAATCGATTAAGGTGAATGTCGGAATATTTCCGTGGTTAATAGATTGAAAAATTGACTGCAAACACAAACTAAAATCATATCTGATTCACAAATCCTTCCATAGGCAAATTTATGAATGTATAATAGTACGGTATATAGTGTATATTTATTTACTGTTCAGCTAAGTCAACCTCTACAAGGTGTAGCCTGAAGGTAACAAACATGAGGGTTGTCCAGAAAGTACGATCCGATCGGTTGCGAAATGGAAAGCACTGGGAAAATCCGGTAAAGCTTTGCACAGATGTGTTGGGCAGTGTCTCTAGTATGCCCGTCAATGGTGTCGCGTCACTCTTTTCAGTTTTGAGTGAACAGTGAGCGCGTAAAGATCCGTAGGGAATAGCGTCTCCCGCCAAGTATGAGGGCATGGTTAGAGATTTCGCCTGTGTCACGCAGCCCACATAACACAACTGTCGGGCAGTTCTTTCTTCATGGCAATTCTCGGTCGTACACTGCAGGGGCAATGAAGACGCTCCTGCAGCGTTTCCGATGAGAAGTTTTTGATCACCCACAATACAGTCAGTAATTGGCTCCCCCTCAGTCTCGTCTCTTCTCACAAGAACCACTGGCTATGAAAACAAAATTTTTCCACAGTCAACGAGCTGCAGACCAGTGCAGATAACTGGCCGAAAGTACAGGCGGCTGCTTTCTATGACGAGGATATTGGAAAGTTGATACAAACTACGACAACACTCGAAGTTGGAGCGGCGACTATGTAGAGAAGTAGGTGGAAGGTGTACCTAACTGTTGCAAAGAAAACGTTTCTGGTTTTCACTGTGGTTTACATTTCCCGACCGATCGGAACTTACTTTCTGGACAACCCTCGTATATACACTACTGACCATTAAAATTGCTACCACGAAGATGACGTGCTACAGACGCGAAATTTAACCGACAGGTAGAAGATGCTGTGATATGCAAATGATTAGCTTTTCAGAGCATTCACACAAGGTTGGCGCCGGTGGCGACAAATACAACGTGCTGACATGAGGAAAATTTCCAACTGATTTCTCATACACAAAGAGCAGTTGACCAGCGTTGCCTGGTGAAACGTTATTGTGATGCTTCGTGTAAGGAGGAGAAATACGTACCATCACGTTTCCGACTTTGATGAAGGTCGGATTGTAGCCTATCGCGATTGTGGTTTATCGTACCGCGACATTGCTGCTCGCGTTGGTCGAGATCCAATGACTGTTAGCAGAATATGGAATCGGTGGGTTCAGGAGGGTAATACGGAACGCCGTGCTCGATCCCAACGGCCTCGTATCACTAGCAGTCGAGATGACAGACAGCTTATCCGCATAGCTGTAACGGATCGTGCAGCCACGTCTCGTTCCCTGAGTCAACAGATGGGGACATTTGCAAGACAACAACCATCTGCACGAACAGTTCAACGACGTTTGCAGCAGCTCGGAGACCGTGGCTGCGGTTACCCTTGACGCTGCACACAGACAGGAGCGCCTGCGACGGTGTACTCAGCGACGAACCTGGGTGCACGAATGGCAAAACGTCATTTTTTCGGATGAATCCAGGTTCTGTTTACAGCATCGTGATGGTCGCATCCGTGTTTGGCGACATCGCGGTGAACGTACATTGGAAGCATGTATTCGTCATCGCCATACTGGCGTATCACCCGGCGTGATGGTATGGGGTGCCACTGGTTACACGTCTCGGTCATCTCTTGTTCGCACTGACGGCACTTTGAACAGTGGACGTTACATTTCAGATGTGTTACGACCCGTGGCTCTAACCCTCATTCGATCCCTGCGAAACCCTACATTTCAGCAGGATAATGCACGACCGCATGTTGGAGGTCCTGTACGGGCCTTTCTGGTTACAGAAAATGTTCGACTGCTGCCCTGGCCAGCACATTCTCCAGATCTCTCACCAACTGAAAACGTCTGGTCAATGGTGGCCGAGCAACTGGCTCGTCACAATACGCCAGTCACTACTCTTGATGAACTGAAGCTGCATGGGCTGCTGTACCTGTACACGCCATACAAGCTCTGTTTGACTCAATGCCCAGGCGTATCAAGGCCGTTATTACGGGAAGAGGTGGTTGTTCTGGGTACTGATTTCTCAGGATCTAAGCACCCAAATTGCGTGAAAATGTCATCACATATCAGTTCTAGAATAATATATTTTTCCAACGAATACGCGTATATCATCTGCATTTCTTCTTGATGTAGCAATTTTGATGGCCTGTAGTGTAGTTTAGAAAGTGTGCTACAATTGCAAAAGTAAGTTACTCCATTTCATAACGGAAGGTCGCATTTATGTTCCATTGAATATTCAAATAATACTGACTCTGAGATTGTGCCCCATCCAAAGTGACGTCGACGTCAACGTTAAAATCTCTTCTCACACTCTGCTGACAGTGAGAAGACCGCCGAGAGGCGGCAGTTGCAGTTATAATTAGACGTTAGCATCGTGCGGCTAATTATAGCGGTGGTAACAATGTGATGACAGTGTGTGTTTTTGTGGAAGTGTCGGACGCTGGAGCCACGGGTGAGGCGCCCGATAACCTCTCCAATCACACGTCCGGGAGCCCCGGGTTCAGCAGGCCGAGGCGGCACACGACTCTGTTGTTGCCGAGTCCCGCACTCCCACTCTACGCAATCTTCTGCAACCATAGTGACAGCTGGTACTGGCAGCTGTGAATAAAACGTTACTACGAAGAAAAAGTACTCTGAAGGCTGAATGCAGTAACTGTTGTTGTTATTGTTGTCATCAGTCCTGAGACTGGTTTGATGCAGCTCTCCACGCTACCCTATCCTGCGCAAGCTTCTCCATCTCCCAGTACCTACTGCAACCTACATGCTTCTGAATCTGCTTATTGTATTCATCTCTTGGTCTCCCTCTACGACCTCTTCTCCACAATTCTATTCAATACTTCCTCATTAGTTATGTGATCTACCCATCTAATCTTCAGCATTCTTCTGTAGCTCCACATTTCGAAAGCTTCTATTCTCTTCTTGTCCGAACTATTTACCGTCTATGTTTCACTTCCATACATGGCTACACTCCATACAAATACTTTGAGAAACGACTTCCTGACACTTAAATCTATACTCGTTGTTAACAAATTTCTCTTCTTCAGAAACGCTTTCCTTGCCATTGTCAGTCTACATATTATGTCCTCGCTACATCGACCATCGTCAGTTATTTTGTTCCCCAAATAGCAAAACTCCTTTACTACTTTAAGTGACTCATTTCCTAATGTAATTCCCTCAGCATCACTCGACTTAATTCGACTACATTCCATTACCTCGTTTTGCTTTTTTTTATTTTCATCTTATATCCTCCTTTCAAGACACTGTCCATTCCGTTCAACTGCTCTTCCAAGTCTTTTGCTGTTTCTGACAGAATTACAATGTCATCGGCGAACCTCAACGTTTTTGTTTCTTCTCCATGGGTTTTAATACCTACTGTATTAACCACATTAACATGAAATGTACCGTAAGCTTCGATACGCAGGTACTAGCCTCTCAGCGCAAACGAAACCACATTTTTCTATTATAGTGCGTCACCGGACGCAAGTAAGCCTGTTCTTGCTCAACTTTAGATTACAGACGACCGAATGAAATATTTATTCATTAGTACGTAATTGAATGGAACTACACAATGACGGAAAAAATCGTATCACGAAGAAGGAGCTGCGCCACATAAACGAAAGTTGGTAGGCGTGTTTCTACATCTGACAGATGACGTCTATTCAAATTTCACGCCAGTCGCATGAGAGTGGCGCCAGTAGAGATACTATGAGGATACTTTAAATAAGCGCTGTAACGGTCATGAGTGTTAGTTACCTTTGAAAATGGGCTTGGGAGTTCATGTTAGTCAACAATGCCTTTAAGGTGAAAAAAACGCAATTATCAACACCTCACTGTTTTTGAACGAGGTCGCTGGATGTTCGTTTTGCGACACTGCAGAAAGACTTGACACAAATTCACACGTTTCCTAGCCTTGAACGGGAATCAAAAATGTAAATTAGAATTCTAAATTAATAAAGAAGGAGGATAGTGCCATTAGATGGAGATTGCGAGCGTATTGTCGCCCGCAATACGGACGGCGCAGCGCGATGAAACTGCAACGCTCCGAGCCGAGTTCGGCGTGAAGCGGCTAGTATAAATTAAAAAATAAAACATGGACCACCATCAAGAATTTGAACGAACCGGGACCTGTGTCCGACTGGTGTAGGGCGCACAACGACGTCACTGTTAGTGGACGGCGGGCCGAATCATTCCTTGCGTCACTCGCGTGAAAACTGCGGCAAGATGCAAATGAAATGATCGGCGCACCGATCTCAGGGATGTGGAGCGATATACGCGGTTTGAAATTAATGACTGAACACGATAAGTGTTCGGCCATATACGTCCACTAACAACGGGTCGTCGGCGCCTCTTTTCCAGCCATGATCGTCTGAAAAACATACATCATAAAATATTAATAACAAAGTGACATGGAGGGTTGAAATTTAGAAATGAAAATCATAGTAAAGTTAACTTTGGCTATATTATAAGCACTCAAGGTACATTTTAACAAAGATTCATACAGAGAGTCATGACAATGCGTCCGTACCTAATCAGAGCGGGAACAGAACAGAACAAAAACCAGCGGACGCTAGACAAAAGAATTAGACATAAAAAATGGCTAACGAAACTAAACAGAGGTTGTACGTCAGCAGAGACATCGATAAGTACACACAGATGAAACTACAGGGTGGAGCACGAAATGTGTTACCATTTTGTTTTTGAATATAAACTTTATTGTCAATACAATCTGAAAGGAACATATACTACAATGAAGAGCCGTCCATGGAGATTTGTTCTAACTCAGCACATGCTCAGTATGTCCACCATTTCGTTTCCTAACTTCCTTCAAACGAACACTGAAATTAGTGATTACCCTACGGCACACGTCTTCCGTAATTTCACTTTAAGCTTGAAGAATAAGTCTTCTGCGCTCCACTAAATCACGTGGACGTTTCGGGAAATTTTTTTCGTTTAGGTACCCCCAAAGATAAAAGTCACATGGATTGAGATCTGGACTATTGGGGGGCCAATTTTGTCCGTCATTGAAGCGACCTGGAAACCTGAGTGAAATGATCCGCATGTCGAAATGCTCGTGTAAAAACTCCAACACAGTGTTTGCAGTATGTGGCCTTGCTCCATCTTGCATGAACCACTGCGTGCTGAAGGGCAAGGCAGTAGCAAGAAGCTGTGGAATGAAATTATTGCGAAGCATGCTCAAATAACGCTCGCTGTTCACAGTTTCTTCAAAGAAAAAGGGTCCAATAAGTCCGTGACTGGAAATTGCTGCCCACGCTGTAATCCTCGGAGCATAATGTTGTCGTTCATGAAGCACTTGTGGGTTTTCAGTGGCCTAAAATCGCACATTTTGTTTGTTAACCACACGGTCTAAATGAAAATGCGCCTCGTCTAAAAGCGAAACGTTGTTGAGAGTTTATTCCCTATTCTCCGCCCATTGAGCAAACAGTTGTCTCTGCTGCTTGTGTTCTTCAGTGAGCTTCTGTGCACAGGTCATCTTGTATGGGTACATATGGAGGTCACTTAAGAATGCGTTGAACGGAGCGTCTGGATATTCCCAGTTGCACTGCCGCCTTTCTACACGATTTCCCGGGACTTCACTGTACAGCAACTCGTACCGCTTCAGTATTCTCCGGCGAACAAACAGGCTTAGGCCGAGGTCGCTTCGCTTCCAATACTGTTCCTTCCTGTACAAATTTATCGTACAACCTATGGATGGTCTTCTTGCAATTGACCCATCGTGCGTTAAACTGTTGTCGAAAACGCCTCTGAGTCACAACCAGGCTTTTGGTTTCATGAAAAAGTAACACAATTGCCGATCGTTGCTGTCTCGTCGGTCTTCCATTGTCATCCATTGCTGCTTACTAGTCTCCTAGCGGCAGTATCGTGAATTATACGTCATTTCGTAAGTTACTTGTTTTTCCAAGCTCTGCTGGTACTACTGTAGAGATTTCAGCGGGATATCTAATGTGCGTCGTAAATTGTGAAACACACAACTGGTAACACATTTCGTGCGCCACTCTGTATGAGACAGGATGTAATATGGAATCTCTGACTCCGTAAATGTCGGAATTAATTTTAAAAGCAAAATAAATACTACTAATTAAAAAGTAATACTACAAAATGTAGCCAATGTACGTGATTGTTGGCAGCAGTGGTCACGAGAACGTCCGCTCGCAAGAAGAACGCGTTCCGGACGGCCACGTGGCAGTACCGAGAGGGTAGACAATCGAGCTCGGCGTATGGCTCTGGCGTATGGTACTGCAACTGCAGCAGCAATCTGAGCAGCTGTTGACACCACAGTGACACAACGAACTGTAACCAGTCGGTTACTTCAAGGACATCTCCGAGCCAGACGCCCTGTAGCGTGCATCCCATTGTCCCCAAACCACCGCCATTTGTGACTTCAGCGGTGTCAAGCGAGAGCTCATTGCAGAGCAGGGTGGAGGTCTGTTGTGCTTTCTGATGAAAGCTGGTTCTGCCCCGGTGCCAGTGATGGCCGTGTGTTGGTTAGAAGCAGGCCAGTAGAGGGCCTGTAATCAACCTGTCTGCGTGCTATACACACTGGATCTACACCTGGAGCTATAGTCTGGATTGCGATTTCATTCTTGTATTTATACCAAGCACCCTGACTGCAAATTTTTTACGTCAGAATGGTGATTCTGCTGCCATTCATGAACGGCATTTCAGGGGGTGTTTTCCAACAGGGTTGCGCTCGCTCACGTAACCCAATGTGTCGACAGGTTCCTTGGCCTGCTCGATCCACAGACATATCTCCAGTCGATCGCATATGGGACATTATTTTTATTTTATGTTATTTTACTCGTCTAGTTCCTTAGGACCAAACTGAGGAGCAAATCTCCATGGACATGGAACTTATCAGTACACGCAATTACAACAGAAATTTAAGAACAGATAAAATAAAATATTTGTGAATTTGTATTGGATCGGATGATAGTGTTTAAGTTTCACAATATTTCACTAAACGATACCTCGTCGTTTTAAAGTGGTGACTGACGTTTTGCTTTTGTGTCTCGACAATATATTTACTTGGTTTCCTAGAAAAGCATACTGGTCCAGGACCTTTTAAGCAGTTATTACGTTGAAAAAGCATGAAAAAGCAATCTATTTGTTTATAGTTAATAGAAGTAAATAAGTCATTAAATATGCTTTGAACGGATTGTGCCAAGAGAAAACACAATTTTCTTCTTTCTTCACCCACAAATTTTAGTGATTTCACCACCATCGGTCGGCTCCCTTTATTTTTGGTAGTAGCATATACTGTTGTTCATGCAGCTCTCTGTTATCTGTAATACAGCTGATGTTTGAGCACAGTTTGTCACCTGCAATTTTTGTGGTTTCCACGTTGTTAATACTCTATGAGACTGTTACCCGCACACACTACATCACTTTAATTTTATCGATATTTTACAGCTGTCAACGTGACCGTATTCAGTACACAGGAGGTGTGAATAAAAATGCCTTCAGTCATAATTTTTTCGTGTTTTATTAAGTTACATGACGCATTTCGGACCCTGTGGGTCCGTCGTTAGGCGGAAATCTTGTAATAAATAATTTATATTTGTTCTTGAGTGAGTTGAAATGCATGTTCCTGTTTGGAGGAATTTAGATGTTCGGTATTATATTTCGTGAGTCAAGTGCGGGAAGCGTATCGGAAAGAACGGCAGAATGTGAAAAACTTACCGAAGAAGCAAGGAAGAATATTTTTAACTTTCTGAGGTCTCCATACGTTAGTTTACTCATTCTGTCGTCCATTTCACTTCGCTCAAAGCGCACATTTGTTTATAGCTTCTAAAAGCACTTCACAGGTGTAATTTAACTTGATAGGATCAGAGATGAAGTTTATCACGGAGTGTCAGGGATATGTGCGCACGACGAAAGAGTGAATAAACCAACGTATTCTGACATTAAAAAAGTTAATAATGTTCTTCCTTGTTTTATCGGTAAGTTTTTCACTTTTTTCCGCCGTTTCTCACATATTTTCTGCATTTGATTCACGAAATACAACACCAAACATCGAAATTCCTGCAAATAGGAACACACATTTCACCTCATGCAAGACCAAATGTAAATTATGTATTACAAGATTTCCACCTAATGACGGACCCACAGCGTCCGAAACACATCGTGTAATCAAATAAAACACGAAAAAAATGTAACTGAAGACGTTTATATTGACGCTTTCTGTGCAATGTATCAGGTTTACGAAACATTCGACTTTGGCAACCATCGGAGCAGGTCTTTAAACATTGAGGACGTTAATAATTTGCCAAGAAATTGGTAAATTATTACAATTATAATAAAAATGCAGATGATCTGGCAATTTTAACTAGGGATATTACCACAGCTCAAAAAAAAAAAAAAAAAAAAAAAAGAAAAAAAAGAAAAAAGAAATTCTTAAAGAAGTTGCGGAAAGGGTAAGACTACAAATATCATTCGAAAGAACAGAATATATGACATGCAGCAAACAAGCACCAAAGTTTTTGAACACGAAATATGGAAAAATAAAAAGGGTTTCTCAGTTTAAATACTTGGGAGAAATCATAGAAGAAAACGGTCTCGAAAAGCTGCAAGCAAAGTTCACTGTCAAAAAATGGCAACTGCGTTCATGTTAACACAAAATATTTATAATAAATAAACTTTCTAAACTTATTTAACTTAGGCATTACAGCAGTGTAATCAAACCTGAATGTCTTCGTGGAGCAGAAATTTTAATTTTAAGTAGAAAGTGGGACATTGAAGAAATTGAAAAGATGAAAGAAAAAAGATTATCAGGAAAATATTAGGTCACAAAATTACTGATGGAGAAACTTATGGGCTGAGAAATAATAAGGAAATAGAAGAATACACAGATGTACATAGCGACATGAGGAAACGAAGACTTAAATTTTATGGGCACATTAAAAGAATGACAGCCACTAGGTTAACAAAACAAATAGTAGAATTCTACGAAAACAGAAGTAAAATATAAACTGAGCCACTTAAATGGATCGCTGCCATTAAGGAGGATCTTAAAGTAGCCAGTGTAACTCAGGAAGATATGTTGTCAGAGGGAAATTAGAAAACAGACTGGAACGTCGTGGTCTGATGAAAGAAAGAGAATTCATTCTGAAAGTATGAAACGTATTTGGACACAAGGAAAGGCCAACCATCAAAAGCGACATTGATTGATTGTACCTCACGTGGTCCTATTGGGCTCATGCGCGAATAATAATAATAATGATGTAATAAAACGATTTATATTCGCTGTAATGCATGAATATGAGGCATATGGACGAATGTAGCTGCAGTTCAGTCAAAGAATTCGACACAAAAGTCTGGGTAAGTAAGTTTTCGATAGCCATGTGATTACGTTTTGCGAGTAAGGTGACGCTGAACACGAACCCAGGACTCGCCCAGTGAGAGGACGTGTAGCCACTGCTGTTGGCCTCACCGCTAACGGTGCTCCTCTCTTCGCTGCCGCGGCAGGCGAAGCCACAGCAGTGGTCGCCCCGGTGTCAGTCCGTGCTGCTGCAGGCTTCGCGGTACTCTCCGTGTGAATACTTACTTGTCTTGCCACTAATGAGCCCGTTCCCTGATTCAAGGCACGGGCCGTGGCTCTCCGATCCTGCACGGCTGACCGAGTAAAACGTTCTCCTCTCGGGCGCTAGTTGCGAAGAGCCCTTCAGATCCTGCATGGCGTCGGTCGCGGCTCTTCTGAGCCCATCGATTTCGTACTTACCGCCCAGATCACGTAAGAAACAGATTGCCCGATCGCTTTGTCTAGCAGGCAACCCTTGTCAGGGAACAGCCACCAGGCGGCAACTGCGTCACACCCTCACTTGTGGCACCAACGACTAGATGGCACTCCATTCTGTGAAATATGTGGCAACATCGTCCGAACGCGTGCAGCTTTCCACCATTTGGCGTCTGTGAAGTACAGCTGTTTCTGACATACCGGTGGCAGTGGATCGAGCCGTCATGCCGAGGGCCTGCGAGTATATCAACTGTGGATGGAGTAGACGGACAAATCCTGAACTAAAAAGTTCAGATTTCCCGTCAGAGATAAAGAAAGGTTACGGGAGTGGATTTTAAATTCAAGTAAATCGATAAATTAGTTACGAGTGAGAACTAATAAAGAGCCGTAAGCATTCTATCCTATCTAAATTTTGTCAATCTTATATTCTGATATAACATGGCAGCCCTTCCCGTACAAGAATCATATCATACAATTTTTAAATGAAATCTCTGCTGCGATTTGGACTTTTTTAAACTGTTTAGTCACTTCACTATCGTAATTTTGGCTGTAGAGGCATTTTTGTGTGCAATGTAAAAGCTGAAACCAATATGAGATATGGATAACAAAATGCAGAGCATAGTGTGGTAACATTTGGTATACAATTTAAGAAGCATTACCTTACAAGACCTTTCCCTTGGTACTTGGAAATGGCTCTAGAGCTGATATCGCAAGAGTGAAATAAATGAATAATAGCCGTCATCTAACTGCTAGGTCATCGGTCCCTCTAAATCCTGGTATATACTAGATCGAACGAAGTGAACGAGTGTAAAACCTCGTTTACACTGCTGCAAATGAGTATTCATAGATAATTCGCCAATGTTCACTGCCATTCGTTTATACTTGTGAACAAGCAACAATGTTCAAATGTTACACCTACCTTATACGGTTGTATTGAAATGCCATCTATCTGCATGTCCAAGCAAGCTGTGCACTTGATGATAATTTGACATTTAATGCATGTCTTCTTCATTACGTTGCAATTTCAATAACGAGCAGTGTACGCACTGTCGTTTGTTTAACTTGATATTACGTGTTTGGATACCTCTGTGTATCAATTACAAAACATTAGCAGTAGTTATAGACTGGATAAAAAAACTTACTGATACCATATAATGTTGTTTACACCTGCCACAATCGCTAAACATTATTCTTGCAGTTCTGCGTATGTAAAACGACGCTTCACAATTGGCCATTTAATAATACAGAAACTCTAAAGTCTTATGGAGAAATGAATGCACATAGAATACACACAGCCCCTGAAATCCGAATTATGTGGGGTGTTTGATAGGTCTCTCCGCAGTGCCGTATGATTGTTAGCCGCGCGTGCCGTATGATTGTTCGCCTGCCTGGGTCGCTTCCCTTCAAGTGGACTCTCCCAACATTCCACTGTTTCGTTTATCTCTGCCAGCGTCAGTAGTATCGTTGGTGCGTGTCGTTATGTGTTGCGTGAACGTTTGAGTTTAGTTCCTTTGTTCTTTTGTTACGTTTTCGTCACTGTTAAAATGCTAACCATTGAAGAACGTGTCTTTGTAGTCAAACAACTGTTCAAAGCTGGCGGTAAATACACAGTTTCAGTTCGTCAAACATTTAATTCAGTTTTCCCAGAGATAACACTCCCACATCACGATACTATGCGAGATCTGATTAATAAACTTCGAATTACGGGTTCCGTGACCGATGCACCGAGAAGTGGTCGTATTAGCGTTTTGTCTGAGGATAAACTACTCGATATTTCCGATAAAATGTCCATGAGTCCGAACAAATCAGTAAGAAAACTCCCTCAGGAAATCGATGTTAATGTCGGAACGGCCCACGCAGCTGTAAGGAAAAAATTGGAACTTTTCCAATACAAAGTGACAGTCGTGCAAGAACTGAAAAATACTGATCATGGCAAGAGACTGCATTGTATTCAACAACAGGGGGGGCACTTTCAACACTTAATGCCAAAATTTGTAAGTAAAAATGAATATTCAATAAATTAATAACTTGTATTTCACTGAGTTTCATTTCCGTATATTCACTGCTGCATACGGCACGCGTGGCTAACAATCATATGGCACTGCGGAGAGACTTGTTGAGCACCCCGCGTATCAGATTCATTGAATTAAAGGTAATCATACCTATTCTCCATTGAACGGAAACATATCCTAATTCGGATTACCAGTACAACGCAATAACTGCAGTAATCATCATTTCGTACTTTGCGACGAAAACATTCGTCGGAGCAGGTTAGCAAACAACTGCGTTGGTGATAAATTTTCAGACGTCCGCGCCTGGTAGCAGAGTGGTCAGCACGACGGAATGTCATACGTAACGGCCCGGGTTCGAATCCCAGCTGGGTCGGAGATCTTCTCCGCACAGGGACTGGGTGTTGTGTTGTCCTTATCATCATCATTTCATCCCCATCGACACGCAAGTCGTCGAAGTGGCGTCGACTCGAAAGACTTGCACCAGGCGAACGGTCTACCCGACGGCAGGCCCTAGCCACACGGCATTTCATTTCACTTCCCAGACTATTTAGAGACATGCGCGGATGGTTTTAAAACGATAGGTTATGGTCCATACCGGATGGCGCATTCCTGTGTCCTAGCTCCGGATACAAACAACTGATTTCGCTTCGCAGTGAGACATCTCAGTTTTGTACCGAAGCAACATCATTACATGCAGAAAAAAAATTATATATATATATATATATATATATATATATATATATATATCACAAGACGCGCTTCGCTTTATTGAGGTAAAGCATCATCAGTTGTCTGCAGTTAACATATTTACATTTTGATTTGTAAGATCGAAAACAGTTCGTTAACAATATGTTGGTTTGTACTTACGGTGATTTTCACTTGATTTCTCTCTTACATCGCGAAATGTTGTCTGCTACCACGCCGTTGACGTTTTTCTTCTTTAGGCACTGGTAGTTGCGGTTTAATTTTTAGTTGTTTTGCAGCATCATGCATTTCTTATGTTTTTGACACAACACCACACCATCGCAAACAGAAAACAGAGGTGTTCGAAAAAGTGTGGTGTGGTGAAACAGACCCCGAAACCGATATCAGCCGCAATATCTGATTTTACACATCGAAACGATGATATTTGGAAGTATAAATACCTCTGTAACTGTAAACCGGACACTTACCACTTTTCGAGTTTTGGCTGCTTGTTTAGAGGCACTGCCAGAGAGTGAGAGTGAGAGAGAGAGAGAGAGAGAGAGAGAGAAAAGAAAATTCTGAGTGCCACAGCTGCTGCAGTGTTCACCACTTTTCTGAAACGGTGAGTGGGCTTAATTTATACACTCCTGGAAATGGAAAAAAGAACACATTGACACCGGTGTGTCAGACCCACCATACTTGCTCCGGACACTGCGAGAGGGCTGTACAAGTAATGATCACACGCACGGCACAGCGGACACACCAGGAACCGCGGTGTTGGCCGTCGAATGGCGCTAGCTGCGCAGCATTTGTGCACCGCCGCCGTCAGTGTCAGCCAGTTTGCCGTGGCATACGGAGCTCCATCGCAGTCTTTAACACTGGTAGCATGCCGCGACAGCGTGGACGTGAACCGTATGTGCAGTTGACGGACTTTGAGCGAGGGCGTATAGTGGGCATGCGGGAGGCCGGGTGGACGTACCGCCGAATTGCTCAACACGTGGGGCGTGAGGTCTCCACAGTACATCGATGTTGTCGCCAGTGGTCGGCGGAAGGTGCACGTGCCCGTCGACCTGGGACCGGACCGCAGCGACGCACGGATGCACGCCAAGACCGTAGGATCCTACGCAGTGCCGTAGGGGACCGCACCGCCACTTCCCAGCAAATTAGGGACACTGTTGCTCCTGGGGTATCGGCGAGGACCATTCGCAACCGTCTCCATGAAGCTGGGCTACGGTCCCGCACACCGTTAGGCCGTCTTCCGCTCACTCCCCAACATCGTGCAGCCCGCCTCCAGTGGTGTCGCGACAGGCGTGAATGGAGGGACGAATGGAGACGTGTCGTCTTCAGCGATGAGAGTCGCTTCTGCCTTGGTGCCAATGATGGTCGTATGCGTGTTTGGCGCCGTGCAGGTGAGCGCCACAATCAGGACTGCATACGACCTAGGCACACAGGGCCAACACCCGGCATCATGGTGTGGGGAGCGATCTCCTACACTGGCCGTACACCACTGGTGATCGTCGAGGGGACACTGAATAGTGCACGGTATATCCAAACCGTCATCGAACCCATCGTTCTACCATTCCTAGACCGGCAAGGGAACTTGCTGTTCCAACAGGACAATGCACGTCCGCATGTATCCCGTGCCACCCAACGTGCTCTAGAAGGTGTGAGTCAACTACCCTGGCCAGCAAGATCTCCGGATCTGTCCCCCATTGAGCATGTTTGGGACTGGATGAAGCGTCGTCTCACGCGGTCTGCACGTCCAGCACGAACTGAGGCGCCAGGTGGAAATGGCATGGCAAGCCGTTCCACAGGACTACATCCAGCATCTCTCCTATCGTCTCCATGGGAGAATAGCAGCCTGCATTGCTGCGAAAGGTGGATATACACTGTACTAGTGCCGACATTGTGCATGCTCTGTTGCCTGTGTCTATGTGCCTGTGGTTCTGTCAGTGTGATCATGTGATGTATCTGACCCCAGGAATGTGTCAATAACGTTTCCCCTTCCTGGGACAATGAATTCACGGTGTTCTTATTTCAATTTCCAGGAGTGTATTTTGTGCTGGAGTCAGAGCTGTTATTTTCCTCAGTTCTCGAAGCACACACTGGTGTCTATGCACAGATGGGACAGTAGTAGTGCAAAGTGGGCACCCCCCCATCCCACATTGTTGCCAAATTTATTCAAGATGGCGGATCCAAGATGGTGGACATAGATTTGGCAACTTTGCAGTAACGTCATGTCGAGAAGTTCTAATTTTGGCGGGAAAAAGTGTCAATTTGGATACCTCCACTAACCTAACTCCATCTCCCCTTTCTTCTATCCTCACTCCCCTCCCCCATCTGGAAATTGGTGGGAGAAGGGCTCAGTTTTCACTGGACTGCTGGATAGGATGGATTCAAGTCTTTATTTTGTATGCATTGTTTATTTAAACAATTTCATTTGTCATAGGCAGTAGCTCCATCCATTGTGATCACCTTGAGGTCTGGAGTCCAACTGACCTACTTCACAACACCACCACCAGAGGGAGCTATGGCCCCCCCCTCCTCCTCCCCTCCTGTGATGTAGTAGAAGATGGCAGTCTGGAGAAAAATGGTGGGAAATTCGCTCGGTCTGTGTCTAGCTGCTGGACTGGTAGGGCAGATGTAATTGTTTACTGTTTGTACTATGTTTTCAATGGATGAGATGTCTGTGCTGGAGGAATTTAATGGGTATGATAACTGAAATCATGCAGATGAGGACCGTGTCGATATCCATCTCTACAATGTTTGGAAAGCAATGATATCTGGTGAAGACGAATACACTTCATCAAATAACTAAGATGCAGCTGGATGGGGCTTAATTACACTTTGCAAATCATGCTGGTAAATGCATGTGCTGTCACTGTAGATCATGTGGTAAAAGTCCAGATAGTCTTCCAAAGCACAAGAGGCAGACGTTCACTCAGGTGCACGCACGCTCCCTGTCCCAGAGGCCATGTGCAGGGGTCATGGCAGCACGAGGTATTTCCTATCACATTAGAAATACTTTCAGCCCTCCTCCTTCCCATCCCCGGTGTACGGATAACCTATGTCGTTGAACATGAACTGGTTCAGGACTTATTACATCTGGTGTCTAAGCAATGTATGGAACATTGTCACGTCATAAACTGCAGATGTCACAGGAACTAAATGTACCACAGAGAGAGAGAGAGAGAGAGAGAGAGAGAGAGAGAGAGAGAGAAAGAGAGAGAGAGAGCTGCTTTGCAGATGAAGCAACAATATTCAAACAAAAAAAAAAATGGTTCAAATTGCTCTGAGCACCATGGGACTTAACATCAATGGGCATCAGTCCCCTAGAACTTAGAACTACTTAAACCTAACTAACCTAAGGACATCACACAACACCCAGCCATCACGAGGCAGAGAAAATCCCTGACCCCGCCGGGAATCGAACCCGGGAACCCGTGCGTGGGAAGCGTGAACGCTACCGCACGACCACGAGATGCGGGCAGTATTCAAACAATCTGCGACATAATTATATGTTTCATTCTGAGGAATACCACCACTGCACTTGAACACGGACTCCTAGAAAAGATCACGACACACTTGTGAAACGTCCCATGAGACAACACGTGCGCTTTTATAAGAAATGCCCTTGTCTTTGAGGACGAGCTGCTTCACGAGTTACTAAATCCAACTGAATATGTGTCTAAATGCACTTTCAAAAAGATTTCTGCACAGTAGTTTGCCTCACTTTTGCGGTGCATACCATCACACTTCAACAAGGACTCTAAAAAAGATCGTTGCGCACCTGTGAAACCTCCCTGAGACATTTCAAACGCTTTTGTGGGGAACAGATCCCGAAACCGATGTTGTTGTTGTTGTCGTCTTCAGTCCTGAGACTGGTTTGATGCAGCTCTCCATGCTAATCTATCCTGTGCAAGCTCCTTCATCTCCCAGTACCTACTGCAACCTACATCCTTCTGAATCTGCTTAGTGTATTGATCTCTTGGTCTCCCTCTACGATTTCTACCCTGCACACTGCCCTCCAATGCTAAATTTGTGATCCCTTGATGCCTCAGGACATGTCCTACCAACCGATCCCTTCTTCTAGTCGTGTTGTACCACAAACTTCTCTTCTCCTCAATCCTATTCAATACCTCCTCATTATGTACGTGATCTACCCACCTAATCTTCAGCATTCTTCTGTAGCACCAAATTTCGAAAGCTTCTATTCTCTTCTTGTCCAAATTAGTTATCGACCATGTTTCACTTCCATACATGGCTACACTCCATACAAATACTTTCAGAAACGCTTTCCTGACTCTTAAATCTATACTCTATGTTAACAAATTTCTCTTCTTCAGAAACGCTTTCCTTGCCATTGCCAGTCTACATTTTATATCCTCTCTACTTCCATCATCATCAGTTATTTTGCTCCCCAAAAAGCAAAACTCCTTTACTACTTTAAGTGTCTCATTTCCTAATCTAATTCCCTCAGCATCACCCGACTTAATTCGACTACATTCCATTATCCTCGTTTTGCTTTTGTTGATGTTCAACTTATATCCTCCTTTCAAGACACTGCCCATTCCGTTCAACTGCTCTTCCAAGGCCTTTGCTGTCTCTGACAGAATTGCAATGTCATCAGCGAACCTCAAAGTATTTATTTCTTCTACATGGATTTTAATACCTACTCCAAATTTTTCTTTTGTTTCCTTTACTTCTTGCTCAATATACAGATTGAATAACATCGGGGAGAGGCTACAACCCTGTCTCACTCCCTTCCCAACCACTGCTTCCCTTTCATGTCCCTCGACTCTTGTAACTGCCATCTGGTTTATGTACAAACTGTAAATAGCCTTTCGCTCCCTGTATTTTACCCCTGCCACCTTTAGAATTTGAAAGAGAGTATTCCAGTCAACATTGTCAAAAGCTTTCTCTAAGTCTACAAATGCTAGAAACGTAGGTTTGCCTTTCCTTAATCTTCCTTCTAAACTGATCTTCCCCGAGGTCGGCTTCTACCAGTTTTTCCATTCGTCTGTAAAGAATTCGCGTTAGTATTTTGCAGCTGTGACTTATTAAACTGATAGTTCGGTAATTTTCACATCTGTCAACACCTGCTTTCTTTGGGATTGGAATTATTATATTCTTCTTGAAGTCTGAGGGTGTTTCGCCTGTCTCATACATCTTGCTCACCAGATGGTACAGTTTTGTCAGGACTGGTTCTCCCAAGGCCGTCAGTAGTTCTAATGGAATGTTGTCTACTCCTGGGGCCTTGTTTCGACTCAGGTCTTTCATTGCTCTGTCAAACTCATCACGCGGTATCGTATCTCCCATTTCATCTTCATCTACCTCCTCTTCCATTTCCATAATATTGTCCTCAAGTACATCGCCCTTGTATAGACCCTCTATTTACTCCTTCCACCTTTCTGCTTTCCCCTCTTTGCTTAGAACTGGGTTTCCATCTGAGCTCTTGATATTCATACAAGTGGCTCTCTTTTCTCCAAAGGTCTCTTTAATTTTCCTGTAGGCTGTATCTATCTTACCCCTAGTGAGATAAGCCTCTACATCCCTACATTTGTCCTCTAGCCATGCCTTCTTAGCCATTTTGCACTTCCTGTCGATCTCATTTTTGAGACGTTTGTATTCCTTTTTGCCTGTTTTATTTACTGCATTTTTGTATTTTCTCCTTTCATCAATTAAATTCAATATTTCTTCTGTTACCCAAGGATTTCTACTAGCCCTCGTCTTTTTACCTACTTGATCCTCTGCTGCCTTCACTACTTCATCCCTCAGAACTACCCATTCGTCTTCTACTGTATTTCTTTCCCCCATTCCTGTCAATTGTTCCCTTATGCTCTCCTTGAAACTCTGTACAACCTCTGGTTTACCCAGTTTATCCAGGTCCCATCTCCTTAAATTCCCACGTTTTTGCAATTTCTTCAGTTTTAGTCTCAATATCTGAGTTTGCATGCCAGAGGATGATATTTATCTCCGTAACTCTGAACAGGATGCTCACCACTTTTCGAGGTTTAGCTGCTTCTTTGGAGGCAGTGCCAGAGATAGATAGAGAGAGATAGAGAGAGAGAGAGAGAGAGAGAGAGAAATTTCTGAGTCCTGCAGCTGCAGTGGTGTTCATCAACGGTGAGTGGGCTTAGTTTATATTTACTGGTGGATTCAGGGACGTTATTTTCCTCATTATTCGAAGCACACACTGGTGTCTAAGCAAAGACGGGAAATTCAGAACAATTTCACAAACAAAATTCGAAGTACTATCCTACAGATGAGAAAGATAGCTGAAATTTGCGGTGAATTTTCGATGTCCTATAGCTAGTGGCGTGGTAATGCTCTAATGCCACAATGGAGGTGAGGGACAGTGTTCTACCTGTCCGACCCGAGGAGGATGGTCTGCTTGGACTCAACACTCGAATAAAGGAGACATCACGTGACCCTCAGACGCCACGGAACTTTCCATCGATACGTTGCCCCTGTGTTGTTCGAACCAGTCTGTAGAGGCTCCTATGCCCTGCATGAAGGATGTCTTGTGACACTCTGATGCCATGGAGCTTCTCGTCAATGGAGCATTCTGATTGATTCTTACTGAACTTACCAACCAAATTGCTGCTGCTGCCAGTATGTTAGGAATGTCCACCATTTTCTACAGACAGACAGATTATGAGACTTTCAGGGGGAAACTGTTTGGTACAGATCGAAAAAAAAACAAACATACCGCAGTCATATTGCATTGACAGTTAAATCCTGCAAAAGTGGTCCACGGGTTATGAAATACGGAAACTGCCGCCAAAGACACTTCCTCAATTACACTGCTATGCTGCTGTCGAGGAAAGCTTGAATGCTTCAGCATGAAATCAGTCTCCATCTGGGCCATATCACCACATGCCATACCGATGAAATAAATACAATTCTTATCCTACAAAACACAAAATCATCACTTCTGCATCCTGCATATGGCTATCAACACCGGACACTCGTACTTATACCACGAAGACAGACAGATCCCAAAAAACATAAGCACGTGCACCATATATATTCTATGCAGCACTAGATGTTTCCCACGAGGTTGAGGTTATAATTCTCGATATTAGCCGTATAGCAGCATGCTACAGATCGCTTTCACAGTACAATTCGGAAGATAAAGGGTGGAAATTATATCTCTAAGAACCCAAAACACTTTCGCAATTATGGACGGTATAGAGGCAGCATGGCAGAAATATTTCTGCAGGAGATTTTCAACGTCTTGTTGAGTTCATGCTACGTCGGGCAGAAGGAGGTCCGACAAGATATTAGGAGGTATTCATGAGTCCTGTGATCTCAGTGTGTAACGGAATAACAGTACAGTTTAAAATTATATGAAGCTTAGTTTGATTCGCAATACACGTCGTAGTTCTGACATTCAGCTTATTAATGGTATGGGAACTATGTTTCAAGCCACCTGAATACAGTAGGAAGTGTCAATTGAAGGTGGGCAGTTGTGACGAAAGCTTGGCTCGATATCGATAGCTGTAGCAACAATACGTTTAGACAGCTACAGAAGTGCGTATTTTCCAAGATGACGCTGTACTTGCCTAGAATGAAGGTGACAACTCTGATCGACAAGATATTTCCGTACATATCATTTGTGTCATTGTTTTTATACTGGACAATAATAAACAAAAATTAACTAAAGGTTTCTTTTGTTGTTTATAAAGATAAAATCACGTCACACTTGAAACAGATCATGGAACCACAGCCCTGGACGACTAACGACCGAAAGGTAATTATAACCACAGGAGTTCTGGATTTTGGATTCTGTATTATTAACGCAGTTTAAAATAACTATGAGTAGCTCTCAACAAGTTTATCACTGCTGCAGGGGTAAATCTAGGCTGGCGACACATTTAGATTGGTTAAATTGTGTACCATTTTAGAGAAATGATCTGGGTCAGCCAATAATTAGAGAAATGATCTGGGTCAGCCAATAAACATTTCCAAGTAAAAGCCTCACTTCACTTAACATTAGGAAAGCTATGAGGACGAGACGAAAGAAACATATCTTCATTTCCTTATTAAAAAAATCCTAAAACGCTATGATTTGCCTGTATAGTCTGCAGGGTATGTCAGAGATTAAGGATTCACGGGACAGTCATATTCTCCTCGCTTGGCTTTTGCCTCAACTCTGCAGTTGTCTTCCATCATGACAGATGATGCCAGCAACAGAAAAATTGCCACTCGTGCGACTGTAGCAGGGCACAGAGAGGCGTCCTGCCAAAGCGAGATTCTGTACGAGACGAACATCATCTCGGATGTGCCTGAGGGTGTGGGTAGTGGAAGGCAAGTCTTAGCATCTGGTACTGGGACGTGCAAGTCACACCAGAAGAACTTGTGTATCTGCCAGTGTGACCCAGGGAGTCGGCCACATTAACAGCCTCATGTAGATGGTGGACTGGGCAGCTCCTGGCGACATCTCGGTGGGGCCTCGGTTGAGTGAATCAGCCACAAGGCGATACAGCTAGCAACTTCCGACGAGAGTAGCCAGCTGGAAGCAGTAAGTCGTGAAGCAAAGCCGCGGGACAGCCTGGTGGACTTGCAGTGGCTGCTCTCAATAAGGGACGTCGTGCTGGCCTAGAGCATCGGAGGAAATGTAGCAACTACAGGAGTCTAGCGTTATTGCTTTTGGCTATGATGGTTTAAGGAAACTGTGCTGGTTGTGACCGCTGCAGTCTTGTAGTGCAGACGACTGTGTCTGGGTCGATAGAATTAACTTACCAAGAAATCACAGTTTTCAGCTATGGTAAGGCCGCTATAGGGCCTAGCGTAATAAAGTTGCAAAATTTACTTTATTCTTGTTGTTTTCAGCGAACTATTAAACTCATTTTGTTGCTACCATTCTCTATTTCGTTGTTCACATTTATCGTGTGTGGCAGGAGGTACATTATGCTGGCGTATCCTATCGGTGATTTCTGCTCTCTTGTTAACTGCTTCTTTGGTGTTAGTTGCGATGTCGGTTTTTGGTCTGGTGTAGTTTAGGTTTCAGTATTTCTGTATTTTAGCTTTTGCATTCTGGAATAAGACTGCTTATTGTGTGTTTTCTTGTTCTTCTTTTAATGTTAAGTTATTGTCAAATTCAAAGGGAAGGTTATAGAAAGGTTGTTACACCATAGTTCTAATACTCTACAGATTTATTTTGCTTTTATTTCATTTAATGTTACATCGTTGAGCTTCTGTAAATGTGTTTGATTGAATAGATAACATAAAATTGTTTACTCCTTTCTTTGTTAAAACTTTGATGTCGTAGTTTGATTCTATGCAAAGTAGTGTACCTGTCATTTAAATTCTTTGTCCCATTTGGAGGGAACAACACTTACTATATATAAGTGTAATTTCTGTGTGGATAATTTTTTGTAGAAATGTCAATATGTGCAAATGTTCTGTTTTATTTAATGTATTTGATTACTGTTATGTAAACTGCTGATCCTCACTTAGGGTTCTTAGTTAGTTTGTATGTAAAAGATGTAGTGGTTCCCCTCGGGAACGGAACTGTGTAGCGTGCGCACAATTGTGGTTGGCCTAGGTGGAAAAGGTGGAACAAGAGTCAGTCGGGGATGAGCTACCAAACTGTGCACTGCCATGTAAAAATTGCATATTGTGCTGGTTCCGAGAGAGGCTTTTCTGCTACTTTCCAATGCCTCGGAAGGATGGATAAATAGCTGGAACGATTCTGGATTTGGTATTCATCATCGCCACCAAGAAGGGTCAGAGTCCAGCAAATCTGCCTGCGAATCCACCTACCAACATGCAGTTGCCACCACGTTGCGCAATCACTGTAACGTAATACTATAATGATGTACAGTGAAGGATCAGCTTAATGGATGTGTTAATGTGCTCAAATATAAGGTAACTTGTAACTGAATTTATGTACCTACCTTGATTTTTTTCCTTATCATAACACCTCTCAGGTTCCTCTCCGTTTGAACTAAAGTGATTACCGAGTGTCCCTACTGAAAGAACATTGAAGACCAGTGTTTTTGCTAATTAATACCTCTTGAACATAGTAAAAAAAAAAGAAAGTTAAAGTTAATGTTAATGAGGCAAGAGAGTGAGTTAAAGTTAAAGTTAATTATGCTTGCTGAAAATAATTTTCCTAGTAAAACTGCTTATTAATGTGTTGTTGCCAACTTCAGATTAAGAGTTCTTAAGACTGAGGCTTATGAAGTTTTGCTTAGTAAATGATCACATTACTGCCTGTTGTAAATCGCAGAAGGTGAGTCAGTTTCTTGCAATTTTGTCAACATTGTGTTTCGCTGTAGTAAAAGTGGAAAACTGCAATAGTAGGAAATTATATGTTCATGGTTGCTAAGTGTTTGTCTCTCTTGTGTATTGGAAGTGCATATTAATAGTATAACAGGAACCACAGTTTGTCTGTTGTGTTAATGCTCGGTAACAAGTAACGGAAAGACCATTAATTATGAAAACCATAATTTCTTTATTCAAATGATAGTGAGAAGCAACCTGTTAGTGGATTCCAATTATCTTTCATTTTAAATAGTAAAGTATTTAACTGAGAGAGACTTAACCTATGTGCAATTTATGATCCTGCAGTGAATTTTAATAGTAATGATATAAAGACCATTCAGTTTGAATAAGCCCTGAAAGTAATAGTGTGTTTCGTTATCTATTATAATTTTACAAATAGTTTGTGCTGCTCTAGCTGTTTCTTCCAACCTTAACGTTAACATATGCAGGTGTCAGAGTTCATTGGACTCGCGTGTGGCCAAGTCTAGGTTGTGTTTGTCCGTCGAAGTTACGCATACCTACTTTCTTAAACGAGAATGTTAATTATTCTCTTGCCTAATTAGGCTGGCGACCGTTTTCTTTACTCTCTAAACAGTATAGCTAGGCAAAAATATTGTTTGTTACTGTTCGAATATTTACGTAATTCTGACATTCATTTCCGATAAGCCATTTCCGTTAGGTACAACACGGTCAACCTAGCAAAATTCCTCTTAGAGGGTAACACTGTTCTGTTGCGTTATACCATAATTGCTTTAAGATTGTTTTATTTCACAACCTGCCTCCAGCTTCGAGGTTATGGTGTAGCAGCAGAAGAGGACAGGAGTGTTATAAGGTGTGTAAAATTTAAGGATGAAATAACTTTCGCACGACGTGTCATTGCCAAGTAAAACAGCTCGATAAGACTTGCATTTTATGTAGGAAGAACTGCTACAGTATATTAAAGAAGGTAACTGAAAGAAGTACACAAAGAAACGAACAGAACTGATATTGTTTTTCAAAGACAATAATTAAACTGACGTCACTGCGTTACTTGATTGTCCCCTGATCATTACAAAAGATGGGACATGGCTCTTAATACGGTATATGATAGTTACAAAGGGCAGTCCATGCTCTGCAACGTGATCCCATGCTGGCCACAAGGTTGGTGAGGATTTCTCGTGGTAGGGCGTTACATTCCTCCACCGACGCGATCGACAATGGTGGATGGTTGTTGGTGCCAGAGGACGTGCTGCAGTACGTCTCTCAATGCAAAAAATGGTTCAGATGGCTCTGAGCGCTGTGGGACTAAACATCTGAGGTCATCAGTCCCCTAGAACTTAGAACTACTTAAACCTAACTAACCTAAGGACATCACTCACATCCATGCACGAGGCAGGGGTTCGAACCTGCGACCTTAGCTGTCGCGCGGTTCTAGACTGAAGCACCTAGAACCGCTCGGCCACACCGGCCAGCTCTCTCAACGCTTGCCACACCTGCTCGATAATATTGAAGTTGGGGAAACGGGCAGGCCAGTCCATTCGCCGAACACCTCCATACTCCCACCAGCCTGCTGTGGCGGTATGTTGGAGGACCGTGGTACGAGTGGAGAATCAGAATCTCGCTCACCAGGACTTAAGACACCTCCAAGCGCCACGACGTCTCGAACCAGCGACCTGTCTCCATCAACCATGTAAGAGGTCCATGACTAGGGAATTTATTGCTAGCACACTCGAGTAGATGTAATTTCGATGGATTGCTCATGCGCTGCCTGCGATATGTAAGCTATAAGAGAATCTCATACCAGAGAGCAGTGTTGGCTGTAGTAACAGCTGTGGCAGTAGGAGTAAGTAGTAGCTAGCAGTCTGGTGTATGGAGTTGGCTGGGCCCGTCGTGGAGAGCGATGGCGGTGCCTGAGCAATGTAATATAAGGTAAAAGCAGCCGCGCGCGTATGTAGTTTGTTACAACATAATATGTACTATTGTTGTATCTAGTCCCATGTAAATGTCACAAAAAATCTTTTAATAATAATCCTTTTTATAAAATTTACTTTTTGACAATCATTCATCTGAATTTAAAGAATTTACTAATTTCTGCAATCCATGGTCATCCCGATTATCGTAAAGAAAAATCAGTCGTTTCCTTTTATACATGACAAATCTAGCGGCCAGCATTGCACTGGGCTGTGCCAGAAAAATTTCTTATAGGAGCAGATATATGCGCGTTATCCGGCGGCTTCATTGAGGTAAGAATTTTCAACTTATTCAACATGATCTTTCAGGGCCATACCGCAGCACTGCTAACGTCCGAATTTACCAGCTTAAATTCACGGTCAGTTAATTATTGAAACGTTACATATGAGTCACATTTTTTATTGGGAGGTTAGTCACCTTATTATTGCGAGGTTACGAAATAATGATCTGTTGGGAGGTTACACTGAATGTGAATGTTATATTTTAACTGTTAGGAGGTTACAACAATCAAATCAAGAGTGTCCGTTACTCTTCCACCAGCTCCCGACTCGGCAGTTTCCGTCAATCTTTCCGCAAAGACCATTCAGGGAAAACGTTATTCTTTTCCGTCAAGAGTGTGTCAGTACCACGTTTCACAAATTCCCACCTCGGAATGTCGTCAGTCATAGGCCAATAGGAGCACATCTTCTTCGCTAGTTTGTGCTAGAAATTCCCATCTGACGCCAGCTGGCGATGAGCGAGTCAGTGCGTCGTTCAATACTGCTGAATTTTCTGACGCGCTCTCTGCGAGGTCCCAGTTCTCACCGTGGCTTGCCGTAACATTCCAGGACTTGTACTTTTCCGCCATAAATTGTGCTGTACCAGCAAGCGCTTGGAACTGCTGCCTTCGGTCATCTCAAGAGGGAGTCGTGCCACAGGCCGCTAACGCTGACTTGGTGAAGAGAACCGCTAGGTTCCGTTGTAAGTGGGCTGCTTATGTGTTGGCAGCGCTGTGTAGCGCTTTGCATTGAATCTCTGACTGCGCTTTCTTTGTCAGAGACTCTGTGGCTGGTTGGATTCGTAGTTGGAAGTTAGTCGCCAGCAGTGATGGAAGTACTGTTGGGCAGTCGGACGTAAACAGCCAGCAAAAAAAAAAATGGTTCAAAAGGCTCTGAGCACTATGGGACTCAACTGCTGAGGTCATTAGTCCCCTAGAACTTAGTACTAGTTAGACCTAACTAACCTAAGGACATCACAAACATCCATGCCCGAGGCAGGATTCGAACCTGCGACCGGAGCGGTCTTGCGGTTCCAGACTGCAGCGCCTTTAACCGCACGGCCACTTCGGCCGGCAAACAGCCAGCATTGATGGATGTTAGATGTGAGAAGTTAGCATTGATGGAGGGTGGAGGTCTGATGTGTCAGCGTAAGCTAACGATCTGGAAGTATCCGACTTGGAGACTGAAAATTATTCATGATTATATATCTTTGTAGTGGATGTCAATGACGATTTATATTAGTGTTTGAACTGGATGTCACATTATTAAGAGAAAAAATACATTACTTGGTTTGCAACAAAATTTTTTCTTTGCTAACAACATGCCTAGTAGTAGTTAGTGGCTTTAGTAGTTAGAATCTTTTATTTAGCTGGCAGTATTGACGCTCGGTGTATTGCAGTAGTTCGCGTAGTGAAATTTTTGTGAGGTAAGTGCTTAATGAAATGTATAGGTTATTGTTAAGATTTCTTTTAAGTCAGGGCCATTCTTTTGAATTACTTATTTGAAGTCTGTTTTTTTTTTTTTTTTTTTTTTTTGAGCAGTCAGATTGCGTTGCGCTAGAATATTGTGGGTCAGTGTTGACATGATAAGAAAAAGTAAAGAGAAAGTAGGCTCAGTACGTTCAGTTTTACTCAGCTGTTTCAGAATCAGATAACGTAGAAGTTTCGTCTTCTCAGTCATTCTAAAATTTAAGTTTTACCATGAGCTTCCGTCCGTGGCCGCTTGACACGTGCAAGCCAGCACAGAGCTTTGTGCCCACGACACACCTGCCGCGGGCTGTGCATTTCTCACGTATTCACAGTCTGGAAATATTAGCCCCTTTGCCGACGACCACTGGAATTTTTATGAAATATATTTCCCCGTAATAAATCAATGTAATGAGATTGTAAGTAGGTGCAACTAAAATGTGCTACCTCTCTATCGCCAGTCGTGACAAGGGGCAGGTAAATATAGGTGACGCATGATGAGGGGGGAGGGGAGGAAAGGAAAGGGAAGGAACTAATATCAGTTGCACCGATACTTTATACAGAATCAGCGGCGGCGAGTCTTAGGTGGAGATTTCAATTTACCAGATATAGACTGGGACACTCAGATGTTTAGGACGGGTGGTAGGGACAGAGCATCGAGTGACATTATACTGAGTGCACTATCCGAAAATTACCTCGAGCAATTAAACAGAGAACCGACTCGTGGAGATAACATCTTGGACCTACTGATAACAAACAGACCCGAACTTTTCGACTCTTTAAGTGCAGAACAGGGAATCAGTGATCATAAGGCCGTTGCACCATTCCTGAATATGGAAGTTAATAGGAATATAAAAAAAGGGAGGAAGGTTTATCTGTTTAGCAAGAGTAATAGAAGGCAGATTTCAGACTACCTAACAGATCAAAACGAAAATTTTTGTTCCGACACTGACAATGTTGAGTGTTTATGGAAAAAGTTCAAGGCATTCGTAAAATGCGTTTTAGACAGGTACGTGCCGAGTAAAACTGTGAGTGACGGGAAAAACCCACCGTGGTACAACAATAAAGTTAGGAAACTACTGCGAAAGCAAAGAGAGCTTCACTCCAAGTTTAAACGCAGCCAAAACCTCTCAGACAAACAGAAGCTAAACGATGTCAAAGTTAGCTTAAGGAGGGCTATGCGTGAAGCGTTCGGTGAATTCGAAAGTAAAATTCTATGTACCGACTTGACAGAAAATCCTAGGAAGTTCTGGTCTTACGTTAAATCAGTAAGTGGCTCGAAACAGCATATCCAGACACTCCGGGATGATGATGGCATTGAAACAGGGGATGACACGCGTAAAGCTGAAATACTAAACACCTTTTTCCAAAGCTGTTTCACAGAGGAAGACCGCACTGCAATTCCTTCTCTAAATCCTCGCACAAACGAAAAAATGGCTGACATCGAAATAAGTGTCCAAGGAATAGAAAAGCAACTGGAATCACTCAATAGAGGAAAGTCCACTGGACCTGACGGGATACCAATTCGATTCTACACAGAGTGCGCGAAAGAACTTGCCCCCCTTCTAACAGCCGTGTACCGCAAGTCTCTAGAGGAACGGAGGGTTCCAAATGATTGGAAAAGAGCACAGGTAGTCCCAGTCTTCAAGAAGGGTCGTCGAGCAGTTGCGCAAAACTATAGACCTATATCTCTGACGTCGATCTGTCGTAGAATTTTAGAACATGTTTTTTGCTAGAGTATCATGTCGTTTCTGGAAACCCAGAATCTACTATGTAGGAATCAACATGGATTCCGAAAACAGCGATCGTGTGAGACCCAACTCGCTTTATTTGTTCATGAGACCCAGAAAATATTAGATACAGGCTCCCAAGTAGATGCTATTTTTCTTGACTTCCGGAAGGCGTTCGATACAGTTCCGCACTGTCGCCTGATAAACAAAGTAAGAGCCTACGGAATATCAGACCAGCTGTGTGGCTGGATTGAAGAGTTTATAGCAAACAGAACACAGCATGTTGTTATCAATGGAGAGACGTCTACAGACGTTAAAGTAACCTCTGGCGTGCCACAGGGGAGTGTTATGGGACCATTGCTTTTCACAATATATATAAATGACCTAGTAGATAGTGTCGGAAGTTCCATGCGGCTTTTCGCGGATGATGCTGTAGTATACAGAGAAGTTGCAGCATTAGAAAATTGTAGCGAAATGCAGGAAGATCTGCAGCGGATAGGCACTTGGTGCAGGGAGTGGCAACTGTCCCTTAACATAGACAAATGTAATGTATTGCGAATACATAGAAAGAAGGATCCTTTATTGTATGATTATATGATAGCGGAACAAACACTGGTAGCAGTTACTTATGTAAAATATCTGGGAGTATGCGTGCGGAACGATTTGAAGTGGAATGATCATATAAAATTAATTGTTGGTGAGGCGGGTACCAGGTTGAGATTCATTGGGAGAGTGCTTAGAAAATGTAGTCCATCAACAAAGGAGGTGGCTTACAAAACTCTCGTTCGACCTATACTTGAGTATTGCTCATCAGTGTGGGATCCGTACCAGATCGGTTTGACGGAGGAGATAGAGAAGATCCAAAGAAGAGCGGCGCGTTTCGTCACAGGGTTATTTGGTAACCGTGATAGCGTTTCGGAGATGTTTAATAAACTCAAGTGGCAGACTCTGCAAGAGAGGCGCTCTGCATCGCGGTGTAGATTGCTCGCCAGGTTTCGAGAGGGTGCGTTTCTGGATGAGGTATCGAATATATTGCTTCCCTCTACTTATACCTCCCGAGGAGATCACGAATGTAAAATCTGAGAGATTAGAGCGCGCACGGAGGCTTTCAGACAGTCGTTCTTCCCGCGAACCATACGCGACTGGAACAGGAAAGGGAGGTAATGACAGTGGCACGTAAAATGCCCTCCGCCACACACCTTTGGGTGGCTTGCGGAGTATAAATGTAGATGTAGATGTAGATGAAATGTGTACCGGAAAGGGACCCGAACACGGGATCTCCTGCGTTAACCATTGTGCCAGTCGGATGCTGTGTTTATCGTAAATGGGCACCGGGAGCGCCGTGGTAACTGAAACTTCGTAGTAAGCGGGACATCCTGGGTCCAGGTCTCTGCCCAGTACATAGTTTTACTCGTCGCCGCTAATTCTGCAAAAGTTACGGTGCAGCTGATATCTTTAGTTTCTTCCCTTTCCACTCCTTTCTCCTCACCCCCTCCCCCTACGTCCACCCAATCCATCTTCAATTTAAGTAGCTACGGATTCGGCTTGGTGTCTGTTCTTACGGCCCGCATCTCGTGGTCGTGCGGTAGCGTTCTCGCTTCCCACGCCCGGGTTTTCGGGTTCGATTCCCGGCGGGGTCAGGGATTTTCTCTGCCTCGTGGTGGCTGGATGTTGTGTGCTGTCCTTAGGTTAGTTAGGTTTAAGTAGTTCTAAGTTCTAGGGGACTGATGACCGTAGCAGTTAAGTCCCATAGTGCTCAGAGCCATTTGAACCATTTTTTTTTTTTTTGTTCTTACGGACATCACGCATTTGGACTCGCATTCGGGAGGACGACGGTTCAATCCCGTCTCCAGCCATCCTGATTTAGGTTTTCCGTGATTTCCCTAAATCGTTTCAGGCAAATGCCGGGATGGTTCCTTTGAAAGGGCACGGCCGATTTCCTTCCCCATCCTTCCCTAACCCGAGCTTGCGCTCCGTCTCTAATGACCTCGTTGTCGACGGGACATTAAAACAACACTAACCTAACCTAACCATCACGCATTCTTTTGTCACTTCCGTTCATCTCGCTGGGTAATTCAGTTACCTTGTCTACTATACTGTAGCAGTTCTTCGTAGGCATGCACGGTGAAAGTTTGTCTGAGCTATGTCACTTGGCAGTGGCACATCATATGAGTTTTGCACACTGGTATACTCTGTACTTCATTGTGTTAGAAATTAAGTTTCGTAGTTTGGTAAATTGAGCTTGTATCGTCTTGTGGATGCGCTCAGAACTGATGAAACTGGAGAAGGAGAAGGAGGAGGAGGTGGAGGAGGAGGAGGAAGAGGTTAGTGTTTAAAATCCCATCGACAACGACGTCATTAAAGACGGAGCACAAGCTCGGATTATGTAAGGATGGGGAAGAAAATCGGCTGTGACCTTTCTAAGGGACCATCCCGGCATGTGCCTGAAGCGATATAGGGAAATTAGGGAAAACGTAAACATCCCGAATGCGAGTCCAGTGTGCTGATCACAGCACCACCTCGCTCGGTTGATGAAACTGATTAACATAGGATGAATGTTGATAAGACTGACATATAGCAGGGACTGATTCCTGACTGTAAATGGAGGAAAAAAAAAATTCTATGAACGTGTGTGCGGAAAGGCATCATTGCCACGGTAGATGACGCTGACGCATGTAAGTTCCTCTGACCACTTCCCGTCTGTTTTGTTCCAAGCTGTGTGATTGACGCAGGGTACTGTAAGCAGCAGAATGGTCCAGTATTCATGTCTGGAACAAGCCGAGGTGGTGTTTACGTACGATGTGGACAAGCACCAAGCAGATGGTCGAGAGGCAGCACGGCTACACCAAAACAAGTACCCTCACAGACCCCAACCACATCGTGCAACATTTAAAGTCCTTTTGTGGATGTTTGTGTGATCGTAGGTCCTTTCCGACAGACGAACATGAGAGGAGGGGGCAGACTGTACGTGCACCAGATTTGGAGGACTGGGATCTGCTTCTCGACCGTTTCAATCTGCTTGTCCAGGCCGTACACAAACAGCATCTCGGCTTGTTCCCGACATGAATACCGGACCATTCTGCCGCTTACAGTACTCTGCGTCAATCACACAGGCTGCAGCACACAAGGAATAAATAGAACAGGGTCAGAGGAATTTTCTTTCGTCAGCGCCATGTACCGTAGCAACGACGCAACTCCGGACACATGTTCATAAGACCCTTTCTCCTCCATTTTCATTCAGATATCCGTCCTCCGCGCCTCCAGTTAGTCGGTTTTATTAATGTTCACACGGCTGAGGATTTATCCCCACACTACCTGCAGGTAATTTCCGTTCTCACTGTATGCCGCACTACGAGTGCGAAAACCAATTATAAAAAAAACTCTACTAATAGGAAGCGTCACATAACGTGTATTATATACACTACTGGCCATTAAAATTGCTACACCACGAAGATGACGTGCTGCAGACGAGGAATTTAACCGACAGGAAGAAGATGCTGTGATATGCAAAATGCTTAGCTTTTAAGAGCATTCACACAATGTTGGCGCCGGTGGCGACACCTACAACCTGCTGACATGAGGGAAGTTCCCAACCGATTTCTCACACACAAACAGCAGTTGGCCGGGGTTGCTTCGTGAAACGTTGTTGTGATGCTTCGTGTAAGGAGGAGAAATGCGCACCATCACGTTTCCGACTTTGATAAAGGTCGGATTGTAGCCTATCGCGATTGCGGTTTATCGTATTGCGACATTGCTCCTCGCGTTGGTCGAGATCCAATGACTGTTAGCAGAATATGAAATCGGTGTGTTCAGGAGGGTAATACGGAACGCCGTGCTGGATCCCAACGGCCTCGTATCACTAGCAGTCGAGATGACAGGCATCTTATCCGCATGGCTGTAACGGATCGTACAGCCACGTCTCGATCCCTGAGTCAACAGATGGGGACGTTTGCAAGACAACAACCATCTGCACGAACAGTTCGACGACGTTTGCAGCAGCACGGACTATCAGCTCGGAGACCATGGCTGCGGTTACCATTGACGCTGCATCACAGACAGGAGCGCCTGCGATGGCGAACTCAACGACGAACCTGGGTGCAAGAATGGCAAAACGTCATTTTTTCGGGTGAATCCAGGTTCTGTTTACAGCATCACGATGGTCGCATCCGTGTTTGGCGACATCGCGGTGAACGCACATCGGAAGCGTGTATTCGTCATCGCCATACTGGCGTATCACCCGGCGTGATGGTATGGGGTGCCATTGGTTACACGTCTCGGTCACCTCTTGTTCGCATTAACGGCACTTTGAACAGTGGACGTTACATTTCAGAAGTGTTACGACCTGTGGCTCTACCTTTCATTCGATCCCTGCGAAACCCTACATTTCAGCAGGATAATGCACGACCGCATGTTGTAGGGCCTGTACGGGCCTTTCTGGATACAGAAAATGTTCGACTGCAGCCCTGGCCAGCACATTCTGCAGGTCTCTCACCAATTGAAAACGTCTGGTCAATGGTGGCCGACCAACTGGCTCGTCACAATACGCCAGTCACTACTCTTGATGAACTGTGCTATCGTGTTGAAGCTGCATGGGCAGCTGTACCTGTACACGCCATCCAAGCTCTGTTTGACTCAATGCCCAGGTATATCAAGGCCGTTATTACGGCCAGAGGTGGTTGTTCTGGGTACTGATTTCTCACGATCTATGCACCCAAATTGCGTGAAAATGTAATCACATGTTAGTTCTAGTATAATATATTTGTCCAATGAATACACGTTTATCATCTGTATTTCTTCTTGGTGTAGCAATTTTAATAGCCAGTAGTGTAATATTAAAACTCACATGCTCTTTTAAAAGTTAGGGCCGTAAACTTCTGAATGTGAGGAGCGTCATACGATGGCAGAGTCGTGTGAGAGCTGCCCTTGCTGTGTGGAGACCCCCGTGGGTGGCTGCCCTGATGGAGAGAGAGCAGCCCCTGGGAACTGGTAATCCCTGACCGGATATTGCGATCGGCGGACGGCGCGGGCTAATTCCCTGTGTCGCTGCGGACTTTCCCCAGGCTGTTGCTCATTTCCTCTGAACAGAACGCCTGCCTCTGGTCGACGAAAACCGTGCAGTGCTGGCTGCAACATCGGGCTCAACGGAATGCGCACGAAACGAGCAAATCGTCATATTGTACTATACACTGCATTACATCTTGATATTCACCTCGATAATGTACTGTGCACTTCAGCGTGCTTACACACACACAGACACACAAACACACACACACAGAGAGAGAGAGAGAGAGAGAGAGAGAGAGAGAGAGAGAGAGAGAGAGAGAGACAATTTAGATGCACTTGCTTTTACAGTATTGCCATATACATCTCCCATACGCGATCCTTCACTCGTTAGCTAAATAATAAATATTTCACCAACTGTTTATCCGTAACTAGTTGCATCCATATTACGTGTGTACTGCCAACGTGTGAACACGACCACATCTTGAAATATTCACTTTCGACCATCATCTACAGGGTGGTCCATTGATAATCACCGGGCCAAATGTCTCACGAAATAAGCATCAAACGAAAAAACTACAAAGAACGAAACTCGTCTAGCTTGAAGGGGGAAACCAGTTGGCGCTATGGTTGGCCCGCTAGATGGCGCTGCCCTCAGGAGCTCAGTTCGTCAGCGCACCTGACGATGGCGACATGTCTGATCGCCGAAATATTGTGCCCATTGGACACTATGGACCGACAGTACATCCATGGACTGTTCGAGCAAGAAATACGTCGGTAGAAACTGAAGAATCACAGTCAACAGTTATTTACATGAAAATTTATTATTTTAAAAGAAGTGTCTCAAATCTTGACGTTGGGAGCTGATACTGAGAAATAACGTGAAAAGGAAGTCTGCACAAGATACTGAAGCCATTTCTTATTACTGGAGTGTTTTTGAAAACTATTTTATTACGTAAGTCACAAGTTTGACGAAACTGAATTTTTCATAGTTTTGGTTTGAAAGTGTTTATGAAGAAGAGTGTTCTGAACCAATGATTTCCTTAAACTCAGAGAGTCCAAAAGAATAAAAATAGAATTTTTTAAAAATTAGTCACTGATAAACAGTCGAAATTCAAAATCTCCAAAAAGTGCTGAGTTCAGTTTTAATCGACGTGGTACAAAGCTATCGATCTCAGAGTAGACAGATTACATGAACATTGAGTTTGATTTTTAAGGACGTAAAGTATTTAAGTGTATACAAATTGGCACTGAAGTTAATTACATGCCTACCCAGCTTGCATAATCGTGGATAAGTGACAGAAGTATTACTCCCAACGATACCCGCATATAGCATTAAAGACATTACGTTACAGCGAAACAACAGGCTGCACTTCTCTTAAAACAGGCCGCACAAAAAAATTTTTTAAACTTTTACTCTAGACATAAGCCAATTTCCCCACTTGAGAGAGTTGAGCAAGTGCCACAAACTTTTTCTAAATCACATTAAATGGAAAGTAGGGGAACGCAGCGCACAGAAAAAAAAAAAACAAAGTTAAAAAAAGCAAAGCCGGAGGCCATCGCCAAGCTGCTTCAAACGCAATCAACAGCAGGCAGTGGAAACAAGTCTCTGGAGAACATATAAATGACGCTCACCATAAACATAATGAAGCAGAACCGTGCTCTTTCCTCCACCAAGGAATCTGAAGAAGGCGTTGACTCCATGCCCCCCAAAACCCTGTGGTGAAGGCGTTCCGGTAGTCTAGTGCAGAAGGGGACACGACAGGTGGGCTTCGTCGAATCGCGCCGAATTCTTCGAAAAGAACCCGTGTACTGTGCGAACAAGTTACAGCCAGGGCAGGACTAGGCTGGCCCAGCACGGCACTTCAACAGCCGCTCCGCCCTGCACGGAGGACGCCGACCGCAAACGTTCATAACGGAGAAACAGTGTGCCGGCGGCACAACTCACTTGCTCTCTTTCGCCAGAGAGCCGTCCTGTCGGAGGTTCGAGTCCTCCCTCGAGAATGTGTGTGTGTATTTGTTGTCCTTGGCGCAAGTTAGTTTAAGCTAGATTAAGTAGTGTGAAGCCACGGGACCGATGACCTCAGCAGTTTGATGTCATAGGAACTTACCACAAATTTCCAAAATTTTTTCCACCAGAGAGAAAACAAACGACCCTCTAACCAGGAAAGAACGCGCTCGAGCTATCGAACTCGGCACATAGCTCAATCTGCACTTTTGAAATTAAAATCGTAGACTACCCACGTATCACGGCGGCGCTATAAATAGCCCGACATTTGTAATCTGTGACGCTCGGCTACGTAATTTCTGAAGAGGCTCGCGTTGGTCGAGCGAAACACGTAAAAATAAAAAAATGATGTTACATGTGATTTATGGCTGCTCTACAGTTTTAATTTCTAGCGGTCGTTGTTCCCTTTCAGGCAAATTTCTGCGCTCGCTACATCTGCTCTTTGTCAGAATCGTTTCTATCTCTGGCTTTCTTGGTTTGTGGTATGGTCGCTGAACACACAGTGCTCATCTGCGATGCCCTAGGACACATAAGATCGAGTTTAAAAAACCAGGATATAGGACAATTCATACGCAGACAAGATGACTGGAACTCTATAAGCAACATAGCAGACTAAGTATAGCGAGCACTACATGCGGCATACAAACAGCAGAGATCGTACGCTAGAATACGACAGGCTCCACATCGAACTGATCAGCAGTACACAGTAAACGTCATAGACACAAGCACAGACACGGAATCGAATGCCATATCACACTCAGGAAGTGAAGACGAGACAAACGTGCCAACATAGCAAAAGTAAGCGAAGGTCCTACAACACTAAATCGAATCAATCTGAAAAAAAAAACCTCTCTTCTCAGCTGTTCGTTATACCATTTCATAGCATGTAACACTATCTGAAGATGTGACATTTCTTCTTCTTTCGCTGCATCACGTGTGACTGGCTCGAAGTTTTACCGAGACCTCGCTGTTTACTAAGACATTTCAAACCAACTCCCAGTCCCCACTGTTGCCTTAAGTTTGGAAACACATAATAACCTAACTAATCGATACATTAAATGGAGTGTTACCACTGTCAAGAAAACATGTGTAACAGGCGTAACCACACACGCAGAAGGTATAAAGGAAAGAACCGTCACAGCATATCTAAGTCAATTTTCCGTCTTTTGTTTCTTCCATTAAATACATTTTTAATTTAAATTTAAAATACATCCACAGCCTATTAATGTATCTTATTTATTATCATTATCTAAATTAGCAACAAGTTTAAACAAAATCGTGTATCATTCGCTAGAGTATGACAGGCTCCACGTAGGAAAGATCAGCAGTAAATAGTAAACGACACAGACACACCACAGCCACGGAATCGGATGCTATATCACACACCGGAAGTGAAGACGAGACAAACATACAAACATAGGAAAAGTAAGCGAAGGTACTACAACACTAAATAAACACACACACACACACACACACACACACACACACACACACACACACATATATATATCATTCGCTAGAATATGACAGGCTCCACGTAGGAAAGATCAGCAGTAAATAGTAAACGACACAGACACAAGCACAGCCACGGAATCGGATGCTATATCACACACCGGAAGTGAAGACGAGACAAACACACAAACATAGCAAAAGCAAGCGAAGGTACTACAACACTAAATAAACACACACACATATATATATATATATATATATATATATATATGCGTGTGTGTTACTTTTTTAATTTATCATTTTGTAAAATTTTCGACAAAAAATGTACTTCTAATAAAACTGAATTTGTGTGATATAATATGTACAATCACACAATGTACGAACTGCTGTATAATAAGAGACAGCAGGTCTTTGCTTAAGACATAAATAAATAAATCAAATATGGTCGCTAGCATGGTTCCCCATTCGTCTCTGCTGCGCTTGTACAGGATGTGCCAGGAGGGATGGTCAGTAATTGATATGACAGGGACGACCATTCGATGCAACAAAAAGTCTAGTAAATGTGGGCTGTAAAACGCATACGTTAAGATCTATGAGCTCTTGTTCGCCAGGAGAGATGAGTTTCACAGTAACGAAGATGAACAAATGCTTATAGTTCTTAAGGTATGCATTTTAAAGCCAATGTTTACTAGACATAGATTGCTTCGAATGGTCGCCCCTGTCATATCACTGAATGTTGTCCGTTCCTCTCGGCGCACCCTATATAATTTCCTTAACGCGTCACATGCCTTTACGCCAACTGGCAACATTCAGTGTCGCGTTCGGCACTGTTCATAATGTTCTGGCTCATCAGCGCAGGTCATATGTTTTTACATTTTGGTGGTGTATAATGGATTCCGTAGAAACATGGGAACACGTGAGTCAATACTGACCCTACGACTTATTTTAAAAGCTAGATTAACAATAGGCAAACCTACGTTTCTAGCATTTGTAGACTTAGAGAAAACTTTTGACAATGTTGAGTGAATTACTCTCTTTCAAAATCTGAAAATGGCAGGGGTAAAATACAAGGAGCGAAAGGCTATTTACAATTTGTACAGAAACCAGATAGCAGTTATAAGAGTCGAGGGACATGAAAGGGAAGCAATGGTTGGGAAGGGAGTGAGACATGGTTTTAGCCTCTCCCCGATGTTGTTCAATCTGTATATTGAGCAAGCAATAAAGGAAACAAAAGTTCGGAATAGGTATTAAAATCCATGGAGAAGAAATAAAAACTTTAAGGTTCGCCGATGAAAATGGTTCAAATGGCTCTCAGCACTATGGGTCTTAACATCTGTGGTCATCAGTCCCCTAGAACTTAGAACTACTTAAACCTAACTAACCTAAGGACATCACACACACCCATGCCCGAGGCAGGATTCGAACCTGCGACCATAGCAGTCACGCGGTTCCAGACTGAAGCACCTAGAACCGCACTGCCACGAAGGGCCGGCTTCGCCGATGACATTGTAACTCTGTCAGTGACAGCAAAGGACTTGGAAGAGCAGTTGAACGGAACGGACAGTGTCTTAAGAGGAGAATATAAGATGAACATCAACAAAAGCAAAACGAGGATAATGGAATGTAGTCGAATTAAGTCGGGTGATGCTGAGGGAATTAGATTAGGAAATGAGACGCTTAAAGTAGTAAAGGAGTTTTGCTATTTGGGGAGCAAAATAACCGATGATGGTCGAAGTAGAGAGGATATAAAATGCAGACTGGCAATGGCAAGGAAAGCGTTTCTGAAGAAGAGAAATTTGTTAACATTGAGTACAGATTTAAGTGTCAGGAAGTCGTTTCTGAAAGTATTTGTGTGGAGTGTAGCCATGTATGGAAGTGAAACATGGACGATAAATAGTTTGGACAAGAAGAGAATAGAAGCTTTTGAAATGTGGTGCTACAGAAGAATGCTGAAGATTAGATAGGTAGATCACATAACTAATGAGGAAGTATTGAACAGAATTGGGGAGAAGAGGAGTTTGTGGCACAACTTGACTAGAAGAAGGGATCGGTTGGTAGGACATGTTCTGAGGCATCAAGAATCACAAATTTATCATTGGAGGACAGCGTGAAGGGTAAAAATCGTAGAGGGAGACCAACAGATGACTACACTAAGCAGATTCAGAACGATGTAGGCTGCAGTAGGTACTGGGAGATGAAGAAGCTTGCACAGGATAGAGTAGCATGGAGAGCTGCATCAAACCAGTCTGAGGACTGAAAACCACAACAACAACAGTGTACAATGATCATTTTATGACTTTACAAAATTGTGTGATGGACCAGAATTCGAACACAAATATCCGTCTTCGGAGGGAGCACAATCGAACATTTCCACTATTGTGGCACGCTTCGGTTGGCGCCTCGGGGCATCTGCTTGTCAGCGGTCTGCAGACCTCTGCAGCTGCGACCGCGGGTTTGCAATAACAGTTGAGTGCTGTGGTGGTGCGGACGTGTAATCGAGTGCATTCCGCGCCCTCGTCCCTTCGTGCCACACATTCCCGGTCCCTCCGAGCAGGGCCGCGAGCTATGAGGCGCGCCGCTTCGTGTGGAATGCCGCACCTTCCAGGAATGTGAAATCCCCAGCACTCTCAGCTGGTCCCCGGACTTCCTTTACGGTCTGCAGTGAATGCGTATTAAAGCGACACTTATCGCAGTATTACGAGGGCAGTTCAATAAGTAATGCAACACATTTTTTTTCTCGGCCAATTTTGGTTGAAAGAACCGGAAATTTCTTGTGGAATATTTTTAAACATTCCCGCTTCGTCTCGTATAGTTTCATTGACTTCCGACAGCTGGCAGCGCTGTACGGAGCTGTTAAAATGGCGTCTGTAACGGATGTGCGTTGCAAACAACAGGCAGTGATCGAGTTTCTTTTGGCGGAAAACCAGGGCATCTCAGATATTCATAGGCGCTTGCAGAATGTCTACGGTGATCTGGCAGTGGACAAAGGCACGGTGAGTCGTTGGGCAAAGCGTGTGTCATCATCGCCGCAAGGTCAAGCAAGACTGTCTGATCTCCCGCGTGCGGGCCGGCCGTGCACAGCTGTGACTCCTGCAATGGCGGAGCGTGCGAACACACTCGTTCGAGATGATCGACGGATCACCATCAAACAACTCAGTGCTCAACTTGACATCTCTGTTGGTAGTGCTGTCACAATTGGTCACCAGTTGGGATAGTCAAAGGTTTGTTCCCGCTGGGTCCCTCGTTGTCTAACCGAACACCATAAAGAGCAAAGGAGAACCATCTGTGCGGAATTGCTTGCTCGTCATGTGGCTGAGGGTGACAATTTCTTGGCAAAGATTGTTACAGGCGATGAAACATGGGTTCATCACTTCGAACCTGAAACAAAACGGCATCAATGGAGTGGCGCCACACCCACTCCCCTACCAAGAAAAAGTTTAAAGCCATACCCTCAGCCGGTAAAGTCATGGTTACAGTCTTCTGGGACGCTGAAGGGGTTATTCTGTTCGATGTCCTTCCCCATGGTCAAACGATCAACTCTGAAGTGTATTGTGCTACTCTTCAGAAATTGAAGAAACGACTTCAGCATGTTCGTAGGCACAAAAATCTGAACGAACTTCTCCTTCTTCATGACAACGCAAGACCTCACACAAGTCTTCGCACCCGAGAGGAGCTCACAAAACTTCAGTGGACTGTTCTTCCTCATGCACCCTACAGCCCCGATCTCGCACCGTCGGATTTCCATATGTTTGGCCCAATGAAGGACGCAATCCGTGGGAGGCACTACGTGGATGATGAAGAAGTTATTGATGCAGTACGACGTTGGCTCCGACATCGAACAGTGGAATGGTACCGTGCAGGCATACAGGCCCTCATTTCAAGGTGGCGTAAGGCCGTAGCATTGAATGGCGATTACGTTGAAAAATAGTGTTGTGTAGCTAAAAGATTGGGGAATAACCTGGTGTATTTCAATGCTGAATAAAACAAGCCCTGTTTCAGAAAAAAAATGTGTTGCATTACTTATTGAACTGCCCTCGTATATGGTTTGAAATGGGATGGGGCAGTGTTGTCGCACTGCGAGTACGCTTAACAAGCACTTGTTGGAAGACTTTATGGGTCAGAAGTAGTTGCTGGCAGAGTGTTTCAAAACTCAGATATTTACTCAGTGTAATTAAATATCACGAAACATAGTTCAACGTGAGCTGCAAACTATTTCCAGTTACACATAATAATCACTTTCGTAAACTAGTGTGAGAAAATGTCGTCAATGGTTAACTTCTAAACATAAATGACTGTGAATTAATTACATATCAAAATCGATTGATATTTTAAAACTGGTAGCAGTAATCTAAATATAAGGGTACGTCCTGAATGACTGACTCATCATCCCACAGTCCAAACCGCTGAGAATAGAACCCTGAAAGTTGGAGAGTGCGTTGCTCTTATACTCTAGGCATCGTTTAAGAGCGATTTTGCGAAATTCTGTCCCTAAGTGGTTGAACAAGTGACGAAAGGTGTTTTAAAAAATATCGCTATTAAGGCAATTTTGAAGCTAGGACTACGAAAATTGATATTTGCCTTCTAGATGAGAGATAAACAAACACGTGTTCCAGCGTTTTTGGAAATTCCACCACTAAAGGAGTAAAATACTAAGTAAGGTTTTTTTAAAAATAAATCATTATTAAAGTAATGCTAAAGCATTTTTAAAGCTACAGCTATGAAAACAGGTTTTCGACTTCTCAGTTGAAAATAAAAAAATATGAGTTTCAGTGTTTTTGGAAATTCAGCCCTCAATGGAGTCAAATGATAAATGAAAATTTTTATAAAATATCTCATTATTAAATCATTTTCTTAGCAAAATCTAAGAACATGTGTATTTGGCTTCTCGGTTAGAAATAATAAAAAAATTGCGTGTTTTACTCTTTTTTTTTGGGAAATTAAAACCCCATGGAAGCGAAATAAGGGAAGGCAATTTTTTAATGGGAATGTTTCACTATGGGAAAAATTGTATTTGACTTCTCTGCTAGAAATAAAAAAGATGTGTTTCATTGTTTTTGGAAATTCAATGCTAATGGGTCAAATAAGGGGTAAGAAGTTTTATGAAAATATTTCAGTGTTGCAGCATTTTTAAAACTAAATCTTTGAAAATTGTTAATTGGCTTCTGGTTACAAATTTAAAAAAAATGTGTTTCACTGTTTCTGCAAATTCGACCGCTACAGGCGTGACTCATCCACTGAATCATCGTCGTCCAGCCCAAACCGCTAAGGATAGAAACTTGATATTTGAAATTTGGAGATAGTATGGATCTTATACGATAGGCATCGCTCTAGAAGGGATTGTTCAAAATTCCTAAGGTGGTTGGTTGTTTGTTTTTGGGGGGAGGAGACCAGACAGCGAGGTCATCGGTCTCATCGGATTAGGGAAGGATGGGGAAGGAAGTCGGCCGTGCCCTTGGGAAGGAACCATCTCGGCATTTGCCTGGAGCGATTTTAGGGAAATCACGGAAAACCTAAATCAGGATGGCCGGACGCGGGATTGAACCGTCGTCCTTCCGAATGCGAGTCCAGTGTGCTAACCACTGCGCCACCTCGCTCGGTCCCTAAGGTGGTGAAATAGGGGATGAAAAGCTTTTTGAAAATATGTCGTTATTAAATCATTTTTGAAGATTGCTTTAGTTACTGTTTGTGAGTCTTAATATTGTTCTGCCCATAAAATATGCGAAATTTTCCTTACATTTATTTGCGCGTCAAATATACCAAAACATCTTGCTTAAGTTTCTCTTTTGTTGATAAATGGTAGAATGTCGTGTGTGCTTGGTCGCGGTAAACTGTCTTTCGTTGCGTTAATACATATGCACCCTTACATGACTTTGTGTGGTTCGATTGATGATTATGTTTCTGTGTATATGCAAACGAACCTATGTTCGTCGCTGTCGGCTAGATCGCATGTGGCGCACATGGGTGAAATTGCTAGCCGGAGTGCATGGAGTTTACAGCTTGTTGGGATCTCCCTGTTCACTACGAAGTACCATTGTGCTCTGACAGAATTTAGTAGATGCAGGGTTCGGACGTTTTCCTATATGACTGACCAATATTTGCGCTTCAACTTTTGGTCTTCGCTTTGCTGAGGGGGTGAACTCCCATCGTATACACGATCCCATCAGTAGCCAACATCTACGAATTGATTTCCGTAGAACAACGATGTTGTGTCTGCAACCATTGGTAGCTGAGGGTTGCAGACACAACACTCTATGGGAGCCAGTTCATAGATTTTGGCCTCTGATATGATTGTGTATACGATGGGAGTTCACCCCCTCAGAATCATCCAAGGCCAGAAGACTGTGTGTACAATAACGAAAGCAAAAAAAAAAAAAAAAAAAAAACTAACTGATGAGAGAATTGCAACTAACATTTTAGCAGCGTATGCGCACAATCCACGTGTCACTACGAGACATCTTAAATGTGCAGCTGAGATCAGACATCTGTGAATACTACAGTCAAACACATTTCTTCACATCCACATTTTTGCCAGCAGCCTCGTGGTAATAGTTTCAAAGACAATTACAGTTCTCCGAGTAGTGTCCAGGAAAATTGTACAATGTGTGACGGTACGTCACATAAATATTGACAGTTTTAGCGGATGTAAATCGTAGTTTACGTATTTTATGAATATAATTAGTGCAAAAGATATAGTTAATGTTCTTCAAACAACTGATATACAGCGATAGCATCTTTATTTAATGTCTATGAAAATAAAAAAGGATCGAAAGAGACTCGATTGTACGGCCGAGGAGGAAGGACGTATTTTGTGGTACACACACTATTTTGTTTCGCTATACGGAAGGCAGCCATTGAGCGGCTACACATATTTTATGTAGGTTATTCGTATTTCTCCTTAAAGAAACTTGTTATTATTATTAAAAAATGAATTTCTTTGTTAAATTTGCACCTCAAATGCTCGCAGTGGCTAATTATTTTTAATAAGCATTTTTTCAGTAATTTGCGCTGCGAGAAGCTCATCTTCCGATGCAGCCTCTGGTCGGCCATTACGCACCGAAGTATTAATTTATTTTTCAGTGTTAACAATAACTGTAAATGCGAGAGATTTCGTTATAAGAAACTTTTTAAATTGCAACAGATAATTAATTTACTTTAAAGTTCATGTTTTTAAACTATACAGATTCCATGAGTTCAGTAAGTTTCATCTTGGCCGCTCCACGGCAACAATCGAAATTATCTCAAGCCTTGCTTTGTAATAAATAAATAGAAATTAACAAAATTACATTCAATTCAGTTAACGGCAACTATATTTTAGTCATCACGTTCAAAATCTAAAGTTGGTTCATGAATAACAGAGGCCCTTCAAGAACCCGTTTCATATTTACTTATGCCCGTAAGCAAAAGTGATAAGAGAAGACAATATCCCTGAGAGAAAGAATCATGCTGATAAATTAAAAATAAAAAAATATATAAAATATATATAAATCATTTCCTTTGTATACGACGTCACGAATCCCAAACGGAAGTCACAAATGTTGTGGTGTTTTTAATGCAAGGTTACGTATACGGGTGAAAAAGCGTTGCTTAGAGCACATGCCCGAATCAGTCTTCTCAGTGTGCACTACTGGATTGTTGGATATCCGTGCTGCTGCGAGAAGTTGATAAAGAACGACTTTGGTCAGGCTACGTCTGGTATTGGCTTTTCAGGAAACTGATCACTGGTCTCTTGTAGATGGGACTCTATATAGCCACAAGCATCTACGCTTCCTAACGGGGGTGCTGACGCAGTTACTGGAAAACATCCAAGTGGACGCAAGGCAGTCCTCGTGGTATCAAGATGCCGGATAATCAGCTCATTTCTTAATAGAATAGCTTCTTAACAGAAAATTTGTGGGTCGTTGGATTGTTCGTTCGGTTAACACAAAAGGCCTGTACACTCAATAGACATAACGCCTCTATACATTAATCAGTGGGAAAACTAAAACAAGAGGATTACAAGAAACCAATGACGACTCCCGAAGTCAAGAAGTGTCATGAGTCCAGATATTAGGAGGGTTGTCCATGAAGTAAGTTGCGATCGGTCGCGAAATGGAAACCACAGTGAAAACCAGAAACGTTTATTTGCAACAGTTAGGTACACCTTCCACCTACTTCTCTACATAGTCGCCGCTCCAGCGTCGAGTTTTGTCGTAGTGTTGTATCAACTTTCGAATATCATCGCCATAGAAAGCAGCTGCCTGTGCACTGGTCTACAGCTCGTTGTCTGCGGAAAAAGTTTGTCTTCATAGCCAGCGGTTCTTGTGAGCAGAGATGAGACTCAGGGGGAGCCAATTACGGACTGTATTGTGGGTGATCAAACACTTCTCATCGGAAACGCTGCAGGAGCATCTTCATTGCCCCTGCAGTGTGCGGCCGAGAATTGCCATGAAGAAGGAACTGCTCGACAGTTGTGTTATGTGGGCTGCGTGACACAGGCGAAATCTCTAACCATGCCGTCATACTTGGCCGGAGACGCTATTTCCTACGCATCTTTACGTGCTCACTGTTCACTTAAAACTGAAAAGAGCGACGCGACACGATCGACGGACATACTAGAGACACTGCCCTACACATCTGTGCAAAGCTTTACCGGATTTTCCCAGTGGTTTCCATTTCGCAACCGATCGGAACTCACTTTCTGGACAACCCTCGTATTTAACGAGCATTACAGTCCTTCCACAATCGCCTTATAGTATGTGTTAGTGCTGAAGGTCGACGTTTTCATTACTTGATGTGATATTCATAACAATAAATACACGAACCGTACCTGAATAGCACGTTTGCTTACCTTTGGTACAGTGGGGCACGCAGGCGTTTGGCGGTTCTTCCCTTGACGGTGACAAAGTCGTATTTAGCGCTGTATATAGTCACTATCTGATTACTTTCGTCACATGTTGTGGCGACATGTGCTGAAAGGATACAGTGTTACCCGTCACATACCAGTTTTGTTTCTTGTTCTTGTTAGAGCACTACTTTATTTAACATATTTATTCAATAAACAGTTACCAGTAGCAGAAGTGCGAAGGAATGATAGTTTGAAATCTTTTTCCATATGTGCAGGTCCTAGTATATTAGATCCCTGTGTGCAAATTTGTAATGTACTGTGCTTTTTTTCAACGGATAATTTGTGAGTGTTTCGCCTGCGTGGAAGAGACCATAAATGGTTCATGCAGTGTCACTACTTATCTTTGAACAGCCTCTTGCTTGCAAGCAGTAAACCAAAGAAATTTCAAAGTAGTGAATGGAATGTCTGGACGATGGCTCATCAATACAGTCCCCCAACACTAACGATATGGAGGACCCCTTTGTAGGAAGCCATCTTCCGGCACCCTGCCGCTGGTTCCTGTACTGAACAGGCTCCGTAACTTCGTCTCTAGAAGGTATGCATGTGAAGTAATTAACGTAGCAGTTAGAAATAATGATTTCTGTGTTCAGGTCATCTACAATGAACATCATTTGTCAGGATGGGAAAAGATATAATTCTAAGATATATTTAGGCAGGTAAATCTTGGGAAATTTAGGTTTCTTTGTTCCAGCCATGATCAGCGTGTGTTAATTTCGAAGTTGAATTAGAGCGTGTGTTAATTTTAAGTTGAGAATATGTAAGTAATCCGTGTACAGTTTTTGATTAAATCGAGAAGTTACATCTGGTGAATAAACTATGGTACAGCCTTTGTCTCAGAGTGCTGTATAGACAAAGGTGAACAGAAGTGCTTGATCAAATTTGAATCAGAATCATTTTTTATTTAAATCATTGTGGTTAATTAAAATTTCTTGTTAAAATGGTAACTAAGATGGGATTTGTCTACACGACACACGTGGTGAGATCAAAACGGGCTAACACCCTTGCCTGTAAGGTCACTAGTAAGATTTCGTGAGGCAGTGATAATTTAATTTAGTAATGTTTCGTGTGAAGTTATTTTAATTTTTGATACTCCGAGAAAGAATAAAGGTGAATTAATAGCCATTTGCCAACGACTCCATGTGGGTTTCACTGTATTGTGAAATGAACTTGAAAGCTCCGGAGTTTAAGATGGATGTGATAGGAAAAGCTACAAGTGTGAAATATGAAAAATATTACTAGCGTGTGAAACTAACTCGGTCATGGCATGTGATGGTGAGCAATATCAGCACCAGGGGAAAAATGGTGCACAAAAGATGTTTCCATGATCATTACAACATTAGGCATGTTTCATGTGAAACTGGGTTAAAATATTAATTCTGGGAAAACAGGATTGAAAATTAAATGAATAACTTTGGTATACTTCGTTGGTGTGAAATATGTAAGACCGGTTCCCGTCAGGTCACCGAAGTCAAGCGGTGTCGGGCCTGGCTAGCACTTGGGTGGGTGATCCTCCGTCCTGCCGAGTACTGTTGGCAAGTGGGATGCACTCACGCCTTGTGAGACAAATTGAGGAGCTATTTTACCGAGAACTAACGGCTCCAGTCTCGTAAACAGACAACGGCTGGGAGAGCGGTGTGCTGAGCACACCGGGTTTACTTCCTATTATTTGCATGTGGGTTCTCAGTGGGTTTGCAAATGAAATATTGTACCAAAACAATTTCATGTTAGGCAAATGACCAATTTTTCGATGATTCTTAGGGGAGAGCGTCAGTGTGTGAATTTAGTAGTGGACATCCTGATCCTATCCACAACAGCGCACAATAGAGTAGACTTTTACGAGACCATAGAAATTTTAATTAGGAGAGGGTAGCTATTTTCTTTCGACAGCCTATGACGTGCTCCTTGTCCGCTCAGAATCCCAATGATCTGCGATAGTTAGGCAAAGGATCATAGTATGGCAGAGTACCTGAGTAAATTGCTCTGTGATTTGGGCAGATCAGAGTCGCTGCAGCGATAATAGTATTTAACTGTGTTATAGTTATAGTTTGTCAGATAGAAACTTAAGATGCGCAAATTTAAAACAATTTAAATTATATTACTATTATTATGTCAGACGCTTAGAACATAAATATCGATGTGATTGGTTGCCAATGAAGTTATGATTAAAGGAACATAGTGTAACACATGGTCACATGTGCCATTAAGAATACGAAGTTAACTTGCTCGTCAAATCACGAATCTATTGGGCCTGTCTAATAGCTACGCAGGGAGGGTAGTACCCTCCTCCAGAAACCACTGTAAAGGGCATGGTAGGGTGTACTCCCTTTTGTACCAGTTACTAGGGCTTCTCCCATTCTATTTGCGTACGGAGTGGGGCAAGAGTGCAGGCGCTATTTAGTCGCTGTAATCCTCGTCGAAGACCCTTTCCAACGACACAGTAAAAGGTATGTACTGTGTGGTTCGCCTAATGTAGGTGTGCCCAACGTGATAGATACAGACCCCTACTGGTCGATAATTCTCCAGGGACCGATTAACATAAGGGGGTTGAAAGAGGTCGATTACCCAAGAGGATCAACTAAACTGTCTAGGAAAAAATAGAATATTCCAATAAAAATATCATAATATATCGAAAATCATTGAATGCATTTCTACTATATTTTTCCCATCTAGTAGTACTGGTCGGTAAGTAGGTAAAATTTAGATAATATCGTGGAATGCTTCCTCTGCTCGTCGAGTTCCTCGAGCATAGAACCACAACCAACGCGCAACACCATGAAGACACCTTGCAAAAACTGCGACTCGCCTAAAGTCAAAAAGCCCAGGAATACTGACGGACGGAATCATCCTGTTGCACGATAACGTCTGTTCCCACACTGCCAATCACAGCGAAGGCTACGCTGCGGTGATTTGGTTGGGAAACACTGCAACATCCTCCGTACAGCCCCGATTTTTCACCCTGTGATTTGCGTGAAGAAACACATCCGTGGACGTCGGTTTCAATCGCACGAGGAAGTGCAAGAGTTGGATACTGTTGTTGATCCGCTAGCGCCCGATCGCGTTCTACGACACAGGAATTGATCGTCTTCTCTCGCAGTCGGACGAATTTCTTAACGCGTCTGGTGATTGCTTTAGAACTGAACTATTCCATACCACTGTGGCGGGTGTTCGGTTTTTATTTGACTGCCCATCATTTGTTCGCTCGCGGGGGTACTGAAGTCCGAAAAGCAGCAATTGACTCTAAACAATAAAAAGTGTGAGGTCCTCAACATGAGTAGTCTACTACATGTCGGTAACGCGATAAACGACGCAAATTTAATAGTTATCGATTCAACTAAGTAACTAAGGAGTACAATTAGGAACAACTTAAAATGGCTCTGAGCACTATGGGACTTAACATCTGAGGTCATCAGTCCCCTAGAACTTAGAATTACTTAAAACTAACTAACCTAAGGACATCACACACATCCATGCCCGAGGCAGGATTCGAACCTGCGACCGTAGCAGGAACAACTTAAATAAAATCCATCACATGGAAAACGTTGCGGGGAAGACAAACCAAAGACTACGTTTTATTGGCAGATAACTTAGATGATGCAACACGTCTAGAAAAGACATGGCCTACACTACGCTTCTAGAGTATTTTTACTCGGTATGTGATCATTACGAGATAGGATTGACGGGGGACAGAGAAAAAGTCCAGGAAAACGTAACTCGTATTATGGTGAAATCGTTGAGTGTGTCACGGATATGATAAACGAGTACGATGGCAATCTTCACAACAAAGACAGTTTTCGTTGTATCGAGATCTTTTCACGAAATTTCTCTTAATGCTGGGTTATTTGGTTAACTCCCACGCCGGCCGGAGAGGCCGAGCGGTTCAAGGCGCTACAGTCTGGAACCGAGCGACCCCTACAGTCGCAGGTTCGAATCCTGCCTCGGACATGGGTGTGTGTGACGTCCTTAGGTTAGTTAGGTTTAAGTAGTTCTAAGTTCTATGGGACTGATGACCTCAGCAGTTAAGTCCCATAGTGCTCAGAGCCATTTGAACCATTTAACTCCCACCTGCAAAGGGAGAAGCAACTATCGTAGTAAAATAAGACAAGTCAGACTTGACATGCAAGTACTTAGGTGTTCATTTTTCCCACGTGATATTCAAGAGAGAAACGGTCGAGAGACAATTTCAAGGTGGTTCTGTGAATCCTCTGCAAAACGTTTAAATGTGAATTGAAGCGTAATCTTGTTGATATAGATGTAGAATTTCCTAAGTGGTTGTCCAGTGTGTTCCAGGAGAAATGATCGACGTTCAGGGTTGTGAGAGGAACGATTATTCGAAGAAAAAAGGTTAGAAAACATGAGTTTTCAAATGCTTGCCTTAAGGGCTGTGAGCACTTCTTTATCTTCGAAATTGTGAAACGAATCTTTTCTACAACAGGCTCTTTGCCTTCCATATTTTGAGAGTATGGAACAAAACAGGAAAAGAGGTTTCCAGTAAACATGGGCTCTGAAGTGCATACCTTAAGGGTTATGAGCACTTATTCACCGTTGCTACTGTGAAATACCGGGAGATCAAAAAGTCAGTATAAATTTGAAAACTGGGTAAATAATGGAATAATGTAGATAGAGAGATACAAATTGACACACATGCTTGGAATGACATGGGGTTTTATTCGAACAAAAAAAAAAAAAAAAAAAAAATACAAAGGTTAAAAAAATGTCCGACAGATGGCGCTTCATCTGATCAGAATAGCAATAATTAGCGTAGCAAAGTAAGACAAAGCAAAGACGATGTTCTTTACAGGAAATGCTCAATATGTCCACCATCATTCCTCAACAATAGCTGGAGTCGAGGAATAATGTTGTGAACAGCACTGTAAAACATGTCCGGAGTTATGGTGAGGCATTGGCGTCGGATGTTGTCTTTCAGCATCCCTAGAGATGTCGGTCGATCACGATATATTTGCGACTTCAGGTAACCCCAAAGCCAATAATCGCAGGGACTGAGGTCTGGGGACCTGGGAGGCCAAGCATGACGAAAGTGGCGGCTGAGCACACAATCATCACCAAACGGCGCGCACAAGAGATCTTACATGCGTCTAGCAATATGGGGTGGAGCGCCATCCTGCATAAACATCGTACGTTCCAGAAGGTGTTTATCAGCCAGGCTGGGGATGATGCGATTCTGTAACATATCGGCGTACCTCTCACCCATCACGGTAGCAGTTTTGCTGTCCAACGCCATCTGTCGGACATTTTGTGAACTTCGTTTTTTTTTTGTTCTAATAAAGCCCCATGTCATTCCAAGTATATGTGTCAATTTTTACCTCTCTATCTACATTATTCCGTGGTTTATTAAGTTTTCAAATTTATACTGACTTTTTGATCACCCGGTACATCTCTTCTACTGAAAAAGTGTTCGTAGCTCTTAAGATACGCCTTTTAGAGTCCATGTTTTCTGGGCTTTCCTGCTTCGAAGCTGACCATTCTTTCTGGGATATCCTGTAGACTCATTGACTCTTAGGGTACCAGAAGACGTGAACAATATATTTGAAACAGTAACACCAGGAAATGCTCTACTAACGTGAAATGTTGGATCGCGAAAAATGAAACAAACTTTTTTGACACGTAGGCAGCACGGCCCGTATTATGGCCGTCCACAGGCGCCATTCGCGGGCAGTGGAGGAACCCGGCGGCCTCCAGCCAAGGTCTTCGGCTGGCCTCGCCTCTCCCTGTCTGCAGGGGAGCGATGAGGGCCGCACATCGGGGCCAGTGTCACCGGGCGGGAAGTGCTGACCCAGCGAGCTCTGTCGGGGCCTCGCGGTACCGCGGTCGCACTGCGGAAACACCGGCACGGGCCGCCAAGGGGTGGGGTGGGGTGGGGGGGGGGGGCCGAGGAAGAAAAGCCTTCCCGCACGCAGCTGACTGATCAGTATGACGATTTCGCTGAAGGCCAAACCCATCTGACTAAAATTACTAAGATGTTTTGGTCGTATGTACAATTAGTAAGCGGATTAAAATCATTTATTCAGTCGCCCAGAGGCTATAATGGCACCTAAACGGAAAGCTAAGAGAGAGGCCTAAATACTGAATTCAGCACTGAGAAATGGTTTCACTGCAAAATATCGTATTACGGTTCCTAATTTCAATCATCGTACTGGCGTCGAAATTGAATATATTGAGATAAGTAGCCGCGGAATAGAAAATTAACGAAAATGGTTCCGAAGTGGAATGACGTAGCTGTTAGATTCTAAAGATATTATACGAAAGAACTTGCTCCCTTTCTAACAGTCGTTTATCGTAGATCACTGGAGCAACGAAAGTTACCTAACTGTGGGGAAAAAGCGATGTCACGCCTGTTTTCACGGAGATTCGTACAAAAGATACACATAATTTTAAAACTGCCTCGGGCATGGATGTGTGTGATGTCCTTAGGTTAGTTAGGTTTAAGAAGTTCTAAGTTCTAGGGGACTGATGACCTCAGATGTTAAGTCCTCATAGAGTCATTTGAACCATTTTTTAGACCTCAAACTGTTGCAGAATTAAAGAATGTGCTTTCTGCTTTGTTGTTGTTGTTGTTGTGGTCTTCAGTCCAGAGACTGGTTTGATGCAGCTCTCCATGCTACTCTATTCTGTGCAAGCTTCTTCATCTCCCAGTACCTACTGCAACCTACATCCTTATGAATCTGCTTCGTGTATTCATCTCTTGGTCTCCCTCTACGATTTTTTCCCTCCACGCTGCCCTCCAATACTAAACTGGTGATCCCTTGATGCCGCAGAATATGCCCTACCAACCGATCCCTTCTTCTAGTCAAGGTATGCCACAAATTTCTCTTTTCTCCAATTCTATTCAGTACCTCCTCATTTGTTATGTGATCTACCCATCAGCCGGCCGGAGTGGCCGTGCGGTTATAGGCGCTACAGTCTGGAACCGCTTGACCGCTACGGTCGCAGGTTCGAATCCTGCCTCGGGCATGGATGTGTGTAATGTCCTTAGGTTAGTTAGGTTTAAGTAGTTCTAAGTTCTAGGGGACTGATGACTACAGTAGTTAAGTCCCATAGTGCTCAGAGCCGTTTTTTGATCTACCCATCTAATCTTCAGCATTCTTCTGTAGCACCACATTTCGAAAGCTTCTATTCTCTTCTTGCCTAAACTATTTGTCGTCCACGTTTCACTTCCATACATCGCTATACTCCATACAAATACATTTCAGAAATGACTTCCTGACAGGTAAATCTATACTCGATGTTAACAAATTTCTCTTGCCATTGCCAGTCTACATTTTGTATCCTCTCCGACCATCATCAGTTATTTTGCTCCTCAAATAGCAAAACTCATTTCCTAATCTAATTCCCGCAGAATCACCCGATTTAATTCGACTACATTCCATTATCCTCGTTTTGCTTTTGTTGATGTTCATCTTATATCCTCCTTTCAAGACACTGTCCATTCCGTTCAGCTGCTCTTCATGTCCTTTGCTGTCTCTTGACAGAATTACAATGTCATCGGCGAACCTCAAAGTATTTATTTCTTCTCAAAGGATTTTAATTCCTACTACGAATGTTTCTTTCGTTTCCTTTACTTCTTGCTCAATATACAGATTGAATAGCATCGGGGATAGGCTACAACCCTGTCTCACTCCTTTCCCAACCACTACTTCCCTTTCACGCCCCTCGACTCTTATAACTGCCATCTGGTTTCTGTTCAAATTGTAAATAGCCTTTCGCTCCCCGTATTTTACCCCTGCCACATTCAGGATTTGGAAGAGAGTATTCCAGTCAGCATTGTCAAAAGCTTTCTCTAAGTCTAGAAATGCTAGAAACGGAGGTTTGCCTTTTCTTAATTTATTTTCTAAGATAAGTCGTAGGGCAGGGCCGGCCAAACGCTGCACAGTGTGCAGACGTGCGGAAGTGCTGCACATGTGCGCACGTGTACGACAGCGAGCGACAGCGACATCTGTTGTTAGACATGTGTCCTAAATGAACGGCGGCGGCTCCACTTCTCTCTGGTGCAAGCAAGAGCGCAACATATCCAGTCTCGTTTACCCCTGGTGACCGTAACCTTAACAGTGATATACTGAGAAATGGCAAGTACTGTGAAAAAGCAAAGGACGGGAGATCTGTGTTCTCAGTCGTTTAAAAATGACTGGGAACTGCAATTCTTTTTTGTAGCCGTTGGTGAAAACTCAGTGTTTGCCGTGCCGCCGAATAATAGGCGTCCAGCGTAAGTTTTCTATTCAGCATCTTCGGCGGTAATCCGGTAGGATACCGCCCTTCGATTGACCGTTCGGTTTAATCGAAGCGTTAGGTATTGCAGGTGCCAGCCAGCAGTCCAGCCAGCCAGCCAGCAGTCCAACCGGCCAGCAGTCCAGCCAGCAGCAGCAGCAGCAGCAGCAGCAGCAGCAGCGGTCCCGGTCCCGGTCCCGGTCTGCAGCAGCGGTCCAGCCGGCAGCAGCCCGCCAGTCCTCCTGCGGCAGCAGCAGCAGCAACAGCAGCAGCAGCAGCGGTCCAGCCAGCAGCAGCAGCAGCAGCAGCAGCGGCAGCCGCCGCCCCGGCCCCGCCCGCGGCAGCACCAGCAGCAGCAGCTGAGGCGTTCCTGCCCCCCGCCGTCGCCGTCGCCGTCGCCGTCGCCGTCGCCGTCGCCGTCGCCGTCGCCGTCCAGACCCTGGTCTTCGGCCGTCTTCACCTTCATCCGTCTTTGTCTTTGTCTTCGTCTGTCCCCAGTTTGTGTCCTTTCCTTTTCGTTCAGTTCGTTATTGTTTCTCCCTGTCGTCATGTCCGCCCCCACCACCACCGCCACCGCTACCACCACCGCCATAGTTTATACTTCCCCTTCCGCCGCCTCCACCACTATAACATGGTGTGCCCATTCCCACCCCCCTCCTTCCATCCCTCCTCTTCTCACTCTCCCTTCGCCCTCGCTCTTTGTCGCCCCCTCTCCAGCTTCTTCCTCCCGCTCCTCTCCCTCTGATCCTTTCCCCCCACTCCCCCAGCCTGTCACTGCAGCTCCGGCTCGGGTGGTGGCCCGTCGGGCCACTGTCCATGCCCAACTCTCCCCGTCGCCTTCGCCATCACCGCCGCCACCGTCACCATCACCATCATCGTCGCAGTCACCGTCACCGTCACCATCTCCGGCGCCGCCTGCTGCGTCCACGCCGGGATCTGTCCCTTCCCACCACCTCCCTATAGCTCCCGTACCTCACGTCACCACCCGCCCTTCTGCCGCCGTTAAGCGCCCTAGTGGCACCACCACCTCCTCCGCCCCCAAAAAGGCCCCGTCCCGTCCTCCTTCCCCCCCCCCCCCCCAGGGCGCCATGGATGTCTCCCCACCTGGCCCTGCTCCCTCCGCCTCTTCCTCCTCCTCCTCCCCCCCTCTTTATACAAATACCTCCTCTCCCATCCCGATCCTTCCCTTCTTGAGGCCCGGAATCTCTCCCCCCTCCTCTGCCAACACTTCCCTGGTGCACCCATCTCTCCCCTCACTCCCAGACGGGATTCTGTTCTCATCTCCTCCCCCAGCCTCACCCTCCATACTGACATCCTCTCCCGCCTCCCCATCACCCGTTTTGGCCCCAACGCCTCCCTCACCCCTGCTCCTTCCCCATCTCCTACCCGCCAACGCCAACCCCCGCATCGCCCGCCGACCCTCACCGCCGTCATCACTCGGCTCAGTCCGTCGATCACGGAGGAGGAGGTGTTGGCGGAGCTCAAGGCGCATCCCATGCTGGAGGTGCGGGCGGTCCACCGCATTTTCAACTCGGCCGGCCCCACCCGCCTTATGCGGGTTTTCTCCGAGGACACCCCCTCCATTGACTGTCTCCTGAAGGAGGGTCCCCTCCTCTTCAACCAGTGTTACAGGGTCGACCCCTCCCGTTCCCCTCCTCAATCCCTGTGCTGCCAGAGGTGTCTGCGCTATAACGCACACCCCACAGCTGAGTGCCGCGAGGCCCCCACCTGCCCGCATTGTAGGCAAGCGCACTTCCTCTGGCAGTGCCCAAACCTCCAATCCCCTCCTTCCTGTAATACCTGCAATCTTCCCCATCCCACCTACTCCCAAAAGTGTAAAGCCCGACCCCCTCCGACGACTCCTGAACTCACTGTCCCTGTCCGTCCTCTGGACGCCCCCACCCCTCCTGGAAATTCCCTTCGTCCCCCCCCCCCCACCGCTGAGGACATCATCCGGTTCCTCACCATCGTCCTCCAGAATGTCCATCCCTTTCAGCGCCCCCACACCCTCCAACAGGTATCCCTCGCCGCCCGTTCCATTTTCCACCTCAAAATGTACGCCACCTACTCCAACAACCAGGCCCATTTCACCTTCTCCCGCCTTGACACCCTCGTCTAAATCCCTGTCATGGCGCGACAGCAACATATCTTTTTCAACAACATCCGCTCCCTACCCGCCAACAAGAACCTCTTCCTGCACACCCATGCCACCCACCGCGTGGATGCCTTCCTCCTAAATGAAACCTTCCTCCAACCCCACCACACCATCCACACTTCACCCTATCTCCTCCACCGCTCCGATAATCCCCTCCCAATTGCGCGTGGCGGAGTTGCCATTGGTCACCACCGCCAGATCCCCGTTCGGCTCCAACCTCTCCTTCCCGACCCCACCGAACACCTGATCCTTAGTCTCTTCTTCCCCGGCCTTACCGTTACCTGCGCCACCATCTATGTCCGCCCCAACGCTCCTATTCCCTTCGACTTCCTCTCCAACGTCGACCGTACCTTCTCCTCCTACGTGATCGCCGCCGACCTCAACATCCATAGTCGTTCGCTGCCCAGTTATGGTGGTGGCATCGGTTCCTCTCCACCCTTCAAGGCGACCTCGTCCCCATCCCCCAGCACACCCGTCCCGAATCCAACTCCACTCCCGATGATATTCTCTCCTCCCCCAACCTCCTTGGTCGCATAACGGTGGATGTCCTGGAGCCTATTGGTAGTGACCATCTCCCTGTCCTCCTCACCATTTCAGACAGACGTCGCCCCCGACCCGACCCTCGTAATGACCCTCCCCCTAAGTACGTCCATGACTATTCCCGTGCCGACTGGAATGCCTACCGGGATACCCTCTCCACCCAGGTCGATAGCCACCCTTTCACCTACCACCACCCCGATGATGTCACCCATGCTGCCTCCTTTCTCCAGCAGACCTTGTCTGAGGCCGTGGAGGCCCACGTCCCTATTGTCGCCATCCACCCCTACCGTCCTACCTTACCCCCACAGGCCGTCCCCCTCCTCCGTGAATCCCGCCGTCTCGTCCGTGCCTTCCTGCACACGCGTGACCTGGACACACTACGACGCCACCGGCAACTCCAGCGACACATTCATAATTTGCTCGCGGCTAAGAAACGCCGGGACTGGCGACAGACATGCACCCGTTTAAATACTACTCTACCTATCAACTCGTCCAAGTTCTGGTCAGCCTTCCGTCGCCTCTTCTCCATGATGATCATCCCTTCCCTGACGCCCTTACTAAGGCCAATCACTTTGCCTCCTACCTGTCCAATGTGTTTTCCATCCCCGATGATTCCCAGTTCGATTACTCCGTCTTCCCGGATATCCGCGATCGAACTGACACCTCTGTCCCTCCCCTCGCTCCTGGTTTCCAGTACTTGGACAACATTGCACACACAGAACTCAATGCCCCTATCACTACACTGGATCTCATTGATACACTCCGCACAAAACGCAACACCGCTCCTGGTCACGATCGTGTCACCTACCGTCACCTTCGTGAAGTTCCCGTCTCTTTCCTCTCCACCCTGGCCAGGCTCTACAATGTAGTCCTGTCCACCGGTTACTACCCCGACCTGTGGAAAACCTCCCGTATCCTCATGTTCCTTAAACCTGGCAAACCGCCGTCCGCCGTCTCCTCCTACCGTCCCATCAGCCTTACCTCGGTCTTCAGCAAGGTCCTGGAATCTATCCTCACCCGACGCATCCACCAGCATCTCCGCCAGCACCACCTCTTTCCCGTTACCCAGTGTGGCTTTCGGCCGTCCTTCTCTTCCGACGACCTTTTCCTTCACCTCACTCATCTCCTTTCCGAACAGCTTAATTCCCGTCGCTCCGCAATCTTCCTCTCCCTGGACCTCGAACGTGCCTATGACCGCGTATGGCATTCCGGTCTCCTCTTCAAGCTCTAAACCTTCGCCCTTCCCATTAACTACGTCCGTCTGATCGGCTCCTTTCTCTCCCGCCGTCCTTCCTATGTCACCATCCATAACACAGATTCCTACACCTTTTTCCCCTCCGCCAGTGTGCCCCAAGGCTCCGTCCTCTCCCCCCTTCTGTACCTTTTGTACACGGCGGACATGCCGCCGCCGTCACCCCCTGTCCACCTTCTCCAGTTTGCCGATGACACCGCCTTCCTTGCCCTTGCCCCCACCCTGCAGCGCTCCCAACACCTTCTCCAATTCCATCTTGACCAGTTCACCGCTTGGTGCAACCAGTGGTTGCTCAAGGTCAATCCCTCCAAAATTCAGGCGATCATTGTAGGCAAAACCACCCCTTCCTTCCGCCTCACCATCTATGGCCATCCTATCGCCCTCACTCCCACCCTTAAGTACCTTGGCGTGACCCTCGACGGTCGCCTCTCCTGGACTCCCCACCTCCGGACAATCCAAGCCAAGGCACGCTCCTGACTCAGTCTCCTCAAGCTCCTCTCCGGCGGTACGTGGGGTCTGGACCCCTCCACCATCCTCCACACCTATAAATCCCTCATCCGCCCTAACCTTTGTTATGCCCATCCGGCTTGGATCTCCGCCCCCCCTACCTTTTATAAATCCCTCCAAATCCTTGAACGCCATGCTCTCCGCCTCGCCTATCACATCCATCTCCCCTCCCCTACGCTGATCCTGTACGATCTCATCCCCTTCCCCCACCTCCTCCTTTTCCTTGAAAGGATACGGATCCTGTACACCTCCTGTAAACTCGATCCTCCTCACCTGCTCATCTCCCCGATCCTCTCTCACCCCCGCCCACTGCCGCGCCTGTTTTTCCACGTCCCACCCGGTCTCCGTCTCTCCACCCTCCTTACCCTCTCCCAAGGTGGCTTCCACCAGCTCCCCCTCCCTGATGATGTCCTCCTCCCCTCCATCTACGCCTCCTATCAACTTTGACCCTGCCCCACCCCCCACTTCCGGTGTCCTTTCCTTTAGGCACCCTCCCACCCTTCTCTTCCCTTCCCTTCTCTTTCCTTTTCCCCCTTCCTCCCTCCCCCCTATCTCCCCTGCCCGTGGCATCTCTGCTCTCCCTCTCGGTCTCCCACTCCCCTTCCTCCTCCTCCTCTCTTGGCAGGTCCCCGGACTCGCACATGCATAGTGAACATTCGCGCGCCGGAGATCATCGCCATCAGTGTCTCGTGTGTGTGCTTCGTTTTGTGTTTCGCGTTCTTTCGCAGTTCCAACTCCACTGTTCACTTGTGCCGTCGCCGTCCTCCGTGTTTTGTGCGCCGTGTCAACAAGTGTTAGTGTTTTTATCGTCCAGCGTGAACGGCTTCTTGTTTATTGTTTTTTTGTATTTCCATTTTTTGCCCGCCGTTTTCTTGTATTCTCTGTATCACCTCTATGTCATGTTATTGTTCCACTTAAGGCTGAAGAGCAGCTGACAGCCCGCCTGTATAGGTGATTAAAATTGCAATAAAGGAAAAAAAAAGTTTTCTATTGAAAGACATTACAATACATATCACAAAGACGAGTGTAGTGTACTCAACAGTGAAGAACGGCAAGCAAAATTAAATGTCCTTCAGAAAATGGATGAGACACATCAACTCGATTTTACTGTACGTCAAAGTAACTGATACTTCTTGAACTCTTAGTTTCTTGTGTTACATTTATGCCTGTTTTGCTGTACGCTGTACAATGTACTGTTTTCAATTTTCCAGAATGACAACCACACTAAATCTTCACTGCGAGCAAGTTTTAAAATCGCGTTAAGAATTGCACAATCTGGGAAACCCTTTTCCGAAGGGGAGTTTGTGAAAGGGTGTCTGACTGATGCTGCAGAACTTGTGTGTCCCACGAACTTTAGCAGGTTTCAAGAAATCAGTCCATCCAAACAAACAGTGACAAGACGTATCAGTGCTATGGCCGGCGATCTGCACAGGCAGCTAATAAATAAGGCAAAACACTTTGTTGCTTTCTCTGTTACGCTCGATGAAGCAACAGATCTTACAGTTACAGCCCAGGTTGTGATATACATACGAGGTATCGATAACGCACTTTGTGTAACAGAGGAGCGACATCTGTGCGTAGGAACATGCACTACATGAACGCAGAGGGCTGCGGCGTGCACGCTGTGACCCGGAAGTTGCACATGTGCAAGAGCACCGCACGGGTGCAGAATTTCTGGCCGGCCCTGTCGTAGGGTCAGTATTGCCTCACGTGTTCCAACATTTCTCAGAATCCAAACTCGTCTACCCTGAGGTCGGCTTCTACAAGTTCTTCCATTCGCTTCGGTAATTTTCACATCTGTCAACACCTGCTTTCTTTGGGATTGGAATTATTATATTCTTCTTGATGTCTGAGGGTATTTCGCCTGTCTCTTACATCTTGCTCACTAGATGGTAGAGTTTTGTAAGGCCTGGCTCTCCCAAGGCTGTCAGTAGTTCTAATGGAATGTTGTCTACTCCCGGGGCCTTGTTTCGACTAAGATCGTATTACGGTTCCTAATGTCAATCATCGCACTGACGCCGAAATTGAACATATTGAGATAAGTAACTGCGGTATAGAAAATTAACTAAAATGGTTCAGAAGTGGAATGGCATATGGACAGAATGAGGTAGCTGTTAGATTCTACAGATATTATACGAAAGAACTTGCTCCCTTTCTAGCAGAAGTTTATCGTAGGTCGCTGGAGCAACGAAAGTTACCTAAGTATTGGGGGAAAAAGCGCATGTCACTCATGTCTTCAAGGAGATTCGTAGAAAAGATGCACATAATTCTAGACCTCAAGTCGGCCGCTGTGACCGAGCGGTTCTAGGCGCTTCAGTCGGAACCGCGCTGCTGCTACTGTCGCAGGTTCGAATCCTGCCTCGGGCATGGATGTGTGTGATGTCCTTAGGTTTAAGTAGTTCTAAGTCTAGGGGACTGATGATAGATTTTAAGTCACGTAGTGCTTAGAGCCATCTGAACCATTTTTTAGATCTCAGACTGTTGTAGAATTGAGGAACATGCTTTCTGCTTTATGACGCATTATGAAGGTCATCTCTTAAAAAATCAGCATGTTAGCAGAGATCTTACTCGCTCTGTCCGTCCATGAAGTACAGTGCGCCATAAACAATGGGGCCCGAGATGATGTCATGTTACTTGACTTCCGGAAAGCATTCGGCACAGTTGTTTACTGTCGTTTAGTGAACAAACTTTCATAGTTTCGGACCGGAATTGTGGCTACAAGTGGTTGTTAACAGGACAAAATTGAAAAACTTAAAGGTAATTTGTGGAGTGTACCAAGGGTATGTTATGTGATCTTTACCGTTTACAATATATGCTGTCTATATGACGGTTCCAACTTCAGAACAGTTATGCCGGCAGATCTGAGGGACTGTAAGTTAACCTGAAAGTCAAAAACATATCTCAATGAGCGTAAAGAGGCGAAGAGATACCTCTTTGCTCTCCATATTTTGGCAGGAGATAGTACGGAAAAAACAAGCAAAAAAGTCCAGTAAACATGGAATCCAAAATGATTACTTCAAGAGCATGTGTTCAATAGAAGGGATGTGTTTCATAGTAGCGAAGATGAGCAAATGTTCACAACTGTTGAAGTGTGCATTTTGGAGGCCTCGTTTTTGGACATTTTCATCTTGTTTTGATCCATACTACCTCCTCCTAAAATATGGAACTGAAAGAGGTTAGAATAGAATAAATGTGTTTCACAGCATCGAAGATGAACAAGTGCTCCTATCTCTTAAGTGATGGGCTTTAGAGTCCTTGTTTAGTACACATTCTTTTTCTTGTTTTGGTGTAAGAAACCTGTCCCTAAAGTTTGTTGGTGTTTTTTTCGGATACTATATAGGGTGTTCCAAAAAAGTATTTGTTACGTTTAGAGGTTGTAGTACTCAGCGAAACAAAAAAAATCCAATAAACATGGGTCCGGAAACGCATACTTTACGAGATAAACACATGTTTATAGGAAGGGCCGCGCGACGCTTGGTTGCGGATATTGGCACAGTCGTTGTCTTGGCGCTCCTCAAATGTCGGCAGGTATTATGATGTCTTACTCACACTACTCTACCTACCATTAGGTGGTCTGTAGTCAGTTGTGTGGTTCGAGTCGTGTTGTAAGCAACGTAAGTTTTCATCGTTTTTGTGTGCCTTATTACACAGTACTGTCAAATCTGCGTACGTAGCTTGGTGTTTTACCTTCTTCAAAACGCGGATTCACTTATGTGGTTTCTGCTATTGCGCTGTTTGTACGTGCAGATGGTGCAGTACATTTACATTTTGTCTCTTCCGCCACTTGTTAGCAATGGAAACTTACTACTCCATAAGTGAAATGGAGGATATGACATTCTGCTATGGTTTAGCAAATGGACGTAGCCTGCGGGCCGGTGCCTCTACGCTGAAATATATCCACAGCGTAGAGTGCCTTCTGATAAGCTGTTTGGCAGACTTTTCCAGCGCCTGAGGAACGCAGGTACCCTCACACCTCGGAAGACTGACAGTGGTAGGCCCCGTACAGACCTGACATGGAGTAGTGTGTGCTACGTTCGGCGGAAGTAACTCCTGGGACCAGTTTGCGACGGTTAGCAGCAGCAGAAGGCGTGTCTCACGCTCTTATAAGGGGAATACTTCATGGATAATTGCTGTACCCTTACCACTGACATCGCGTTCAGTCCCTATGACCACAGGATCATTATGGCAGACGGCGGTTCTGTCAATGGCTGTTGCAGAAGTGTGCCGCACATCCGCTGTTGACATCCAAGATTTTATTTAAAGACGAGACAGGGTTCACGAGAGACGGTGTTGTGGATTTCCGTAACCAGCACGTACGGGCAGATGTAAATCTCCAAGCAATTCAGGAAGGAGGGCATCAACCCCGATTCTCAATCAACACAGGGGCAGGTGTCTTTGGCGATAGGTTACTCGGGCCATACGTGCTACCCCAAAGGTTAACTGGTTCGCATTATCTGGTCTTTGTCATTAGTGTATTAACTACCTTGCCGGAGGCTGCGCCCCGTCGCAATGTGCGCGAAAGTCTGACGCACACATTTCAGGACTGCCGATTGCTCGGAGGGGGGGGGGGGGGGGGGGGGCAACTTAACCTGCTCTTTCCCCAGACCTCCATCCCCTAGACTTTTGATTATGGGGACATTTGAAGGAATTGGTCTACACCACGCCAGTCAACGATGTGCGGACGATACAGGGTCGCGCCTTCAATACGTGCCAACAGGTACAACGACATCCGAGTATACTTCAAAGGGTGCGTCATCCCTTACGCCGTAGTGCAGAAAGGTGCACTGTCATGAATGGACGCCACTTTGCTCACCTGCTACAAAACACGTTTTTATTGCAGAAAGTATGGGTTTCCGGACCCATGTTTATTGGACTTATCTTTCTAGTTTCGATGCGTACTACCATCTCTCAAAGCATTCGACACTTTTTTTTTAACACTATCTGTGCGTAGACGTCTGGTGCGACATACCCGCAGAAACCTACTAAAGACTTGCTGAATCCATTACACGCAGGATCACTGCTGTGCTGCGTCCTGCAGACGGACAAACACGGTATTAAACAGATGGTCACAATGCTTTGCTTCATCAGTGTAAATATAACAGAATGTTTCCGGACAAAGAAGTTGTCGTGTAGCATTACCGTCATGTAGGTGGTGGGCCTTTTCCGGACGTGGACGTTGAATTTGACTACTTTAAACTGCACTAAATATCCTAAAGAAAGAATGCTATTAATTTTTGTTTCTCTAGGACAAATATTTTTCGCGCTGCAGTGGTTGGAAAAGTCGTAAATTACTGTATAAAAATAGTGTTTTAATGGTGTAGAACTGATGTTTATTGATAAGTGAAGCGGGTTAAGAACAAATACACTACTGGCCATTAAAATTGCTACACCAAGAAGAAATGCAGATGATAAACGGGTATTTATTGGACAAATATATTATACTAGGACTGACATGTGATTACATTTTCATGAAATTTGGGTGCATAGATCCTGAGAAAATCAGGACCCAGAACAACCACCTCTGGTCGTAATAACGGCCTTGATACGCCTGGGTATAGAGTCAAACAGAGCTTGGATGGCGTGTACAGGTACAGCTGCCCAAGCAGCTTCAACACGATACCACAGTTCATCACGAGTAGTGACTGGCGTATTGTGATGAGCCAGTTGCTCGGCCACTATTGACGAAACGTTTAAATTTGGTGAGACATCTACAGAATGTGCTGGTCAGGGCAGCAGTCGAACATTTTCTGTATCCAGAAAGGCACGTACAGGACCTGCAACATGCGGCCGTGCATTATCCTGCTGAAATGTAGGGTTTCGTAGGGATCGAATGAAGGGTAGAGCCAGGGGTCGTAACACAGCTGAAATGTAACGTCCACTGTGCAAAGTTCCGTCAGTGCGAACAAGAGGTGACCGAGACGTGTAGCCAATGGCACCCCATACCATCAGCCGGGTGATAGGCCAGCCTGGCGATGACGAATACACGCTTCCAATGTGCGTTCACCGCGATGTCGCCAAACACAGATGCGACCATCATGATGCTGTAAACAGAAACTGGATTCATCCAAAAAAATGACGTTTTGCCATTCTTGCACCCAGATTCGTCGTTGAGTACACTATCGCAGGCGCTCCTGTCTGTGATGCAGCGTCAAGGGTAACCGCAGCCATGGTCTTCGAGCTGATAGTCGATGCTGCAGCAAACGTCGTCGAACTGTTAGGTGCAGATGGTTGTTGTCTTGCAAACGTCCACATCTGTTGACTCAGGGATCGAGACGTGGCTGCACAATCCTTTACAGCCATGCTGATAAGATGCCTGTCATCTCGACTGCTAGTGATACGAGGCCGTTGGTATTCAGCACGGCGTTCCGTATTACCCTCCTGAACCCACCGATTCCATATTCTGCTAACAGTCATTGGATTTCTACCAAAGCGAGCAGCAGTGTCGCGATACGATAAACCGCAATCGCGATAGGCTACTATCCGACCTTCATCAAAGTCGGAAACGTGATGGTACGCATTTCTCCTCCTTACACGAGGCATCACAACAACGTTTCAGCAGGCAGCGCTGGTCAACTGCTGTTTGTGTATGAGAAATCGGTTGGAAACTTTCCTCATGTCAGCAAGTTGTAGGTGTCGCCACCGGCGCCAACCTTGTGTGAATGCTCTGAAAAGCTAATCATTTGCATATCATAGCATCTTCTTCCTGTCGGTTAAATTTCGCGTCTGTAGCACGTCATCTTCGTGGTGTAGCAATTTTAATGGCCAGTAGTGTATTAAATGTGTGCACCACATTTAAGCGCAATAGAATCGTATTAAGGGGTAAATTGCGTTCTAGAGATGTAACACGACGCAAAAGTGGGTTGAAGGTTAGAAGCATAAGGAAAGATATGTAGCCAGAATGTCCTCTTACATTCTTCTCCTTTATAGCTCTGCAAAATGAAGAGCGAACAGGCATTTTCCAATTCTTTCTGCCGCACTACATCGCAAAAAGCAACTACTGGATGTTTCACAAAGTTATAATGATCCTTCCGCAGCTCGCTTTATGTATCACTGGCGGCGCAATGCGCATACACACCCTGGCGGGTGTGGGTCTGTTTTCCACATTGTGTTTCAACACTACACTGGTTATTCTACATTAATCTCTGCATGCTGTTCTACACTGCTATAGGCGAAAATGATTCTTAGTCATCCGGGATGGCAGCTGCAGCGTACCGCGAGCGCATCTCGCTTTTAAGATTAGAGGCAGACTATATCTCCCCGGCATTTCCTGTCCAGGTCTCTTACGTTAGTCGACAAAACAACTTCACTGCAATTGTGACTACAGAAGTTTATGACTACACGAAGTTTTGTCCCTGTCGACATCTTCAGTCTTCGCTGACTGCGCTACAATGAGTGCCTCAACGGTGGCTCGGTCGTGAAACCACACGCATGTGTCAGTGCACGATTGTCCTCCTATTTCGTCTGATCTTACGAATTGTGATATTTTCGGGATGTGAGGTCCGCCAGTTATGCAAAACTGAGAAAAACGGTGTTTTGCATAACTGGCGGACCTCACATCCAGAAAATTTTAACTGCAAACACGGCCAATACAAGGAGCTGCAAATCAAAAAGATGTGATATTTTCATTTTTGTGGGGCTTTGTGAAAGAATCCGTCTATGTGCTTCCCACTCCAACAACTTTTCCTGAACTGTGAACTTCAGGCATGCCCACAAATGCATGGGAGGAGTTAGTTTATCGTCTGGATGTTTATCCTGCGTTCGGGGAAGGGATCACTGAACATCTATGGGGTATGTGAAATTTATAAAATAGTTTATACTTCCTGAGAAAATTTTTCACTATCATATAATTGGCACAACATGCATGATGTGCGTAGATGGGTGTAATAAAACATTTTCGAATACATAAAGTGGTGTTCATAAGATTTTTAAACATTTTATCTTGAACATTCTCCTCCTCCTCCTTAATTCACTAACATCCATGTGGAAACCGTACTCTCTCCTTATTAAAAATAATACTTCATCATCTACAGAAAATTGGAAGAGATAATTTAAAGGAACCATTCATGTGAAGAACTGGCACTCGTAAAAATCGATGTTTAATAGGGCTGGCAGTTCATAGGTGACTTTTAAAAAGGACAGCGAGAATCGGTTTGCGAAATTATAGTTTCATCTACTGCTAGCTTTTTCTGCACGTAAAGATGGCGGGCAGATGCGAGGCGGGATTAACCAGCATGACTCTTACACTGGAGGCTCACTTAGTTGTACGTCAAGAAATTTACTAACCATATATACACACACACACAAACACAAGCAACCACAGGAGGTAACAAAAGGTTCCATAGCTTTGACTGGTAATGTGTTAGAAAAGAAACGAAGTAATTAATATGGAAAGCCCTCTACGATAAAAGTTTGTAGTTCGACGGCAATTACCGAATGCGAAGTCGGCACTGAAGGTCACGCACAGTGATATCATAATTATTATCGTTACTGTTATTAATATTACTAGCAAGGGTCGTAAACTACACTCACGCTCATAAATGAAGGATAATGCTGATACATGGTGAAACAACGCTCTGGTGGGTGATTTGCGGGTTTAAATCACCTCGGGGTATGACCATGCGCTGCATTGGACCTGCGGTCGTCGCACGGTGGCGCTGGGAGCAGTCCACATACACAGAAGTGCGTTGGTGTATGTCAGAGTGTGGTGCAGCGAGTAAGTGTGCAGACGCTTTCAGACGTGCTAATGGTGGCTGTGTGTTGAAAATGGCTCAAAGAACACATATTGACGACGTTATGAGGGGTTCGATACTAGGTTGACCGGAGGCTGGTCAAACACAGCAGGTCGTAGCATGGGCCCTCCGTGTGCCACAAAGTGTGATCTCAAGATTATGGCAACGATTACAGCAGTCAGGAAAAGTGTCCAGGCGCTACAGTACGGGACGTCCACAGTGTACAACACCACAAGAAGACCTATATCTCACCATCGGTGCCCGCAGACGGCTACCGAGTACTGCAGGTAGCCTTGCTCGGGATCTTACCGCAGCCACTGGAACAGTTGTCTCCAAACAGTCTACAGACGACTGAACAGACATAGTTCATTCGCCCGGAGACCTGCAAGATGCATTCCACTGACCCCTGGTCACAGGAGAGCCCGTAAAGCCTGGTGTCAAGAACACAGTACATGGTCATTGGAACAGTGGTTCCAGGTTATATTCACAGACGAGTCCAGGTATAGTCTGAACAGTGATTCGCGCAGGGTTTTCATCTGGCGTGAACCAGGAACCAGATACCAACCCCGTAATGTCCTTGAAAGGGACCTGTATGGAGGTCATGGTTTGATGGTGTGGGGTGGGATTATGATTGGTGCACATACACTCCTGCATGTCTGACAGAGGAACTGTAACAGGTCAGGTGTATCGGGACGTCATTTTGCACCAGTATGTCCGCCTTTTCAGGGTTGCAGTGGGTCCCACCTTCCTCCTGATGGATGATAACGCAAGGCCCCACCGAGCTGCCATCGTGGAGGAGTACCTTGAAACAGAAGATACCAGGGCGCATGGAGTGGCCTGCCTGTTCTCCAGACCTAAACCCCATCGAGCACGTGTGGGATGCTCTCGGTCGACGTATCACTGCACATCCTCAAACCCCTACGGCACTTCCGGAGCTCCGACAGGCACTGGTGCAAGAATGGGAGGCTGTACCCCGGCAGCTGCTCGATCACCTGATCCAGAGTATGCCAACACGTGGTGCGGCCTATATACGTTGTGTGGCACCACATTCTGCAATTATCGTTAGTTTATGAGCATGAGTGTATGACGACTCTTCGCTTCTGGACTCCAAATGGTTTTCCAGGTAGTTCTATCTTAAAAAAGTTTATCATCCAGTTTATCACATGTAAGATTTTCATATCTTCTCTGAAGTCGAAGTATCGTAAACTTGGTCTTCCACGTGGTCTGCTCCCTTGAAGATGTTCTCTACATACTGAAAGATTTTCCTTTCTTCTAGGGCGCGAAGTGCGCGTCCAGCCCAATGAAGTCTCCCAGCTCTAACGGAAATTTTTATTGTGATATTAATGGGAAGACTATGATGTGAAATAAGGAAGTCTGTTTCTGGAGCTTTTGCCGGGCTATTGGCCTTACGGTACGTAATTCGGTTTTGAGTTACGAATTACTATTAATCATATGGACCCTCTGCTTCAGCTGTTAACATTCAGAGCCAGCACTGGCTGCATCTTCGTCAGACACGATGTACACTTTGGTGAGCACTGAAATGAAAACCGTATTTTATCTGCTATCCACTCGTGATTTTCGCGCCTTCCTTGCACCCTCAACATGATTTTTCCAAACGCTGACTATGGTCAGTTCTTCGCAGCCACTACCACTCTGATCAAACACAACTCACTGTTGCCAATCCACCCTACCTCTCTCTTCCCTCCCTCCGTGACCATAGCCACTTTCCGGCTGTCCCGCTGGCGTCCCTTTAGAACGGCGTTTCTACCTGACTATCATACTCTCGATCACGTGGAAGCCCACAAGTGTTCACATTAGCAAAACAAACTTTTCCCACGTGATAGTCCGACGAGCACAATAATTAACGATTCCATTTTTCACGATACTTTCTTAACTAACGAATAAAACGGCAGGTGCACACACTTTCAGCGGCAAATTCAGAAATCAACTTAATTATTAAAATTTTATTCATATTTGTGTCAATAAAATTATGAGATGACATCTGAGGTGTCCGGGGATATGGTCACCTTACAAGCTTTATTCAGGAATTCAAATAGATACACAAAGTTACTAAGGTCTTGTTACATATTACATAATAGCATACAACTTCAGTAAACCAATCTGTCATAACAGTTATAAAATAAATTAGGGTTCAGGTCTAGGAGCCACTCAACAACAGCCTCCTGAACGTCGGCATCGGTTCTGAAATGGTGACTGACCAGCAGTTTCTTTAACGACCAGATGAGGTGAGAACCTCTTCGTGACAGATCTAGGCTGTACGGAAGGTGTTCTGGTACAGTTCATCCGAAACGCTGGACCAAATCAAGCGTAATCGAGGCTGTTTCCGGTCGGCCATTCTCTTGCTGCAACACGAGATCTTTCAAAAGCAGTAACTAACCGTCTGCTGCAACGATTGCAGTGTTCCACAATAACTAGCAGAATTCACGGTCTCTCCATTTGGGAGGAAATCAACCAGTAATACACCCTTTGTTTCCATCACATGAAAGGCGGAGAGGGTTGGTGATTTCATGACATTCAAGCTGTAAGTAGCCTGTTTGTATGTTGGCATCGCCATGGACTGTGTTAATATCATTGAGAGCGCTTTGCGCCCTCGACAAGAGATTCTGTGATTAGACGGACTAGCAGTTAGCCAGTGGTTGGAGAAGTGTATGGACATGTTTTTTCTTAGTGGAGAATCTCTGTTTGTAGTACATGCATTGTAAAGTGGGACGCAAGAAAATGTAAAATGAGGATGGATGTTGTTGGTAATGTTTGGATTGTGGAATTACTGACAACTATATAATATTTGGAACTGGGTGTCACATGAATAAGGTGAAATTTTCTGAATACATTGTTTAGTCTTCAACAATTTTTTTTTGCTAACCATATGCCTCCTATAGTCTATAGCAGTTCTTGTTGTTGTTGTGGTCTTCAGTCCCGAGACTGGTTTGATGCAGCTCTCCATGCTACTCTATCCTGTGCAAGCTTCTTCCTCTCCCAGTACCTACTGCAACCTACATCCTTCTGAATCTGCTTAGTGTAGTCATCTCTTGGTCTCCCTCTAAGATTTTTACCCTCCACGCTGCCCTCCAATACTAAATTGGTGATCCCTTGATGCCTCAAAACATGTCCTACCAACCGATCCCTTCTTCTAGTCAAGTTGTGCCACAAACTTCTCTTCTCCCCAATCCTATTCAATACCTCCTCATTAGTTACGTGATCTACCCACCTTATCTTCAGCATTCTTCTGTAGCACCACATTTCGAATGCTTCTATTCTCTTCTTGTCCAAACTAGTTATCGTCCACGTTTCACTTCCATACATGGCTACACTCCATACAAATATTTTCAGAAACGACTTCCTGACACTTAAATGTATACTCGATGTTAACAAATTTTTCTTCTTCAGAAACGATTTCCTTGCCATTGCCAGTCTACATTTTATATCCTCTCTACTTCGACTATCATCAGTTATTTTACTCCGTAAATAGCAAAATTCCTTTACTACCATAAGTGTCTCATTTCCTAATTTAATTCCCTCAGCAGCACCCGATTTAATTTGACTACATTCCATTATCCTTGTTTTGCTTTTGTTGATGTTCATCTTATATCCTCCTTTCAAGACACTGTCCATTCCATTCAACTGCTCTTCCAAGTCCTTTGCTGTCTCTGACAGCATTACAATGTCATCGGCGAACCTCAAAGTTTTTACTTCTTCTCCATAAATTTTAATACCTACTCCGAGTTTTTCTTTTGTTTCCTTTACTGCTTGCTCAATATACAGATTGAATAACATCGGGGACAGGCTACAACCCTGTCTCACTCCTTTCCCAACCACTGCTTCCCTTTCATGCCCCTCGACTCTTATAACTGCCATCTGGTTTCTGTACAAATTGTAAGTAGCCTTTCGCTCCCTGTATTTTACCCCTGCCACCTTCAGAATTTGAAAGAGAGTATTCCAGTTAACATTGTCAAAAGCTTTCTCTAAGTCTACAAATGCTAGAAACGTAGGTTTGCCTTTTCTCTTTCTTTCTTCTAAGATAAGTCGTGAGGTTAGTATTGCCTCACGTGTTCCAACATTTCTACGGAATCCAAAATGATCTTCCCCGAGGTCCGCTTCTACCAGTTTTTCCATTCGTCTGAAAGAATTCGTGTTAGTATTTTGCAGCTGTGACTTATTAAACTGATAGTTCGGTAATTTTCACATCTGTCAACACCTGCTTTCTTTGGGATTGGAATTATTATATTCTTCTTCAAGTCTGAGGGTATTTCGCCTGTCTCATACATCTTGCTCACCAGATGGTAGAGTTTTGTCATGACTGGCTCTCCCAAGGCCATCAGTAGTTCTAATGGAATGTTGTCTATTCCCGGGGCCTTGTTTCGACTCAGGTCTTTCAGTGCTCTGTCAAATTCTTCACGCAGTATCTTATCTCCCATTTCGTCTTCATCTACATCCTCTTCCATTTCCATAATATTGTCCTCAAGTACATTGCCCTTGTATAAACCCTCTATATACTCCTTCCACCTTTCTGCCTTCCCTTCTTTGCTTAGAACTGGGTTGCCATCTCAGCTCTTCTCTCCAAAGGTCTCTTTAATTTTCCTGTAGGCAGTATCTATCTTACCCCTAGTGAGACAAGCCTCTACATCCTTACATTTGTCCTCTAGCCATTCCTGCTTAGCCATTTTGCACTTCCTGTCGATCACATTTTTGAGACGTTTGTATTCCTTTTTGCCTGCTTCATTTACTGCATTTTTATATTTTCTCCTTTCATCAATTAAATTCAATATTTCTTCTGTTACCCAAGGATTTCTACTAGCCCTCGTCTTTTTACCTACTTGATCCTCTGCTGCCTTCACTACTTCATCCCTCAGAGCTACCCATTCTTCTTCTACTGTATTTCTTTCCCCCATTCCTGTCAATTGTTCCCTTATGCTCTCCCTGAAACTCTCTACAACCTCTGGTTCTTTCAGTTTATCCAGGTCCCATCTCCTTAAATTCCCGCCTTTTTTCAGTTTCTTCAGTTTCAATCTGCAGTTCATAACCAATAGATTGTGATCAGAATCCACATCTGCCCCTGGAAATGTCTTACAATTTAAAACCTGGCTCCTAAATCTCTGTCTTACCATTATGTAATCTATCTGATACCTTTTAGTATCTCCAGGATTCTTCCAGGTATACAACCTTCTTTCATGATTCTTGAACCAAGTGTTAGCTATGATTAAGTTATGCTCTGTGCAAAATTCTACAAGGCGGCTTCCTCTTTCATTTCTTCCCCCCAATCCATATCCACCTACTGTGTTTCCTTCTCTACCTTTTCCTACTGACGAATTCCATTCACCCATGACTATTAAATTTTCGTCTCCCTTCACTACCTGAATAATTTCTTTTATCTCGTCATACATTTCATCAATTTCTTCATCATCTGCAGGGCTAGTTGGCATATAAACTTGTACTACTGTAGTAGGCACGGGCTTTGTGTCTATCTTGGCCACAATAATGCGTTCACTATGCTGTTTGTAGTAGCTTACCCGCACTCCTATTTTTTTATTCATTATTAAACCTACTCCTGCATTACCCCTATTTGATTTTGTATTTATAACCCTGTAATCACCTGACCAAAAGTCTTGTTCCTCCTGCCACCGAGCTTCACTAATTCCCACTATATCTAACTTTAACCTATCCATTTCCCTTTTTAAATTTTCTAACCTACCTGCCCGATTAAGGGATCTGACATTCCACGCTCTGATCCGTAGAACGCCAGTTTTCTTTCTCCTGATAACGACGTCCTCTTGAGTAGTCCCTGCCCGGAGATCCGAATGGGGGACTATTTTACCTCCGGAATATTTTACCCAAGAGGACGCCATCATCATTTAATCATACAGTAAAGCTGCATGTCCTCGGGAAAAATTACGGCTGTAGTTTCCCCTTGCTTTCAGCCGTTCGCAGTACCAGCACAGCAAAGCCGTTTTGGTTAATGTTACAAGGCCAGATCAGTCAATCATCCAGACTGTTGCCCCTGCAACTACTGAAAAGGCTGCTGCCCCTCTTCAGGAACCACACGTTTGTCTGGCCTCTCAACAGATACCCCTCCGTTGTGGTTGCACCTACGGTACGGCCATCTGTATCGCTGAGGCACGCAAGCCTCCCCATCAACGGCAAGGTCCATGGTTCATGGGGGGACTCCTTTTATTTAGCTGGCTCTTGTTGCTACTTGCTTTAATTGCTGTAGCTCGTGTCATGAAGATTTTCTGTGAGGTAAGTGACTTATGAAACAGAATGGGGTTTTCACTGTCGGGATCCGTGATTGGAATGAATTTAGTCAATTAACAGAGTTGGAAGTGGTTTCATATTTATTTAATTTCATATTTTTTTGAATTTTATTGTTGTTAGGATTTCTTGTAATTCAGGGGCATTCTTTTGTGTCAATTATTGGAAGTCGTGTTGTCACAGTATAGCAGTCAGATTGCGTTGGGCTTGTATATTGTGGGTAATAAATGAATAGGTTATGTTGGAGTTGTATTTGTCAGGGAAAATTCTATAAGTCAGTGTTCAAATGATGAAAATAAGTAAAGACATTAGTTTCAAAGGTTTCACCTTGCCAGATGATGCATTCGCTTTTGGACCTCTAGCGATCCGTTACCGCAATCATTGCTTGAGAGACGCTTGACTATACTCTCGGATGAGATTTGCTGCGGTACCCAGCAGAACACGTCGTCCCGCAGTCTGATCTGTTGTGTACGACGTTCACTACATTTTCCATGGATGTGATAAGGTAGTTTGCAGTCTGCCCCAGAGTAAGTCGCTCGAGTTAACACTTCAACAGGGCACACGCTGTCATCTGATGTGGACGTGCTTAGCCGCCCTGATCTCGTCCCAGACAAATGTTGTGCCTGTGTCAGATTTCTAAACCAAAATCAAACTGTTTTCGTGACAGTACACTCGCTCTGTAAACTTCCTGTTGTCGCTGATGTTAGGGACGTTTTCTTTAAAAGCAGAAACTTTATTACACTTCGCACTTCAATTGCCTATCATAAACCTGTCAACACCTCCATTTGAAACTGTATTTTGAATCGCTGTGATAACTGACCCCATCTACTGGTTGTATTTTGAACCTTTGATCATATATTCTATCTAGACAAGTAATTTAATTAGTAGGGTATTTATGTAACCATGAGAGCTCTTTTTTCTCTACTCCAGGTATCAACGAAGGTTTGGCCCCCATTGCAATGGTGAAAAGAAAGAAAAAAATGGAGAGAAACACTCGGTGGAGGCTCATTCGCGAGCACACGTTTGTGTGGGTGCGTAGTGCTGACACAATCAAACGTGAAAGCTTTGAGCATTTAAATTAAGGGGAGGTTTACTATCTTTGTCCCGAAAAAAAGCATGTTCTTTTACAATTTTTTTCTCGGGACGTGTTATAGATATCAATGTCAAATTTGGTCAAAATGTTTATTGATATTTCCTCTACAAACTGGATTTTTTTTCGACCGGAAATGTCGAAGAGAAAAGGCGGAAGTACCATCAGAACGAAACAAAATATCGACATAGACTTCCACGCGCGGTATGTCACAGGTCAGCCGGCTCGTCTGAAATCAAAACTGAGTTGACGGCAGCGAAGTATATAAGATTCTTTAGGCGTTGTACCTCGCTTAAGTTATTTGGATCATAGGAATCAAAATGGCGGCCATTTGAAAAAAATAGGGTTTTTTCATCGATTTTTCGACTTGGTCGGCCAAGTAAAAATATTTATAGTTGATGGATCGGAATAAAAGTGGTACAAATCCTAGACAATTTAGTTAGCTTCGTCGGAAACAAAGAATCATGCAAATCGGTTCACTAGATTTGAAGCTACCATACCGCGCGATAAAAAAAAGTCATTTCGAGAAAAACGCGTTTTAAGTTTTGATTGCATATAAATACTTTATTATGCTATGTACGTTCAATATGCTATTGCAGGTCCATAAACTGGTTCTTCCTCTTCCTCACAGAGGGCGTTCTGCTCGATCCGGGCCATCCTGCGCTGCTCCAGAGCCGCTCGTATGGCCGGTGACAAGCGGTTTTCGGCCGCTTGACTCCGGTGGTCGTCCGAATGCTTGGCGAACTGCGTCGAACGGAGTCCCAGGGTGACGTCCATCGTTGTCATGGTCTTCAGAATTGCTGAATACCCTTCGTTGAAGCTGCTCACTGCCAGGAAAATCGCAGTCTCCACAGTCTTCGCATCAGAATACAAATGCTTGGAGGCTAACATCCAAACACACGCTTTAAACTTTCATATGAGTTTTGTGTGTGTCCTCCCAAGCACCGGTACAATAACTAGTCATCCGAAATAGAAAAAAAAACTGTTGCGTGAAAAAGGCCGATTTCAGGAAGGTGCATTTTTTTGTTCAACCGCGAATAACAAACATTTCCGTTCCGTATTCGGAAAAACCGTTTCAGGGGTGGATTCTCAACACTTTTATGGATCCAAAAATGCAATTTTAAAAAAATCGATTTTTTGAACGAAAAGATAGTAAACCTGCCCTTAACGTTCTGAGAACTAGGCGCCATGTCATGGATTGCGCGGTCCCTTCCTCCTGAGATTCGAGTTCTCCCTCGGGCATGGCTGTGTGTGTGTATGTGTGTTGTTGTTGTTAGTTTAACTAGCATGTACGTCTAGGGACCGATGATCTCGCCGGTTTGATCCCTTAGGACTTCACACACATTTTTCTCAAGACCAATCATGTCATTCTGAGAGCATCTCAACTCTGCAATTTCTTACAAGAGCAAATAAACCTGTTCCTCTACAACAGTGAACCTTCAAACAAAATGCTAATTACTGGCAAGTCAAGTCTGCCTCATAAGAATATTCAACCAGTGGTCCCTGATTACGCTGCAGTTACATTGCGTACGACACCTTCACACCACCCCAACACACGTATTGCTAAGATGACAAGGCGTAAATTTCTTCCCAGTAACTATTTTGCTGTTGGTGTAGAATATTTCTAATCGATGCCCACGATACAGATCATCGGAGTCATTTTAAAAGATAAAAAAAGCTGAGACAATGGGAGCAGACTATAGCTGCTGAAGGAAGTGTTTCTGAAGCCGTGTACTATCCATACCCCATAAACCAGTGTGAAGTACATGTTGGAGGTTGCGTCCCTTTTTACCATATGTTGGTTTCAACCCGTTCTATTCGGCTTGGGGGTGTAGGAAAGATAACAGTTCAAACGCCTCTGTGCGTTGTGTAATAAGTCTAATTTTTTTTATTTACACGTCAAGTTCCGTAGGACCAAATTGAGGAGCAAATCTCCAAGGTGATGGATCGTGTTAGTACATGAAATTACAAAATAAAAGTAATAACAGATAAAAATAAATTTTAATTAACCCGATAAAGGCAGTCCATAAGTTTAAGTAAACGCAATTTACAATACAACAAGAATCTCTGAATTCGAGTGGTACCTTATTGAAAATGGATGCAGAAGTATACTGCACGACTTTCTGCACAAGACACAAGGAAATTCGATCCAAATGCAGGTTTGATTTCTGCCGAGTATTAACCGACTGAGAGCTGCTTACTCTTGGGAATAAGCTAATATTGTTCACAATAAATGACAGTAACGAATATATATATTGAAAGGCCAATGTCAAAATACCCAGACTCGTGAACAGGGGTCGACAAGAGGTTCGTGAACTTACACCACTTATTGCCCGAACCGCCTGTTTCTGAGCCAAAAATATCCTTTTAGAATTGGAAGAGTTACCCCAAAATATAACACCATACGACATAAGTGAATGAAAATAAGCAAAGTAGACTAATTTTCGTATCGAACGATTACTCACTTCAGATACCGTCCGAATAGTAAAAATGGCAGCTTAAGCCTTTGAACAAGATCCTGAAGAAGCGCTTTCCACGACACCTAGAAATTTGGACTGTTCAGTTTCACTTATCATATCACCATTCTGTGAAATTAAAACGTCAGGTTTTGTTGAATTGTGTGTTAGAAACTGTAAAAACTGAGTCTGACTGTGATTTAGCGTTAGTTTATTTTCTACAAGCCATGAACTTATGTCATGAACTGCACTATTTGAAACCATGCCATTGTTGCAGACAACATCTTTTACTACCAAGCTAGTGTCCCCAGCAAACAAATATTTTAGAGTTACCTGTAATACTAAGAGGGTATACCATTTATATAAATAAGGCACAGGAGTGGCCCCAACATTGATCCTTGGAGCACCCTCCACTTGACCGTACCCCACTCAGACCCCACATCACAGCCATTCTCAGCATTGTGAATAATGACATTTTTCTGCCTGTTGCTAAAGTAGGAGGTGAACCAATTGTAAGCTCCTCCTCGTATTCCGTAATGGTCCAACTTCTGGAGCAATGATTTGTGATCAACACAATCGAATGCCTTAGTTAAATCAAAAAACATGCCTAGCGTTCGAAACCTTTTGTTTAACCCATCCAGACCCTCACAGAGAAAAGAGAATATAGCATTTCAGTTGTTAAACGACTTCTAAAGCAGAACTGTACATTTGATAGCAAATCGTGTGTTATAAAATGATCAATTATCCTTACATACACAGCCTTTTCAATAACTTTAGGAAACCCTTATGGCATAGAAATGTTGCAATAGTTCCCTTTCTTAAAAGAGGAAAGTTTTATTTAAAAGTTATGTTATAGCTTCCAGTCCAGATTGCTGGAGTTAAGCGAAAACGCAACTTTGTTCATATAATTTGGCACAGGCGGAACACCGCATTAAGGGGCCTAATTATACGAGTAAATCCCCTCGGAGAACTTTGGTGAACTATCTGAATAAGCGCAAAACTTCTAACGGGGGCCCTACATTTGGCATTTGCGCGTAATAAAAATGTTCCGCCACTCAGTCCCAGCTAACTAAATAGAACAAAGAACAACGAAATGTAATCCCGGGAAATAAATGATTGTCATAGTCTCACAAAGCAATTTAAAAACTGCACACCACGTTAACTGACTGAAAATAAAATGAGCCCGGCAGTTCACTGTGTGAAGAAATCGACTTACTGCTATAAAACAGAATGTATTTTTTCAATAATATTACAGCATAAGCACAGTAATCAGTAATAACTGCAAAGGTCATAGCTTGGCACGAATTTCAAACGCTTCATTATAAGAGGAACACAGAACAGGTAATAACTGCTAAGTAAAATCTTATTTATTTCTTCTTAAAAAACATCTGCTGGTGGATTACGTGGTGCCTCTTGATGCATGGCGTTTGATTAGCAGTCCGACGACATCCGCATTGGTTTCTCGAGTACACCATCCCCATAATGGGATGTTGTGTGGCGACCCGAACGTTCTTTGCAACAGATGTGCAGCAATTTTTTACAAAACTACACTCCTGGAAATGGAAAAAAGAACACATTGACACCGGTGTGTCAGACCCACCATACTTGCTCCGGACACTGCGAGAGGGCTGTACAAGCAATGATCACACGCACGGCACAGCGGACACACCAGGAACCGCGGTGTTGGCCGTCGAATGGCGCTAGCTGCGCAGCATTTGTGCACCGCCGCCGTCAGTGTCAGCCAGTTTGCCGTGGCATACGGAGCTCCATCGCAGTCTTTAACACTGGTAGCATGCCGCGACAGCGTGGACGTGAACCGTATGTGCAGTTGACGGACTTTGAGCGAGGGCGTATAGTGGGCATGCGGGAGGCCGGGTGGACGTACCGCCGAATTGCTCAACACGTGGGGCGTGAGGTCTCCACAGTACATCGATGTTGTCGCCAGTGGTCGGCGGAAGGTGCACGTGCCCGTCGACCTGGGACCGGACCGCAGCGACGCACGGATGCACGCCAGGACCGTAGGATCCTACGCAGTGCCGTAGGGGACCGCACCGCCACTTCCCAGCAAATTAGGGACACTGTTGCTCCTGGGGTATCGGCGAGGACCATTCGCAACCGTCTCCATGAAGCTGGGCTACGGTCCCGCACACCGTTAGGCCGTCTTCCGCTCACGCCCCAACATCGTGCAGCCCGCCTCCAGTGGTGTCGCGACAGGCGTGAATGGAGGGACGAATGGAGACGTGTCGTCTTCAGCGATGAGAGTCGCTTCTGCCTTGGTGCCAATGATGGTCGTATGCGTGTTTGGCGCCGTGCAGGTGAGCGCCACAATCAGGGCTGCATACGACCGAGGCACACAGGGCCAACACCCGGCATCATGGTGTGGAGAGCGATCTCCTACACTGGCCGTACACCAGTGGTGATCGTCGAGCGGACACTGAATAGTGCACGGTACATCCAAACCGTCATCGAACCCATCGTTCTACCATTCCTAGACAGGCAAGGGAACTTGCTGTTCCAACAGGACAATGCACGTCCGCATGTATCCCGTGCCACCCAACGTGCTCTAGAGGGTGTAAGTCAACTACCCTGGCCAGCAAGATCTCCGGATCTGTCCCCCATTGAGCATGTTTGGGACTGGATGAAGCGTCGTCTCACGCGGTCTGCACGTCCAGCACGAACGCTGGTCCAACTGAGGCGCCAGGTGGAAATGGCATGGCAAGCCGTTCCGCAGGACTACATCCAGCATCTCTACGATCGTCTCCATGGGAGAATAGCAGCCTGCATTGCTGCGAAAGGTGGATATACACTGTACTAGTGGCGACATTGTGCATGCTCTGTTGCCTGTGTCTATGTGCCTGTGGTTCTGTCAGTGTGATCATGTGATGTATCTGACCCCAGGAATGTGTCAATAAAGTTTCCCCTTCCTGGGACAATGAATTCACGGTGTTCTTATTTCAATTTCCAGGAGTGTATTAATGAAAGATTCTTTTTCCACTTGTCGCCCGGTTCCCATCATGAAGCAATCGATTAGAATTCTGTATCGTCTCTTTTACATTTCAATGGGGAATAAGAAAATACGAATATAACTGGACTATTATAATCTAGTCTTTACTATCGATACAGAACTAATGTGAAAGGGTTTGTAGTACATTTCTATAATAAACATTTAATACTTCTTGTTGATATTTCGTGAGCTGGCAATGGAAGGATAGCTTATATCTATCTTCGGCTGCCAGTTCAGGTTTCTCGGTGTTTCCATAGCGCTCTCTGGAGATTATCTGGTATATCGGTCCGGCGATTCTCAAAGCCTGTTGATGGATTACATGGAATTTTCGCTCGGTCGCCCGGAGCCATTCAGACCACGAGCTCCGTAGTACCGCCTCGCCGGAGCGCCACACACCATTCCGCTGGCCAATCAGAGCTTGCAGCAGGTCCTGTAACTTCCGCTCCACAGCGACACCTGACTCAGTGGCGTACTGGCTTCGCTATCGTCTCACTACTCTGACGCACCGTTAGTTCTTGGTCTCTTCTTTCGTTATGTATCAGGTTCTCTCTCACATATAAACAAAGTTCAAATCTGGAGAAATTTGTTTATATGTAATGCCATCTCCACTCGTACGTCTCCTCATTATTTTCATTTATGTTCTCACGCTGTGATCAGCTGTTCTGTACTACAGAACAGTTGATCCAGCGTCTTCAGGTTTCATTCGAGTCGTTCCCGACATTCAGTAGAATGCTATTGCCGTTTTACCTCGGAAGATGTCTTCGATAGTCGGAGGCGAAACTTCAGAAAGTGATTTTATAGGTCAGGGCCGTAGTTTTATCTTGAACATTGAAGGTTCAGTTTTGTATTGTCTTCCATGTCATCAATCTTGTTCGTAAGTTTTCAGCCATTCAGCCATGAGGTTGGTTAGCAGATTCTATTTTCGGCCTTCGTCTTAAGAGCAGTACAGGTATCCACCATGATCTGGTTGAAGTATTGTAGTCTCGGTCTGCCTCTTATATTTTTCCTTCCTGCTGCCCCTTCAATGATACTTCTAATGATAACACCGTGTCTCAGCACATGGCAGGTCCATGTGTCCCTTCTGCGTTCGATTATCTTCAGGAGACAAGGCTTCTCTTCCTCCATTCTGTGGAGCGCCTCTTCGATGGATGTCTTGTTTACCAAATAAATCTTGAGCGTTCTACACTAGCACCACATCCCGAAGACTATTATTTTATGTTTTTCTGCGTCTCCGAGTGTCCAGGCTTCAGTTCTGTACAGCAGCAGAAATAATATTTGTGAGGTTTCTCTGAAAGGGAACCCCTTGAGAGCGAGGTCGCAAGATTAGTCTTTCGTGGGGCTCATTTGAAAACAACGGTTAACAGTTACGACAGGAAAAATAACAGCTGCCAATGACTCGTCAAGTGCAGTAGGAAGACGAGAGAATATTTGTGTCCGGGAGGTGCAGAGATCAACCTTCTATCGGATGTATGTATTACAATTCACAGAATGGACATCACTACATTCAAGAAATTTTCCAGACAAACCATTAATTTGCACCAAAACACTAAATGAGAAACGGCACGCCACAGTGATGACAAAAGTTTGCATCATCAAGATCGAAGGCGAAATCGTTGGAGCTACAAACCGTGCCGAACGTTCAGCTAGGTATCATCAGTCATATCGGTGTAAGTGAATGATGATAATTGCTGGAATGTGATGGCATGCAACCGAAAACGAAACGGTGTGTCCCGGAGTTTGTTGTGAAACTGGCTATCTTTTTAGTCGTAGCTGCAGATAGGGCGATAATATGTTTTATGGGCACGGAAAAAACAAACAGCCAAAGGCTGAAATTGTCCAGAGGCTCCAGGTGGTATGAAGTGCCACAAGGGATAGTTTGCTCTAAAGCAACATTACTTTTATACGCATACCAGGTACCAAGCAAAAGCAAGTTATTTTGACCAGATATTAGCCAAAACAGTGCTCATCTCATAGTTGTAGTTCTCTTACGCCTGTCTTCCCACTTTTGCTTGCTGCGACGTACGTATTCCCTACTACCCACGCATGATCACGCACACGAGAAAGAATCGTAGGGGGCAGAGCATCTCCAACTTATCGCAGCACAATAAACAACTTTCCAGCCAATTTACCATCCACATTAACAGTCGGTATAATTGTATACGAATGCGTTAAGGCACTGACGTTAGTTGATTTTGATACAACTCCTTTGGTGCCTCTAATTTCCAGGCTTCCTTTCTTATGCATTTCCTCTTCAAATCCCGACTGGTCGGAGTTGAAAACAAATTCCTTATTGAACGAAGGGATAAGTTTGTTTATCTCACCTACAAATTTTCGGGCCGATACCTCAGCCTGCTGTGTGTCGTCAAATTAACAGAGTCTTTGAAATTTCGTTATATTACGTCTTCCATTTCTGTAGCACTGTTTGAAGTTATGCAACCATCCACTGCTTCCCTTGAAATCATCGTAATCTATGTGGCGCGCACTTTGATGTGCATAACTTAGTAGGTCCTGTAAATTGTACCGAGCATCCTTGAAAAGCGCAAATACCAGTTTTTTAAACATCTGCGCCTTGTCCTCCCTTAAATATCCGCAGTGGTTCTTAATCACTACATTGTCATATTACTGCGGACTTATTCGAAATCGGTTCATAATTGCTTTTTTACTATGCTGCGGATGACCTTCCATGTAAATTATGTTTAGTATGCACTCCTCGGACAACGATTGTCCTTTACTACATTTCACTAGACATGGGATTTGTGGCTATTGTGCGACAAGAATGATGAACTATATGACTGTTTCAATATCACTTTCACTTGGTAAGCACGTCTCGTCATACTGTAGTCATAACGCACAGTAGAGCGTATACGACACCACACATTCCGTTGATTCATCTTGCAGAAGGGCTAATATTTCATCTGCCACTTCTTTCTCACTCTGCGAAATTCCTGGGGCTCCTTTCTGAGGAAATGTCAGCTTCGACAACTGTTGTTGCAAATATAATACACTACTGGCCATTAAAATTGTTACACCACGAAGATGACGTACTAGAGACGCGAAATTTAACCGACAGGAAGAAGATGAGACCTGAGTTTCTCCTGGCGTATACAACTTTCAAATAACTTCCGGGAATTCAGCCAGGTAACACTTTCAGCGACCGCCGATATTTCGGCGGGAGAACACCCCGCCATTTTCAAGGCAAACTGCAACGGACAGGCGGCGTACACACTGAACACTAGTGCCACCAAAGATGGCCAAAGTCAGAGCTATCGATAGTGAGACTATGAATTCGCAGGTGAGGTAGCATTGAGTCTGTCCCTCTGTTTCTTGACAAGGGAGAGAGCCGGATTCCAAACAGAGTTTAAACAGAAACCTCCATCCCTGTTAACAAGGTTGCTCGCTAATTTAATCTCAACTGCCTCCCGAATCACACTGTCCCAATAGCTGGACGTGCATGCCAATATCTCGGTGTTATTATATAACATGGGGTGACCAGTATCCAAGCAATGTTCGGCAATAGCAGATCTATTAGGCTGCTGTAATCGTGTGTGCCGTTTATGCTCAGTACATATCTGTCCTCCACGGTCCTGATAGTTTGACCAATATATGCCATGCCGCAGCTACAAGGGACACGATATACACCCGCCTTACGCAGTCCAAGATCATCCTTAACGGAACCCAAAAGTGCTCTAATTTTAGATGGAGGTCGGAAAACGCATTTCACATCGTATTTCCGTAAAATACGACCGATCTTATTGGACGTGTTTCCTACGTAAGGCAAGAAGGCAGTAGACTTAGGTGTTGACTCAGAATTATCATCAATCACCTGATGTACAGTTGGTCGATAGCGCAACGCACGTTCAATCTGTCTATCACTGTAACCATTTTGACGAAATGTAACTTCAAGATGGGACAGCTCAGCTGGCAAAGTCTCAGCGTCAGAAACGATATGTGCCCTGTGTACCAAGGTACGAAGTACCCCTTCACGCTGAGCCGAATGGTGACAACTATTAGCTTGTAAGTACAAGTCGGTGTGAGTACGTTTCCTGTAGACTGCATGTCCCAATGATCCATCATCCTTCCTCCTAACCAACACGTCGAGAAAGGGAAGGCAACCATCCTTTTCCACCTCCATCGTAAAACGAATGTTCGGGTGGATCGAGTTCAGATGTTCTAGAAAGACATTCAAATTCTCCCTACCGTGAGGCCAAACAACGAAGGTATCGTCAACGTATCTATAGAAACAGGCGGGTTTTAAAGGCGCCGACTCCAATGCACGTTCCTCGAAGTCTTCCATAAACAAATTTGCGATCACAGGAGACAACGGACTACCCATCGCAACTCCATCTGTCTGCTCGTAATACTGGTCATTAAATAAAAAATAAGTGGATGTCAACACATGCCTAAAGAGATTAGTTAAATCAGCACCAAACCTGGCTTCAATTAACCGCAACGAATCAGACAGAGGAACACGAGTGAAGAGAGAGACCACATCGAAACTCACTAAAATATCAGAGTCATTCAGCCTCAGTCCCTCCAAACGACGTAAAAAATCAGCTGAGTTCCTGATATGATGTTCACACCGTCCTACTTGTGGACTCAACAGAGAAGCAAGATGCTTGGATACACAATATGTCGGGGCGCCGATGTTACTCACTATAGGACGGAAAGGAACCCCTTCCTTATGAACCTTTGGAAGGCCATATAACCTAGGGGGAACCGCACTATAGGTGTTAAGCCTCTTGATTGTGTCCTGCGACAAACCACTTTTCTTCAGGAGGCTGTTGGTCTTTCTCTCAACACTTTTCGTGGGGTCAGCATCGATTCTGCGATACGTTGAATCAGATAGTAAACGTTGCATCTTTTGTACATAATCATGTTTATTTAAAACAACGGTGGCATTGCCCTTGTCAGCAGGTAAAATAACAATACTGGGATCAACTTTGAGAGAGCGTAACGCAGCCCTCTCTGCTGCTGTTACATTACTCTTGGGTGGACGAGCCCTAGTCAAAACACGGCATGCCTCCCTCCTAACTTCCTCTGCAGCGTCAGGAGGTAGTTTGCAAGCTGCCTGTTCAATTGAACTAATAAAATCAACTACCGGCAAATTCAATCTTTTGACGACGCAACCTTATCCGTGCTAGGGAAGGGATTAAATTTTGCACCCACTCCGAAGAATTTGCCGTATCAGCAGGATAATGCACGACCGCATGTTGTAGGTCCTGAACGGGCCTTTCTGGATACAGAAAATGTTCGACTGCTGCAATGGCCAGCACAAAATCCAGATCTCTCACCAATTAAAAACGTCTGGTCAATGGTGGCCGAGCAACTGGCTCGTCACAAAACGCCAGGCACTACTCTTGATGAACTGTAGTATCGTGTTGAAGCTGCATGGGCAGCTGTACCTGTACATGCCATCCAAGCTCTGTTTGACTCTATACCCAGGCGTATCAAGGCCGTTATTACGGCCAGAGGTGGTTGTCTGGGTACTGATTTCTCAGGATCTATGCACCCAAATTGCGTGAAAATGTATTCACATGTCAGTTCTAGTATAATATATTTGTCCAATGAATACCCGTTTATCATCTGCATTTCTTCTTGGTGTAGCAATTTTAATGACCAGAAGTGTACAATGTTTGCCTTGTTTATCGTTGCGTTGTTCTGCTTTCTACCAACAGCACTAGCACTGAAGCACTGTTCGGAGTAACTCGCTGACTAAGGGGTTCAATTACGCTCGTAGCCCCACGCTGTGCTCACCATTGGATAGCTCCAGCCCCGCCCCCTGTTGCCATTAGGAGACAAAATTGTGGTTGCATGTAGACAATTTGTGGGGCGCCGTAAACATCATTAGTCTTTTGCGGTCTCACGCTCAAGGGGTTCCTTGTGAGATGCTAGTCTATGCTGCTGGTTATGAAAAGGTTTCTTCTCTTGTTAGAAGCAGCTTTGCTCTGGTTGATTCGGGTTGCAACATTCTTACTTGACCTTTCGTTTGATGTAATTTTACTTCCTGGGTAGGCAATGGATTCGACGGTCTCAAGTCGCTCGTTGTTTAGTGAGCATTGTGCAACAGTATTTTGTCTGGTCACCACAAAGATTTTTGTTTTACCTTTAGTAATTTTCGTTTATAGGAAGAGCAGAGGGTGGATTCCATCTGGGGCAGCATCGCTTCTAATCGTTCTGCGTCTTCACTTAACACTGGGAGATCATCAGCGAACCTCAATATGTTTATTTTTTTGCCATCGAATTTTAATTCCCCCTATAGCTCCTACAGCTTCATCATTAATATAAGTCATGAATAACAACGGCCCCAACACACATCCTGGGTCATGCCTGAAGTTGCTTCCACATTTGATGCTGACTTTCTATCCAATAAACTGCTGCATTCTACCTCTAAATAAATCATAAATCCAGTTACAAATTATGTCTGACACCTCACGCGATTGTACTTTTTTTAACAAGAACTCATGAGGTATTGACCAGAAAGCTTTTCGGATGTCGAAAAATAGTGAGTCTATCTGTTTATCTTCATCATTGACTTTCATTACGTCATATGAGAGGAGTTCGTGTTTCATGCGACCTTTCCTTTCTGGTGTTTGCTGTTTGACATGAATCGCATAAATCTGCTCGAGATCAGACAAGTCTCCAGCAGACATCAGGCTAATACCATCTAACACCACTTTCAGCCTTGATAATGACCTCAGTTGCGCGAGGAAGAGTGTCCTCAAGTTCCTACAGCTTTGCCATATCCATGTGAAACCAGTTATTGATGATTAAAGCCTGTGGAACTACTAAATTGTGGGATGTCGACTGCTTCGTTTCGCCCGATGTTCCAAAGCGTCCCAGATATTTTCTATAGGATTGAGATGAGGCTGTCATATGGACGAGTCGACATGCGACAGCTTGTCTGACTGTTCGTCAAATCAACAAGGAATGCCTACAGCAACACGATTGCTGTCACCTTGGAAAAATTGAGTGTCTCAGAATACTCATTACTGGGATGTACAAGATGAATAACTCTTGTTCACTAATAGTGTTGAGATAGATATCTTGGTTAATGCTCAGGGTTACCTAAAAGTGTGGGCCCGAGTCAGGGTATGCAGAACATCTACAAAACAATGAGCCACCTCCGGCTTGAACTATCCACCTCTCTCATTGCGGCCTAAAAGCCCTATTCGACTGTCGGTATCTCGGAAGACACGAGTGTCTCAGCATACTTATTACAGAGCTGTAGAAGACTGGGCAACACTTGTTAACCGAAAGTGTTAAGATAAATGTCCTGGTTAATGTTCACAGTAACCTAAAAGTGTGGGCCCAAGTCATAGTATGCAGAACATCTGCAAAACATCACAGACGCACCTGCAGCTTGACCTGTCCAATTCATACATTGTGGGTTAAGAGTAAGATTCGGTGCACTTGACGCCTCGTGTCATTTTAAAAGAGACAAATTCGCAACTCGAGCCAACCCCAGCGAATGCGCCAGTGTGCTATTGTCCTGTATCTGTGTTGTTCACTCTGCTGAAGGCGCGCCACTGTGAGCAATGGCTCCAAATGTCTATTGAGTGCAGTTGCCTTTGTAAAATTCGCTCGGAAACTAGTGGAGATAAATCTGCATTCATTGTATTCACCAACAGCAGCAATTTCTATCACCCTCGAAAAGGAGTGTCATTGTGAATGCATGACACTCGTCTTTGCTCTCTGTCCGCTGGGATCTCTTTACGACCACTATTTTTACGCTGTGTTTCATGACTGCATGTGTAGGCACGTGAGATAGTCCACGTGACAACACCAACACATCCAGACACGATAGCCCCTGTATTATTATTATTATTATTTTTTTTTTTTTTTGCGTCTTCACTTCGAGTCATTTGACGAGGGTTGTCCAGAATGTAGCGGCACCACCGTTTAGGATAGGGAAAGTTAGTTTTGTGCAATATTCTGACAAGGGAACCTCCCCATCGCACCCCCCTCAGATTTCGTTATAAGTTGGCACAGTGGATAGGCCTTGAAAAACTGAACACAGATCAGTCGAGAAAACAGGAAGAAGTTGTGTGGAACTATGAAAAAACTAAGCAAAATATACAAACTCAGTAGTCCATGCGCAAGATAAGGAACATCAACGAGAGTGCGAATTGGGGAGCGCCGTGGCCACGTGGTTAGCGTGAGCGGCTGCGGAACGAGAGGTCCTTCGTTCAAGTCTTCCCTCAAGTGAAAATTTTAATTTTTTATTTTCAGACAATTATTATCTGTCCGTCCGTTATCTTTTCATCACTTTTTTGGGAGTGATTATCACATCCACCATAAAAACTAAATCGGGCAAGGTAGAAGTATCTTTTTACCCATTCGCCAAGTGTACAAGTTAGGTGGGTCAACAACATATTCCTGTCATGTGACGCACATGCCGTCACCAGTGTCGTATAGGATATAGACGTGTTTTCCTGTGGAGGAATCGGTTTACCTATGAAATTGCGATCAAATGTTTTCAGTTCCCATTGGAGAGGCACGTCCTTTCGTCTACTAATCGCACCGTTTAGCGGTGCGGTCGCAAAACACATACACTAAACTTATTACAATGAATAGAAACGTCAATGAACGAACGGACAGATCATAACTTTGCGAAGATAAAAAAAGTAAACTTTTCAATCAAGGGAGGACTTGAACCAAGGACCTCTCATTCCGCAGCCGCTCACACTAACCTCGGAGCCACGGCGCTCCTTAGCTTACATTGTCCTTGATGTTGCCTATCTTGCGCATGGACTACTCAGTTTGTATATTTTGCTTACTTTTTTAATAGTTCCACACAACTTCTTCCTGTTTTCTCGATTGATCTGTGTTCAGCTTTTCAAGGCCTATCCACTATGCCAACTTATAACTAAATCTGAGGGGGATGCGATGGGGAGGTTCCCTTGTGAGCACAAGTTACAGCCAGGTGCGGGGCAGATTGCAGTGAGTTAAGCATACCAACAGTTGCAAAGTAGAATAGAGGCCACAAGGCCATCAGATTGCTGAAAGAGTACACGTAGCAGTTTTGCATGTCGCAAATCACAGTCAGAAGGGGCCACCTAGCGTGTTATGAGTACATGACGTGGAGCGGCATGTATGGCAAAACAGAGGCGCACAGCCATGTATAAATAGGTGCGGGTTTCTAACGAGATTCAGTTCAAGTGTGGCAGCTCTCCTGGACGGCGGGCCGTGTCGCACTCTAACATTCTGCGTGGTGTCTGTTTGTTCTAAGTCGTGTCTCCCTACCACTTTCGCGCAACGGCGCTCTGAGTGTGTTTTTTAGGGAATTGACTAGTTTGAACCTGGGACCTGTTGCTGGTAAGGAGACGTCAGACCACGCATGACATGTAGAGTTCAGAAGAGTTCAGTGAGACTAGCGATGATATAATCAAATACTTAATGATTTCAGCGTCAGCTCCACTGCACTCCCTGTAAAAGAATCTTAATACTAACTAAATTTAGTGGAAGGGGTTCAAGGCTTTCCTATGTTTAGTTAGCTGGTAAAATAACGTCGGAAAAGCAGTTAAGTTTACCATTGGAAATTTTATTCTACTCACAAAGTATTGTTTTTAAATTGCACTATTGATAAAAGGAAATGTTTTAAAACAGGATGATAAAAACCAACTGCGTTCAACAAAAATGTGAACGAATGTTCCCTGAATGGGTTTCCAAGTTCTACAATGGATCGAAGGATGACCTATGCCATATCACATCTATAATCTAGATTTAAGTTAAGTTTCATAAAAGAGAAAACTATCAAAATGGTCTACAGTGACCCTCAATTATCTTTAATTACTTATCTATCTTGTCATAAATTACAGTGGCTGATGTGGCTTCTCAATAATTATATAACAGAAAAATCATCGCGTTTCAGATTTTTACCTCACGTAGCAAATGTGAATACCATGAGCTTCAATTGACGATCGACACTAGTACTACGCAAAACGGGGGTGTAACAGATGAGAATTCTGCAGTTCTGAGTGAAGCTTTATGCGCTGTTATGCGGCATCGCATGCGTTCATTACCTTGTCGTTGGTTAGGCAGTGTCAGGGAGCGGCGGGCGGCGCAGCTCCACCCACCTCGCCGTCTCAGAAGCAACTCTCTCCTAACTTCTCCTTACTACAATTTACCGAAGTTGGTTTAAGAAAAGCTATCTGGCTGTGTTTTCAACTGACCAATCAGGGTCTCAATGTTAACCTTAAGCTCCGCCAACAAAATTCTATCCAATGAGAAACGTTATACTTTTCGTGGTGGGGCAATGTTTTTAACGTTTGCAACGTAACAGAGACGCGAAAAAGTCTCACGCTAAAACTTGCAGCTGGTGTGGCCCTTTTAGTGTTACCGTAAGATCTATACTGTTCTTCTGGAGGGCTCTATCTTTTAACATGGGCTGGGGGGTGGTCCTGGTCGTCGGCAGGCGATGTGGGTGTCCATCCCTTATCGTAGGGCCATCTAGCTTAACACGGTTCTGCTCTCGGCTTCTGTTCTCGTTTCTTCCCTCGGAACTGCGTCTGTTTCACGGTGGGAAGGTATGACATGCATTTAGGCGTTCCTGTGTTAGTCTGTGGTATTCCATTTGCTCACTCGTTGATCGTATTACTTTGGTTAATTTAATGTCAGGATTTATTCGGAGCTATGTGACATACTACCGGATTTGCTTATCATGTCAGGGTTTTCATGGAAGGTGTTGGATTTGCCTGACACCTTACAACACCACCAGCTACACGCAGCAGCAGATGGGGCGCCAGAATTCCAGTCCACAGCGGGTCCCTGGTTCAATCCTCTAAGGCCGACGCGGGGTCTGTAGCCAGCCAGCAGTGGGCCACTCGACAGCTCGCTACTGCGGGCGGGTGTCCTGGGTTCCAACACACGCCGGAGGCATCTCGAGGCGAGGGCCACTGATTCGGACTCCAGATTGCGGGTGCTTGTTGTCGCTGCGATCTCAGCCACACCGGTGGGAAGCACGCAGCTGGCTGCCTGCGGGTCACACGGAGCAGCGCTGAGTCAGCAGGGACGCAGACTGCTGAGTCGACTGCCGGCATCCTGATGACGCCGCAACTCTGCTGGCATACAAGGCCGACACACAGTGTGTGCATGGGTCACTGAGGCAGCCATTCCACGCCAATCCATTTTGCAGACAGCAAAGTGGTGTCCTCAGCATTGTGGGACCTGGTGACACAGACCTAGGGGAACACAGCACTGTAGTTGGAAACAATAAATCACTTGGAAAGCTCGGACGAGTCTTAATACAGTGCCTTCTACCTCTTCCCGCTACAAGAAAGTAAGTTCCGATTGGTCGCAGAATGTAAACAACAGTGAGGAGGAGAAATCTTCTTTATTTTGCCACAATCTGCTACTCCTTACAATTACTTCTCTACATAGTCGCCGCTCCGATTTAGACATTTGTCGTAGCATTGTACCAACTATCCAGTGACCTTGTCATAGGAGGCTGCGCTTTCTGCCACTTCTCTACGCTGGTCTGCAGTTCATTGTCTGTGCCAAAGTGTTGTCTACAGAGCCAGCGGTTCATGTGAGCAACGATGAACATCAGAGAGAGCCAAGTCCGGGCTGCATGGTAGGCAATCAAACACTTCACTTCGAAAACGCTGCAGGAGCATCCTCATTGCCCCTGCATTGTAGGGACGAGAATTATCATGAAGGAGAAAATGCATGACAGTTACGGTATGTGGGGTTGCATGAAACTGTACATACAAGGCGGAAGACACTATTTTAGGCACCATTTCATACTCACTGTGCGCTCAGTACTTCAAAGTACAACCTGATGTGATAAACGGAGTGTAGACTGTGCCCAACCCTGCTGTGCAAAACTTCTTTGGACTTTCACTGTGGTTTTGATTTCACGATCGAGCGGAACTTACTTCTTGGACATCCCCCTCCCCCTCCCTTATTATGCTGATTCGATGTAACCGACTAAAACAGACGCATTGCTTCAGTAACATCACATTCTTCAGCAGTACTGGTTCATATGTGTGCCCGATACCACTTACTACAAACTATGAGGAGCACTTCAAAGTGTCCAATCTGTTCCTTTAGGACTGTGTGTATGTTTGTGTGTGGGGGGGGGGGGGTCGGAGGGGGGGGGACTCTAATATTTTTTTCTTTCTGACGAGCATATCGTATGTGGCGAAGGTAGGTGAGTGAGTCCGACACTGGCTTGTTTCGGACACGAGTTGTTACTAAACACGCTAGTGCCGCAACCTGTAGCACCACTGCAGTGTACCTATGGACGACAAACACCACTTGAACGATATGAATCAGAACAACAATGCGTTTCGATGTGGCAACAAGTTCGTCTTGAGTTTTTTGGGGCATGAACTTAAATTTAAAAAAAAAAATGGTTCTAATGGCTCTGAGCACTATGCGACTTAACTTCTGAGGTCATCAGTCGCTTAGAACTTAGAACTAATTAAACCTAACTAACCTAAGGACATCACACACATCCATACCCGAGGCAGGATTCGAACCTGCGACCGTAGCGGTCGCTCGGCTCCAGACTGTAGCGCCTAGAACCGCACGGCCACTCCGGCCGGCTTAAATTTCAAGTGGTGTGCTTTGTTCACAAGTAAATAATATACTATGTGATGAAAAGTGTCCGGACACCTGGCCGAAAATGATTTACAAGTTCGTAGCACCCTCAATAGGTAATGCTGGAATTCAATATGGTGTTGGCCCACCCTTAGCCTTGATGACAGCTTCCACACTCGCAGGCATACGTTCAGTCAGGTGCCAGAAGGTTTCTTGGGGAATGGCAGCCAATTCTTGACGGAGTAGAGGAGAGGTATCGATGTCGGTCGGTGAGGCCTGGCACTAAGTCGGCGCTCCAATACATTCCAAAGGTGTTATATAGGATTCAGGTCAGGACTCTGTGCAGGCCAGTCCACTACAGGTATGTTATTGTTGTGTAACCACCCCGCCACAGGACGTGCACTATGAACAGATGCTCTGTCATGTTGAAAGGTGCAATCGCCATCCCCGAATTGTTCTTCAACAGTGGGAAGCAAGAAGGTGCTTAATACATCAATGTAGGCCTGTGCTGTGATAATGTCACTCACGACAACAGGGGGTGCAAGCCCCCTCCATGAAATTATCTATCACAATATAGTGATCGGTTCATAGCTTTGGTTACTGATAATAACTTGACACCAGTGCCTATGGGTTTAATTTGTACACTACTGCACTGAAGATGATCACTGTGTGATTGAAAATCGATTTTTCTGTCAATAAACCATCAAAATTACGACCAACGCTGACCTTCCTTCCTTCTAATTTCACGTAAGTGGTCATTGTGCACTCTATGGAGTCGCCAATCAGTAAGTTAATGTTCATAACGTCGTATTCCTTGAACTATATATTGATGGTTCGTTCAGTGGTATTTGTGAATACTGTCTGCAATATGTGTCATCACAACATTTACTAGTAAAGAAGTAATAGCCTGCCCGGCAACCGCATGGCCTAACCCGTCGCTTCCCGGGCGGGAAGACGTGCCGGGCCACAGCACGAATCCGCCCGGCGGATTAGTGTCGAGGTCCGTTTGCTGGCCAGCCTGTGGATGATTTTTAAGGCGGTTTTCCATCTGTCTCTGCGAATGCGGGCTGGTTCCCCTTATTCCGCCTCAGTTACACTGTGTCGGCGATTGCTGCACAAACACTGTCTCCACGTACGTGTACACCATGATTGCTCTAACACGCAAACATTTGGGGCTACACTCGTCTCCTATGAGACGTTCCCGGGGAGGTCCACTGGGGAGCGAACCGAAAATCACTCTGAGTTCGGTGTGGGGCGGCGGTGGGGTGGGTGGACTGCTGTAGCCTGTTATGGGGTTGTGAACCACTGAGGGCTATGGCGGGACGAAGCCTCTCCATCGTTTCTAGGTCCCCGGTTTAATACACGACACACACACAAAGAAGTAATAAATTAAAACGTCATGCTTCACGTGGCGGTTTTACTGCATGAATAGCGAAAATGTACCAAGTGTGAAACCTTTTTCCTCTCTTCATTTTGTGGGGGTCGTCAGGGAGAAGTTTGAAATTATGTGTTAAGTTTGTTGCGAATCTCTAAGTGTTCTCATTCTCAAATACTGGATAACTGAAGCATGGATATTCTCGCGCAGTGGCTACACTGCTTTTTCACCCCCACCCATTAGGAGGGTGGGTCATACCTCCACAGTGATTCTTCTCAGACAGAATGTCAATTTCAGTCTGAATGTTCAGTAGAGTATCATCGAAAACTTTGAAGTAAATTGGTCAAGATCGTTTCGACATTTTTGGTAACAACTTTTCCCATTTTATATTATATATTTATATATGTGTTTTTGTTGTGGTCTTCAATCCTGAAACTGGTTTGATGCAGCCCTCCATGCTACTGTATCCTGTGCAAGCTTCTTCATCTCCCAGTACCTACTGCAACCTACATCCTTCTGAATCTGCTTAGTGTATTCATTTCTTGGTCTCCCTCTACGATTTTTACCCTCGACGCTGCTCTCCAATACTAAATTGCTCATCCCTCGATGTCTCAGAACATGTTCTAGTCAATTTGTGCCACAAGCTCATCTTCTCCCCAATTCTATTAATACCTCCTCATTAATTATGTGATCTACCCATCTAATCTTCAGCATTCTTCTGTAGCACCACATTTCGAAAGCTTCTATTCTCTTCTTGTCTAAACTATTTATCGTCCACGTTTAACTTCCATACATGGCTACACTCCATACAAATACTTACAGAAACGACTTCCTGACACTTAAATGTATATTCGATGTTAACAAATTTCTCTTCTTCAGAAACGCTTTCCTTGCCATTGGCAGTTTACATTTTATATCCTCTCTACTTCGACCATCATCAGTTATTTTTCTCCGCAAATAGCAAAACTCCTTTACGACTTTAAGTGTCTCATTTCCTAATCCAATTCCCTCAACATCGCCCCACTTAATTCGACTACATTCCATTATCCTCATTTTGATTTTGCTGATGTTCTTCTTATATGCTCCTTTCAAGACACTGTCCATTCCGTTCAACTACTCTTCCAAGTCCTTAGCTGTCTCAATACGAGTATATTACTAAAATGTGTAGTCTATGTCCTCCAGAATGTTCATTAGAGTATCGTGCAAAAATTGGAAGTACATCGGTCAAGAACTTTTCGAGGTTTGTGGTAGCTAAGCTTCCCCCTTAATGTATTACATATATAGGTGTATATTACATAAATTAGAAAAATATAGAGTCTATGTCAGTCCGAACATTCATTAGAATGTCAAGTAAAAACTTATAGTAAATCAGTGAAGAACTTTTCGAGATTTCCGGTAACAACGTTTTCCCATTATATATTACATAAGCACTTATATACTATAATGTGACTGTCAAGCTGATTTTTTTGTTATGAAACACGTGAAAGCAGTGGTGTGAAAGTAACGGACATTTTTCATTTTCTTTCAGATACCAAAAATACCATTCGCAGTTAAGAATCCAAAAAAAGGTCAACCAAAGTTATGATCTTTCACGATTGATTTTAATTTCCGACTTTTCTGGTAGGTTTTCCAAAAATGTTCTTTCATACAAACGTTAGCCTGACAATTACGAACCCAAGAAAGACAAAAATCAACCAAATATGTAGAGCCGTTCTTTATTGATGATATTTCACACATGCGGCCGTTGATGTTGATTTCCGACTTTTCCGCTGGATTATTCAAAACTGTTTTCCGAATAAATCTTGTCCTGACAGTCACGAAAAAAAAAATCAAATACAGATGGGTTAAACAATGTACCACAGTATTGGTTCAAATGGCTCTGAGCACTATGGGACTCAACTGCTGTGGTCATAAGTCCCCTAGAACTTAGAACTACTTAAACCTAACTAACCTAAGGACATCACACACATCCATGCCCGATGCAGGATTCGAACCTGCGACCGTAGCGGTCGTGCGGTTCCAGACTGTAGCGCCTTTAACCGCTCGGCCACTCCGGCCGGCTACCACAGTATTGTTTAGTTTGAAAAATGGGTCAAATGGCTATGAGCACTATGGGACTTAACTTCTAAGGTCACCAGTCCCCTAGAACTTAGAACTACTTAAACCTAACTAACCTAAGAACATCACACAGATCCATGCCCGAGGCAGTATTCGAACCTGCGACCGTAGCGGTCGCGCGGTTCCAGACTGTAGCGCCTAGAACCGCTCGGCCACCCCGGCCGGCGTTTAGTTTGAAGAATGATCCAATAGAATCTCCAGAAAAAAATATAATTTCGAAAAAGGTCGTGTTCCCGGTACTACACGACCCTTTCGCTCGTCAGAGCGTAGCGAAAGCGGGAGGCCTCTAGGAATGCGAGCACCGCGGTGAGTGCTGGAGCTGCGGCCCTGCGGTGCTGCGCCATTAGACAGAAGGCGCGCGGCCTATCGCGGAGCGGCGAGTACAGTGCGAAACGAACGCGGGACCGCGAAAGGCCTGCCCCAGTCGTGCCGCGCTGCCCGGAGAACGTTCGCCTTATCGCTACATTCAGCATGAAACGCACGGGCCGTCACCACTCACATTGCGAAACGCGATCACTGCTCACGATATGTGTGTCGTCATGTTCACCGAAGGTCGCGAATACGGCACTGCTCACTGCTGCTCTGTCAGTTAACTCTTTACACACCTGCCTTTCCACTCCACTACTATTATGTTGATGCACGACTTCGTAGCATTTTTCCATAAGTCTAATAATCACAACAGATACACTTAACAAAGACTTTAGACGTCAATCATTTATTCTCCTTAACTAAAACAATCTGCCTATACTGGGGTGCGAGGTGCCGTGGTGGGGAAGAGTTCGTACCTCTTTAATTCAGACGAATTTTGCATCTGAATGAGACATACACTCGACCCCCTCCTTATCTACCACCTAATTATCTATGCGCACAACGGCAACAGAAGTAAATGATGGTGGACCCTGTTAGCTGGTAAAATAAGGAGTACACACTCACTATAATTTAATAGAAAATCGTAATCTACCCAGAAAAAAGAGAACTTTATCATAATGAACAACAGGAAATGGGATTCTGCATGTATCTACGAAATGATATGCGGATTAAATATTACGATGAGATTTATTACACATCAGAGCATAAATGCACATGATTGTCGACACACACAGTAGGTTAAAGGATAGGGTATACTGAAATATTATGAGAATAAGAGTTGGCTCGAGAACAAGGGGCTCCTACTCTCTGTGAGGCAATAGATTGACGATAGTGACTGGAGGTCCTAATGAATCGAATATTAATCTTCCGACTATATAGCAGTATCGCAATTAGTAGTGAGAGCTCAAACTGGATCACATGGAGAAACAAGCGAGGTGGATTTGTAGCAAAGCGAACGCTCATGCTGCTGAGGGAGTCAGTACAAAACTGATAAGGTCCTACAATGCCGGAGCCGCAAAATACTGTACCAGTACTGAAATCTGCAGCACGTCGCCTGTTGTGTCACCGCCAGACACCACACTTGCTAGGTGGTAGCCTTTAAATCGGCCGCGGTCCGCTAGTATACGTTGGACCCGCGTGTCGCCACTGTCAGTGATTGCAGACCGAGCGCCACCACACGGCAGGTCTAGAGAGACTTCCTAGCACTCGCCCCAGTTGTACAGCCGACTTTGCTAGCGATGCTACACTGACAAATACGCTCTCATTTGCCGAGACGATAGTTAGCATAGCCTTCAGCTACGTCATTTGCTACGACCTAGCCAGGCGCCATTACCAGTTATATTGAGATTATATTAATGTCTAAACAAGAGCGATGTTCTCCAATTGTGGATTAAAGTTAAGTATTCCAAGAACTACGTTCTTTTCTTTATAGGATAATTACTTTACCTTGTTCCAGACCTCACGCCAATCTGCGTGAGCTTAAAATAAAAGCGTGCATTTCGGCCTCCTCTAGCAACACGGTGTTGGCTCTTCTGCCAACACTTCATCGCTGGTAGGCAGCGTCCTGATGATGTAGGCGCCGACTTCTGCCGTGCAGCAACTCTGTGTCAACCCCTGGCCCCGAAGGCTGTCCGAGACTTCTAAGTTCTTCCGAAAAAGAGCGACCAAGTCCCAAGACCGTCCCACTCCGACGAAGATCAGATCCCGAATTCACAGCCCGCGCAACGCAAGAGGGAAGCCAACATTGCTCCACTCCCTACTCTCCTCGAAAACTGCGAATCAGCATTCAGTTCTGATTCCAAAATTCCCCCACACTATCTCAGAGCATCATTCGCGCATTTCCATCCGGAAAGAAAGTTCCTAGGTGAAAATCTGAGAGCGCAATACCGGGTGAATAAGGTGAGTGCGGAATGGCTTCCCAACCCAACTCCTGCATAGTGTGTTTTGTCAGTCTAGCAGAATGCGAGCGGACTTTATCGTGTAGTAGGAACACTTCACGCAGTCGTCCTGGTCGTCGTCCTCGGATTGCATCTGCAAGACACCTCAGCTGTTGACAATAAATGTCAGCAGTGATGATCACATCTCGGGGAAGCAATCCTTAGAACACCACACCGTCGCTGTTCCATCAGGTGCATAATATTGTCTTCTGTGGATGCGTGGGGCTCTTTGTACGGGAGTTGCTGCTTTGTTTGGGCTCAACTATTCCTTTCATTTCCTTACGTTTGCATAAAGACACCATTTCTCGTCACTAGTAACGATACAGGATAGGAATGGTCCATATTATTCACGAACCAATTGTCGACGACGCAGATGCACATATGGACACCGCTGATATTTGTGGTTTTGGCTTAGAATATGTGGTACCAATACACCCGATTTTTGAACCTTCTCTAATGCGTGCAAATGTCGCACGATGGTGGAATGATCACAGTTCATCACATCCGCTATTTCTGCAGTACATTGATGTGGATCATTGTCTATTAATGCGTTTAAACGATCCCCATCAAACTTCGAAAGTCTTCCCGAACGTGGAGAGTCACTAATGACAAAACGGCCCTCCTTAAAAAGGGGAAACAATTTCCTTGTCGTTCTCTGTCCAATGTCATTATCCCCCTACACGGAGCAAATATTCCTGGCTGCCTCTTCTGTTGTCGCCCCTCTATCGAACTCAAACAGAAGAATATGTGGGAAATTTTTCGATTTTTCAACTTGGCAGTCCTTTTCCTAGCATCCAGAGCTCACTCACTATCTCCAAATGAGAAGGCCACGACACATGGTGCTTGATGTTAGCGTTAGTTTTGAGGACTCCTAGATGCCCTCCAACCACCGTAAACGAGCTGACTGATCAGGAAACCACCTGACCACTCCCCATGACAAAACACCAGGCCTTTATGCGAGAGATGACCGGCCACCTGTTCCCCATTCAGTAGCTTATTCTTCACGGCCTTAATACTGGGATCTTTGTCCTGACTTTATCTGAGGTCCCAGAAAAGTTCTGGGCCTTCGGATAGTACCCCACCTACACAAACCTCCGGACCGGAATACTTCTCCGACTGCTGAACCGCTACCTCAAAGAACCGACTCAAGGCGTCGGCCACATAACTGTCGATGCTACGGATATGCTTGACTGTGAGTCGGAAAGCCGAAATTCGGACTGAACAGCGAGCTATACGACCCGTCTGACGAGGGCACGCCAATACCCAACTGGGGACTTGATTATCCGTTTCAAATAAGAATTTGCAGTGCTCAAGGCAAAACCTAAACTTTTCTAAAGCGAAAAGCGTCTCTCATTCGAAGACAGAGTAATTAAGCTCTGCCGGGGACAACCTTCTAGGCGCATAGGCCACCGTCTATGTTCTCCTTCCAGCTCTTCGAAGAGGACTGCCGCTACCCTGCTAATAGACGCGTCAGTTTGGACCACAAAGGTCATCTCTAACTTTGGGGTAACTGGGACGGAAGGTTTGCTAACAGCGTGCTTAATAGCTTCGAAGGGTACCTGCTGAGTGTGATCCCAACGGAAATTAACTCTTTTCTTGCGTATTTCATTAAGAGGGGTGGCCAATTGTACGAAATTAGGCACATATTTGCGAAAATAGTTTACCATCCTAATGAATCTGGCGACTCCTTTTTTATTAACAGGAGGGGGAAATTTTCGCAGATATTTTGTACGCTCCTGTTCTATTCTAACCCCTTCGGCAGATACTACATGGCCTAGAAAGAAAATCTGCCGGCGCGCAAAGGTGACCTTAGAGGGGTTTCACGGGGAACCCTGCCTCACTAGACGTCTCTAACACTGCTTCCAAACTCTGAAAGTGTTCGTCAAAGGTGGGGCTGTAGGTAACAACATCGTCCAAATACACACTTAAATTTTAAGTCGCCGACCACTCCATCCAGTAACCTACATAAAACAGCCGCTCCTGTCGACAGATGTTAAATTCTAAGAGATTACAATCAGTACATAAGGCAGTAATGTGCTTGGAATCCTCTGACAGCGGAATTTATTAATAGGCTTGGTTCAAATCCAAAACGGTGAAATACCTTGCTCCCGAGAACCAATGATGCACATCGGAGAAGGCACATATTTCAAGATAACCTTTTCATTCACGAACCTGCAATCAATCACCGGTTGTAACTTCTCCTTACTACCCCTGGGATCCAAGAACATAGATGACGCGTAGGGGGAGATAGATGGTCTTACGATCTTCACGCAACATACGAGGGCAATTCAATAAGTAATGCAACACATTTTTTTTCTCGGCCAATTGTGGTTGAAAAAACCGGAAATTTCTTGTGGAATATTTTCAAGCATTCCCCCTTCGTCTCGTATAGTTTCATTGACTTCCGACAGGTGGCAGCGCTGTACGGAGCTGTTAAAATGGCGTCTGTAACGGATGTGCGTTGCAAACAATGGGCAGTGATCGAGTTTCTTTTGGCGGAAAACCAGGGCATCTCAGATATTCATAGGCGCTTGCAGAATGTCTACGGTGATCTGGCAGTGGACAAAAGCACGGTGAGTCGTTGGGCAAAGCGTGTGTCATCATTGCCGCAAGGTCAAGCAAGACTGTCTGATCTCCCGCGTGCGGGCCGGCCGTGCACAGCTGTGACTCCCGCAATGGCGGAGGGTGCGAACACACTCGTTCGAGATGATTGACGGATCACCATCAAACAACTCAGTGCTCAACTTGACATCTCTGTTGGTAGTGCTGTCACAATTGTTCACCAGTTGGGATATTCAAAGGTTTGTTCCCGCTCGGTCCCTCGTTGTCTAACCGAACACCATAAAGAGCAAAGGAGAACCATCTGTGCGGAATTGCTTGCTCGTCATGTAGCTGAGGGTGACAATTTCTTGTCAAAGATTGTTACAGGCGATGTAACATGGGTTCATCACTTCGAACCTGAAACAAAACGGCAATCAATGGAGTGACGCCACACCCACTCCCCTACCAAGAAAAAGTTTAAAGCCATACCCTCAGCCGGTAAAGTCATGGTTACAGTCTTCTGGGACGCTGAAGGGGTTATTCTGTTCGATGTCCTTCCCCATGGTCAAACGATAAACTCTGAAGTGTATTGTGCTACTCTTCAGAAATTGAAGAAACGACTTCAGCGTGTTCGTAGGCACAAAAATCTGAACGAACTTCTCCTTCTTCATGACAACGCAAGACCTCACACAAGTCTTCGCACCCGAGAGGAGCTCACAAAACTTCAGTGGACTGTTCTTCCTCATGCACCCTACAGCCCCGATCTCGCACCGTCGGATTTCCATATGTTTGGCCCAATGAAGGACGCAATCCGTGGGAGGCACTACGCGGATGATGAAGAAGTTATTGATGCAGTACGACGTTGGCTCCGACATCGACCAGTGGAATGGTACCATGCAGGCATACAGGCCCTCATTTCAAGGTGGCGTAAGGCCGTAGCATTGAATGGAGATTACGTTGAAAAATAGTGTTGTGTAGCTAAAAGATTGGGGAATAACCTGGTGTATTTCAATGCTGAATAAAACAACCCCTGTTTCAGAAAAAAATGTGTTGCATTACTTATTGAACTGCCCTCGTACTATCAGGGTAAGCAGAGTCTTCATCTTGGGGGAGGGGGGGTTGGGAGAGAGGTGGGGGAGGGAATGGATAACCTATAGATCAATTGACGAATCGGAGCATCGTCAGTCAGTCGGATCTTGTACTATTGGCGAGGACTTTCAGAAACTTATCGAGCACCCGCGACAATTGACCTTTTGTCATGGCTCCAAGTGACTCAATTCATAACACGCCGTAGCAGGAAAAACAAAACATACCAGCAATGAGATATTACACGACCATAAACATTAATTATAAAATCACAGCCCTGGATCAAATTAACGGAGAAATACTTAACCATTAACAACGTAACCGGCCAGGAAAACTTCGCAACACTCAGACTAATCACAGACTTGCCGAATAAGAGCAGCTGATGGCCGCTTCCGAGAAGAAGTTCGTAAGGAAGCAAACTTACATAAAGATCGATACTCCAGGTTCCAATGATAGTCCAGGAGTGATACTGATCTCCCAATATCAACAAGGGTGCAGACTGATTTATGGTTAAACTGAGCGCACACAAAGGATAAGGGCTCGCCACTACGCTCCCAATTCGACCACAACAACTAGGAAAGGAAGGTATAAACACATTTTCCGACTTACGACACGTTCAACTGTCTGCCTCCCCTTTTCGCTGAACCAGACACTCACCAACAAAATGCCCCGCCTGCTGGCACGAAAACAGACTTTAGATTGTTGTCGCAGGAGACTATCGAATTTAGGTTCCACTGAGCAGCCACTAGCTCCCAAACAACCAAAAGATAATACCCGCTGATTACCAGTGTAACTAAGTCTCTCGATGCTGGTAACCAAAGTACTTAAGTGATCCGTGATGAAAGGTTTAATAGCAGAAGTGATGTGAGATCAATCCTTGGGCCTTATTTCTTCTGTGCTGGCGTAAGCTGTTACCAGCACACCGGTCGGCAAAGATGAGCGCGAAGATCGATTAGCAAGCGCTGGATCAAACGCTCCTATCATGAGAGAGGCCAGGGACACACCCACAAGCAACACGCCACCAACACCCTCTTGACAGAGTGTATTTAGGCCGTTCACTCAATGGTCCAGTTTCGCGTCTGTCATCTTACTCGCAGATCGGGTTTAGTTCATCACAGAGTATGACAGTGCATAGCGACTAGATCAGTGACTGCACCGGGACTAGGTTATCTCAACCAGAATTGTACATCAGTCTCCAAGAGGACTATTATTGATGAGCTTGTACCACAACATGTTGATTATATTCAATTTAAGTAAAGTTTCCATTTCATGGAAATAAAGAACCATATTAATGCACGCTTGCATATGTGTTCTAGGAAGAGGATACAGTTCACCCGTAACAATATCCTCTCCCTTGCTTCCTTGTGGTAAAAGACTCTACGCCTTCCTGTATGTTGTCGACAATTTGATCCTCAGGAACCTACAATTCGGAGGCCAAAACAGCGGTTCGAATACGCTCAGTATATTTGCTCAATGTGTCATTACTTGGCTGATTGAAACTGACCACCCGTTGATATATCTACTTGAGCCCTTTGCCCTCGCACAAAATATCAGCAGATATTTGACTCAATGTCGCACTAGTTAATGGATAATAAACTGAGTAACCCGATCATGAGGCAAATTCAACACGTCAGCACAACGCTCAAATTTAAATCGCCTCGATGTCACCCACTTACTCAATCGACAGTTCATCAATTTCCCTCCATAAAATTACCATAGGGAACTTGCTACATTCTCTACAGTAAGCTGATTTACAACACCATGCAATTTAGCAGCCTGGCCCTGCAGTTGCTGAACAGCTTGTACTTGGCCCACATTATGCTTAAGATGCCCAAGATCACTAACCCGATTTTCCCAAAGCATCAGTTGTGCCTTAAGGCGAATATGTTGTTTAAGAGTGGGAGGAGTGCAGTCAAGAAAATCAATGTTCTGCTCTAAACTGGCCAACGCAGCGGTATAATGTGACAGCGGCTCACCTACCTCACCAATAGTTTTCGCGGTGACGACGAGTCTTCTTATCCAGCGCCGCCCTCACCTCGCAATGAGATCAGCAACGCTTACCTCGCCAAAAAAATGTTAAAATGTGTGTGAAATTTTACGGGACTTCACTGCTAAGATCATCAGTCCCTAAGCTTACACACTACTTAACCTAAATTATCCTAAGGACAAACACATACACCCATGCCCGAGGGAGGACTCGAACCTCCGCCGGGACCAGCTGCACAGTCCATGAGTGCAGCGCCCTAGACCGCTCGGCTAATCCCGCGGGGCTACCTCGGCAACTTGAGAGCGAATCTTAGCTCCGTAGGTGATCACCTCTTTCTTTAACAAGTTGGAGCCCGGCAACGCCGTGCCTCCGTAGCGAACTGTGGCTTGAAAATCACAAACGTGTAAGTAACAGTAATTTACCTTAACTATTCTATGATTAAATAAACAATCAAGGTGAAAGATGCTTAAACGTCCCCACAACCTCCAGCAATAAAAACCACGCTGAGATGGGCAAGCAAAACGTAATAACAGTTTAAAAACGAGGCCAAGGGAACATGGAACGGCTAGGCAAGATGCAGGAAAAACATCTTTCGCCGTTTAGTTTACATACTTTATTTAAACAGTATCCAAAATTTTTCAATAAGAAAACATTTCCGGTGTTTTAAGAAATATAATTGAAATATAAAAACACGTAGCATAAACTACGGACATCCCATGCACTTGGAGGGGTTCTCAATTACCCATTTCTTATAAGAAGTGTTAACTATTAAAATTTACATTTTTCCCTCAGTTAAAAAGTAACAGAAATTCTTTTTTTTTTTAAAAAAAAAGGTGTTAACCATTTAAGAAAAACAAGCATTTAAGAGACACCCCCAGCATATACTTTCAAGGCAAGCTGCCAGTTACGTACGGTTGCTTTAAAATATTAACTTTTCAGTGATTCTACATACTTAATAAAATCTTAAAATTTCTTTCAGTTAAAGAAACAACAGGAAAAATTCTTAAGGTATTAACGATTTAAGAAAAATAGCCGCAACTTGAGGGACACCCCCAAGATACACCTTCAAGGCAACCTTTCAGTTCTGTAAAATTGTTTTACGTAACTCTTGATTTGATGAGCCGTTTGCGGAGCCGTCGTCCTTCTGTTATTGCAGGTCGGGCCTCCTTCCACGGTGTCAGACTGGCGTTGTCTTTTGTAAGGCGTGGTCCCCACTCCCGCAAAAGTAGAACACACTAAGGCGTGTGTTAAGGGCCGTTTCCATTGTAATATTCGAGAAGTAGTTTCAATAAACATACATGGGAGGGGAATATAAGTCCTATGCGAAATAGCACAGTGCCTTTGTGAAACCACTATCAATATGGAAGCACTGAGCTACCAGGGGCTCAAAAGCCAACGGGCAGAAACAAAGCCCTGCGACCCCGTGTGGCCATGTCGAATCAAAACACGAGACAAACATCATGGGGACCCAGAACAACTCAAGAGGTGGCAGACAGACGTAAAGGATAAACCAAACAGCCACCCATCTTAGGTCAACTGTGAAGGAGACAGCAACTTGCACAGTTCGAGGGTGGCGTTAACGAGACACATCCGTTATCCTGAAGATGACAGGAAATATGTGGGACACAAGATGGGACTTTAGATTAATTGAACCAATGTGAAACAACTGCCACCAAGGCGACACAATCCAGGCTAATTCTTTCAGGAATTCAAGTAAACAAACAGTAAGCCAACAGTCAGAGGTTGTAACGAGAATCGAAATTCATGTCTGGGATCACAGCAGTGCAGCCACTCCACCAAATAACTTAAGTTAAAGAAGGTCGTTTGGTAGTGGAAGAATGACTAGAGCAGACGTTGATCCCCTTCAACCGAACGCAACATCTCTGTGTCTCTGCCTGAAAAACGAAGGGGCCTCCTACTGTCCGTTCAGGCCGTCGCGTCCTAACTCACGCTGCCACTTACTTCCAACCACAGCCGCTCTAACCGACTGCCCTGCATCGATCACTCGCGCCCTCTCGCGGCCACTGTCGCTGAAATCGAGCTGCCACAGCGATGCGAGCACCTCCACCAGAACAACAACATGCCAGATGCGAACAAACAAAGGACAGACAGACACCGGGAGTTCGAAGGAAACTTAACCGGACAGCTCGCAACCTAATACATACAGCCGGGCACACTGACGGAAACAAATGTTTTCAAATACACAATATGCAAAAAATGTGGAGCACCCAGGAGACACGGTCTGATCTACCGCTTGATCAAAAAAGTCAGTATAAATTTGAAAACTGAATAAATCACGGAATAATGTAGATACAGAGGTACAAATTGACACACATGCTTGGAATGACATGGGGTTTTATTAGAACCAAAAAAATAGAAAAGTTCAAAAAAAGTCCGACAGATGGCGCTTCATCTGATCAAAATAGCAATAATTAGCATAACAAAGTAAGACAAAGCAAAGATGATGTTCTTTACAGGAAATGCTCAATACGTCCACCGTCATTCCTCAACAATAGCTGTAGTCGAGGAATAATGTTGTGAACAGCACTGTAAAGCATGTCCGGACTTATGGTGAGGCATTGGCGTTGGATGTTGTCTTTCACCATCCCTAGAGATGTCGGTCGATCACGATACACTTGTGACTTCATGTAACCCCAAAGCCAATAATCGCACGGCCTGAGGTCTGGGGACCTGGGAGGCCAAGCATGACGGAAGTGGCGGCTGAGCACACGGTCATCACCAAACGACGCGCGCAAGAGATCTTTCACGCATCTAGTAAAATGGGGTGGAGCGCCATCCTGCATAAACATCGTACGTTCCAGCAGGTGTTTATCAGCCAGGCTGGAGATGATGCGATTCTATAACATATCGGCATACCTCTCACCTATCACGGTCGCAGTTTTGCTGTCTAGTGCCATCTGTCGGACATTTTGTAAACTTTTTTTTTTTTTTTTTTGCTTTAATATAAACCCCACGTCATTCCAAGCATGTGTGGCAATTTTTACCTCTCTATCTACATTATTCCGTGGTTTATTAAGTTTTCAAATTTATACTGACTTTTTGATCACCCTGTACATGGTCTGATCTCAATTTAACTTCGCACACCTACGTAATGTTCGTTAGTATGTAAATGACTAGAGCTGCAAATCTCTGTGAAAGGTAGAGCGACCACCAGACTCCATAGCAGAGTACAGATATTTGCTACCAGGCCTGATATGGTACATATGCAGCGTCAGCAGCCTCAGATGCTGGATGATTGCTATGAAGGGCACGTAGATGCCGTGTACCAGTGTGAGACGGTGTTATCAGCACCTTCTAGAGTTTGAAAGGAGCCTCATTGTGGTTCTCCATTTGGCCAGCTGGTCAAATAGTGCAATATCATATTTGTGGGGCATTCAGATGCGACAGTGGGCCAACACTGGAGTGCATGAGAATGTGAGGGCAGGGACACTCGTCGGCGAGGCCCTGATCGACCACATCTGACCACCACAAGGAATACGGTGCACCAAGCAATAATCACATCCGTGCTTGCCATCCGAGAGCAAGTATTGGACCCCCTGCAACAACCTTTGGTTGGAGACTAGCAGCACCTGGATTAGGGAATTACTGTCCCGTCAGTAGGTTTCTGTTAACTTGATGACATGAACAGCTGCATTTGGAATGGTACCGCAACTGGGAAGTGTTGACTGCCAATAAATGGTGCCGTCTTGTTTCGGTGATGAAACTTAGTTCTGCACTACTCCGATCACTATTGTCAGTGAGTACGACAGTGAGCTAGGGAGAGATCCTGTTTTTCCAATGCTTTTTAGAGGCGCAGTAGTGCTACTCCTGCCTTCATGGAGTGGGGAGCAATAGAATAAGACTTCAGATCATGGAGAATAGTGATTCAGGGAACTCTGCAGCACAGCGGCGCCTTAGAGGCATCTTTTATGGGACATTATTGTGATAAAATTCTTCATTAGAACATAGCTTTTCCACATGTGGCATGTGTGTGTATGAACTGTCTGCATTATGTTGAGATACTTTCGGGGTTAGCAAGACCCCTAGATTTCTCTGCAATAGAACATGGGTGGGAGCAGTGCGGATGTTGGTAGTGGGACAGAGTATGTTTCAGTGCATTTTGTTAGTGCAGGTTGCCTTCATCAGAGGCAGACATGCATTCAGGGGCAAACCTATTGTTCTCCTTTGATCGACAGGTACTTAGCCTATTGCTCTGTTAAGTGGTTTTCCACGTTTCGGTGCATTTTGTTAGTGCAGGTTGCCTACATGAGGGACAGGCATTCACTCAGGGGCAAACCTATTGTTCTCCTTTGATTGACAGGTACTTAACCTGTTGTCCTGTTAAGTGGTTTTACATGTCACCCCCATTTCCTTTTGATTGACAGGTACTTATCCTATTGTTCCCCCAGTCTCTCTCCCTCCCCAACCCCATCCCATCCCCCTTGCTACTACAGGTACACTTTCAGGCCTGAGTTATTAGAATAGTCCTCTCACTCTTATCAATTTGATTGACTACGCTATTAAATTGGTCAATTAATAATCTCTCACCCACTGGTAAACCCCCTCCCCTCCCCTCCCCTCTACCCCAGAAATGGTGGTGTAAGTTCAGATTCCGGCCAGCCACAGTGGCCGTGCAGTTCTAGGCGCTACAGTCTGGAGCAGAGCGACTGCTACGGTCGCAGGTTCGAATCCTGCCTCAGGCATGGATGTGTGTGATGTCCTTAGGTTAGTTAGGTTTAATTAGTTCTAAGTTCTAGGTGACTGATGACCTCGGAAGTTAAGTCGCATAGTGCTCAGAGCCATTTGAACCATTTTAAGTTCAGATTCCATCAGGACGATGCAACACACCACGGCTACCTCTACTAACCTAAGAAAATGGCAGGAAAGAAAGGGCTGTTGGGCTACCTCCACTAACATTAGTCATACGACCGCCACCTCGTCCTATGGATTGGTAGGAAGCGGACTCACCCTGTGCTGGACATAAGTCTTTATTTTCAGTCTCTATTTAAACAACTGGAGGCAGTACCATGAAGTGTGTTCACTCCAAGGTCCAGAGTCCAACTGACCTAGTACTCAGTACTGCCGTCAGAGGGCATTGTTCTCCCTTCTGTGACGTAACCCGAGATGGTGGTCTGGTGGTGGTGGAGAGGAAGGATCTCATAACAGGAAATTGAATGGTATATTGTTTATTCATAAAAGATTCAATTTGTGGGGTTGGATTTGTCTTGCTCATCATTGTCTGCTGTCTGGAAACATGTAGGTCTTATAAGGAGCGATTACATGGGGCAAATATTATGCATAACCTAATGTTCAGCACTGTACTCTGGGTGTTTTAACCTAATATTTGGGCCTTTGTCAGCACTTAACCTATTGTTCTGTTGTTTTCCATGTCACCCCCATTTCCTTAAACTATTGTACCGCCTTTGATGCCAAATTAAGTAATTAGTTATGTCCTCCCACCATTTTCTGGTACACTTCTCGAATTTTACATGCTTTTGAACGCCATTTCTGGCTCATTCTTCTTCGTCATCCACCCATTTAAACTATTGTACTGTGTTTTACATAAAAATTATGCAAATTAACCTATTGTTCTGCACTTAACCTGCTATTCTGCTCCATGTCACCTGCTCATACACACCCTCCTCTTAACTATTGTACCGCTAACACCATGTTGTTATAAAAAATTTATGGAAATTAATTAAATTGCTATTGTTCGCATGTATGGGGTAGTTTTTCTTAATTCGCAGCATCCTATTGATCAGGGAAAGCGATGGAATATAGATTAATCTAAAGATTACTAGTAAAAAACACATCCGGCCACCTGACACCCGACACTGACACCAGAGTCTGGGTGCATCGGCGGGTACCACAAAGTTGCGACGTGGCTGTCAGCTGCCCAGCGACGAACAGGTGTCCTTTCAGGACTTGCAAGCATGTGGCAGTGGCATCCATCTCATACTTGACACCAGAGAAATTCCTGTCGAAATATGTGTTTGCCAAGGCACCATTGCTGACGTGATGAGACAGGAGTGAACATCTATTTGCAGAGCGCAGATGCTCCAAGGACTAATGTGCGTTGACGCCACTGTGAACCACTGCTGGACGCAGACCAGCACAAACCATCGCACTCACACTGTTGCTGCCTACAGTGAGTGTTATACTGACATCACAGAATTCGAAGGCTCATTCACACCGGTCCTATATATGACATGCCTCTGGGCAGCATGTGTGTTTACCATTGCTGACATGATACCTTCAGATACTGATGTCACAGAGAGTAGCACAGGGTGCGTTGTTCCTAGTGATCCTAACGGGGACATGCAAGCTGCGTCTATCTGTGCACGTGTACCCAGCATTGTTGATGCATCACGAAAAATGTTCGTCCTGCTATCAACATTTGTCTCAGAAGTGTTAAACGTTCTCACCGGTAAAAGCCTGTGCATGCTCAAGAAAACACCGTTAATCATTAAAGCATTCTTGTTGTTTGGAAAGAGGCCACTCTCTAAGCACAGATGGGAGAGGAGGGAAGGGATCAGAACAATTATGCAGACAGAATTCGAAGCACTGTCTTACATAAGAGAAATAAATGGCTGAAATTTTCGGTATCCTATAGCCACACGTCTGGAAATGTCCTAATGCCACAATGGTGGATGAGTCATGATATCCCCAACAGAGATGGATGTTCTGCTTCAGCTTGTCTTTGAACACTTGCTTTCTCAGAAGTTTCTGTAGATACCTTGCCTCCATCTTGTTTGAATCAATTTCTAGACGCTCCTATGTCCCGGCACAAAGGATGTCTTGTGAATGAATAGAGCATTAGGATTGCATTTTGTACAGATCACCATATTGCACTGACAATTAAAGCCTGCAAAGTGGGCTATAGATCGTCAAATACGGAAAGACTCTTACTCAGTTACACTGCTCTCCCACTGATGACAGGAGCTTGAATATTAAAGTGCGAAACAGATGTCCAACCCAGCAATATATCACTGTGTACTGTATCGATGTAGTAAACATACAATTCGTATCCTGCACCATACAAAATCAGCCCTTTTGCATCATTTGTACATATACTGCAAAGATAGGCAGCACCGCATACACTCCTTGCAGCACTAGATATTTCCCTGCGAGGTTGGCAGGCATCCACCCCCGGCGGGTGGATGACTGAAACCATTCTCAGAACTGTTTTACAAATTCGGGCTTGTTCCCCCTCGCCACAAACGCGTTACTGTTTCTGGTCCAGACCCGCTTGCTTGCTTTTTCTACACCCATCTCCAGACTCTGGGATCACAACAACACATGTATTTTCTCATGGTTTGCCGTAATATTATACCATTTTCGCGGTACTTCTCTGTATCAAGCACTAGGCAGCATCCTACCAATCGCTCGCTCAACATAATTCCGAAGATATAGACTTGAAATTATTTCTCTACAAACCCGAAACTTTAAATAGGTGGAGTGTGCTGTAAACCATTGACTAACTAGAAAATTGTCAAGTCTGTGGAGACATTTACGTGGAAACTCGAAAAAACTAGAGAAAACTGATATTTCCACTCAACGAATACTGATGTCGGTGATGTAGCAGATTCCAAATCACCGCTATAATTTACAAGGTCGACTAAGGTGTTTCTTGTGTCTTGAGAACCGGCAAACGTGTCTTACACATACTAGATGCACACACCACAATCGATCTTCTCTCAACTAAATAAAGGCGCGAAATGTGCAGAAGCAGTCAACCGAAGAATTTACATGGGAGGGAATAACGGTCCAGGGCAAACACACCTCCACATTCAATCTTTTCAAATTTCCACGCGTTCACGAAAGCTATCCAAGACATACTAAGTATTAGTTCGCTATTCGGTCGTCTAGAGGGCAAGACGGTTAAATCATCTACATTCCTACACTCCAACAGGCCGCTCCATTCGGACGCCACCTACCGTTAACGGAAAACGTGAATCATCCCCACACAGGTCACCGGCGCCGCACGCCAACCACGCACAGGTAGAATCATCATCTAAGAAATCGGCCACATATATATTTTATCTCTGTTCTTACAACTAAATGGTACGATCGCGGTCTCAGTTGAATGACATTCGACAGTGAGCGAAGTATCGGAAATACACCGTGTTGATGGCTGTGTCTCTAGAAATAGAAATATCAGTGATGGGTGGACAAGTCTCATAAGTTTTTCTTGTGAGTGCTACCACCGTGTCTTAGAAAGAGAGGTTTAATCGTCTTACAAACCCCCAGATGTTAAAAAAACCGGTCCCAACGACTACTGTATGTTACTGTCACAAGCGGTCTTGGTTCTACATGTGCGCACAAGTATCCGTGCCAAAAGCTACACCGGCTTTATAAATTGAGGTATGGCATTATCTACGAATGAATTAGTTTTCCAGACAAATACCGTGACACTGAATATAGACGATGCACCCTCGTAATAAAATTGCCGAATTTTGAAAGTGATTCGGCTAAGGAGCGTGGTAAGAAACAGGTATTTGCATCCCCCTCACGCCGCCGCCACTAGATATTATCCAGTATTATTCTATCTCGATGCCATATCATATTTCTGGCACTTTCATATCTCAAAACGAGTCACCTTCCTCGAACCTGTCTCCTACAGTAAAATTCCAACGTGGTTTTAGTCAAATGGTTCAAATGGCTCTGAGCACTATGGGACTTAACTACTGTGGTCATCAGTCCCCTAGAACTTAGAACTACTTAAACCTAACTAACCTAAGGACATTACACACATCCATGCCCCAGGCAGGATTCGAACCTGCGACCGTGGTTTTAGTCAATCCCTACGCATCTTGTGACTCCTGCCATTTCTGCAGCTTTGTGCATGTGATCGTTCCAATTTAAGTCGGAACTGTGCAGAAGTCGGAGAAAGCCATATCAGCCGGCCGGTGTGGCCGTGCGGTTAAAGGCGCTTCAGTCTGGAACCGCGTGACCGCTACGGTCGCAGGTTCGAATCCTGCTTCGGGCACGGATGTGTGTGATGTCCTTAGGTTAGTTAGGTTTAAGTAGTTCTAAGTTCTAGGGGACTGATGACCACAGAAGTCAAGTCCCATAGTGCTCAGAGCCATTTGAACCATTTGAAAGCCATATCCAACACCTTCTGCAACCTGTGTAGAAACAGAGCGACCGGAGTTAATGCTACAGGACCGTGTTTTGACCATTCAATGGAAATGGGCGCATTGTGGTGCATCCCCAAACTACATACAGATACTACAGTCCGAAGCAGATCCGCTTCCCTCAGGTCCCATTCACGTCTATGCATTCATAAATGTGAATCTGTGGTATTCTCCAAAAACTACACTAGTATCAAATATCTGTACTCTACTATTCCATAAAGAAAATATGATTCCAAAGAACAGGGTGATGAGAAGCATGTATTGGAGCCCTACGCCGTAGCAGCAAATACTTTACCCTTCTGCAGGTCAGGGCGGCATAGCATACTGCTCGCTAACTGCAGTCACGGACAACGACAATCTGTTATTAACGGTGGGCAACCGGAAATATGCAAGTACACGGTCTCGAGTTTGGCTGATACGGAACGCAGATACTTCCCAATGAGCCTCTGAAACCCCGGTGGATTCCAGTGTGCAGGTGGACCCGTTTGCTGGTCTGCCAACACAGTTTGGCTCCGTGACATGACTATGCATGGCCACACATGTCAAACATTTAGACGGCCAACTCAAAACAATTAAGTGTGTGATGCAAGAAGCAGTATCTCTGATGGTTCAGATGGTGACTGGCACAGGCTCGAAGTGGCACACTAGCAAAGGACACAAGTCTCACCATTTAGGTAAAGACCTGCTGTTCTTTACTAGCGAAGCACCAGAACAAGAGTGCTTTTCTCTTTCTCTACAGCAGGGCTTAACAACTGGCCGGTTTTGAGCGCGAGTACTCGCTTCTGCTCAGGCACGTGCTCGCGAGCAGCTGCTAGGTCGCGGAGTAGGGAGGGAGGGGAGGGAGGGGAAATGCGCGCGCACCTTTGAATAGGGCCGCAGCGTGCCTATTGAATTCGCGCCGACTGTGTAACGTTTAAAGTACTACGATCAGCTCTTAACAGTCACTTCGCTGGTTAAGAATCATGTGAAGTCACCGTTGTGTAACCCCAACCATGCTTTCGCAGTTCAACCCCCATTGGGAGGAATTGTATCTTTTTACTGAAAAAGATGGTGTTGCAAAATGTTTAGTATGTCGCAAAACGCTGAATTCTTTTACAAAATTTAATTTGCAGCGACATTATATGTCGTACCACGCGAAAGACTATGAACGTGGAAAATGTGATTGACCAGATCGTGCACAGGAAGTTATTAAACTTAAAAGGAAGCTATCCGAAGATCTGGACGACGAAGAAAAATCAACTGAGGCAGCTCTCAGAGTGGGTTACAAAATTGCTTTGCTTTTAGCAAAATCCCTGCGCCCCTTAACTGATGGCGATTTAATAAAAGAATGTTTGGTAGTTGCAGCGGAACATTTGTGTCCATCTCAAGTTGAACAGTTTCGGATTGTGCCATTATCTAACATGACCATTATGTGTCGCAACAGGACATGGCAGACGACGTCCAGAGCCAGCTTGCAAATATCTGTAAAGGTTTTATGGCGTATTCTCTAGCTCTGGACGAAAGTGTTGATATCACTGGAACAGCGCAGCTTGCCATATTTATTAGAGGTGTTAATAGAGATCTTCAGGTGAGGGAGGAGCTCCTTGATGTAGTAGCCATGAAGAACACTACAACCGGAGGCGATATTTTAAGTAGTGTTGAAGAAAGTGTTGAAAATATAGGATTGTCGTGCAATTCTTTAGTTTCAGTGTCTACAGATGGTAGAGGCATACATTAAGCTAATAAAATTATGTGGCACGTGTACATTCTCGTTTATTTTTTTCATTTGTCGCAGTAATAATTCGTGAGTGATATCCCTGCAGGTGGCCGCGGATTTACATTGACTGGCGGCAGCTGTTGTGTACCCCACGTGACTCTCCCCACTCTCCGCTCTGGTCCGGTAGTGGGGGTAGCGTGCTCGCGCTGCTCCGTGCTCGTGCCTTGCTGCTCACAGCTTGCTCTGCGAGCACATATGTTGTGAAGCCCTGCTCTACAGCTTTCCTCCGCAGCTCAGCAACATAGTGCATTTGCATGCTTAGACTACACCCAACTTAGCACAAGCCAATCACGAGCTAGAACTCGGCATTCGAAGCTGGGAGACTGCCCCCCCCCCCCCTTTTCTGCTATGCACACACAGATTTGACCAACCAGTGACTTTAAAAATTAACTGGAAGAAAAGGAAAAAAAGATTCCCACACGTATACGCCATCTCTTTGCTAAAAGCATGACTTGGATGGAACCACAGCCCTCCATAAAAACATCGTTATCTTCCCTGTTGTGTATATTTTGAACTTTCCTAAGAACAGCCATAAACTCGCTAAAAGCCTCGTGCCTTCACAAAGCAAGGGCCCATACTCTGCTTTATTGCCGGCCATCAGCCCTAGTCAGCATACGTGGACGTGGCCACCAACCGACTGGCGCCACCCAAAGTGTTTACACAATGAGACTGGGGGACTTGGCTGCTGGCAAACGTCTTCACCCGGGTTCTGCAGAAAAAAAGCTCCCCTCATCTCTCAGCCACCATACACTTTTACTTCAGTCAATTAACTCGGCAGCCTCTTCCCTCGAACGCAGGTAAAGCCTACCACTTTGCCCTCACTAGAGCACACAAGCAAGGGCCTCAACTATTGCCAACCATTTCATCATAGGAACGGAGTCAGACAGTATGAGATATAGCCACCAAGTAATTAATACCACCTTCCCTGTGACATTAAGCAGCATGACACCGTATCAAATGTGAGACTGCCCTGTAATCTCTTAACTCTGTATTCGTCTATTGGTCTCCCTCTACGAATTTTGCCCCCCCCCCCCCCCTCTGTACTGCGGTGGGGTGGGGTCGGTTTGTCGCTCGTACTGCTCGTATTATAATGTCCACCTACCTCAGTGCGGCTTCTATTCGACGTCCCTTCATTCTGCAATCATAGGTACTTACTAGGCAGCGCAAAAGCAGCGTTGAAGAAAAATGCCACCTAATACGTATGCTGCTGAGACCGTGTAACTCTAGCAGTGAAAAACAGTTCCTGTAAGTTCATATTTATCAAGATTTCGGACGGTAATATGGTGTATTTTTGACTGAAAAGAGCATCAGAAAATTCCAAGACCAGTATGTTTATTGCTTAGAAAACAGAGGGAAATGGCTACCAAGTCCTTATTTAGTGATATACGACTCTATCAGTCACAATTCATGGTCACAACTACTGGATTAACACGCAAAAGCAGCCAGATTCTATATCAGTCCGACCCGATTGAATACTTGATCCCACAGTCACTGATCCACTATTATAAGTGAGTTTCACATTCGGTCTTATAAGTGGGCTTTTATAAAAGAAATTCTGGCCAAATATTCCATAATGAAATGCGGAATATGCCATGCGGAATTTGCAATAGAGGCCGAAATCTCACATGCTCATAACTCTTCAACCAATAGACTCAAACACATCAAACTTCACTCAAATTGTTCGTAACTGAAATCTCCCGCGTTACGAACTCAACAATTCTTCATCTTACACATAATTTTCACCGTGACATTTAACATGACCTTTCACGTCCGACGGCTAGCGAACGACCCTCCCGATGCTACCCCACTCCTTACCTATCTACTTTCAGTATGCAGGAGCCTCTTAATTCTGATTGTCTGATCAGTCTGACTAACCAGTCAGAATGATCCTTCTAGATCATTCCCGCAGCAAAACTTGCCTAAGCCAATCACTCTTCAGAAATATTGATGTTTTCTTGATAGCAGAATCGATTTTCGATCAAATAGTGATCATCTTCGGCGCTGTACACATTAAACTCAGACACTGGTATCAAGTTTTGGTTATTGATAACTTGATACCAGTGTCTGAGTTTAATGTGTACAGCACCGAAGATGATCACTATGTGATCGAAAATCGATTCTGCTATCAATAAAACATCAATATTACGACCAACGCTGACCTTCCTTTTAATATAACATATATGGTCGTAGTGCACACAGCACTCCATGGAGTCGCCAATCAATAAACTCTTCAGAAAGTTATTTACGTCATTCCAAAATGCAAAAGTTGATATAATGTTTAATAAAAAAGATCGAAATGAAAAATAATCTTGAAATTAATTTAGAAACCGATTACACTTCCAACTGATATTCTAGCTGCTCTTTTACAAAAACACGCACACCTTGACATACATCATCAGCAACGTGGGTACAATACATCTTTCCCATGGTCCAATTTCGACAAGTTTTACAGAAAATAATTTTGAATTTTAACGTATGTCCCACAAACACACTCTCATTCATTCCCATTTATTCATACAACAACATAATAACCAAATACTAATTTTTCATGAATTTTATACTACGAAATGCAAAGTAATTAAAGTTTTTGAAAAGAAAAAATCCCATTAAATTGTTATATATCCTGAAAATTCTGGTAATGATTTCAAGTGATAACAAAAGACCAATTGTTATTATTCCTAACAAATTTTTGTAAACTGAGTGTTGGTTTATGAATTTTAAGTAAATTTTTCTATCTCTAAAACTATAACAGATAAAAAGCTGAAATTTTGATGAGATCTACTGAATAACAAAAAGTAGTATACCAAGTTTGAAACCAATTGGATAATATTTACTATAGTTTATTTAGATTCGTATGGGGTATGAATATAGGTTCGTACTAGATGACACGGTAGCCCGTTCTCACGCTGGTTCATAGTGACAGCTATGCTATGAGTCATCGCTAAGACACAATTCTGCAGCCTCCTTTTAGCCACCGGCTCCACACCTGCGTATCTTACTGCAATAAATGTTATCCCGTAATAATTTGCTACGTTACAGTACTTCCCTCCAATTCTAAATTGGTGATCCCTTGATATCTCAGAATGTCCTACCAACCAACTCTTTCTTCTGCTCAAGTAGTTCCACAATTTTTTTCTCCCCATTTCTATTTACTAATTCCTCATTTGTTATGTGATCTACCCATCTAATCTTCAGCATTCTTCTGTGGCATCATATCACAAAATCTTCCATTCCCTTCTTGTCTAAACTGATTATCGTCCATGTTTCACTTCCGTACATGGCTACACCACAGATAAATACTTTCAGGAAAGACTTTATAACACTTCAATCTATATTCAATTTTTAATAAATTTCTCTTCTTCAGAAACGCTTATCTTCCTTTTTTCCCTTTAAAGAGGTGGAGCAGCCCCCGCGCCCACACTGGCATTATGGCCAACACAAAAGGTCTACAGCCATCTCTGCATAAGGGTTAGTTTTCACTAAAGTGAGGTCTCACAGGATGTGGATAATGCGATGTTTGTGTACGTCTGGTTAAGGTTAGCCATTAATACGTGCTCATCTTGAGATATATTGGGTCGAAAGTTGAACTAAGGTTAGCGGTTTGAAGGGCAGAGGGGAAAAAGTGCCAGGGCAAAAGCCAAGGGAAAAAATATCTGTGATAGTTGGGTCGGGTTGTAAGAGCAGTAGCTATTTTCTTGCTGCCTGTGACAGGTCATGCAAGGGCAGGCTTTGTCAGTAGTGGGTCGACACCTTGGCATTGTGTGGTGGTGTTACTTGGCGGCTGCTGCTGGGTGCTCGTGTTGGCTTCTCGGTCAACATCAGCATAACATCGTTTTGTGTCCGATAGGTCATACATCGGTTTCACAGTGGAGGGTAATGTTGGTAGTTTGTTTGAGCGTTAGTGTGCGTGCTTGTCGGTTTCCCTGCTGTAGCCTGTTAATCGGCTTTAATAGCAGCTGGCATATCCAATCAATGTTGCTGATTTGCAGGGGCTTGCTGATATTGTCGCTTGCCATAGGTGGTTATGCATCTTTGGCCGCTTATTCTTCCACCTATGGTTGTGACCATAGTTCCCAGAGTAAGGATGAAAGGCTTTTTCGAGTGTCTCGAGTTCCCGTATAGTCGTGTGGCGTCTTTTTTTAATACGTCCTTGAGCGTTTGTGAACATCTACAGTGCTTGTGTAGCTTGGAGTGTTTCTAATGACGCGCTGTTTTGTATGATCTGAAGGAGGTGCAGGCACGTACGTCGTCAGAGGTCTTATCAGCGTCATTTATATGGACGTCGACGCCCTTCTCTTCAGTATACTTCGCAATTCTACATTTTATATCCTCTCTACTTCTGCCATCATCAGTTATTTTGGTGCCCTAATAGCAAAACTCATCTATTCCTTTAAGCGTCTCGTTTCCTAAACTGATTCCCTCAGCATCACCTGATTTGATTCAACTACATTCTATTATCCTTGTTTTCCTTTTGTTGATGTTCATCCAACATCCTTCTTTCAAGACACTCTCCATTCCATACAACTCCTCTTCCGAGTCTCATGTTCTTGACAAACATACAATGTCATCGGAAAACCTCAAAGTTTTTATACAGATTGTATAACATCAGCGACAGGCTACAACCCTGTCTCACTCCCTTCTCAACCATTGCTTCCCTTTCATGCCCCTCGACTGTTATAACTACCGCCTGGTTTCCGTACAAGTTGTAAACAGTCTTTAGCTCTCTGTATTTTACACTTGCTACTTTCAGAATTTTTAAAGAGAGTACTCCAGTCAACACTATCAAATGTTTCCTCTACGTCTACAAATGCTATAAACGTAGGTTTGTCTTTCCTTAACCTATCTTCTAAGATAAGTCGTCGGGTCAGTATTGCCTCGCGTGTTCCAACATTTCTCCGGAATCCAAACTGATCTTCCCCTAGGTCGGCTTCCACCAGTTGTTCCATTCTTCTGTAAAGAATTCGTGTTACTACTTTGCAACCACGACTTATTAAACTGATAGTTCCGTAACTTTCACGCCTGTCAGCAAGTGCTTTCTTTAAAATGGGAATTACTACATTCTTCTTTAAGTATGAGGTATTTGGCTTGTCTCACACATCTCGCACTCCAGATGGAAGAGTTTTGTTATGGGTGGCTCTCTCAATGCTACCAGTACTCCGTAAGCGAAAGTCGTCTACTCGCGTGGCCTTGTTTCGACTTAGATCTTTCACTGCTGTATCAAATTCTTCTCGCAGTTTCATGTCTCCCATCTCATCTTCATTTACGTCCTTCTCCAGTTCTATAATACTGCCTTAAAATTCACGTCCATTGTATGGACCATCTATCTAATCCTTCCCTTCTTTTCTTAGGACTGGTTCTCCATCCGAACTCTTGATATTCATGCAGCTCCTTCTCTTTTCTCCAAAGGCCTGTTTAAGTTTCCTGTAGGGTGTATCTATGTGTATCATCCCCCTTGTGATATATGCTTAAAACCTTAAATTTGTCATCTATCCATTCCTGCTTAGCTAGTTTGCATTTTCTATCATACTCATTTTTTAGACGTTTGTGTTCCCTTTCGCTTGCTTCATTTGCTGCATTTTTATATTTTCTATATTTTCTTCTTTCATAAATTAAATGAAATATCTCTTTCATTATCCACGGATTTCTACTAGTATTTGTCTTTTTAATATTTGATCCTGTGGTGCCTTCACTATTTCACATCTCAAAGCTACCCATTCCTCTTCTACTGTATTCGTTTCCACTGCTCTACTCAACCATTGCCTTATGCTCGCTCTGGAACTTTTTAGCTTATCCAGATTCCATCTCCTTCTTTTACTATTTTTCTTTTTGCAGTTTCTTCAGTATTAGTCAATAGCTCATAGCTAGTAAATTGTGCTCAGAGTCCACATCTGCCCCTGGAAATGTCATATAATTTAAAATCTGGTTCCGAAATCTCTGTCTTACCATTACATAATCAGTCTGAAACCTTGCACTGTCTGTAGGTCTTTTTCACGTGCACGAAGTTCTTTTCTGATTCTTAAACCAAGTGTTAGCGATGATTAAATTATCCTCTATGCAAAAGTTTTCAACGTGTTTATCATCTGCGGAGCTAGTTGTCATATAAACTTGCACTACTGCAATGGTTGGGGGTTTAGTGTCTGTCATGGCTACAATAATGCATTCATTATGCTGTTCATAATAGCCTACCCGCATACCTTATTTCTTATTTGTTATTAAACCCTCTTCTGCATCACTCCTATTTGATTTTGTATTTATAACCCTGTATTCACCTGACCAGAAGTCCTATTCCTCCTGCCACCAAACTTCACTAATTCTCCCTATAACTAATTTTAACCTAAATATTTCCCTTTTTAAATTTTCTAACCTACCTGCCCGATTAAGGAATCTGACATTCCACACCCCGATCCGTAGAACGCCAGATTTATTTCTCCTGATAACGGCGTTGTCCTGAGTAGCCAAGCCCAGAGATCAGAGGGAACTATTTTACCTCCGGAATATTTCACCCAAGAGGACGCCATCATCATTTAATCATACAGTAAAGCTGCATGCCCTCGGGAAAAATTACGGATGTAGTTTCCCCTTGCTTTCAACCGTTCGCAGTACCAGCAGAGCAAGACCATTTTGGTTGATGTTACAGGACCAAACCGGTCAATCACTGTTGCCTCAGCAACTACTGAAAAGGTTGCTGTCCCTCTTCAGCAACCACACGTTTGCTTAGCTTTACAACAGACACCCCTCCATTGTGGTTGCGGCTACGGTAATGCTATCTGTATCGCTGAGGCACGCAAGCTATATTACCGACGGCAAGGTCAATAGCTCATGGGGGTGGAAGGGCAGTTTAATTACAGAAATTCATGAAAATGTCGGAAGTGCACGTCTGAAATTATTTAAAATTTATCCTATTTCCTATATTGATACTATAACAAATGGGTAACACTACAAAATATTGTGTTGATATGTTTTTCTTAAAATATGTTTATTTTGATCTATAAGTTACGCAATTTCTTTGTCTTCATTAACTAGTAATTCTGTCTATAAAGTGTTAATATTGCAGGATTGAAAGATTTTATTCTTTTGCCTTTCCAACAGAAGAATAACCATGGCACTACGGGCAGTCAGCTAGACAACATTAGAAGTTAAATAACACCCATAATAATGTTCTTAATTTACTTTGATAAGCTTGAAGATTATAACCACCGACCCACTATCAATATAAACCCATCCGGACGGATTCAGCGTCACTTGGCGAGGAATGACTGGTAGTCAGACACAAGCACAATGCATGTAGTATTAGTGAACGCGCTGTGCGTGTGTGTAGAATGGGGAAGGCGCGCGATATATCCGAATCTGACCGAGGGCAGACTGCGATGGTCCGGAGGCTCGGTACTAGCATTTCGAAAACTGCACGACTTGTCGGGTATTCGATGAGTGCTGTGGTGAGTATATTCAACACGTGGCAAAACTAAGATGAACCTTCCACTAGATCTCGTCGGGTTGGGAGGTCACCCTTATTACAGATGTCGGACGTTGTAGGCTGGGCATACTGGTAAATCAGGACATGCGGCGGACTCCAGAGGAACTAACATCAGACTTTAATTCTGGGCAGAGTACAAGTGTGTCTGAACGCACAGTGCTCCGAACTCCCGTAACGATCGGCCTCCGCAGCTGACGACCCACGCATGTGCCAATGTTAACACCACGACATCGGCTACTACGACTGAAATGGACACGTGACAATTAGCACTGGACGTTGTCGCAGTGGCAGTGGGTTGCATGGTGTGACGAATCCCGAGACTTTCTTCATCACGCCGATGGCAGGGCGCGAATCTGTCGTCTTCCCTGGGAACAGCTCCATGACACCTGTACTGTTGCGATTCCATTATGCTCTGAATAACATTCACATGGGCTGCCATGGACCCAGAGGAGCTCGTGCAAGACACTGTGATGGCCAAGGAGTATCTTACACCGGTTGCAAACCAGGTGCACCCCTTTTTTGGTGATCATGGTTCAAATGGTTCAAATGGCTCTGAGCACTATGGGACTTAACTTCTGAGGTCATCAGTCCCCTAGAACTTAGAACTACTTAAACCTAACTAACCTAAGGACATCACACACATCCATGCCCGAGGCAGGATTCGAACCTGCGACAGTAGCGGTCGCGCGGTTCCAGACTGTAGCGCCTAGAACCGCTCGGCCACTCCGGCCGGCTATGGTGATCGTGTTTCCCGACCGCAGTAACATTTCTCGACAAAATAATGCGGCATGTCACATGGCCAGGAGTGTGATGGAGTGGTTCGAGGAACACAATGGCCAGTTCCAATTGATGTATTGCCTCCCCAGCTCGCCAGATCGAACAAACCTGGGATGTGATAGAACGTGGCATCAGAGCTCATCGCCCTGCTCCTTGGAATTTACGGGAATTAGGTAACTTGTTTGTTGCTTCAGTTAGAAACTGGTGAGCCTCAAGCAATTGCAGGTGTAGACAGGGCACAACAAACTTTCAGCAGCAAATTGAAAAGTAAGAACGTAGGGAAATCAGTAAAGAGAAAGAAAGTGTTGTTGTTAGGTAGTTCCCATGGAAGAGGTGTTGACCAACTTTTGCAGGATGAACTAGGATCAGAATACCAGGTCATCAATTTTATTAAACCTAGTACTGGTCTGGAGCAGGTCACAGAGGATTTAGGACCACTTTGCAAAGATTTCACTACAGAAGACACCGTGGTTATGGTAGGTGGGCCAGGTAATAGTATTGACAGAGATCTTGGGTATAGTATAGAATTTGACTTTTCAGAGATTGCATCAGCATCGAAGCATACTAGTTTTGAGTTTGTATCTGTTCTTGGGCTCCATAACCGACCTCATTTGAACTCTTCTGTCAAGAGAGTTAATTTGGAGTTGGAATGGTTGCTTATGTCGGGTGCTGGGTCATACATTGGTGTGGTTCCTGTTGATTCTCTCAATAGGTGGGATTATACTAGGCATGGCCTTCACCTCAACAGGAAAGGGAATGGTAAACTGGCTGGGAAAATAGCAGGAAAGTTAAAGGGGGAAAGCACTGTCATGAGTGATAAAATTCAGTGGTTATAGGGTTCGGAAAAGACCGTTTTTAGGGTAGGGAGGACAGAAAGAAACCAAGGTTTAAGAGAGGGTAGATCTGAGACAAACCTTCAGTTTGAGAAAGAAACCAAAAAACATAATTCTAGCTTATTACATCAGCACAAAAAGCTATTGGTTAAGAATTTTCAGCAATCAGCAGATATTTCAACTCTACCCAATTTTAAGTCATTCAATGTGAAATGTTAGCTACCTTTATTGCCTCAAAATGTTCGAGGACTGAGAAATAAAATTAATGAATTAATTATATGCATAGATGAATTAGAGTCCTCAAACCCACCTGACATAATCTGCCTCTCTGAACATTATGTGACAACTGGTATAGAACTTTTAAGTGTTACAGGGTTTAGGTTAGCATCTCACTTTTGTAGAGCAGAAATGGAGAAAGGAGGAGTTGCCACATTCATCAGGAACTGTCATAAATTTAAGAACATAGACATTCAAGAATTTTGCCTAGAACAGCATATGGAAGCATGTGCAACAGAAGTAGAATTTCACAAAAAATCCTTCATAATATTAAGTGTATATCGAGCCCCTGCAGGCAACTTTAATCTGTTCATAAACCACCTTGAAGCTGTACTGACCCATTTAACAGCCAAAAACAAAGAAATAGTGGTTGCTGGTGATTTCAATGCAGATTTCCTTAAAGACTCTCCCAATAAGAACTTATTTGAGTTAGTAACACTGTCATTCAACTTAATTCCCACTGTAAACTTCCCCACTAGGGTGGTCAATTGCTCACAAACAGCCATTGATAACATTTTTATAGAAAAGTCCAATGAACAAAATTATATTACAAAACTAATAGTCAATGGCCTCTCAGACCATGACATGCAGTTCCTTCTGTTAAATGTTGATACTGAACGAGATATAAAATCTGTTAAATCTGAGCTCAAGAGGGTGATCAATAAGCCAAAAATTTATTATTTTAGGACACTCCTTAGAGACATTCACTGGACTGATGTTTTCAGTGCTCATGGGATGTATGAAAAAAATAACAATTTTTCTAATAAAGTTCTTACCTTATTTGAGCACTGTTTTCCCCCAAAACTAACCAAGGTTAGAGCAAAGTCTACAAAGAAGTCATGGATTACATTACAGGAAATACTGCAAAATATTAAAGACTGTAATACGAACATCAAAGCAAATATATTACAAGGAAAAGATATTCATATCAGATAACAAAATAAAGACAATATAGGATATAGTGAAGGAGGAGACTGGTAGAACCAGACATGATGAGGAACAAATAGCTTTAAGAGTAAATGATACATTGGTGACAGATGTATATAGTGTTGCAGAACCTTTTAACAAAAATTTTATAACTGATACTGAAAAGATGGGGTTGTCAGGTTTTGTAGATGCTGCTATGGAATACCTCAGACCAGACATTTCAAGTAACTTCCATAATATGAAATTGACCCTCACTACCCCAGCAGAAATAATGTCCATCATAAAATCTTTAAAATCAAAAATATCTAGTGGGTATGATGAAATATCAACAAAGCTAATTAAAGAATATGATTCTGAGTTAAGTAATGTATTAAGCTACCTGTATAACCAGTCGTTTATCAGTGGAATATTTCCTCAATGGCTGAAATATGCTGAAGTTAAGCCACTGTTTAGGAAGGGAGATAAAGAAATAGCACCAAATTTCCGTCCAATTTCACTTTTGCCAGCATTCTCAAAAATGTTTAGAAAAAGTGATGTACAATTGGCTTTATAACCATCATATCTCAAATAACATACTATCAAAGTCGCAGTTTGGATTTCTAAAGGGTTCTGATATTGAGAAGGCTATCTACACTTACAATGAAAATGTGCTTGATTCATTGGATAAAAAATGGCAACTGGTATATTTTGTGATCTGTCAAAGGCATTTGACTGTGTAAATCAGAATATCCTTTTAAGTAAATTAGAATATTATGGTGTACAGGAAGTGCTACAACATGGTTCAAATGTTATATCTGTGGCAGGACACAAAGGTGTTATTAGGAAAGAGACATGTATTAAGCTATCAGGCATCATCCAGTGGGAACTAATTACATGTGGGGTCCCACAAGGTTCCATTTTAGGACCCTTACTTTTTCTTGTGTATATCAATGACCTTTCATCAGTAACATTACCAGATGACAAGTTCGTTTTGTTTGCCATTGATACAAACATTACAATAAATAGCAAATCAAGTGTAGTCTTAGAAAGATCGGTTAATAAAATATTTGTGGACATGAATCACTGGTTCCTAGCTAATTCTTTGTCACTAAACTTTGAAAAAACACACTACATGCAGTTCAAAACTTGTAAGGGGCGTCCCACGAGTGTATGCCTAACGTACAATGACAAGCCATAGAAGAAGTGGACAGTGCTAAATTCTTGGGATTACAGCTTGAAAATAAATTCAACTGGGAGGAACACACCACAGAACTGCTGAAGCGTGTTAACAAATCCCTATTTGCAATGCGAATTGTTTCAGACATAGGGCATATAAGAATGAAAAAGCTGGCATACTATGCTTACTTTCATTCCATAATGTTATATGGGATTATTTCTTGGGGTAATTCATCAAGCCAAGCTAAAGTTTTCTGTGCACTAAAACGTGCAGTAAGAGTTATATGTGGTGTGAACTCGAGAACATCCTGCAGAATCCTGTTTAGGGAACTAGGGCTACTAACTACTGCTTCCCAATATATTTATTCCTTGATGAAATTTGTCATTAAAATATATCACTTTTTCAAACCAACAGCTCAATTCATGGAATCAATACTAGAAATAAGAATAATCTTCACAGGGATTTAAAGTCACCAAAGTATATATATATATATATATATATATATATATATATATATATATATATAACTTCTGCACTATTTCAGTGCAGTAATGTGTTCATTGTAAATAAGTATTGTAGCAGTTCCATTACATGTTTATTACCTCATAAATAAATAAATTTTTATTAATTTTAAGTTCAGTGAATTAGTGTTTGTAAAATGACTCTTTTCTATAGTGTTCATTAAAAAAAAGACGATCGTTCCACTTGGGACCTGTGGAAGGTACATTAGCTTATTTGTTTCAGTTGTAAATATTTGTCATGTATTATTGTTTTTCTGCCACATGTTCCACATCCTGGAGGACCTCCTCACTACGGATCAATTGGAAAGAAAGTAAATCTAGTCTAATCTTATCTCTGCAGGTGTGCCAACTTCTTCCAGCGTCCTGCTAAAGCCTTATTGCTTCCATGGCACGATGCATCGCCGCTGTTATGCGTGACAAAGGTGGACGTACCGGCTATTGGGTAGGTGCTAATAATGTTCTGGCTGATCAGTGTATAGTAAGCAGTGTACGTTTCGGTGCACAGTGTCACTCCCTTGTGGGTAATGAACTGCATTCCAGTAAGCAATACGCGATTACGTCATCTCTCAGACGATAGGTGTGCTGCAAGCGGCCAAACGTGTCAATGGCGCCTTGAGTGGCGCAACGAGCGGAAGCGGCCTGCAGCGCGCAGCCTTCGCGCCATTTAATTGCGGTGTCTTTCACTTGGCACACAGCCCCAAGGGGAGCCGAGACCAACGTGACACTGAAACACTAGGTCCGACGCCCTGATCACGATCAACTGCGTGTGCAAAACTGGCTGAAACATATTTGTTGCCGGGGACCGCACTAGCTCCTTCAGGGCATGTAGATCAGGAAGCGCCCTGGCTATATCACGGGGATAATCCTAGCGTGTACTTGTCCCACACGAGAGTTACTGGCTGCTGGGACCGGGCGGTGCAGCCGGGATCACTAGCGGTGGCGTTTGAAACTGAAGTATGAGGCGTGTTCAAAAAATAACAAGAATTCTTGGTTGCTGGAAACAATTTCTTTTATTCGTCCACAGTAATGTGGTACAGAAAACTGGGAGTCACCACAGTAAAAGATAAACAACTATAATTTTATAAAGTAATGGTTACCTCTAATCCGACAATTGGAAGCGAACTTTGGACATTAAGTGACTAGACCAAAGTGACGACCGATTTTGAAAACGATATTCTTGATTTTTTATGCGAAATTACAAAAAAATTACAAAACTGACTTTAGAAATTTGTTCTACACCCTTATGATTGTATTATTTTTTCCTTAAGCAAAAAACTTGCACCCACAGTCACTTCACGACTTCGACGAAAGGTGTCTGTGGAGTGCTAGAGGGGTAGGTCAAAGCTCTGAACGCCACAATTTTCAACCTAGAACAAAATATCTAAAACTGCTTTGAAACTGATGATGGTATCTAATGTAGTATGTAGAGAAATTCTTTTAATGGTTTTTAACATAAGTCAATTTTTTCGACAAAATAGTCGCTATAAAAAGTGTCTCAAAAAATCGAAATTAAAATACATCGCAAAAGATGCAGATACCACAGTAGAAAAAACGGCGACTCACAAGTTACAAAAATGTATAATGTAACTGTGTATATATCATGAGATGGCTCATGCCAACTTGACATACCTCGTTGAAAACACAAGCGTTTAAGTTTGGTCTTTTTTAATATTGACAGTGAACAAACCTTTAAGCGCCAATGCTGGCATCGTACAGTTGGCATTTTTCGCCAAGTCAAAACTCTCTCATTTTGACGAAATTATATCGATTAACTGGCTTCCACTTACCAATCGAAACATTTTTTGTACACTGGGATTACCTTTCGATTCTTTCCTTACAGTATAAAGAGTTTTGTTTGCCGCTCTCAGCCACTCACGTTTCACTCAGTATAAAAAAGAAGCGAAATAACGAGTTAAACAAACGCGACACAAGCACTTGTTTTCAGGTTCTTTCCCATAAGCCAGTCATGTTCTGAAGGGAAATCTTGTTGAGAATACTGTTCGCGTTGATACTAAAGCCATGTATGACACTATCCGAAACTAACAGTGAAATGCGATAGGAAGCTGGTGTTGAGTGGAAAGGTTCAAATGGTTCAAATGGCTCTGAGCACTGTAAGACTGAACTTCTGAGGTCATCAGTCCCCTAGAACTTAGAACTACTTAAACCTAACTAACCTAAGGACATCACACACATCCATCCCCGAGGCAGGATTCGAACCTGTGACCATAGCGGTCACGCGGTTCCAGACTGTAGCGCCTAGAACCGCTCGGCGACCCCGGCAGGCTGAGTCGAAAGGTATTGAGGCATAATAGATTTATTAACTTTTCTGAAAACACTATTGAATTTATTTTTAAAGCAAAAATCCAAGAATAACATCGACTGAAAAGACTAGATTTCAATAACCATCTTCTGACAAACACCTCAAAAGGGCAACAGTATAAAATGACTTCCTTTTTGTAAAGATTATTGAAAAATACATTTACATTACAAACAGCAAAACATTTGATCAAATGATTTGTCACAAATATCAAACATCGGCTATTGCCAGTAATTATCAAAACGACTGGCAAAAGTGGACCGAATTTATAATGACAGAGGTGCTGGCAGAGGCAACGGCAGCAGCAATAATTCTCCTTCTCTACTACCATGGGACTGCAGTTGCCGGAACCACAATACTAGAAACCTTCATTAACAATGTACATCATGATACTCAGGCATCTTTAACAATATCTCACTTAACAAGAGATACAATCACCTATCCTTAACACAGAGGCAACTCGTTAATTATTTAGTGAAAATTAACATACTACGAATGTAGAAATTCTTCTTTAGGTTTTTTTGTAGATGCACACAATTTAGTAAACAGTTCGAGCTCGTGATACTAGCCAACAGGTAACCACAGACATACCTCAGAAATAAGGTAGCTAGATTCAACACTTTTCACTGGCTATAAAGTACAGTTCGTAAATCAGAACAATTACATCTACACTACTGGCCATTAAAATTGCTACACCAAGAAGAAATGCAGATCATAAACAGGTATTCATTGGACAAATATAGCATACTAGAACTGACATGTGATTACATTTTCACGCAAGTCGGGTGTATAGATCCTGGGAAACCAGTACCCAGAACAACCACCTCTGGCCGTAATAACGGCCTTGATACGCCTGGGTATAGAGTCAAACAGAGCTTGGATGGCGTGTACAGGTACAGCTGCCCATGCAGCTTCAGCACGATACCACAGTTCATCAAGAGTAGTGACTGGCGTATTGTGACGAGCCACTTGCTCGGCCAACATCGACCAGACATTTTCAGTTGGTGAGAGATCTAGAGAATGTGCAGGCCAGGGCAGCAGTCGAACATTTTCTGAAACCAGAAAGGCCCGTACAGGACCTGCAAGATGCGGTCGTGCATTATGCTGCTGAAATGTAGGGTTTCGCAGGGAGCTAATGAAGGGTAGAGCCACGGGTCGTAACACATCTGAAATGTAACGTCCACTGTCCAAAGTGCCGTCAATGCGAACAAGAGGTCACCGAGACGTGTAACGAATGGCATCCCATGCCATCACGCCTGGTGACGCGCCAGTATGGCGATGACGGATACACGCGTCCAATGTGCGATACCGCGATGTCGCCAAACACGGATGCAACCATCATGATGCTGTAAAAAGAACCTGTATTCATCTGAAAAAATGACGTTTTGCCATTCGTGCACCCAGGTTCGTCGTTGAGTACACCATCGCAGGCGCTCCTGTCTGTGATGCAGCGTCAAGGGTAACCGCAGCCACGGTCTCCGTGCTGATAGTCCATGCTGCTGCAAACGTCGTCGAACTGTTCGTGCAGATGGTTGTCGTCTTCCAAAACGTCCCCATCTGTTGACTCAGGGATCGAGACGTGGCTGCACGATCCGTTACAACCATGCGGATAAAATGCCTGTCATCTCGACTGCTAGTGATACGAGGCCGTTGGGATCCAGCACGACGTTCCGTATTACCCTCCTGAACCCAGCGATTCCATATTTCGCTAACAGTCATTGCATCTCGACCAACGCGAGCAGCAATGTCGCGATACGACAAACCGCAATCGCGATAGGCTACAATCCGTCCTTTGTCAAAGTCGGAAACGTGATGGTACGCATTTGTCTTCCTTACACGAGGCATCACAACAACGTTTCAGCAGGCAGCGCTGGTCAACTGCTGTTTGTGTATGAGAAATCGGTTGGGAACTTTCCCCATGTCAGCGCGTTGTAGGTGTCGCCACCGGCGCCAACCTTGTGTGATGCTCTGAAAGGGTAATCATTTGCATATCACAGCATCCTCTTCCTGTCGGTTAAATTTCGCGTCTGTAGCACGTCATCTTGGTGGTGTAGCAATTTTAGTGGCCAGTGGTTTAGTATGACAGAGTACCTGAGTAAATTGCTCTGTGATTTTAATGGGCAGTAGTGTACATTCTATACCCTTAGATTCTAAAATCATTTTGGGGTACCGACAACCACAAGCCCACACACATTGACAGAACTGGACTCACGTAGTACCAGGCAAAACCTTGGTAAATAACACATTGGGCTACATAACAACGGGCAACCAGGATGCGGAGTCAAAACAGCCACCACACGACACCAAGTGACGTCCACAAAAGTGGATGTTCACCGTGATTTCCCGTAAAATCCAGCGTCCATTGGCAAACGCTTGCTTAGAGAGCGCCGAGAGAAAGATGTAACGAAGATTACTCGTAGTCGGAAACTCACAGATATCATCCAGCAGACGCCACCGCGTCCAGTACTCGCAAAGGTCACACTGGACTCCAACCCAGCCGTCGCAGCCCTTAACTACCTTCTCCTCTGACCTATCCTCTACCAGCGACAGTAACGCTCCACGCGCTCTTGCAGCCAGAGCGATTCCAAATCCATGGGAATTACTCGAAATTAAAAGCAGTTGCACAGCACAAACAGGACCCATATCCCGTTGATGACTATTATAGTATTACACCAGTTGCATTCGACAGCAGTGGTACAATGTATTGTTGACGTCACAACTCCCGCTCCTCTCCCTCCCCACATTTCACAACCCCTCCCCTCCTCCCTCACTCTGATCCGAGCTGCTGGAGAGGAACCATGTAAGTCACTATCCTTATTTATTTACTTCATTTATTTCTGATCGTGTCATCTGCTGCTGGATTGTCCTACAGCTCCCTCTAATACTCTGCCGCCCCCTTTTCCCACTGATTCCACTTTTCGCCGCCCCTGCATTCACTTTTTCCGATCGCGCGTGTATGTTTTCCTGGTGCTCTAGCCCACAATACCACCACCAGAGTGTGCTCAGAACTGTCCTACAGTCACCCGCAGTCACTCCCACTTTCCACCCCTGTCCCCCTCGCGAATTAGTGGGAAAAAGGCTGGAGTGAAAGGTACTATCTTTATTTTTGACGGGAATGTGATCAATAGATGAGATGTTGGTGTTGGGCAGAGAGAAATTTAATAGGTGTATTAACTGTAAGCATACAGCTGCAGGCTGCGTCCATAGCTTACTGCATGAGGAATTAAAGGATGAGATAATGGATGATTGTATGGGGAGTACTTTTGAGCAAGCAGTATGGACTGAGGTTGCATTTCACAATTCATAGAGACTACTGCCTGTGCTGCAGCTGTTCGTATTTTTGAAATGGCCAATCAATCCACAGTGCAGCAGACAACTTCGACCTATTCCACTACCCCAGGCTGAATAGGACAGAGGTGGTTACCCTGATGTATGGCGCTCAGTTGACGTCTGAAACAGGTTTTGGTCCCTTTCCGATAGTGTGTGTGTTTATGTTTACCTTGCTGTGTGCTCTAGTCCACAATACCACTTGAAATTGGCGAGGGACTGTCCTACAGCTGCTGCCAGAAGAATTGCTTCCTAGCGATCTACAAGTGTATAGCTGCTGAGGAACTTGTGTGCAGATACATGTTAAGGATGGATAGAGCAATAAACTATCACTGATGTATATGAACGCCAATACACTGCAAACTGATAGAAAATGCTTCACTGCTTCTATTACACATTGAAATTGCCATGGAAAAAAAAGAAAAGAAAACAGCATTCGTAAACAAAGGTAATATGCAACACACGCACTGAAAATAGAGAAAAATCGATATAGTAATACAATACCAGAAAAACCAAAAGCAAAAGATCTCATCAGGAGAGAGTGGCGGTAGGTGCATGTACACTCATGCTCATAAATTAAGGATAATGCTGATACATGGTGAAACAACGCTCTGGTGGGCGGTTTGCGGGTTTAAATAACCTCGGGGTATGACCACGCGGTGCATTTGACCTGCGGTCTTCGCACGGTGGCGCTGGCAGCAGTCCACATACGCAGAGCTGTGTTGGTGCATGTCAGAGTATGGTGCAGCGAGTAAGTGTGAAGACGTTTTCAGACGTGCTAATGGTGACTATGTATTGAAAATGTCTCAAAGAACACATATTGATGACGTTAGAGGGGTAGAATACGAGGGCGACTGGAGGCTGGTCAAACACAACAGGTCGTAGCACAGGCCCTCCGTGTGCCACAAAGTGCGATCTCAAGATTATGGCAACGATTCCAGCAGACAGGAAACGTGTCCAGGCGCTACGGTACCGGACGTCCACAGTGTACAACACGACAAGAAGACCGATATCTCACCATCAGTGCTCGCAGATGGCCACGGAATACTGCAGGTAGCATTGCTCAGGACCTATCTGCAACCACTGGAACAGTTGTCTACAGACACACAGTCTACAGACGACTGAACAGACATGGTTTATTCACCCGGAGACCTGCAAGGTGCATTCCACTGTCCCCTGGTAACAGGACAGCCCGTAAAGCCTGGTGTCAAGAACACAGTACATGGTCGTTGGAACAGTGGTCCCAGGTTATGTTCACGGATGAGTCCAGGTATAGTCTGAACTGTGATTCTCGCCTGGTTTGCAACTGGCGTGAACCAGGAGACGGATACTGTGGTGTCACCGCCAGACACCACACTTGCTAGGTGGTAGCTTAAATCGGCCGCGGTCCATTTAGTACATGTTGGACCCGCGTGTCGCCACTGTCTAATCGCAGACCTAGCGCCACCACCAAGGCAGGTCTCGTGATACGAGAGAGCACTCGCCCCAGTTGTACGAGAACCTAGCTACCGCCCAGTTGTACGAAGCCTTTCTCTCTCATTAGCCGAGAGACAGAATAGCCATCAGCTAAGTTAATGGCTACGAACTAGCAAGGCGCAATTTGTATCAGTGCCTATAGCTTACGAGTATTCAAGAGAGATGTATTCCAAGGACTAATTAAAAGATAAGTAATAAGCATCTACATACTTTTCTTCTTATTCATTTATAAGTTCTCATGTTCCAGACTTCACGCCCGTCTGCTTTAGCCGTGCGTGCCCTATCGGCTACAGCGTTAGTCTAGAGTTCATTTTCAGCCCTCTCAACTTCACGGTGTCGGCCCAGCTACCGACACAACAGATACCAACCCCTTAATGTCCTGGAAAGGGACCCGTATGGAGGTCGCGGTTTGATGGTGTGGGGTGGGTTTATGATTGGTGCACGTACACCCTTGCATGTCTTTGACAGAGGAACTGTAACAGGTCAGGTGTATCGTGATGTCATTTTGCACCAGTATGTCCGCCTTTTCATGGTTGCAGTGGGTCCCACCTTCCTCCTGATGGATGATAACGCACCGAGCCATAGAGCTGCCATCGTAGAGGAGTACCTTTAAACATAAGATATCAAGCAAATGGAGTGTCCTGCCTGTTCTCCAGACCCAAATCCCATCGAGCATGTCTGGGATGCTCTCGGTCGACGTATCACTGCACGTCTTCAAACCCCTTAGTACACATCAGGAGCACCGATAGGCACTGGTGCAAGAATGGGAAGCTATACCCCAGCATCTGCTCGACCACCTGATCCAGAGTCTGCCAACCCGTTGTGCGGCCTGTGTACGTGTGCATGGTGATCATATCCTATATTGATGTCGGGGTATATGCGCAGGAAACAGTGGCGTTTTGTAGCACATGTGTTTCGGGATGGTTTTCTCAACTTATCACCAATAACGGTGAACTTACAGATCTGTGTCGTGTGTGTTCCCTATGAGCCTATGCTATTAGCGCCAGTTTTGTGTAGTGCCACGTTGTGTGGCACCACATTCTGCAATTATCCTTAATTTATGAGCATGAGTGTATATTCACCTCGATGAGCGGATACAGAATAACCAGCTTACAACGAGTCTTATCTCCCCTCCTACCTACGCTGCTTCCTCTCTCTCCTTCTCCCTTAAGTAGGAGTAGGGGGATTCCAGGTCATTTCTAGCTTGTCGCTAATGGTTTACAAAGAAATCCATGTGCTAGCTGAGATATACTGTTTCCAGTCTGCAGAAATCAGTCACAGACGGATAAAAGATTCAAGTATTGCTCAGAAAGGCTAACCCCCTGGCACAACAGCGAAATACTTGGCTATTCGGCATGGATGAAGAACTGAAAAGTCAGCAGCAGAGTGCTTTCAAACCTTCTGGGTGTGCTGACACTGTCTGGAAGCGTCCTCAGCCAAGTCAAAAGATCAGTCTCACATTGGAAACACAATGAAATAATACACTCCACATAACTGAGATACACACAGATCTGTGTACTAGTTTCCTCACAGTACGCCGATCTACGTTCTCTGCCCCCGGACACATGGAGAGCAGCGTCTGCGCTAGCTAGCCCTCTGGCGCTGCATGCGGTTATAACCCATAATCGGCCGCTATTATTCTAATTCTTCATGTAAAATGTCCAAAGGCTGCCTGGTAGAGGTTTCAGACACTCACCTGTACGCAATAACAGCTGTGTGTGTCTGTGTGTTCTCGTACACCGTGGAAGGATGAGATTCCTGCTGTACAGATCATGGAGGAATAGACAGATCACTTGCTCGTGGTGGGTAACACACTGCATGTCTGCCTTACGTGATTCCACTCCTAGCAGCTGAATTGCTCTGCCGTCAGCTCATTTATTTAAAGAAAGTGACTGAATTAAGACGGACACTGATTTGCTGCATGAAGTATTACCATAAAATATTCTCCAGGTGTGATTTATGCTTGTTACAACAAATATTGTACCGTCAGACCTCACCTCAAATCGCGTAAATGGAGTAATCAGCCGGCGGTGTCGCCGAGCGGTTCTAGGCGCTTCCGTCTGGAACCGCGCGACAGTTACGGTCGCAGGTTTGAATCCTTCCTCGGGCATGGATGTGTGTAATGTCCGTAGGTTAGTTAGGTTTAAGTATTTCTAAGTTCTAGGGGACTGATGACCTCAGATGTTAAGTCCCATAGTGCTCAGAGCCATTTGAACATCTTTTTGGTGTAATCTTAAAAATTTTGAAACGAATACTGTGACACTGCGAATAATGGATATAGTACTAAATCAGCGAAATCTCCAGCTACATAAGTGTAAATTCACTCTCCTGGTGTTATTCTTGCTACAACGAAATACTGTACAGACTTCATCTCACATCAAATAGATGGTGTAGCCTTAGGCTTTTAAAACGAATACCGTGACGGCAGCAATGCAGATAGCCGATATAGTTCTAAAATCAATGAAATCTTCAGCGGAATAAGTGTACAGTCACACCCATAGTATGAACTTACGGTCGCTACTATGTTTTGAATATACTACAAAATAAGCACTCAATGAAATTCAACAGACGTTAAACATACATTCAGCTAGCAACTTCCGCACACTACGGTAAGTGGAAGACTTCACTAATAAAGCAATGCTGATGGAACCAAACAACATGATAATTAATATTGAGCGCACCTTCCGGTTCAAATGGCTCTGAGCACTATGGGACTCAACTTCTGAGGTCATTAGTCCCCTAGAACTTAGAACTAGTTAAACCTAACTAACCTAAGGACATCACAAACATCCATGCCCGAGGCAGGATTCGAACCTGCGACTGTAGCGGTCTTGCGGTTCCAGACTGCAGCGCCTTTAACCGCACGACCACTTCAGCCGGCGCACGTTCCGGGATGGATAGAAGTGTTCTTCTTGTGAGTGGTAACAGTGTCTCTTAGGAGGAGAGAGATATAATTCTCTTATAAGGGAGCAACTATTTAAAAATATAGCGACAACAATATTATACTACCAGTTTATCCCCAGCCCCCTTGGTTCTATAGGAAGATGGATAACACCACACAACTAACAAAAAAAGGAAAAAAAAGCTTCCACCAGAAGAGTGCATGTATCTTCACCCTGATGTGTAGATAGAGACTAACCAGCTTAGAACCAGTCTTAAATAGTCTTACCTCCCCTCCTACCTGCCCTTCCCCCCATAGGTAGGGATAAAAGTTTTCCACACCTGTTATATCATGTTGCTGATGGTACACAAGGAGCTCCATCCACTGCCAGTGCTCCACTTTGGTCAGTGTTGGAGTGACAGTGATACACTGTTTCTGGTCTGCAGCTGGACCCTGCCATCGGTAGTGGTTCTGCATTCCCAGCTGTGTTCTGTTCTCTCATTGATGATACACAAAGAGCTCCATCTGCCGGCGATGCTCTGCTTTGGTCAGTGTGGAGTTGATGATGATATGTTGTTTCAGGAAACGCCGACTGCTGGAACAACAGCGAAAATACTTCACTAGTCGTCGTGTAATGGCCAACAGCATGCTACACCCCTCACTACATCTTGGGGCGGGAAGAAGCAGCACTCGCCACAGGGGCGGATGCTGTCACCGAGCGGGTGCAGTGATTGGCGGCCGTTGAAGTCACTGTGGGTGGCCGCTATTAAATGTTCTGGCGCCGAACACGCCGCTGCCGCCGCACGCTTCCAGCAGACTCTAGTAGCCCGAGTCGTCACAATTAGTCTCTGTGGAAGTTGTAACCTCCCCCTCACTTATCGACCTTAGTGAAAAATTAAACCGTGTGTACCTAATGGAAATTTGGGAAAAACAGGTTAACTTCCTCAGATAGCTCACAGCTTTTAAACCACTTTTATGGTCTTGAATATCAGCACCGCTTTCAGAACAAATTAGTGCAACAACATTACGGTACAATAGATGGTAATAGGAGGATATGCATTTCCACCGTTAGAAAGTCATGTTCATAAACAGTGATGTATGTGGGTATTACAGACGGTTAAATATCAATACGAAGTTAGAATTATAGTAATACCTTCAGCTGCTGACAGGCGTTGATGTATATCAACGGGGATAGGTGAAAATGTGTGCCCCGACGGGGACTCGAACCCGGGATCTCCTACTTAATTGGCACACGCTCTATCCATCTGAGCCACCAAGGACACAGAGGATATTGTGACTGCAGGAACTATCTCACGCACGCCTCCCGCGAGACCAATATTCGCATCTTGTATGTCCACACACAACATTCGTAGTCCGAAAGAACACACACCATATCCATATAAGTTTAAATATCAATACAGAACAGCGGGTACTACATTATCTACTCACATGCCGTGGGGGAGAGGGGGAGGGGGGGAGGGGGGAGGGGGGAAGGGGGGGGGAAGCTCAGTCAGTTTTATACCCAACACTCTAAGCTACAATTCATATCTTTCCCGCTTCGTTATTTCCTAACATCCAACTGAGTAAAAGTACGTACTCGGTCTCTGATACTGTCGGCAATGATGGATGAGCAAATTTCCGAGGTTGGAGCTCTGTAACAATACTTTTTGTCGCAGTTTTCCTCAGTTTTGCGTATTTTGCATCAATTTCGCCATTTTACCAAGTTTTTCCTTAATTTCAACTCATTTTATCCAATTACTCGAGCTCAAAGCCACAGCTCTCGACCACTTTTCACGTGAACGAAGTGTCTCATCGTGACGATCTCGTGATGACATCAGCCAGTGACATTACAGCATTGTTCTCAATTTTTGTATCATTGCTAAACCACCCCTTCCATTACTCTGCCAGTGGGATATAGATGTGGACATATCGGGAACCCTGTTAAGCTGGCTCCATCACATGACACGAATACTGTTTCGTAGTGTGGGAGTCAGCCAGCAGCAGAGAGGAGGTGCGAAAACTACGTTCTTTAGCCGATTTTATTACGTTTGGCCACCTCTCCGGATGTGGAGGGAGTCAGAAAGTACTCTCACATTCGTAGGATAAAGTCGGAGATTGAAAGATCTCACCAACACCTTTGATGATTACCAGCCCAAGAAACGAATATCGATAGCAGCACACTGTCCTCTAGTGTGAAAAGAGCTATCACATCGTTTAACCTATCGGCTAAGAATCGTGAGCAAAACTCTAGATGGTCTCCCTCTACCCATCTCGTAACTCTTTCTCTGTCCCTGACCAACCCTCCATGCAACATTGTCTCCGATTTAAGTTGGAACGGACAGGAAGTAGGAGTGTACTACACCCGCTACATTCGAGGTCTCGTGGAGAAACAGAACGAGCTGAGTTCTGTGCAATCAATACACTTCGATGTTTTGCTCTCGGATAGAGCATAACACGTGTTCCAAACTTGTACAACTGACCGACACTAGCAATATACACCACTATTCTCATTTCAGTACCTTAACTGCCGTTCTGCAAAGACTGTAGTTTCGAATCTTAAAAATGTTGAGAGTGTTGTGGTAACATAGCAGACGGTCAAGAACAAGAAGAAACATATGGTTTATGCATGATGTAAGTGCAGATGGAAGGAGTTTGAAGCATTTACGTAAATCACATGTGCTCTCAATTCTGGAGTATTTTGCTAGTGTTGGAGTCTATACCAAGAAGGTATTGGAAAGAGAGAAGTAATAGTAGAACATAAACACGCACTCCTAAGACTACACGGTTCTGCACTTAAAAATGCTATAATGTTCCACATTATATAGGCTTAAAGAAGTGTGATATCCGATATATTAGTCGTGGAATGCAATGCTGTTAATTCTCCAATGCAGGAAACATATTTCCAACGCCTGACATACATACAGCTTACAAGTTTTCTGTCCCACTCACTATGGCGTCAAACTTAAAGATGATAAACTACTACGTTCTGCATGAAAGAAAAAGGCACAGTTTCTTATTTAGCGCGGAAACGGTGTACTTCGCATGCATCTTCGTTCACCTAGAGAAGGGTACGAAAGATGTTTTCCATGGGGTTGGTGGACACGATTCATCACACATGCTTTGGAAGTCCTCTGCTGGTTGTGTTGAGGGGAGATTAGCTGTTAAGCATGTAGACAGTGCTCTAAGTCATAGCCAGAACAAATAGATTGTATACGAATCGAATGCAGATTATACCACGCAACTGATACAGGACAAGAGAACAACGTAAAACAAAGGTTAAATGTTTCCAGAATGAAATTCTCACTCTGCAGCGGAGAGTGCGCCGATCTGAAACTTTCTGGCAGATTAAAAGTGTGCGCCGGACCAAGACTCGATGGCCTTTCGATGGCAACTGCCCTTCCATCTGCACTACCCAAGCACAACTCATGCCGCGACCCCACAGCTGTAATTCTGCCAGTATCTCGTCTCCAACCTTCCAAACTTCACAGAAGCTCTCCTGCGAAACTTGCAGAACAAACACTTATGGGAGAAAGGATATTGCGGAGACATGGATTAGCCACAGCCTAGAGAATGTTTCCAGAATGAAATTTTCACGCTGCAGCGCAGTGTCTGCAGATATGAAAGTTCCTGACCGACACTAGTGATATAGCTCACTATTCTCATTCCAGTACCGTAATCGTAGAACATAACACACACTCCTAAGACTACACGGTTCTGCACTTAAAAATGATATAAACTCGGGACCTTTGCCTTTCGCGGGCAATTGCTCTATCGTGTGAGCTAGCCAAGTGCGACTCACGCCCCGTCCTCGCAGCTTTAATTCTGCCAGTATCCCATCTCCTATCTTCCAAACCACATAGAAGCTCTCCTGCGAACCTTGCAGACGTAGCGCTCCTTTAAGAACGGATATTGTGGAGACATGGGTTAGCCATAGCCTGGGGGATGTTTCCAGAATGAAATTTTCATTCTGCAGCGAAGTGTGTGCTGATATGAAACTTCCTGGCACATTAAAACTCGAACTGGCAGTATTAAAGCTGTGAGGACGGGCCGTGAGTCGTGGTTGGACAGCTCAGACCGTGGAGCACTTGCCCGCGAAAGGGCAAAGGTCCCGAATGCGAGTCTCGGTCCGGCACACAGTTTTAATCTGCCAGGGAGATTCAAAGATTAAATGACGTGTGGTAGATGAGCTGGCATCATCACACTTTACCACCCGGCGCAACCAATAACTCCACCTACTTTCTATCATCGTGTACTGCAGATCAGACTCAATTTAGATGGCGATGATGCCTAGGAAAGCATCAAAGACAGCAATCAACTTACATGTGTGTCTATTACCTGAGTAGATATACCGCAGAATGTTGTTAAAAAGCATTCAACAACTGTTCTGTTAGGTATTTATAAGCTGGCATCGCATAATTGTGGTTGGTAGAGAGTACAGTGGAGCAAATTGTTAATACTGTTTGTTAGTGTTTAAAACACTTAGTCTTGCATGGGGTTAAAAACATGATCCACTCTGCAGCTGTATATTGGAGTCCAAAGGCTAGTATTACAATGCCCTTTAGGTAAGGAGGGCGTAAAGTTTATCGTAGTCATATGTCCGGACACTGCAAAAACTGTTTGTTAGTATTTACAACACTTAAACAGTCTTGCACAGTGTTAAACACGCGATCCATTCTGCAGTTGTACATTGCAGTCCCAAAGCTGGTAATACAGTGCTATTTAGCTAAGGAGAACTTACAGTTTATCGTAGTTGCATGTCCGGACTCGATATAAAATTAATAAGTTCAGATTTCCGCGAATGGCTGCCTCCTATTCTGCTCGACGGTATTCCAATACCATATCAGAAAACAGTTAAGAACCTGGGTGTAACTTTGGATGAGCATCTCATCTGGGCGGAGAATACAGCCGCAGTGTGCCGGAAGACGTCCGCTTGCCTCCATGCTCTCAAAAAGTTTCGGAACATATTTCCACAGGCCTTGAAACGCCAGTTCGTGCAAGCGCTCGTTCTACCGAACCTCCACTATTGTGATGCAATTCAACAAGGCACGAGTAGTGAAAACAAAAGACGGCTAGAACTAACCATGAATGCCTGTTTGCGTTACACCTGCAACATTCGCCGATATGATCATGTTAGTGCCTCGTATTCCCAGCTAGGGTGGCTGCGGCCGAACAAATTGCGTGACTACCACACTCTATGTCTACTTCACCGACTCCTCGTCGCCCAAGCACCCCAGTACCTTGCTTCAGAGGTTAAATGCCTTTCATGCCATCATAATCGTAATACGAGGTCACTCTTATTTGGCATCCTAACTGTGCCCACTCACAAAACAAAAACTTTTGCAAACTCCTTTTCAGTTGCCGCTGTCCGCCTCTGGAACAAACTGCCCCTTACCTTGCGCAAAATTCAATCCACTGCTGCTTTTAAGAAGAAGTTGAAACATTTCCTGCTATCATCCTCATAATGTTTTCCACAAAACTAATGTACAAAGCCAATCCTCTCCTCTGTCAAATAGCAAAGCTGGTGTCTCCCATCTTGCTCCTTTCTCTTCTTCCTCTTCGTCTATCTCTGTTAGCCACGCAATCTTCTTTTTCTTTATATTTCCTTAATTATGTTTCGTCATGTCTCTATTCTTCTCCTCCCTTTACCATCAGTATCCCTCATACTCCCTGCTGCTAGCACTCCTATCTAAAATCTGTCTCTTTCATAATGTCTAATTATAACAGTACGTATCATCTACGAATATAAACTCTATATGTATGTATTTTTCCAAGTGAGCCTTTGTAATTGTTTATTTCACTTTTACTTGTACTAGATGTAGTTTAACATGCCTGCTAAAACATATGAATGTAAAATAACTAGAATGACTGGTTAGATGTAAGAGAGGGCCTGATGGCCCTAATCCTGGCAGGTTAAATAAATAAATAAATAAAAATGTATAAGATGTTTGCAGGTAACTTCAGAGACTCGGCGACTGCTACATGCGAAGGATGTAGTGGAAACAGTGTTCTATATCGATGCATCAGAGAGCGTGTCTGGAGACTCAAGTAGTGGTGCAGCTTTAAACGTACTTTAAACGTAAGTGTAAGTACTGTAGTACAGTCAAATTAATCTTTAACGCTGTCAGCTAACTGTTAGTGAAAGTCACTAGACTGGAAGCAAAATATTTACTTTATGTAATGTCAGTGTAAGCTTTTCATATTGCCTTAATTTGTATCTTTTACGGTGTATATTCTGATGATGATCTTGTTCATTTGAAGAGCGAAACCGGTCCTTATAAAAAATGCAAATTGCGACTTTTGACTGTTTTAGAAAACTTAATTTTAACAGTCGCTCCCAATGCGGACAATGCCTGGTCTTGGCGTCTTTGAAGGACGCATGTTTCCCACGATTTATAACAGTTATGTGTCTGTATGAGTACGGAAAAGTATACAGTATACTGCCAAACGAATGTTAGTAAGATTTCTGGCTGCATGACGTGTTGTGAAAGTTGTTCTTGTAAGCTGATTGATATGTGCAAGAGTATATCTGTAAAATTCTACGATGTGTATTGACTCATCTGCCTACCTATCTATCTATTTTAACCAGTCAACACATCAGCCTTTTAACCTTATGTAACTGTCCATCTGTATTTATGTATTCTGTGCAACAGCCATTTTCCATTCATCTGTGTCTATATTTCAATTTGTGTCTATATTTCAATTAATTAACAGATAGCTTTTTACATTTTTAACTTATGCAAATGACGCTCTGTCTTTTTGTTGTGAAAAATATTCATTTTTCTCAACCGCCACATCCAATCTTTATATTATATTTTTACTCTCATGCAACGAGGAAGATGAAATAACAATAAAAAATGTATGTATGTGAGAGCCTGTGTGTCCCCACATCAAACGAAACAAAATTTTTAAATGTGATACACACATCGCCAATATCATGTAAGTAATTTAAGCAACAATTGTAATACGCACGCGTAGTGTTTTTCTGTTAATATGTCTTTCCTATTTATTGTACTTTTGGCGTTGTATTGCAGACATTTGATAATGACCTGTGGCCGAAACCCGCCGATAATATAACTTATGTGCATGCTGCATTAAAGGAATGAAAATGACAGCAGGTGGTGGTTAAAAGGGTCCATCATTTATACGATACATTGAGCCGGTGGACCCATACACGAAGAAGAAAGATAATTCTGGTAACAAAGCCTAATTAATCATAATTGCAATATTACTCCGTAACGAGTCACCTAAAATCAAGGGTCCTAATATCAAAATTCTCTGAAAGTGTCCCTGAACAAACTCCGAACCTCTGTTGGTGGAGTTCTGCTTTACGTTATATAACATTGGAACTTCAGGAATGCAGAATTTGCCTTTTCGCCTATTTCTTTGTCGTACAAGTTAACCTGTGTGAAAAGAGAGACACACGTTACCCCGCCTCAGTGCATAAAATGCGGTGGATCAGATACTAATATTTTAGGATAAGTTGCAGAAGGTAACAACTAGTAAACTTTTCAGACGTTATTATGCTACTAATACATCTGTGATTAGTAGTCCTAGTTCTTTTCGTGTAAGCCGGCCGGAGTGGCCGAGCGGTTAAAGGCGCTACAGTCTGGAACCGCACGACCGCTACGGTCGCAGGTTCGAATCCTGCCTCGGGCATGGATGTGTGTGATGTCCTTAGGTTAGTTAGGTTTAAGTAGTTCTAAGTTCTAGGGGACTTATGACCACAGCAGTTGAGTCCCATAGTGCTCAGAGCCATTTTCTTTTCGTGTTCATTGTGCATTAATTCTCTCCTCTACAGCATTCAGCAGCTTCTGCAGCATTAACCTCTGGTGAAACTAAGTCTTGCATATTCACTAGTTCGCCCAAGAGCTAGCAGAGGACTTGATGACGTGTTTGGATTTTCCCACCTCTCTCGTAAGTCGTCCTCTACACATACCCATTCCTTTGGGATGCAGCAGTCCTAGTTATTTACGCCGCGCGGGGTAGTCGTGCGGTCTGGGGCGCCTTGCCACGGTTCGCGCGGCTCCCCCCGTCTGAGGCTCGAGTCCTCCCTTGGGCAAGGGTGTGTGTGTTGTCCTTAGCATAAGTCAGTTTAAGTTAGATTAAGTAGTGTGTAAGCCTAGGGACCGATGACCTCAGCAGTTTGGTCCCATAGAACGTACCACAAATTTCCAAATTTTTCCTAGTTATTTACCGTTATAGCCGTAAACGCCTTCCAACCGAATTCCTTCCTAAATTTTATAGAAATGCAAATGCGCATGTTACTGATTTTATTTGAATCATACTTCCTGAGCAGAGGTTCAACTAAAGTTTATTTCTATCTGACTGAAAAATTATCCTGCATGTGTACTACGTTAATCTGAAATACTGCGACCCTTTTAGTTTTTTGTTTGTAAATGCAAATTTTGTGGACCACACAAATCCATGATCTACAACTATCTCTAAGGTTCCTGTGGTAATGCAAAGAGATTCGGATTAACACTTGTATCCGCATTGTGCAACATGCCGTGCAATATCTGACGGACGGATGCGTTACTCCACAGTAGAGTCCTTGGTGCAGAAATTACATCTACCAGGGCGCTGAGTCACCAGCAGATGGAGAGGTAACTGCAGAAGTGTCTCAGGGCTAATGTTATAGGATTACTGCGTTCGCGGTTAGTGCTCGTAAGACGGTCGCCTGTGAGAGGTATATCCTGAGATTGCAGTACTAGAAACTGTTATTACGAAAAGTTTTTTTCAACTCTACTCCGAGATTCAAAATGGTTCAAATGGCTCTGAGCACTATGGGACTCAACTGCTGTGGTCATAAGTCCCCTAGAACTTAGAACTACTTAAACCTAACTAACCTAAGGACATCACACACATCCATGCCCGAGGCAGGATTCGAACCTGCGACCGTAGCGGTCGTGCGGTTCCAGACTGTAGAGCCTTTAACCGCTCGGCCACTCCGGCCGGCTACTCCGAGATTAATTGCACGTTGGTGTAATGAAATGCAGAGAAAGCAATGCACATTAAAAATAAAAATATAAATTACTTGTACTTTCAACGCTGATGGCTTTAGTTGAGATTTTATCATTTCGTTCCAGGTCGTAGTATGACTGTACAGTAAATGATTACATATATTCCAATCAACGGATAGAAAATGGTTATCCATTACCGTTTTGGTTTGGAATCTGTAACAGCAGCGGTGTTTGCAGGCGAAATTATGGAAATCCATGGCCGCGCGATATGCAAACAACTATTTTTTTTAATTTCTCAAACATATTTCGACACAATTTTGCCGCCATCAGTGCGTAATTTACAGACAGCGTACCATATACACTTTGGGGAAAACAAGAAACAACAACGAAACACGAAGGAATTATCAGAATGGGGCTGAAATCGGGAGACGTGACGTCAGCGTACAGATAGGCAAGCGATTACAATTTCAGAAAAATCGGATGATTTATTCAAGAGAAAGAGCATCACAAAGTGACGAAGTCAATAACACGTTGGGAAACCTCCTGCCCTTACACAAGCAGTTGTTCTGCTTGGCATTGATTAATAAACTTGCTGGGTATCCTCCTGAGGGGCATCGTGCCAGATTCTGTCCAATTGGCGAGTTAGATCGTCAAAATATCGCGCCCAATCCGGCTTGAGGGCCCTGAACATGATTCTCCAAACGATCTCAATTGGGGAGAGATCGAGCGACGTTGCTAACCAAGGTAGGGTTTGGCAAACACGAAGACCAGCAATAGAAACACTCGCCGTGTGCGAGCGGACATTGTCTTACTCAACATCAACATCTACAAAATCAAATGGCTCTGAGCACTATGGGACTTAACATCTCAGGTCATCAGTCCCCTAGAACTTAGAACTACTTAAACCTCACTAACCACAGGACATTACAAACATCCATGCCCGAGGCAGGATTCGAACCTGCGACCGTAGCGGTCACGCGGTTCCAGACTGAAGCACCTAGAACCGCTCGGCCACACCGGCCGGCTCAACATCTACATCTACATCTACATGATTACTCTGCAATTCACACTTAAGTGCCTGGCAGAGGGTTCATCGAACCATTTTCATACTACTTCTCTACCCTTCAACTCTCGAATGGCGCGTGGGACAAACGAACACCTAAATCTTTCCGTTCCAGCTCTGATTTCTCTTATTTTTATTATGATGATCATTTCTCCCTACGTAGGTGGATGTCAACAAAATATTTTCGCATTCGGAAGAGAAAGTTGGTGGTTGAAATTTCGTAAATACATCTCACCGCAAAGAAAACAGCCTTTGTTTCAGTGACTGCCACTTCAACTCGCGTATCATATCAGTGACACTCTCACCCCTACTGCGCGATAACACGAAACGAGCTGCCCTTCTTTTCACTTTTTCGATGACCTCCGTCAATCCTACCTGGTAAGGATCCCAAACCGTGCAGCAATATTCCAGCAGAGGACGGACAAGTGCAATGTAGGCTGTCTCTTTAGTGGGTTTGTCGCATCTTCTTAGTGTTCTGCCAACAAAGCGCAGTCTTTGTTTCGCCTTCCCCACTATATTATCTATGTGGTCTTTCCAGTTTAAGTTGCTCGTAATTGTAATTCCTAGGTATTTAGTCGAATTGACAGCCCTTAGTTTTGTGCGATTTATCGTATAGCCAAAATTTATCGGATTTATTTTAGTACCTATGTGGATGACCTCGCACTTTTCTTTGTTTAGTGCCAATTGCCACTTTTCGCACCATACAGAAATCCTCACTAGACCTTTTTGTAATTGGAATTGATCGTCTGATGATTTTACTAGACGGTAAATTACAGCGTCATCTGCAAACAATCTAAAATGTAAGCCCAAGATGCCTTGCCATTAAGGGCAACAAAACGGGGCGTAGAATATCGCCGACTTACCGCTGTGCAGCAAAGGTGGCGCGGATGACAAACAACGAGGTCCTGCTTCGGAAAGATATGGCACCACAGAGAGTCACTCTCGGGTGTTGGGCCGTATGGGGGCGACAGCCAGCAGCCAGGTTGGTCTCCCCCTGCTGGCCGGGCTCTCCAGACGCATCTTCGCTGGTCATCACGGCTCATTTCGAAGCGCGACTGATCCCTATAGTCCGGTCAATGAGATTCCAGGCCGAAGGTACTCGACGCCACCGTAAGCGGGCTTGTTAGAGTACAGATGTAAATAGTTGTCAGTGCAAGGAGTGCCCCCTTTCTGTGAACCGCCTATTAATGGTCCTTGTGGTCACTGAAGCATCACCGTACGTAGGATCGATGATAAGATGAATCCGGGGCTCTGAGTGTCTCTCCAACGATTGGTCGGTCCTAACGTTCTGTCGTCACCTTACTTCGACCGCTTCCTTCCTGACGCTGTTCAAAAATCAAATGGCTCCAAGCACTATAGGACTTAACATCTGATATCAGAGGTTGAAATTCTAGACCTAGCTTTCAAAAACTCATTTAAGGTAGAGGACTGCAGCACCATTCCCCCTTTCAATTATCGAACATAGTGTTTAGTATATCCGGGATTGTAAGACAGTTAAGATCCTTAGACGCTAGGAAGGCACCTGGCCCAGACGACATCCCCGTAAGATTATATGTTGACCATGCTACAAATATAGCACCATTATTATCCATCATCTATCAGGGATCATCAGAACAGCGGAAAGTTCCACGTGAATGGAAGAAGGCCCAGGTCATAGCAATCTACAAAAAGGATAGAAAATCGGATGCACATAATTACTGGCCAATTTCACTGACATCGATTTGTTGAAGAATCATGGAACATATTTTGTGTTCCGTTCAAAATGGTTCAAATGGCTCTGAGCACTATGCGACTCAACTGCTGAGGTCATCAGTCACCTAGAACTTAGAACTAATTAAACCTAACTAACCTAAGGACATCACACACATCCATGTCCGAGGCAGGATTCGAACCTGCGACCGTAGCGGTCACGCGGTTCCAGACTGAAGCGCCTTTAACCGCACGGCCACAGCGGCCGGCCTTTGTGTTCCATCATAATGACCCTTCTAGAGTCTGAGAAGCTCATCTGCAGAAACAAGCACGCTTTTAGGAAACAGTGGTCATGCGAGAAACAGCTGGCCCTATCTGTGCATGATATACAACAGGCTCTAGATACCTGCTCCCAGGTTGATGCCATATTTCTCGACTTTCGAAAGGCGTTCGACTCAGGTCCGTACTGTCGCTTGCACCATAAAGTGCGCTCTTACGGTCTATCCGATGACATATGCAGTTAGATAGAGAGTTTTCTAACAGACACAGAGCAGTATCTCGTCGTGAATGGGGTAACTTCAACAGAAACATGTGTAACTTCAGGTGTGCCTCAGGGCAGCGTAATAGGTCCGCTGTTTTTTACGATTTACATAAACGATCTGGTTGATGGTATTGACAGCGGCATTAGACCGTCTGCCGATGATGCTGTAGTCTACAGAAAAGTAGTATCACTCGAAAGTTGTGTACAAATCAATGGGGAATTGTAGATGGTGTAATGACTGGCAGTTATCTCTCAATCTTAGTAAGTGTAACGTTCTGCGTATAACAAGGCGAAACTCCCCGTTAATGTACGAGTACAAAATAAATGCCCAGTCTTTGGAAGCGGTAACATCCGTCAAGTATCTGGGTGTGACTATTCGGAATGATGTCAAATGGAACGATCAGATTACACAAGTAACAGGCAAGGCGAACTCTAGATTGCGGTTTATTGGTAGAATCCTGAAGCGATGTAGTCCTTCAACAAAGGAAATTGTTTACAATGCGTTAATTCGTCCAGTCTTAGAGTATTGTTCGTCTGTATGGGACCCTTACCAGTTGGGTCTGATTCAAGAGATTGAGAAGGTCCAAAAAAGAGCGGCAAGATTCGTGATTGGTACATTTAGCCATCGCGAGAGCGTTACAAATCTCATAGAAAGTTTGAAGTGGGATACACTTGCAGATAGACGAGACGCTAAACGGAAGGGGCTGCTCACTAAATTCCGAAATTCGATCTTCGCCGAGGATGTAGAGCATATCTTGTTACCACCTACTTTCAAATCGCGCAATGATCACCATTCAAAGATAAGGGAAATTAGAGCTCGTACTGAGGCGTTCAGACAGTCGTTTTCTCCTCGTCCGATCCGCGAGTGGAACAGAGGGCCGGGAGGGGGGGGGGGGGGGTATGACTTTGGCGCGAATTGTGCCCTCCGCCATACACCGCTTGGTGGCTAGCGGAGTATGTATGTAGAGGCAGGATTCGAACCTGCGACCGTAGCAGCAGCGCGGTTCCGGACTGAAGCGCCTAGAACCGCTCGGCCACAGCGGTCGGCCTTGACAATGTGTTCATGATTATCACCCAGGAGTGATGGTCTGGGGTGCCATTTCATTTCTTATCAGGATCCCTTTGGTTGTCATCCGCGGCGACCTAACAGATCAGCAGTATATCTAGGACATTCTACGCCCCGTTTTGTTAACCTACATGTAAAGCCATCCTGGGCTTATATTTCAACGAGTTAATGCCCGCCTACACGTGGTGAGTTCTCCTGCTACGTTGTCTTTGTGCTTGCCAAACCCTACATTGGCCAGCAAGGTGACCGGAACGTCTGAATTAAGGGCAGGACCTTCCAACCAGCTAGGGATTTTGAAGATATAACGCGGCCATTGGACAGAATTTCACTCGATATTCCTCGGAAGGCCATCCAACAACTGTATCAATTAATACCAAGCAAAACTTCTTGCATAAGGGCCAAAGCGTTATTGACTTGAACAATTTATGAAGCTCTTTCTCTTGAATAAATAATCCAATTTTTCTGAAATTGTAATCACTTATTTGTCTGTATGTGTACATCACATCTGCCGATTTCCGCCTCATTTGTATAATTCTTTCGTGGTGTGTCTATTGTTATTTTTCGTTCTTAGAATGTATTTCAGTTTTTTGTAGGACAATGTTAACGGTTGTCCCAATCAAAAATTAGAATTTGGTGTATGTGTATGTATGTATATATGCATGTGTATATATGTATGGGTGTGTGCGCTCTGACCCCCTTACATTCTGTCTCTGCTGATTTTCAGGATACTTAATTCACCCTTCGTAACAGCACACTGAGCAAACAGGATGGAAAGTTCAGAAATGTTGACTGATCAGTATAATTAGTATTTAGTTGGTAAAATTCTTCTTCGTTTTGCTCGTAGTTCACGTCAAGGGGTCTTCTTTCTCGCTTTCCTGTAGAGTATTGACAAGATATTTGGGTTTGCAAGTGTTCACTGATTTGATATTAGAGTATTAATTCTAATCAAAATAACTAACACGTTTTAGTTTTGATTTGCTAATATAAAGGGTCATCATCATCATCATCATCATCATTTAAGACTGATTATGCCTTTCAGCGTTCAGTCTGGAGCATAGCCCCCCTTGTACAGTTCCTCCATGATCCTCTATTCAGTGCTAACATTGGTGCCGCTTCTGATGTTAAACCTATTACTTCAAAATAATTCTTAACCGAATCCAGGTACCTTCTCCTCGGTCTGCCCCGACTCCTCTTACCCTCTACTGCTGAATTCATGAGTCTCTTGGGTAACCTTGCTTCTCCCATGCGCGTAACATGACCCCACCATCTAAGCCTGTTTGCCCTGACTGCTACATCTATAGAGTTCATTCCCAGTTTTTCTTTGATTTCCTCATTGTGGACACCCTCCTGCCATTGTTCCCATCTACTAGTACCTGCACTCATCCTAGCTACTTTCATATCCGTAACCTCAACCTTGTTGATAAGGTAACCTGAATCCACCCAGCTTTCGCTCCCATACAACAAAGTTGGTCGAAAGATTGAACGGTGCACAGATAACTTAGTCTTGGTACTGACTTCCTTCTTGCAGAAGAGAGTAGATCGTAGCTGAGCGCTCACTGCGTTAGCTTTGCTACACCTCGCTTCCAGTTCTTTCACTATGTTGCCATCCTGTGAGAATATGAATCCTAAGTACTTGAAACTGTCCACCTGTTCTAACTTTGTTCCTCCTATTTGGCACTCAATCCGTTTATATCTCTTTCCCACTGACATTACTTTCGTTTTGGAGATGCTAATCTTCATACCATAGTCCTTACATTTCTGATCTAGCTCTGAAATATTACTTTGCAAACTTTCAATCGAATCTGCCATCACAACTAAGTCATCCGCATATGCAAGACTGCTTATTTTGTGTTCACATATCTTAATCTCACCCAGCCAGTCTATTGTTTTCAACATATGATCCATAAATAATATGAACAACAGTGGAGACAGTTTGCAGCCTTGTCTTACCCCTGAAACTACTCTGAACCATGAACTCAATTTACCGTCAACTCTAACTGCTGCCTGACTACCCGTGTAAAGACCTTTAATTGCTTGCAAAAGTTTGCCTCCTATTCCATAATCTTGTAGAACAGACAATAACCTCCTCCTAGGAACCCGGTCATATGCCTTTACTAGATCTATAAAGCATAGGTACAATTCCCTGTTCCACTCATAACACTTCTCCATTATTTGCCGTAAGCCAAAGATCTGGTCCTGACAGCCTCTAAGAGGCCTAAACCCACACTGATTTTCATCCAATTGGTCCTCAACTAATACTCGCACTTTCCTTTCAACAATACCTGAGAAGATTTTACCCACAACGCTGATTAAAGAGATACCTCTGTAGTTGTTACAATCTAAAGGGTACGTCAAAAAATGTATACACACTTTGAACTGTCATAGACAATTTATTTCCCGTTCTACAAGGTTAAATATCTGTGAGAAAGTAACGTTATGTTTTTTCAACAGGTGGCGGCAGTGGGAAGGAAGTAACTGCAACATGGCGGACGTGCATTTGAGCTTTGAAGCGCGGGAGCAGATAATTAAGTGGTACTGGAAGTTTGAGAATGTAGCTGCGGTTCGAAGACAGTGGAGAAGTGAGTATGGTACAGAACCACCTTCAAGGTTAACAATTACACGTCTACGAGACCAACTCCAAATTCATGGAACAGTGTGTGATGTGCATAAAGGTCGATCAGGGCGACCTCGTACAGCTACAAGTGATGATTCCACAACTGCGGTCTCGGAACTGTTTCAGCGTTCGCCTCAAAAATCTTCAAGGCAAGCGGCACGTGAGAGTAATGTGAGTGCTAGTAGTGTGCTACACCTTCTGAAGAAAGGCAAGTTTCGTGTGTACATTCCAAGGCTGGTGCAACAGCTAAGTGGCGACGATCCAGATCGAAGGTTAGAATTTTGTGAATGGGTTCAGGAGATGGTGAGATGTGAACCGGGATTTATGGGTAGCATAATTTGGTCGGATAAAGCCCAATTCAAACTCAATGGAACTGTCAATAAGCACAATTGTGTGTACTGGGCTGAAGATAATCCTCACATTACAGTTGAAAATGCTGTGAATTTGCCTGGTGTAAATGTGTGGTGTGGTTTGTCTGCAAGGGGACTCATTGGGCCTTTCCACTTTGTAGGTACTGTCACTAGAGAAACGTACCTAACAATGCTTGCTGACTCCATATTCCCTGCCATTCGTGCATTATACGGTAACGATGAGTTTTATTTCCAACAAGATGGCATCCCGCCGCGCTATCATAGGGATGTACGAGGATACCTGGATCACATTGTGCCAGGCCAGTGGATAGGACGTAGGGGACCAATCGAGTTTCCTGCACGCTCTCCAGACCTCACGCCGCTGGATTTCTTCTTGTGGGGCACAGTAAAAGATGAGGTGTACAAACGTAAACCACGTAACCTGGACACACTTTGGAATGAGATTCAGGCGGTGTGCGCCAGTTTGGTACGACGTACGGAATCAATGGTGACTCGTTCTCAGAAATGTATTGATGCTGAAGGCCACCAGTTTAAACATTAATCACATTTGCAAAGTACATTTATTTTTCCAATTGTACTTTAAGCTTTCCATTTCCAGAAATTTAACATTGTAGAACTGGAAATAAATTTTCAATGACGCTTCAAAGTGTGTATACATTTTTTGACGCACCCTGTATTCTTGAAATCATTAGCTAACACTTTTTCTTTGCGGTTCACAGTTACAAAAAAAGAAAGAACTTTTGAGCATTGGTTCTTAGATACATCAGACAACACTCGTATAATTCTGACCACATTCGGCCACACACAACCTCTTTCGGCGAACTACTCCGCGGCAAGAAACTTTATTTTCCCACTGATAGTCCACAGATCGTTAAATACAAAGATAGCAACATACTGGTCAAAGATTATTAAATTTCTCCACGTTTATACAGGGTGTTACAAAAACGTACGGCCAAACTTTCAGGAAACATTCCTCACACACAAATAAAAAAAAAAGATGTTATGTGGACATGTGTCCGGAAACGCTTATTTTTCTTGTTAGAGCTCATTTTAGTTTCGTCAGTATGTACTGTACTTCCTCGATTCACCGCCAATTGGCCCAATTGAATAAAGGTAATGTTGACTTCGGTGCTTGTGTTGACATGCGACTCATTGCTCTACAGTACTAGCATCAAGCACATCAATACGTAGCATCAACAGGTTAGTGTTAATCACGAGCGTGGTTTTGCAGTCAGTGCAATGTCTACAAATGCGGAGTATGCAGATGCCCATTTGATGGACGGATTAGCACGGGGCAATAGCCGCGGCACGGTACATTTGTATCGAGACAGATTTCCAGAACGAAGGTGTCCCGACAGAAAGACGTTCGAAGCGATTGATCGGCGTCTTAGGGAGTACGGAACATTCCAGCCTATGACTCGCAACTGGGGAAGACCTAGAACGACGAGGACACCTGCAATGGACGAGGCAATTCTTCGTGCAGTTGACGATAACCCTAATGTCAGCGTCAGAGAATTTGCTACTGTAAAAGGTAACGTTGACCACGTCACTGTATGGAGAGTGCTACGGGAGAACCAGTTGTTTCCGTACCATGTACAGCGTGTGCAGGGACTATCAGCAGCTGATTGGCCTCCACGGGTACACTTCTGCGAATGGTTCATCCAACAATGTGTCAATCCTCGTTTCAGTGCAAATGTTCTCTTTACGGATGAGGCTTCATTCCAACGTGGTCAAATTGTAAATTTTCACAATCAACATGTGTGGGTTGACGAGAATCGGCACGCAATTGTGCAATCACGTCATCAACACAGATTTTCTGTGAACTTTTGGGCAGGCGTTGTTGGTGATGTCTTGATTGGGCCCCATGTTCTTCCACCTACGCTCAATGGAGCACGTTATCATGATTTCATACGGGATACTCTACCTGGGCTGCTACAACATGTGCCTTTGCAAGTACGACACAACATGTGGTTCATGCACGATGGAGCTCCTGCACATTTCAGTCGAAGTGTTCGCACGCTTCTCAACAACAGATTCGGTGACCGATGGATTGGTAGAGGCGGACCAATTCCATGGCCTCCACGCTCTCCTGACCTCAACCGTCTTGACTTTCATTTATGGGGGCATTTGAAAGCTCTTGTCTACGCAACCCCGGTACCAAATGTAGACTCTCTTTGTGCTCGTATTGTGGACGGCTGTGATACAATACGCCATTCTCCAGGGCTGCATCAGCGCATCAGGGATTCCATGCGACGGAGGGTGGATGCATGTATCCTCGCTAACGGAGGACATTTTGAACATTTCCTGTAACAAAGTGTTTGAAGTCACGCTGGTACGTTCTGTTGCTGTGTGTTTCCATTCCATGATTAATGTAATTTGAAGAGAAGTAATAAAATGAGCTCTAACATGGAAAGTAAGCGTTTCCGGTCACATGTCCACATAACAAGTTTCCGTTCTTTGTGTGTGAGGAATGTTTCCTGAAAGTTTGGCCGTACCTTTTTGTAACACCCTGTATACCTCTCTGACAGTTACATTCTTGAAAATAATCAAGACAATTTTTTACACAATTTATGACGATTAGAAAGGGGTATCGCAAATGCGTGATAAAACATCTTGTTTCGGAAACTACACTTGGTACATAGTACGCAATATAGTCAGAGCAGTTTCATTACACTGTATATGTTTGTTATCTCTGGGAATTGGACACGGTTCGGAGGAGCGGGGGTCGGTTTTGACAGCGAGCGGCGAGGTGAGCGGAGCGGCTGGTTGCGCCACCGCACTGCGGCCGCCCCACATGGGAAGGGCGTCGCATCCGCGGCTCCGCTGTCTCCTGGCCTTCCCTCTCCAATCCTCTCCTCTCCTCTCTCTTAACAGTTGCCCGAGCGGGCGGTTTCGCAAAAATCAAACACGGAGCGGAGCGTTGCGTGTGCCTGAAAGGTTATAAGGTTGTTCCCTTTTTGCGTAACGCGCGCGTGCGGTTGCATGAGAGTGCGGCAGGTGGTCCACGCAGCGTTGCACAAACGCGACGTGTCGCTCGGCTCCCACCAGGCACCCGCGGCTCAGCCCCGCTCTGCGACCTCACGCCTCCCGGCAGGTGCCTCGCAAAGTGTTTCTGCCCGCCAGCGCTGCTTATCCAACACTTCTGACTGCGCAAATCATTACATCTTGTTAGGAACACTGACGTTTTATTGAATTTTATGTAAACTGGAAGTGCAGCGGCAGAAAGGATGGGAAAGCGAAGGAACTAACGATATCAGCTGCTTCAGGACTTTATGCGGAATCAGCGGTGACGAGTGAAAACGTGTGCTGCACCCAGACTCGAACCCGGTATCTTCTGCTCAGTAGGCACTGCGCCACTCACACACAGTGCTTATCACAAATGCGCAGACTGTCGCGGCACGCTCCCTTCCCCCCCCCCCCCCCCCATTCCCAGTTTCAGTTTACATAATGCATTCCAGTTTGCATAATACGTATCAGAGCTGCGGATCCCCCGCGTGGTGTTCAAAAAAGTTCAAATGGCTCTGAGCACTATGGGACTTAACTTCTATGGTCATCAGTCCCCTAGAACTTAGAACTACCTAAACCTAACTAACCTAAGGACAGCACACAACAGCCAGTCATCACGAGGCAGTCCGCGTGGTGTTCGGTATAACTGCTCAAGTTGTGTTGTGTCGACTCCACTGTAGCTTGAATGGATTTTTATGTTTGTTTTATATGCCCGACTTCTAATTTCACCACACAAGTCTCCAAGGTTGAGCAGTTATTGCCCGATGACGACACGCAATACAGTTTGTTAAAGCGGAGTTCGCCGTTGTTAATTATGTTTTTAGATTTAATTTTATTACTCGTACTCAGACTCAACGTTCCTTTGTTTAACAGCGCGTCGTCAAAATAAGTATGAAATGCTAATGTCTTTGCAATACATAATATCGACTATTGAGTTAAAGTTCGTACCTATTTTGCCATTTTAGAGAAGAGAAACCTTAAGCGCTTCTGCTTCTATAGCCTCAGTATCAAATGTTTACTAATTTCAATTTACTTCATACCTCAGTTCAGTATTTAACACAAATTATATATCAATGTCATTTCAGAGATATTACGTCGGTTCCAAACTAACGGAATAACACGTAATTGTCATTTAACATCACTTTTATTAATAATCCTTTTTCTTATGACGTAAATGTTAATGAATGATCACTATCTAGGAGGAAAGAGGGATTGATCATAATTATGAGATAATAACTTTTAATGAGCCCGCAATCGTTAATTAAATAAAAAGTCACGTTCAAGGATGATATGCGAACAACTTTCGTTACGTCCGCTTTGACGTTACTGTCAAAACTAAACCTGTCACCCACAATTCAAATTAACACTGACGTTAATTCCTTTTGTCGGAATATCGAATCGTAACTATTACGTGAAAGTTTACTAAAGTCCCCGAATTAATTCCTTTCAGATACGCGCACGACCGAACAGCAGAACGGAACACAAACGACTTGTTTTAACAACCGAACAACGCAATGACATTACATTACGACAATGTCCGCCCAATGAACATCTCTTTGACTTTATCTTCTCTACTCTGCTTAATTAAATTATTCCTAATTACAATTTATTCAGCTATTTAACGAAAACATCTAACAAAAAATAAAATAAATTTATCCCAACGTAAAAGATCCGTTATATCGGTCATGTCCGAAAGAACAGACTCAACGCATTCATGTAACTGATTCGTCTCGATCGAATCCACAACCTCCAGTGCGGCTGCACATTTACTTTCGGCCTCCAGTGGGAATCTTAAAATTAGCGGGTGTTGAGGACATGGACAGGGACTATGGATAGGTGGCGCTAGAAGGGAGTGTGCACTCGTCGTTGCTGAATCCTCATAAAGACGTGATACAGCTGATATCATTAGTTCCTTCCTTTTCCTTTCCCTTCTCCCCTTCCAACTTCAGTTTACACAATATGTATCACAGGTGCGGATTCCACGCGATTTCTGTACTTCCAAACATGTCCGAAAGAACAGGCACAATGCATTAATAAAATTTTATTGAATTAATGCTGTCCCTCATGATTACCTTAAACACTTAACAAAAAGAAAAGTTGGATGTTGTGCCACCTAATGCAACAACAATAACAGTGATTTTTGTTTAATAATTGGAGCTGAATGTTAGTGGATCTCTTCGAGGTTCAATAATAGGTCCTTCCTGCTACTCCAACATTGATTTAGCTTAAAGGTACTAAAATGTAGACTTTCACGGGCGGAAATGTCATGTTCATTATAATTATCCGGGTTGTCATGCCGTGGTCGGTTGATGAATTCTGTGTCAATTCCCAACGTTTCGTCCCCGTGGGTACCACTAAAAGAACGTTTGGAGGAGCACAAGAGCAATTGTAGAAGAGGAGAAACGGAACGATCAGCTGTTGCGGAGCATACTTTCCAGCCAGGTAACCACCATATTCGTTTCGAGGAGACGCAAGTACTAGCGGCCACAAGCGGATATTACGAAAGACTCCACAGGGAGGCAATCGAAATTGCCACACACCCTAATAATTTCAATCGAAAGGAGGAGGGCATGAAATTAAACGGTATATGGATGCCGGTGTTGAAGAAGATGTGTACCACCCGTCCACCACTGGGTGATGGCAAGGGCGATCGACGGCAGCGGACAGCGGCCAATTGCACTGACGTTTTCAAAACACGTGACGTCATGCCTCGGAGCGGCAGCGCGCGGACACGGAACTTAGCGGCAGTCAGTAGCGAGCCAGTGGGTGTGTTGGATCTTCCACGAGCTACATACCCCCTTGAAGATGTCCTCCGCAGACGGGGACGAAACGTTTGGAATTGACACAGAATTCCTCAACCGACCACGGCATAACAGCCCGTATAATTATAATGGACATTAGCTTAAAGGACCAACAATAAAATTTTATTACTTATTTCATTTTTTGTCACAGCTGCATATATATTCCTTAATGCTGAATAGTTCCTTATGGGTACACTCATTTCGACCCATTCTCTACGCCAAAAGCATATCAGTAGTGACAAACATGCATGCAAAACGTTAAAATACTGTGCGGTTCAGCTGCCCCTACCGATGACGTTTTCTGCAACCCGCAGTATTACTTGTGGCCTTCAAAATCCGCCCTCTAGATTTTCATGTTCTCTAGCTTGTTACGCGCAAACTATTACTCCTAGAGAATACCGCCAGGATTTTTTGTAGGCAATTTAATAAAGTTAAATATTGCATTGGGATACATTCTCGCTAGGGGCCGCAGTTTTCGAGTTATTCAAGATAAACGCAGAAAAATGACTTTCAAATGCTCCCGAACTCCCACACTCAGCCCCCATCGGTCAGGATTTTTAGCATGTTGTTCATGGAACGTCCTCCTACTACTGTACAAGAATTTACAACTACACGAATTATTTCACACATTCTAACTTTGTTGGTCATTATGGACTGGTCTTATTACGCCACCGGTTAAGTTGAGCACTTCAAAATTGTGAAGCTGACGCATGTGTAAATTTAGCCTAACAGTTTCGTGAATTTTATCAGCATAGAATACACAATTACATCATTATATTCATCTGGCCTTTTAACTATGAAACTTCTGTGCTTGTACGGTTTAAGTCTGTATCGAATTGTCAACGTAATTACTTTCAGCGTAACTGATACGAAAGTCGTTTTTATTTCATTACCTTCACGGGAAAGTTTAAATTAATAATGTTAAAGAACTAGCCGACTATGTTGGTGGCGTAATAGCTCAATGAATAGAGACCAGAAAAGACAGAATATCCAGGAATAGCTCGTGTAGGCGGACCGTTCTATTAGGATTTTAATTTTTTAATTTTTTTTGAGAGGTGGGGGGCAGTGCACAAATATTTTGATTAGCAAGGGTTCAAATGGTTCAAATGGCTCTGAGCACTATGGGACTTAACATCTGAGGTCATCAGTCCCCTAGAACTTAGAACTACTTAAACCTAACTAACCTAAGAACATCACACACATCCATGCCCGAGGCAGGATTCGAACATGCGACCGTAGCGGTCGCGCGGTTCCAGACTGAAGCGCCTAGAACCGCTCGGCCACTCCGGCCGGCCGATTAGCAAGGGACGAGTATGGAAGTGGAGCCGGTCACTTTCTTACATTTTTCTTGAGTAACACGCAAACTATGGCCTCCAGCGAAAACGTACCTCAGTATAAAACTAAACTACATTAAATTTTCTATAAAAAGGTCCTGCTCATTTTTTCTGTAGGGCTCATACTTCAGGCAAAGTGAGCGAGATAATATGAAAGTCTCGCCCGTTGTTTTTGAAGGCCAGATATGATATTGCAGGTTGTATGAAACGACGTCGGTCAGTCTTCATCAGTGTGGAATATGTGTTCATGCATGCTGTCATCATGCCACAACACTAGTTTCTCTTCGCTTATTTCAAACAGTTTCAGGGGTGTCTCTAAATTTCACAACTGCATCTGTACATGAACATTTCAAATTTTAAAAATTTCCTTTTCAAAAACCTTTAAAATCGTTCCAGTCTTAAAACTTCCTAGTAGATTAAAACTGTGTGCCAGGTCAAGACTCGAAATCGGGACCTTTGCCTTTCGCCGGAAAGTGCTCTGCCAACTGAGCTGCCCAAGCACGACTCACGACTCCACCCTCACAGCTTTTCTTCTGCCAATAACCTGTGAGGTTTTCGTTTGTTTTCTGACAACTCCAGCAGGTGAACGAGTTTGTGATCCAGGGCTGAAAGTCAATGTTGTGTTATATAATTAATAAAGTTGCGATTCAGTTAATGGTACACTGTGATACATTTTTGAATAGGTCTTTAGGAGAGGAAATGAATTACCAAATAAAAAATACAGGGAACGTCATACCGCTGTTCATATATCTGTAAAAAAACAAAGCTACAACGAAAGCAATCATGCTGACTGATGTCCACCTGACGGCAAAAGAACATTTGCTTGAAACATTTTGTAATTTGCATCTGGGCAAACAGTTATTTAGGGTGGTCAAGATCAATGGGACGCTCTGTGTAGTTTGGCACTTATTTTCTGATAGCGGCTACCGAGACGAATCCAATGATGTGTAACTGTAAGGTCTTCGAAGGTCAACAAAGGTCACAAAGGTGGCATGAACGTCCATATACAGAAGGTGTTCGAAGTGATGACCGTTGGTATCAATGCAGTGCTGCAATTTTCTTATCGTGGATTGTGTGGTATTCCTTATCACTTCGGCACTTATCGAAGCACATGCTCTGACAATTCTCTCTCACATATCTTCAGGTGTAGTTGCTACGTCTGTACAAACCATGTCTTTTACGAATCCCCACAAGAAAAAATCCGTAGGCGTCAAGTCTGGCGAACAAGTCGGCCACGACACATCTCCTCCGCGTCCAATCCAACGATCAAAAACCGTTTTTGCTCATGAATGTGATTTATAATGTATTTTCAGCATTTCTTTCTCCTTTTTACATGTTTCGATGTTGGCTGGTTTTTATTCACTCCTAACAGAGCTTGTAGTTGAAAAAAAACTTGGTCCTGTTTCATCCTTGGCAATTTTTCTGCTTTTAGAAGTAATAAAGAGTAACAAAAGCTGAATGGAAATTATACTCTACGTTCGTAAGCGAAACGTGTTTTTAATCTATAATTATAAAAAATGTAACGATGTATTACGTACGGTATATTTACAGTATTACCAGTGATGATTTTGTAAATAATAGCGAAAAGCGCCTTGTGCAACATTCTCTTAAAGTGCATTATGGTTGAAACAGAAGAAACAAGCCGGCCGCGGTGGTCCAGCGGTTCTAGGCGCGCAGTCCGGAACCGCGCGACTGCTACGGTCGTAGGTTCGAATACTGCCTCGGGCATGGATGTGTGTGATGTCCTTAGGTTAGCTAGGTTTAAGTAGTTCTAAGTTCTAGGGGACTGATTACCACAGTAGTTAAGTCGCATAGTGCTCAGAGCCATTTGAACCATTTGAACAGAAGAAACAAATAATAATTGATATATGATAGCTGCTGCGACAAACGGTCGCCCATGGCCATACGTGGTACTAACTGTTTTTATAGAGGACACACTATTATAATGTACAGAAAGGCGGTTTGGCGTACGCAGGAGACACCTACGTCACTAACTGTTCTTCCGTATTTTATGTGTAAGGACACCCTAAAACGACCAAAACTAGTTATTAAAATTAATTTTAAAGATAAACGTGTTGTTGACTATTTTGTTCATAAATATATTACAATTGACACACAGGAAATTGTAAATACTGTTTTCAAAAATGTTATTGACTAAGTTTCTGAAAATGCTCTCCCTCTTAATTAAGAATACATCATCGTCACTGTTCTCCACATCGCACGATGTCAATCACAAATTTAAAGGACGGACTAGAGTCCATAATTAAGGTAGAACATTCAGACTTCGATATCTTGATGAAAATATAAAGAAAAATTCTTTAAGAGCGGCTTAAAGACCGCATTTCAGCCACTTTTGATCTTCTGTCAGTGCAAGTCTTGCAGAAAAAAAAAATCAATACCCTTAGATGCAATGCTATGCTCAGTTTCATTCAAATATGCCGAAGTGAATTATATTCTGGGGCACTGTATCTTCAAGAAAAAAACTTTTTTTGCATAGAATGATGCCACAAAAAATAGTATGTCGCTCTCACCGACGATCGTCTTGGGAAGAAATATTAAGGAGTTGGGTATTTTAACAACAGCATTATAGCACGTATATTTTCTCACGAAATTTGATGTAAAACACTGGAATTCAGAAGAAATAGTTAAATGCAGACTTTTAATGCCAGAAGAAAAAAATTTATTACTGTTCATTAAAATAGACATTAGGTCAGAAAATGGTGAATAATGCTGCTGCCAAAATATTTGATCACTTAACCAATGATATTAAACGTTTAGCAGATAGATGAACACCTTCTGTTCCACTGGAGGATTGTTATGCAGAAACTTGTAGCTTTTTCAATACAAAAGTATTATACACTTAGTTCTTTTATTAAACTAAATATTTATTTCTCTTACGCGAACTCGTCTATAAAGCGTAACATTGTAGCCATCCTGAAATAAAAAGTAAACTAAGAACCTGTAAATTGTCTCATTCATAAACTTCGCGATACCTAATGCAAGTGATCCGAGAAATACGTAAGTAACTATCTAAATGAAGACGAGTGACCGAAATGACAACGGTAAATGCTGATGTGTCAGGAATTTAGTGCTGCTTAAAATGGCTGATCCTGACACCAGAACATAAAAATACATTTCTTGCAAATTCCTCAAGTACTGAGAATTCTTTAGCTGTCTCACTGTCTATAGCTCATAATGACAGCCCTTTAGTACCATTAATACGCAATACGTTATAACACGTAACCTGTTTCCAGGAGACTATCCATTTCTTTCATCTGATTTTCCAAGTCCTTTGCCGTCCTGGGCAGAATTACAGTGTCGTCAGCAAACGTTGAAGTTTTTCTCTCTTCTCCCTGAATTTTTGTTCCCTTTCCAAATTTCTCTCTGTTTTCGTTTACTGTCTGCTGAATTTACAGCGCGAATAACATCGGTGATAGGTTACCTCTAAACTCTGAAAAAAAATTACCTGATCTGCATTTTCCTGTCATTTTAATTCATTTAAAAATTGTAATACTAATAACATTTTTATGGGACTTTTTTTCTATATTATGCGGAAAATCGGCATTGTTTACCAGTTACCGGAAAGTTAAGAGTTGGCGTTGTGCGATTCTCTGATTCATATACATTTCTGTCTCTTGAAGTGCTTCTTTAAAAATACGTTAAAATTCCGCGGGTGGTCTTGAATAGTGCGGACGACGTGCTTTTTTCTTAGCAGCGCGGGCTGAGAAAGAGCGACCTGAGCTTTTTACTACCCAGGACGGCTCCGTCAGTAGGTGAGTGTACTGCCTCTTGCTGCGTCCAGCTTGTATTTATACTTGCGATTTTACTTTCGAAATGCTGGCTTGTGAACGCTGCGCGATGCAGCGCAGCACCGCTGTATCAGGCATTCTATCGGTTTCCAAGCCAATCTGCCTTTCACGCACGTACCTAGTTGATTATTCAGCTCTTACATATACGTAAGGCGCTCAAGAGATCGAAGGTCAAGCAACTCTACGCACTGTGCTCGTCGCGTCCAACCGTTCTCCTTCGATTCGTGCGTGCAAATTATAATTTCGCTGTTCGTCTCTGACTGCTTGGAGTATGCGTCAGACATAAAGGTTTCGACGTGGGATGTAGACTTTTAAATACAGTATCTCATTCAACCACGCCCCCTCCCTCCGCAAACACACAGCGAACCACGCATCTTGCCGCGGTAAGAAGGCATGCCTACCATCGCGATGTACTAAGCTTTATCACCAAGAAAATTCAAGCCACAACCACGGAACTTAATGACGCAGTTAGCCTTTCTTCTCTATATATTCACCCCTCACATACACTCTATGACGAAAAAAAAAAAAAAAAATAAGAAAGGAAAACGAGGCACCAAAAAGGAATTATCGGAATGGGACGGAACTCGGGAGATGCAATATACATGTACAGACAAACAAACGAATACAGTTTCAGATAAACTGGATGATTTATTCAAGAGAAAGAGCTTCACGGACTGAGCATGTCAATAACGGGTTGGTCCACGTCCTGCGCTTATGCAAGCAGTTATTCGGCTTGGTATTGATTCATTGAATTGTTGGATGTCGTGAGGAATATCGTGCCAAATTCCGTCCAATTACCAAGTTAGATCGAAAAAATACCGAGGTGGTTGGAGGGCCCTTCCCAAAATGCTGCAGATGTCCTCAATTGGGGAGAAATCCTGCGACGTTGCTGGCCTAGTTATGGACTGGAGAGCTTGAAGACAAGAACAAACTCTCGCCATGTGTGGGCGGGCGTTATTTTCTTTCCTGTTCCATTCGCAAATAGACCGAGGGGTAAACGACTACTTATATGAGCCGTATAAGCCCTAATTTCTCATATCTTATCTTCGTGGTCCTTACGCTCAGTGTTTGTTGGAGGCAACAGAATCGTTCTGCAGTCAGCTTTAAGTGCCGGTTCTCTAGCCCAGGATTGCTTGCCGTGAGCAGAACAAAACGGGGCGTAGAATATCGATGTACCGCTATGCTGTAAGGGTGGCGCGGCTGACACCCAGAAGGGTCCTAGTATGAAAAGAAATAGCATAAGATGACGGAAAAAGAGAACACCACACAAACAATGAAGCAGTGTGTGCTAGGACACTCCACTGAAACATCCTGTAGAAGCTCGAAAACGCGAGACGTACAAAAAGAAAGTTCACATATTTACATAAACAATTTACCACTCTCCCCCCCCCCCCTACCTCTTCCCGCGCACCATTTTACAAAATATAATCACGGTCAAAATACGTTTCAACACATTTTTCGAAAAATAGTCCTATAACATGAAAGACGCTAGGAAAAGAGTAAAAATAGCAAATGTTTGTTTACATCACAACATAATATTAGTATAATGATAGGCAGAAGAAAACGTAGATGCAGAAAACGATGCAGGACCATCTCACGCGGAAGTATTTCAACCCCTGGAAACAGCTTTCAAATGTTCCATAAACGTAGTGGTACTACTACAGTGGTACTCACTTGAAGATGGCCAGAAGACTCTGCGCCGAAATATCGTGGCAGGACGTTACTGACATCCGGCAGTTCTCCAGTGTTTTATGGAACAATCAGTACGCCGGTAAAGCTTTAAGCATCACAGCTTTCAAATCGTCCAATAAACAACCAGAATGTGAGTTTACTGCAATTAAAATGAATTCGTGGTGTACTAGCAATGAAGAGAAAAAGTGTTTACGTTTCATGACAAATACCAAATATTTTAAACAAAATTACACTACAGTGACTTTTCTATGTGACTTTTGCTAGGTGTTTAACAATTAAGGTTTCAGTATTTTACTAACGCTAAGAATAATTTTAAGAAAATATGGAAGTACATACGAAAATGTGACTCTAATCTCTTAATAAACACTGATTTTTTGACTTTAATAAGGTTAATTTGTTTCTGTTGTTTTGAATAAGCACCTAATGTTATGTATTAACCCTAGAACGATAACTATATGAAAGCGAACCTAAAAGATTACTATATGCGAGCGACGTAGGACATCTTTCTTGACATTCAGTTATCCGGATTTCCAACAATCCAAACAACTTACGGCAACAATTAGTTCGGTTAAACGAGTCTACACTGTACCTATGTATCTGGTTGAATTTACAGCCTTTAGATTTGCGTGACTTATCGTGTTATCGAAATTTAGCGCATTATTTTGGTATTCATGTCGACGACATCATACTTTTCATTATTCAGAATTAAATTCCACTTTCTCACCAAACAGATATCTTCTATAAATCGTTTTGCAATTTCTTTTGATCTTATGATGACTTTCTTAGACGGTAAACGACAGCAATCAATCTAACAAGGCTGCTGAGATTGTCCCCTAAATCGTTTGTATAGATTAGGAACAGCAGAGAGCCTATAACACTTCCTTAGGGAACGCCAGATAGCGCTTCTGATTTACTCGATGACTTTCCATCGATTACTATGCACTGTGACCTTTCTAACAGGAAATCACGAATCCAATCGCACACCTGAGACGATACTCCATGGGCACGCAGTTTCCTTAGAAGTCGCCATTGAGAAACAGTGTCAAGAGCCTTTTGGAAATCTAGAAATATAGAATCTATATAAGATACCTTGTCGGTAGCACACATTGCTTATCGGAGTAAGAACATTTTCTGAATCCGTGGTAATTATACGTCAATACGTAGTTTTCTTCGAGGTAATTCATTATGTTCAAACAACTTATGTTGCAAAATCTTTCTGCAAATCACGTCAGTGATTTGGGTATGTAATTCAATGGATTACTCTTATTTCCTTTCTTCAGTATTAGTCTGACCTGTGCAACTTAAGCTACGGATCTTTCATTGAGCGGGCGGTTGCATTTGATTGCTGAGCGTAGAGCAGTTTTACAATGTTCCGGAAGACAGCAACTGTTGTTTATGAGTATGTCACTAGTTTTTGGCTTGCTGCGTGATCAGAGTGGCGTTTTTGATATCTGTGAATGATTTTAGTGTCAAATCATTACGAACGTGAAGTGTTTAATATCTGAGGAACGTATACCTCCGAAGTACGGTGTCTCGCAGATATTACCATTATACCCTCAATGCCTACTATGCATCTCAGCCTCATTTTTACGCTTCCAATCGTAGCAAGTTTGTTTTATAGCGATATTATTAAAGATATTGGCCTCTGATGTCTATAGCAAGACAAAGATATATTTTTTACTCTTTGGGCGTTCAGTTGTCTTTCTCTCTACGGAGACGAAGAAAATGCCAGAGAGATGAGTTTGCGCTTATCGGCTCACTGAATTACACGCTTTTATGGCGAGCTCCGCTGTACACAATTAACCGCTCTTACAAGAAGTGTATTTATCTGTATAATACTGGGCAAAAAAAAAAAAGATTGCATGTGAGTGCTTGCCTGGGACTACGATAATTAACGCGTTCAAAATAAACCAAATGGTAAAGGAAATTCTTCTTTCGATTATTTGTCTGTGTTAACTAATCAGTCTAGAGTGTTATGTTTCCAGATTCATCTGCTTCGTAGCAACGGAAGTAAAGAGTTATCACTATCGCATTTCAAATTTCTCTCCATGCAAATAGACTACACGATAAAGAATAAGAAAATACCAGGAGAGACTTAGACTCGTTCTGAAATGTGAGATAACGAAAAGGAGAAACAGAAAAGCAACAGATGGCTGGAATGATATAATCGAGGTTGGACAGAATGCCTTCTTAAGCTCAAAGACTTCTGAACGAAGGATAATTCCGCTATGAGATCAGAAACTAAATGACCATCAGAATACACTGCTTGAAAAGAAAATTAACAAGTACAATACAGCTCAAATCATCAAGACGAAAATCAGTGCAACGCTTCTGAACTACAGTCGTATTTAGGAGAAGCCAGATTCAAATCTCGTCTGGCCCCTGAAGGGGAATAATAAGTTTATAAGAAGCGCCCAGGTGATTATCGTTTTCGCCACTGGAGAGCAGCACAAGCGACGGATGAGGCGGACTAAGCAAGAAATATCCAGCGACCGTGATGGGACTGGAGTTCGGAAGAAGAAGCGACAGTGGTGGAAGGAGTCAACTGGAGTCAGAGACTCAGGTCGTAAAGCGTAATGGGGAAAGGGTAACAACAGAGACGGTTAGTACACTGATTTTATTTTATTTATTTATTTATTTTTTGAAGACTGAGGTCGGGAAATCGGAAACCAAGTTAATTGTGGAGACCTATCTAACTATGATCGGATGTGTGAACGAATTGGACAAAAATCTAATTTAGTTGTCCTGAAAGCAGCTCACTCAGCTTTTAGTGCTGAGTAAGTCCTCAGTAAGTACGGTATAAGTGTATCATCCTTAAATATTAATTTTAATTTTTCAGATAATTTTCGACTATCCTGATGAATCCCCACTTTGTCGTGTGAAATAATTAACAACAATATAGTGAGTGGCCTTGGTTAACACTTACTATGTGCAGGGAATTACATTTATTCTACTTGTGTCCCAACGAATTTTAAGTAGTTATATGTTACATCGTCTTTTTAAGCGTGAGAAGGTTCTTTTCTTTTTCACCTTATCTATATTTTGCAGCTGAGAACGTGGCTGTATTCAATACACAGGTAGTTTGAATATAAACGCATTCAGTCACAATTTTTTCCTCTTTTATGAAATTACACGACGCATTTCGGACCCTGTGAGTCCATCTTCAGGAGCAAATCGTGTAATACGTAATTTACATTGTTCTTGAGTGAGATGAAATCCATTTTCCTGTTAAGGGAAAGACAGGTGTTAGGTTTCATGGTTCCACACTCGACCTACGAAATACGAAACATAATACCCAACTTTCTCAGAACAGGATAATGAATTCCCACTCATTCAACAGCAAATGTAAATTATGTTTTAGAGAATTTTCATCTGAAGATGGACCCACAGGGTCCGAAACACTTCGTGTAATTTAATAAAACAGCAAAAAAGTTGTGACTGAAGGCGTTTTTATTCAAGCTTCCTGTTAATTTTCATTTGTGAATCTCGGCTATGAATGTTAATGATAACGATTGGGTTGGATCCTGTTTTGTGATTGAAAAGGGAAGGTTTTCAGTAAAGATCATATTTATATGCTTTATTATTGACAGTTGTTGAGAGAAAAATAGTAATCAAATTTGGAGTGCGGAGGTTAGTGTGTTACGTATAGCGTAGTTCGATAGTCTTATTACAACCAAATGGCAAGTACTCCATTACACCCTACTGATGGAGGCTTTCCCTAATTCCCTATATACACTCCTGGAAATTGAAATAAGAACACCGTGAATTCATTGTCGCAGGAAGGGGAAACTTTATTGACACATTCCTGGGGTCAGATACATCACATGATCACACTGACAGAACCACAGGCACATAGACACAGGCAACAGAGCATGCACAATGTCGGCACTAGTACAGTGTATATCCACCTTTCGCAGCAATGCAGGCTGCTATTCTCCCTTGGAGACGATCGTAGAGATGCTGGATGTAGTCCTGTAGAACGGCTTGCCATGCCATTTCCACCTGGCGCCTCAGTTGGACCAGCGTTCGTGCTGGACGTGCAGACCGCGTGAGACGACGCTTCATCCAGTCCCAAACATGCTCAATGGGGGACAGATTCGGAGATCTTGCTGGCCAGGGTAGTTGACTTACACCTTCTAGAGCACGTTGGGTGGCACGGGATACATGCGGACGTGCATTGTCCTGTTGGAACAGCAAGTTCCCTTGCCGGTCTAGGAATGGTAGAACGATGGGTTCGATGACGGTTTGGATGTACCGTGCACTATTCAGTGTCCCCTCGACGATCACCAGTGGTGTACGGCCAGTGTAGGAGATCGCTCCCCACACCATGATGCCTGGTGTTGGCCCTGTGTGCCTCTGTCGTATGCAGTCCTGATTGTGGCGCTCACCTGCACGGCGCCAAACACGCATACGACCATCATTGGCACCAAGGCAGAAGCGACTCTCATCGCTGAAGACGACACGTCTCCATTCGTCCCTCCATTCACGCCTGTCGCGACACCACTGGAGGCGGGCTGCACGATGTTGGGGCGTGAGCGGAAGACGGCCTAACGGTGTGCGGGACCGTAGCCCAGCTTCATGGAAACGGTTGCGAATGGTCCTCGCCGATACCCCAGGAGCAACAGTGTCCCTAATTTGCTGGGAAGTGGCGGTGCGGTCCCCTACGGCACTGCGTGGGATCCTACGGTCTTGGCGTGCATTGGTGCGTCGCTGCGGTCCGGTCCCAGGTCGACGGGCACGTGCACCTTCCGCCGACCACTGGCGACAACATCGATGTACTGTGGAGACCTCACGCCCCACGTGTTGAGCAATTCGGCGGTACGTCCACCCGGCCTCCCGCATGCCCACTATACGCCCTCGCTCAAAGTCCGTCAACTGCACATACGGTTCACGTCCACGCTGTCGCGGCATGCTACCAGTGTTAAAGACTGCGATGGAGCTCCGTATGCCACGGCAAACTGGCTGACACTGACGGCGGCGGTGCACAAATGCTGCGCAGCTAGCGCCATTCGACGGCCAACACCGCGGTTCCTGGTGTGTCCGCTGTGCCGTGCGTGTGATCATTGCTTGTACAGCCCTCTCGCAGTGTCCGGAGCAAGTATGGTGGGTCTGACACACCGGTGTCAATGTGTTCTTTTCTCCATTTCCAGGAGTGTAGTTTCAGGCAAATGCCGGTATGGTTCTTTCAGAGACTGCGTGTCTGACTTCCGTTTCCATCATTCTCAAACACACCCAGTGCTACGTGCCTTGTGTGGGTGCTACTTTCAGAGATCTCCTTTTTTCTGTAAGGCGATGAACAATTGGTAATTTATTTTCTTCTGTCGATGGCTATAGCAGATGTACGAAGGCCAGAAATGAAATGAAGTCTACGGTTGCCAATACTGTCCTGGTATTTTTGGCAAGAATATGGAAGAACCATAATACAGTTCTAAAAAATGAACGTGTTGACGTCAACAGTATGATAAAATGCTTGCTCTCGAATGATTCCACATAAGTGCCCTGATACCTATAAAATGTACGCTGGGTGCGAGTAATGGCAGTAAACCAATCGTCCCCGTAATAAATGAATGAAATCACTTAAAGACGAAAGTAAAACGGCGAACTAGCTAACACTTTTGGTACGCTAAATAACAGGATGACGGAGAGGAATGCAATGACGTTATTGACCTAGGACGAACAGTACTTCAGGGAATTTTATTACAAAGAGATTTCCGAAAGACTCAACAAATTAATAAATATTTAAAGGGCTCCATTTGGCAAGATATGAAAGTAGCAGCCGAGACACCTGTGTGACGAGTATTAATGCACGTTATCACAGTAAAGACCATACTTGGCTCAAAGACCAACAGAGTAGAAACAAAATCATACCAGCGAAGAAATAAATTTGAATTGTTTTGCAACATGGAATAAAAGAGCCGAATTCAATTTACATATTTCAGAAAGCACTGAACGCGTATGAAAAATTTTACTAGTTTTTCAATCCGTTCTAACAAACGGCGGCTTCCTTTGTAAATTACTGTCTTCCCCTGACTGCTATCGCGAAGTAGTTAGCAGAAGAAATAGAACTGTAAGTTGTTTCGACAGACACTGCCGGTGGCTGTTGCGATTCGTTAGGTACGCAATGTAACCTCGAAGACCCGTGTCTTTTCTGACGGCCGATGATTTATGACGCTCAGGCGGTCACGGTAATCTCTGCCGGAGCGCTCGCTATGATTTATCTTACCTGTAACTCCCCTCTGCGTTATGTTTTCTATTAACGATTGCAGCAAGTGGGTGAGTTCATGTGCGCCCTCTAGGTTATTCAACGTTTGTAGTACGAGGCGTAAGTTCCGTTTTGAAATTAAAAAAAGACGTGCTAAGATATCTTAATAATTTTATTTTTACGTGAAAGCCTGTACCTGAATCTACGCACTGACGCCATTACAGTCTGATTCTTTCTTTTTTACGTTGTGTACTGAGCGTTTAAGACACCTCCGATAATAGTGAGTTCCGCCGACTGTGAAGTGTGGGCTGTTATAAGATTTCTTAGTGCTAGAGGCCTAAAAGAGATCGACATTCATCGTGAGATCTGTGCAGTTTACGGAGAAAACATTATGAGTGATGAAGTGGTAAGAAAGTGGGTGAGAGCATTTAAAGATGGCCGCACAAATGTGCATGATGAACAACGGAGTGGGCGTCCTTCGGTCGTTAATGTCAGTTTGGTGCAGGAAGTGGACAATAAGGTGAGAGAAAACAGATACTTTCCTCCTTTCGGGATGACTTTCCTAATGTTTCTCGTAGTGTTTTGTATGGCATTGTGGCCGAGCACTTGAATTACCGAAAATTGTGCGCACGTTAGGTACCGAAAATGTTGACGGATGTGCACAAAACCAAACGTTTAGACAGTTCTTTGAATTTCCTTGAGCGGTACCGCAACGACGGTGATGATTTCTTAAGCCAAATGGTTACGGGCGATGAAACATGGATGGTCTACGTCACACCAGAATGAAATCAATAGTCCATGGAAGTTGAGCAAGGGCATCGATCTGCTGCCAGACAATGCCCGTCCGCATGTGGCGAATCAGACCAAAGATCTCATCACATCTTTTCGATGGGAAGCTCTAGATCATCCTCCGTACGGCCCTGATCTTGCACCGAGTGACTACCATCTGTTCCTGCACTTGAAGAAACACCTGGGTGGTCAGCGTCTTCAAGACGATGACGAAGTCAAAACAGTGGTGATGCAGTGGTTAACAAGTCAGGCGGCAGTCTTCTATGAGGAGGGTATTCAAAAACTGGTACAACGTTATGACAAGTGCCTCAATGCTGACGGAAGTTATGTAGACAAGTAGATTAAGGTACAGGCTTTCATGTAAAAATAAAATTATTGAGATATCTTAGCACGTCTTTTTTTAATTTCAAAACGGTACTTACTTAAACAACACGCCTCGTAGTTCGGAACACTTCACTACTTATTCGTTTGTCTTCTTATTTTACCATTTCATGTTGAAAATTACGTTAGCTACAAAAGATAAGACTTCGACGCGACGTAACTCTGAAGCCTTAAGCAGAGATGCCCCACGACACAAATCCGGTCTTGAATTTGCCTGCACTATCGGAGACCAAAGAAGAAAGCCCATACAAGTCGCACACCCACAAGTGAAACATGACTGTTAACTACATAGATGTCTCAAGAAGAATTTTTCAATGTACGTGTAGTATTCTGTGTATGGTACCACAATAAATAGTAGGTATCTCCTAAAGGAAGACTCTACGATGAGGTCTATCTAGTCTAAACGACGTTGCAAGTTATGATATAGCGTTTAGTTCCTGCATGACTATGTTTCCCACCACAATGTTCCTTTCACTAAAATGCAATTTGCCGTTTTGAAGATCCAGTTGATGACTTTTAAGTTTGTCGAAATTCGTCGAACATCATCCGAACAGTTCTACTAATTTACACAACAGACATCACACGTCCCCCAAGAGTGTCTCAAGATAAGGACATGCGTTGAAGGAGCTGAGTGTAACTGAGGAAGAATGTGTAACATCTAAGACGAATCCTATAAATGAGCATTCTAGTTAAAAGTTGTAGACAGCTCTGTATTTCGTGACACTGACGAATGATTAATGGAAAATATTTTCTGGTAATTCATACCTAGCCACTGGGATAATGGTGTCTCAAACGACGAAACATCTTACCAAATTGTTGGTCTATAGTTTGCAACTCTGTAGTAAGTACTATATTCAAATATCAAGATAATAATATAGAAACTATTCGCAAAACATTTTCCTGTTTATAGCATTCTTTGCGTTGTATTCCACAGGCGTCAACAATTTATTAAAGCTTAAGATCATGATTTCATTAGAGTTACAAACGTTTGGTAAAAATTTACTAAGATCCATTACTGATCAGTTCCAGCTGATGTGCAAATCTATGCCAGTATCACTTGATAATGGCTTTCTAAACAGGTATGTAGTGGATGTTCATAAATTTTTAACATAGTTCTGTTCAACTTACGTTACCTTTAAAATACATACTGTGCTTTTTGAACGTCGCTAGCAATTTTTAATGTTTTATTACCTTATAACAATATTTACTGCATGAATCTTATTAAGTATTGTAGCATAGCCGTTTTTCTCTGAAACTGTCCACTAACATATTTCAGGGGATGTTATGGAAATTTCCTTGATCAAGTAGCAGCGTCGTTCAGTTACACTGCTATGTAACTGTAGATCTGGATCAGCACCGCCAGTGGCTGCTTTCGTTTCACTGTTTGTTTTTCATCCTATTTAGCTAGTGGAGGTTTCACAGACTTGAAAGCTTAAAAGTTGGACGAGCAATATAAAAGTCCTTTCAAGAAGAGTTTGCCACTATAAAACAGTTGAACTCCGGGCAGAGGTGCTGCCAGATCAGCAATCCCGTCCACTCCTGTTCCTTCAGTTCGCTCTGCAGGAGGGTTACGGGATGTGCCTTTTTCTGTCGGACGTAACATGGAACTCTTCCCCAGCCGCTGTGGCCGAGCGGTTCTAGGCGCTTCAGTCTGGAACTGCCCGCCTGCTACGGTCGCAGTTGTGAATTCTGCCTCGGGCATGGATGTGTGTGATGTCCTTAGGTTAGTTAGGTTTAAGTAGTTCTAAGTTCTAGGGGACTGATGACCTCAGACGTTAAGTCCCACAGTGCTCAGAGCCATTTGATGGAAATATTCGCAGAAACGCTTTAGCTACATAAGAGATCTCTACGCAGATGTGGCTGTTTTCCCTCACGACGTGTGAATGTTCTTTACATCTTCTCGGAATAATGTTCGGTTTAAACTTTCAAAATCCAGCTTTATGATTGGGTCATACAATCATTTTCTAGAAAGCCCGTGCATTTTCTCTGTGTCTACGTGCGTAGCATCAGACAGACTCTTTCAGAATTTTAGCGTGGAGTGGAAGAGCTTTTCTGCCTTTCTCCACATCTGAGAGACTTGTTAATTCAGAATAGGGAAAATGTACGAGATTAGGAGACTGTTTAACAATTCACTTGAGGTTCCCTGGTTGGCACTCGGAATCTTTGCCAGCACCGGCCAGCGAGTCCCTAATTTCACGAAAAAGCCAGAAAGCGAACACTTCGCTTTAGGTCTTCGTATGGTAATACCTTCACACTAAGTAACTAACTCCGTCCGAAAAGGCCTTGAGGGTCAACGGTACCGACCGACCGCAGTATCATCCTCAGCCCACAGACGTCATTGGATCCGAATATGAAGGGGAATGTCAGCCGTTGTTAGTTTTCGTGATTGGAGTCGCTGCTTCCCAATCTAGTAGCTCTTCAATTGGCCTCACAAGGGCTGAGTGCACCCCGATTGCCAACAGCGCTCGGCAGACCGGACGATGACCCATCCAAGTGTTAGCCGAGCCCGACAGCGCTTAACTTCGGTGTTATGACGAGAATCGGTATTACCAATGCGGCTAGGCCGTTGTCAATAGTTTCGCACTAGGCTTTTGTAAACAAAACATTTCATGTTTTGTAGAGTACAGAGTCCAGGTTGGGACAGGAGAGATGACCGATGACACTAGAAGGATGTCTGTACTTAAGCGCTAAGTACCGAGAGAGTGTGGAAATCATATTCTCCAGCTCCGCATGATTTTTTAAGGTGGGCCATCGTTGCATGTGCAGCCGTCGTCCAGACGCTAAGTTAATTCGTCCCTTCAAGAGTCGAGTCCACAATCCCAAAGTGACACATTTACCTTGTTGATCTCAATTTGCGTTTCGGCGATGTTCTGCTGTTCGCTTCTGCCTTCCCGTGTGCTCTCAGTATCTAACTAACAGCTTTTACAGTCACTGGCCTTGCCTGAGTATTATTAACGTAATTGTGTCTCAGTTTCTCTACCTACTGGTGCTAAGGTTATTCTTTAGAGTTATAAACCCTTGTCCGTTTGTCAACGGTGCTTTATGAATAAGTGGGGAATCGACATGTTTGAAGATAATAAGTCTAATTGTTATCGTGACCATTTGTTTCCATTCATAGCTAGAAGCTCCGTCCAGTCATTAATATGTCTATGCTAGTAGTGTGCTACACATTTGCTTCGTACTTAATTGTGCCACCACAATCAACATTAATTTAAATGAGATGACAGTATCCCTATTTTAAGCTAATCTGCATGATCATTTACGGTGTTCCCTCACTTTTTTGGTCTTGAAGTTTTGTCCTGTGTGTCCTAGGTGCTTGCTCCAACCACAACCGAAACCCCACGGCATGTAATGAAATCATACTTTTAGATCGGGGAAAAGTTTAACTGTTCTGTTCACGTTTAAAAGAGTGCTTCCTCTTGAACATCGTAAGCGCAGACTCCGTCCACAGGCCCCGACGAACCCATCGATACTGACCGACTACGTTTCATCCTGTGCCAATGGCATCTTTGGATGCAGTATTGAGGGGCATGAGTGGAACATCGGACTTAGGGAAAGGCGGGATTCGGTGTGGACGGGGCCTTAGTCAGTTACCGTTGGTTGCTCAGTATTTGTTTGAAAATCACATACACTTTATTTGGAACCAGTAGAAGATAAGGCTGACAATAAGGAAAAATTATCAAATTTGACTGTTAAGACACAATGCATAATAAAAAATTCTTAAGCAAATTGCACTCACGGCTGAAGGCCTTATTGACAGGAAATTCAAATTATTTGCTGGCTGAAGGCCCCAACAGTAACAACAAAAAACAATTTGATGGCTGAAGGCGTGGATAGCAAATTCTTTACTTAAACTTCTCCAAGAGATTCTAAAATATTTCTTTCTTTTAAAAAATATAATTATCAAAATTTCACTATTAAGAGACAATACGTAATTACAATTCTATAGACAAAATGGTTCAAATGGCTCTGAGTACTTAACATCTATGGTCATCAGTCCCCTAGAACTTAGAACTACTTAAACCTAACTAACCTAAGGACATCACACAACACCCAGCCATCACGAGGCAGAGAAAATCCCTGACCCCGCCGGGAATCGAACCCGGGAACCCGGGCGTGGGAAGCGAGAACGCTACCGCACGACCACGAGATGCGGGCTTCTGTGGACAAATTGCATTCACGGCTGAAGGCTTTATTGACCATAAATTCAAATTATTTGTCAGCTGGAAGCCCCAATAGTGATAACTCTAAATTAAAATATTTTTATTTAAAAAAAACAATCATCACAATCTGATCAAACCAAGAGGGAAGTGGGCCTCAGACAGTGCTCCAAGGATTGGCCTGGTAAAGTCGCTCAACTTCGAAACCGATGAGACAGGCAGCCAAGAGTTGTATTCACTTAACCGGACGGCAACTCAAACCAGTGACAGTTTAAATGCAAGTCAACACTTTTGCAAAATCTACCTAATGTCTGATAATCAATACAACAATGGAATAACCCAGGCAAGGCGGAACCGACGGACAGCACTGTGTCTTCAGAATCCCGTGTTTAGAACATCCAGAAGCAGAAGGAACCACTACGACCAAAGTAGTCCAAACAAAACAAATACCCGAACCACAATCAAGGATGCTGTCGAACTACTCGCCTTACCAGACAGCAGCAGCAAAGCGAGGAAAGGTACTCTGCCGCGAAAATACGCTAACCTCCAGGGCAGGTAACTGGGGCGTTAGCGGCCACTAGGCAGAAAAATACCGCTGGTTGAACTTCACCAATAATTCAGTGATTAAAAGGTGGAGGACGGCTAATTAATTTCGCCAACTCCAAACACTCCACTCGTTGCTCTTAGTCTCAGTGACCCTACGAGCAGCAACGAGCAAACAACGGCGTGATCTCAAAATAGTGGATGTTTCACTACTGGGTTAATGTTCACACACCTCAAACGTCCTGGGTACGGTGGAGAACGAGGTTGTGTCCGCCACAACTACAGCCGCTCGATGCGGCAGTGCCTGCGTGCTGTCAGCATTCCCGGCATGTCCTTGCGCTGCCGGATCTCACTGCTGCTCCGTCCCAACCGAACTTCCCGACACACTCCGACGCAGAAAACACCTGACGTCCTTCCAAAGATAGTACCAGGGTACTAGATACCGATAACAGCTCCTGCTGCCACTCGTGGACAGACAACGCTAGCAAACGTAGTGGCGCCAGTAAACACAAGAAGAAAACGAGACACCACAATCCCTGTTACACGATGCCAACCCACCAACGGCAGCCACAACACAGCTCAATCAGGTCAGCACACGGCTCTTTCGGCCCTTGACAGTTTTCGTGATCTTGGAGCCGCTACTATTCGGTCAAGCAGCTCCTCAGTTGGCATCACGAGGCTAAGTGCACCTTGTTCCAGGCCTCCTTCCAACGAAAAATCATGGCAGTAGTGGGAACTGAACCCGGATCCTCTGGGCAGCAGTCAACCTGACCGACCATTCAGCTATGGAGGCAGACAGCTCAGCATCACCTCAGAAAAATGCGTAGATTAATTATATCATACACAGAAACAGCTTGGTTGACCGGTATCTCACCAAGTGTTGCTGACAGCATGCGATATTTCATCACTCTTCTTGTGGGCACAAGGTTGTTATTTAATTCTAAATGCACTGGTCTCCAAAATGAAGGCAACGAACGGAAATTTTGCAAGGCTGCGTTTAGTTTGCCACAAAACAGTATACACAAGTGATAGTAAAGTAGAAACAACGTAACGAATACAGAACGTAAACTACCGCAACATGCATAACGGTAAACAAAAATGTTCTTCGTTTTTTCCGACTTAACAGGTTTGCACACACATTCTGACAACTGGCTAATGTGCTCAGTATGGAGTGTGACCACCTCTGGCAGCAATACGAGCATGACAACGACGGGGCATTCTGTGAATGATGTCATCAATCTCATGTTGAGGCAATGACGCCTGTTCCTCCTGCAGAGCTGCTCCCAAGTCTTGGAGAGTGGATGGTGGAAGCTGACGTGACGCAACCCATCTTCTCGTGCTTCCCAGATATGCTCTGTGGGATTGAAATCGGGAGGCCAAGCAGGCCGTGCCATTGGTGCAATATCTTCAGTTCAAATTGGGTGCAATACGAGGTGCGGCTAGAAAAAAACCGGACTAATGCTGGAAAAAACATTTATTTACAATTATTTACAATTTCATGTTATCTCCTTCAATGTACTCTCCTCCTCGGTCTCTACACCGCTCCATACGAATTTTCCACTGTTCATAGCAATGCTGCAGATTATTTTCGGTAAGTCCATACATTACTTCCGTCGCTTTTTCTTTTACTGCTTCAAATCTAGTTCCTTTCAAAGCTGACTTGACTTTAGGGAAAAGAAAAAAGTCACAGGGGGCCAAATCAGGTGAGTAGGGTGGATGATCTAAGATGGGAATGTTGTGTTTTGCCAAAAACGTCTTCACTGACAACGCACTGTGAGCTGGGGCATTGTCTTGGTGAAGGATCCATGACTTTTTTCTCCACAAATCGTTCCGTTTTCTCTGTACTCGCTCACGTAGGGTAGCCAGGACGCTTATGTCCCTCTGGTACCCAATCAATGTGCACAATCCCTTTGATGTCAAAAAAAAAAACAATCATCATTGCCTTGAATTTCGATTTTGACATTCGTGCTTTTTTTTGTCGTGGAGAACCAGGAGTTTTCCAATGCATCGATTGGCGTTTAGTTTCGGGATCGTAAGTAAAAAACCACGATTCATCGCAAGTAATAACATTTTGTAAGAAGGTGGGATCACTTTCAATGTTTTCCAGGATGTCAGAACAAATCATTCTTCGGCGTTCCTTCTGTTCAATTGTGAGACACTTTGCAACCATTTTTGAACGCACTTTGTTCATGTTGAAACTTTCATGAAGAATCTGCCTAACACTTTCCTTGTCAACTCCTGTTAACTCAGACACTGCTCCGATTGTTAAACGGCGATCTTGTCGAACAAGTTTACCGATTTTTTCAATTTTTGCATCAGTTTTTGCTGACAATGGTCTGCTAGTGCGAGTGTCATCACTGGTGTCTTCGCGGCCATCTTTAAATCGTTTAAACCACTCAAACACTTGCGTTCGCGATAAACAATCATCGCCGTACACTTGTTGTAACATTACAAACGTTTCACTGGCAGATTTTCCTAGTTTGAAACAAAATTTGATGTTAACACGCTGTTCTTTCTGTACACTCAACATTTTCCGACGCACAGACAAAACGTCAACTACTTAAAACAGACGCCACGGGCAGACTGAGTGCAGGAGGCAGATGAAACTCGAGCAGTAGGCGCAGCGAGAGTCACGTGACAGGCCACGCGACTTTCAGCCTTATTGCATTCGTTTTATTGTTTCACCAGTACTAGTCCGGTTTTTTCTAGCCACACCTCGTATCTCAGTTTCTCGTCAGTTTTCCCGTAAAATTTTGTTATCATACCTCTATAATGAATGAGATTCGATGTAGTTTTCCATAAGGAAATTAAAGCTCATAAATGTGTTGTGGAATGACAGAGGTGTTGTACTATTATTTACGTCACAATTTTTTTTACCAAAGCCAATTTTGTGTTATCGAAGCAATCTTTCACACACCAGCTATTATTAGCTGCCGTTTTAGTAAGCTTGCGGTTTTTCTTTATTTATACGTGACCAGAACATAAAGTATTAAATATAATTTGTTATACATAGCATATCACACATGAATATTACAAGTATTACAGAGAATATGTGCATATTTATATTCCATGTGCTGTCCAGAATTGCGCTGCACAGACTGCCTTATCATTGGCGACAATCAGATCGTCCATGGAGACAGGTTCCGACAGTTTCCTGCCGTTGAGTAGATGGTGTTGAGGTTCACCACACTCACATAGTTCGTCCCCTGAGATGTATCCCCATTTCTCCATGTTCTCCTTATACCGAGATACTGCAGTTCTCAGTCTATTGAGCACCTTCCATGTCGTGACGGGAGATGAAGACCTGTAGCAAGTTCTTCTTCGGGGTTGTTTCCTAGTCACATCATCTTGTGGTAGTAATAGCTTTAATGTTCTTAAGCATTTTATTCTTCAGTTTTATTCTTTGGTAAAAAATGTTGAATACAGTCTTGTGGTTGTTATTTCTTACTGAGGGTAAGTTCAGTCTACATCTTCTTCTATGTCATGGACAAATTGATTTGCGCAAGTATTATCAAAGTATTTGTCATGTGCAAAGCTGATGTGAAAATATGCTAACATGGTGTAGCTAAAATCTTCAATGTTTTGAACAGATCTTTGCAATGAGCCCAATTACTGGTTTTTGTTGTTATTCTGATGGCCCTTTTTGTAGTTCGAAAACTATGTTCATATTTCGTCTACTTGTTCACCGGAAAAGGACTCCATAGTGAGGAATTGAGTGCACACACGAATAGAATGTAACTAATAGCCATGCTGTTAGGCATTGATGACAATACTCTAAGGATGCAACATGCATGTAACATTCTGTTTCCTGGTCAGATCACACTACAAAGACAATACAATCCCAGAAATTTTGTGTTTGCTACCCAAACTTTGCTACACAACGAACATAGTTTGTTACATGCTGCACAGATCATTTCAACCATTATTTCATCGATATGGTGTGGTAGGAGTCAGTTTATAGGATACATATATACACTGAAGAGCCAAAGAAACTGGTACACCTGCTTAATATCATACATGGCCACCCCGAGCACGCAAAAGTGCCACATCACTATGTGGCATGGACTCGATTAATGTCTGAAGTAGTGCTGGGGGGGGGGGGGGGGGGGGGAAATTGACAGCGTGAATCCTGCAGGGCTGTCCATAAATCCGTAAGAATACGAGGGGTGGAGATCTCTTCTGAACAGCACGTTACAAGGCGTCCCAGGCATGCTCAATAACGTTCATGTCTGGGGAGTCTGGTGGCCAGCTGAAGTGTTTAAACTCAGAAGAGTGTTCCTGGAGCCACTCTGTAGCAGTTCTGGACGAGTGGGTGTTGCATTGTCCTGCTGGAATTGTCCAAGTCCGTCAGAATGTACAGTGGACATGAATGGATGCAGGTGATCAGTCCCTTGCTGACAAGCAGGGTCCATGGATTCATGAGGTTTTCTCCATACTCGTACACGTATATCCGCTCTATACAATTTGAAACGAGACTGTCCGATCAGGCAACATGTTTTAAGTCATCAACAGTCCAATGGTGTTCACCAGCGCAGGCGAGGCGTAAAGCTTTGTGTCGTGCAGTCACCAAGGGTACACGAGTGGGCTTTCTGTTCCGAAAACCCATATCGATGATGTTTCGTTGAATGGTTCGCACACTCAAACTTGTTGATGGACTAGCAATGAAATCTGCAGCAATTTGCGGAAGGGTTGCACTTCTGTCACGTTAAACGATTCTCTTCAGTCGTCGTAGGTCCCGTTGTTGCAGGGTTAAGCAGAGCAAATATGCTATTCTAACTACACTGCTGGTCATTAAATTTGCGACATAAGGAAGCATAGCAAGTAACAAAATTTTTCCTATTGTGCTTATACAACATAGCACGAAGAATACTCGATTAACGTTTGAGGATGTAAACGATGCCGGCTCTAGTACGCAGAACTGGCACCTCTTTGAACTCTAACAGGACTGGGTATCGATTCGAACTGAGCTTGGCTGACAGATGAGTCATTTAACGCTGCTTCAGTTCTTCGTCAATCGTAACGGGTGGTGAGTGATGGTGTGCCAGTCTCCTGGGAACCCACGACCAGATGTTTTCAGTGGATGAGAGATCTGTAGAACGTGGTGGCCAAGTCAGAACAACCTCTGTCTTATCGTAAGCCACGACAGCATAGACAATATGCCGCTTGCGCTATCTTGTTGAACGATAAGGAGACCTCAAGCATAGGCCATAGACACTGGCCTTACCACATAGGTAATGTAACGGCTACTGTCCAAATTACCAACTGTGAAACATAGAGGTGATAGTGTTGTCTACCCAATGACACCACACACCACCCACTGTTGGACCAGTGTGACGATGATGAAAGCAGTCTAGCAGCGCATGTTATGCTTGTAGCCTCCAAGCACTGATACATCCGTTACGATACTATACGGTGAAGCAGGACTCGTCTGAAACGACGAGTTGCCACTTCTTCGTCCAATATTGTCGAAGGGCACACCATTATCGGTACGACTCTCTGTCGCCGTATCAAAGGAAGCCTAAGTGTCAGAGGTGCTCCAGACATCATGGTTACTGTGCGTGTGTGGATAAATCTTGCTGCACACAAGCCCAGTCCTTGACTCAAAGTGCGTGACGGGCAGCACGAAACTGCACCGCGCTAGTCGCTTGGGGCCGTTGAGACCGTGCGTGCTGTTAAGCGAACTGATTCCATACTCGCATGACAATCGTGAGATATCGAGTATCGCGAGCAACAGCCTCGTGGAACTACAAACTGCAGTCTCTACAGGCCGCGATGATGTCACTGTCGAGTGCTGACACTCGCAGTGGGATTTTATCCTTCTGACTCACGTCATAAAACGATCATCGTCCAATTGCTAACTGCGAATGGGAAACACCTGTGCAATTTTTCCTTAAGTAAAGGATGTCGATGGAATTACTTTGAAACGTATACCGGAAAAGACATAGCATTTTATTTTTATTTTTATTAGTCTTATAAGGAAATCAATATGTGAGAAACCCATGTCACAAAATTCGCATGTAACACCAAAGATAAGAGAACGAGCACGTATGAAACTGTCAAAGAACCTCTGTAGTCGCATTGAGCCCTGTGAAAAACAAGAGATATGGAAATGGCTTCTTGTCAAGTTACTTCGAATCTTGTCTTCAAACCTCTGTAGTGGGACTACGTGTTGTAAACTCTGTAAAATATCTTATTTATCAAATAATTATTGTAATAGCAGTTAACAGTGTCTGCATTTACTGTAGAAATCCTTTATCACTACCATATTTCATTTGATGAGCTCTTATTTTTCACATGAATCAGTCATGAATTGTGCAAACATTGTTTGAAAGCAGAACGACCGATTGCTTGTGTGTCTTGGTGATAAATTTTATGTTAATAACAAATCGAACATGTGGAGCGATTTCTACGAAGTCCGAGCTAGTACTCATTACAACTTTTTACGTTGAAGTGAGTTCAGTGTTTTCAGGGTCAACAAGCTTTCAAGCAATGGTTACGTACATTAACCACCAGGGTCTGATACATCTAAAGATCATCGTACGCGATGCAATCAAATAAAAATAAAAATAAGAGATGCACGACGAAGGATTTAACCAAATATGATGGAAATCGGTAGATGTGAGGTACATGTAAAAAAGAACAAATGATTATAGTTTCAGAAAAAGTGGATGATTTATGCTGTTGAAAGACCTTCAGAAATTATTGAGCAAGTCAATAATGATTTGCTCACCTCCGGCCCTTATACGAGAAGTTTCTCGGCTTGAAATTGGTTGAATGCGTTGTTGGACTTCCTGCTGATGGATATCGTACCATATTCTGTCCAACTGGCGTGTTAGATCGTCGAAATACCGAGCTGGTTGGAGGACTCTGCCCGTAATGCTCAAAACATTCTCACTTGGTGCGAGATCCAGCGACCTTGCTGGCCAAGGTAAAGTTTGGCAAGCACGAACATGGGAAGTAGAAACCCACATATGTGCGGGCGGGCATTATCTTGCTCAGTTGTGAGCCCAGGTTGGCTTACCATGAAGGGTAACAAAATTAGGCGTAAAATATCGTCGACGTATCGCTGTGCTGTAACGGTGGCACGGATGACAGCCAAATGTGCCCTACAGTGAAACGAAGTGGCGGTCTAGATGATGACGACGATGTTTGGTTTGTGGGGCACTCAACAGCGCGGTCACAAGCACCCTTACAAATTCCCAATCTTTACGCAGTCCAACCTAGCCACTTTGACGAATGATGATGAAATGATTAAGACAACACAAACACCCAGTCCCCAGGCAGAGAAAATCCACATCCCAGACGGGAATCTAACCTGGACCTCGTGATCCAGAGGACGCAAAGCTAGCCACTAGACCACGAGCTGCGGACCCACCGCCTAGACTACCACTCCAGCTTGTCGCACCGTGTCGTGGGCGACATTCAGGTTGGCCACTGCTGTCTGGGAGGCCTCCAGACATGTCTTCCCTGGACATCAGGGCTCAGATCGAAGCGGGATGTCCTGTCAATGACATTCCAGTTCGACTGTCCCCAACACCACTGCTAAACGGGCTTGTTGGTGTACAGGGGTCAATGGTAGCCGGTAGCCGGCGCAAGGTATGCCATTAGCTCAGCCTCCTTTCTATGAGGTGCCTGTTAATGGTCCTTGTTGTCAGTCGCGCGTTGGATCGATGACAATGATGAATCTTGGGCTCTGAGTGCCTCTGGTGACTGCTCCGTCCTCACGTCCTGTCACTCGACCGCTTCCCTCTTCACGCTGCGTTCGGCCATGGTTCAGCCATTTCTGCCAACATCGTCGAATAGTGACATTACTCCTATTCAGACGTCGAGCAGTTCTTCGATAACTCCAACCGGTTTCTTTGAGCCCATCTACACGTCCCCTCTCAAATGCTGACATCTGCGTACATTGTCGACGCACCTATCTGTCAGGCATAGTTACTGTCCAACTCAGTACACGGAATGGAATTACCGAAGACTTTACACCTTAGTCCCGTGTTTACTATCCTTGCAAGTCACGTGGTGAAACTGCGCGTTTTCTTTCGATGTTGTTGTTGTGTACTTCAGTCCAGAGACTGGTTTTATGCAGCTCTCCATGCTACTCTACCCTGTGCAAGCTTCTTCATCTCCGAGTACCTACATCCTTCTGCATCTGCTTAGTGTATTCATCTCTTGGTCTCCCTCTACGATTTTTACCCTCCACGCTGCCCTCCAATACTAAACTGGCGATCCCTTGATCCCACAGAACATGTCCTACCAACCGATCCCTTCTTCTAGTCAAGTTGTGCCACAAATTTCTCTTCTCCCCAATTCTTTTCAGTACCTCCTCATTACTTATGTGATCTATCCATCTAATCTTCAGCATTCTTCTGTAGCACCACATATCGAAAGCTTCTATTCTCTTCTCGTCCAAACTATTTATCGTCCATGTTTCACATCCATACTACACTCCCTACAAATACTTTCAGAAACGACTTCCTTACACTTAAGTCCATACTCCAAGTTAACAAATTTATTTTCTTCAGAAACGCTTTCCTTGCCATTGCCAGTCTACATTTTATATCCTCTCTACTTGGAACATCATCAGTTATTTTGCTCCCCAAATAGCAAAACTCGTCTACTACTGTAAGTGTCTCGTTTCCTAATCTAATTCCCTCAGCATCACCCGATTTAATTCGACTACATTCCATTATCCTCGTTTTGCCTTTGTTGATTTTCATCTTATATCCTCCTTTCAAGACACTGTCCATTCCCTTCAACTGCTCTTCCTAGTCCTTTGATGTCTCTGACAGAATTACGATGTCAAAATTTTTATTTCTTCTCCAGGGATTTTAATTCCTAATCAGAATTTTTCTTTTGTTTCCTTTACTGCTTGCTCAATATACAGATTGAATAACATCGAGGATAGGCTACAACCCCGTGTCACTCCCTTCTCAACCAGTGCTTCCTTTTCATGTCCCTCGACTCTTATAACTGCCATCTGGTTTATGTACAAATTGTAAATAGCCTTTCGCTCCCTGTATTTTACCCCTGCCACCTTCCGAATTTGAATGAGAGTTTTTCAGTCAACATTGTCAATGGCTTTCTTTAAGTCTACAAATGCTAGAAACGTAGGTTTGCCTTTCCTTAATCTATCTTCTAAGATAAGTCGTAGGGTCAGTACTGCCTCACGTGTTCCAACATTTCTACGGAATCCAAGCTGCTCTTCCCCGAGGTCGGCTTCTACCAGTTTTTCCATTCATCTGTAAAGAATTCGTGTTAGTATTTTGCAGCCGTGACCTCTTCAACTGATCGTTCGGCAATTTTCACATCTGCCGACACCTGCTTTCTTTGGGATTGGAATTATTATATTCTTCTTGAAGTCTGAGGGTATTTCGCCTGTCTGATACATCTTGCTCACCAGATTGTTTTGTCAGGGTTGGCTCTCCCATGGCTATCAAAATTTCTAATGGAATGTTGTCCTCTCCCGGGGCCTTGTTTCAACTTAGGTCGATACCTACATGAATATCAAATTGTGACGAATTTGCATACCTTCTTCGTGATGCCTCGCCTTTTTTTGTCTTATAGTCTATAATGAGGGTGATTTAGTGCAACAAAAAACCTGCATTCTTTTTGATGTGTTATAGTATCAACCACGTCGTGTCATCACATTTGTGACGTGCCTTTCCACGGGCAAGACCTTACTCGCGCACTGCACACAACTTTTTGCAAGATATTAATATTTATGTCATCTTGTCATCATTCAGGAAGAGATTGGTAGGTTAAAACTCCTGCCTGCTTTGTGGGATTACACTGAAATTCTAATCGTTTGCTCATTCACACCATGTTAGATAACGAGACCGCGGCATGTGCTTGGGACATAAAGAGCAGCGCACGGCGTCGTTGGTCTGGCGAGAACGCTCACCGGCAGGCGCCTGGACATCGCACGGCACGGGTGTTTCCCTAAATGCAACCATTGCTGGACGGACCGACAATTTCTCCCACTCGCTATTCTCAACAGGAGTGAGACTTTTTCAGGTGGACAGCACCAATGGTTCAAGTGGCTCTGAGCACTATGGAACTTAACATCTGAAGTCATCTGTCCCCTAGAACTTAGAACTACTTAAACCTAACTATTCTAAGGACACCACGCACATCCATATCTGTGGCAGGATTCGAACTTGCGACCGTAACATTCGCACGGTTCCGGGATGTAGCGCCTAGAACCGCTCGGCCTGGAAAGCACAAATGGGGAACTAGGGCATGGAACGAAATCGCGAGTTATTAACTAAAGGTAATTAGTACAGTAGCAGATCCAGTTTAAGAAGAAATGAAATATTAGGACCATTACAGAAAGGAGTCTTATCATTCGAGTAAAAGAGAATAAAATGTTGTTGTTGTGGTCTTCAGGCCTGAGACTGGTTTGATGCAGCTCTCCATGCTACTCTATCCTGTGCAAGCTTCTTCATCTCCCAGTACCTACTGCAGCCTACATCCTTCTGAATCTGTTTAGTGTATTCATCTCTCGGTCTCCCTCTACGATTTTTACCCTCCACGCTGCCCTCCAATACTAAATTGGTGATCCCTCGATGACTCAGAACATGTCCTACCAACCGATCCCTTCTTCTAGTCAAGTTGTGCCACAAGCTCCTCTTCTCCCCAATTCTATTCAATACCTCCTCATTAGTTATGTGATCTACCCATATAATCTTCAGCATTCTTCAGTAGCACCACATTTCGAAAGCTTCTATTCTCTTCTTGTCTAAACTGTTTATCGTCCACGTTTCAATTCCATACATGGCTACACTCCATACAAATACTTTCAGAAACGACTTCCTGACATTTAAATCTATACTCGATGTTAACAAATTTTTCTTGCTCAAAAACGTTTCCCTTGCCATTGGCAATCTACATTTTATATCCTCTCTACTTCGACCATGATCAGTTATTTTGCTCCCCAAATAGCAAAACTCATTTACTACATTAAGCGTCTCATTTCCTAATCTATTTCTCGCTGTATCACCCGATTTAATTCGACTACATTCCGTTATCCTCGTTTTGCTTTTGTTGATGTTCATCCCATATCCTCCTTTCAAGACACTGTCCATTCCGTTCAGCTGCTCTTCCAGGTCCTTTGCTGCCTCTGACAGAATTACAATGTCATCGACGAACCTGTATGTTTTTATTTCTTCTCAATGGATTTTAATTCCTACTCCGAATTTTTCTTTCGTTTCCTTTACTTCTTGCTCAATATACAGATTGAATAACATTGTGGATAGGCTACAACTCTGTCTCACTCCCTTCCCAATCACTACTTCCCTTTCATGCCCCTCGACTCTTATAACTGCCGTCTGGTTTCTGTACGAATTGTAAATAGCCTTTCGCTCCCTGTATTTTACCCCAGCCACCTTCAGAATTTGAAAGAGAGTAGTCCAATCAACATTGTCAAAAGCTTTCTCTAAGTCTACAAATGCTAGAAACGCAGTTTCGCCTTTCCTTAATCTATACTATAAGATAAGTCGTAGGGTCAGTATTGCCTCACGTGTTCCAACATTTCTACGGAATGGTTGAAATGGCTCTGAGCACTATGGGACTTAACATCTGTGGTCATCAGTCCCCGAGAACTTAGAACTACTTAAACCTAACTATCCTAAGGACATCACACACATCCATGACCGAGGCAGGATTCGAACCTGCGACCGTAGCAGTCGCGCGTTTCCGGACTGAGCGACTAGAACCGCTAGACCACCGCGGCCGGCTATCTACGGAATCCAAACTGATCTTCCCCGAGGTCGGCTTCTACCAGTTTTTCCATTCGTCTGTAAGAAATTCGTGTTAGTATTTTGCAGCTGTGGCTTATTAAACTGATAGTTCGGTAATTATCACATCTGTCAACACCTGATTTCTTTGGGATTGGAATTATTAAATTCTTCTTGAAGTCTGAGTGTATGACGCTTGTCTGATACATCTTGCTCACCAGATGATAGAGTTTTGTCAGGGCTGGCTCTCCCAAGGCTATGAATAGTTCTAATGGAATGTTGTCTACTCCCGGGGCCTTGTTTCGACTTAGGTCTTTCAGTGCTCTGTCAAACTCTTCAAGCAATATCATATCTCCCATTTCATCTTCATCTACATCCTCTTCCACTTCCATAATATTGTCCTCAAGTACATCGCCCTTGTATATACCCTCTATATACTCCTTCCACCTTTCCGCTTTCCCTTCTTTGCTTAGAACTGGGTTTCCATCTGAGCTCTTGATATTCATACAAGTGGTTCTCTTTTCTCCAAAGGTCTCTTTAATTTTCCTGTAGGCACGATCTATCTTACCCCTAGTGAGATAAGCCTCTACATCCTTACATTTGTCCTCTAGTCATCCCTGCTTAGCCATTTGCTCTTCCTGTCGATATCTTTTATGAGACGTTCGTATTTCTTTTTGCCTGCTTCATTTACTGCATTTTTATATTTTCTCCTTTCATCAATTAAATTCAATATTTCTTCTGTTACCCAAGGGTTTCTACTAGCCCTCGTCTTTTTACCTATTTGATTCTCTGCTGCCTTCACTATTTCATCCCTCAAAGCTACTCATTCTTCTTCTACTGTATTTCTTTCCCCCATTCCTGTCAATTGTTCCCTTATGCTCTCCCTGAAACTCTGTACAACCTCTGGTTCTTTCAGTTTATCCAGGTCCCATCTCCTTAAATTCCCACCTTTTTGCAGTTTCTTCAGTTTTAATCTACAGTTCATAAGCAATAGATTGTGGTCAGAGTCCACATCTGCACCTAGAAATGTCTTACAATTTAAAACCTGGTTCCTAAATCTCTGATACCTTTTAGTATCTCCAGTGTCCTTCCATGTATACAACCTTCTTTTATGATTCTTGAACCAAGTGTTAGTTATGATTAAGTTATGCTCTGCACAAAATTCTACCAGGCGGCTTCCTCTTTCATTTCTTAGTCCCAATCCATATTCACCTATTATGTTTCCTTCTCTCCCTTTTCCTACTCTCGAATCCCAGTCACCCATGACTATTAAATTTTCGTCCCCCTTCACTACCTGAATAATTTCTTTTATCTCATCATACATTTCATCAATTTCTTCATCATCTGCAGAGCTAGTTGGCATATGAACTTGTACTACTGTAGTAGGCGTGGGCTTCGTGTCTATCTTGGCCACAATAATGCGTTCACTATGCTGTTTGTAGTAGCTTACCCGTACGGCTATTTTGTTATTCATTATTAAACCTACTCCTGCATTACCCCTATTTGATTTTGTATTTATAATCCTGTATTCACCTGACCGAAAGTCTTGTTCCTCCTGCCACCGAACTTCACTTATTCCCACTATATCTAACTTTAACCTATCCATCCCCCTTTTTAAATTTTCTAACCTACCTACCCGATTAAAGGATCTGACATTCCACGCTCCGATCCGTAGAACGCCAGTTTTGTTTCTCCTGATAACGACGTCCTCTTGAGTAGTCCCCGCCCGAAGATCCGAATGGGGGAGTTTCGCCTTGATTTCAGCCGTTCGCAGAACCAGAACAGCAAGGCCATTTTGGTTAGTGTTACAAGGCCAGATCAGTCAATCATCCAGACTGTTGCCCCTGCAACTGCTGAAAAGGCTGCTGCCCCTCTTCAGGAGAATAAAATAGTGTTGTTTTTAACAAGGGAAGAGACCTGGCTTCTGATGCATTTAGAGATCGACTGTTGGTTCAGGTCGAAGTCGAACAGTTAGAGTCTTGTAAAAACCATGAGACAGAACCTAAATTTTCGCACACCTTGAGAGACGACAACTTGCCCCAGGAGCGGCAGGCACAGTTCGGCCTGAATATGAAATTCTATGATACTGCGGAGGCAGTCATGGTCGAGTCACGAGTCTTAGCTGCACATAAATATATAGTCGTTAATATATAAATTATTTGTAGTATATTTTATCGATACAGATATTTACCTTAAATTTGAATACTTTAGGATAATCGTAGCTGGAAACATTCGTTGGTAGTATGGGCTCTCAAAGTGATAAATAACATTTTTCCGTAAAGTAATAACTAATGTTTTGCTATGCCTCGCGGTACACCCGTCATATTACATTGATAAATGTGGGGTTTCATTGCTTGTACTTGGACATGAACGTCATCAGAATTTTCTTTGATTTGTTTCTAGGTTGATAAATCATTATTTATTAATTTGCAACATGCTCCATTAACATATTTGTAATACTGCTTGTATGTATTGTATTTCTCTCTCTCTCTCTCTCTCTCTGTGTGTGTGTGTGTGTGTACACAGGGTGGTACATTGATAGTGACCGGGTCAAATATCTCACGAAATAAGCATCAAACGAAAAAACTACAAAGAACGGGGGAAACCAGATGGCGCTATTGTTGGCCCGATAGATGGCGCTGTCATAGGTCAAACGGATATCAACTGCGTTTTTTAAAAATAGGAACCCCCATTTTTATTACATACTCGTGTATTACGTAAAGAAGTATGAATGTTTTAGTTGGACCACTTCTTCCGCTTTGTGATAGATGGCGCTGTAATAGTCACAAAAGTATAAATACGTGGTATCACATAACATTCCGCCAGTGCGGACGGTATTTGCTTCGTGATACATTACCCCTGTTAAAGTGGCCTGTTTACCAATTGCGGAAAAGGTCGATATCGTGTTGATGTGTGGCTATTGTGATCAAAATGCCCAACGGGCGAGTGCTATGTATGCTGCTCGGTAACCTTTGATGACATCATCCAAGTGTCCGGACCGTTCACCTGATAGTTACGTTATTTAAGGAAACAGGAAGTGTTCAGCCACATGTGAAACGTCAACCACGACCTGCAACAAATGATGATGCCCAAGTAGGTGTTTTAGCTGCTGTCGCGGCTAATCCGCCATCAATAGCAGACAAATTGCGCGAGAATCGCGACTCTCAAAAACGTCGGTGTTGAGAATGTTACATCAACATCGATTGCACCCGTACCATATTTCTATGCACCAGGAATTGCATGGCGACGACTTTGCACGTCGTGTACAGTTATGCCACTGGACACAAGAGAAATTGCGGGACGATATCAGATTTTTTGCACGCGTTCTATTTAGCGACGAAGCGTCATTCACCAACAGCGGTAACGTAAACCGGCATAATATGCACTATTTGGCAACGGAAAATCCACGATTGCTGCGACAAGTAGAACATCAGCGACCTTGGCGGGTTAATGTATGGTGCGGCATTATGGGAGGAAGGATAATTGGCCCTCATTTTATCGATGGCAATCTAAATGGCGCAATGTATGCTGATTTCATACGTAATGTTCTACTGATGTTACTACAAGATGTTTCACTGCATGATAGAATGGCGGTATACTTCCAACATGATGGATGTCCGGCACACAGCTCGCGTGTGTTGAAGTGGTATTGAATAACATATTTCATGACAGGCGGATTGGTCGTGGAAGCACCACAGCATCGCCCGCACGGTTACCGGATCTGACGTTCCCGGATTTCTTTCTGTGGGGATAGTTGAAGGATATTTGCTATCGTGATCCACCGACAACGCCTGACAACATGCGTCAGCGCATTGTCAATGCATGTGCTAACATTACGGAAGGCGGACTACTCGCTGTTGAGAGGAATGTTGTTACACGTGATGCCAAATGCATGGAGGTTGTCGGACATCATTTTGAGTATTTATTGCATTAATGTGGCATTTACAAGTAATCACGCTTAACAGCATGCGTTCTCAGAAATGAGTTCTCAAAGGTACATGTATCACAACCGAAATAAAATGTTCAAACGTACCTACGTTCTGTATTTTAATTTAAAAAACCTACCTGTTTCCAACTGTTCGTCTAAAATTGTGAGCCATATGTTTGTGACTAGTACAGCGCCATCTATCAAAAAGCGAAAAAAGTGGTCCAACTAAGACATTCATATTTCTTTACGCAGTACTCGAATATGTAATAAAAATGGGGGTACCTATTTTAAAAAACGCAGTTGATATCCGTTTGACCCATGGCAGCGCCATGTGGTTTGCCCCTTCAAGCTAGACAAGTTTCGTTCTTTGTAGTTTTTTCGTTTGACGCTTATTTCGTGAGATATTTGGCCCGTTTACGATCAATGGACCACCCTGTATAGTGTAATGTTTGTGTTGTTTGATGATGATGGTGGTGATGAGAGAAGGTAGAGGGTGTAATCCGGTGTCAGCAAAGAGCCTACTCCTCGCGAATAGCGCCAAGGGGCTCGCCAAGCTTAACGTCTCCATCCTACGGACCGATCACCATCAACAGTATCACATGCCCTCAGTTCACGAGACACTGCGGAGAGGTTTGGTATTTAAACCAGGACGTTGGAGCAAAGTTTGGTGATCAGGAACTTTACGCCACCAGATCTCCTCCCCTTGCAGGCCAAATATTGCCAGCGAAAATTTTATCCACCACCAGGATTCGAACCGGCTTACTCCCGAGTCGGGCGCCATCGCACAAGCATAGGTAAAGCATAGTGGCAACCTTCGCTTCAATGGCCAAATTTTTTATACGATTTTCCAGCATCGCCTATTGCCCTGCAAAACGGCCGTAATTAATTAACTCGCTGGCAATTGGTGAGGCAGTGTGCGCAGGAAGTAAAACGAGATCGTATGATGGGAGGAAACACTGTCTCAAAGCACCTTGGGAAGCGAGTAACCACGCTGAATGTCCTACACTTCATGCCAGATTGATCTGTGTTGCATGTCGCCTTCGTGGTGTTGAAACTTTGGTGACCAACAGAGCAGATTCGGTCTCCTTCCTGTACCATAACATGAAACTGAAGCCGTATCGAGGGCATCGGTAGAATTCCCTCTAAGAAAGGGGTGATTACTTGACCGCCTGGTGAATAACACGTACGCGCAACGACTCGTGATGTGCTCCAGCTCATGGTGAGATGCAGCACTCGTATTGGAACAAACGGTTACCGAGAGTTCAGCCTTGTCCTGCTCGTTACAACACACACACGTAGCAGCTGAGCTGCAAATTGCTCTTGCCCAACGCTCCCGCCCTTGGCGCGTTCTTTCATTTATTCGTGCCCTTTCTCCATTCCTTCGGTTTGGCCTTTCCATTCACTGCGTTTCGGTTCCTGCTCCTTGTTCAACAACATTTCAAAAATACCTTTTGGCGCCTGCTCACGATTTCTGTTGGAAAAATTAGTTGCAATTCCACGAAGATATGGGACGACTTATAGTGGTAGGTGTTGATGCCTAAAGTTTCCGATGCGGTAAAGCAGTTCTTTACTATAGTTGTCATGAGCAGTGGTGGTGGTGGTGGTTAGTGTTTAACGTCCCGTCGACAACGAGGTCATTAGAGACGGAGCGCAAGCTCGGGTTAGGGAAGGATTGGGAAGGAAATCGGCCGTGCCCTTTCAAAGGAACCATCCCGGCATTTGCCTGAAACGATTTAGGGAAATCACGGAAAACCTAAATCAGGATGGCCGGAGACGGGATTGAACCGTCGTCCTCCCGAATGCGAGTCCAGTGTGCTAACCACTGCGCCACCTCGCTCGGTCATGAGCAGTAGTAATGGCTTCTATAGATATTTATTTTGAATCGAAGGGTTGGTTGTGTGTTTCTGATGTACAGTATCTTACCTTATACGCTTCGGATATATGTTTCATTAGTCATCAAAGGAAGGGTTGTTGCATCGGACACGAAATTTCTTTCGAAATCATAATATAAAATTGGAATATTCTTCACTCTAAGCGATACTGTGATATGTTACTTCATACAGTTATAAAGAGCCATGTCGTGAGAAGGTACGTTCCTTAATTGCTTAAATATTTTTTCCATAGTTTGCATTTCGGCTGTTTAAATTTTTGGGTGGTTGTATTGGACATGAAGTCGATCAACTCACCTAGTTCGTCAAGGAATTTACCGAACTTGTTCCTTGATGAAACCTGCTACTCGTTGCAACCTCGTGGATCCACCGTCCTCTGTCGTAAATCTTCAAGTCTTCCCATAAAATCACAATAAAAGTCTTTACCTGCTTTCGTTTTTGTCCTATTGAATCGATCCGTTATTTTCAATAACTCCCAATATTTGTTGAGTGGATTTATAAACCCATCGTCAGTTAAAGGCGTAAGTAGGCTATCTAAATTTTTAGCATATTAGTTCAATATTATCTCCCGTTCATCTATGAATGTTCTCGAAAATCGTTCAACAGGTTTCATTCGAACCTCTTCGTTTTCCCGTAAGGCTCTGTCATCTAGTTATTTCTTGGAGCTGAATATTTCTAACATACTTTCCTCATTATTATTTCAATAAATATCATTTCTTATACGGCTTCCTCCCTGTTATTTTTATCCCATTTTTGTCCTGACTTCTCCGTCTTTAAAAGTTAAAGAAAAAGATCATAAAAGCTTAAGCTCTAATGCTGTCTGTTTCGACCGGCGTAGTCTGAGATTCTTTTGACCTATACAACACCAATGAGCCGCTACGGCACGTTCATATTCCCTTTGTGTATACTTGAGACAAACATAGAGAATACTATCAATCAAAAATTCAATATCACTTATTTGGCAACAAAACGTAACTCTCCAAAGCTAATTTCTTGCACAGAAAACTGACTAGGAACTAATAACTTGTTGCAGTACGAAACACTCTGTTGTTTTTGACTGAAAATCGCATGCGCTGGTCTTGTTCCTCCACAGTTCACACTAGGCGGCAGGTGCTACCACTGGCGCCAGGGTTTAGCTCTTGTCCGATACGGCACACTGTCCGACATTACCAGACCTGCCCTAGCTGCTACCAGAAAAAAAGAACACTAGGAAGTTTTAGAGCCGGTCGCTTTGGCCGAACAGTTCTAGGCGCTTCAGTCCAGAGCCGCGCTGCTGCTACGGTCTCAGGTTCGAATCCTGCCTCGGGCACGGATGTGTGTGATGTCCTTAGGTTAGTTAGGTTTAAGTAGTTCTAAGTCTAGGGGACTGATGACCTAAGACGTTAAGTCCCATAGTGCTCAGAGCCATTTGAACCATTTGAAGTTTTAGATTTAGCTTTCCGTCGACACCGAAGTCTTTCGGAACAGAGCAAAAAACAGGACTGAAAATGAATCGAGCAGGAAACCGGCAGAGGTGCTCTCAAACACAGTATCCAGAAATTATTATTTACTGGGAAAAGAAAGATAATCTAAATTGAAAACAGAGATATCGAGAGAGCGTACATAACAAGTACCTCTATACGGCAAGTAAGAAGCATTTATTACTGTAATGCGAGAAAAATATGGACCCTCTTGAATAGGACGTAATGGGACATTTTCTGGCCAGTATTTGTGAGCAGACGCAAAACAGCAATTTTCAAGGGGAACAGCATTCTTTAAGAAATAACACAAAAACGAAACTGTTGAAGACACAGCTGCGAGATAATGAAGACACATCATATTCTCAGTACAGTGCGTTGTGTATGTTTATGCTGATATTACGCATGATGTGAACTAGCATGAGAACTGGCGTTCTAGATGAGTCGTCAAAGTCGCTCTAAATTAAATATAAGCTGGTTCGTCTTCCGTTATCATTTTCTTGTCTTAAGTTTCCTTGCCTGGTCGACAGTATAATCAGATTCCCACTTCGCTGCTATTTGTGGTATAATTTCACCGAGGCTATTGATATATGCTTTATCTATTTCTTCTACGATCTTCTAGTACCCACTCTTCTTCAGTTCTTCATGTATCGTCTAAGAACACAACATTTTTAAAAATCGATAACGAACCATTTCTTTATATTTTACTTTAAAATAGTACTAGTTTCATAACCATACATTTTCTGTCACTTCCTGGTTCCTGTTTACAGAATTTTTTGTCACGGCCATAGTCGTGATTCCCTGAAACGCGGGACTTCCCCTGTCTGCAAAATGATTTTCCAAACTCGTGTCATACACAAATTCACCTTCAGTACAGTATCTCAGTTTACCATGCTGTCTCCAAAATTTTCTGCGTAATTCATTTACAGGTTTCTAATAACTGTGGGATTCCTGTAATCTTCGTGGTTCTTGGAGTTCAGCAGAACTGAACCTGATAATTTTTCCGACCAAGCTAATTTATTGTATTTCTTTCGCCTAAACTTTTGTTATCTTAAATAAGTATCTCCGCCCCATATTCCCATCTACAAATGTTCAACAAAATCTTTGGGTGAACTGAACAAATCCTATTGCATTTAGCCTGGAAACAGTACCTTTTAACGTCAATATTAGCTTATTCCGAGCAGTGAATTAGTTCAAATGGTTATGACAAAATCTATCAGTTAACTGATCTCTCTGTATGACGAACTCCAGTTTAAAATTTATTTCGATGTCAGTCGTATTTGGCTTGAAACTTCTTTCCTATATACTTGTTTCCCCTTGTCTTTGCCTGTCGCTGACGTGTCTTACATTCTTATTACAAATATATCCTAGCCATAGTGAGTTAAGCCAATTAGGTGACGGCCGCTGTGGCCGAGCGGTTCTAGGCACTTCAGTCTGGAACCGCGCGACCGCTACAGTCGCAGGTTCGAATCCTGCCTCGGACATGGATATGTGTGCTGTCCTTAGGTTAGTTAAGTTTAAGTAGTTCTAAGTTCCAGGGGATTGATGACCTCAGATGTTAAGTCCCATAGTGCTCAGAGCCATTTGAACAATTTTTAAGCCAGTTAGGTGTAATTCTTCATCATCTTAAAAAGTTTTTTCTGAAACAACATTTTTTGATATAATATGTGCATAAGTACTTCTCTGGGTGACTTCAAACTGCACGTCTGCTAGCGGGGTTGGGGGCGGTGTGGATGGGCAAGGGGGCGTTTACTACACCCTCCTCCCCATACCTGGATACTGGATTACAGAGTTTTTATTTATTACAGGATTCTTATACAATATAGACAACCATCAGTTTTCTCGGATATAATGCTTCTTGGCTCACCTATAAAATTAATGTCTTGTGAGATAACATGTCTCGAAATAATTTACTCTGTATCAAAAACGGCAATTTGCAATTGTCCCCTCCACGTCGATAATTTCTACGGACTCCCATTATGGCAGCGATATACCTGTCATTGATAATAAAGTTAACTGCAGTCAGTAGAGTGCAGAAAGTGCCCATCTCTCAAGGCTTGGCAAGCGAGGGCATCATAATGCATCAAGCGTCACGTGTCATACGAGGCTCTTACCACAATCATCTGGGCTGTTGGGAGCCATAGTACTATTTTTTGATTTTTTCTCGCATATGTTTTGCAGCCTCTATAAATTGTATAAAGAGACTGTAATCCACTTGTTGCTGTCACTCAACTGTAAATCTCAACTGACCACTTTCGAAAACTGTCATAACGAATTCAGTATGCATGTGAGCATTCCATTATGTTGTGTGTTGTACGTGGGTAGTCTGTTGGTGCTTGAAAGGTATGTCAAGCTCTCTAATCATCCTCATAATCCATAATGAGCATATACTCAGTGCATGCGGTTAGTGCTTATTCGAGATTGACAGGCCTGTCGAAACTGGCCAACAGCATCTTAAAATAAAGCGACAGTCATAAGCGAACAATGATTATATCAAATTATTTTGCTATTTTTTGACTCAGATAGGCTTTATATTTCCATATTAACTCATGCAAAATTGAACGTTCGTATCATTTAACGGGACAGTTTCTACCGAAGTTTATTGAAACGTTTTAGTTGTTCACGTATTTTTCACGTCTGTGTCCGTATGTTATTGCTAATCATCCGGGATGTCAGGTAAATACTTTCCAAAAATTTAGCGCTCACGTTCAAAAGTTAAGAGATGTTCGAGATTTGCGACACAACATGAACCATGGCGATTGCGTGCGCACTAAAGATTCTCTGCACATGATTCACTGAAGGGAATGGAAAACGCATTGAGAAACCGCCCATGGGTCGTGAGAGGAACTTGGCACAAGTGGTTCCCCTCCACCAATGGCGTATATGACAAGGATACTGGTGTCATACTATCTGAAAGGGCTACTGGCCTTTACGTCAACAAAGGAAAATTTTACGTGCAGACCTACTCTCTGGTATATTAAAGAACATAAATTACTACGTTTGAGCTAGGCGTATCATTTCTTCTATGTGCTACTGTTTTCTTATATGCACAGTTAACTGTGTACTACTTATGTTTGCTTTTCCTTTTCTAGCGATGAATGCAGTCTTTGAACTTCATGCACACACAAATGTATATAAAAACCTTTGGAATACTAACAACAGCCCCACAGTAAATTTACTCTTTCATGACGTTTATTACGCAGAATCGGACACAATTTGAGAATAATAGTGGCTTAATAAATGTAACACTAGGTATAATAATAGCGTCCACTACCCACAACTTAAACCTACTCTTGCACAGATTCAAGCAAAGTATGCGACCCAAAAGATATTTGTCCAATTCCCTCTGTGTTAAAGGTCCTGAAAAATAATTAAAGTTTTAAAAATGGATTGAAATAGTTTACATTTGACAACTCCTTCTACCTCTCCAATGTATTTCTGGATAAATACTGTGTACATGTTTTGGCTCCATGTATCAGATTTTATGTAATTATAAATTTAAAAAATCCAGTTACTCATAATGTAGAGATATTTTCACAGAGAACCTTTGTCTTACTTACATGTCTCCTGACATGTACCGTATCATGGAGAGTCGTCGCGAATCTGAGCCAAAGAACGAGCTAAAGGCTAAACTAAACTGAAACGACATACACTGCCGCTTAAAAGAGCCGATTACCATGTATCTGTCTTTAATTTCTTCTCTCATTTTCTTGCTAAAATTATATAGATATAAATGCCTTTTTCTTGCTGCAGCATACAATTATTTACATTTTAGATGCGATTAGAATTTTATATTAAAAGTATCTTCAGTGGATCTGTTATTCCTTTATGGATGGTATAGGTGTGGTTTTACTTGTGGCGTTTAAAGATTGGAAATAGTTCATATCATAATAGAGAGAAAAGCAGACCGACATCTCAAAAGATGGTCATCAACGCAGTACCTCACAATTATTTGCCTGTACTCTTCCATAATTACCTCCAAATTGTTATGTAGGACTTCAAACACAAAGATAAGAAGGGGTGGGTTACAGAGTGGTATGACAATGATCATCGTAGGAAAACTGGACAGCAGTAGAAGTGACTAGCAAACAAGTTAACACAGTAAATAGAAGATTTACTTTACGTATGTTTCTCCAAGCAAACAAAGACTCAATACGAATAATGCAGCAACAAAAGGACTCCAGCTCATCAGTGTCCACAAGGATGAGGCTCGCTGTACCAGTACAAATTATGGAGCACTGACTAGGCAGCATTTACATAGCAAAACATGGCTCCGAGCACGAGTGGCTGAGCGGCTGCCGCCGGCCGTTCTGTATCGCGGCGGTAGAGGTCACTCATGGTGCACAGCTGCAGGAGCCGTGGCTCAGCGGGCAGGTACCATTGGGTCCGCAGATCCCACGAGACTGTTAATAACACAAACCGTGCTGCTCTCCTTTGAAGTTTCTCAATATACTCTGTAACCCTGTCTGGCAACGAATCCACACTGTGCAGCAGTACTCCAAAAAAGGACAGACAAGTGTAGTGTAGGCAGCCTCGTTAGTAGTTCTGTTGCATCTTCTAAGTGTTCTGCCAATAAATCGCAGTCTTTGGTTCGCTTTTCCCACAACATTTTCTATGTGCTCTTTCTATTTTAAATTGTATGTAATCGTAATTCGTAGTTGTTTAGTTGAATTTACAGCCTTTATATTTGATTGATTTATCGTGTAACCTAAGTTTAACGGATTCTCTTTAGCACACATGAGGATGACCTCACACGTTCATTATTTAGGGTAAGTTGCCGATTTTCAGAGCATACAGATATCTTATGTAAATCGTTTTGCAATTAATTTTGATCTTTTGATGACTTTACTAGACGATAAAAGACAGTATCATCTGCAAACAGCTTAAGATGGCTACACAGATTGTCTCCTAAATCGTTTATGTAGATAGGGAACAGCAGTGGGCCTATAGCACTACCTATGGAAACGCCAGAAACAACTTCTGCTTTACTCGATGAATTTACGTCAGTTAGTGTGAACTGTGACAGTAAATCATGAATCCAGTCTCATAACTGAGATGGTATTCCGTAAGCACACCAATTGATTACAAGCTGCTTGTGAGGTACAGTGTGCCGGCCGGAGTGGCCGAGCGGTTCTAGGCGCTACAGTCTGGAACCGCACGACCGCTACGGTCGTAGGTTCGAATCCTGCCTCGGGCATGGATGTGTGTGATGTCCTTAGGTTAGTTAGGTTTAAGTAGTTATAAGTTCTAGGGGACTGATGACCTCAGAAGTTAAGTCTCATAGTACTCAGAGCGATTTGAACCAAGGTACAGTGTCAAAAGCCTTCTGGAAATCTAGAAATACAGAATCAATTTGAAATTCTTTGTCAATAGCACTCAACACTTCGTGTGACTAAAGAGGTAGCTGTGTTTCACAAGAATGGAGTTTTCTAAATCTGTGTTGACTGTTTGTCAACAGACCGTTCTCTTCGAGGTAATGCTTTATGATCGAACACAATATACTCGTATGTTCCAATATCCTGCTGCATATCGACATTAATGATATGGGCCTGTAATTTAGAGGATTACTCTCATTGCCCTTCTTGAATATTGGTGTGACCTGTGCAACTTTCCAGGCCTTGAGGACGAATCTTTCATCGATAGAGCAGTTGTATATGATTGTTACTTCTGGAGCTACTGCATTAGAAAACTCTGAAAAGAACCAAATCGGTGTAAAGTCTGGACTAAAGACTTGCTTTCATTAA